>NC_138988.1:3821529-5040529 GCF_964341445.2 Mesoplodon mirus
GGGTGCACTGGCTTCCTTTTAGCTCTAGGAAGGCCCACCTAGATTCTGAACTTTTAGTTCCCCCCAGAAAGGAAGAGACACTACACCTTTAACGGGGTGCATTTGCAGGCACACCCTCCTCACGTCTCTCCGCTAAACCTCAGTGCACCCTTGGGACCCAGGCTGCTCAGGCTGCGGGGATGTGACACCAGCGCATATCACGGAGGCCGTAGGAGAAAAGCATACACATTTATTTCCTTTTACTTTCTATTGCAACTTAATTCTGATGGTATGTTGCACTGGAGTTGATTTCCAAATTGGGGTTTGGTGTAGCTGCACAGCAAGCTGATTCTTTTACACATATAATATATCTAGTGTTTTTCAGATTCCTTTTCCATATAGGTAATTGCAGAACGTTGAGTAGAGGCCCTGGTGTTGAAAAGTAGTCCTTGTCCAGTGCTTGTTATATATATATATATGTTGATAGGTATTTTACTGTGTATGTGTTCAGGCGAACCGCCTACCATACATCTCCAACCCCACTTCCTTTTTAGTAACCCTAGGTTTATTCTGAAAGTCGATGAGTGAGGCTGTTTCTGTTTTGTAAACTAGTTCAGTTGCATGTATGTTTCCATTCCTCCTATCCGTGATATCATATGCTATGGGTCCTCCTCTGTCTGACTGACTTCACTCAGTGTTTGGGCATCCCAGGTCTATCCATGTTGCTTCTAATGGCATTATTTCATTCTTTTCCTGGCTGAGTAATAGTCCCTTATATACACGTTGGACGTCCTCTTTATGTATTCATCACTCGCTGGACTGTTTCTTTTAGTGTCGAGGCATTTGTAAATACTGCTGCAATAAACATTGGCGTGCTTGTGTGTTTTTCAACTATGCAGTTTCCCGAATAGCACCCAGGCGTGGGACTGCAGAAATATAGGGTCGATCTCTCTTTAGTTTTCTAGGAACTGAAATACAGTGCTTTGTAGTGCCAGTTACAAATGTACAGTTCCACTCACCGCGTGGGAAGATTCCCTTTTCTCCACACTCATTCCCCATCGATTGTTTTTAGACTTTTTGATACTGGCCATATGCCTGCTGCGAGATGATGCCGCTTTATACTTTTGATATGCATTTCTCGATTAATGAGTGATATTCTGCCTCCTGTCGTGGTCGGGTTTTTCTTTTAAACCGTGTGAGTAAACTTTCCCTCCTGAAATTGGGCTTCTTGAAAGTCTGTGTGTTTCCAATTTTTTTTCGGTTACCTAACCCAGGTCATTTTTGAGGGCACGTGTCTTTAAAAGCCCCAGAGGCTTTGTGAATATTAGGTGCCCTGAAGCACCGGTTGTAAAGTTGTTGTTACCGGAAATGTCCACAAGGCGGCAGCATTTCTTCGTGCCGAACTCGTTCCTCGGCAACCAAATGCTTTAGGAAAGTCATCTTCCTGGGCTGTGAATTAGAGGGGAAGGTGCCAGAGGCAACACCCAAGGGCTTGTGTGTCACTACCTCTTCCCTGTTAAGCTTCATGCCCCCGAATATTCCAAACCCTGGCTAAACCAGCCGGTGCTGTGGTGTGTAAGTTTGGTGACTCCTGGCAAGGAGGCTGAATGTGGGAACCCCATAAGCAGCAGCCGTAGATGCTCGGTCACTTTTTGAATCTCCTGCAGCCTAGATGGTCCCCCATTGTTTGGGTGCACTGGCTTCCTTTTAGCTCTAGGAGGCCCACCTAGATTCTGAACTTTTAGTTCCCCCCAGAAAGGAAGAGACACTACACCTTTAACGGGGTGCATTTGCAGGCACACCCTCCTCACGTCTCTCCGCTAAACCTCAGTGCACCCTTGGGACCCCAGGCTGCTCAGGCTGCGGGGATGTGACACCAGCGCCTATCACGGAGGCCGTAGGAGAAAAGCATACACATTTATTTCCTTTTACTTTCTTTTGCAACTTAATTCGGATGGTATGTTGCACTGGAGTTGATTTCCAAATTGGGGTTTGGTGTAGCTGCACAGCAAGCTGATTCTTTTACACATATAATATATCTAGTGTTTTTCAGATTCCTTTTCCATATAGGTAATTGCAGAACGTTGAGTAGAGGCCCTGGTGTTGAAAAGTAGTCCTTGTCCAGTGCTTGTTATATATATATATGTTGATAGGAATTTTACTGTGTATGTGTTCAGGCGAACCGCCTAACATACATCTCCAACCCCACTTCCTTTTTAGTAGCCCCACTTCTTCCTATACGTGATATCATATGCTATGGGTCCTCCTCTGTCTGACTGACTTCACTCAGTGTTTGGGCATCCCAGGTCTATCCATGTTGCTTCTAATGGCATTATTTCATTCTTTTTCCTGGCTGAGTAACAGTCCCTTGTATACACGTTGGACCTCCTCTTTATGTATTCATCACTCGCTGGACTGTTTCTTTTAGTGTCATGGCATTTGTAAACACTGCTGCAATAAACATTGGCGTGCTTGTGTGTTTTTCAACTATGGAGTTTCACGAATAGCACCCAGGGGTGGGACTGAAGAAATATAGGGTCGATCTCTCTTTAGTTTTCTAGGAACTGAAATACAGTGCTTTGTAGTGGCAGTTACAAATGTACAGTTCCACTCACCGCGTGGGAAGATTCCCTTTTCTCCACACTCATTCCCCATCGATTGTTTTTAGACTTTTTGATGCTGGCCATATGCCTGCTGCGAGATGATGCCGCTTTATACTTTTGATATGCATTTCTCGATTAATGAGTGATATTCTGCCTCCTGTCGTGGTCGGGTTTTTGTTTTAAACCGTGTGAGTAAACTTTCCCTCCTGAAATTGGGCTTCTTGAAAGTCTGTGTGTTTCTAATTTTTTTTCGGTTACCTAACCCAGGTCATTTTTGAGGGCACGTGTCTTTAAAAGCCCCAGAGGCTTTGTGAATATTAGGTGCCCTGAAGCACCGGTTGTAAAGTTGTTGTTACCGGAAATGTCCACAAGGCGGCAGCATTTCTTCGTGCCGAACTCGTTCCTCGGCAACCAAATGCTTTAGGAAAGTCATCTTCCTGGGCTGTGAATTAGAGGGGAAGGTGCCAGAGGCAACACCCAAGGGCTTGTGTGTCACTACCTCTTCCCTGTTAAGCTTCACACCCCCGAAAATTCCAAACGCTGGCTAAACCAGCAGGTGCTGTGGTGTGTAAGTTTGGTGACTCCTGGCAAGGAGGCTGAATGTGGGAACCCCACAAGCAGCAGCCGTAGATGCTCGGTCACTTTTTGAATCTCCTGCAGCCTAGATGGTCCCCCATGGTTTGGGTGCACTGGCTTCCTTTTAGCTCTAGGAAGGCCCACCTAGATTCTGAAGTTTTAGTTCCCCCCAGAAAGGAAGAGACACTACACCTTTAACGGGGTGCACTTGCAGGCACACCCTCCTCATGTCTCTGTGCTAAACCTCAGTGCACCCTTGGGACCCCAGGCTGCGGGGATGTTACACCAGTGCATACCACCGAGACGGGAGGCAACAAGTGTACCCATGTCTTTCCTTTTGCGTTCATGTTTAGTTTAAATCTTATGGTAGGTTTCAGTAGGGGTAATTTACATTGTGCTGTTTGGTGTAGCTGCACAGCAAGCTGATTCAACTACACATATAATATATCTACTGCTTTTCGGATTCCTTTTCCATATAGGTTATTGCAGAATGTTCAGTAGAGGTCCTGGTGTTGTACAGTAGTCTTGTCTAGTGTGTTTTTTATATATATGTTTATAGGTATTTTACATGTATGTGTTCCTGTGAACCGCCTAACCTATATCTCCTTGCCACCTTTCTTTTTTGGTAACTCTAGGTTTATTGTGTAAGTCGGTGAGTCTTTTTCTGTTTAGTAAACTAGTTGAGTTATATGTATGTTTTCATTCCTCCTATAAGTGATATAGTATGGTATTGGTCCTCCTCTGCCTGACTGACTTCACTCAGTGTTTTTCCTTCCCAGGTCCATCCACGTTGCTTCTAATGGCATTATTTCATTCTTTTTCCTGGCAGAGTAACAATCCCTTGTATACACGTAGCACCTCCTCATTATGTATTCATTACTCACTGGACTATTTGTTTGTTTTCTTGTCTTGGTGATTGTAAATAGTGCCGCAATGAACGTTGAGGTGCATGTGTCTTGTTGAATTACGGATTTTCCCGGGTAACACACAGGAGTGAGACAGGAGATATATAGGGTTGCATTCTCCTTAGTATTCTAGCAACTGGGATACAGTTCTTTCTAGTGGCGGTTACCAATGTACATTTCCACTCACCGAGTTGGAAGCTTCCCTCTTCTCCACACTCACAGCCCCATCGATTGTTTGTAGACTTTTTGATGCTGGCCATTTTGCCTGCTGGAAGGCGAGGCCTCGTTACACTTTGGATTTTTATTTCTCTAATAATGAGCGATGTTCTGCATCTTGTCGTGGTGTGTATTTTGTTTAAAACAGTGTGTGTAAACTTTCCCTGTTGAAATTTGTCTTCTTGAAAGCCTGTGTGTTTCGATTTTTTTTTCGGTTACCTAACCCAGGTCATTTTTGAGGACACGTGTCATTAAAAGCCCCACAGGCCTCGTTAATATGAGGTGCCCTGAAGCACCGGTTGTAAAGTTGTTGTTACGGGAAACGTCCACAAGGCGGCAGCATTTCTTCGTGCCCAACTCTGGCTCCTTGGCAACCAAAAGCTTTAGGAAAATTCATCTTACTCGGCTGTGAATTAGAGGGGAAGGCGCCAGAGGCAACACCCAAGGGCTTGTGTGTCACTACCTCTTCCCCGTTAAGCTTCACACCCCTGAAAATTCCGAACTCTGGCTAAACCACCCTTCTGGGGGTCCTGAAGTGTGTAGGTGGGGTGACTCCTGGCAAGTAGGCTGGATGTATGAACCCCACCAGTAGCCACCATGGAGGCTCTGTCACTTTTTGAAGCTCCTGCAGCCCCGACGGTCCCCCATGGTTTGGCTGCACTCGGGTTTGTTTAGCTGTCAGAGGGCCCACCTGCAGCTAGTTATTGTGGTTCCATGGAGAAGTGATAGACAGTACAGCTCTTTGGGATTCTCGTTTGTGGGCACATCCTCTCCTGCTCTCCCACCTCCACTTCAGTCCAGCTTTGGGATCAAAGCCTCCTCATGCTTAGGGTATATGATACCAGCCTAGATCACCCTGGCCGTAGGGGAATGTAGTAGGCATTTCTTTTCTTTTTTAATTTAATATTTATGCTATGTTGGTATATAGTTGATTTACAATGTGGTGTTTGTTGTAGGTGTACAGTAACCTGATTCATTTATACATATAGTTATATCCTTTTTTTGTTTTGTTTCCCATATAGGTTTTTGCAGAACGTTGAGTAGACTTCGCTTTGCTGTACAGTAAGTCCTTGTTCATTATTTTTTGTATATTTTTGTGTATACATTAATCTAAAAGTTTTTATTTATTTCTACCCCTGAGTTTTCCTGTTTGGGAATCCTAAGTTTGTTTTCTAAATCTGTGAGTCTGTTGTGTAGATAAGTTCATTTGTATCATTTTTTAAGGTTCCAGCTATAAGTGATATCATATGCTATTTGTCTTCCTCTGACTGACTTCACTTAGTCTATGATCATCCCTGTTCCATCCATATTTCTTCCATTGGCATTATTTAGTTCTTTTTTATGGCTAAGAGTCCATTGTACACAGGTACCATATTTTCTTTATCCATTCATCTATATGTAGGTATTTTGGTTGTTTTTGTGTCTTGGTTTTTGTAAATAGTGCTGCAGTCAACAGTGGGGTACATGTGTCTTCTTCAATCATGGATTTCTCCAGAAATACACCCCCACGTGGGACTGCTGGAATTTAGGGTAGCTCTCTTTAGTTTTATAGGAATTTTGATACTGCCCTTTATAGTGGCTGTTACCAATGTACATTCCCACAAACAGTTTAGGAGGATTCTTATTTCTCCACACCGTCTGCAGCATTTAGTATTTGTGGACTTTTTGTTGATGGCCATTGTGACTGCAGTGAAGTGGTAGTTCCTTGTAGTTTTGACTTGCATTTCTCTAATAACTAGTGATGTTGAGCATCTTTTCACGTGACTGTTGACCATGTACATATTCTTTATGAAATGTTTATTCTTCCTATTTTTTATTGGTTTTTTTGTTGTTGATTTTTATAAGCTGTTGGTATATTTTGGAAATTAAGCCTTTGTCATGAGATCATTTCCAAATATTTTCTCCCCATGTCAGGTTGTCTTTTCATTTTGTGTATGTTTTCCTTTGCTGCACAAATGCTTTCAAGTTTTGTTTAGGTCCTATTTCTTTGCTCTTCCTTTTATTTCTATTGCTTTGGGAGACTGGCCTATGAAAACATTGTTATGTTGTATGTCAGAGAATATTTTTGCCTATGTTCTCTTCTAGGAGTTTTGTAGTGTCATGTCTCATATTTAAGCCAATCTGAGTTTATTTTTGTGCATGGCATAAGGGAGTGTTCTAATGTCATTGATTGATCGATTTACATGCAGCTGTCCAAATTCCCAGCACCACTTGCTGAATAGACTTTCTCCATCGTATATTCTTACCGCCTCTGTTGAAAATTGACCATAAGTGTGTGGGCTTTCTTCTGGGCTTTCTATTCTGTTCCATTGATCCATATGTCCATTTTGTGCCAATACCATGCTGCTTTGATTACTGTAGCTTTGTAGTATTGTGTAAAGTTTGGGAGGATTATTCCTCCAGCTTTGTTCTTTTTCCTCAGGATTACTTTGGAAATTCTGGGTCTTTTGTGGTTCGATAGAAATTTTAGGATTATTTGTCCCAGTTTTGTAAAAAATTTCATGGGTAATTAGATAGGTATCACCAGCCTATGTTTTTTTGTTTTAAAAAGCAGACACACTAATCCAAGTGCTTTTAAATAATTTTATTTAAAAAGATCATCCCAACAGCACCCCCGCCCCCCACTCCCTCATCACTGCAAGTTGGTAGAGCAAATGTACATGTGGGCCCCAAGGAGACCCCAAGTGGCCTTTACAGTGCCACCCCTTGGCAAGTTGTGCTTCCCGAGAGCCCTAAGAAAACCCCATGTAGAAAAATACTTTACAAGGAATATGCTCCAATCTCAGCCAGAGAAAAATACAGCTTTTCGGGGGGGTGGAAGGGGCACGTCCCAGGGCACGTACCCAAAATGCATAGGCAGGCAGGACACGCACTGGGGGACAGGTGTCAGGAGGTGTCAATTCTGGGGTGAACAATCCCCATGAGAAGACAGAGGACTATTGCATATGAGAAGGCCTGCGTGGCCAGGAGATCCACCTGCCGGGCCTGGTTGCATATGTCTGGGGGAATTGCAGAGACCTCAGCCCGAGGAGGGCAGAAAATTGTTCAGGGTCAGGATGCATCTTCCTCGGCTGCTGTCGAGCGTAGCTTTCCCAAGCCCAGCGGGCAGACATGGTTCCGCCCTGACAGGCAGGCCAGTACCTGCTCAGAGACTGTCAACCCCTTAATTGTCCAGAGGGGGTCAGACCAGAGGGGTTCACACAGCAACGAGCAGTGACCCAGGGTGAAAGGAAGAGACATCTTGACTCCCTATCGAGTCCCTTGAGTGGAAGAGCCTTTTTCAGGCCTCCAGGGGATTCAGGGGTAGAGGAGGATGAAGGTGGGAGTGGGTACCCCCTGTTTTCCTGAGACCCTGTTAAGAGCTGGGCAGAACAGGTCCCAAGACCTGGTTGAATCCTTTCTGCCCACTTCCATCTCAGGGGCCACGGCCCAGACCACCAGGTGGAGACCCCGGGCCCTTCTCCAAACCAAAAGGGTTTCTGGACTGCAGAAAATGAGGAAAGCGACTTTAAGGGATGCTGGTGCTTCCAGATTTCAGGTGAGAATCAACTTCCTTGAATGACCACTTTGGACACTGTCGCTGCTGGGCATGAGAAAGAATGGCCTGTCTCCCCTGCCTGTCTGTCTGGCTCCGCTTCTCTCTCCTCCTTCACTGATTTATTTGGTTAGGAGCTCTATCATCTTACATATCCTACTTATTTCCATGGTTTTCCCATCTTCACTGTAATAGCAGCTGAATGGAACCCCCTGGGTCTTTTGTCCTGAAATGACTCCCACCCACCCTGAGGGGCCTGGGCTAAGACGGGTGTACTCATATGGTCCAGTGACCACACGTCCTACTAAAGCAGCAGGAGGGGCTGCCAGCCCAAAGCCTGACACCAAGCTCACCCAATGGGCCCAGAACTGCGGTCTCACACTACAGAGGCTTCGACCAGAGTCTCAGAAATGAAAGAACCCCTCAAAGGGCCTGTGCTTCCTGGGAATCCAGACACCCCAGTTCAGAGTCTCCTAAGTGGGGATGCTGGTGAGCCCTGAACACCAAACTCTGGAGAAGGGAAGCGGCTGGCCTCTTCCCCTGAGCAGCCTCCTTCCTGGTGGGAGGCTGTCCAGATGAAGTAGCCCCCCCTCCCCCTAAATGCTCCCCCGAGGGACGCTAACCACCTGAGCCCGCATGACGCATTGCTGGGAAGCTGCACACCCCTGCCTGCGACCTCACAGGTGGGATCAGGTCCCGCCTTGCTCACCTCCTGAGACAGGGCGCTCACTCCTCCCTCACAGACACTCAGGCTCCATAGCTCTTCTGGGAGAACACTCCTTACGTGGAGCTGAGCTGTCCCTACACTAGACGCTCTTCCCAGGGGTTCTGGAGGGACCTGGGGCAGCCCCTGTACTCCCAGCTGAGCCTTGGGCCCAACTGGGCAGGCCCCGCACTGGGCATCTTGGAGGCCCAACTGGAGAAAGACCTCCATATCACTGCAACTGGGCCCGGCCCCCTGTTGCCGCAGACATGGAAAAGAGTCTGGTCAGAGCCTGCCAGATGACAGATGGACGAGTGGGTGGCCACTTCTTCAGCCTGGCTGCAGGTGTGGGTGCCAGGATCTTCCCAGGTGTCCAGATCACGTGCTGACTTCACAGCATCCGTGGGCCTCTGGGGCCCAGTGCTCGTGGGGCCCGGCTGCTCTGGGCCAGCGGGTTGCGGCTGATGACCAGCTCCACGACATCGCCCGCCTCGGCCAGGAGCGGCACTGTCAGGCAGCAGTCAAGGTCCCGTGTGCGAACGTGGTTGACCTGCACATGCACAGCCATGGGGCAGATGGCGTCAGCTCAGCCTGGGCTGAAGTGGGTGAGAATTTCCTTAAATACAGACCCTGCCCAGCCCAGACACAGGGTGAATCTGAACACTCACACAGAGGAAGGCACTCTCATTTCAGTCTTTCAACCCTTCCATGCATCCTTCACCCTCCAGCACCTGCGTGTCTCCATTTTTTTTCCTCATCTGAAAAATCTTTATTTATTTATTTACTTACTTACTTACTTACTTACTTTACTTACTTACTTACTTACTTTACACGGGCCTCTCACTGTTGTGGCCTCTCCCATTGCAGAGCACAGGCTCCGGACGCGCAGGCTCAGCAGCCATGGCTCACAGGGCCAGCCGCTCCATGGTGTGTGGGATCTTCCCGGACCGGGGCACGAACCCCTGTCCCCTGCATCGGCAGGCGGACTCTCAACCACTGCGCCACCAGGGAAGCCCCTTATTTATTTATTTATTTATTTAAATGTTTTTTAATTGTGGTAGAAGTCACATAATATAAAACATACTATTTTAACCATATTTAACTGTACAGTTCAGTGGCAGGGTCACTAAGTACATTCACATTGCTATGCAACTCTCACCATCATCCATCTCCTGATTTTTTCACCTTCCTAAACTGAAACTCTGTCCCCATTAAACACTAACTCCGAAATCCCCGCTCGAACCACTGGCCCCTGGCATCTACCAGTGTACTTTCTGACTATATGAATTTGGCTATTCTAGGTACCTCATATAAGTGGAGTCAAACAGTATTTGTCTGCACCTCATGTATATTGGAATGCATTTTTTAAGGTTAACATATGTCCTGCAAACAGATTAGACCTTTTTCCCCCTCATGCTATACAGTAGGCCCTCACCAGCCATCTACTTCATATATAGTAGTGTACATACATCAATCCCAATCTCCCAATCCATCCCACCCCTCTCCCCACTTGGTGTCCATATGTTTGTTTTATACATCTGTGTCTCTATTTCTGTTTTGCACATAGGTTCATCTCTACTTTTTTTCTAAATTCCACATATATGTGTTAATATACGATATTTGTTTTTTCCTTTCTGACTTACTTCACTCTATATGACAGTCTCTAGGAATAAACTTACTAAGGAGGCAAAAGACCTGTACTCAGAAAACTATAAGACACTGATGAAAGAAATCAAAGACAACACAAACAGATGAAGAGATATACCATGTTCTTGGAATGAAAGAATCAATATTGTGAAAATGACTATACTACCCAAAGCAATCTACAGATTCAGTGCAATTCCTGTCAAATTACCAATAGCATTTTTCACAGAATTAGAACAAAAAAATTTACAACTTGTATGGAAACACAAAAGACCACAAATAGCCAAAGCAATCTTGAGAAAGAAAAGGGAGCTGAAGGAATCAGGCTCTCTGACTTCAGACTATACTACAAAGCTACAAGGTACTGGCACAAAAACAGAAATATAGATCAATGGAACAGGATAGAAAGCCCAGAGATAAACCCATGCACCTATGGTCAACTAATCTATGATAAAGCGGGCAAGAATATACAATGGAGAAAAGACAGCCTCTCCAATAAGTGGTGCTGGGAAAACTGGACAGCTCCATGTAAAAGAATGAAACTAGAACACTCCCTAACACCATACACAAAAATAAACTCCAAATGGATTAAGGACCCAAATGTAAGGCTGGACACTATGAAACTCTTAGACGAAAGCATAGGCAGCATACTCTTTGACATAAATCACAGAAAGATATTTTTTGATTCACCTCCTAGAGTAATGAAAATAAAAACAAAAATAAACAAATGGGACCTAATGAAACTTAAAAGCTTTTGCACAGCAAAGGAAACCATAAACAAGACGAAAAGACAACCCTCAGATTGGGAGAAAATATTTGCAAATGAATCAATGGACAAAGGATTAATCTCCAAAATATATAAACAGCTCATGCAGCTCAATATTAGAAAAACAAACAACCCAATCCAAAAATGGGCAGAAGACCTAAATCGACATTTCTTCAACTTCAAAGAAGACATACAGATGGCCAAGAAGCACATGAAAAGCTGCTCAACATCACTAATTATTAGAGAAATGTAAATCAAAACTACACTGAGGTATCACCTCACCAGTTAGAATGGGCACCATCAGAAAATCTACAAACAACAAATGCTGGAGAGGGTGTGGAGAAAAGGAACCCTCTTGCACTGTTGGTGGGAATGTAAATTGATACAGCCACTATGGAGAACAGTATGGAGGTTCCTTAAAAAACTAAAAATAGAATTACCATATGACCCAGCAATCCCACTACTGGGCATATACCCAGAGAAAACCGTAATTCAAAAAGACACATGCACCCCAATGTTTATTGCAGCACTATTTACAATAGCCAGGTCATGGAAGCAACTTAAATGCCCATTGACAGACAAATGGATAAAGAAGATGTGGTACATATATACAATGGAATATTACTCAGCCAAAAAGGAACAAAGTTGGGTCATTTGTTGAGATGTGGATAGACCTAGAGACTGTCATACAGAGTGAAGTAAGTCAGAAAGAGAAAAACAAGTATCGTATATTAACATATATGTGGAACCTAGAAAAATGGTACAGATGAACCGGTTTGCAGGGCAGAAATTGAGACAGAGATGTAGAGAACAAACGTATGGACACCAAGTTGGGGAAAGCAGTGGGGGGGGGCGTGATGAATTGTCTGATTGGGATTGACATGTATTCAGTGATGTGTATAAAATTCATGACTAATAAGAACCTGCTGTATTAAAAAAAAAAACTACAATGAGGTACCACCTCGCACCAGTCGGAATGGCCATCACCAAAAAATCTGCAAACAATAAATGCCGGAGAGGGTGTAGAGAAAAGTGAACCCTCTTACACTGTTGGTGGGAATGTAAACTGATACAGCCACTATGGAGAACAGTATAGAGGTTCCTTAAAAAACTAAAAATAGAGTTACCATATGATCCAGCAATCCCACTCTTGCACATATACCCAGAAAACACCATGATTCTGAAAGATCCATGCACCCCAATGTTCACTGCAGCACTATTTACAATAGCCAGGTCATGGAAGCAACCTAAATATGTCTATCAACAGAGGAATGGATAAAGAAGATGTGGTACATATATACAATGGAATATTAGCCATAAAAAGGAATGAAATTGTGCCATTTGCAGAGATGTGGATGGACCTAGAGACTGTCTCCATTTCTTAACATCACAAGCAGACCACACGCTGAGCCTCCTGCCTAGAATGTGGAGCATGGGAAAGGGTGTGCCAGGGATGCCCCACAGCTTCTATCTGCCCACTCACATTTCCCAGGCTCCCTTGCTGTTAGTGAGATCACATGACTTAGTTGCCATGGAGTCCGATGCATTTACTAGAGGGTGGAGCCTCCACCAATCCAGGTGGAGCAAGGCCCACACTGGCCCACAGTGGACATATGGTGTAAGTGATAAATAAATGTTCATGTGTATTAAACCACTGAGATTTGGGATTGTTTGTTCCTGCAGCATAACTTAGCCTAACCTCACCAATACAACTGTGTTGTCATTCCCTTCTGTCAGATGAGAAACCTGGGGCTCAGAGCTTCCCTGGTGGTGCAGTGGTTAAGAATCCGCCTGCCAATGCAGGGGACACGGGTTCGAGCCCTGGTCTGGGAAGATCTCACATGCCATGGAGCAGCTAAGCCCGTGCACCACAACTACTGAGCCTGCACTCTAGAGCCTGCGAGCCACAACTACTGAAGCCTGCACACCTGGAGCCCATGCTCTGCAACAAGAAGCCCACGCACCACAATGAAGAGTAGCCCCAGCTCACCGCAACTAGAGAAAACCCGTGCACAGCAACGAAGACTCAACACAGCCATAAATAAATAAGTAAATAAATAAATAAAATCTATAAAAAATAAAGGATTATTTTTTTTAAAAAAAGAAACCTGGGGCTCAGAGAGGGGAGGTAACCTGCTCAAGGCCACTCAGTCAAGGTAGAAGTCGGGCTTTCTCCCCACTGTGGGGCTAGGAAAGGCCACTCCATCGATAGTGCCACCACCCAACATTACCTGGAGGACCCTGTCAAAGGGCCGGAGACCCCCACGTTGAGCTGGCCCATCAGGGCGCACAGTGTGGACATAGACGCCCTTCTCCAGGAGGCCATCTGAGACACTAAAACCAAAGTCACTCCGTACAGGGTCCTTGTGCAGTGTCACCTGGGAACAGGAGGAGGAGACCTCTGGAGCCCCGATCTTTCCCCCTAGCCTCCCACAGCTGCCTAAGCCCCTTGGTCTGGCATCTGATGCCTCCGGGACCCAGCCCTAGCCCACCTGGCTGCTCTTCCACATGTGTTACTGCCTCAGCATCGTGACCAAGCCTTGGCTTCTGGAGCACCCCCTCCCCTCCACCTCCGCTGACCCTCCATCTACAGCACTCATTCACAGTGGAAGCTGTAGGAAAAGGAGTTCCTTTCAGTTCTTTTTCAATCTTCCTGCTTCCATTCCAGGAGAAAGTCTCAGTGGGGTGGCCATGTGTTTTCACCACCCTTTGACACTTCCCATCTCCCCGTCCACCAAAGAGCTGGCTTCAGGCTCAGAGCCTTCTGAAGGTTATTATGGGCCAAGAGGTCTTTTTTCTCTTCTGTGTTTTGTTTTCCTAGACAGTAGCCTATAGATGGCAAAAATGCTGGCCTCTCATTTAAGGTGCTGATATGCATGCACACATACATATATATACACACACATTATAAGCCTTTATATTATACACACACATGATAACTTAAGTGGGGAAAAAGTGAGTCTACTTAAAGTATCACAAGTGTATGTGTGTGTGTGTGTATCGCCCAAATGCCAGGAGTTTTGGAAAACTCTACCTTCTATAAAATCTGTGTTTTATTGGTGGAGGAGAATGAAGCCCAGAGAGGGGCGGGGCCCGTCTGGAGCTATGGCAAATACCCACAGCATCAGGACATGCATCCAGGCCTCCTGTGCTCCCCCAGCGCCCACCTTGTGCATCTCCAAGGGTGTCGGCAGCAGCATCTCCTGCATTTCTTCTGGGGAAGCTCGTATCTCCTGGTTCCTCCTCCAGGGCCGGTGGCCAGGCCTGCCCTCGAGGGCCACATTCTGCACGGTGCCTGTCATGATGGATGCCTGTAGGGACACAGCTCTTCACTCAGATGCTTCCTGCTCTGTGTGCAGTCAACATCTATGGACACCTACTGTGTGCCAAACTTCAAGGTCACAATGGTGAAAAGAATAGATGAAGTCCCTGCCCTCCTAGAGCTCTCAGCCCAATGATGAGCAATCAGAATAATAATCATTGGCACTGAATTATTAGCACTTATACTGTGTTGGACTCAGTTCCAAGCACCTGACACACAGAACTCATTTTATGCTCTACAATATTATGAGCCAGGCAAATAACATTCCCCCTGCCCATTTTACAGATGAGGAAACTGAGGCTTAGAAAGATTAAGATTTGAACTCAGAGTCTGGCTCCAGGATCGAGGGTCTTAACCACTCTGCTAACTTGCTAGTCACAAAAATAAAGAAGATGAAATTACACATGGCAGTAAATGTCACAGAGGCCAGGGTACACAGAATGTGAGAGGCTGGAACAGTGAACCTGGTCAGTATGAGGGATCGGGGAAGCTTCCAGAGCCGAGATCTGAAAGATGAGCAAGAAATGGGGAGGAAGGAGAGTCCCCGGCAGGAAGAGGAAACAGCATGTGCAAAACCGCAGCAATGGACAGATGTGGACGGAGGCCCTGCATTTGAGAGGGTGCACAGGATAGGGCTGGGAGGGCAGAGGCTTAACCCTGCAGCACTTCCTCAGTGGCAGTGCTGGGGCCCCAGGGCAGTGGTTGGTGCCACGAAATGGGGGGAAGACGCAGTTAGGGGCAAGTGGGACTGTCAGTGGCCAGCTAGAACAGGGGCAGATGACATGGGGTGGAGAGTGGTGACACAGGACGCCTGGGAAGAGAGACAGACAGATAGACAGAGAGACAGGCGGGTGTGGGGGGGAGATCCATGGTGCAGCCCCAGAGGACAGTATTAGAAATTGAATAGACCATAAAAGTACAACTTAAACCCTGTGGGAGGCAGGTAAGTGCTTACAGGTAAATTCCTATCTTTAAATGCACGATGTTAGGGAGCAAGAAAGACTGAAGACTAAGGAGTTAAGAAACCAGGAAAAGTATCAGGATTTAAACACAAATAAAGTAGAAGGAAGGGAATATCGAAGCTAGACATATGGAAGAGTAAGATAGGAAACAATGAAACATAAGACATAGTTAACAAAAACAAAACTTGGTTCTTTGATGAGCCTAGTAATTGGCAAGGCTGATAGAGAAAAAAAAGGCTCGATCAATCATTTTAGGAACAAAAATACGGCAAAAGCACAGATAAACAAAGTGTAAATTACTGCTCTCAGAATATGAAGGAGCTTCAGAATTGACCCAATGAGATCCTCCCTAGGTCTCCCCAGGCAGCCTTTTCCATCATGGGCAAGGCTGACCTCACAGAAAGCTGCATTCACCTCTCGGCCTCTCATGTCCCATTCTGTTACTGATGTTGACATCCACAAGCTTCCACTGGGCATGCTAACGACATGCACACACAGACACCAAAACTGCCCTTATGCATCCAAATGTGCACACTGACACACGTGTTCTGACAATACGCAGCATTGTGCGTGCATGAGCGTGCTCACCTGCATGCACACACACATGCTCCCAGTGCGCACACACGTTTTATGCCAAACATGCTCACATGTGCACACACCCCAATTAACGTGCCACAGCACGGTGCTCTCAGTCACACTTGCACACGGGTCCATCCACAGTCTGTATGCACGTGAAGGCACCTTTATACGGAGGGTGCCAGGAGAGTACCCTTGTATGCGTTACACAAGAACACAATGCCATCAACGTGCCACCTCCCACGGGGGGCCTGAGGGGGGGCAGGGCGTACCTCCAGCTCCCTCAGCAGCTCCGACTGACCACATGACTCCAGGTCTTCAAGGGCTTCTCCGAACATGCGCCAGAAGCCCTCCTCGCAGGCGGGGCCAGGGGCGGGGCTGTAACGTAGGAACCAGAGAGCGTCAGCTCCTGGCAGGCGGGCTGGGGCCTGAGGAGTCTTCTGGGCCCTGGGGCCCTGCGTTGGGCTCAAGGGGCCATTGGGTGGGCGGGCGGGCGGGCAGGAAGGCAGGCGTCCTCGGTGGCAGTGCCGGGGCCCCGGGGCGGTGGTTGGTGACACGGAATGGGGGGAAGACGCAGTTAGGGGCAACCAGGGCTGTCGATGGCCAGCTAGAACAGGGGCAGATGAGACGGGGTGGAGAGCGGTGACACAGGACGCCTGGGAAGAGAGACAGACGGACAGACAGACAGACAGGAGATCCATGGTGCAGCCCCAGAGGACAACCCCAGGCCCCACCCAGACACAAGGCATTGCAGGACAGTGACAGAGCTGGAGCTGGCAAGGACACAGATGGATGGAGACGATGGAGTATTAGGGCTGGGGAAAAGGCTGCGCCACCCTATAACTTCCATCACAGGAGGTATGGCCCGTTATCAGCTCTAAAATCGGGTCTCATCAGAATGGTAACAAGCCACGTTTTCATGCTTCACCGTTTACAAAGCCCTTTGCCGTCTACAAAGCCCTGGACGTTATCAAGTGTGCTGTGGTGTTCAAAGCACTCTCTCTCACGAAGGCACGCAGGCTTTCCTCTCAAAGGGAGCCGCCAGGACAGTGAGGCAAATTAGGTGCCTCCTTCCCTTCCCATTTCAGAGATGAGAAGACTGAGACTGAAGGCCATTTGCTCCATTCAAGTCAGTTCTACAAACGTTCTGAGCCAGGCCCTCTCCTGGGCACAGGGCTATGGAGGTGAATAAGGTGAAGGCCCTGTTCTTAAGGAACTGAGGGTCACTCATGGAGCGCATGTAAGCAGCTACTGGATGCCTAGCTGAGCGAGGGATGCCAAGTAGAAGACACGACAGTCAGGTGATTAACAGGTAGACCCAAGGTGGCCAGTGCCACCAGGAGGCTCACGTGAGCAGCTGTGGGTACCAGCAGAGGGAGGGAGGATCAGGGAAGCCTCCCAGAGGCAGGGAAGTTTGAGGCGGGTCTAAAGGATGAGTCGGCATCGGCCAGGAGAGGAGAGGGGAACAGCATTCTAGGCCCAAGGAACTGCCCGACCAAAGCAGAGCCGTGGGAAGCTGGTGGCTGGGGCCACACGAGGACCAGCATTTCTCCACCGGGTGTGCTCCCCGTAGGAGCATCTGAATTCACCACAGAAACCACCACGTCCCCAGCCCAGGGCTGGCGCTCGTGACCATGACCCGAGGGTCCCTGCAGGAGGCCATCACAATCTGGGCCAAGTCGGGAGGGTGTGGGTCCGAGTCCTCAGTGTCTGGGAACAGCTGTTCACCAGGCGTGCGGAGGGCCGGCCAGGCTGCCTCTCCAGCCTCACACCTTTGCCCCTGCTGTGCCCTCCGGCCAGCGTGCCCTCCCCCGCCTCAGCCTTCTGAGATGGCTCTGTTCCACACTTCCTCTCCTCTCCCAGGAGGTGCCCTCCTGAGGCCAGACAAGACTTGCCCATCGCCCCCAGCGCCTTGGCACAGGGACCGGCTCCCCACGCCCGTCCTAGCCAAGAGGGCCAGCCGGTCTCCCCCGTGGAGTCCCCACCACAGACCTAGCTGGTGGCTCCCAGCCCTCCTCCTCTTCCTCCTCAGGGAAGCTCTCGTCGGCAGGGGCTGGGGTGTAGCTCGTCCTCCGGGGCTCGGTGGGTGGGGGACTGCTTCTCAGCCGGCTGCACCGCCACTCCTGGGGGGTCATGCCCCGGGCTGCCGCCTGTGGAGTGTAGGAACCTGGCAGGTGGACAGAGCGGGCACCTATATCCTCTCTGTGCCCTTAGCTTGCCCTCCTTCCTGCCCCATCTCTAGCTGTGCTGGGTGGCCCAGAAGAGGTCTTTGCCCTCTCTGGGCCTACCTGACTACCCAGAGTCCCCTGAGGACCCCTGCCACCCAGACCCCTACCCCAGAACCCCCTGGATCTCCTGATCAACAGCAAATTTAATGCTGGGGCTCCAGGATCCTGTCCCAGCTCCACGGGGCTCAGCTTGGCCGACCCCTGTCTGAGAGGGAGTGTCCACTGTGCTAACCATTCCCTTCTCCCTGCCACAGGGAGCTCTGAAGGTCTTGCCCCAGGGGGTGATGCTGAGAGATGCTGACCCACTTCTGGAGATGGAGAAGCTGAGACTGAGATCGGGCAGATATCCAGTGAGTGAGGACCAGGGCCGAGGGCCACCTGAGACTACCTAGAGGCCTCACTCCACTACTCCCTGAGCTGGGCCTTGGGGAGTCCCTGTGGTTCTGGGTCACAGAGGCCAGAAGGCCAGCCACCAGATTCAGATGCCCCCCAAGGGCACCCATGGGTCTCAACACGCATGGGCAGGGGAGCTTGTGTCCTTGGGGGCGCCCTGGGGGTGTCCACCCAAGAGGGTCTCATAGGATGGGGTGGGAGGGGGCTTTCTGCCTTCCTGTCTTCAACGGGATGCAATCAACACCGAGCACTTGCTGTGTGCTGGCCGTCGGGCTGGGAGTGAAGGAGGCAGAAGTAAGACCACTTGGTCCCAGGCCTCAAGGGGGGATCTGAATGGGCAGCTGCAGTGCTGTGGATGCCGATCGAAGCCCGGGAGGGCCTGCAGTCCACACTCTCAGGAGTGAGGGGCCCTCAGAATGGCTAATGGGGCCCAGTCAGGTCTGCCTTCAGGAAGTGTCCCTAAAGGAGGGGGCTAGCAGAAGGGGAGCAAGAAGAAGGGTCAGGCGGAGGGAACAGCCCCTACGAAGGCCCACGGAGAACACGGTGCTTGTCCAGGGGCCCGAGGTGTTACCTGGGCCCCCAAAGCCACCCTCAGTGGCCAAGCTGCCCCAGGACTCCACTGCGCTGTCCACACTGGGCACAGTGGACGAGGATCGGGCTGCCAGCAGGCCGCCTTTCAGTGCCTCTGGAGGGTCCTCATCCGCATCGCTGGCTTCGCTCAGGCTGCCCGATTTGCGGGGTAGGAGGGGGCCTGGGAGGAAAAGCGGGTGTCACTGCCACTGGCTTCTGACCTTGGAGACAGAGGTGCTCAACCAGCCTCAGTTTCCCCACTTCGGCCTGGTTTGGGAACTCACAAGCCCTGGGGTCCCTGAGCCTCCTGCTGGGCAAGCTGACAGGTGAGATGGGAGGCACGCCAATAGGCAAACCCATTTCAGAGATGTGAAAACTGAGGCTCAGAAAGGCTGCACAGCATGCCCAAGGTCACGTGGTGAGCAACAGTGGAGCCCAGATTAGAAGGAAGGCTCTATAGCTCAGGCTCCATCCACTCCCTACCAAAGCATGGGGGACAAATTCAGGGGAAACAGGAATGTATGAGTGATGGCCACAAGGCAAAACAAGCAGGCACCTCAAACGGCAGGAGGTGATGAAGAGCATGGTTCAGGCCCAGAGGGCCCCACACTGGCTGTATGACCTCAGGCCCATCACTCCCATCACTCTGAGCCTTGTCTCCTCTGTCCCAGGTACCCTCCCACCTCCACGGGGTGAGCAACAATTCAGTGAGGTTGGGCCTCACAAAGCTTGGCACAGAGGCTGAGGGATCTCTCTTCCTAAATGGGCTGGACGGCACCCAGGTGTGGGGTGAGGCTCACGGTCTAGCTGCTTCTTGATCTTCAGGGTGACGGTCTCACCAGCCACCTGCAAGAGGTGGATGGCCTCACTCAGTGGCCGGCCCTTGAGGCTAACACTGTTGATGGCCAGGATACGGTCCCCAACGTGGATAGCGCCAGTCCTGGGGAGGGGGCACAGGGTAGAGGATGGGAGTTAGACAGGGCCTTGAAGTGGGGGTCTGCCCTTGGGGAACTCAGGAACCCCAAAGCACAAGCCTGGCTGACCCCAGTTAAACCCACCTATGGGGGGGTGGAAAAAAGCAAGTGTGATTGTATTAACAGAAGTATGAAGTCTAGCATCTGGGAGGGGATTTTCCTGCTCGAGTCTAAAAGTTAGGTTCTGGAACCAGTGTCCAGCATGAGTTTTGAGGATGGTTTGAATGCCAAATACTATGTGGTCTTAGGCCAGTTCCTTAACTTCCCTGAGTCTCAGTTCTTTCATCTGTAAAGTAATGTAGTAAGGGTGATAATACGTATTTTATCAAATTATAATTGAAGGATGGATGGGTGGAATGAATTCACGTTTCCCTCCAGCTGAAATCCATGTGTAGCCTTTCCCTCTCCCTGGGTCTCAGTTTCCCCAACTAGAGAATGAACCTAAGCCCCAGGGTCCAGCTGACTTCCCAAAGGGGTATGGGGGGGGATGAAAAGGCCGAGCAGTAGCAGTGTATTAGCCCAGTCGTTTTCTACCTAGATACTATTAGAATTACCTAAGGAGCTTTTTAAAAAGTGCAGATGCCTGGCCCCTCCCCCTGACCAATGAAATCGTACCTCTGGGAGCGGGGCCAGGGAAGGTAATTCTGAGGAGCAGCCAGGGCTGAGGGTGGGGAGGGGGATTGCAGCAGGTGCTGAGAATGCACCTGACCTGGGTCGGGGAGAAGGAAGCAGAGGACTGGAGTGGGGGGTCTTAAACTCTAAATGTAGATTTTGCCCCCAGGTGGGAGCTCACGGAGGGTCAAGCCCCTCCACGCCCAGCATTGCCCAGCAAGCTCCCCGAGGGCCTGGGGGAGTGACTGAGTCAGAATATGGTGGATTTGCGGGGGAAGGCCAGAGCTATGCCATCCATTACGATGGCCACCAGCCACATGTGGCTACTGGGCTCCTGAACTGTGGCTGGCCTGAACGGAGACATGCTGGAGGTGTAAAATACACACCAGATTCTGAAGACGTAATACGAAAGAAGAATGTAAAATATTTTGTTAATAATTTTTGTATTGATTACATGTTGAAATAAATACATATTTAAGATCTAAAAAATTTCCTTTTACTTTTCTAATGTGGCTGCTAAAAAGTTTATAAATAAATTTGTACTTTATACTTCAGTTAGACAGCGCTGACCTGGATCAGCCAGGCAAAAGCAGACAGGTTGTCTACTGTGCCCTGTAGGGCTGGCGCACAGTAGGTACTGAGAAAATGCCAGAGTGGATGAAGACATTTGAGGTCAGAACTGGTCCCACTGGCCTCTGCAGTCTGCTGGACACCCAGCAGGGGGCGATCCAGGAGCACAGACGCCAACAGGTTGACGCCTCAGCCCCAGAATCCCTCCCATCCTCCTGCACCACCCCACCATGGTTTCGCCCCTTGTGCCTGTGTCCTCCTCCAAGGGCCCATTCTGCCCGCCAGGCTGGGCAAGGCTTCCCTTTTACAGAAAGCTCTTCTCAGTGCCTGGAGCTCACTGCAAAGCTGTCCAGAGAAAGGCTGCCTCACCCACACTGGGGTTGCCTCCCTGTGACCCTCGTGCGGACCAGTTCCACTTCTGGGCCCAGATCCACCTGCTTCCCCCTCCAAACTGGACAGCCTGGACAGCCCTCTTCCCACATCTCTCCCTTCTGCCACAATTTCAGGGAAACTTTCTAGGGGAGAGGATAGCAGAGACCCCTGCCCCAATGCCTCAAGAGAGGTGCCAGGCTGTGCTGGGACCCAGGTACCAGGAACATGGCCCCTGTACTATGAAGGCACATAGCAGGTGCCCCAAAAAGACTCACATGCTGACTTTCCTGAAATGGGGTGATCTCCAGGTTTGGGGGAGCAGAGGGATGAGCATACATTTATCCAGCAGTTACCTGAAGTCAGGAGGTCTGCCAGGGGCTGGCCCACATCTGAGGAACTGAGGCGCAGAGAGGGATGGGACAGGCCCCATGTCCCCCAGGCTATCGATGTTGGAACAAAGGTAAGATCCAGTTTGGCTGATCCCAAAGCCCAGCTCCTGCCCCATGGGGTCCCTGGGCTCACCTGTGTGTCCCCACAGAGCCCCGGCTCACCTCTCAGCCAAGCCACGCTTGGTGAGTCCCGAGATGACAATGGGATCGAAAGGCTCCTCTGTGCCTGAGATGGTGATGCCCAGGGGGCCCCCGTAGCGTTTCAACTCCACCGTGTAGCTGATGGCACCCGTGGTCTCCTGTTCATCTGCAGGGGGTGTAAGCATCAGAGCTGGGGGACACCCATCAGGGGTAGGCCATAGGGATGGGCACTCCCAGAGCCCCGCCAAGCTCTAATGCACTTACACTCATCATACTCATCCATTAATTCACCCACTCCCTCAGACAATAATTCACCGATTTACGCAGCCACTAATACACCCATTCCCTCAGCCATTAGTTCAACCATTCTCTCAGATTTAATTCAGCCATTCCCTCAGCCATTAATTCACCTATATCCCTCTGCCAGTAATACACCCATTGCCTGAGCTATTAGTTCACCCATTCCATTATGCCAATAATACACCCATTCCGTCACCCATTAATTCATTCATTTCCTAAGCCACTAACAAATCCATTCCCTCAGCCATTTAATACACCCATTCCCTCAGCCAATAGTTCACTCTTTCCTTCATGCCATTAATACACCCATTCCCTTAGCTTAAATACACACATTCTCTCAGCCATTACCTCACCTATTTCTTCACTATTAAGCCTCCATTTCCTCTTACATTAAATCACTGATTCCCGCATCCAACAATACACCCACATTCCCTCAGCCATTAATATACCCATTCCTTCATGCCATGAATTCACCCATTCCCTTAGCCATTAATTCACCCATTTTATAAGCCATTAATACACCCATTCCCTCAGGCATTAATTTACTCATTCCCTCATCCATTAATTGACCCATTCCCGCATGCCATTAATACATTCACTCCCTCAGCCATTAAATCACCTAATCCCTCAGCTATTAACACACTCATTCCCTCGTGCCATTGATTCACTTATTCACTCACCTATTAATACACACATTTCCACATCCATTACTTCACACTCTCTCCCATTAATTCACCTATTTCCTCGGCCATTAATACACCCATTTCCTCATACTGTTAATCACCCATTTCCTTCAGCTCTAATACACATATTGCATAGCCATTAATTCACCCCTCCCCCAGCCATTAATTCATCCATTCCTACAGGCATCAATACACCCATTCCATCATGCCATTAATACAACCATTCCCTCAGCAACTAATACACCTGTTCCCTAAGCCATTAATTCACCCATTCCCTCAATCATTAGTTCACCCATTCACTCATGCTAATAACACATCCAATCACAAAGGCACTATCATACCCATTACCACAGCCATTAGTTCACCCATTCCTTCATGGATTTAATACACCAATTCCCTCAGCCATTAATTCATCCATTCCCTCAGCTACTGATTCTCCATTCTCTCAGCCGTCAATTCACCCATTCCATCACCCATTAATTCCCCCATTCCCCCAGCCATTAATTTACTCATTTCATCAGCCATTAATTCACCCATCAACCAGGCATAATACACTAATTCCCTCATGGCATTAATACACCCATTCCCTCAGCCATTCATTCAGTCATTCACTCTGCAATTAATTCACCTCTTCCCTCAGCCATTAATACAACTCCCTCATGCCGTTAACACCCATTCCCTCACCAATTAGTTGACCCATTCATTCATTCATGCCACTAACAGACCATTCCCTCTGCCATTAACATACCCATTCCCTCAGCCATACTTAATCCACTCCCTCTGCTATTATTTCACCAGTTACTTCAGCCATTAATTCACCCATTTAATCAGGCATTAATTCACCTACTCCCGCAGCCATTAACACACCCATTCCCTTTTCCTTTAATATATCCATTCCCTCATGCCATTAATACATCCATTTCCTCATGCAATTAATTCACACCTCTCCTAGCCATTAATTCACCTCTTCCCTCAGCCATTAGTTCACCCATTCCCCGGCCATTAATTCACCCATTCCCTCAGTCATTAATACACACATTGCCTCATGCCATCATTTCACCCATTCCCTCGGCCATTCATTCAGCCATTCCCGCAGCCATCAATTCACCTATTTCCTCAGCCATTAATTCACCATTCCCTCAGCCTTTAGTTCACCTTTCCTTCATGCCATTAATACACCCATTCACTCAGCCTTTTTTTTTCTTTTTTTTTTGCGGTACGCAGGCCTCTCACTGTTGTGGCCTCTCCCGTTGCGGAGCACAGGCTCCAGATGCGCAGGCTCAGCGGCCATGGCTCACGGGCCTAGCCGCTCCGTGGCATGTGGGATCTTCGCGGACCGGGACACGAACCCGTGTCCCCTGCCTCGGCAGGCGGACTCTCAACCACTGCGCCACCAGGGAAGCCCCCACTCAGCCTTTTTAATTCATCCATTCCCTCAGCTATTAATTCACCCTTTCCCCCAGCCATTAATTCACTCATTCCCTCAGCCAGTATTTCAAACATTCTGTCAGCCATTATTTCAGGCTTCCCCTCAGCCATTAAGTCACATTCCCTCAGCCACTAAAACACCCATTCTCTCAGCCATTACTTCACCCATTCCCTCAATGATTTTTTTCAAAGCACTTTACTTTTATTAAACTCACATAACCTTCATAACAACTTTATGATACAGGTGATATTTTAACCATTTTGCAGATGAAGAAATTGAAGCACTGAGGTAAGTTATTCATAGTCACAACTTAGTAAATGGTGCAGTTACAAGCAATCTGGCTCTAGATTCTGTGCTCTGAAATAGACTCTTGCCTTTCTAGAATATATGTTATCTGAGAGCTCTTACATTAGGTGAAAATTTCAAGTTATGTCATTATTGGGGTAAAATTGAGGAGTTTTTTGTTTTGTTTTTACAGTTTCTAAGGATCAGATTTATCAAAGCTGCATTGAATATCTACTGATATCCATTGTTCCTGTTCTTACAGAGACAAAAAAGCAACTGTCCCCTGGGATACAGAGCCAGGAACAGCAGTGAGAAGACACCTAACCAAACAAACACAAATCAGCAGAGTAACATAAGAAAACTGCTGGGTCCAGCCCTGCCTAACGGCCTCATTAGTGCTCCTACCTAAATATGTCTTATTTTCACTAATAACTTAGAAAATATCTGGTCAGATAGAATGGCTTGCCTTTCAGAGCAGTAAATAGGTATATCTACCAATTATATATACTGGGAGAAACAAGAACATTTCCAAACACATCACTTTTGAAAATCTCAACAGTAATATTCCCTTGTCAAATAGAAATAATCTAATATTCATTTCTTCTATTTTTTTTTCATGGAAAGGCACTTTATTTATTTATTTATTTATTTTATTTTTGGCTGCATTGGGTCTTCACTGCTGCGCGTGGGCTTTCTCTAGTTGTGGTGAGCCGGGGCTACTCTTTGTTGCAGTGCATGGGCTTCTCACTGCAGCGGCTTCTCTTGTTGTGGAGCACAGACTGTAGGCGTGTGGGCTTCAGTAGTTGTGGCACACAGACTCAGTAGTTGTGGCTCACGGGCTCTAGACCTCAGGCTCAGTAGTTGTGGCACACAGGCTTAGTTGCTCTGCAGCATGTGGGATCTTCCTGGACCAGGGCTCGAACCCGTGTCCCCTGAATTGGCAGGCGGATTCTTAGCCACTGTGCCACCAGGGAAGCCTGGAAAGGCACTTTATTTTAAATATAGCAGTGTGTACATGTCAATCCCAAACTCCCAATCTATCCCTTCCTTCCCACCATCCCCCTTGGTAACCATAATTTCGTTCTCTAAGTCTGTCAGTCCGTTTCTGTTTTGTAAATAAGTTTATTTGTATCTTTTTTTGTATGCTGCATATAAGCAATATCATATATGTTTTTCTCTGCCTGACTTACTTCACTTAGTATAATATTCTCCAGGTCCATCCATGTTGCTACAAGTGGCTTTATGTCATTCTTTTTAATAGCTGAGAAATATTCCATTGCATATATGTACATCTTCTTTATCCATTCTTCTGCTGATGGAAGTTTAGGTTGCTTCCATGTCTTGGCTATTGTAAACAGTGCTACAATGAACATTGGGGTGTATGTATCCTTTTGAACCATGTTTTTCAGTGGATATATGCCAAAGAGTGGGATTGCTGGATCATATGGTAGCTCTATTTTTAGTTTTTTTAAGGAACCTCCATACTGTTCTCCATAGTGGCTGCACCAATTTACATTCCCACCAACAGTGTAGCAGTGTTCCCTTTTCTCCACATCCTCTCCAGCATTTATTGTTTGCAGATATTTTGGCGATGGCCATTCCAACTGGTGTGAGGTGATACCTCATTGTAGTTTTGATTTGCATTTCTCTAATAATTAGTGATCTTGAGCATCTTTTCATGTGCCTGTTGGCCATCTGTATGTCTTCTTTGGAGAAATGTCTCTTTAGGTCTTCCGCCCATTTTTTGATTGGGTTGTTTGTAAATTTTAGAGATTAATCCTTTGTCTGTCACATTGTTAGCAAATATTTTCTCCCATTCTCTGGGCTGTCTTTTTGTTCTGTTTATGGTTTCCTTTGCTGTGCAAAAGCTTTTCAGTTTAATTAGGTCCCATTTGTTTTTACTTCCATTACTCTGGGAGATGGATCAAAAAAGATATTGCTGCAATTTATGTCAGAGTGTTACACCTATGTTTTCCTCTAAGAGTTTTATGGTATCTGGTCTTACATTTAGGTCTTTAATCCATTTTGAGTTATTCTTGTGTATAGTGTTAAAGAATGTTCTGATTCCATTTTTGCACATGTAGCTGTCCAGTGTCTCCAGCACCATTTATTGAAGAGACTGTCTTTCCTCCATTTTATAGTCTTGCCTCTTTTGTTGTAGATAATTGACCATAGGTGCATGGGTTTATTTCTGGGCTTTTTTTTTTTTTTTTTTTTTTTTTTGCAGTACGCGGGCCTCTCACTGTTGTGGCCTCTCCCGCCGCGGAGCACAGGCTCCGGACGCACAGGCCCAGCGGCCATGGCCCACGGGCCCAGCCGCTCCGCGGCATATGGGATCCTCCCAGACCGGGGCACGAACCCGTATCCCCCGCATCGGCAGGCGGACTCTCAACCACTGCGCCACCAGGGAGGCCCTATTTCTGGGCTTTTTATCTTGTTCCCTAAATGATTAATTCACCTATTCCCTCAGCCATTAATACACCAAGTTCCTCATCCCAATACATCCACTGCCTCAGCCATTAGTTCACCCATTCTCTAGTGCCAGTAATGAAGCATTCCCTAATGGGTCACCAATTCCCCCATGCTATTAATATGATTCCCTAAGCCATCAATTCATCTATTCCCTCAGCCATTAATACACCCATTAATTCACCCCTTCCCTCAGCCCTTAATTCACTCATTCCCACAGCCACCAATATACCCATTCCCTCAGCCGTTAATGATTCCATTTGCTCAGCCATTAATGATTCCATTTACTCCACCACTAAAACACCATTACCTCAGCCATTAATTCACCCATTCTGCCAGCCATTAATTCAGCCATTCCCTCGGCCATTAACTCACCTATTCCCTCAGCCATTAACTCACCTATTCCCTCAGCCATTAATACACCAATTCCCTCATGAAATTGTTATATCCAACTGTCAGCCTAATATTAGTTCACCCATTCATTCATGCCATTAATAGACCCATTCCCTCTGCCATTAATGCACCCATTCCCTTAGGCATTAATTCATCCATTCCCTCAGCCATTAGTCACCCATTCCCTCAACCACCATAGAACCATTTACTAGGCCTCTAATGCACCTATCTCTCAGCCATTAATTCAGCCATATTCTCAGCCATTAACTCAGTCATTCCTTCAGCCTGCCATACACCAATTCCCTCAGCCATTAATACACACATTTCTCTATCTGGTTTAATTCATGCACTCCCGCATCCATTAATTCACCCATTCCCTCAGCTATTAATTCAGGCATTCCCTCACACATGAATTCATCCAGTCCCTCCACCATTAATTCACCCATTTCTTGAGTCATTAATTCACCTAAACCCCCAGCCATTAATACACTAATTTGCCCATGCCTAATAGTGATTAGTTCACCCATTCCCTCAGCCATTAATTCACCCACTTCCTCAGCCACTAATACCTCCATTCCCATAGCCATTAAATCACCCATTCCCTCAACATTAATTGATCCCTTCCCACAGCCATTAATTCAGCCATTCCCTCAGCCATTAATACACCCATCCCCTCATGACATTGATACACCCATGCCATTGATCAGTGATGATCAATGGCATGGGTGTATCATTGATCAATCAGCCACTGATCACTTAATCCCTCAACCACTGATACATGAATTCCCTCAGTCATTAATTCAACTATTCAATTGACCACTAATTCACCAATTCCCTCATCCACTAACTCACTCATGCCTTCAGCCATTACTTCAACTATTCCCTCAGCCCCTAATTCAGCTTTCCCTCAGCCTTTGATACATCAATTCCCTCAGCTATTAATACACACATTCCCACATCCATTAATTCACCCATGCCTGGATTCACTAATTCACCCTTTCACTCAGCCATTAATTCAGCCAACCCCTCAGCCATTAATTCACCATGCCCTCACCTATTTCCTCAGCCATTATATACTCATTCCCTCAGCCATTAGTTAATACATTCCCTCATCCATTACTTCACATATTCCCTCAGCCAATAATTCACCCATTTCCTGAGCCATTAACTCACCTATACCTTCAGCCATTAATAAACCAATTCCCACAGGTCTAATACATCCATTCCCTCAGCCATTAATTCACCCCTTCCCACAGCCATTAATACACCCATTCCCTCATGCCATTACTTTACCTGTTAATTCAGCGATTATTTCACCCATTTCCTCAGCTATTTATTCAACCATTCCCTCAGCCATTAATACACCCATTCCATCTGAATTTAAATCACCAATTCCTTTAGCTATCATTATACTCATTCCCTCAGCCACTGATTCTCCCTTCCCTTTAACCATTACTCAACCATTCCCTCAGCCTTTGAAACACCAGTTCCCGCAACTGTTAATACACATATCCCCCCAACCATTAATTTACCCATTCCCTCAGACATTAATTCAGACATTCCCGGAAGCCAATAATTCAGCCAATCCTGAATCCATTAATTCAGCCATTCCCTCAGCGATTAATCCACTTATACCCTCAACCATTAATTCACCTATACCCTCAGCCATTTTTACATCAATTTCTCATGCCTAATACACACATCCCCTCATGATTATTTCACACATTCTCTCAGCCATTGATACACCCTTTCCTTCATCCATTAATATACCCATTCCCTCATGCCATTAATACACCCATTCCCTCAGTCATTAATTCATCTATTCCTTCAGCCATTACACATTTCCTCATGCCATTAATTCACCAGTCCTCTCAGCCATTAATTCACCCATCCCCTCAGCCACTAATACACCTATTCCCTCAGTGATTAATTCCCCCATTCCATCAGCCATTGATACACCCATTCCTTCATCAATTAATACACCTATCCCTCATGCCATTAATACACCCATAAGCTCAGGCATTAAATCGTCTATTCCCTCAGTCATTAATACACACATTTCCTCATGCCATTAATTTACCTATTCCCTCAGCCCTATACACACATTCCCTCACCCTTTAATTCACCCATTCCCTCTCCATTAATTCATCCATTCCATCACACATTAATACACCCATTGCCTCATGCCATTAATACGCCCATCCTCTCAGCCATTAATTCACCCTTTCCCTTAGCCATTAATTCAGCCAATCCCTCAGCCATTGATTCACTCTTTCCCTGCATCATTAACTCACCTATTACCTCAGCCATTAATACACTCATTCCCTTAGCCATTAATTCACCTATTCCATCAGCCATTAATACACCAATACCCTCAGGCCTAATAAACCCATTCCTTTAGTGATTAGTTCACCCATTCCCTCACGACATTAATACTCCCATTCCCTCATGTCATTAATAAACCCAATCCTTAAGCCATTGGTTCACCATTCCCTCAATCATTAATTCACAGATTCCCTTAGCCATTAGTTTATCCATTGCCTCAGCCCTTACTACACCCATTCCTTCACCATTAATTCATCCATTCCCTCACCTACAAATATACCCATTCCCTCCGTGACTAATACACTCATTTCTTCAGGCCATTAATTTACCCATTTCTTCAGCCATAATACCCACATTCCCTTAGCCTTTAATTCATCCATTCAGTCCTTATTTCACTCATTCCCTCAGCCATTAATTCACCCATTCCCTAAGCCATTAATTCACCCATTCCATAGGTCATTAATTTACCCATTTTCAGCTGTTATTCAACTATTTCCTCAGCCATTTATTCAACCATTCCTTCAGATTTTGATACACCAGTACCTTCAGCCATTAATACACACAATGCCCACATCCATTAATTCACTCTTACCCTCAGCCATTAATTGTGGTATTCTCTCAGCCATTTATTCAGCCAATGCTTAAGCCATTAATTCACCCATTCCCTCAGTCATTAACTCACCTATTCCCTCAGTCATTAATACACTCATTCCCTCAGCCATTACTTCACACATTCCCTCAGCCATGAATTCACCCATTCTCTCAGCCATTAATATACCCATTTCCTCATGCCGTTAATTCACACAAGCCGCCAGTCCTAATACAAACTTTTCGTCAGCTATTAATACATCCATTCTCTCAGCCATTAGTTCTCCCGTTCTCTCAGCCGTCAATACACCATTTCCAGAAGTCGTTAATTCACCCATTACTTCTGCCATTAATTCACCCATTCTTTCTGCCATTAGTTTACTTATTGTCCAAACCACTAGTGCACCCAGTTCCTCAGGCATTAATTCATCTATTCCCTCAGCCATTAGTTCACCCATTCCTACAGCCATATTCACCCATTTCCTAAGGCATTAGTTCACCCATCCCTCAACCACTAATACACCAAATTTTCAGCCACTAATGCAACCATTCTCTCAGCCATTTATTCACCCATTCTCTCAGCCATTTATTCACCCATTCCCTCAGCCATTAATACACTCATTTCCTCAGCCATTACTTCACACACCCCCTCAGTCATGAAATCACCCATTTCTCAGCCATTAATATACCCATTTCCTCATGCCATTAATTCATGCAATCCATCAGTCCTAATACCTTTTCGTCAGCTATTAATATGTACATTCTCTCAGCCATTAGTTTACCCAGTTCTCTCAGCCACCAATATACCATTTGAGGAAGTCATTAATTCACCCATTACCCCTGCCATTAATTCACATTCTTTTTGCCATTAGTTCACTCGCTGTCTAAGCCACTAATGCACCCAGTTCCTCAGGGATTGATTCATGCATTCTCTCAGCCATTAGTGCACTCATTCTGACAGCCATATTCACCCATTTCCTAAGACATTAGTTCACCCATTCCCTCAACCACTAATACACCAATTTTTCAGCCACTATTGCAACCGTTCTCTCAGTCACTTATTCACCCATTCCCTCAGTCATTAATTCAGCCAATCCCTCTGCCATTATTACACCCATTCCCTCAGTCATTAATACACCTTTATGCCTCATATAACTACGCATTCGGTCACTGATTAATTCACCCATATCCTCAGCCATTAACTCAGCTAATCCCTCAGCCATTAATACACCCATTCCATCTGTATTTAAATCACCAATTCCTTCAGCTGTTAATTCATTCATTCCATCAGCCACTGATTCTCCCTTCCCTTTAACCATTACTCAACCACTCCCTCAGCCTTTGATACACCAGTTCCCGAAACCACTAATACACACATCCCCCATCCCTTAATTTACCCATTCCCTCAGACATTAATTCAGACATTCCCATAGCCAAAAATTTATCCAATCCCGAATTCATTAATTTAGCCATTCTCTCAGCCATTAATTCACTTAGAACCTCAGCCATTTTACACCAATTTCCTTATGCCTAATACACCCATGCCCTCAGGAACTGGTTCACACATTCCCTCAGCCATTGATACACCCATTTCTTCATCCATTAATATACCCATCCCCTCATACCATTAATACAGCAATTCCCTCTGTCATTAATGCATCTATTGCCTTGGCCATTAATACACACATTTCCTCATGCCCTAATTCACCACTCCTCTCTGCCATTAATTCACCATTCCCACAGCCATTATATACCCATTCCCTCATGACATTAAGACACCCCTTCCCTCAGCCATTAGTGCACCCATTTCCTCAGCCATTAATTCACCCATTCCCTCAGCCCCCAATACACCCATTCATTCAGCCATTAATTCACCCATTCCTTAGTCATTAATACACCTATTCCCTCAGTGATTTGTTCACCCATTCCCTCATGTTATTAATAGTCATTAGCTCGGCCCTTAATTCACCCATTTCCTCAGCCATTAATTCACCCATTTCCTCATGCCATTAACTCACCCATTCCCTCGGCCCTCAAACAAGCTTTCCGCCACCTATTAATTCATCCGTTCTCTCAGCCGTTAGTTCACTCATGCTCTCAGCCACAAACACAGGATTTCCGTAAATCATTCATTCACCTATTCCCTCTGCCATATTTCACTCATTCTATCCAGCATTTCTCTTTCCACTCATTCTCTAAGGCACTAATGCACCCAGTCCCGCAGGCATTAATACACCTATTCCCCAGCCATTAGTTCACCCATTCCATCAGCTACATTCACCATTTCCTAAGACATTTGTTCACCCATTCCCTCAGCCACTCATATACCAATTTCCTAGCCCACTAATACACCCATTCTCTCAGTCGTTAATTCAGAACTCCCTCAGCCTTTAATTCACCCATTCCTTCAGCCATTAATTAACCTATACCCTCAGGTGTTAATTCAATCATTTCCTCAGGCATTGATTCACCTATTCCCTCAGCTATTAGTTCAGCCATTTCGACAGCCACATTCACCCATTTCCTAAGACATTGGTTCACCCATTCCATTAGACTCAAAGACATTCATTCACTCAGCTATTAACTCACCCTCTCCCTCTGCTTTCCCTCATCCATTAATACACCCATTCTTCAATCCATTAATGTACCCATTCCCTCATGCCACTAGTTCACCCATTACCTCATCCACTAATACAGCCATTCCCTCCACATTAATTCACCCATTCCCTCAGCTGTTATGACTCATTCCGTCAGCCATTAATTCATCCATTCTGTTCACCATTAAGTCAGCCATTTTATCACCCATTATTTAACCCATGCTTTCATCCACTAATACACCTCTTCCGGCAGCTATTCATCCATCCATCCCCTCATCCATTAGTTTACGGATTACCATAGGAATTAGTTCACCCATTCCCTCAGGCATTGATACACCTCAGGCAACAATCCACCCATTAACTCAACTATTAATTCACCTTATGCCACAGCCCTTAATACACCCATTCCCTGAGCCATTGATACACCTATTCCTTCATCTATAATATACCCATTGTCTCATGCCATTAATACAACCATTCCCTCAACCACTAATACACCCATTTTCTAGGCCACTAATGCACCCATTCTTTCAACCATTAATTCACCCATTCCATCAGCCATTAATATACCAATTGTTTTATGCCTATACACCCATTCACTCAGCAGTTAGTTCACCCATATCCCCGCCATTAATTCAGCCAGTCCCTCAGCCATTATTTCATCCATTCCCAAAGCCTTTGATACACCAATTCCCTCAACCATTAATACACACATTGCCCCATCCACTAATTCACACCTCCATTAAATTCACCCATTCCCTCAGCCATTAACTCAGCCAGTCCTTCACCCATTAAATCACCCATTCCTCACCATTAATTCACCCATTCTCTCCAACATTAAGCTAGCCATATACTCATCCACTGTTTCACCCATTCTTGCAGCCACTAATACACCTCCTGCAGCCATTCATTCATTCATTCCCTCAGCCATTAATTCACTAGTTAACTTAGGAATTAGTTCACTCACTACTTCAGCCATTAGTTTATCCATTCTCTCAGCCATTAGTTTAGCCATCCCCTCAAACATTCACTTATTCCCTGAGCCTTTAAAACACCCATTCCCTGAGCCATTAATACACCTATCCCCTTACTATAATATACCCATTCCCTCATGCCATTAATACACCCATTCCTTCAGCCATTAATTCATCTATTCCCTCAGCCATTAATACACTGACTTCCTCTTGGCATTAATTAATGCATACCCTCAACCCTAATACAAACTTTCCTTCAGCTATTAATTCATCCATCAGCTCAGCCACTAACCCACCATTTCCGTAAGCCATTAATTCACCCATTTTTTTCTGCCATAAGTTCCGTTATTCTCTAAGCCACTAATGCACCCAGTTCCTCTAAGCATTAATTCACCTATTACATCAGCCATTAGTTCACCCATTCCATAAGCTACATTCGCCCATTTCTTAAGAAATTGGTTCACCCATTCCCTCAAACAGTAAAACACCCGTTTTCTAGGCGACTAATGCACCCATTCTCTCACCCATTAATTCAGCCAATCCCTGAGACATTCTCTCGGCCATTAATTAAACTATTTCTTCAGCCATTCCCCCATTCTCTCAGCCACAAATACACCCACATCTTTGGCCATTAATGCACGCATTTTCTCAGGTATTAATTCACCTGCTGTGTCAGTCATTAAAACAGCTAATCCCTCAGCCATTATCATGACCTTTGATATAACAATTCCCTTAACCATTAATACATACACTCCTCCATCCATTAATTCACCCATACCCGTCTGTTAATTCACCCAACCCTAGCCATTAATTCATCCATTTCCTCAGCCATTAATTTACCCATTCCCTCTACCATTAACTCACCCATTCTTTCCACCTTAGTTCAACCATACTGTAATCCACTAATCCACCCAGTCCTTCAGGCATTAATTCACACATTCCCTCTGCCATTAGTTCACTCATTCCCTCAACCACTAATACACCCATTTACTAGGCCTTCAATGCACCCATCCTCTCAGCATTAATTCAAACATTCTCTCAGCCATTAATTCAGCCAGTCCCTTAGCCACTAATACACAGATTTCTCCGTTTCATTTTTTTATTTTATTGTTTAAAAAAATTCTTTTTGATGATGACCATTTTTAAGGTCTTTTTAAACTGCTACAATATTGCTTCTGTTTCATATTTTGGTTTTTGGCCACGAGGCCTGTGGGATCTTAGCTCCCCACCAGGTATCAAACCCACACCCCGGGCATTGTAATGCGAAGTCTTAAACACTGGACTGCCAGGCAAGTCCCTCTCCATTTCACTTAAATCATACACTCCGGCATCCATTAATACACCCATTCCCTCAGCCACTCATACACCCATAACCTAGGTCACTAATGCAACCATTCCTTCAGCTAGTCCCTCAGCCATTAATACAGCCATTCTCTCAGCCTTTGATACACCAATTCCCTCAGCTATTAATACTGTACACACATCCCCACGTCCATTAATTCACCCATTCCCGTATCCATTAATTCACCTTTTCTCTCAGCCATTAATTCAGGCATTCTCTCAGCCATTAAGTCACCCATCTCTAAGTCATTAACTAACCTATTCCCTCAGCCACTAATACACTCATTCCTTTAGTCATTACTTCACACATTCCCTCACCCAGAATTCACCTATTCCGGCAGCCATCAATACACCAATTCCCTAAGGCCTAATACACCCATTTTCTTAGCAATTAGTCCACACATTCCCTCAGCCAGAATTCACCTATTCCGGCAGCCCTTAATACACCAATTCCCTAAGGCCTAATACACCCATTTTCTTAGCAATTAGTCCACACATGCCCTCATGCCATTAATACACCCGTTCCCGTTCTCATTTATAAACCCATTCGCTCAACCATTAGTTCACTGTTACCTCAATCATTAGTTCACAGGTCCCTGAGCCATTAGTTTATTCATTGCCCCATCGCTCAATACTCCCATTCCGTCAGGCACTCAATCACACTTTCATTTAGCCACTAATCCTCAGCCATTATTTAAGCCATTCCCTCAGCCTTTGATACACCAATTCCCTCAGGCACTTATACATACGTTCCCACATGCATTAAATCACCCACTTCCTCAGCCATTAATTGAGACAATCACTGAGCCATTAATTCAGTCATTCTCTGCACCATTAATTCAGCCAATCCCTCAGCCATTCCTTCACACATTCCCTCAGCAATAATCCACCCATTCCTTCAGCTATTAACTCACCCATTCCCTCTGCTGTTGATAAACCTCAGCCACTGACACACCTATTCCTTCATGCCATTATTCACCCATTCCCTTGTCCCTAATAATGATTCCCTCAGCCAGTAATTCACCCATTCCCTCAGCAGTAATAGAGACTCCCTCAGCTAGTCAGCCATTTCCTCAGCCATTAATCCATCCACTCCCTCAGCCATTAACATATCCATTCTCTCAGCCATTAATTCACCCATTTCCTCATGCCATTAACTCATCCATTCCCTTGGCCTTCAAACAAGCTTTCCGCCACCTATTAATTCATCCATTCTCTCAGCCGTTAGTTCACTCATGCTCTCAGCCACAAATACACAATTTCCTTAAATCATTCATTCACCTATTCCCTCTGCCATATTTCACTCATTCTATCCACCATTTCTCTTTCCACTCATTCTCTAAGGCACTAATGCACCCACTCCCTCAGGCATTAATTCACCTACTCCCCCGCCGTTACTTCACCCATTCCATCAGCTACATTCACCCATTTCCTAGGACATTCGTTCACCCATTCCCTCAGCCACTGATATACTGATTTCCCAGCCCACTAATACACCCATTCTCTCAGTCGTTAATTCAGTACTCCCTCAGCCTTTAATTCACCCATTCCTGCAGCCATTAATTAACCTACACCCTCAGGTGTGAATTCACCCATTCCCTCAGCCATTTATTCAGTTCTCCCTCAGCCATTAACTCAGCCAGTCCTTCACCCACTAAATCACCCATTCCTCACCATTAATTCACCCATTCTTTATAACATTAAGCCAGCCATATTCTCATCTGCTGTTTCACCCATTCTGGCAGCCACTAATACACCTCCTACAGCCCTTCATTCATTCATTCCCTCAGCCATTAATTCACTAGTTAACTTAGGAATTAGTTCACTTACTACCTCAGCCATTAGTTTATCCATTCTCTCAGCCATTAGTTTACCCATCCCCTCAACCATTAATTCACTTATTCCCTGAACCATTAATACACCCATTCCCTGAGCCATTAATACACCTATCCCCTTATCTATAATATTCCCATTCCCTCATGCCATTAATACACCCATTCCTTCAACCATTAATTCATCTATTCCCTCAGCCATTAATACACTGACTTCCTCTTGGCATTAATTAATGCATACCCTCAGCCCTAATACAAACTTTCCTTCAGCTATTAATTCATCCGTCTGCTCAGCCACTAACCCACCATTTCCGTAAGTCATTAATTCACCCATTTTTCTCTGCCATAAGTTCAGTCATTCAGCCACTAATGCACCCAGTTCCTCCAAGCATTAATTCACCTATTACATCAGCTATTAGTTCACCCATTCCATAAGCTACATTCGCCCATTTCTTAAGAAGTTAGTTCACCCATTCCCTCAAACAGTAATACACCCGTTTTCTAGGTGACTAATGCACCCATTCTCTCACCCGTTAATTCAGCCAATCCCTGAGACATTCTCTCGGCCATTAATTAAACTGTTTCTTCAGACATTCCCCCATTCTCTCAGCCACAAATACACCCACATCTTTGGCCATTAATGCACCCATTTTCTCAGGTATTAATTCACCCACTGTGTCCGTCATTAATACAGCCAATCCCTCAGCCATTATTTCAGCCATTCCCATAGCCTTTGATACAGCAATTCCCTTAACCATTAATACACACACTCCTCCACCCATTAATTCACCCATACCGTCTGTTAATTCACCGATATCTAACCATTAATTCATCCATTTCCTCAGCCATTAATTTACCCATTCCCTCTACCATTAATTCACCCATTCTTTCCACCTTAGTTCAACCATAAGGTGAAGACATCCACTAGTCCACCCAGTACTTCAGGCATTAATTCACATATTCCCTCTGCCATTAGTTCACTCATTCCCTCAACCACTAATACACCCATTTACTAGGCCTTCAATGCACCCATCCTCTCAGCATTAATTCAAACATTCTCTCAGCCATTAATTCAGCCAGTCCCTTAGCCACTAATACACACATTTCTCCATTTCATTTTTTTATTTTATTGTTTAAAAAAATTCTTTTTGATGATGACCATTTTTAAGGTCTTTTTAAACTGCTACAATATTGCTTCTGTTTTATATTTTGGTTTTTGGTCACGAGGCCTGTGGGATCTTAGCTCCCCACCAGGTATCAAACCCACACCCCGGGCATTGTAATGCGAAGTCTTAAACACTGGACTGCCAGGCAAGTCCCTCTCCATTTCACTTAAATCATACACTCCGGCATCCATTAATACACCTATTGCCTCAGCCACTCATACACCCATAACCTAGGTCACTAAGGCACCCATTCCTTCAGCCATTACTTCAGCTAGTCCCTCAGCCATTAATACAGCCATTCTCTCAGCCTTTGATACACCAATTACCTCAGCTATTAATACTGTACACACATTCCCACGTCCATTAATTCACCCATTCCCGTATCCATTAATTCACCTTTTCTCTCAGCCATTAATTCAGGCATTCTCTCAGCCATTAAGTCACCCATCTCTAAGTCATTAACTCACCTATTCCCTCAGCCACTAATACACTCATTCCTTTAGTCATTACTTCACATTCCATCAGCCAGAATTCACCTATTCTGGCAGCCATTAATACACCAATTCCCTAAGGCCTAATACACCCATTCTCCTAGCAATTAGTCCACCCATGCCCTCATGCCATTAATACACCCGTTCCCTTTCTCATTGATAAACCCATTCGCTCAACCATTAGCTCACTGTTACCTCAATCATTAGTTCACAGGTCCCTGAGCCTTTAGTTTATCCATTGCCTCATCCCTTAATACACCCATTCCTTCAGGCACTCAATCACACTTTCCTTTAGCCACTAATCCTCAGCCATTATTTAAGCCGTTCCCTCAGCCTCTGATACACCACTTCCGCAGGCACTAATACATACATTGCCACTCCATTAATTCACCCATTTCCTCAGCCATTAATTCAGATAATCCCTGAACCATTAATTCAGGCATTCTCTCCACCATTAATTCACCCATACCCTGAGTCATTAAATCACCTATTCCTTCAGCCATTAATACACTCATCCCCTCAGTCATTACTTTACACATTCACTCAGCCATTAATTCACCTCTTCCCTCTGCCATTAATACACCAATTCCCTCATGCCTAAAAAAACCATTTTCTTAGCCATTAGTTCATCCATCCCCTCATGCCATTATGGAGCCATTGCCTTGACCATTATGTCACCCATTCCCTAAGCCATTAATTCACCTATTCCTTCCACCACTAATACACCAATTCCCTCACGTCTAATACACCCATTCCCTTAGCCATTAGGTCACCCATTCCCTCATGACATTAATTTACCCCTTCCGTCAGCTCTTACACACACACTCCCTCAGCCCTTAATTCATCCATTGCCTCTCCATTAATTCACCACTCCTCTCAGCCATTAATTCATCCATTCCATCACCCATTAATATACCCGTGCTTCATGCCATTAATACACCCATTCTCCTGGCCTTTAATTCATCTATTTCCTCAGCATTAATACAACCGTTGCCTCCTGCCATTAATTTACCCATTCCCTCAACCATTAATACACCCTTTCCTTCAGTCATTATTACACTCATTCCCTTAGCCACTAATACACCCATTCCATAGCCACTAATTCACTCATTCCCTTAGCCATTCATTCACACATTTCCTCATGCCACTGATACATCCATTCCCTCAGGACACTGATACACCCATCGCTCAGCCACTGTTCATTTATTCCCTCAAAAACTAATACATGGGGCTTCCCTGGTGGCGCAGTGGTTGAGAGTGCACCTGCCAATGCAGGGGACACGGGTTCGTGCCCCAGTCCGGGAAGATCCCACATGCCGCGGAGCGGCTGGGCTTGTGAGCCGTGGTTGCTGAGCCTGCGCGTCTGCAGCCTGTGCTCCTCAACAGAAGAGGCCACAACAGTGAGAGGCCCATGTACCGCAAAAAACAAAACAAAAAACAAACAAATACATGCATTTTCTCAGCCTTTAATTCACCCACCACCTCAGCCCTTAATTCACCTATTCCCTCAGCCATTAATTCAGCCATCCTCTCAGCCTTTGATACACCAATTCCATCAGCCATTAATACACATTCCCACACCCATTAATTCACCCATTCTCTCGGCCATTAATTCAGCCAATCCCTCAGCCATTCCTTCACACATTCCCTCAGCAATAATTCACCCATTCCTTCAGCTATTAATTCACCCATTCCCTCTGCTGTTGATAAACCTCAGCCACTGACACACCTATTCCTTCATGCCATTATTCACCCATTCCCTTGTCCCCAATAATGATTCCCTCAGCCAGTAATTCACCCATTCCCTCAGCAGTAATAGAGACTCCCTCAGCTAGTCAGCCATTTCCTCAGCCATTAATCCATCCACTCCCTCAGCCATTAACATATCCATTCTCTCAGCCATTAATTCACCCATTTCCTCATGCCATTAACTCACCCATTCCCTCGGCCCTCAAACAAGCTTTCCGCCACCTATTAATTCATCCGTTCTCTCAGCCATTAGTTCACTCATGCTCTCAGCCACAAATACACGATTTCCGTAAATCATTCATTCACCTATTCCCTCTGCCATATTTCACTCATTCTATCCATCATTTCTCTTTCCACTCATTCTCTAAGGCACTAATGCACCCACTCCCTCAGGCATTAATTCACCTATTCTCCTGCCATTAGTTCACCCATTTCCTAAGACATTCATTCACCCATTCCCTCAGCCACTCATATACCGATTTCCTAGCCCACTAATACACCCATTCTCTCAGTCGTTAATTCAGTACTCCCTCAGCCTTTAATGCACCCATTCCTTCAGCCATTAATTAACCTACACACTCAGGTGCTAATTCAACCATTCCCTCAGGCATTAATTCACCTATTCCACAGCTATTAGTTCAGCCATTTCGTCTGCCACATTCACCCATTTCCTAAGACATTGGTTCACCCATTCCATTAGACTCAAAGACATCCATTCACTCAGCTATTAACTCACCCTTTCCCTCCTCTATTCCCTCGTCCATTAATACACACATTCTTCAATCCATTAATGTACCCATTCCCTCATTCACTAGTACAGCCATTCCCTCCACATTAATTCACCCATTCCCTCAGCTGTTATGACTCATTCCGTCAGCCATTAATTCAGCCATTCTGTCCACCATTAAGTCAGCCATTTTATCACCCATTATTTCACCCATTCTTTCAGCCACTAATACACCTCTTCTGGCAGCTATCCATTCATCCATCCCCTCATCCATTAGTCTACTGATTACCATAGGAATTAGTTCACCCATTCCCTCAGGCAATAATTCACCCATTAACTCAACTATTAATTCACCTTATCCCTCAGCCCTTAATACACCCATTCCCTGAGCCATTGATACACCTATTCCTTCATCTATAAAATACCCATTGCCTCATGCCATTAATACAACCATTCCCTCAACCACTAATGCACCCATTCTTTCAACCATTAATTCGCCCATTCCATCAGCCGTTAATACACGTATTGTTTTATGCCTAGACACCCATTCACTCAGCAGTTAGTTCACCCATATCCCCACCATTAATTCAGCCAGTCCCTCAGCCATTATTTCACCATTCCCAAAGCCTTTGATACACCAATTCCCTCAACCATTAATACACACACTCCCCCATCCACTAATTCACTCATGCACACCTCCATTAATTCACCCATTGCCTCAGACATTTATTCAGTTTTCCCTCAGCCATTAACTCAGCCAATCCTTCACCCGCTAAATCAGCCATTCCTCACCATTAATTCACCCATTCTGTCCACATTAAGCCAGCCATATTCTCATCCACTGTTTCACCCATTCTTGCAGCCACTAATACACCTTCTGCAGCCCTTCATTCATTTATTCCCTCAGCCATTAATTCACTAGTTAACTTAGGAATTAGTTCACTTACTACCTGAGCCATTAGTTTATCCATTCTCTCAGCCATTAGTTTACCCATCCCCTCAACCATTAATTCACTTATTCCCTGAGCCTTTAATACACCCATTCCCTAAGCCATTAATACACCTATCCCCTTATCTATAATATACCCATTCCCTCATGCCATTAATACACCCATTCCTTCAGCCATTAATTCATCTATTCCCTCAGCCATTAATACACTCACTTCCTTTTGGCATTAATTAATGCATACCCTCAGCCCTAATACAAACTTTCCTTCAGCTATTAATTCATCCATCTGCTCAGCCACTAACCCACCATTTCTGTAAGTTATTAATTCACCCATTTTTTTCTGCCATAAGTTCACTCATTCTCTAAGCCACTAATGCACCCAGTTCCTCCAAGCATTAATTCACCTATTATATCAGCCATTATTTCACCCATTCCATAAGCTACATTCGCCCATTTCTTAAGAAATTAGTTCACCCATTCCCTCAAACAGTAATACACCCATTTTCTAGGCGACTAATGCACCCATTCTCTCACCCATTAATTCAGCCAATCCCTGAGACATCCTCTCGGCCATTAATTAAACTATTTCTTCAGACATTCCCCCATTCATTCAGCCACAAATACACCCACATCTTCGGCCATTAATGCACCCATTTTCTCAGGTATTAATTCACCCGCTGTGTCAGTCATTAATTCAGCCATTATTTCAGCCATTCCCATAGCCTTTGATACAGCAATTCCCTTAACCATTAATACACACACTCCTCCATCCATTAATCACCCATACCCGTCTCTTAATTCTCCCATCCCTAGCTATTAATTCATCCATTTCCTCAGCCATTAATTTACCCATTCCCTCTACCATTAATTCACCCATTTTTTCCGCCTTAGTTCACCCATACTGTAATCCACTAATCCACCCAGTCCTTCAGGCATTAATTCACACATTCCCTCTGCCATTAGTTCACTCATTCCCTCAGCCACTAATACACCCATTTACTAGGTCTTCAATGCACCCATTCTCTCAGCATTAATTCAACCGTTCTCTTGGCCATTAACTCAACCATTCCTTCAGCCATTAATACACACATTTCTCCATTTGATTTTTTAATTTTATTGTTAAAAAAATTTTTTTTGATGATGAGCATTTTTAAGGTCTTTTTAAACTGCTACAATATTGCTTCTGTTTTACGTTTTGTTTTTTCGCCGCGAGGCATGTGGGATCTTAGCTCCCGGACCAGGTATCAAACCCACACCCCCTGCATTGGAAGGCGAAGTCTTAAACACTGGACTGCCAGGCAAGTCCCTCTCCATTTCACTTAAATCATACACTCCGGCATCCATTAATACACCCATTCCCTCAGCCACTCATACACCCATAACCTAGGTCACTAATGCAACCATTCCTTCAGCCATTCCTTCAGCTAGGCCCTCAGCCATTAACACAGCCATTCTCTCAGTCTTTGATACACCAATTCCCTCAGCTATTAATACTGTACACACATTCCAACGTCCATTAATTCACCCATTCCCGTATCCATTAATTCACCTTTACCCTCAGCCTTTAATTCAGGCATTCTCTCAGCCACTAAGTTGCCCATCTCTAAGTCATTAACTCACCTATTCCCTCAGCCACTAATACACTCATTCATTTAGTCTTTACTTCACACATTCCCTCACCCAGAATTCACCTATTCTGGCAGCCATCAATACACCAATTCCCTAAGGCCTAATACACCCATTCTCTTAGCAATTAGTCCACCCTTGCCCTCATGCCATTAATACACCCATTCCCTTTCTCATTTATAAACCCATTCGCTCAACCATTAGCTCACTGTTACCTCAATCATTAGTTCACAGGTCCCTGAGCCTTTAGTTTATCCATTGCCTCACCCCTTAATACACCCATTCCTTCAGGCACTCAATCACACTTTCCTTTACCCACTAATCCTAGGCCATTATTTAAGCAGTTCCCTCAGCCTTTGATACATCAACTCCCTCAGGCACTAATACATACATTCCCAAATCCATTAATTCACCCATTTCCTCAGCCATTAATTGAGACAATCCCCGAGTCATTAATTCAGGCACTCTCTCCACCATTAATTCAGACAATCCCTCAGCCATTCCTTCACACATTCCCTCAAAAATAATCCACCCATTCCTTCAGCTATTAACTCACCCATTCCCTCTGCTGTTGATAAACCTCGGCCACTGACACACCTATTCCTTCATGCCATTATTCACCCATTCCCTTGTCCCTAATAATGATTCCCTCAGCCAGTAATTCACCCATTCCCTCAGCAGTAATAGAGACTCCCTCAGCTAGTCAGCCATTTCCTCAGCCATTAATCCATCCACTCCCTCAGCCATTAACATATCCATTCTCTCAGCCATTAATTCACCCATTTCCTCATGCCATTAACTCACCCATTCCCTCGGCCCTCAAACAAGCTTTCCGCCACCTATTAATTCATCCGTTCTCTCAGCCATTAGTTCACTCACGCTCTCAGCCACAAATACACAATTTCCTTAAATCATTCATTCACCTATTCCCTCTGCCATATTTCACTCATTCTATCCACCATTTCTCTTTCCACTCATTCTCTAAGGCACTAATGCACCCACTCCCTCAGGCATTAATTCACCTATTCCCCCCGCCATTAGTTCACCCATTTCCTAAGACATTCATTCACCCATTCCCTCAGCCACTCATATACCGATTTCCTAGCCCACTAATACACCCATTCTCTCAGTCATTAATTCAGTACTCCCTCAGCCTTTAATGCACCCATTCCTTCAGCCATTAATTAACCTATACACTCAGGTGCTAATTCAACCATTCCCTCAGGTATTAATTCACCTATTCCACAGCTATTAGTTCAGCCATTTCGTCTGCCACATTCACCCACTTCCTAAGACATTGGTTCACCCATTCCATTAGACTCAAAGACATCCATTCACTCAGCTATTAACTCACCCTTTCCCTCCTCTATTCCCTCGTCCATTAATACACCCATTCTTCAATCCATTAGTGTACCCATTCCCTCATCCACTAGTACAGCCATTCCCTCCACATTAATTCACCCATTCCCTCAGCTGTTATGACTCATTCCGTCAGCTATTAATTCATCCACTCTGTCCACCATTAAGTCAGCCATTTTATCATCCATTATTTCACCCATTCTTTCAGCCAGTAATACATCTGTTCCGGCAGCTATCCATTCATCCATCCCCTCATCCATTAGTCTACTGATTACCATAGGAATTAGTTCACCCATTCCCTCAGGCAATAATTCACCCATTAACTCAACTATTAATTCACCTTATCCCTCAGCCCTTAATACACCCATTCCCTGAGCTATTGATACACCTATTCCTTCATCTATAAAATACCCATTGCCTCATGCCATTAATACAACCATTCCCTCAACCACTAACGCACCCATTCTTTCAACCATTAATTCACCCATTCCATCAGCCGTTACTACACCTATTGTTTTATGCCTAGACACCCATTCACTCAGCAGTTAGTTCACCCATATCCCCACCATTAATTCAGCCAGTCCCTCAGCCATTATTTCATCCATTTCCAAAGCCTCTGATACACCAATTCCCTCAACCATTAATACACACACTCCCCCATCCACTAATTCACTCATGCACACCTCCATTAATTCACCCATTGCCTCAGACATTTATTCAGTTTTCCCTCAGCCATTAACTCAGCCAGTCCTTCACCCACTAAATCACCCATTCCTCACCATTAATTCACCCATTCTCTCCAACATTAAGCCAGCCATATTCTCATCCACTGTTTCCCCCATTCTTGCAGCCACTAATAGACCTTCTGCAGCCCTTCATTCATTCATTCCCTCAGCCATTATTTTCACTAGTTAGCTTAGCAATTAATTCACTTACTACCTCAGCCATTAGTTTATCCATTCTCTCAGCCATTAGTTTACCCATCCCCTCAACCATTAATTCACCTATTCCCTGAGCCATTAATACACCTATCCCCTTATCTATAACATACACATTCCCTCATGCCATTAATACACCCAATCCTTCAGCCATTAATTCATCTATTCCCTCAGCCCTTAATACATTCACTTCCTCTTGGCATTAATTAATGCATACCCTCAACCCTAATACAAACTTTCCTTCAGCTATTAATTCATCCATCAGCTCAGCCACTAACCCACCATTTCCGTAAGCCATTAATTCACCCATTTTTCTCTGCCATAAGTTCAGTCATTCTCTAAGCCAATAATGCACCCAGTTCCTCCAAGCATTAATTCACCTATTACATCAGTCAGTACTTCACCCATTCTATAAGCTACATTCGCCCATTTCTTAAGAAATTAGTTCACCCATTCCCTCAAACAGTAATACACCCATTTTCTTTTCTCTCACCCATTAATTCAGCCAATCCCTGAGACATTCTCTCGGCCATTAATTAAACTATTTCTTCAGCCATTCCCCCATTCTCTCAGCCACAAATACACCCACATCTTCGGCCACTAATGCACCCATTTTCTCAGGTATTAATTCACCCGCTGTGTCAGTCATTAATACAGCCAATCCCTCAGCCATTATTTCAGCCATTCCCATGGCCTTTGATACAGCAATTCCCTTAACCATTAATACACACACTCCTCCATCCATTAATTCACCCATACCCGTCTGTTAATTCACCCATCCCTAGCCATTAATTCATCCATTTCCTCAGCCATTAATTTACCCATTCCCTCTACCATTAACTCACCCATTCTTTCCACCTTAGTTCAACCATACTGTAATCCACTAATCCACCCAGTCCTTCAGGCATTAATTCACACATTCCCTCTGCCATTAGTTCACTCATTCCCTCAACCACTAATACACCCATTTACTAGGCCTTCAATGCACCCATCCTCTCAGCATTAATTCAAACATTCTCTCAGCCATTAATTCAGCCAGTCCCTTAGCCACTAATACACAGATTTCTCCGTTTCATTTTTTTATTTTATTGTTTAAAAAAATTCTTTTTGATGATGACCATTTTTAAGGTCTTTTTAAACTGCTACAATATTGCTTCTGTTTCATATTTTGGTTTTTGGCCACGAGGCCTGTGGGATCTTAGCTCCCCACCAGGTATCAAACCCACACCCCGGGCATTGTAATGCGAAGTCTTAAACACTGGACTGCCAGGCAAGTCCCTCTCCATTTCACTTAAATCATACACTCCGGCATCCATTAATACACCCATTCCCTCAGCCACTCATACACCCATAACCTAGGTCACTAATGCAACCATTCCTTCAGCTAGTCCCTCAGCCATTAATACAGCCATTCTCTCAGCCTTTGATACACCAATTCCCTCAGCTATTAATACTGTACACACATCCCCACGTCCATTAATTCACCCATTCCCGTATCCATTAATTCACCTTTTCTCTCAGCCATTAATTCAGGCATTCTCTCAGCCATTAAGTCACCCATCTCTAAGTCATTAACTAACCTATTCCCTCAGCCACTAATACACTCATTCCTTTAGTCATTACTTCACACATTCCCTCACCCAGAATTCACCTATTCCGGCAGCCATCAATACACCAATTCCCTAAGGCCTAATACACCCATTTTCTTAGCAATTAGTCCACACATTCCCTCAGCCAGAATTCACCTATTCCGGCAGCCATTAATACACCAATTCCCTAAGGCCTAATACACCCATTTTCTTAGCAATTAGTCCACACATGCCCTCATGCCATTAATACACCCGTTCCCGTTCTCATTTATAAACCCATTCGCTCAACCATTAGTTCACTGTTACCTCAATCATTAGTTCACAGGTCCCTGAGCCATTAGTTTATTCATTGCCCCATCGCTCAATACTCCCATTCCGTCAGGCACTCAATCACACTTTCATTTAGCCACTAATCCTCAGCCATTATTTAAGCCATTCCCTCAGCCTTTGATACACCAATTCCCTCAGGCACTTATACATACGTTCCCACATGCATTAAATCACCCACTTCCTCAGCCATTAATTGAGACAATCACTGAGCCATTAATTCAGTCATTCTCTGCACCATTAATTCAGCCAATCCCTCAGCCATTCCTTCACACATTCCCTCAGCAATAATCCACCCATTCCTTCAGCTATTAACTCACCCATTCCCTCTGCTGTTGATAAACCTCAGCCACTGACACACCTATTCCTTCATGCCATTATTCACCCATTCCCTTGTCCCTAATAATGATTCCCTCAGCCAGTAATTCACCCATTCCCTCAGCAGTAATAGAGACTCCCTCAGCTAGTCAGCCATTTCCTCAGCCATTAATCCATCCACTCCCTCAGCCATTAACATATCCATTCTCTCAGCCATTAATTCACCCATTTCCTCATGCCATTAACTCATCCATTCCCTTGGCCTTCAAACAAGCTTTCCGCCACCTATTAATTCATCCATTCTCTCAGCCGTTAGTTCACTCATGCTCTCAGCCACAAATACACAATTTCCTTAAATCATTCATTCACCTATTCCCTCTGCCATATTTCACTCATTCTATCCACCATTTCTCTTTCCACTCATTCTCTAAGGCACTAATGCACCCACTCCCTCAGGCATTAATTCACCTACTCCCCCGCCGTTACTTCACCCATTCCATCAGCTACATTCACCCATTTCCTAGGACATTCGTTCACCCATTCCCTCAGCCACTGATATACTGATTTCCCAGCCCACTAATACACCCATTCTCTCAGTCGTTAATTCAGTACTCCCTCAGCCTTTAATTCACCCATTCCTGCAGCCATTAATTAACCTACACCCTCAGGTGTGAATTCACCCATTCCCTCAGCCATTTATTCAGTTCTCCCTCAGCCATTAACTCAGCCAGTCCTTCACCCACTAAATCACCCATTCCTCACCATTAATTCACCCATTCTTTATAACATTAAGCCAGCCATATTCTCATCTGCTGTTTCACCCATTCTGGCAGCCACTAATACACCTCCTACAGCCCTTCATTCATTCATTCCCTCAGCCATTAATTCACTAGTTAACTTAGGAATTAGTTCACTTACTACCTCAGCCATTAGTTTATCCATTCTCTCAGCCATTAGTTTACCCATCCCCTCAACCATTAATTCACTTATTCCCTGAACCATTAATACACCCATTCCCTGAGCCATTAATACACCTATCCCCTTATCTATAATATTCCCATTCCCTCATGCCATTAATACACCCATTCCTTCAACCATTAATTCATCTATTCCCTCAGCCATTAATACACTGACTTCCTCTTGGCATTAATTAATGCATACCCTCAGCCCTAATACAAACTTTCCTTCAGCTATTAATTCATCCGTCTGCTCAGCCACTAACCCATTTCCGTAAGTCATTAATTCACCCATTTTTCTCTGCCATAAGTTCAGTCATTCAGCCACTAATGCACCCAGTTCCTCCAAGCATTAATTCACCTATTACATCAGCTATTAGTTCACCCATTCCATAAGCTACATTCGCCCATTTCTTAAGAAGTTAGTTCACCCATTCCCTCAAACAGTAATACACCCGTTTTCTAGGTGACTAATGCACCCATTCTCTCACCCGTTAATTCAGCCAATCCCTGAGACATTCTCTCGGCCATTAATTAAACTGTTTCTTCAGACATTCCCCCATTCTCTCAGCCACAAATACACCCACATCTTTGGCCACTAATGCACCCATTTTCTCAGGTATTAATTCACCCGCTGTGTCCGTCATTAATACAGCCAATCCCTCAGCCATTATTTCAGCCATTCCCATAGCCTTTGATACAGCAATTCCCTTAACCATTAATACACACACTCCTCCACCCATTAATTCACCCATACCGTCTGTTAATTCACCGATATCTAACCATTAATTCATCCATTTCCTCAGCCATTAATTTACCCATTCCCTCTACCATTAATTCACCCATTCTTTCCACCTTAGTTCAACCATAAGGTGAAGACATCCACTAGTCCACCCAGTACTTCAGGCATTAATTCACATATTCCCTCTGCCATTAGTTCACTCATTCCCTCAACCACTAATACACCCATTTACTAGGCCTTCAATGCACCCATCCTCTCAGCATTAATTCAAACATTCTCTCAGCCATTAATTCAGCCAGTCCCTTAGCCACTAATACACACATTTCTCCATTTCATTTTTTTATTTTATTGTTTAAAAAAATTCTTTTTGATGATGACCATTTTTAAGGTCTTTTTAAACTGCTACAATATTGCTTCTGTTTTATATTTTGGTTTTTGGTCACGAGGCCTGTGGGATCTTAGCTCCCCACCAGGTATCAAACCCACACCCCGGGCATTGTAATGCGAAGTCTTAAACACTGGACTGCCAGGCAAGTCCCTCTCCATTTCACTTAAATCATACACTCCGGCATCCATTAATACACCTATTGCCTCAGCCACTCATACACCCATAACCTAGGTCACTAAGGCACCCATTCCTTCAGCCATTACTTCAGCTAGTCCCTCAGCCATTAATACAGCCATTCTCTCAGCCTTTGATACACCAATTACCTCAGCTATTAATACTGTACACACATTCCCACGTCCATTAATTCACCCATTCCCGTATCCATTAATTCACCTTTTCTCTCAGCCATTAATTCAGGCATTCTCTCAGCCATTAAGTCACCCATCTCTAAGTCATTAACTCACCTATTCCCTCAGCCACTAATACACTCATTCCTTTAGTCATTACTTCACATTCCATCAGCCAGAATTCACCTATTCTGGCAGCCATTAATACACCAATTCCCTAAGGCCTAATACACCCATTCTCCTAGCAATTAGTCCACCCATGCCCTCATGCCATTAATACACCCGTTCCCTTTCTCATTGATAAACCCATTCGCTCAACCATTAGCTCACTGTTACCTCAATCATTAGTTCACAGGTCCCTGAGCCTTTAGTTTATCCATTGCCTCATCCCTTAATACACCCATTCCTTCAGGCACTCAATCACACTTTCCTTTAGCCACTAATCCTCAGCCATTATTTAAGCCGTTCCCTCAGCCTCTGATACACCACTTCCGCAGGCACTAATACATACATTGCCACTCCATTAATTCACCCATTTCCTCAGCCATTAATTCAGATAATCCCTGAACCATTAATTCAGGCATTCTCTCCACCATTAATTCACCCATACCCTGAGTCATTAAATCACCTATTCCTTCAGCCATTAATACACTCATCCCCTCAGTCATTACTTTACACATTCACTCAGCCATTAATTCACCTCTTCCCTCTGCCATTAATACACCAATTCCCTCATGCCTAAAAAAACCATTTTCTTAGCCATTAGTTCATCCATCCCCTCATGCCATTATGGAGCCATTGCCTTGACCATTATGTCACCCATTCCCTAAGCCATTAATTCACCTATTCCTTCCACCACTAATACACCAATTCCCTCACGTCTAATACACCCATTCCCTTAGCCATTAGGTCACCCATTCCCTCATGACATTAATTTACCCCTTCCGTCAGCTCTTACACACACACTCCCTCAGCCCTTAATTCATCCATTGCCTCTCCATTAATTCACCACTCCTCTCAGCCATTAATTCATCCATTCCATCACCCATTAATATACCCGTGCTTCATGCCATTAATACACCCATTCTCCTGGCCTTTAATTCATCTATTTCCTCAGCATTAATACAACCGTTGCCTCCTGCCATTAATTTACCCATTCCCTCAACCATTAATACACCCTTTCCTTCAGTCATTATTACACTCATTCCCTTAGCCACTAATACACCCATTCCATAGCCACTAATTCACTCATTCCCTTAGCCATTCATTCACACATTTCCTCATGCCACTGATACATCCATTCCCTCAGGACACTGATACACCCATCGCTCAGCCACTGTTCATTTATTCCCTCAAAAACTAATACATGGGGCTTCCCTGGTGGCGCAGTGGTTGAGAGTGCACCTGCCAATGCAGGGGACACGGGTTCGTGCCCCAGTCCGGGAAGATCCCACATGCCGCGGAGCGGCTGGGCTTGTGAGCCGTGGTTGCTGAGCCTGCGCGTCTGCAGCCTGTGCTCCTCAACAGAAGAGGCCACAACAGTGAGAGGCCCATGTACCGCAAAAAACAAAACAAAAAACAAACAAATACATGCATTTTCTCAGCCTTTAATTCACCCACCACCTCAGCCCTTAATTCACCTATTCCCTCAGCCATTAATTCAGCCATCCTCTCAGCCTTTGATACACCAATTCCATCAGCCATTAATACACATTCCCACACCCATTAATTCACCCATTCTCTCGGCCATTAATTCAGCCAATCCCTCAGCCATTCCTTCACACATTCCCTCAGCAATAATTCACCCATTCCTTCAGCTATTAATTCACCCATTCCCTCTGCTGTTGATAAACCTCAGCCACTGACACACCTATTCCTTCATGCCATTATTCACCCATTCCCTTGTCCCTAATTATGATTCCCTCAGCCAGTAATTCACCCATTCCCTCAGCAGTAATAGAGACTCCCTCAGCTAGTCAGCCATTTCCTCAGCCATTAATCCATCCACTCCCTCAGCCATTAACATATCCATTCTCTCAGCCATTAATTCACCCATTTCCTCATGCCATTAACTCACCCATTCCCTCAGCCCTCAAACAAGCTTTCCGCCACCTATTAATTCATCCGTTCTCTCAGCCGTTAGTTCACTCACGCTCTCAGCCACAAATACACGATTTCCGTAAATCATTCATTCACCTATTCCCTCTGCCATATTTCACTCATTCTATCCACCATTTCTCTTTCCACTCATTCTCTAAGGCACTAATGCACCCACTCCCTCAGGCATTAATTCACCTATTCTCCTGCCATTAGTTCACCCATTTCCTAAGACATTCGTTCACCCATTCCCTCAGCCACTCATATACCGATTTCCTAGCCCACTAATACACCCATTCTCTCAGTCGTTAATTCAGTACTCCCTCAGCCTTTAATGCACCCATTCCTTCAGCCATTAATTAACCTATACACTCAGGTGCTAATTCAACCATTCCCTCAGGTATTAATTCACCTATTCCACAGCTACTAGTTCAGCCATTTCGTCTGCCACATTCACCCATTTCCTAAGACATTGGTTCACCCATTCCATTAGACTCAAAGACATCCATTCACTCAGCTATTAACTCACCCTTTCCCTCCTCTATTCCCTCGTCCATTAATACACCCATTCTTCAATCCATTAATGTACCCATTCCCTCATCCACTAGTACAGCCATTCCCTCCACATTAATTCACCCATTCCCTCAGCTGTTATGACTCATTCCGTCAGCCATTAATTCAGCCATTCTGTCCACCATTAAGTCAGCCATTTTATCACCCATTATTTCACCCATTCTTTCAGCCACTAATACACCTCTTCTGGCAGCTATCCATTCATCCATCCCCTCATCCATTAGTTTACTGATTACCATAGGAATTAGTTCACCAATTCCCTCAGGCAATAATTCACCCATTAACTCAACTATTAATTCACCTTATCCCTCAGCCCTTAATACACCCATTCCCTGAGCCATTGATACACCTATTCCTTCATCTATAATATACCCATTGCCTCATGCCATTAATACAACCATTCCCTCAACACTAATGCACCCATTCTTTCAACCATTAATTCGCCCATTCCATCAGCCGTTAATACACCTATTGTTTTATGCCTAGACACCCATTCACTCAGCAGTTAGTTCACCCATATCCCCACCATTATTAATTCAGCCAGTCCCTCAGCCATTATTTCACCATTCCCAAAGCCTTTGATACACCAATTCCCTCAACCATTAATACACACACTCCCCCATCCACTAATTCACTCATGCACACCTCCATTAATTCACCCATTGCCTCAGACATTTATTCAGTTTTCCCTCAGCCATTAACTCAGCCAATCCTTCACCCGCTAAATCAGCCATTCCTCACCATTAATTCACCCATTCTCTCCAACATTAAGCCAGCCATATTCTCATCCACTGTTTCACCCATTCTTGCAGCCACTAATACACCTTCTGCAGCCCTGCATTCATTCATTCCCTCAGCCATTAATTCACTAGTTAGCTTAGGAATTAGTTCACTTACTACCTCAGCCATTAGTTTATCCATTCTCTCAGCCATTAGTTTACCCATCCCCTCAACCATTAATTCACCTATTCCCTGAGCCTTTAATACACCCATTCCCTGAGCCATTAATACACCTATCCCCTTATCTATAACATACACATTCCCTCATGCCATTAATACACCCATTCTTTCAACCATTAATTCATCTATTCCCTCAGCCATTAATACACTCACTTCCTTTCGGCATTTATTAATGCATACCCTCAGCCCTAATACAAACTTTCCTTCAGCTATTAATTCATCCATCAGCTCAGCCACTAACCCACCATTTCCGTAAGCCATTAATTCACCCATTTTTCTCTGCCATAAGTTCAGTCATTCTCTAAGCCACTAATGCACCCAGTTCCTCCAAGCATTAATTCACCTATTACATCAGCCATTAGTTCACCCATTCCATAAGCTACATTTGCCCATTTCTTAAGAAATTAGTTCACCCATTCCCTCAAACAGTAATACACCCGTTTTCTAGGCGACTAATGCACCCATTCTCTCACCCATTAATTCAGCCAATCCCTGAGACATTCTCTCGGCCATTAATTAAACTATTTCTTCAGCCATTCCCCCATTCTCTCAGCCACAAATACACCCACATCTTCGGCCACTAATACACCCATTTTCTCAGGTATTAATTCACCTGCTGTGTCAGTCATTAATACAGCCAATCCCTCAGCCATTATTTCAGCCATTCTCATAGCCTTTGATACAGCAATTCCCTTAACCATTAATACACACACTCCTCCATCCATTAATTCACCCATTTCCTCAGCCATTAATTTACCCATTCCCTCTACCATTAATTCACCCATTCTTTCCGCCTTAGTTCAACCATACTGTAATCCACTAATCCACCCAGTCCTTCAGGCATTAATTCACACATTCCCTCTGCCATTAGTTCACTCATTCCCTCAACCACTAATACAGCCATTTACTAGGCATTCAATGAACCCATTCTCTCAGCATTAATTCAACCATTCTCTCAGACATTCCCTTAGCCATTAATACACACATTTCGCCATTTCATTTTTTTTATTTTATTGTTTAAAAATATTTTTTTGATGATGACCATTTTTAAGGTCTTTTTAAACTGCTACAATATTGCTTCTGTTTCATATTTTGGTTTTTGGCCACGAGGCATGTGGGATCTTAGCTCCCGGACCAGGTATCAAACCAAACCCCCTGCATTCGAAGGCAAAGTCTTAAACACTGGACTGCCAGGCAAGTCCCTCTCAATTTCATTTAAATCATACACTCCGGCATCCATTAATACACCCATTCCCTCAGCCACTCATACCCATAACCTATGTCACTAATGCAACCATTCCTTCAGCCATTACTTCAGCTAGTCCCTCAGCCATTAACACAGCCATTCTCTCAGCCTTTGATACACCAATTCCCTCAGCTATTAATACTGTACACACATTCCAACGTCCATTAATTCACCCATTCCTGTATCCATTAATTCACCTTTACCCTCAGCCTTTAATTCAGGCATTCTCTCAGCCATTAAGTCGCCCATCTCTAAGTCATTAACTCACCTATTCCCTCAGCCACTAATACACTCATTCCTTTAGTCTTTACTTCACACATTCCCTCAGCCAGAATTCACCTATTCCGGCAGCCATCAATACACCAATTCCCTAAGGCCTAATACACCCATTCTCCTAGCAATTAGTCCACCCTTGCCCTCATGCCATTAATACACCCGTTCCCTTTCTCATTGATAAACCCATTCGCTCAACCATTAGCTCACTGTTACCTCAATCATTCGTTCACAGGTCCCTGAGCCATAAGTTTATCCATTGCCTCACCCCTTAATACACCCATTCCTTCAGGCACTCAATCACACTTTCCTTTACCCACTAATCCTAGGCCATTATTTAAGCAGTTCCCTCAGCCTTTGATACATCAACTCCCTCAGGCACTAATACATACATTCCCAAATCCATTAATTCACCCATTTCCTCAGCCATTAATTGAGACAATCCCCGAGTCATTAATTCAGGCACTCTCTCCACCATTAATTCAGACAATCCCTCAGCCATTCCTTCACACATTCCCTCAGCAATAATCCACCGATTCCTTCAGCTATTAACTCACCCATTCCCTCTGCTGTTGATAAACCTCAGCCACTGACACACCTATTCCTTCATGCCATTATTCACCCATTCCCTTGTCCCTAATAATGATTCCCTCAGCCAGTAATTCACCCTTCCCTCAGCAGTAATAGAGACTCCCTCAGCTAGTCAGCCATTTCCTCAGCCATTAATCCATCCACTCCCTCAGCCATTAACATATCCATTCTCTCAGCCATTAATTCACCCATTTCCTCATGCCATTAACTCACCCATTCCCTCAGCCCTCAAACAAGCTTTCCGCCACCTATTAATTCATCCGTTCTCTCAGCCATTAGTTCACTCATGCTCTCAGCCACAAATACACGATTTCCTTAAATCATTCATTCACCTACTCCCTCTGCCATATTTCACTCATTCTATCCACCATTTCTCTTTCCACTCATTCTCTAAGGCACTAATGCACCCACTCCCTCAGGCATTAATTCACCTACTCCCCCCGCCATTAGTTCACCCATTTCCTAAGACATTCATTCACCCATTCCCTCAGCCACTCATATACCGATCTCCTAGCCCACTAATACACCCATTCTCTCAGTCGTTAATTCAGTACTCCCTCAGCCTTTAATGCACCCATTCCTTCAACCATTAATTAACCTATACACTCAGGTGCTAATTCAACCATTCCCTCAGGCATTAATTCACCTTTTCCATCAGCTATTAGTTCAGCCATTTCGACAGCCACATTCACCCATTTCCTAAGACATTGGTTCACCCATTCCATTAGACTCAAAGACATCCATTCACTCAGCTATTAACTCACCCTTTCCCTCCTCTATTCCCTCATCCATTAATATACCCATTCTTCAATCCATTAGTGTACCCATTCCCTCATGCCACTAGTTCACCCATTCCCTCATCCACTAATACAGCCATTTCCTCCACATTAATTCACCCATTCCCTCAGCTGTTATGACTCATTCCGTCAGCCATTAATTCATCCATTCTGTCCACCATTAAGTCAGCCATTTTATCACCCATTATTTCACCCATTCTTTCAGCCAGTAATACATCTGTTCCGGCAGCTATCCATTCATCCATCCCCTCATCCATTAGTCTACTGATTACCATAGGAATTAGTTCACCCATTCCCTCAGGCAATAATTCACCCATTAACTCAACTATTAATTCACCTTATCCCTCAGCCCTTAATACACCCATTCCCTGAGCCATTGATACACCTATTCCTTCATCTATAATATACCCATTGCCTCATGCCATTAATACAACCATTCCCTCAACCACTAATGCACCCATTCTTTCAACCATTAATTCACCCATTCCATCAGCCGTTACTACACCTATTGTTTTATGCCTAGACACCCATTCACTCAGCAGTTAGTTCACCCATATCCCCACCATTAATTCAGCCAGTCCCTCAGCCATTATTTCATCCATTTCCAAAGCCTCTGATACACCAATTCCCTCAACCATTAATACACACACTCCCCCATCCACTAATTCACTCATGCACACCTCCATTAATTCACCCATTGCCTCAGACATTTATTCAGTTTTCCCTCAGCCATTAACTCAGCCAGTCCTTCACCCACTAAATCACCCATTCCTCACCATTAATTCACCCATTCTCTCCAACATTAAGCCAGCCATATTCTCATCCACTGTTTCACCCATTCTTGCAGCCACTAATACACCTTCTGCAGCCCTGCATTCATTCATTCCCTCAGCCATTAATTCACTAGTTAGCTTAGCAATTAATTCACTTACTACCTCAGCCATTAGTTTATCCATTCTCTCAGCCATTAGTTTACCCATCCCCTCAACCATTAATTCACTATTTCCTGAGCCTTTAATACACCCATTCCCTGAGCCATTAATACACCTATCCCCTTATCTATAATATACACATTCCCTCATGCCATTAATACATCCAATCCTTCAGCCATTAATTCATCTATTCCCTCAGCCATTAATACACTCACTTCCTCTTGGCATTAATTAATGCATATCCTCAACCCTAATACAAACTTTCCTTCAGCTATTAATTCATCCATCTGCTCAGCCACTAACCCACCATTTCCATAAGTCATTAATACACCCATTTTTCTCTGCCATAAGTTCAGTCATTCTCTAAGCCACTAATGCACCCAGTTCCTCCAAGCATTAATTCACCTATTACATCAGTCAGTACTTCACCCATTCTATAAGCTACATTCGCCCATTTCTTAAGAAATTAGTTCACCCATTCACTCAAACAGTAATACACCCATTTTCTTTTCTCTCACCCATTAATTCAGCCAATCCCTGAGACATTCTCTCGGCCATTAATTAAACTATTTCTTCAGCCATTCCCCCATTCTCTCAGCCACAAATACACCCACATCTTCGGCCACTAATGCACCCATTTTCTCAGGTATTAATTCACCCGCTGTGTCAGTCATTAATACAGCCAATCCCTCAGCCATTATTTCAGCCATTCCCATGGCCTTTGATACAGCAATTCCCTTAACCATTAATACACACACTCCTCCATCCATTAATTCACCCATACCCGTCTGTTAATTCACCCATCCCTAGCCATTAATTCATCCATTTCACAGCCATTAATTTACCCATTCCTTCTACCATTGATTCACCCATTCTTTCCAGCTTAGTTCACCCATATTGTAATCCACTAATCCACTCAGTCCTTCAGGCATTACCTCACACATTCCCTCTGCCATTAGTTCACTCATTCCCTCTGCCATTAGTTCACTCATTCCCTCAACCACTAATACACCCATTTACTAAGCATTCAATGCACCCATTCTCTCAGCATTAATTCAACCGTTCTCTCAGCCATTCCCTTAGCCGTTAATACACACATTTCTCCATTTCATTTTTTTATTTTATTGTTTAAAAGAATTTTTTGATGATGACCATTTTTAAGGTCTTTTTCAACTGCTACAATATTGGTTCTGTTTTATGTTTTGGTTTTTGACCGCGAGGCCTGTGGGATCTTAGCTCCCGGCCAGGTATCAAACCCACACCCCGTGCATTGGAAGACGAAGTCTTAAACACTGCACTGCCAAGCAAGTCCCTCTCCATTTCATTTAAATCATACACTCCGGCATCCATTAATACACCCATTCCCTCAGCCACTCATACACCCATAACCTAGGTCACTAATGCACCCATTCCTTCAGCCATTACTTTAGCTAGTCCCTCAGCCATTAATACAGCCATTCTCTCAGCCTTTGATACACCAATTCCCTCAGCTGTTAATACTGTACACACATTCCCACGTCCATTAATTCACCCATTCCCATATCCGTTAATTCACCTTTTCTCTCAGCCATTAAGTCACCCATCTCTAAGTCATTAACTCACCTATTCCCTCAGCCACTAATACACTCATTCATTTAGTCTTTACTTCACACATTCCCTCAGCCAGAATTCACCTATTCTGGCAGCCATTAATACACCAATTCCCTAAGGCCTAATACACCCATTCTCCTGGCAATTAGTCCACCCATGCCCTCATGCCGTTAATACACCCGTTCCCTTTCTCATTTATAAACCCATTCGCCCAACCATTAGCTCACTGTTACCTCAATCATTAGTTCACAGGTCCCTGAGCCTTTAGTTTATCCATTGCCTCATCCCTTAATACACCCATTCCTTCAGGCACTCAATCACACTTTCCTTTAGCCACTAATCCTCAGCCATTATTTAAGCCATTCCCTCAGCCTTTGATACACCACTTCCTGCAAGCACTAATACATACATTCCCACATCCATTAATTCACCCATTTCCTCAGCCACTAATTGAGACAATCTCTGAGCCATTAATTCAGGCAGTCTCTCCACCATTAATTCAGCCAGTCCCTCCACCATTAATTCACCCATACCCTGAGTCATTAAATCACCTATTCCTTCAGCCATTAATACACTCATTCCCTCAGTCATTACTTTACACATTCACTCAGCCATTAATTCACCTCTTCCCTCTGTCATTAATACACCAATTCCCTCATGCTTAAAAAACCCATTCTCTTAGCCATTAGTTCATCCATTCCTTCATGCCATTATGGAGCCATTGCCTTGACCATTATATCACCCATTCCCTAAGCCATTAATTCACCTATTCCCTCATGCCATTAATTTACTCATTCCCTGAGCCCCAATACACACATTCCTGTAGCCTTTAATTCACCCATTCCATCTCCATTAATTCACCACTCCCCTCAGCCATTAGCTCATCCATTCCTGAACTCATTAATATACCTAATGACTCAACCAATAATATACCCATTCCGTCATGCCATTAAAACACCTATTCCCTCAGCCTGTAGTTTGCTCATTCCCTTAGCCCGGTAATCAACCATTCCCTCATGCCATTAATTCACCCTTTCCCTCAGCTCTAATCCAAAGATTCCGTCAGCCATTAATACACCCATTCCATCATTCCATTTAAACACCTATTCTCTCCACCTTTAGTTCACCCCTTCCCTCAGCCTTCAATTCACCCATTCCCTCAGCCCTAATATAGGTTCACTCAGCCATTAATTCAGCCTTTCCCTAAGCCATTAACCCACCCATGCCTTCATGCCATTAATTCACCCATTCCCTCTCCATTAATTCACCACTCTTCTCAGCCATTATTTCATCCATTCCTTCAGCCATTAATACACCCATTGTCTCAGCCATTAATTCACCTATTTCCTCAGCCATAATACACCTATTGCCTCCTGCCATTAATTTACCCATTCCCTCAACCATTAATGCACCCATATTCTCTACCATTAGTTCAACCATTCCCTGATGCCATTAATACACCCTTTCCAACCTCCTAATTCATCTACTCTCTCAGCCACTAATACACACATTCCCTCAGCCACTCATACACCTATTCCTCCAGCCATTAATACAGCTATTCCCTCTGCCATTAATTCACCCATTACCTCAGCCATTAATTCACCCATTCTCTCAGCCATTAATTCAGCCATTCCCTCATGCCCTCACTCCACCCTTTCCCTCAGCCATTATATCATCCATTCCTTTTGCCACTAATATACCCATTCTTTCATGCCATTAATACACCTATTTCCTCAGCCATTAGTTCAAACATTCCGTCAGTCATTAATTCACCCATTCCCCCTGAATTAATACATCCATTCCCCCAAGCCAGGACTTCAGATGGCACCAACTGAGGCCATCTTCTGCTTCCAGAAATGTCTCCTTCCACTCAAACAGCTATTCTAAAAAGGACAGAAATGTGGAAGCAGCATTTTATAATAAAGATTTCACACACCACACAAAATAACAAGGATATGGTGGTGATGATAAGATTGATGGTAAGAAGACCCCAGATTTCCAGTTTTTCTTTAAAAAATTTGAAAGCTGCCCACAAGTGATCCTCTTTCCCAGGGTAGGAGCTGGCAGCTGCCCATCTGAACAAGAGATTCTCTCCCCTTCCTTCTGTCTACCCAAACTGTATTGTTTTTCTTACCTTCAGCCCAATTCACTCACTGTCAGCTGTCCAGACTCAGATGTGTCTGAGTTTGCAGCCTCGGCTTACTCACAGCCATCCATGCAGTGGTACATCTCCCACCCCCACCCATTCATTGTCCCACCCAATCATTTGCCCACAGCGGCTTTGCGCAGGGCTTGTTGGATCCAAGCTGCCGTCAAACTCCAGCCAACCTCGCAAGGGCCCTTGGAGAAGCCCAGACCCGGGGGTAGGGAGAAATCTGCCATCCACCCCGCTGCATCCTCATTCAAGGGGTCTCCACCAGCAGCCCCTGGGTGGCACCCACCAGGCTCCCTCCTTGGCCGCAGGGAGCCCCGGATTGCCAGCTGGGCACTGTCTGGTCTGTGCGGGCAGGGTCGGGGGCTGGTGGTGGAGCGGTCGGGGCCCTCACCGGAGTTGTCCTCATCCTTGCGGATCTTCAGCTTCACCAGGTCCTCACACTGGCGCAGGATTTGTACAGCGTCCTCCATGGGGCAGTTGTCCAGGCGGATGTTGTCGATGGCCAGCAGCTTGTCGCCCGGCTCGAGGGTGCCAGTCCTGCAGGAGCAGGGTGGGGACAGGAAGGAGCCTGGCACATGCAGGCCCCGGGCCCATCCTCGTGGGCCAGCCCCCCGCCCTGCCAGGGGCTCCCCTACCTGTGCGCCACGCTGCCTTTCTTGATGTCGGAGATGACCAGGGGCTCTCCTCGCTTCCTGCTGGCCGCTGGAGGGAAGGAGCCATGAAGCCCACCTTTGGTCACCTCAGCCTTGCGGGGCCCAGGAGCTGGGTGTAGACTTGGAGCCACGCGCCCTACTCCCACAGCTCCCTGGCTGGGTGACTGTGGGCAAATCAGCTCCCCTCTCTGTGCCTCAATTTCCCCTCTGTAAAATGGGGATGAGGCCACAGAGTTCACGGGGACATCAGAGATTAACTAGACAAAGTGCGACAACACCTCCCATGCTCAGCCCATCTCCCAGCAAACGGAGCTCCCTGAGGGGCTGTGTCTGGCTGGTGTTTGTGTCCCCAGCACCTGGCACAGGGCCAGGTCCCAGAACTAGGTGACTTCAACAATTGAGTTCTTCCTTCCCCCGCTGCAGGGAATGCTGGCTGCCACGGCTCACAGCAGGATCCCGCTGGGGAATGGCTTTTGGCTGAGGAAGCAGCCTCACCCAATAAAATGCCTGCACCCAATGACTGGTTCACACAGTGGTGCCAAGGCAAGGCTCCCAGCCTCAGCTCAGGACAACTCCCGTGGCCTCCCCAGCAAAGAGCTCCCCGTGGGATTGGTCGAGCCCTCTACTGGGACTACAACGCAGCACAGCTCCTCCCTTTGCCTGGTCCTGAGGCCTCCTCCACCCACAGGTGTTGATCCTGAGAGCCCTCCTCAATAAGGTCCCTGCAGGTAACTCCTAGCGTGAAAAGCTGTTTCCCGGGGAGCATGATCTAAGACAATGGGTGGCTGAGTTTTCCTGCAGAAAGAATCCATTTGGGCTAATGGGTTTTTCCATGAGTGACCAGGTGTAAGGCGGTCCTTCTAGCCCATGCAGCATCTCTGCAAATGAGACAAAGGTGCCCCTTCTAATTAGTCTGTTGAGAAAATGTTAGAAAACTGTAAGTGTACCTTGAATGGGCACCTTGTGTCCTGTACAACCTGGGCAACTGCACCTGGTGGCCCTGCCCAGAGGTTCCTGGGCTGGAAGAAGCTTCTCCCCCTTGATTGATTAAACTCCCACCGCCACTGACTGCAGGGTCCGGGGCAGGAAGGAGCTGCAGCAGCAGCCCTTCTGGACAGTTACCCCTTCGGGGCGTGATGAGGAGACGGCAGGAGATGAAGTCAGAGGGCTTCAGCTTTTCCTGAGTGAGATGCAGGCTGGGGAGGGTTCTGACTGTTCCCATGCTTATGTGTTCTACCTTTCTCTTTCCATTCTGCAGTCCCTCACTTTCATTCCTTTGACAAACATGAATTAAGCACCTACTGTGTTCTAGCCCTTTTCTGGGCCCTGGGAACACAGAGGCAAACAGAAAACTAAACCTCGCCTGTATGTCTGGCGCCTTACAAACCACTTCACTACCCCTGGGGACTAAAAAGGCCAGGAGATTCCCATTGTGCAGAACGGGAAACCGAGGCCTTGAGAAGCCTTGCCTAAGGACACACAACGGGGCACTGCAGTGGAGGTAAGCCATGTCAGCCAGCCCTCCCTCCCACCCAGAGCCTTCCTGCCCGGCCAGGTGCTGGGCGTTTTCTCGGGGCAGGCGGAGAGCGTGCGCGGAGGGGACTCACAGCTGATGGTGATGCCCAGCTCCACGCCACGCCTCTTGGGCAGCTTCACGTGGAAGGTGCCGCTGCTCGGGATGACGGACTCTGGGTGCAAACAGACACACACCCACGTGAGACTCAAGGGAAGGGCCTCAGGGAGTCCCCGCCCCACACCCATTCTGGTCCAGTGGGGAGGGACCCCAAACAATCCCATCCTGCTTCTTGCACCCACAGATGAGGAAACTGAGACATGGTGCACTGACTTGTCGGAGACAAGCACCCACCAGGTCAGAGCAGAGTCAGGACTAGAACCCAAACTTTATGGCTGCCGCCCTGCCGGGGGCCCCATGGCCCAGCCCAATCTGTTTGGATCCAGCAATGACTTACTGGGCGCCTTTCACAGGCCGGGCCTCAGCTGGTGCTTTCACACGCTTTATCTCATCTAGTCTGAACAACACCCCTTGTGATAGAGGATTCTATTCACTATTTTACACTGGGGGAACCTAAGGGTGGGGGAGAAAGGGTCCTGTCCAAAGTCACACAGTGTTCAAATTACAGAACCAGAATTCTAACCGAGTTGTTTAGGGGTCTTTGCATAAACCCTCATCCCACCCCACCCCTCAGCTCCTGTTCCACTGCAAAAACCCTCATCAACCCTCATGCTGGCATTTGCAATTCCTTCCACCCCGCCAGTGCCTTTCTCCCACCATTAGTGCTGGGGACACACTGCAAATGCGGGGAGAAGGATAAGGGCAGGGCGGGAGGTTGGGAGGAGCAGGGTAGTGAGAGGAGGGAGCACAGGGTCCCAAGGAGGAGGAAGCTCGGGGCACCCACTCACCGGCAACGTCAAACTCCACCTCCAGCACGACCTTGTGGGCCAGCGCCGCGTCCCGCAGCAGCTGGTTAGCTTCCTCCATCGTCCCGTCCTCGGTGGCAATGCCATTGATGGCCAGGATGCGGTCCCCTACCTGCAGCAGCCCACACCTGAACCGGGCAGCCCGGCAGAGAGAAGAAGCCGCGTTGGGAGAGAGGAATATTACCAGGAGCAGGGCCAGGCTCAAACTGGGCCCCACCTCCCAGGCGGGGGTGGAACACTCAGCTCCACCCTGTGCCAGCTGTAGATCCTCAGGCAATTTACCACAGGACTCTGGCTAAAGTGTGACCTTGCTGGGCCTCAGTTTCTCTGTCTGTCCAATGCGGATGATGCCATGCCTTAGGAGATGTATATAGAGGACTCTGACTTCAGTCACACAGGGGTTCACGTCCTGGGTCACTCGAGTTGTGTGACCCTAGGCAGGTGAATCAGCTTCTCTGAGCCTCAGATTCCTCATCTACAAAATGGGGCTGGTAACGGGGTTGACGTGATAGTTGATGAGATACAACTGTGCAGCCAGGCTTGGTGTGTGACTTGGTTTCCCTGGCTGCCCGTAAGCCCCCCACCCCCGAATTGGAGAGTGGTAGGCCCAGTGGGTTGGGGGCAGTAGGCTCACCTCTCCGCCGGGCTGTCAGGCTCAATAAAACGCACGAGGGGTGGGGAGGACAGGGTCTCGGTGGCGAAGATGCCTCCCTGCAGCTGGAGACCGAAGCCGCTGAGGGGGTCTCCGCAGAGCACGACCTCGGTGGTCTCTGTGTGCACAATCTGGCCGCCTGGCCCCACGGTGCTGGAGGCCAGCGACACTGCGGGGCAGGCAGGCACGGCGCTCAAGGCACAGCCCCAGGGACGCCTTCCTGCCAAAGCCCATCCTCCCTCAGCCCAGACACCTGAAGTCAGAGAGGCGAGAGTGAGGCCTGACTGGCCCGGGGTGGGGCGGGGCAAGTCGAGGTCCATTCTGAGCATTGGTTTCCTCACCTGAGCAATGAGATCATGAGTCCCACCTGGCAGAGCTGTGGCAAGGATTAAGGAAGACAGCTGCCGGGACTGCCGTGTTGTAAAACAGAGGCTCTGAGGGTCGGTGATATTATGTCATGTCATGTTGTGTGATGTTATATTTCAGCTTACTTTATTATTATATCATATACCAAATATCACATTATATTACTGTTAGATATGATAGTATATATTATGCCATTTTTGGTAACACCTTTATTGAGATACAATTCGGCTACCACAGTATACACCCACAGAGTGTACAATTCAACACTCTAATATTTAGTACGTTCAAGTTGTACAGCCATCCCCTCACTCAATTTTGGGACATTTTCAATCCCTTAAAGAAACCTGTTAAAAAAAAAAAAAAAAAGAAACCCTGTTTCCTTTAGTTAATCACCCAAATCCTCCCATCTCTTCCAGCCCTAAGCAACCACTAATCTACTTTCAATGTCTTTAGAGTTGCCTTTTCTGGACATATCATATCAATGGAATCATACTATACATGGTCTTTTGTGTCTGGTTTCTTTCAATTAGCATAATGTTTTCAGGATTCATCCATGTAGCACATATCAAAATTCCCTTCCTTCTTGAAGCTAATATCTAACTGTATGATGATACCACATTTTTTTAATCCATCCATTGATGGACATCTGGGTTGTTTCCACCTTTTGGGTATTATGAATAACACTGTATAAACATGTGTAAATACGTTTTTGGGTGAACATGACATATATTTTCATTTTTCTTGGGCATTTACTTAAGAGTGGAATTTCTGGGTCATACGATAACTCTGTTTAACTATTTGATATGTTATTTAATATATTTTATTTTATATTCCAAATATAAAATACATTTGTATTATTAATATGGATAAGGATATCGATTAGGATATCAATTATTAAATAAAACTTCTTATATTTCATTCTACTAATTATACTGTTGTATCTTTATATATTATTTTCTTATACTATTGTATATTATATATACATTATAATATATGTAATACTTTATTGTTGGGTATATTGTGTTATTATATTTATATTCATTATTTTTTTCACTATTGATCTTTTCACTATTTCATTATTTTTTCACCTCAATGATAAGAATTGTACCTGGAACATTGGAGGTGTTCAAAAAATTTTATTTAACTAATTAATTGTTATCATCAAGGAAGGAGGCAGGTAAGGGGTCCCAAGAGTCCCCAGGCTCCATAAGCTCCTGCCTGTGAACGACACTTCTGAATCTTTTCACCTACACACCCCCTGCTTCAGTGGGTGACAAAGGTGGCTGGTAAAGGTGTATTGTAACTCTCATCTGACTCTGAATTCTGTTTCCCTTTTCACCTTGGCTGCCAGAAAGCTCATAACCATATTTAGCTCCTTTCAGGTGCCAGATGACTTATATTTCTCTCTTCCCTCACCCGGTTCAATCCTAAATGGCCCAGTCTGAACTTCCATTCTTTCTGGAGGCCTCCCCAACACACATGGAAGGAGGCTGGGAACACTTTCAACATCAAGATTCTTCCCAGGAAAGATTTCAAAATTCTGGGCATTCTTGTGACTTTTGCTGCTTCCACATGTTTCCTGCATTATCATTCATTACTATTTGTCTTTACATTTATTTATTTTTTAAAATACTTAAATACAGGCTTCCCTGGTGGCGCAGTGGTTGAAAGTCCGCCTGCCGATGCAAGGGACACGGGTTCGTGCCCCGGTCCGGGAAGATCCCACATGCCACGGAGCGGCTGGGCCCGTGAGCCATAGCCGCTGAGCCTGCGCGTCCGGAGCCTGTGCTCCGCAACGGAAGAGGCCACAGCAGTGAGAGGCCCGCGTACCGCAAAAAAAAAAAAAAAAAAAAACACTTAAATACCTTCATTTCAAAAGGAACTATATATAGTGATCATAAATAAAGAGAAATGTTTATAAGCAAAAGTTAAGTAGAAATACATATCTAATAAAATTAAAAATTACTATATTCTGGATGGCTAGTTTCAGGCCTGTGTGTCTCTGTCTTAGGGAAAATTAACAAATGTCAGAGAGGTGGTAAAGACAAAGTAACACCACACCCTGGAATGGATCAGAGGGCTGAAGGAGAGAAAAATGAAATGGAGTTACTGTGAGACCTTCGTGCAAATCTGAAAAGGCATCCTTTCCTCAAGACACTTTGCCACCACCTGCTGGGAATTTTCATAATAAAAATACAAGACAAAGTGTACAAAGTAACTGTCACCCCTCAGGTGTGCCCTTGTGCAGTGCACAACCTGCCCAACCATCCGCAGCAGCCTGGTGTATCATGCATGCTATTTAATGCCCCCCACCCACCCCCAGCCCTGCCCCAAATGCCCCATACCCTTTAGCAAATCTCTCTCTCAGGCACAGAGGCAGCCCAGAGGGGAGGGAAGAGACCATGGCTTACATGAGCTCTTGTGTTCTCTTCTTCGCTGCCTCCTCCGCCCCATTGTGGTCCGGGGGCTCATGGGCTGGGATCCGCGAGGAAGGGTGCTGGGATTGGTGCAGGGAAAGGCATGGTTCATGGTCGGCGAGGAAAAGGGAGATGAGGACAAGGCTGGGGGAGATGAGAGCACAGAACCATGAGCCCCAGCAGAGCCCTTCACCCTGCCTCAGGGAGACACAGGGATGCCTTCCCCCCTCCACCATGCTCGCTGTGTGACCTCTGCGAGCCAGTCTCTCCCACTCTGGGCCTCAAAGCTTGCAGGGTTTTCACAGACCTGGTGAAACCCAGCTGCCAGACAGGGGCCCATCTCGTCACTAATGTGTGAGGTGATGCTGCGAGGACCCCTGACTTCTCTGAGTCTTGGCTTCCTTCCCTATAAAGCAGGCTCAAGCCCCTCCCTAGCAATAGGGGAGAGTGACAGCGGGGAGGGCACTTTACATCGGCTCTGGTCCTGGCTGGCAGGGGTGGCCCAGGCGGGTGTTCTGCAGTGGCCGGGCCGGGGGCTGGGGCAGGGGGGCTCGCAGGGGTCCCAGCGACGTGGCTGCTCGCTCCTCTGCACCTTCACTGTGGCGGAGAAAGAGGAGAGACAGACGTTGGGGGCTGAGCAGGTCTGGATCACCGCACCCCTGAAGGATGAGCTCCTGTCCGCACAATGAGGGGAGGAGAGCGGGAAGAGAAGATCCAGAGTTTCCCAAGCCAAGCCAGGCATTCGAGATTTTGCCTGCACATCCTGGATGCCCACCGTGTGCCAGGCACTGTGCTCAGGGCTCAGCCCGAGAGGCAGGGACAGGAGAGGGAACGCTGGCCCAGACCAAGGCCCACAGCTGGGAGGTGCTGGAGGAGCAGGACGTGAACCAGGCTGACTGGCTTTGGAGCTCAAGAACTGACGGGTCAGCTCCGAGGAGTGCAGTTTGCAGACGGTGACCAGCTGCAGCACCTTCGGAGTCCGCCGCAGTGCTGCAGCCTGGGCCGGGGGCTGAGCACGCAGGGCACCATGGCCTGGCATTTCTGCTCCGCGCTGGGCTGTCGGGAGCCACCTGGGTCCCTGTTGGGTTGGCCCAGGCCTGCCCAGACCTGCATCGCAGTCTGAGGCTGTTCCCGCTTCCTCCCCTCCACCTTCCACAGGCCTCAACCCCAGCGAACTCTATACTCCAGCTAAGCATCTGCTTCCCAGGGGACCCCGCAGACCCTCTGCCAGATCCTGCCCCCCTCACATCCCCAGCATCCCCCTCCTACCCGCTGCCCCAGGCCCTGTACTGGCTCTTCCTTCTGCTGCAGGACTTGTGGGGGGACGTCCAGCCTGGTGCAACATGTTCTTGGAGGGATGGGTGAGGCCCCGGTGATCTCAGCCCACTGACTCTGCCTCCCTGTTTGGTGACCCCAACCCCACCCGGGGGCTGGGCCACCTCTGGGGCCAGCAGCCGTGTCCAGTCCTGGCTCCATCACTGACCAGATGTGGGACTGAAATAAGTCACTTAGCCCCCCTGTGCCTCACTGTCATATCTGTAAAATGGGACAAAGACAGTGGCTACTTCCTAGGGAAGCTGGGAGGATCAGAATGAGTTAGCACGTGTGAGTGCTTACAGCAGTGCTGGGCGCTTAGCAGAGGCTTATTCAGTGACAGCCAGGGGGACTGTCAGCAGCTGTGTGCTCTCGGAAGGACCTGCCCTGCTGGGAGCCTCAGCGCCGCTGTACCAACCTTGCAGACTTGTCATGTGGGTGAACCCAGATGACCCGTGGGAAGCCCAGGCACCACAGCAGGGGGTAGGGGAACAGAGGACGGGACTTCAAGCCCCAAAGCCTCCTCCATCAGCTCCTGCTGTGGCTTGTCGGGGTCCTTACCGACCCTGGCAGAGACCAGAGATGCCGGTCCCCACACATCTGATCTGCAGAATTTTTCTCTTCTGGAAGATTGGGCTTGCAAAGGGTGGGGCAGGCAGACTCCATCCTCGCCCCCCTCCCCCACTGTGCCCCAAGGGCTGGAATTCACAGCCTGACCACCTTGACCAAGCCTGTGCACTCGGGGTCCTGACGCCTATTTACAGATGAGGCAGCTGAGGCTCAGAGAGGCAAAGCACCTGTCCAGCTGTTAGGGACGAAGCCGGGATGTGAACTCGAAACCCAAGGGTTAGGCTGCTGGAAGCACTTGCCTGCCCTGAGCAGGAGGCTGCCTTCCTCTGACCACCCTCCAGCCTGCCCCAGGCCCCCGCTCTACCCTCTGGGACCCCAGACCATCTGCTCCCTCTGCTCTTAGAGCTGCCCAGCGCCTAGGTCCCTGGTCCAAGCTGGGAGCCCCCGACTCCTCACAGGGGTGGCTCTAGGCCCTCCCTGACTGCTTGGCTGCCTTCTCTGGACCTGCCAAGGGCCCTGAGCTGAGTCCAGGGTCCAAACTCTGAGTAGCACAGGGCACAAAAGGACTGTCCCTCCCTTGTTCTAGCCCTTATACTTCTATTAATGTAACCAGTGATGGAACTAGCTTTTGGGCCATCCATGCCAGCAAGCTGTCAAATCAAACACCCAAGTTGTTTATCTGCCCCACCTCCCCACCCTTAGCTGCTGCACTTGACAGTTCGAGCTTCCCTGTGGGAATGGACATTTGTTCCAGTAAATTTTAGCCTGCCCAGGGCTTTGGTCCGTTAGCCTTCAGGTTTGAGCTCTGAGGTCTGCCAAGGGGACCCACCTGCCTCTGAGGGCTTCAGGGGCCGCCGACTCTGGGGCACAGGTAGGATCTCCAGCCGCACTTTCTCCGCCACGCTAGCCAGGAGCTTGGTGGCTTCAAGCAGCGAGCAGTGTTCAGTGCTGGTGCCATCGATGGACAGGATGCGGTCTCCGGCATGCAGGGCCCCACTCCTGGCCGGGTCAGGGAGCAAAGGGGGAGGCTGGTCCAGCCGGACAGAGCTCTGGGCGGCTCTCCCCCTGCAGCCCCCACGCCGTGGCAGCTCTCAGTGGGTGCCCACCTGTCCACCACACTGGCCGGCTTGATGCGGTCGATGGTGATGACTGGCTTGTTCCGGTGGGAGCCGGTGGTGAGTGAGATCCCCAAGGCAGACCCTGGCGTCTTGGTTATTTCCACTATCAAGGGCCCTGAAGCGTTGGCCACTGTGTCTGGTAAGTGGAAGGAAAGAAGAGTTTGAGATGCAAATATCAAGCACCTTTCTCCATCTCGACTTAACCCTCACTGCCAGGGAGGGATCACTGCACCCACTTTACAGACAAGAAAACTGAGGTGCGTGGAGGCAAAGACCTCGTCCAAGGTCACACAGCCACTCAGAAGCAGATGAGGGGCAGGAATTCAGGTCTCAGGGGCTCTGAGCCCAGGTCGTTGCTGGACAATACTAATTTGCTTGCATATATTCGAGAGCCAACTGAATACACGGAACTGTGGGTTTCACTATGAGCCTTCCCCCTTTCAGAAAACGGCATCCCATTCACCTATCTAGTGGCTGGAAAACAAAACCCGGCTCCTCCTACTCTCACCCCCACCCCCATGTCCAAACAACAGCAAACCAGGCCAGTGGACCTTCATTGTATTTCCCGAATCTGACCCCGTCTATCCCCCCGCTCAGCCCCTGGTCCAGCCACCATCACCTTTCTCTCACCTGGACGGCTGCAGATTAGAGGGCAACACCCAGCCTTCCCATCTCTCTCCCTGATTTTTTTACACACTTATCATCTTACACACTCTATATGTGATTTATTCCATCTATTGTCTGTCTCTCCCCACCAGAATCTCAGCCCCATGCGAATGGAGACCTCATCTGTGCTGTTCTCAGGTGGATCCCCAGTGCAACAAACAACTCCTGGCAGAGTATTACTACCCAGAGAGGCTCAGAGAGGCTGTGACTGGGCCAAGGTCACACAGCCTTTGCAGTGGTGAGGATCTGTACCCGCTACCCCCTTCCCTCTATCCCTGGGTCTCTTCCTGCTCCAACCTTAGCCCATAGGCCCCCAACTCACCTGGAATGGCCACATCATACTCCACCTGGAAGAGTGCCTCGTGGCTGCACTGCCGCAGGGTGGCCAGAGCAGTGGCGTGGCTGGCCCCATGCAGCAGGATTCCGTCAACGCTGAGTAGCCTGTCCCCCACCTTCAAGGAGCCCTCCCTGCAGGGAAGGGCCCGGTCAGTCAGCCTCGCCCAGCGCAAGCCAGAGAACAGAGGGAGGGCAGGGAGTGGGTGAAGGAGAAAGGGACAGAGCGGATGAGGGAAGGAATGCACATGTGGGTGAAAGAACCAGGGAGGTTATGTGGAAGCAGCTGAATAACTGAAGTGGGCACTGAAGACGGGGGTCGGGTCAGCTCCGACCCCTCCCAGAAGCACTTAATAAATTCAGTCCCAGCTCAGCCCTCCAGCGTCTGAGCTGGGGATGCCCTTTGAGGTCACCACCAGGGCCCCGACAGGGTCCCAGCCCTGCCGGGCCACTCAGCATCGGGGCGGGCAGTCTGGAGGCTTCAAGCTGCCAGCACAGCGGTCCCTGTGGAGGGTCCCCACCCTGGTTCTCAGCAGTGAATCTGGGCTGGTGAGAAACATGCCTGGGAAGGAATTCCACTGGGCCCCAGGGAAGGGGCCTGAGGGGGTTCACCTTTGTTTGGGTCACATCCCAGCTCTGGAATGCCTGCCCAAACAGGTGGCCAAAGCTATTCTGGGAGGTTCTATGAATAACTCATCACAGACCCGTCCCAAGGTCAGGTTTAGATTTCTGACAAGGCCTTTCCAGGCGTTTCTTAAAATGGCCAGGAATCTCCCTCTGGGAGGTCATGGGGTCAGGAGTTGGAAACTGGGTGTGTTCCTACTCCACACTCTCTCCTGGCGCTTCTGAGCTTCTGAGCGGGGCTCAGGCAGGGCCAGGCTGGCAGCGCAACCAGGACTGGGGAAGCTGCATCACAGAGGACCACAGTGACGCTGGTCACCATGCCCCACACTTCCTTCACAGCAGCTCTTAGGGGCTGCACTATTGGACCCACTCCACAGACAGGAAAATGAAGGCCAGGGAAGGGGTAACATGACACTAAAGCTCACTCTCCATCCCCATCCTACCCCCCACCCCGAGGCAGCAGGACCTTGGGGAAGAAAGGTTGGGGGAAGCTCTCATTTGGGGTTTAGTGCTGGCTCCACCAATAATCCGCTGAGCGACTCTGGGCAGGGATGTCCCCTGTCTGGACCTCAGTTTGCTCCTCTGGATAATGTGTATGATGTCCCTTCGGCCTTCTTCCTAGGGGAGCTGGGGGAGGGCAGTGCAGGGTGAGGCTGTAAGCTGCATCCCGGCTCAGGCTCACCTGTCGGCAGGGCCGCCGGGCCGCACGTAGGTCAGGACGAGCGGCCGGGACTTGTGCCCGTCTTCATGGGCACCTCCTGGACAGAATTCGACAGTCATCTATCCACTCCCTCCCTGGATCCCGGAGGCCCCAACCCAGACCTTAAGCAGGCTTCCTTAATTAAATCTGCTTGAGGACTCTGTCCTTGCTATTCATAGTCCCTCCTATGAGATATCAACTGTAAATCCCACCCAGAGTTCGGACAAAAAGTAGGGAATAGGACCAAAGTCCTCTCTCTGTTAAACAGCTTGCTTCCTTTCCTGTGACCTCATCCTATTTCCCTTTTTACCCTGGTTGCTAGGCAGCTCCAAACTTCATTTTCTGTTACAACTTTTCCCTCTCACTTCCCCCAATCGTTTGTTGCTTGGCCAATTTTTCCGTTTAATACTTGGTTTTAACAGTTGCTTGGCCACTTTGTTGCTTGGCCAATTTTTCCGTTTAATACTTGATTTTAATGGTTCTTAAAAGTCAGAAGGAAGATTATACATGTATGTAATTCATTAGAGCAAAATAGAACATACATAGAATTGGCATTAGCCTTCCCGTCCCTTGACCCCAAAGGTGACTCTTACACTGACCTCTGAGGACAAAGCCAAAGCTATTGCCCTCCTTGTAGAGGGAGACATCCACAGTCTTTGAAACGATCCCTGGGTTGTTCTCAGGGGCTGAGGAGAAATGGAGGACTCCTTGAGTCCTTCAGTTGCATCACCAAGCTGGCAGATGTCCCCAAAGCTCATTCCAGGAGAGTTGGGTGACCAGTCAAAGACATTAGAGGAAGGGCAAATTCCCCTTGCCCCATTTTACAGGTAGGACAAGTGAAGCTTAGAGGCACCCTCTTCCCTAAAACCCACTCAGTCCACCACTTAGAGAGGGGAAAGGGCCAGCCCATGCTCCCACAGAGGTAACAGCAGAACTCAGGCTTGAGCCCATGGCTCGCAGTCTTAGGCCAGAGCTGAATTCCAGACAGTTACTCAAATTTCAAGACTTCAGACCAACTGTGAAAATTCAGAGCTAAGCTAAACCCTAGGCCACTGTACTCAGGGCAGCATGGGAAGGCGGGGAACAATTTATTCAGCGACATTCCTAAAACCTTCCCTCCTAAAGGAGAAGCATCTGGAAACTAAATATGCAGGATGACAAGGGGTTATAAGCAGGTCCCTACCACCTCCTGGTGACAGCGTACTGCAGTTGTAGGCAAGGCCCCAGGTGCAGCATGGGTGTTTATGGCCAGTCTCCAGGTCCAGCCCACCCCAGCTGGCATGATCCCCACCCACCACCCAGGTGTTGGCAAGGAGGCAGCTTTGTCCACCCACGACCAAGGCAGTGGAGAAAGTCCCAGGTCCAAGGGCACCCACCGGGCGGGGGCAGCTCATACTCCACCTCCAGCACCACACGCTCTCCCACATTCTTGAGCAGAGTGATGATCTCGTCGTGGCGGAGCCTGGTCAAGTGGATCCCGTTCACTGACCGAATGTAGTCGCCCACATTCAGCAGGTCACTCCTGGGAGAAAGGAAGCCAGAGCACACGTGTGGTAACAGGTGCTGCCATTTCATATCCCCCCCTCCCACTGAATCCTTATGGTCTCTGGATCCCCATTTTACAGATGGGGAAGCTGAGGCTCAGAGAGGTCAGACATGTCCAGGGTCAGACAGCGAGTGAGTTAGGAGGGTGGGGATTCTAACCTAGACCTGCCCAACACCCAGGCCAGCTTTTCCCCGGATGCTGGTCTGCACGCCTTCCCTCCTGCTGAGGTGTCACCCGCATAGTTATAGCTCTAACAGGCCCCAGACAGCCCACAGAGTGGCCAGATCATCACCTCCTTTGATATTCCTTAATGTTCTTCCTGGGCCCAGAGGGGCAGTGATAGAGAGGCTAACTCCTAGGTTTCATGCAACTCATGGTCCAAGGGACCCCAGAGGTAAAATAATAGGTGCAGGCAGTGTGTGCAGAGGTGGAACACAGGGCTGTGCCAGCAGAGCCGACCGCCTGCCTCAGCCTGGGGTGCTGGGGGCTTCCCAGAGGCAGTGTGGAGGGATGAATAGGAGTCTGCCAGGAGGATGCCTAGGGAACGGGCCTTCTGGGCAGAGGAAACTGCATATGCAAAGCCCTGGAGGGCCCGAGAGCGGTGATCATGGGATGCTGTGGCCGAGCTGAGTCAGCTCTGGTGTAAAGGGAAAGAAGCAGCCAGGGCCTAGAATCCCAGCTTCCACTGGGGGCCTTCCCTCCACAGACACCAAGCTCTTAGGTGCTCCAGGAAACAGCTATCTGATTGCTCTGCCGAAGACCCTAGTACCCTCCTCCACTGCCCCCGGCCCCCTTCCTGCTGCCCCCACTGAGCCTGCTTCTCACCTGGCTGCGAGCCCCCCAGGCCTCAGGTTGGAGACCCTGGGCTTCCCATCCTTGTCGGTGCCACCCGAGATGGTCAGGCCCAGCGTGCTGTCTTCCTTCTTGGTCAGCTCCACCATGGTGACCCCTCGGAACTCCTCTGCCAACAGACAGGGGGTGAGTGGGCAGTGTGGGGCAATTCTAGGCCCCCAGCTCCAGGACAAGTGAGGCCAATACTTGGTAAGTCCCCTCAGTACCCTTGGCTGCATGACACTGGGTGAAATCATGTCCTTCTTACGAAGGAGGATCAGAGAGGTTAAGTGACTAGTCTAAGGTCACAAAGTGAGTTAGCTGCAGAGCCCACGCTGTCTGACCCCCACCTGGAGCTCTCTGTGCTCCAGGACAGAGAAGGGGAAGGAGAGGAGGTTGGTTACCTGGAATGCTCTGCCTGCGGCACGCCAGAGCCACATCAGCCCCTCCTGCGTCCTTGCCTCCTTTGGAGTAAGGCCCATCGTCTGCAGGAGAGAAAGAGACGAAAGGCCCTGAGTTCCGCTGTCATTTCCATCAGGCAAAGCCCTCCTGCCTTGGGAATCTTCTGCTTCGTGGATGTGGCCTGTTAGAGGGCTTCCTTCCTGCCACCAGCTCCACCTGAGTCTCCGCTGGGGGAGCCTCATGGCTTCTCCCCACAAGGGCAACTCTGTCTGTGCTCTTGAGTAAGGCTCTCTGGAGCACCCACCACAGACTGGGCTCTGCGTGATGGCCCAGTGATCAACCATCTCCACAACTATCATTCCACGTATACAGAAAGAAGCTGAGGCTCAGAGACGGACAACTCGTGCCCACGGTCACACAACCCTTGGCCACGACAGCCTCTGCTAATAGCCAGGACCAGACTCCAGGCGCCTCTGCCCACCCTGCCCCATGCTCCAGGCTCCCTTGACCAGGTTCTTTTTTTCACATTCCTTCTCCAAGTCCCTTCTCCGCCCTGGAGTGAGATGGGTAAGGTCAACTGGCAAACCGTCAAGCGGGCCGGCTCTCCCGTGCTGTCTCTGGGGCCACCCCTGCCCCTCCGGGCACCTGTACACCCCCCAGGCTTCTGCTGCTGTTTCAGGCCTCACCCAAGCCTACACCCCGCCCCCCTCCCCGCTCTGCCCCCACCCCCATTCACCATTCACCAGCTGTGGGCAGGCCACTCCCTCCCCAGCCCCCTGGCCACAGCAAGCCTTCACTCACAGGACTGTCCCCCTCCTCACTCTTCAGAGGAGGGGGAGAGAGGGAGCTAGGGAGGAAATCAGCCCCAGCGGGGGGCAGAAGCCTCTTATCCCATCCCAGCCACATCCTTTTCACGAGGTGGGGAGGGGCTCAGATTAGCGTTCAGCCAGAGGTGGTGTCAACCTGGGTCAAGATCAGGACACAGCCTGGCCAAGGTCGGGGCTCGGTCAGAACCAGGAATCTACAATCTACAATCTACAGCAGGTTTCTCAACCTCGGCACTACTGACGTTTTTTTTGCTGGATTGCTGTACGATGTTTAGCAGCATCCCTGCCCTCTAACCACTAGATGACAGTACCATCCCACCCCAGTCGCCACATCAAACATGACTCTAGACAACCCACATGTGCTCTAGGGGAGCAATACTGTCGCCCCCACCCCCGCCCTGGCCCTCATTGAGAATCACTGCTTTAGAGTCAGGGTCAGGTTCAGCTTGGGGTCAAGGCTGTAGCTCAACCTGGGTCCAAGGAAGCCTGAGAACCTTCACCACCTGCAGCTCTAACCATCGAGAAATGGCTTCTCCAGACCCGGGATAGGCTCTCTTAGCTTTGCCAGAAGGTGGGAAATAACAAATCATTTCCAGGGCCCCGGGAATTGGCCCCCAGCAGCTTTGCTCACCTCCCCCACCCCCAGGCCCTGTGTTCACATCCACAACCACAGATTCAGGCAACACCCCATTAAGTATAATGCCTCCTATTACGGTTCCCTAATTCGCACTTCATTTAGATTCAACAAGACATTTCTGAGCTAATAAAATTAAAAAGACTGGGTTCTATCAACTGTGTGACAGTGAACATCTCTGGTATTTCATGTGGGCAATTCTGGAATTAAAATGTCTTATCCCATGCAAATTAGACTCTGCCACTGGAAAATCCTTCTCTCCCGGGCTGTCCTGGGAAGACCAGAGATAAGCTTGCTGGCTCCAAGTTTAGGAGTCTGGAGGTGGGGGAGGGGGAAGATTATCTCCTAAGGACAAGAAAGCAGAGAATCAAGTTTGCCAAATTCAGAGCCGTAGAATCCCAAAGAATGGAGCGGAACAGCCGTGGGTTAACGCTGGTTCTGAAGCAGAGCGTGCGGGATGCTGGCTGCTGAAGCAGAACTCCCATTTACTGCGGTGTCTCTGTGGTGTGTCTTCAACACTACCTCTCTGCCCTTTCCTCATCCCAATATTCAAATTTTGATCCAGTGAATGACACGGTGCCAGACTGGGCTGCGATGGCGCACTTGGCACAGCTGAGATGTGGGGGTCTGCTGCCTTTGGGCTCAGCTGTCAGACAGGCCTGACTGTGTGATGATGCAAACCAAGATTCATACAACTGTGCGCAGAGTCAGTGGGCAATAAGTGAGGACTTGAGAGACTCTTCTGCAGAGAAGGCACATGCGTTTTAGGGTGTGGCCTTGATGACCTCTCTCAGCGGTGGAGGCCACTCAGGATAGCTGATGGCCAGATAAGGGGCTTCTGGATACCTAAGACCCCTGCCACATTCAGAAAGGCACCCATAAGGAATGCTACAATGTCTGCTGATGCTTGTTCAGAGGGGACAGTGCCCCACTCTCACAAACGTCCTCAGGTCAGGGGGAAACAGGCAGCATTCAAACCAAGAACCAAGGCAAGGACAGAATTACTAGTTAACCGTGTGACTTGAGTCTCTGTTTCTTTATCTGTAAAATGGGGGTGTCTCCCCCTATCGCTGGCTCCAATCAGCCCAGGCATGAGATTTTGAGGGAATTATTTTATTTATAGAAAACCCCAGGAGGGTTCGGACCCCAGTCCTCCTCCCTTGGAGAACATGTCTGCTCTCTCCTGCTCTCTCTCTTTTTTGTTCTGGGACCTGGTAATTATATGCTTATAGATGAAGGCTTTTCAAAAACATCTTTCCCACCAATTTTCAGCTGGAAAAGCGCATAAAAAACAGAGATATTTTTATCCGAGTGTTTTTTTTTCCTGTCTCCTCCTTCCAGCAATGGGCAATTATGAGCTTTTTCCTTCAGTCAATCTGTCCTGTAAGAACTCGCTTCAGAGGGAAATTCATTTCGCAGCAATGCCAGACCATCCGGCAGACTCAGGCTGGGCAAGTCGGGGGAGGAGGAGGGAGAGACACAGTGTTGAGCACAGACCGCACACCTGGTCCCCGGCCCCCAAGCTGCAGCCCGGGTGGATGGGTTTCTTTTTTATTTTATTTCTCCTGAAAGCATTGCTAATTTGCCTTCACTATCTCCGTTTCTCCGGAGCCCCAGGGAGCCACTGAGCTTTGAGAAAGGGAACTAGGAAGTCAGCCCTTGGCCAGGCTGCCTTTGTCAGGGTCCCGTCCAAGCAGGACAGGGGCTTGGGAAGCCAGGGCTGGGGAGGGCTCTCGATGGGGGCGTGACTGATGCCTGGCTCTGCGGGCCTCCAGGAGGGAGCATTCAGCATCAGAGAGGGGCCACTGGGAAAACCAATGCCCGGAGGCTCAACTTGGGCTGAAGAGAAAATAACCGCTTGACAGAAAGCCAGCAGCAGGGCCAGCCGGCCCGAGTGCCGCTGGGGAGAAGGGGGCCCCCAGTCGCCCCTGGGTCCAACCACAACTGCACACAGCGGCCCATTGCTGCTTGCACTCCGACAAGTGATCGGCCAGTGCTGGCTGGGTCGGCCCCACCTCCGAAGGCATCGCTGCCTCAATGGAAAGGGTAGGATGGGCTTTGGATACTAATCTGCTGCCGACCGGCTAAGGGATCTGGGACAAGTCGCTTCTCCTCTCTGAGTCTCGGCACAGTGGGGGAGCTAGTGCCCACCTCATGGGCTGGTGGGAGGCATCAGCGAGGTGATGTGGTACACACAGCCAGGACACATGGAAGTCCTCTCCGTGGCCCTTTGACTCACCTCATTAGAAAGATTTTCCCATTAGTAATGGAAACAACTCCTCCTGATTAAGTGCCGGTGCTGTGCTAGGTGCTTCACAAGCTTTGTCTCATGTATCCCCATCACCTTCTGAGGTGGGATGATCGTTATTTCCATTTTACAGATGGTGGAGCTGAGGCACGGGCAGATTAGGTGACTTCCCATTGTAAGGGGCAGGGGCAGGATTTGAACCCAGGCCATGTTCTAAGAAATTTTAAAGTATTACCACTTTATCCTCATGATAATCTTACATGGTGGGTGTCATGATCATCCCCACATTATAGATGAGGAAACTGAGGCACAGAGAGGTTAAGGGAACTGCCTAGGGTCACACAGCTCCTAAGCGGCAGAGCCACGGGCCCCCCCTCCTGCCTTCTCCCCTCACCCCATGACAGTCCTGGGGGGACTCAGGGGTAATGCCTGTGGCCCTCCTGGCAGCAGCCCCGGCTCCTTTGGGCACACCTGACCCACTGAATGATCGCCCTCTGACCATGGCAGGCTGGACCAGGTCAGACAGCTGGATGGAGAAGCATCAAAGCTAGTGGCAGGCTGACCTCAGACTGACAGCCCCGATTTCCATAGCTGACAGGCCTCCCCAGAAGCCGTGAAGAGATCGCCTCGGCCACGGGGTGACCCTTGCTCTGTTCAATGCATGTTTTTAAAGGAAACAAAAAGAAATATATCAATAGATTTAAAAAGCAGACGCCTGCTTCACTTGGTGCCAAGGACTGAAAAAAAAAAAAAAAAAAAAGACTGACAAAGGAGCCCGGGGCCTGGCCCGCCCAGTGCCAGGCCCACTCCAAGCACTTGACCGGCACTGACATGTTTAACTCTTCTGAGAGCTCACTAACAATCCCATTTTACAGACAAGAAGACTGAAGCCCAGACAGGCCACTCAGCTGGGGAGCTGCAGCGGACAGACTGGAATTGGTCTGTCTGGCCCCCAGCAGACCACATCCTTCATCCTCAGCTCTGCTCTCTCCTTCCAAACACAAGGGCAACAGACCCCAAAAGAGGGGCGCCCAGGGAGGCAGCACCGGCGCCCAGGAGGCCCACGTTAGCGCTCGGGCACCCACAGTCTGGACACGACCAGAGAGGCTGCCAGCCCTGCAACCCCTCTTCCACAAGGCGGGCGGGGCCCCTGGTACTGGACCCTGAGCCCACGCTTGGGCTGACACCCCCCTCCATGGGGCCACGATGGCCCCAACATCATGTGGGGTGGGGATGCAGGCTCCAGAGGGGCCGTGGCCTTCTGGGTCTGTGCTCTCCCACGTCCCTCTCAAACCCACAAAACTGGGTCACCAACGGAGCAGTGAAGGCTCAGTTCACCCGGCGGAGAATAAAAGCAAACGTTCTCCCCACAACTGACAGTGCCCGAGCCTCCCTGACCTCACCTCCTAATGCCCTCTCCTGGGCTGCCTCCACCCCAGTGCGCTGGTCTCCTTGCCGTTCCACACACCAGACTCAAGCTCACCTCAGGGCCTTTGAACTGGCTGTTCCCTCTGCCGAGAATGCTCCTTCCCAGACACCCACAAAACCCCCTTCCTCACCTCCTTCAGGAACCTGTGGAATCGTCACCTTCTCATCTTTCCCGCGCGGCCTGTCTGAACTCACACCCGCACTGCCAACACCTCCAGCGCCTCCCACCGCCTTCCTTACCTGGCGGACCTCACTTTTGTTTCCTTTAACTTAGTGATCGGATTTCCTATCTGCCCCTTCCCACTATGATGTCAGCCCTGGGGGGCTGGTTGTTTGCCTGTCTGTTCACTGCTGTTTTGGGCATAGAAAGTCTGGCACACAGTAAGTTCTCAGTAAATCATCTGAAATTCAATTCCCACTTACAGATTAGGAGAATGGGGATCAAAGAGGTGGAATGAGCTGTTCAAGGTCGCAGAATCAGGAAGAGGCAGAGATAGGATGCAAACCCAGGCCTCCCTGGGTCTGGAGGCCTTGGCCTCCATGGTCTGGGAACTGGGGTTTCTCCCACAGCCATGGCCCTGAGGAGGTCAGGCCTGCCAGAAGATCCAGGTGGTTCTGGTGAGGGCGCCCCGGAGGAGTAGGCAGCTCAGGCCATGGCAGAAGTACCCTCCCACCCACCCCGACACACACACACCCTGTCTGAGCTGGGAACAAAGACCACTTTGTGGCCAGGAGTCAGAGGAGAGTGGACACTGTGGGCCATGGGGGTTTCCTGCCCAAATCTGCTTTCAAGCCTCCTGTGCGCCCCCGCCCCAGTCACATCCCTTCCTGCAGGGGCTCAGGGTTAGTGGGGTGAACAAGCCTCCCAGGACCAAGACAGCATGGCCAGGGCATGGGCCTGAGAAAGGACTCGTGCTGGCAGAGTGCATCGGGGAGGAGAAAGGGCCCTGGGCACTGTGCCTACTGGCCCCAAGCCCCAGCCTGGCTCTCCCTGAGGAGCATTGCATGTGGCCTGACTGCTCAGGCTCTCAGCCTGCTCTGTGAAATGTGGAGGGTGCAGGGAGTGGCCACCTGCTGGGGATGTTTGCTGAAACTATTAGAAACAGGTTCTCTTTCCTTGAGGAGGATCAAGCTGTCTGACCATAAGCTCTAAGGTACCAGGGGCCCTCTGGGAGCCTCAAGGAGAGAAGTCTGCCTGGAAATAAAGCTCGCCTAAAAAGAAGCAGAGACCTGGAGTCCTAATCATGTTAACTGAGCACCTGGATCCCACTGTGCCTGAAGCTCCCTCTTTAGACTTTTCTTTAAAAAAGCCTCAGTGCTGACACCAAGTGAGACAGGTGTGATCATGAAGCTCTGTGACCTGGGGAGGAGACTAGGGTGGGGGCTGCAGGGGTGAGGGTGGGGGTCAAGGAAGTCATCAGAGAGAGAAAAAGCCAGGGAGATCATGAAGGGCCTTGAATGCCAGGATAAGAAGCTGCAATCAAATCTGACTTTTAACAAACTCCCTCCTACAGCAGCATGGAGGGGGTGGGGTGCGGTGGGAGGTGAGGGCCAGGAAGCCAGGGAGGAGACTGGGGCTAAGGTCTAGGCAGGCGATGCTGAGGCCTGAGCCTGGGTAGAGGGGGCAGCACCATGAGGAAGGGGAAGACACCTCCTTGGCGGTGCCCCAGGTGAGGTCTCCAGGGCACTGCTGCCCTTGTGGCTCTGACCACTGCAGGACAAGGTGACCCCACTTCCTGGGCCTGATGTTGAGAGGACAGATGTGCCCAAGCCAGGAGGGCAGTGGAGTCGCCAGGAGGGGGCAGGGGCAGACCGCATGGGGTCAAATCCCAGCTGTGCTACTTCTAGCTGTAGTCTTGGACAAGTCACTTAACACCTCTGTGCCTCAGTTTCCCCAACTGTAAAATGGGGAGAATAACAGTGCTGAATACACAGTGGTGTGAGGATTAAATGAGAAAATGCACAGAGAGAGCTCCGAACAGAGCCTGGCACAGAGTAAGGTCTCAACAGCTGCAAGCTACTATTATTAATCACATTATTATGATCTGGGGACCTAGGGGTAACCCCGTCTCTGCCCTCTGTGACAGGCGGGGAGGTGGGAGCCTAAGTTCACGGGCCCTCAGAAGCATGGTTGGGGGAGCTCTGCTATAAAAGTCATCAGGGGGCCAATCCCGGCTCAGGCACTATGGGCCTTGGTCAGCCACTGGCCCCTCCGAGCCTCAGCTTCCCCATCTGTCTGTCCACTGGGACCACAGTCCCTACCCTTGGAGCTGCTGCAAGGAGGTAACACCAGGAGTACATCGACTATGGGAAGGCATTGGCAGGACGGCCCAGGACACGGAGTGAAGGGTGACCTAGCCTGCCCCGGAGCCCCTCCCAGGGTCCCAGCCCTGGGCCCACCCAGGAATGTGGCAGCTGAGCAACACCTGTCCCCTCTGCATTCCCAGAGCCTGAGGCTCACCGACCAGACAGCACCAGGCCGGGGCCTGTGCCTCCTGCCGTGAGCCCATGTAGGAGCTCCCCCCAGAACACCCTGACCAGGGAGCCGGCGCCCACAGCTCACGCAGGGGCAGGACGCGCCTCCCTGGGGCACACCTGAGGCAGGAGCGCTGACCTCTGGCCGTGCCGTGCAGGACAGCCCAGCAGACTCAATCCCCGCAGCCACGGTCAGACAGACAGCCCTCTCCCCTGCCCACCGGCCAGGTGTCCCACGCGTGCCCTCCCTCCAAGCTCTGGGTCTGGGAGTGGCTGTCCCAGGCTTCGCCATCCAGGCCCCTCTCTGGGTGGCAGTTCCAGAGGGATCAGAGGGCTCGGCCCCGCCACTCTGCCTACTGGTCCCCGTTACTCACCCGCCTCTCCAGGGGTCTCCCGGCTGAGCCCACACAGCATGTCTGCTCTTGTCTCCCCGGTGCCACTGACTCCCTTGGGAGCCAGGGAGGGGCTATGGGAGGGGAGCTCAGAGCTCCCACTGGCTGGGCAAGAGTCCACCCACTGCAGCGGGCGGCTCTCTGCTTAAAGGGGACACGGCCCTTGTCACAGCTGATCCTTGGATGGGGTTCAACACACCCCCCCCCAGCCTGAGTCTGGGCAGGGGTCTTTGAAGATGGCAGGCCTCCCCCAGGGTCCCCAGGCAGACAGACCCCTGAGGCCAGCTCTGCCCCTAACTCGCCCTGGGTGTTTGGTAAACAATTGCCTCCCAGCCCAGACTCAGTGTTTCTACCTGGAAAAGAGGAAGAGGGCCTTCCAAACTTTTTTTTTTTCTTTTTTTAAGTAGCAGATTCCAACAGAATCTTGCACAGAACTCCCAGGACATAAGCCAGATAAAACGCAGCCGTGGAACGACGCCAGGGTGTGTCTCAGTTTAGAAATCCTTGCACTCAGAGTCCCCTGGGCCCTTCCACTGAAGTTCCAGCTACCTCTCCCAGGCCTCGGTTTCCTTTCCTGTAAGGTGGGACTTGGGGAAGATCAGCCCAGCAGCCTGTTATCCAGAGCATCCCCCAGCTCTGTGGGAAAACAGAGCAAGCTGTGCGTCCCGGGTTGATGGGCAGGGGCAGCTGATCACAACTCCAGCCCCAGCTGGGCCTCAGCCCGGCACACTCCTAGCTTCCTCCGCACTAGCTCAGGATGACCCTGACGGACACCCAGGGCCCCTCCTCCAGCTCTCTAGCTGTTCCTGCTCTCCACCCACCAGTGCGTGTTGGTACCAGCTGAGAGCCAGACACCGCAGAGGTGCTGGGGAGGAGGATGGGTGATAGTGACTCGGGGTGTCAACAGCCTGTACAACTAACTACTTATTGCATCCAGCTGAACGCGGCAGAGAACGAGACAGATAAGGTCCCAGCTCCCATGGAAGCTCTCAGATGCATGGGAACAAGGGGGCTCAAATTCACCTCTGTCCTGCAGCAAATGGGAGGGTGCAGACCCGTGGTTAAGGACCAGGGACTGCATCTGAGTTTATTCCTCAGTGGGGAGTCCAGCCCACAGTTCCCGGGCTGCCCATGCTGGCTCCTGCCAGCCCCAATAACAGCACATTCAGAACAATCCAGGCTCTGAGTATGGGGTGGGGTCACTTGTACGCCTGTATCCACAGGTCATATTCCTTGCCCCCCTCCCAAGGGTGCCTTCCTCTTCGGATGACTTTAGGTATGTCTCAGGGGCAGGGGCCCTTGGGCCAGTAGTGAGGCCAAAGGTCAGAGAGAGATGCAAAGGTCTCAGCCATGGGAGGGATGGTGAGCACTGGGTCAGACAGGGGGGACCTGAATTGGGAGGCATTTGCTGGGAGAATCGGGCCAGGCAGGAAGGGAGTGCAGTGTGGTCCACGGTGCCCTGAAATGGTCACAACGAGGCTGTTGATGAAGACCCTGACAATCCCCAGGGCACTGAGAGCCACCCTGGAGCAGTCCCAGCTCCATACCAGGCAGGAAGGGACACGGCTCTTAACAGGCCCTCGCCCTCTTTCCCCCCATTTACAGCCCCTTCAGGGAGGAGGGCTGTGTGGTGCACAGACCTTTGGAGTTCCATCCAGCCCCTCTCGTAGAAAATATTTGCTCTCTGTACAGACGCATTTAAATGAGCGATTAAGACGGAAGATCCAAAACCTTGCCGTGGTTCTGTCTCTCTCGCTGCTCCTTTGGAATTTACTTTTGTGGACGAGAAGCTCCTGGAAAGGTCATGCCATGGGTTATGGGAGAGCTTCCACGCAACGTTTCTCTGAGCACCTGCTGTGCCAGGCAGTGGGGACTGAGACACCAGGAGACAGGCGAGGATCAGCATCTTCCCTCTGTCCTCTGTTCCTGTCAGCCTGCCAAGCACATGTTCACTTCACTCATTTTATCCAAAAGTGGGTTTGGAAGCAACTGTTGGTCCATTCTGGAACAAGGTAGGGTTTAAATAAATATTTGGCACAGAAAGGTTAACTGACTTGCCCAAGGTCACCCAGCTGTAAGTGTGGAGCCAGGTTCACACCTAAGAGGTCTGTTCTTAAAGGCGCTGCTATGTGCCTCTCAAGATAAAGGGGTCTGGGAGTGCAGATGAGGGGCAATCAGCTCTGTCGGGGGTCCACCGAGGAGGTGTTTTTGAGCCTGACTTTGAAGGATGGGAAGGAAGGTGCCATGAACACAGTCCCAAGTGACAAGTGAGGAAGAGACCAGGCAGGAGATGCAGCTGAAGCCAGGCCACAGGCGGCCTGGCCACACTCGTTCCCCCAGGTGCCGGGGGCTCCTCAGCAATGCTGGCTCTCAGGCCCCACCCGGACCTGCTGAATGAGAACCTGCATTTTCACCAGCTCCCCAGAGGATGCATACGAAGTTTAAGAAATGCTGCATTATGGGTTTGGCTTTCATCCTGCAGGCAACGGGAACCACAGATGGTTGTAGAGCAAGGGTGTGAGAGGCTCTGCAAGGACCTCAGCCACAGAGCATCTCTGAGGGAGAAGGGAGGAGGGCCTGGGAACGAGCAGCAAGAGCCCCTTCTGGGAGCCGAGAGTGGGTGAGGCTGCTGCTGGGCCCTGCTCCAAGCACGACCCCTCTCGTCCAATGCGGCCAAACCTTGGGGAAGTAGAGGGAAAGGGGGACAGGTTGCTGGGCCTGCACTGTGGCTAGAAGCCAGGTTTGCTAGGGGCCCGGCCTACCAGCAGCTCCTGGTCACAGAGGGGTCTACATTTCCAACACTATGGATGACAGTGACGGGGACTGGGCTGCCTGGGGAAGGTGGCAGGGCCACTGAGCTGATAGGCAGCCCCTCCATGGTCAGGAGAGGCCCTGACACCTCCATGTCCTCAGGTTTTATGAGACAATTGAAAGATGGATTGCTGTATGACCTGGGGCATGTGTCCAAACCTCTCTGGGCCTCAGCTTCCTTAGCTGCACAATGGGAATAACAAAAGCACCACCTTCTAGGGTTAGGGAGTCCACATATTGGGTCAGGAAGCATTTATCCATCCACTTTCCTGCCAAGAGTCTCACACCAATGCCTTGGATGGATCCAGGCCAGAAAGGCAGAACTTCAAGGTAGATGAGCACACTGGCCAGATGCACCCAGGTTCAAACCCCAGCGCTGCCACCCAAGAACCTTGTCATTCCGGGCAACTCACTTCTTTCTGCCTGAGCCTCTGCTTCCCAGCCCGTGAGGCGTGAGGGCGAAGAGACCTCGGAAGGTCTGCCCAGCACACACTCCTGCCCTCTTCCCCACATGCGGCCAGGCCTGCAGGGCCTTCTCAGAGTATCTTAATGGGAAGCCACTGGCACCATTGCTGAGCGCGCTGTCCTCACACTGCAGGACACCAGCAACCCTGGCCCCCGCGCCCCCAGGGGTAGTGACCCCCACAAGTGGGAACCGACCCCATGCTGCACAGATGGGAAAACCGAGACTCAGAGAGGACGGTGTCTGAGGCCCCCCAGAGCAGAGAGGGGCCTGGACCCTGGCCTCTTTCCTTCCTCTCAGGTCCCAGGGCTGGTTAGTCATAAGCACAGCAGACTGCCAGGGACCCTGAGTGACAACCGGAAATGAAGTCTGGGTGGGAAGGACGCAGAGATGGCAATTCGATAACAAGAGATAAACCCTTTGTTGTTGTTCTGCTGCTTCTCCCTTCGTCCCTTCCTCCCTCCCTCCCTCCCTCCTCACACCACCCCGAGGGCCAGGCCAGGACAATCCCTTCCCTCTCCTGGTTGTAAGACATTCCCATAAGGTGGGCACTGTTGCCCCCATTTTACAGACGGGGACACTGAAACCCAGTCTGTGATGCCACCAGCCACAGGTGAGGGCCATGAGGTGACCCCGCCTTAGGGGGTGCTGTTTGGCTGTGGCCCCCCACTCTGCCAAGCTGCCCCATAGCCCCAGCCCCATGGCCCGTCACCTGACTTCAGGGGTAATGCCACACCAGTGGGCTGCACCTGGGCTAGGCCCCCAGGCCCACATCTGCCAGTTCCCAGGGCCCTTCACCGAGGCTTTCCTCCGGCCCTGGAGGGCACAGGGGCAGGCAGGGCCATGGGGTCGCAGGGGGCTGCAAGAGCAAAGAACAACAGGCTGTGTGCAGAGACCAGGGAAGGGCAAGGCTCGGGGGGGGGGGGCGGGTGAGAGGAACCACAGCTGGTTCTTTACACAGAACCTCTGTACCAGGCTGTGTTCTCAGCATTTTAAACGTATCTTCTCATTGCATCCCCACCTCAGAGACGAGGAAACAGGGGCCCAGAGAGGTGAAGCCACTTGCTCTTAGTCACACAGAGTGTGAGGTATGAGCAGGGATTTAAGCCCAGGCCCTGCTGACGCCATCTACACAAGCACCCCATCCACAGCCCCCTGAGAAATGCGCACTCACGGATACAGGAAGAAAGAGGGGACTGCTGGGCGGCGGGGTCCCCAAGCTGCTGCTCCTGGGGAGTCTCTCTAAATCCTCTGACTAGGGAGGGCCAAGGGGACACAGGCCCAGGCCTGGCCACAGATGGGGCAGCTCCTTGGGGCTCCCTCTTGGTCTCCACGCTTGACACTTGCAATGGCTTCCCTCCTGGAGGAGAAACATGGGGCCATAACCGTGCAGGGGGCCTCTCTGAGCCTCAGGTCCCTTCTCTTAATGATGAAGATGTCTGTCCTCACAGGGTTTTGTTTAGAAACTCGGTGAATAAACAAAACGCCTGAAAAACTGTAGCGCGCAGGGCCCGTGGAGGTGGTCAGTGTGAACACAGCCTTGCCCTACCTCTCTGGTCACTCAGTCACACAGAACCACCCACTACCTGCCAGAAACTAAGCTGGGCACGAGGTTTCCAAGTGGGCAAAGCAGATGTAGAGCCTGCCTCTCGGGCTGCTGGTCTAGGAGAGGGACAGAGATCAAAGGAGAAAAACCTGCAAATACAGATAAGTCATCGAGACGGTGCGGAGGGCGAGGGGGGCCAGGACAACATGAGGTGGGGGGTCGGGGAGCCTCTCAGAGGAGGTGTCTCTAGGCTGAGACAGGATGGGAAGGAGCCAAGGGCAGCTGCAGGAAGAAGTCTCCAGGCGAGCGTGGGCTGTCTGGGGAGCAGGAGGAGGAGAGAAGTCGGGATTCTGCTCCAGATGCAGCACCAGGGGAGACACTGGAGGGTTTTAAACTGGGTCCTGTGTGATCTGACTTGTTTCCAAATGGCAGCAGGAGGGGATGGGCTGCAAGGGTCCGGACGGCATGGGGGGACCAGAGGCAGGGCGGGTGGGCCAAGCACCTCAGGGGCAGGAGACCTGGAAGCCAATTTTCTCTGTGCCTCAGGCCTGTCCCTTCCTGCTCTGAGTCTGTTTCCCTTCTGATGACGATGGCCAGCAGTGCGAGTTTGGGGACCTGCCAGGGTTAGAGGTCAGAAGCATGGAGTCAGGATGCATCGTGATGCAAAACAAGAAGAAAAAGGAAAACAGGGATGACGAACAGGCAGGGCACCAGGCGTGAAGGAAATGGCCCCAAATTCATGCAGAGCCGCTCCACTCACTGGCAAGCAGAGAAGTGAAGGGGAAATGATGCTTCTCCCACTTGACTCTTCAGGGCGGCAAACATGAGAAATGCAGGCAAGACCAGGTGCTGGTGAGCATCGCGGACATGGAGAGGCAGGGGCACTTCTGGGGGGGGGGTAAACTGAGGCAGCCATGAGCGAGCCAGCGCCCTCCCTCCTGGTAGTTATCCTTGGGTGACTCCCCCCAAGGATCCCTAAGGGGCGGGAATAGGAATGTCATTGGTGAAGATGACCTGCATCTCCATCCTGGGGGAGGGGACAGGTAACATGATAGCCACACCCCATGGAGGACAACCCAGATGAGAAGCACAGCCTTGTGAATAGGTTTAGAGACACAGTTCGAGTTACAGGGAGAAAGGAAGGGGGGAGGAGGAAGGTGAAGGGGCGGGGAGAAGGGAGGGAGGACAGAGCAGGGAAGAGAGGAGGCAGGGAGAGGGCAGGAAAGAATATTTCCCTGTACTATCACTTATGTAAACTAAAAACATACATAAAGCACTACATATACCGTAACGGCACATACATGTGTAAAGATCTGTTTCACAGAGTGATGGCTTCGAGGGAGGTAACTGGGAGGCGGGGGGTAGGGCATGAAGGAGGCAAAATAAGATAAAACAGCCAGAGCAGGTGCCAGCTGGCTCAGGACCATGTGTGCCACACACTGAGGAATTCAGCTCACCCCCCAGAGCCTGGGATTAAAAATAAAAAATAAATAATTGCCTTGAATGGCATGTTAAGAAGTCGAAGCTCTCTCCTGAGGATACTGGGGAGCCATGGAAGGGTTTAGAGGGAGGGAGGAATGATGACAGCTAAGTTTCTTAGAAAAATAACTGAACTGGGTGCTGAGAGAGCCCCTGGGTGGGGCTGGGGGCCTTGGCTGACCTCAGTCAACCTCAGCCACCCTCCTCCCCACGGGGACCACTCAGACTCTGCCCACCTGCCCTCTTGGTGCCTGAGCAAAACGGGAAAATAAATGGGCAGGCTGTCAGGGCTCAGCCCCGTCACGCGTCCTCACCTCAGGGTGCCAAAGACACCATGGCAGTGCCCTCCCCAACCCCCCCACACGTCCAGCCCTAGAAAGAACCCGGGGCTGGGGGTCAAGAGACCCAGGTTCAAGGCCCAGCTACTGCCCACACAGGACCAACTCTGTGCCAAGAACATTACACATGATGCAGAACACCAGTGTCTCTTGTGGAAAGGACTACACTCAACAAGGATTCACCATGAGCCCAAACAAAACAAAGGGGGCCAAAGAGTCAGGCCACTCAGGGAGGCATCAGGGAAAGCTGCCCGGAGGAGGTGGTGTCTAAGCTAAGTCTTGATGGACATAGGAACCAAACCCTCCAAGATGATGCAGGGAGGGAATTCCAGGCAGAGGGGCAGCCTGGGCAAAGGGTGAGAGGGGGAAGGTGCGAAGTATGGTAGGGAGAGGCACCAGTCCGCATGGCTGGGGTCGGAGGTCCCGCAGGAGCAGGTGGGCTGGGCAGGCAAGGGGGTGGGTCCTGACAGATGGAGACCTGCTTCGGGGAAGAGAATGCACTGAATGGGGCGTCCCGGCACTGTGGCCGCCTCATGGATGACATTTAAGGAGGGGCGGGCTCTCCTGAGCCCCCTCGATGAGATGCGGGCAGGGTGACACATGGAGGGCCTGGGCAGCCACATGACTGAGCTGTCAGGAGCAGGGCAGGAAGGGTGCACACAGGAGCCTGAGGACAGCAACGCCCCCTCGCGGCTCGTGATCGATGAGGCTTTGGGAGCGGCAGGTGCAGCCCTCACTCATCCTGTGCCCTCGGCATCCAAGTGGAGCAGGAGGTTGGACTCAGGTTCAGCCTGTGGCCAACACTGTCCCTGGACTCCCACTACCCACCCTCTTGATCAAGCATTACCCTTTGGGGCTTCCCTGGTGGCGCAGTGGTTAAGAATCCGCCTGCCGATGCAGGGGACAAGGGTTTGATCCCTGATCTGGGAAGATCCCACATGCTGCAGAGTAACTAAGCCCATGCTCCACAGCTACTGAGCCTGTGGTCTAGAGCCCGCAGGCCACAACCACTGAGCCCACATGCCTACAGCCCGTGCTCCACAACGAGAGAAGCCACCACAGTGAGAAGCCCGCAAGCAGCAACGAAGACCCAATGCAGCCAAAACAATAATTATAATAAATAATTTGTTTTTAAAAAGCATTACCCTCTATGTGTAAATGCCCTAGAAAAAGGGTATTTACACAGGTTTTACCACTTTATTGAGTACAGTGTCTCACGGAATCTTTCAAGAGCCCTCTGAGGTAGGCATTGCTGCTCCTGTCTTACAGAGGGAAAACTGAGGCCCAGAGAGGGGAAGGGACTTGGCCAAGGCCCCCAGCTAAGATGGGCTGAGGGTCAGATCGTCAGACTCAGGTGCTCCCTCCTTGGGTCCTTTACATGGGCTCCTCCTTCTTCCTGGAACCCCCTTCCCCCTACATCCTTAGAGCCTGACTGAAATGCCACCTCCACCAAGAAGGCTGCCCTGACCACACCAGGGGGGTCCCCTTTACCCTCTCCCAGCCTTTCCTCCAATGCATTTGCTCACCTGTCCTTTTCCACCAAAGAGGGGACCCTCAACTGTCTTGCTCATTGATTTTGACCCTATGCCCAGGGCTGGGCCTCACACACAGTAAGCGCTAAATAAGTGTTTGCCGAATGAATGAATGAGAAATAAATGATGACTATACATCACCTCTGGATTGCTATACTGGAAAGAAACCAATAATTCATCCCTCTTCAATCTGATGCAGGAATCCTTTCTGCTGTCTGGTAGAGTTTGCATACCTCCACAAACAGGGAGCTCACCACCTCATGAGCAGCCCACCCTATTCCTGAACAGTCATGAGGATGGGAGTCACTCCATTATCCTAAGCTGGAGCCTGTCTCCCTGTGGCTCCTCCAGGCCCCTGCCCCAGGACCAGCCTGCAGAGACTCAGCGGCCATGCCTGGACCCAGGTCATGGCCTCTGAGCCCTGGAGGGAGAGGCCACAGTTCAGAGTCTGGATGTGGCTCCAGTGGGGTCCCATCAGCTCCCCTCCCACCTTGAGGCCCTCTCCTGGGTGTGTGGCTGGAAAGAGCAGGTGGCCATCCAAACCGCCCCCCACCCCAAGTCTGGGGCCAGGCTCTTTAATCCACTCTGGACATCAGTGTGTTTTTAACTTCCAGTGGCATTTGCTTCAGTCCCATGAGGCTGGCACAATCACCTCTTTTTACAGACGAGGAAACTGGAGTCCAGAGGGGTAGGAGACAAGAACCTGGTGTCTGGCTCCAAAGCCTTAATCCCAGCCCAACAGACACACATTCTCAAAAGCCCTTTGTGTGATAGTCTTATTTTTTGTCTTCCTGGTGCACTACTTGAAAGAGAACCCTGCAGTTGTGGACTCATTAGTGGTAGAAACTCAAGCAGGGAGAGAATTTGGGAAGGCCCATCCAAGGAGCCCGTACAGCCCAGCTGAGACTATACCAATGAGATCCAGGCAGGAGGACCCCACTGGTGGAGGTGGGGGGCAGGGGCTGCAGGGCTGGGGTGGGCCCTGGCAGAGGCCACTTATTTGAGGACAAGGCTTGACCCTGAGATTTCTGGGCCAGCGCCTGCTACCTGAGGCACCCCACGTTCCACGGCCCCCTCAGCACCATTTAGGAAGAATCCTTGGAAGGTCACCAACCGGTGTCCAAAACTGGCCACCCTCCTCTGCAGCCTCGTCTCCCTCCATTCCCAGCACCCTGAGCCCATTCCCACCTCCAAGCCTTCACACTCTCAGGAACCCAAGAATGCGCTGGCCCTAATCCCTCTGCCTGGCCAAATCCTGCAAGTCCCCCAGGGTCGCCCACTGTCACCTCCTGGGGGATACTCCAGCTGGTTGGTGTCCCATCTGCGTTTCCAAAGCCCTCGGGCATCCCTCAGTCCCACTGTCAACTCCCCCCGACATCCCCCTCTGCCTTGCCCTCCCATCCCCGGATAAGCCTGACTCCTAAGTGGTGATGAACATTCCACGTTGCCAGCACCGCCCCTTCCAGCAGTGGCAGCATGGGGGCCTGAGAGGGGACCCTGGGTTCAGGTCCTATCTCCACCCCTGACTGGCTGGGTGACCTTGAACAAAACTGGCCTCAACCTTCTCATGTATAAAATGGGGGTACATGCGTGGGCTGGGGCAGGAGCAGGACCTGTAGTCTCTGGGGGCTGCTTCAGCTCCAACCTTGCCAGCCTGGGACACCCTCACCTCCGTCCCCAGCTTGGGCTCCAAACGACCCAAACCTCAAACAAACTTTCCTCAACAGACTATTTTGCAAATGGGGTACCAAGGCTCAGTGAGGGGCAGGGACTGTCCTCAAGGTTACCTGCAGGGACCCTAGCTGCCCCAGTTGTGTGGCTGTAAGAGGTTGCTGGGTAGGTGCCTGCTCCCCTTGTCCGCTCACACATCTGCTTATGAGTCGCCGTCACCTCGGCCAAGTCAGCGAAATGCAGGGGCTGGAGAGACAAGGTCAGCCGAAGGACAGTGATGGGCGGATGGGAGGGAGGGTGAGGAGGCTTCGAGCTACGGGACAGCAGGGTGGGGGCACACAAGGGAAACTGAGGGGCAATTCCCAGGAGGCGCGGGGAACTGCTCCAGGACGACGGAGAGGGCGGTTATCCATTCAGCCCTGTCTGACAGATGTTCTTTCTGCTCCATCAGCCTGTCTCCCCAGGGAGGAGACAGGACCGGCAGCCTTCACAATTATCTGGGCAATTAAGACAGGCAGATGATCCTGCTGGACTGAACATTCAAGCCGACGAACGGACACGATGCTGGGACATTGGCTGACAAGATCAGCACTGGTGCTGGTGGATGACATGGCTGCTCAGCCTGGAGGGGGAACCCTGGGTGACCCCATCGCTGTTTCTGCAGGGCTGTCCTGGGGCAGGGGGAGGAGAGGGAGGGCGGATAACCTTGGGGGAGCCTGGGGAAGACAGACCAGTAGCTACACGTTGGGAACGCAACAGAGGGGTCCCCTGCTCCTGGTGGGGAGGCCAGATAACTGACCACTGAGAAACACGCCCGTGGTGAGATGTTTGGACTTGGAAGTCAGAAGGCCTGGGTGGGTGGGTGGGAGGGGCGGGGCCGGTGCACAGACTCCACCATTTCCTTCCTGGCTGTGTGACCTTGGAAAGTTGGAAAGTCACTTCCTCTTTAAGCCTCAGTTTCCTCGCCTGTAAAATGGGGCGATTTAGTTCATAGCTCACAGGACTGTTGTGAGGATGAGAAAGTACACATGAAGTACTTAGCATAGCACCTGGCAAACAACAAGTGCTTAATAAACGCTTGGGAAACAAAGAACAGGTCCAGAGGTTCACTCCAGGCTGCTGGGATTCCAGGAATTATTCCAGGGATGAGAGTTTACCCTTGGCTCCTTGATAAAGGGAGAAGCCCCGGGGTCTCTAGACACCATAGCTGATCTGAAATTCTGGTGTTCCCAGCATCAAGGAAGGCGGAGGCTGGGGAAGTGGTTGCTGTCTAGGCACTGGTGGGAGGAGGCTCGTTTCCACATGAGAGTCAGATCTGAGACCCCAATGCAGCTGCCGCAGTGTGAGAAATGCCGGGAGCCGGATGTGGAGGAGAGAGGCAGACAGAGGAGAGTCTCATTACGGAAGGGAAGGAAGGAGTGAATAATTCATCACAGATGTGCGCCGCGGAGTGGGGGCAGAAGGAGAAAGCTTGGGAGGGCCCGCAGGAGGCCGCACTCAGCCGGCGGGGGATTACTATCCTGAAAGCCTCATCACTGGGCTTCCCTGGTGGCGCAGTGGTTAAGAATCCGCCTGCCAATGCAGGGGACACGGGTTTGATCCCTGGTCTGGGAAGATCCCACATGCCGCGGAGCAACTAAGCCCGTGCGCCACAACTACTGAGCCCGTGTGCCACAACGACTGAAGCCTGCACGCCTAGAGCCCGTGCTCCACAGCAAAAGAAGCCACCACAATGAGAAGCCCGCACACCGCAACGAAGAGTAGCCCCCGCTCACCGCAACTACAGAAAGCCCGCGCGCAGCAATGAGGACACAACGCAGCCAAAAATAAATAAATAAATTAAAAAAGAAAAAAAAAAAAAAGCTCGTCATCCCTAAACTGCCCGCGGCTCCTCTAGAAGCACAGGGGCCAGACCGGAGGCCCCTCACCCACCCTGCTCCAGCCTTGTCAGCCTGGGGACACCCAACACGTCCATCGTCCCAGGGCCTTTGCGCTGGCTGTGGCCTCTGCCAGCCGCATTCTTCCCCTGGATAGCCACCTGGCTCCCTCTTCCACCTCCGTCAGGGCTTCGTGCTAATGTCACCTTCTCAGTGTGGCCTTCCCTCAACACCCCATTTGAAACTGTACCCCACTACTCACACACCCCATGCCCTCTCCCTGCCTCATCTTTCTTCACAGCATGTGTCACTACCAAATAAGGGAAATATATTACCCTTATTCGTCTTGCCCCTTGGCTGTCGCTCCTCCTAGAAGGTCAGCTCCACGAGGGCAGGGATTTTTGTCCATCTTGTTCCCTGTTGTACCCTCGTGGCCTTGAACAGTACCTGGCACGTAACAGGTGCTCAGTAGGTATCCTTTGAATGAGTGGATGGCACAGGGTATTCTCCTGCCTCAACAAACATCGACTGAGCCCTAGCTCCTCACCTCTCACCTGGACCCCAGCCCAGTCTCTCCCCGTATCCCTGCCTATGGTCAGCACAGCAGCCAGAGCCCATTCTAACACTCAGAACTGTCCTCCACTCCCTGCTGCTCACGGGCCTTCCATGGCTCCCACTGCCCCCAGGACAAAGTCCAAGCTCCACGGTCTCCCACCTCCTCTGCCCTGGCTCCCTTCTGTGCCAAACCCTTCATGCTGGCCAAAGTCAGCTGACCGCTTCTCTAAGTCAGATCTTTTAAACCTCCAGGCATTGGTACAAGCTGTTCCCTTTGCCTAAAAGCTCTCTTCCTCCCTTAGTTGCCTGGAAAACTCCTACTCATCCTTAAAGACCCTGCTCTGGGAGCTTCCCCTGACCTCTCACAAGCAAAATCATTGCTTCCTTCTCCAGGCACCAACGGGACTCTGTCTGCCCACCCCCCTGATGCCCTGACATCATCTACAAGTCGTTTCTCCCCAGGTCTGAGCCCTTTGGGTCAGGAACTGCAGGTGGTCCCCTTCTGGTGCTCTGACACCTAGCACTTTGAAAGTATCATCTCAGTGTTCCTCCCAGCCACTCAGTATTAATCCCATTTCACAGATGGGAAACCAGAGGCCCAGAGAGGTGAAGGCACATGCCCTGGTGGCACAGCTGGGACTTACACCCGGCCACTGGCTCCAGGACCTGTGTATCCTGCCTTGCTCACATCAGCATGCATCAAATTAAATCTCTCACTCTTTGAATTGAATGTAACCATTTTATGCCTCCAGAGGCCCAAGCTTAGCTCAGGGTGCAGCACTTGGGTGTTAGAGTCGGTCCAGCTCTGCAGGCTCCTCCCCTCCTCAAGCCTCTGCTTCCCCACTGTCCAGATGTGGAAAAAAAGGCCACTGTCAGGACTGAAGTGGGCAAGGGGTGGCCACTGAGTGTCCAGCACTGCGGAGGCGCTCCCATTGCTGTGTGCACACAGCAGGGGCTCCCTCGGCCTCTTGGGCTGTGGCAGAAATTGGGGGGCCAGCCAGTCTGCACCCCTCTCTCCAGTTCCAGCCCCAGGCAGGAAGCACTGCTCCTCAATTTAAGCAAAGCCTCAAATCCCAGTCTGGGGGACACGGGAGAGGTTGCGGATAGCTATGGGGCCCAGGGACCCCCCCCACTTAAGCAGTCACAGGGTGAGGAACTTGGGGGTCTTACCCAGAAAAGATGGAAAACAGGAAGGTTTGTCTATTAAAAAATATGGGCTGGAAGTGGGAAGATGTGTCCTCACGCATTAAAAAAAATACTTTGGCAAAGAAGAAGAAACACCTCCCCTACCCCCAGCCTCTTGAATCCCTCTCCTCTGAGAATTCCCATTTTATCTATTTATTTTTTATTATTATTATTATTTTTTTGGCCACTGTGCAGCATGCAGGATCTTAGCTCCCCGACCAGGAACTGAACCTGTGCCCCTGCAATGGACACGCAGAGTCTTAACCACTGGACCAGCAGGGAAGTCCCGATAAATCCCATTTTAAATGGATGTGCAGGCTCACTATATGGGCGAACAAGGTCCCTGTGCTTCCCTTCGAGCCCCCCTAAAGGAGTGGAGAGATGCCATAGTACCCGGCAGCCATCAGCACACAGTGTGCCCTCACAGTCAGGCCGTGCTCCCTTCTGCTTTCTTTGCTTCTTTCCTGTTAGAGGCTTGCTGGTCCCACACACAACCAGCCTGGGCTCCGTGTGTTTGTGGGGTGGGGGCGGAGGGCTGAGGGGGAAGAGGAAGCTGAGCCGCCGATGGGAAGATGAAAATCAAGATTACCAGTCCCTGTCCCAATCTTTCCTAATCGTCACTGCAATCGTGGGAGGGTGGCTTGTCTTGGGTACATTTTACCAATGAGGAAACTGAGGTTCTGAGTGAGCCACACAGGAGGAAAGAGCCAGGGGCACGATTTGAATCTAGGTCTGTGGGGGAAAATACAAGCACTTCCTGAATCTCCAAGACCCAGAACCTGATTCACGGCATGTAGTTGGCTGTTCTCCAAATCCTGGGGAACACTCAAATCAGAAGCAGGTCAGACTATCCCTGCATGTGTCTGTCTATCCCTCCAGCATGGAAGGATTCCACTGGGTTCTCTGGGGCTGTGGACCTGAACAGGAGGATAGCAGTCTTGATGGGGGACGGGACTTCTCCCTTGGGGACAGTCCCAGCACAGGGGTCCCTGGGAAGCCCCAAGGGAAATACTGTTCCTAACGCTCTCCAGGCATCAGCTACTCTGTCCCCAGGGAAGGGGCTTCCAGGGACCTCTGGGATGTCAGACCACCAGCTGTGCGTGGCCAGTGCAGGGTCTAGAACCCTCTGTCATCCCACAGACCTTGCTACCTCTTGACCACTCCTGAAGCAGCCCTTCCCCCCATGTAGGTCCCTCGGTGTCTAGAAAATGCTCATGGCAGTTATAAGAATTGGCTTGAGAAAACCTCTGGATGTCAGCTGTGTGGCCATGGGCAAGTTACTTAACCTCTATGTGCCTCAGTTTCCCCCGTGTACATTCAGGATAAGGACAGGGCCGACCTTGCAGGGCTTTTGTGAGGAATTAATGAGTTAGCACAATGCCTGGCACACAGTGGCACTGAATTAATGTCAGTTACTCTTGTTCTTATGAACAGTACAATTACTCTTAGTTCTGAGGCCTGAAGCATAGAGGCTGCGAACCCACCACCTCCCACCACCCCATGCTGCAGATGAGACCGCAGCACAGGGAGGCCACAGCTGAGACCTGGGGTCACAGGGCCTGGAGGCCTGGACTCCCTGCTCTAGACACTCCTCCCTCCCCCCACTCCCACCACAGCCTCGCCTCCTTCAGAAGCCCCCTTCTGGGGCTCAGGCACCCAGGTCCGAGTCCTGCATTTGCCCACGGCCCCCTGCCCCAGCTCCCCACCTCGCCCTACACACACACACACACACACACACACACACACACACGCACACACGCACGCACGCACGCCAGTGCTGCTCCAGCTCCACCCGGACAGCCCCATGCCCTGAATCAGGAGAAAAGGAAAGGCCACCAGGGACATGCCATGTGAGGGGGCGATGAAGGAGATGGTGGCAAAGAAAAGTAGAGAGCAAGGGAGACAGTCACAGAGAGAGCAGGAGAGGACAGACAGAGACAGGGACAAAAAGAGCAAGACAGAGCAGGAGAGAAGACAAGGAGCAGAGAGGTCGGCTCAGAGGCAGAGAGGTGGAGGGAGGAGAGAGGGAACCAGACAAAGAGAGACAGAAAGAGACAGAGGTGGAGGGAAAGATGAAGAGACGGAGTTAGAGAGACTCAGACAGACAAAGAGATGGAGACATGGGGAAACGGCCAGGGCAGAGAAAGGAGTCACATGCACAGATTCAGGGACAGAGACCCAGAACCCAGCGGCACACAGGCAGATAGGGTCGAGGCGGAGCAAGGGGTAACAGGGCGGGGAGGGGAAGCCGGGACTCCCCAGGGCCCCTCGGCCACCGCCCTTCATCCGGACCCCGGTCCAGCCCCAGACCCCGGGGCGCCGTACCTTTGGGCCGCCGCCTCACCACGCCCAGCCGCCACTTGAGCGACACGGCCAGCATCACGCTGCCTGCCCTTGGGGCCCAGGGCCCGGCTGCTCGAGCCGCCCGGTGCTGCTCCGCTTTCCTCGGAGCTGCCTGCGCTACTGGCAGAGGCTGGGCGCTCCCTGCTCCGCCCTCCCCAGTTGCTAAAATAGATAATCCTCCCCGGAGCCAGCAGCGGTGGCATCAGTAGGGCCCTTCCTCCCCCACAGCCCCGGCCTGGGGAGTGCGGTTCCCGGCTCCCGGCTGTACCAGACCCTGTGGTAAACCTCCACCGCCCTGACCTGGTCCTCTTCCTCCCAAAGTGCTCGCCTCGCCCACCCCTTCTTTTGCCAAAAATCTGCCAATCCCCCTCCCTCCACCCTAGGCTGGGCTGTTTGATGCCCCCAGGCCTTTGCACTGCAGGCCCTCCCCCTGGAACGCTCCTCCTCTCCAGCTTGACGCCTTGAATTTCCCTGCACAAGGAGGCTTGCTCAGCCTTCAGAGATCCCTGCCTGCTAGAGTCCTCGCCAGCTGGGTCTCAGTAATGCTTTTCATACTAGGTTGAGATTGACCCCCTCCAAGCCTGGAAGCCCCTGCAGACAAGGACAGGGTCCCCTGAGGTCAGCACAGGCATCTCAGGGGCCATCAGTGTAGAATGTTGAGTCCGAGGCCCTCCCGCTTCACCCCCAATTGCCACACTTACCCTGGTTTGTAACACAGGATAATGAGAGAATCCCCACCCAAGTGGCTGGGTGGGTGGAGTCGATGGATACCTATGAGTGCTCCAGGCATCCAGCAAGTGCTCAATAAATGCATCTGGCGTCCCTTCCTGTCTCACACACAGCTAGCCTCCTTTCTGATCCCCCCCTACCCCCCACCCCCCTGCCTAGCCCCTGAGGTGGGTAGGACAAGCAGCATTACACTCAGAGACAGGCAGGGGGCTCAGGGTCACGGAGCAGATGCGTGGTAGAGGTGGACTGGATGCTAGGCTCTGGTCCCTCCCCACCAGGGCAGCTCATGCTTCCTGGTCCTTTCTCCAAACCACTGAGGCCCCAACAATGGATCAGGCCACAGAACACCTTCACGGGGAGGGCCAGATACCCTCTCGGGAATCACAGGGCCACACAAATCAGAGTTCGTGCTTGAACCAGCAGCTGGGTCTCCATTCAGAAAGTCGGAGGTTTCTCCCACACGTAGACTTCCTGCCAATCCCTGTCACTCTGCAATAATCCTACCTCCAGGCCTTGGCCCTGTGTTCAGCAAGGTGCAGGATCCCTACTATGGACGGAGTGCAGGGCAATTTCAAGTAAACAGATCCAGCAGTTACTGGAAATGAATTACACAGTGAGACACTGATTCCCTCCTCACTGATCTCCCAGTCCTTCTGAGTCCACCCAGGAGTCTCCATTTGGTTCTGTCACACCATAATGCCTCCCTGAAGTTTGCAGATCAACCTGTTTTAACAAAGAGAGCAGGCCCTAGGCTCAGAGTGCCTCCCCAGCGTGGATTCCGGCCATATGCATCGCAAGACTCTTGCTGGCAGAGGTCGGGCTTGGGAAAGCCCTGCTGGGGCGACTCAGTGAGGCCAGCGTTCCTGGGTCCTTTCCACTGAGTCCAGTGAGGAATTCTGTCCCTTCATCCTTACGGTGAGGGTGACAGAGGCCACTAGGGGGCAGCCCAGAAAGATGGAAGCGGGCAGCTGAGAGAAATCACACAGCTCCTTCCCGAGACACGAGACAGGGTGTGGGCCACCCCCATCCCAAACCTACCCACTCCACTGCAAGCCCTCCCAAGGGAAGGGAGGCCCGGCGTCTCGCTGAACAGCAAATCTCCAAGAGAGCTGTGCAGAGTGAGGGGAGAAACCAGAGAACACGAGCCTTCGAGGATGGGCAGGCCTGAGTTTGAATCCTGACTCAGTGTGCCCCACTGAGCTTCAGTTGACTTGTTTCCCAACTCTTCCCAAGTTCAAAGTGCCGTGGGTTGTCTCCATCTAGAGGGGCACAGGATCCACACAGAAGTCACGCAAGTCCAACCACTCGGAACTGATTTGGGAGGTGGCTCCCTGGGTGCCAGAAGACCCAGGTCCTACCAAGAAGCTCCCTGGCACTGTGTCAGGTGCTAGCCAAGGAGCAGAGCGAGGAGGACGTGGTCCCTGTCCTCTAAGAGCTCCCAGCTGAGGAAGTTTGCCCACCTGAACCCTGGGGACAAGAATCTGCACTGCATGATGATTCTACATATTGGAGCATCTGTATACAGTAGGTGCTCAACGCTCACCTCCTCTCCCCACGCGCAGTCCAGCTTCTCCTCTAGACCATGAGCTCTCCAAGAACTGGCATCTGCACGGACCCCTGCTCTTTCTGCCTCCTGTTCCCTCTTCTTCTGGCAGCATCATCCCACTTTCCTGGGGGAGCTGCTCCTCCGCTGCATTCAGGCTGGGTGGAGCTCAGCCACCCAACTCCAGGAGGGCCCTTGACCCAGAGCCTACAAACCAGCACACTCCCAGCCCGGCCACGGTGATGGGCTCAGGGACAAGCACACAACCCAAGTCAACCCAGTGAGAGACAATCCTGGGACTCAACTAAACGCCTGGGAAGGGGAATTCTGTCCACCGCGGGGTGCAGGGAAGTGGCGTCATGCTGGAGCTGCTAGTGGCCACTGTGACACCAAAACAGAATGGGGGTGGTGAGAATGATCACATCCTGATGATGAGGTCACCTCAGCACCTGGAGCCCACCGTGCCTCATGTCAGTAATATCCCTTTTCTGTTACTGTAGCCAATAAATTCCCTTCTTTGCTTAAGCCAGTTGAGTTGGGTTTTTGGTAACGTGGACCCCCAAAGAGTTTCCTCATCTCAGGTTCCAGTGCAGAACAGGGGCTCAGCAAATGCAGAATGAATGAATGAATGAACGAACAAGTAAACAGAACACAGATTGATATGCTCCTCAAACTCTGCCGTTAGTGGTGGTCCCAAATCCTGGACTTGAGTTGAAGGAGGCCACAGCTGGATGATGGGTTCCTTGCTGGCACAGGAGTCCTGACTGGCAGGGCTTGAGAAGGGAGATTGGGGGTTCTGGTTTCCAGCCATCGAGAGCTTGCCTGTTATCTGAGCTTCACCTGCCAGGTGCTCCACTCCGTGCTCCCCAGATTTTCACAGGGCTCCTTCTGCAGAAATGGTAGCTTCAGGGAGAGTGTGGGAGAGCACACGACCCCCTCAAGGAGATGAGACCAGGGATGAAACAGCAGATCAGCCCAGGCAGGGAGCCAGGAGGCCTGAGTCCAGGTCCCAGCCAGCCCTGGGCTACAGGGTAGCCCCAAGCAAGTCCCTGCTGTTCTCTGGCTTCATGGGCTATAGTCCATGGTCTTCCCTGGGTTCACCCTCCCTGTGAGTCTCACTTCCTCTGCCCCAAGGCCCGGAGATGTTCCTACCATCACGTAAGGTCACTCAGCCACTGAGGCAGCCAGGTCAGGATTCAAACACAGGGCCATCTGACTTCCTCCAAAATGAGGTGACAGAGCCCAGGAGATGGGCTAAGAGAAGGAAACCAATCACAGAGGGATCCAGGCCGGGCTCCACCCTGGATTCTGCTTTTCCATCCCTGCCTCAGCCTCACAGAGCCCCAGAGGCCACGGGTTGTTGCCACCCCCACCTGCTTCCTGAAACAAATTAGCATCTCATCAGACATACCTTTCATCTTCTCAGCCTGGCCCTTTCTTCCCCAGGGGCCAAGTGGTGTGACATTTCTGCCACCCAGCTCTGCTGATCTGAATAAGACAGAGGCCCCCAGGCTCTACAGGTGGAGGACAGGGGGTGGGGGCAGACCTCTCTTAACCACTTCTCCAGGCTTCGGGAGGGACAGGACAATGGCCATCCATCCATCCATCCATTCACTCTTTCAACAAATGTTTTTTGTTTGGTTGGTTGGTTTTTTAAAAAATTATTTTATTTATTTTTGGCTGCTTTGGGTCTTCGTTGCTGCGCGCAGGTTTCTCTAGTTGCGTCGAGCGGGGACTGCTCTTCGTTGTGGTGTGCAGGCTCCTCACTGCGGGGGCTTCTCTTGTTGCACGGGCTCTGGGGCCGCGGGCTTCAGTAGTTGTGGCGCATGGGCTTAGTTGCTCTGTGGCATGTGGGATCTTCCTGGACCAGGGCTCGAACCCATGTCCCCTGCATTAGCAGGCAGATTCCTAACCACTGCACCACCAGGGAAGCCCCTCAACAAATGCTTTATTAAGTGCCTTCTGTATGCCAGACTGGGAGGTACAGCCACAAACAGAACCAAGCCTTCACAGTGCTGATATTCTAGTGGGAAGACAGAGTCGATGACCAATTAAGAATCAAGTAAATGTCACAGGATGTTAGAAGGTGAAATATGCTAGAAATAAATGGAGCAGAGTGAGGGGTATCTGAGCACAGAGGGAGATGTTGTCAGTTCTAAAGGGGGTAGTCTCCTCAGAACCCAGACGGTGGTCTCTAAATACCTTTTACTAAAAGGGTCCCCAGGGCTCCTCTGAGAAGAGGCTGATTCCGGGACTGGTGAAGGGAATGTACAAGATGAGCCTGGCATATCTTGTGCTGCCATAAAGTAAGGACATGCTTGAAGGCTGATGGGGAGGGTTGAAAGGACACAGAAGCCAGCTTGAAGGGCTCCCACTGGCCACATGTGGGCCAAGTTGAGCATCAGAAAGAATAATGACTGCAAAACTGTAAAAATCCATGTGTTCAATATTCTCAAAAGAAAGAAAAACCTCCTTGGTTCCATTGGAGGTAGTCCAGGCACCAACTGAGTATTCTATAAGCAGAAAATGCAGGTAAAGAATGAAGCATTTATCCTGTCTTCCTGTATGAACAGTATTTTAGGGAAACCTAATAAGGGAAAGTCATTCTTTATAGAAGAACCACTGCAAATAGGTGCAGAAGAAATAACAGAATTGGAAATCCTAGTGAAATAAAGGATCCAGCATTGGACATCAATGGAATGTTGAACAGAACTATATGACACAGGGACCAGGCAGACTGCACTTGAACCCCTGGACTGATCTTAGCATCACCAAAAGTGGAACATTCTGGCACATGTGCGTCTTGATAGGATGTGGAAGGAAGCCCAGAGCACCGCCTGTGACATAGCCTTGCCTGCAAAATCGGACCTGAATTAAATCCAGCTCTAGATCCAAATCCCAGTGGACAGAAAGTACAGGGGACAGAAGAATGTATGAATGACACCGTGAGGCCATTCCACAGGACAAATGACAGTCTTTGCCAACAAATAATTAGAATGGAAAAAGAGGGAGAAGGCACTGTTACAGATTAAGAGAGATTTGAGAGACCGATCAACCAAATGCAGTTCTAGGACCTTGGCTGGATCCTGATTTGAAAAAACCAAGTGTGAAAAGACATTTTGGGAGACAACGGGGGAAACTGCACAGGGACTGAATAGGAGGCAAGATTAAAAAATATGGTGAATTCTGTTGGGTTGATGGTGTTATTTTAATTATATATATAAAAAAAGTCTTTATCTGTTGGAGATACAGATGAAAGAAAAAAAGTTCACGATTTGCCCTTAAAATGCCTCAGGGGTATTCCTGGGTTATATGTGCCATTTATAAGTAAATGAAACATTGAAATATAAAATAAAAAGAAATAGGGGGGTCCTAAAAGGCCTCACTTAGTGGGGGGCATTTGAAGAAAGGCTGAAAAGAAGGAGGGGATCATGGGGGGTTCTCCAGCAGGGAGGGGCCAGAGACAGCCTGAAGTATCCAAGGAGGAGGGGGTGCACCAGGGGGTAGAGGGGGTGTGAAGCTGGGTCTCCTAAGGACTCTGGCTTTTCCTCTGGGGAAGGTAGGAGCCACTGCAGTGTACCGAGCAGAGGAGGGATGTGGCCTGACCTGTGATTTAACAGCATCCTCTAGCTGCTGGAGGGAGAAGGGACACCAGGTGGCGAGGGTGTAGGTAGGGAGACCGGGGAGGGGGTCCCTGCACAAGTTGGGGGAGGGCCAAGGGTCTCTGGCCTGAGGTGGGGACAGAGGAAGTGAAGAGATGGGTGGAATCTGGTTTCTTTTTTTTTTTTTTTTTTTTTAGTTTCTGCTTTATAACAAAGTGAATCAGTCATACATATACATCTGTTCCCACATCCCTTCCCTCATGCATCTCCCTCCCTCCCACCCTCCCCATCCCACCCCTCCAGGCGGTCACAAAGCACCGAGCTGATCTCCCTGTGCTCTGCGGCTGCTTCCCACTATCTATCTACCTTATGTTTGGTAGTGTATATATGTCCATGCCTCTCTTTCGCTTTGTCACAGCTTACCCTTCCCCCTCCCCATATCCTCAAGTCCATTCTCAAGTAGGTCTGTGTCTTTATTCCCGTTTTACCCCTAGGTTTCTTTTGAAAGTCACAAAGCCTTTGTCTGCCAGGGTTAAACATTTGCAGAACGGGAAACAGTCTTAGGAGTGTGAGCCCTGGGGTCCAAAAGGCCTGGCTCAGAGGCCAGCTCTCCCCCTATACTCTCGTGTGGTTGCTTCCCCACTCTGGGCCTCAGTTTCCCCATCAGTATAATGAGGAGGATGATTAAGAACTCAGACAATCATTATGCTGCTCTGTGGAGACAAAGGAGGTGAAAATGTCCTGCAAGCTGGTAAGGGCTGGGCATGCGTTGCCGAGAGGGAAACAGCCTTTATTGGGCACCTACAAGGTGCCAGGCATAGAGTTCAGGGCTCCGAAGGCATCAAGCCTCACCTTATGACAAGTGATATCACCTGGGGAGCTTAAAACAACTATGGCTGAATCAGAAACATTTCGGGTGCCAGGATGGAGAATCGCTGTCTCATTGCCACCCTGTAACAAAGTCAGGGCACGGGTTTTCAGACAGGGAAAGTGACTGCTCCAGCATCACACAGCTTCCAAGTGGCAGAGGAGGGATTTCCAACACAACCCAGCCTACTACCCTCTCTGCCCATCCCCTGCCGTCCACCCTCATCAGAGCCGTTCTGAGCAGAAGCAGCCCCATGGGAGGCTCAAAGGCCACCAGGCGAGCAGCTTATCCATCTGATGGTCCTGAAACTTTCCTGAGCCAGAAACAAAATGCCATCAAGTATTTTCCGAGTGGGCCAGGATGGCTGTCCGACAGGTGCACCAACAGGGCCACCTGCCAGGAAACAGGTGGCATATGCCTGTTAATAGTCCTGGCACCGCCTTCACAGCACAATAATTAGGAGCAAACGCCTGGGCAGGCACACTGAGTATGCAGATTAAGTCGTGGGGCCCTTGGGTGGAGGTGACGGAAAGGCTGCAATTATAGTAGGTCCCATGTGCCACAGGGGCTCCCCACTAGGCACGCCTGCACCCACGCCTTCCCCACTCTGACCCCCAGGCCTCTTGCCCACTGAGTCCCCAGGAGGGGACGGCCTGGAGCGGGGAGGTTTAGAGTCCAACAGCACTGGGTTCAAATCCTGCACTTCGCTCATCCATGCAGTGGGTATGACATCGCCCAAGCATCCCATGGTTGTAACAGCTTCACGAAATAACGCAGGTCTGGGGCTGGCCAGGGCTCTGTGAAAGGAACCTGCCTTATTATTACATTCCAGGCGTTTGCTCTCATACTACAGTTTCCTTGTCTGAAAAATTGGGATCAAAATAACTAAAGTTTGAGTTTCCCTCTGCGGTAGACACTCCCCAGCTTTTGCATACAGCAACCCCCCACCATGACCCCATGACGTGGAGCTATGATTAGTCCCATGTACCTGGTAGAGACCTAGGCGCATGGAGCAGGGCGGAGGGCCAGGGGTGCGTGGCTCTGAGCCCGAAGCCCATAGCTAGGCTCCGGGCCCACCCTCACACCCACTCCGCTGTTCCTTCCAAACACAGCTGCCTCTGTTGTGGTCCCTGCAAGAGTGTGTGGGTGCGTGTGATTAAATACAGCAAATGTGGCAAAATGAGGACCAGGGGCACAGCCCACACCAGGGCCTGGGCGAGCTTCCAGCCTCTGTGCCCTTCCCACCTTGTTTTCTACCGTGTGGCCGTCCCTGCAGGTGGGCAGCTCTGGGGCCTGAGCTTAGAGGCAGACCAGGGCAGGGCCGTCCAGGGTTCTGACCAGCCGTGTGACCCTGGGCTCCACCTCCCCTCGGCCATCGTGGGGCTATCACCCGGCATTTCGGGAGGTTTGGAAGGCTCGCCTGGGTCTGCCCGTCTGCTTTAAGTGGACACAAGGCTGCAGGGTGGACAACACCACAGCCTGGGGGAGCCAGTGGGAGGCCCCCGGAGGGAGCCATGTCCAAGCATCACCCTTCCTGGGGTGGCCTGCAGGTCTGTATCCCCCAGCCAGGCACACAGAAGACCAGGAGCCCTCACAACACTTTGCTGGGTACAAGCACAGGGGCTTGCACCCATCCACCTCATCACCGGCACAGTCCCCATCCTGCTGTGCATTTCACCCCAAATCCCCAACGTCAAGCACAGAAAAAGGAGGAGGCCCAGGGTTGCATAGCTCGTTAGTGGCAGCTACAGACTGAATGCCTGCGTCCCCCCAGGATTCTTATTAGGAGGTGGAGCCTTCAGGAGATGATTGTCATGAATGGGATTAGTGCTCTTATAAAAGAGACCCCAGAGAGGTCCCTTATTGCTCCCCCTGCGAGAGGACACAGCAAGAAGGCGCCAGCTATGGAAGTGGGCCCTCACCAGAACCTGACCACAATGGTGCCTTGATCTTGGACTTCCAGCCTCTAGAACTGTGAGAAATACATTTCTGGCGTTCATAAGCTACCCAGTCAGGGTATTTTGTTAACAGCAGTCGGAATGAACTAAGACAGTGGCACAAGTGGGGTCAGAAATACCAATGCCTGTTACCCTGCCCCAACCCCTGCAGGCAGCACCCACACGCTCCAGCACCCAGAGGTGGCCCTGCTGGGGTCCCAGAAAGAAAGGGAGAATGTGTCCCAAGGGAGCCCTCTGGGCTCTCCTCAGAGAGACTGGCCCAGCTGCAGGATGGCCCTATCTGTCCACTTGTCCTCAGGGCAGCAGAGTCAGCGATCTAGACTAAGTCTTGGGATTCTGGCCATTCAAACAAGACACCAGTGTAGGAATCAGAGCCCAGGCCAGTAGGAAACAGGGTGATAGCCCACGAGGGCACAGAGCTCCCAAGGATGGGGACACAAAGCCACACAACCACAGGAGACTGGATAATCGTCCATGAAGGCACACTAGATTGAAACCCTGGAGCCCCAGAATGTTAGTCTCACGGAGCTCCAGGATGGTGGGTCCAGAACCACAGAGCACTTATCATGGGACCACACCACACTGGGACCTGACCACAGGCCCCTGGAACAGCAGCAGACAGTGTCAGAGTTACAGACACAGAAGCCACAGTGGTGAGTGAACCCAAGCTACAAGTCATCAGATTTAGGGTAGGGACAGGGTAGAGGATGGCATAGTGGGACCCCAGGCCATGTCCAAAGTGACAGCATGAGTTATTGGTTTCTTGCCAAGCAGACTATAATCTTCCAAAAGTTCCCTTCCACAGCCCCTGACCCCTCCAACCTTGCCCTCAGTCCCACCAAACTCTTCTTCCCAGGACTTTGGGTGAGAGAGGCAGTCACATGGCCACTGTGTGACCTGGGACAAGTTCCTGTCTGCTCTGGGCCATTTCCCCCACTGTAAAATTAGGGAGTTGGTCCTCTCTGAGGGTCAGTTCACCACAAGTAATCTATGAAATGATCATCACTCTTCTCTCCCTTTGGATAAGCTTCTGTGGTTCCCAAAGGACCTCATTTGAATGAATGAATGAATGAGTGAATGAATGAATGGACAAGGCACCCTCCTGAAGTCTGACCACTGCGCTTATCTGGGCTCACCTCCTGTGCCCCTGGATCTCAGCCTCTACTGTCTGTCCCCTAGATAAACCATGTCCTTCTGCTTTTCTCCTTCATTTACTGCACAGCCATCTCCTTGGAAGGCCTCCTCTCCACCTTCCTAAATCCCCTAGACTCTGCTGGCCTATTCATGGGTCACCTCCCCCAGGAAGCCCTCCCTGACTCCTCTGGCCCTGGCTAACTTCTCTACCCGCAATGCTGGAACAACTGAACACTCTCGGGACCCCACAGCTCCCTCCCCCACCCATGTCCAGCCGTCAGCTTCGCTCTCCTGGAGAGCAACAGCAGCCTCCTCAAAGATCTCCCTGCCTCCACCCCCACCTTCCCTAACCCACACTCCTCATGGCAGTCAGAAATCAGATCTCATGTTTCCCCTGTTTATACCCTCCCATGGCTCCCAGGACACTAGATGAAACCCAAATTCCTCAAAAGGCCTACAGGGCCCCATGTGATTGGTCCCCCGTGACCCCTGGCCTCATCTCTTGCCACTCCCTTCACACTGGCCTCCCCCCCCAACCCTGTTTCTCAACCACAGGGCCTTTGCACCTGCTGTGCCCTCTGCCTGGAACACACCCCATCCCTACCCTTCACTCCCGCTGTCTGCACAGCTCCCTCCCTCCCTTAGGTCCTCATTCAAAAATCACCTCCTGGGGCTTCCCTGGTGGCGCAGTTGTTGAGAGTCCGCCTGCCGATGCAGGGGACACAGGTTCGTGCCCTGGTCCGGGAAGATCCCACATGCCATGGAGCGGCTAGACCCGTGAGCCATGGCCGCTGAGCCTGCGCGTCTGGAGCCTGTGCTCCACAACTGGAGAGGCCCGCGTACCGCCAAAAAAAAAAAAAATCACCTCCCCGTGATTCAGTGATTCAGCTGGGTTCCATCTGGGAGGTAGTCAGCCACAGTGAGGCTATTAAGCGCCAGACCCTTCCCTGGGGACAGGCGAGCCTCTGGGCTGAGGTGTCACATGGTGTCCTGGGAACCAGGAGAGACAGCAAGAGGTTAGGGATGACGCTACTCCAGAGATTAGGAACACCTGGAGTCAGAGTGAAGTCACCATACTCCTGGAGCTGCCTAGGGCCTCTTCTCTGCCTGGGGCTTGGGCAGCAGAGGCAACGAGAGAAAAAATAATGAGGACAACAACAGTGATAACCCAGTACCATTTATGCCCAGACCCCATGCGTTCGGTTGTACCCCAGCAGTCATTCACTCACTGAAGAGATGCTGAGCAGCTCTTATGCACCAGCAAGGAATAAAACGTGTAGCCCTTATATTCCACTAGGAGACAAAGACAATAAGCAGAACAGGGCTTCCCTGGTGGCGCAGTGGTTAAGAATCTGCCCGCCAACGCCGGGGACACGAGTTCGATCCCTGTTCCGGGAAGATCCCACATGCTGCAGAACAACTAAGCCCATGTGCCACAACTACTGAGCCTGCGCTCTAGAGCCCGCAAGCCACAACTACTGAGCCTGAGCACCACAACTACTGAAGCCCACGTACCTAGAGCCCATGCTCCACAACAAGAGAAGCCACCACAGTGTGAAGCCCACGCATCGCAATGAAGAGCAGCCCCCACTCTTTGCAACTAGAGAAACCCGCGTGCAACAACGAAGACCCAAACAGCCAATAAATAAATAAATAAATAAATAAAATTTATTTTTTTAAAAAAAGCAGAACAAAAAAGCAATATAATGTAGGTGGAAATAAGCACACTGCAGAAAAAAAGAGTAGCATGAGAGGATTGTGTGGGGGATGAGGCTTCTCTGAGCAAATCGTCACACAAATGAAGGAAGTGGGGGACCCAGCCATGCAGATCTCTGAGTGAGGCAGAGGCTGCAGCCAGTGCAAAGGCCCTGAGGCAGGACTGCACCTGGTGTTTCTGAGGACCAGGAAGGAAGCCAATGTGGCTGGAAGATGAGTGAACAAGGGAGTAGATGTCTCAGGACATCAGAGGTTATACAGCAGACCGCAGAAGGCTGGGGTGGCTGCAGGGAGGACTGTGGCTTTCCCTCTGAAGGAGGTGTGGGCCACAGGAGGGCACTGAGCAGAGGAACAGGGGCTGTGGCAATGGGGTGAAGGTGGGGAGAAGACTTTAAGGACAAAGGTGTCTGACATTCAATTAGAAGATATGTGAGTCTGTGCAGTGAAACCCCCTCCATTGCTTCCTCCTGGCCAGCATCTTAGTCAAGTCTGCGGTTCCATGTCACTCTCTAAGGTTTACTATGTCTCAGCCTGAACCCAGATGGGCATTGTGTGGGCAGAGACCAACCAAGTGGGCAGGGATGTGACTCTTACACTGAAGCAGCAATAGCACGAGGACAGAGCCAGGGGCTGTGGAGGGAGGCTGCCCTGGGTGCACAGGAATCTTGAAGGATATTTGGACCACGTGGGGTTGGGATTGGAGATGTTGAGGCAATTACAGCCTCAGCCAGATCGAGAGTGGAGCTACGCAAAGTGCAGCCTGCGGACACAGGCCTGCCCTTGCACTATTTCTTGCTGGACAGCAACAGAAAAGTTCAGAAACAATAAACAGTTAGCAATTCGACATTGCCACAGTACCCAAGCTCCTGATCAGTGGCTTGTATTCTTCATGTCTTCTTGTTTTACTTCATTTTTCAAGAATTCATTGCTACTGTACTTTTCAAGTATATCAGTCTCCAGTAGATAAAAAAGAAAAATAAAATACTGGCCCTTCACCAGACAGTCCGAGAAGCAGCGCTTTGGAGGAATTAACCAGTGACAAGAAGCTGGCACCTAGCCTGATGTGTAATTCAACATAAAGTAAAGCTGCAAAATAAAAGTTTAACTTTTGAAATGACACAAAACTTTTATGTGTGCTGAAACGGAAGTAGCTTTGTCAAATGAGGGTTTCTTAACCTCTGGCACTACTGACGTTTTGGCCTGGATAATTCTTTGTGGTGGGGCTGTCCTACGCATCCTAGGATGTTTAGCAGCATCCATGGCCTCTACCCACTGGACGTCAGCACACCCCTCCCTGGTTTTGACAACCAAAAATGTCTCCAGCCATTGCCAAATGTCCCCAAGGAGGCAAAATCGTCCCCAGTTGAGAAATGCTGGCTTAGATGTTCTGATTCTGTGTGTGTGTGTGCGCACACGCACGTATCTAGGTGAATATTTGTATGCGTAGCTGTGCTTCTGTGTACACATGTATGCATGTGTGTGTGTGTGTTTACCCCTGGCCCCCCTTCCTCACTCACAGGGCCAGCCTGCCTGGCCCCTATAGCCAGGGCATCTGAATCTGCAACCCCTAGTGTCACCCATTACTCTAAGGGCTGCCTGTCGGATCTCCCTCCCTAAAGTTGGCCCATGGATGAGGCATGGCTACCACTGAGGACCAGTCTGAGAAGGTTGCCATGGGAACCTCAGAGATGCAGTCCACACAGGAGTAAAGCTGCCTGTAATGCTTCCTATACCACCTCAGCTCCCAGAGCCCAGGGGCAATAGATCAGCAGCTGGACAGAAACCATCGCCTTCAGCCAGAGATTGAGACCGAGAGAAGTGGTCTTTGGGAACCATTGGCCAACAAGAAGCTGGATGGCAGCCTGGCAAGGGGGCTGGGGGGGTGGAGTAGAAACTCCTAAGGACACATCGGGGAACACAGCTTTCAAACCACAGGTGTCTGTGCTCCAGCCTGGGGTCTCTGATTCAGAGTGACCTGGGTGTGTGTGCTCTAACCTGGAGGTCTCTGATTCACAGTGACCTGGCAGGGCCTCAGGGTCTGCATTTTTAAAGCCCACCAGGTGATTTAGATGCACAGCAAGAGTTGAGACCTCCCTCTGAGGGCATCAGAATCCCTTGGGAAGGTTGATAAAAATGAAAGAAAGGAAGAAGGGAAGGGAGGGAAAGAGGGATGGAGGGAAGGGAGGGGTAGAGGGAGGGAAGGGAGGAAGGGAGGGAGGGAGGGAGGGAGGAAGGAAGGAAGGAAGGAGGGAAAGAAAAAGCAGGCAGGGAGGGAGGGAGGGAGAAGAAAGAAAAAGTCTGACAACAACAAGTATTGGTGAGGATGTGGAGCAACTGGAACTCACACATGGCTTGGGGCAATATAAAATGGTACAACAACTTTAGAAAGAAGTTTGGCAGTATCTCTCCAAATATGCATATCTTAAAACATAACTCAATAGAGCTGTTAAGACTATGCTTACCCTGGACTTCCCTGGTGGCACAGTGATTAAGAATCCACCTGCCATGACATGATATTATACATAGAGAATCCTAAAGATGCCACCAGAAAACTACTAGAGCTAATCAATGAATTTGGTAAAGTTGAAGGATACAAACTTAATGCACAGAAATCTCTTGCATTGCTATACACTAACAAGGAAAGATCAGAAAGAGAAACTAAGGAAACAATCCCATTCACCATTGTAGCAAAAAGAATAAAATACCTAGAAATAAACCTACATAAGGAGACAAAAGACCTGTACTCAGAAAACTATAAGACACTGATGAAAGAAATCAAAGATGACACAAACAGATGGAGAGATATACCATGTCCTTGGATTGGAAGAATCAATATTGTAAAAATGCCTATACTACCCAAAGCAATCTACAGATTCAATGCAACCCCTATCAAATTACCAATCGCATTTTTCACAGAATTAGAACAAAAAATTTTACAACTTGTATGGAAACACAAAAGACCCTGAATACGAAAAGCAATCTTGAGAAAGAAAAATGGAGCTGGAGGAATCAGGCTGCCTGACTTCAGACTATACTACAATAATCAGGACAGCATGGTACTGGCACAAAAACAGAAATACAGATAATGGAACAGCATAGAAAGCCCAGAGATAAACCCACACACCTATGGTCACCTAATCTACAACAAAGGAGGCAAAAATATATAATGGAGAAAAGACAGTCTCTTCAATAAGTAGTGCTGGGAAAACTGGACAGCTCCACGTAAAAGAATGAAATTAGGACACTCCCTAACACCATACACAAAAATAAAACTCAAAATGGATTAGAGACCTAAATTTAAGACCAGACACTATAAAACTCTTAGAGAAAAACATAGGAAGAACACTCTTTGACATAAACCACAGCAAGATCTTTTTGATCCACCTCCTAGAGTAATGGAAATAAAAACAAAAATAAACAAATGGGACCTAATGAAACTTAAAAGCTTTTGCACAGCAAAGGAAACTACAAACAAGACAAAAAGACAACCCTCAGAATGGGAGAATATTTGCAAACGAATCAACGGACAAAGGATTAATCTCCAAAATATATAAACAGCTCATGCAGCTCAATATTAAAAAAACAAACAACCCAATCAAAAAATGGGCAGAAGACCTAAATGGACATTTCTCCAAAGAAGACATACAGATGGCCAAGAAGCACATGAAAAGGTGCTCAACATCACTAATCATTAGAGAAATGCAAATCAAAACTACAATGAGGTATCACCTCACACCAGTTAGAATGGGCATCATCAGAAAATCTACAAACAACAAATGCTGGAGAGGGTGTGGAGAAAAGGAACCCTCTTGCACTGTTGGTGGGAATGTAAATTGATACAGCCACTATGGAGAACAGTACGGAGGTTCCTTAAAAAACTAAAAATAGAATTACCATATGACCCAGCAATCCCACTACTGGGCATATACCCAGAGAAAACCATAACTCAAAAAGACACATGCACCCCAATGTTCACTGCAGCACTATTTACAATAGCCAGGTCATGGAAGCAACCTAAATGCCCATCGACAATTAGGATATTTAGACAAATGGATAAGGAAGATGTGGTACATATATACAATGGAATATTACTCAGTCAGAAAAAGGAACGAAATTCGGTCATTTGTAGAGACGTGGATGGATCTAGGGACTGTCATGCAAAGTGAAGTAAGTCAGAAAGAGAAAAACAAATATCGTATATTAACTCATATATGTGGAACCTAGAAAAATGCTACAGATGAACCGGTTTGCAGGGCAGAAATAGAGACACAGATGTAGGGAACAAACGTACGGACACCAAAGGGGGAAAGTGGCAGGGTGGTGGTGGTGGTGGTGGAATGAATTGGGAGATTGGGATTGACATATATACACTAATATGTATAAAAAAGATAACTAATAAGAACCTGCTGTATATAAAATAAAATTCAAAAAAAAATAATAAATTAATTAAAAAAAAGAATCCACCTGCCAATGCAGGGGATACCGGGTTCGAGCCCTGGTCCGGGAAGATCCCACATGCCGCGGAGCAACTAAGCCCATGCACCACAACTACTGAGCCTGCGCTCTAGAGCCCGCGAGCCACAACTACTAAAGCCCACGCGCCTAGAGCCTGTGCTCTGCAACAAGAGAAGCCACTGCAATGAGAAGCCCTCGCACCACAATGAAGAGTAGCCCCTGCTCGCCGCAACTAGAGAAAGCCCACATGCAGCAACAAAGACCCAACACAGCCAAAAATAAATAAAATAAAATAAATAAATTTATTTTTTAAAAATGCTTACCCTACGAGCTGGCAACTGCACTTGAAGGTATACACGCAACAGAAATGTGTGCATCTGGCTACCAGGAAGCAGCTTGAAGAATATTCAGAGCAGCATTTTTCATAAAAGTCAAAAATTGGAAACAATCTAGAAGTCCATCAATAGTAGAATAGATGAATAAAAATGGTGGTGCAGGGACTTCCCTGGTGGTACAGTGGTTAAGAATCTGCCTGCCAATGCAGGGGACATGGGTTCGAGCCCTGATCTGGAAAGATCCCACATGCCGCGGAGCAACCAAGCCCGTGCACCATCACTACTGAGCCTGCACTCTAGAGCCCGTGAGCCACAACTGCTGAGCCCACGTGCCACAACTACTGAAGCCCGTGTGCCTAGAGTCCGTGCTCCGCAGCAAGAGAAGCCACCAATGAGAAGCCCATGCACCCACCGCAACGAAGAGTAGCCCCTGCTCACCGCAACTAGAGAAAGCCCGAGCGCAGCAATGAAGACCCAGCGCAGCCAAAAATAAAATAAATAAGTAAATTTATTTTTAAAAAAAGAAATGGTGGTGCATTCATGCAATGGAATATACAGAGCGGTGAAAAAGAACACGTCGCTGTTAAATACAACACAATGGATGGAGCTCAAAAACATGGTGGTGAGGGGAAAGAGCTGGACAGAGAAGACTACACACTATGAGATTCCATCTATGGTGAAGTTCAAGAACAGGCAAAAACAAACTTTGTCGTGTAGTGATATATGTTGATACAAGGGGGTAACACCATAAAGAAAACGAAGAGAATGATCATCCAAAAAGTCAGGACTGTGGGTACCTCTGGGTGGAGGAGTAAGGGGGACACTGTTTGAGATGAACCCCAGGGAACTTCTAAGGCGCTGGCGGTGTTCTATTTCTTAACCAGGGTAGTTACAAGGGTGTTCACTTTTCTTTATCTTTATACTCCTCCTCTGTGTTATAACCAGATGTATATTTTACAATTTTATTTGTTTGTTTGTTTGTTTGTTTATTTATGGCTGCATTGGGTCTAAGTTGCTGCGCGCGGGCTTTCTCTAGTTGCAGCGAGTAGGGGCTACTCTTTGTTGCGGTGTGCAGGCTTCTCATTGTGGTGGCTTCTCTTGTCATGGAGCATGGGCTCTAGGCACATGGGCTTCAGTAATTGTGACTCACAGGCTCTAAAGTGCAGGCTCAGTAGTTGTGACACACGGGATTAGTTGCTCCGCGGCATGTGGGATCTTCCCAGACCAGGGCTCGAACCTGTATCCCCTGCACTGGCAGGCAGATTCTTGACCACTGCGCCACCAGGGAAGTACCTATTTTACACTTTTAAGTTGAAGGGAAACTAAAGTGCTGCCGTCCCACTCCCAGCAATGCTGATTCCTCAGGCTTGGGCTGGGGTCTGGGGATGAGCATTTTAAACATCCCCCCAGCCCCCCACCCCCTGGGGATTCTGATTCCCAAGGCCCTGTGGCTACACCAGGGTTTAAAACATCCACTGAGCATGTGTCGGGATCAGGAGTCCAGAAAGCCAGCCTCCAGTTGGCAAGCTGAACCATTGCTGATAAGAACCCAGAGGACCGCCAGCACCATGGCCGGCCCACAGCAGGTCCATTTCATGCAGGTGCCCTTAAGAATGGCCTTGTGGGCTTAACGAAGGAATTCCTACTGGTGGGTGCCACTCTGGATGCGGGTGATACTGGAAGGGAGGGCGGGACACAGCTGATGAGTCACTGAGGGGCTGACAGAGGGGCTAGCAGCCTACTGTGTCCACTCTGGGGGCTGGGCTGGGCGACAGCCCTTTAAGGAAAACAAAAAGAATGGGGTGGAAGCAATTAAGAGGCTGTCATCAGGGAGGTAGCTGGCATATGCTCAGGCATCTGCCGAGACTCGTTCTGTCTCTTCAGAGTCCAGGTGGCAGGGGGGCGGGGTGGGGGGGATGGTACCGGGGAAGCTTCAGGCCCACCCTCCGTGTGAGAGGCCACGGAAGACAAAGCTGCATGGATGCTATGAATCCTATCAGCCACGGGTGGCGCTGGTGAGTCTCAAACAACCCCCGTCACCACCAGAGGAAGTGGGCTACCGCCCAGCAGCCCCCGAATTGCTGATCGCCTGCTAAGTGCCAGGCTCTGGGGCAATGCTGGGGATAGAAGGATGGCAGAACCAGCCAGCAGCTGTAGGGCTCAGGGCGTGAGAGGGTGTAACAGGGAGCAATGGGAGGCTTTCCTGCAGAGAGGATGCTGGGCTGAGGTCCGCAGGATTAGTGAGGAGTAACCAGAGAAGCCCTCGCCAGCCCCCGAGGCAGAGAGAACAGCGTGGGCAAGGTCCTGGGATGGGAGTAAGAATGAACACCCCTGAGTGCTCCCCTGAGGCAGGCTCGGCTCTATGGCTTTCCTGCATTAACGCAGCTTGTCGCATGATGACACTCTCAGGCAGGCGCTACTATTCCCATTTTACAGATGAAGAAACACAGAGAGGTTAGGTAACCTGCACAAGGTCACACAGCTCATAAGGAGCAGAGAATGAATTTGAACCCCCCGTGCTACGCTGCCTCTCATTTGGCTGTTTTCCTGCAAGAATGGACAGGAGGCCAGTGTGGCTGGAGCCCAGAGATGGCAGAGGGAAGCAGTGAGAGCGAGGGTGGAGAGGGTGGTAGCGGTGGGCCACAGGGGAGGATGCTGACCTTGATCCTGGCAGCAGTGAGGAGCCACTGAATATAGGAGGAAGTGAGAGTATCAGACACGGGTTTTAAAGGTGCTGTCTGGCCAGGGTACAGCCAAAGTCGAGCAACATTGGACCGTTCACAAACACCTCCTCTCTTGTTCTGCATTAACTGAGCACTTGAAGGCACCATGGTCTTTCCTACAGATGTCATGGTCTATATTGACCCCTGTTAGGTGGCAAGGACATCTTGAATACAAATGCACAAATTTTACAACTTGATGAACGCAAGGAAGCACTTTTGGCAGGAGCCCCAAAGACCCCATTTAAGCCTTTGTTTAATCCTCTACAAAGCGCAGTTAAGCCACTTCCGCGGTTTCCATTGCCGTTTTTGTTTTACTGAGGTCGATTTCACTGAAATGGAGTCTTTCCTAATTAAAATTTGCAATGAAGATTTGACTCATCAATCAGTTCCTTTGCCCACAGCACACACATCACCAATTGCAGCAACTTCTGCCACCAGGGATTCCCTGTTCCAGCCGTGATTTCTGTCTATTTCAATTCTCTCAGATGAGATTTTTGCAGATCTTAATGTTGGCATGGAGATTTGAATTTCTGTCGATTTCTAGATCAATAACTATTTTTACTGTGCACAGTTTTAGCCAATGTCAGTTTTATTTTGTGTTGGTTATTTCTACTGGTGATGTTCATGACAGATTGGATTGGAGACAAATGGTCCGTGATTCCTTCTTAGGGAATCTGTGACAAGTGGAAACATGTTTGCAAACCAGAAAAAGAAAAGGACTCCGAAGACACACAGAGAGGTCCAGACCCAGAGCCCACAGATAGAGGCTGCCAGGAAGAGAGAGAAAGACACAGAGACAGAGACAAAGAGGGGGAGGGAGACCCATGAAATGACAGTTTAGCTCCTGACAGCTCAGCAGAGTCCAAACCAGTGGGCCACACTGCCCTGCTTCCTCTCTAGCCCCAGTTTGAACAGCCCCACCTCCAGGCTGTGGTCCTGCCTGGGAGGCCCTTCTCTTCTTGACACTCAGCTCAGGGTTTGCTCATCCCACTTCTCAGTAAAGCTTTATCACAATAAGAATAAAGGTCACTCGGATTGTATCCCAGCAGACAGGACCTCTGGGCAGATACTGACCAGCTAACAACATCCCAGGTCCAAGTAAAACCAGGTCCAGGGCTTCCCTGGTGGCAAGGTGGTTAAGAATCTGCCTGCCACACAGGGGACATGGGTTCAAACCCTGGTCCGGGAAGATCCCAAATGCCGCAGAGCAACTAAGCCCGGGCGCCACAACTACTGAGCCTGCGCTCTGGAGCCCGCGAGCCACAACTGCTGAAGCGTGCGCGCCTGGAGCCCGTGCTCCGCAACAGGAGAAGCCATCACAATGAGAAGCCCACGCACGACAACGAAGAGTAGCCCCCGCTCACCGCAACTGGAGAGAGCCTGCGCTCAGCAGCAAAGACCGGACACAGCCAAAAATAAAATTAATTAATAATTAAAAAAATTAATTAAAAATAAATAAATAAATAAAACCAGGTCCAGCCCTTGGCCTGGAGCCAGGGAAGTCCCAGCAAAAGGAGGACTGTGGATGTGGCAGAGGGAGCTTGGGCGCTGGGCCAGGCAGGCCTGGGTTTGAGTCTGACTGTCTCTTCTCGGTCTCTAGGCCTCAGACCTCAGCTGCCTCATCTGAGAATGGGAGATAAACATCCAGCTTGCAGGGCGCATGTCAGCCCTGGGCCTCACGTGAAGCACGTAACAGGCCCCTCTGCCTGGACGCCCTCTCCAGCCTCCACCCAGTTGGCCTGGCTGGGAAGGTGTAGACCGCACAGCTCCGGCTTCAGAGCAACAGACCCCTCCTCGCCCCAGGCTGTGGGGCGAAGAGGTTCTGAGCTTGGAGTCCTTTCTGGCTCAGCCTTTGGCTGGGGAGGGCCCTTCTGCCGGGCAGACCTGGACTCTGAGATGGGCCAGGGCCAGGGCTGGTTGTGGTAGCTCTTCTCTTGCCTGCCTTCCCGATCCATCATGAGTGGCTGCGTGGAGCTGTGTTAAAAAAGCCTCCGAGGCTGAGTCAGCAGGAAAGACTGCAGTGATCAACTGGCAATGGGCTGGGGAGTGGGGTCTTGTGTTCTCTGCATCTCTAGTTGGTGCAGTTGAAAGACAAAGGGCCTAGAGATCTGAGTTTGAGTCTCAGCCACACCGTCACCTCTCTGGGCCTCCGTTCTTCATCTGGGAAATGGGCATAATACTATGATTGGTCTCATAGGAACTGTTGTGAGGATTAAGTGAAATAAATGGTGTACACACAGGTGCTACTAAACATTATGAATGAAAGGGTTTTTTTCTTTCTTATTTATTGGGTGAGTCAATGATGAGGTAAGAGAGCCCTGGGCTGGACTGTCTCGCATTGGGTGAGCCACATCAGCTGCTTTCTCTCTGACCCTCGATTTCTTCATCCATAAAATGGGTCTGCTTCTTATAAGTTAAACATACACTTGGTCTGCAACCCCGTAATCCCACCCCTGGGTATTTAGCCAACAGAGATGGAAACGTGCGTTCACACAAACTCTTTTCTATAAGGGCACCTAGCAGCTTAAGTCAAAGCAACCCAAGACCAGGAACCACCCAAATGCCCATGAACAAGAGATTGAATAAAGACACTCCCTGGATACACTCAGCAAGAAAAAGAACAAGGTACTGAGACAAAGCAGCATGCGGGGATCTCAAGACATGCTGAATGTGCAAAAACTATACACGTATGATCCCATTTCTATGAAACTCTAAAAAAGACAAATGGGGACTTCCCTGGTGGTCCAGTGGGTAAGACTCCGTGCTCCCAATGCAGGGGGCCAGGGATCGATCCCTTATTGGGGAACTAGAGCCCGCATGCATGCCACAACTAAGAGTCCGCATGCACAACTAAGAGTCCATGTGCTGCAACTAAGACCCAGTGCAGCCTAAATAAATAAATAAATAAATAAATATTTTTTTTTTAAAAGACAAATCAAATTTATACTGATGAACAGCAAATGGGTGCTTGCCAGGATCTAGCAGGAAAAGGAGGGGCACAAGATAGCTTTGGTGGGTGATGGGAACACTCTAATTATGCATGGATTGGGGCAGTGGTTACGCAGGTGTATACATCTGTCAAAACTTTCAAACTGTACACTGAAAATGAGTACATTTTACTGTATGTAAGTTATACCTCAATACAGTTAATTTTAAGAAGGTTCCCGAGACAACCTTCTTGCAAATTTTCCTGGGCCGGTCTGTGATCGGATATCACGTGCCAGTGGACAGGCTGCACTTTGTCACCCTGCAACCAACTCTACAGGTGGGAGAGACTGGGGACATTTCTTTGGGTGGTACCAGAAAAGGAGCCCAGGGCGGCGGCTGCATTGGGATCCCCCCATGAAGGTGACAATGCCACAGCTCTGGGATCAGGCTGACATGGACTGGAATCCAGCCTCCCACCTTCACCAACCTGCTATGCCACCTGGGCAAAGTAGTTTCTTTTTCTTCCTGAGGCTCAGTTTCTGGAACACTCCTCTGGGTCAAGGTGAACAGAGCTCCTGGCTCTGGGCTGAACACCAGGCATGCAGTCAGCCCTCATCTAAACCAGGAGACCAGCACAGAGAGGGAGCACCTCCCCAGAGGCTCCCAGCTCCGCAGTGGCAGAGGTGGCCAGAAGCTCTTCTATGCCATTCCTCTGGGCAGTGAGGCAGCCCTGTCCATCGCATGCATAATGGCCTCCTCTGCCACTAATTACCATAATTCTCCTGTCAGTGTCACAGCATCGCCCTTTCCTCCAGCATAGCGGCTGATGGCTAAACCACCTCACGTCAGGGCACTCAGAGAGCTGCTGACCCCACCATGGGACTTCATGCCGGATGCAGGAGCTGCTTCCCCAGCAGCCTGGGGGACTTCATAGGGTGAACTGCGTCCCCTGCCAGCTAGAGGACTCTGCAGAACAGAGCTGGTCTGGCCAGCCCTGCACCCCAGAACCCAGAGCAGATGTGAACCAACACCTGTTAACGAGTAGGGAATGAAAACCACACCCAGGGCTTCCCTGGTGGTGCAGTGGTTGAGAGTCCACCTGCCAAAGCAGGGGACACAGGTTCGTGCCCCGGTCTGGGAAGATCCCACATGCCGCGGAGCGGCTGGGCCCATGAGCCATGGCCTCTGAGCCTGCACGTCCGGAGCCTGTGCTCCGCCACGCGAGAGGCCCCAACAGTGAGAGGCCTGCCTACCACAAAAAAACAAACAAAAAAACAAACAAACAAAAAAAACCCCACCCAGTTCCTGGTGGCCCCAGAAGGTCCTCCTCGCCTCTCCCTCTGCTGAGGTCATGTGGCCTCTCCTGTCCTTCCCTCAGTGGTTTCTCCCAGCCTCAGGTGAGAAGGGGACAAATACATCTTTACATTGCCACATGGTGCTTATTTAAATAAGCAACTTTGTTGCTCTGTGATGGTTCACTTTATGTGTCAACTTGGCTGGGCTATGGTGTCCAGCTGTTTGGTCAAACCCCAGTCTAGACATTGCTGTCAAGATATTTTGTAGATGTGATTGACATTTACAATCACCTGACTCTGAGTGAAGCAGATGACCCTCCACTATGTGGGTGGGCCTCACCCCATCAGTTGAACATCTTAAGAGCAAAGACCGAGGTTCCCCCCAGAAGAATTCTGCCTAAAGAGTACAGCGTAGAAACCGTGCCTGAGTCTCCAGCCTGCCTGAGCTGCCCTATGGATTTCTGTATGCCAACCCCACCATCATGTCAGCCAATTCTTTACAATAAATCTCTCTTTTTTGATAAATATATAAATAGATAGATCTCTTATCCATTCTGTTTCTCTGGAACTAATACACTCCGAGCCCACTCTCCTCATCCAAATGAACTGAGGCCTCCACCGTGGACGTCAGTTGTTTTTGCTCATCCAACATCTAGACTCTGGTCTTCTGGTAACAACACTCTAATTTTGCTCTGGGGAGATGCCCTCCCCCACCCTCTGTCCATGCAGTTCATGGGGCTGACCTTGCCTCCAAGGCGGGCATAGCCAGGTGTAGCCAGTCAGATCAGTTCATTCTCCAGGCCACAGTGACTGGCTGAGGAAAAGACATGTGACCCAACACTGTCCAGTGGGGGACGGCCCCAGGACTTTTGCTGGAGCCATCTGTGCATTCTTTTTCCACCGGACTGTAGAATGGTATGAGTCTGGGGCAAAGCCATCAGCACAGAGAAAGAAAGACAGGGAATAGAGAGACAAAGCTCTGATGTCATCCTTTGAGCCCCTGGATTCAGCCCTTCCTGAAGCTGTTATGAGCATGTAAGTTCTCTTTCTTGCTTGTGCCAGTTGGGGTTCGGTTTCTGTCATTTGTAACCCAAAGCTTCCTGCCTGATACTGCCTCCTCTGCAGGCTTGAGAGTAAGCAGGTGGCCACGGCTCACGTGAGAGGGCCTGGCTTGTTTTGGACTCTGGTGTGTGCAAGCCTGAAGCAGAGCTGATGAGCAGAGCGGCCAAGGGAAGGCTGAGGAGGGAAGAGTGGGAAAAGAGACCCAGCACCGGGCTGCCAGGGGGACAGGCTGGGAGAGAGGAGACAGCGGTCGGTGAATGTATCCCGTGTTGCTGTGGGTGTGATATATCTGCACTTCTTCTCTCCAGGGAACCTGCAGTAAAGTGACGTTTCCACTCCCACCCTCAGTGCATGATGGTCCCACTGCTCCACCTCCACACAGACACTCTGCAGTTTCAGCCTTTTCAACATGGGCCCTCTGATGGGTACCTCTCTGTGGTTTAATTTCCATTTCCCTCTGTGAGATGCTGCCAAGCACCTTTTCACACATTTACTGATCATTTGGATCTCCTTTGTGAAGTGCCCGTTCAGGTCTCTTGGCCAATTTGCTATTAGGTTGTCTGTCCTTTTCTTGTTGATTTATAAGAGCTCTTTATATATTCTGGATGAGTCCTTTGTCTGCTGGCGATATATGCTACATATGACTGCAAGGTGGGCACAGAGAGAGACGACAGGCCATTCACGAGACTCGGGCTTATTCAGGATGAGTCTAAAAGAGGTCAAGTTGCAAAGCTTAGATATTTTAGGAATCTTTGACCCTCACACCTTGATTACATGAAGGACTCAAGCACAGGACAGGGAGAGCAAGAAAGCAGGAGGGCAGGGGAAGGAGGAAGAGGACCAACAAGTATTTGCCCTGTGCCAGGCCCTATGCCAGAGGTGTCATTTGCTTCACCTCATGTGCCTGTGCAGCCCTGGCCTTCCCAGAACATGCAGACCTGTCCGCACCTCAGGGCCACTGCACTGGCTATTCCCTCTGCCCGTGCAATTCCCTGCTCCTTCTCATCGTCCAAGTGTGTGCTTGACCGTCACCTCCTCAGAGCAGCCTTCCTGAGGACCACAGCTGAGGGGGGTCTCCACTCCCTGAACACCTTGCCTTGGCTACATTCTCATTTCACGGCCTGTCATTAGAGTGGACATCCACTTGTTGACAAGGCGCTTGGCTGGCTCGCACACTAGGATGTAAGATCCATTGGGCAAGGTCCTGTCTGTCTTATTCACACTGTACCCACAGGGCCTAAGGCAGTGTCTTCACATATCAGCTGCTCAGCAAACATCTGTCGAACAAACAAATGAACAAGTCTCATGACAAACCTGTCAGGTAAATACCAACACTGTGCCCATTTCACAGGTGAAGACACTGAGACTCAGAGGAGTCGGGTAACTTGTCCAAGGTCTCAGAAGGAGTGAGGGGAATCCCAGTCTTTCTGAGTCTGCAGGCTGCCCTTGCCCCCTACCCCTCTCCACGTTTCTTTCAGCTCTGGGGGTGGCAGTTCCCTGAATTGTTATCCTGTCTTATAACTGGACTTCCTGGCTCCCAGATGAGCTGGGTGAGGGGAACAGAAGAACTGAATGCAGTGGGGAGAGTGTGAGGCTGGGGCCCCTGCCAAGACGCCAGTGCACGAACCAGAAACAGGTCAAGTATGCCAAAACTCAGCGCACCAGAGTGGCCAAAGCATCTCCAGAGATGCCCCGGGAGTCCCTCAGCCCAAACCCCACCAGCTTTGACGGGGAGCTCACCCCCTCCCAGGGTAGTCTGGCCCAGTTCAGAGGGGAGCAAGAGGTGTTGGGGCCTTCCTTAACCTGAGCTTAGCTGGGAAGCCTTGAGGGGATGCCCAGCACTTCCTGAGCTGGGAATTCTGAGCGCTGCTGGACACATGGCAAGAAATTAGGTTAAAGCAGGAATAATCAGCTCATTAACCCCCTTGCTAGACTCCACACACACACAGAGCCTGCCTCAGAGAGACGCTGCCTACTGTCGCTGTCTGCCTGGATCTGGGTGGAACGGTACAAGTGAGATATTTTATGTATGTGTTGTGCATATTTATTAGGAAGAATAAATAAATTAGCTGCTTGCCATCTACAACAACCAGCCCACATTAAGTTCCCTCCCTCCTCCTCCGCCTCGGGAGGGGCCACACCAGCAAAGCCCAGGTCCTGTAAAGAAGGGGCTCCTTTCTAGTAAGATTTTTCTCCAGAGTTTGAACAGCCCTAGAATTACAATTTTTCTGAAAACAAATTGATATCAGGTACTATTCTAGGCCATTTGCCAATAGCTGATCCTCCCATCAAGCCTGGGAGGTGGGCATACTGTAATCCTCATTTTAAAGATGAAGACATGGAGGCTCAGAGAGGTCAGGTCACTTGCCCAGGGTGACACAGCAAATGAGTGGAGGAGCTGAGCTCAAGTCAGGGGAGGCTGAAAGACTTCTGCATTGTACTGGGGAGAAAGGCTGGACCAGGAGGCAATTATATTCTGGTTCTGTTGCTAGTTGCTGTGGGGTCCAGCCTGGTCCCTTAACTCTCATGGCCCTTCTCTGTTGAATGGGAAAATGAAACACAATAGGACAGACTTCACATGGGGGAAAGGCAAATCGCCCCCCGTTGAAAACCTGAGTGGCCTTCAAGCACACCACGGAGGCTCCTGACTCCCCACCCTTAAAGGGGCCAGAGAGCCCCCCACATCTGCCCCAGACTTGCTGTACAGCTCTGGGCACATAAGTGAACCTCTCAGAGCCTCAGTGTTCTCCTCTGTAAAATGGAAAAACAACTGGGTTGGGGAGGGCACAGGCTGTGGGGAAGAGGATCTCATGGATATGGAAAGCCTCGTAGGCCTGGTGGAGGCAGGCAGCAGGCTGGGGCCAAGGACAGAGGGGCAGGAGGGAACCCAGAATGCCTGACGGTGCTCCAGAGCCCAGAGACGGGCTGTGACTTGCCCAGGGCCACACAGCAATCACAGCCATGGGGAGTCTCAGACCAACTGCCTCCCAGGCTGCGGAGACAGCCCAGGGCACTGAGCCCAGCACCATCCAAGCTCAGCCTGGATCTGAATGTTTTATGAAGCGCCATAAATCTCCTCAGAGTCACTCCTGCCCGCAACCCGCAAACCCTGCCTCACTGCCTCTGCCTCTGCCTGCCTGCAGGCCCTTTTCATTAAATTAAGTGCAGAATCCAATGCAATTGCTTTTGATTTTCCCCAAGCGGTCACCTGCCACCTCCCTCCAGGGTGCCCGCAGGGCCACGGCTGCTGCAGGGCGCTCACACATACCCTCACAGACAGTATAGAGATTTCTAAATAAAAAATAATTTTTTTTTAATTTTTTTTTTTTTTTGCGGTACGCGGGCCTCTCACTGTTGTGGCCTCTCCCATTGCGGAGCACAGGCTCTGGACGCGCAGGCCCAGCGGCCATGGCTCACGGGCCCAGCCGCTCCGCGGCACGTGGGATCTTCCCAGACCGGGGCACCAACCCGTGTCCCCTGCATCGGCAAGCGGACTCTCAACCACTGCGCCACCAGGGAAGCCCTAAAAAATAATTTTTTAAGATGTTTGATTTAGTATCTTCACAGCTGACATTAAGTGAGCCCCCACTAGGTGCCAGCACAGCCCCCTGAAAGCCCCAGGAGGCAGAATCGGCCCAGTTCACACAGAGGGACAGTTCAGAGCAAACACAGGCCCACAGGGCCCCCAGTTCCTGGGCCGAGGGAGTTAGGGGGTGCGGAGCTGCAGATGCGCAGAGCCAGCTCGTCCTAGGGCCACTGTCAGAGAGAACAGGTGTGAGATGCAGCAGGAAGGAAACAGGTCAGACTCAGAAGGAGGCCAGACGGCAACCCTGGTGCACTCTATATTGAGCAAGTCTCAGCCCTCCGACTCCTTCACGAGGAGGGAACAACAGTAACAGCAGTTGTTCAACTGGGCACATAATGTGGGCCAGGCCCTGCAAAGGCTTCCCAGGACTCTCTGAAGAAATTCAGACTCCTCCCCTCGGCCTGTGGGGCCCTTCTGAGCCCTCCGGCCTCACCCCGCTCCACTCTCCTGCACGCTGGCCTCCATTCCTCAAACACACCAGGCACATTCCTGCCCCAGGGCCTCTCCCTGCTCTTCCCTCTGCCTGCAGAGCTTCTCTCCCAGGTCTTCCCTTGGCTGGTCCCAGCACAAATGTCATCTCCTCCAGAAGGCCCTCCTTGACCACCTCGTCACCCTTTATCATCTAACCCCATTTCCTTGTCTTCCTTTGCTTCTGTGAACTCTTATTTATTTGTTCACCTATTCATGGCCCAGCGCCCCTGCTCCGTAAGGACAAAGACTGTCTCATTCGCTGCTGTAGCCCCAGCACTTAGAGCAGCGACTAGCACCTAACAGGTCGTGGTTAAACAACTGAAGAATGAATGAAAGCAGGGAAGGAAGGAATCAGCCCACATGGGGTCTGGTGCCGGGGACAGGACACAAGCAGGAGGGAGGCAGCAAATGCCTGGGGTCCTGAAAGATGAAGACAGCCCCTTCCCTGCCCCCACCCCCCAAGGTTAGTTCCCTGAATCCAAGGTGCTCAGGGGAGGGGGTGGCTTCTCAGAGGGAGCAGGGAGACGTCATGGGATACAGAGAGGGAGAAATGGTCTAAAACATGAGAAATAGCAACACTCCAGGAGATTATGTAGCCATTAAAAGTGACAAGTGTGAGAAATAACATCTGCAGAGGAAAAAGCCCAAGCAGAACTGCCTTACAGGCTGATGACAACCACAAGTAAGCTGAGTCTCACTGCGCCTCAGCAAAATGCTGGAAACAACTTTGTTATCCAACTTGCAGGGGAGAGGAGCAGGTAAATAAACTATGCCCCGTACAGCCACTTGACGGGGCATTCTGCAGCTAGAATAATCCAGGGAGATGCTGACCCTATAAAGCTAAGTGAAGAAAAAGCAAAACATAAAATGGTATATGTCATATGATCTAAACAAAAATAGACAGTGGAAAAAAGACTGGAAGAAAATGCACCAAAGCGTCCCTGGATGGTGAGCCGATGGAGGATGATTTTAGTTTTCTTCTTGGTCTTTATCCTTCTTTTCAAAATGGTCTACATTTAACAATAATTGCATGCTTAATCCGGGAGAGAGTAACTTAATTTAAAACGATACTCGTATTATTATTTTTTAATGATAGCAAGAGGCCAGAGGAGTGTGCACTTACCAGTGCTGCATGGGGTGGGGGGCTCTGCAATATCTTGTTTTTAATTGATACTGCTGTGTTTAATTATTTTAAATAGTTTGAATGCCCAAAAAACATTTTACAAGATTTCGTTTTTGGAAATATAGACAAAGGAAGAACCAGGAAACTGGTCAACAGGAGGGTCAGGAGGCCAGTCCCAGCTCAGGGACCAAGTGGGGCCTTCTCCCCTCTGGGCCTCAGTCTCCTGGTCTGTAGAATGGGGTTAACCATCTTTGCCTCCCATTGTTGCTATAGGACCCAGGCCTCTAGAGAAGTGGTGTGCCCGTGTCCAGTACTTAGCACATGCTCAGTAAATGCTGGTGCCCTCTGCCCTCCAAGCAAGGGAGACCCCAGCCAGGGTCCTCCCTACTGCTACACTCCCATCAGGTAGGCAGGGAGTGGTCCCCAAACCCTTTTGATCTTGCACTCCCATCTACAGAAAATGTTTGTACATTCGTCTGCAGTAACATATGCATATTATGTATGTAATACCCATGTTTCACTATATCTGTGTATCACATCATACAATACACACAGACATAGAAAAAAATTAAATTGTGATAAAACATAAACGTAAAGCAAACCTCTTAATATTTTTTCCATCTTCCTCCTCAAGAAATGTCCTGGGTGTGGCAGCCACACCCCAGTATGGGGACCACTAGCTGAACCTGTGAACTCCTGCAGGGCAGAGGTCACCGAGGGCTCAAGCAGCAAATTGTCCCAGCAAATTGTTGATGCTCAGTCAAGAGCAGTTTGGAGGGAGGTTCAGGCTGGTTTACATTTGAAAGAAACAAAACAACCGCCGAAAGTCACTCAAACCAGAATCTGACCCCTCCACCAAGAACCCCAGAGAGCGGGACCAGGTAATCTCTGAGGGGGGTCTTTCCTGCGGTTCCCAGGCATCACCCTTCCCCCAGCCCCTCCCCACTCACTTGAGGGAGGTGGCCTCTCTTGGGAGGCTGGGAGAGGTCTCAGTGATTTACACCCTCCTAGGGCCCAGCCTCACTATAAAATACAGCCGCCCTCCAGGACTCCTGCCAACCCAGAGCCAGCTGCCCATAAACCCCAGACGTAAATCTCGAGACCCAGTTCCGTCAGGACAGAAGGCAGACAGTAAATTCATGGCTCCAGGGCCTCTAGCAGCAGACCCTCCTGGGAGAATTCATTTTTCACCCTAGGATAAATTACCCTTGCTGGAGGGGAGAGGTGAAGAATTTGTTTATTCGGTTGAAAAAATGGTTGTTTGAAGGGCACCCCCATGGGGCTCCCCAACGGGGCTGCCAGCTCCCAGGGCTACGCAGCCAGATGCCTCCAGGACTGGGATCTCTCGGCAGGCCCCTCTCACTCAGCGCCCTAAAACGCATTCCTGCACATCCCCCAGCTCAGTGAAAGATACCAGCGTAACCCCCCAGGCCCTGAGGAATCCCAGTCAGGAAACCCTGAGTGTCACCAGGTCGGCCAGGTCCCCAGCATGGTCCTCTGCCATGTCTGGCCTATTCCGCTGCCTGCTTCCCTCTGCTTGGGGCTTCAGCCTCCACCCTGCTGCACAGACAGGCCTGAGGCCAAACCAAAGCCACTACCTATCTAGCTTGGGGGACCCTGAACAAGTAAAACCACCTCAAATCTTTATCTTTTTTGTAAAAATCACACAAATTCCCTAAGGGAGTATAAGTCAGAACAGCCATTTTGGAAAGGCGCGTGGCCTCGGGGCTGGGAGTGATCTATTTCCCATCCCCAGTCCGATGTATCAGCTTTATGTTGAACTTTTAAAAGTACCAATATTTGAGTCACTCTTCTTTGTGTCCAATATATCTCCTAATAAAAGAGCGAAGTGCAGAAATGCATGGTAGCAGGCCACCACTTGTGTAAAACAAGGGGAAGAATAGGAATGTATAGTTGCTTATTATGCATAGAAGAAACTTCTAGAGGGATACGGTAGAAACAGATGATGGTGTTTACCTCCTGTGAGAGAGGCGGGGACTTGGCAAACAGAAGACAGAGGCTGGGGAATGACCCTTCGCTGATGTTTTGAGGTTTTGTGTTTTTTTTTCTTATCTGAACCATGTGACCCTTGAGTTCTCACGCCAGTCCCCTGTTGATGGACGGCTGGTTTATGCCCTTTGGTTTTCTTCATTAACACTGTAATGAACATCCTTATCCACTTTGCTTTATGCATCTATGTTAGATTTGTCTCGAGAATACTTAGAAAAGGGATGGCTGGCTCAAAGGATGTGAGCACTTCCCATATTGACAGGTAACTGTCAAACTGGCCTCCAAAATGACCCTACCCGCTTGTTGCATACGTCAGTCTCCGCTCCCCCATGGTCTCACCAACAGTAGACACTATTCATTTTTTCATTTCCCCTCAAAATTGATATTGTGCTGTGGTTTCTATGAGCATTTTCCTAATGCTAACAGAATCATCCCCGGAGATGGTGAGGTTGACCATCCTTTCATTCACTTTCTGGCCATTTGTGTTTCTTCATCTAGTAACTTCCTGCTTGCATCCATTATATCCTCCCAGACTGCTTATCTTTCTTATTGATTTGCAGACCTCCTTGCACTCTGGATACTATCCTTTATCAGGCGTGTATGTTTTAAAGACTTTTCCTCCTGGTCTGTGGCTTGTCTTTGAACCTTGTAAATAGTTTCCTTGGTCATACAAAAGTTTTACATTTTTATGTGGCCCAATCTCTCCATTCTTTCTTTCATGGCATCTGCTTTTGGAGCTTCTGTCTCCTCATCTGCTAACCTGGCCTTGCAGGGTTGATACAAGGAGTGAATAAGGCATCCAGCAATGCTGAGCAAATGCTCCTAAAAATGACAAGGATAGTCATTTTGGGGGGGTCTCCCTGCCTCACCCTAACTCCCAGCCCCCTCAACAGCCAGCAAGAACTTTTTGAAGATAATCACTCTCCTGCTTGAAACCTTTCAGCTACCTAAAGAAATGATGCTTAAACTTCTTTAGTGGGTGAATTCAAGGTCTCATGCACTGGGCAGGTGCGTGAATGTGTCATCGGTTGGATGAGGGCTGTTGTGACCACGCTCCACAAGGAACAGCAGAAACGCAAGTCCAAGGTTGCCAGATCCTCTGAAGAAAGCTGCACATCTGTTTTTCCTATGTGAAATCTCCCCCTGCCTTCTCCCACACGCACTTAAAATTTAACGGCAACTAATTTTTTTAAGCCACTGCCAGCATCAAGCGAGGTCTATTTATGAGTTGGATGTGCCCATCTCTACCCTCACAATCTAGCCCCAACCCACCGTTCCCGAATTGTGCCCCACTCCCTGCACGTACATATACCTCATGCAGCTGACATGCAAGCCATACTGCACAGCTGTGGACACAGCATGTTTTTTTGAACTCTGTTTTGCACATGCTGATCTCTCGGCCTGAAATGCCCTTCCCTGCTCCTTTCGTTCCTGGACAACTCATCATTGCTCTTTGAAACTCAAGTCAGATGTCAACGTCAATTCCCCAACCCAGACAGAATTCCGTGCTCCTTCCTTGAGCACCCCATCACTCATGACTCTTGGGACCGGAATTCCAAAGGAAGCAACCTGGGGTCACAGAAAGAGCCCCGGCTCAGGAGAAAGACATTCCTGGGATGAAACTCCTGCTCTGCCACGTCCCAGCAGTGCATTCTCGGGCAAGTGACTTAACCTCTCTGTGCTTCAGGTGCCCAACTGTGAGACAGAGATAATGAGCCCTATACGTGGTTGGGTTTCTGGGAAGAGAAAATGAAATGGTATAAGAGAATGACACGGCACATAGTAGGGACTTAATAATAGTTTGCGGAATGAAAGAATAAACTTTAAAAACGAACAAACAGTGCTCGCTTCGGCAGCACATATACTAAAATTGGAACGATACAGAGAAGATTAGCATGGCCCCTGCACAAGGATGACACACAAATTTGTGAAGCGTTCCATATTTTTTTTAAAAAAACGAACAAATATTTCCTCAGAATGCTCTGAACTCAGCACATGGAAAAGTTAGCTAATTTTCCGGAATGGAGCCTGGGGGTTATCTAAACTCCTGTGCCTGCCCTTTATTGCCATCTCCTGATTTCAGAGAAGGCCGTGGACCACCTACCCCTCAGTTGCATGCATTCTGAGGAGCCATTGAAGCCAAGGACTGCAGAGGAGTGAGTCCCTGGAGTGTAAACTGAGGCACACCAGCCAAAGGAAGAAGAGTGGGCACAGCCAAGCCCCTGGTGTTTGGGAAGCACAGCAAGAGGCAACAGCCCACAGGTGCTCCGTGAGATCAGAGGCCTTCTTGGTCTTCAGTACCGTGTGCTCACGTCTGGCATACAACAGGTGCTCAAAAAGCATCTGCTAATTGAATGGATTATTAATTAAATAATACAAATAAGGATGCTTTGCAAAGCATAAGCTGCCGTACAAATGCAGTTCGCCGTGAGCGGGGTCCCTGCCGCCGCCACACTCAGGCCTGTGCTGGCCTGCTCCCAGGTTGGCATCCCTGGGCTGGATACTGCAGACCCACAGATGGATGGGACGGGGTTTCTGCCCCATGGAGCTCTGAATCTAGTGGAGGAGACAGATGAACAAACACAGTTATCCTCCAACAGGAGAGGGGCCAGGACAAAAACGTGGTGGGAGACAGGGGGAGGGGGCAACACGAAGCCGCACCTTGGCCTGGTCTCAGACCGGAACTAGAGGAAACGATAATTTGCTGGGTGAAGAAGAGGGTAGGGGAGAGGCACTCCAGGCAGAGGCAGCAGCCTGAGCAAAGGCTCAAAGGTGGGGCGGAGCAAGGTCTGTGCACAATTAAGGAGGAAAGAAAGGTTGCTGCAGCCAGATCTCAAAGGGCCTTGAATATCAGAGGTATCCAGCTTCAAAGGGAGTGTCGTTTGACCCCTCAGAGCACGTTTGAATTGGTGTTCAGCATTTTAAAGTTGGGAGGTAGTACGTCAAACTCTGGTTTTTTAGCTTCTCTAGAAAAAAATCAGAAGATCTGGTGGGCTGAGCCAGGGCTCCTATAAAGTCTAACTCTCTGGTTCAACTTTGTCCCCCAGGCCCATTTCACTCCCTTTGCCCACAAATATTTATCCAGCAACTACTACGTATCAGGCCATGTGCTAGTTCCTGAGGATACAATGAAGAATAAGACAGGCATAGTCATAGCCCTCATGGTACTTACATATTGGTGGGAGAGAAAGGCAATAAACAAGAACATAACGTAAGTTCAGGCAGTACAAAGAGCTGGGAAGGAAAAGAAAGTTACAGGACTAAAGGGTGCAATTTTAGATGGGATGGCTGGGAAGGCCTCTGTGAGGAGGAGACAGTTGTGCAGATCTAAATGTAGTGAGTGAACCAGGCCCTTAAGAGATGAAAGATCAACCCAGAAAAAGGAACAGCGAGTACAAAGGCCCTGCGGCCTCCTTCATCTTTTGGGTTACTTGCCTTGCCCCTTTAAGCACTTAAGTGTGAGACCCCTACTCCAGGTAATGGAGCATAATGGGTAATGGGTAAGCAGGTGTAAACCACCCCCAGATGCATGTTTCAGATAAAACACTTCTGACCAGTAGTGAGGGAGGCATGGGAAATAGGGATATGGGTGGAAGGCATTGTATGGTTTTTTCCCGTTGGAAAAAAGTAATAGGATGACAAGGAAAAGGCAGAGAAGGTTCATCGTACATGGCACGTTCAAACTTGAGCCCAGGACAGAGAAGCCAAGAGTGAGAGCAGGGAAATCCCCATTTCCTTCCTCACGAGCTGCATCACCTGCCAAGCCCTGCAAAGTGGGACGCAGGGGTGGGAGGAGAGAGACGGATAATGATAAATCTCCTGCAGCCCTGGAGCTGTTTGCTGTTGTTGTGTTTTTTTCCCCCAAGCATACCTGGGCTGCTGCTTTAGAAAGTCAACTGCAAAGGAAACACTTTGATGGGGTTTTGGTTTTTTGTCTCCCCATGCCCCTTCTAAGCAAAATTAAAGTGTAGATTCCTTGTCCTTTTGCCCACAAAGTAAAAGAAAAAGAGATACTATTGTTTTAAAAGAGGAGAGGAGAGTAAAACCCTACAATCTTATACCATTCTTCTTGGCTGCGCCAGGGGAAGGAGGCGATTCTGCACAATGACATCATAGTCTGTGTCACGGGACATAACTTCCGCCACTCAAAGCTTTACATGCATTTTTGAAGGTACAGGGAAATGTTTAAAATCGGCTTCAGTGTTGACACTGCAGTTATTAAAACCAAACAAAAGATCCTTTCCCAAGTCTGGCTGGTTATTCTTAAATTTATCTGGGCCCCCACTACCTGATTTAAGGCAATGAGCAGATGTTTCACAGCAGGAAGCGCATTAGCTCCAGATGCCGCCACTTTGTTCTAGACGTGCACATATATATACTGGCAGACACACACACACACACACACACACACACACACACACACACACACGGAGGACTTAGGGCAGCAAACGTTCGCAGCTCCCCTGCCAGCACTCGGCATGCCAGCATGGACCGTGTGTAACCTCTGCCTGCAGTTCTGACACAGAGATGAGCAGCGGGAGTTAAGTAGCCAATCAGATCCCACCCCATCGTCTTCCCGTTGTCTCCTAGGTAACAGGCAAAGGGACACATCAGCTAGCTGGATACCACAGGGCCTGGGACACACACACACACACACACACACACAAGATCCCCTAAAAGTCCATAATTGCAGAGCCGCTGAATGTGCCTGTCAGAACCCTGGACAGTTCCCCAAAGGTATTCAATGCCTTTGGTTCCAGCGCACCCGGCAGCCGCAGCTCCTAAAGCTTTCCCATCTCCGCCCCTTTACACATGCATGCCATTCCTCTGCCGGGCATGCCTGTCCCCACTGCCATCTCCATCACTCAAAACCTTGCTCATCTTCGGCTCCAGCCCAAGTCCTTGGTCAAGACTTCCGATGGCTCCCATCACAGAATAAAATCCACGCGCCTCCCCTATGGTGATCTGGCCTTTCATGATCTGGCTCTTCCAGCCTCCTTGCTCATCACTCTCCTCCCTCACTCCTTCTTTCTCTTCCTCCAACAGGTCAAACCGGCCCTCCCCACATTATCCCCTGCACACCAGGGCTCTCCTTGGTACTTGCTGTTCCCTCTGCCTACACAGCTCTTCCTTCTGCTCTTGGCATGGCTGAGCTTTCTTGTTCTTTAGTCTTGGCTCAAAAGTTACCTTCTCAGAGAGGCCTCCCCTGAGCCCCCTTGGCCACCCTACCTGAAGAAGTCCCCTCCCCTGGGACTCTCCACCACATCACCTTATGTTCCTGTGTTGTCTTCATTACACTGCTAACTCTGAAACGATCCCATTCCTATTTACTTGTCTACTTGTTCTGTCTTCCCCATTAAAATGTACAGTCTGGGGCTTCCCTGGTGGCACAGTCGTTGAGAGTCCGCCTGCCGATGCAGGGGACACGGGTTTGTGCCCTGGTCCAGGAAGATCCCACATGCCGCGAAGCGGCTGGGCCCGTGAGCCATGGCCGCTGAGCCTGCGCGTCCGGAGCCTGTGCTCCACAACAGGAGAGGCCACAGCAGTGAGAGGCCCGTGTACCGCAAAAAAAAAAAAAAAAAAAAAAAAAAAAAATGTACAGTCTGTTAGAGCAGGGTCTTTGTCTTGTTCATGGCTGTATCCCCAGCCCCCAGAACAGGACCCAATAAATATTTGTTGAATGAATAAAAAGTCATTTCCTCCTGACTGCTTCTATATTTCCCCCTCTCTCTAATAAGACAGCTGGACGTGATGACTTCTATTAAGCCTCCTGGCTAACATTCCAAGAGTCCATTAGAGAGCAGAAAGGACTGGCATAAGGAGGAAAATTAAGCAGGCCACACCACGGGAAGAACCAGCCAGTGGAGATCTGACCTTCTCCACTGGGTCACAGCGCTCTCCTCCTCTGAGTGGCCTCCCTGATAGGAACTGGCTGCTGCTTTCAACTTCACGTTCCCCAGGCACTGGGCACCTTGAACTTCTGTTTTCTGAGGGACTGGGAGCAACTTGAAGGTGAGGACTGGGTTTTATTTTTCTGATCCCACACAGAGACCAGGAAGAGCCTGGGGTGGGGTGGGGTGGGGAGGGAGCCCTCTAGAACCATTTACTGTAGGGAATAGAAGAGAATGTGTCGCTGTCTACAGGGCCACAAGCCTCGAGGTGGAGGTTCATTAGAACACAAGTCAGTCTCTCTCTCTCTCTCTCTCTCTCTCTCTCACACACACACATACACACACGCACACACTCAAAAGCATCATGAAGCTAGAATCACAGAGTTCCCCAATCCCTGCGGCTGCATGTGTTTCTCTTCAAGGGACGTGACTACTACGTAAGGTCCTAAAAACTGTGCAGTGATCCAAACACATATGCTGTGTAAGTGTGTGCTGAGCACAACCACACTTTTGGCCAACCTCACTGGGCAAGGCTGGGAGATGGATTCAAGTAGCCACATGGTAGACATAGCCCAGATTGGGCCCCCCAAACCCCAGGAGTGGGGAGCCTCAAGCTGATCATTCAGAATCCAGAAACGCACCCCGAGTCCTGAGTTCTCCAATGACCAGTACACCAGATCGCTTCTGAAGTGTATGTAAAGATCCAGAAAGGAAAAGCAGGATTAGTATTTCTTGAGCACCTACTACGTGCTAGGCCCTGTTAACATCGACTCTTCAAGACCACCTGCAAGGTTACCTTTCCCACTTTATGGATGAAAAAACCTGAAGCTCAGAAGAATTAAGTAGTGTGCCCAAGGTCACAGAGCTGGCAAGCAGAGGGGCTCAGCTGGAAACATAAATCTGGTCTCCAAGTCCACTCTTCTTTCCCCAGGGCCTTAAATTACACCACATGATAAGCAGATAACCTGGTCTTGTTCAAAATGTCCTGCTGGCCAAAGATCTCCTCTGAGCATGTCAGGCTTGTGCCCCTATCTCTGCATCTCTCTCTGTCACACTCAAGCTTGGATGACCTCCCACCACAAGCCTCTCATCCAGCTGGACCCACATCTACATCTCAGAGTTTCTCATGTGAGACCCAGCCCATGGGATACAATTTTCCCATGGCCCAGAGAAAGCTGGGGATTTTGTCTTTTTAAAAAGTAATTCCCTGCTGGCGCGGGTGGATGCTCCAGCCACCCTCTGATTTAGTGCTGAGGTCAAAGATCAGCCTCAAGTAAGATTTTCCAAGGAAAACTCAAATGCTGGGTACCTCATGGCACTGAGGGAGGGAGAAGTGGCCTCCTCTCAAGAATGTGGCCAGTGGCAGGTAAAAGGACTGCAGGCATCACAAGACCCACACACCTTATACGTGTCACCCTTGAGCCTCATGCACACCCACATGAATCTCAACCATGCCACCCATGTGCCTGCATGCACACCAAACACACACACCACCCACATGCCCCACCCATGCCACACACACATGGGGAGTGGGGATGAGAAGCAAGAGAGCAACAACCTCCCTCTCAGGACATCACAGCCCCCACTTCTGAGCCTGCTCTGGGCTGTGCGCTGTGCCCCGGCCAAGACTTCATTTCCTCCTCCCTAGGCCCTCCCCTTACAGACACAGAAAGTGAACCTCGGAGAGAGGGAATGACTTGTCCAAGACCACAGAGCACTCCTGTGGCTGATTACCGCATTTTCTGAAGGTTGGTGATGGGCACCTGGCTCTGCAAGATTTCTTTCTTTTTCTTTTTTTTTTTTTTTGTGGTACGCAGGCCTCTCACTATTGTGGCCTCTCCCGTTGCGGAGCACAGGCTCCGGACGCGCAGGCTCAGCGGCCATGGCTCACAGGCCCAGCCGCTCCGCGGCCTGTGGGATCTTCCCGGACCGGGGCACGAACCCGTGTCCCCTGCATCGGCAGGTGGACTCTCAACCACTACACCACCAAGGAAGCCCAAGATTTCCTTCTTAATTTACTCCACTCCTTGACTGGCAGCCCTGTCCATCTGCTTCCTCACTCACCGGAAAGGAAGGAAACCTGGGCACCCCCTGTGCAGGAGTTACACACCTGATTTAGCCTTGGGAACAGGACAGGAGGGGCAGGGACCCGCTCTCGCTGTCCCCCTCCTCCCTTCCCCCCCATGCCCTAAACAGGAGCTTCTGGCCTCGTTTGTAAATGGATCCTTTCCCATGAACTAAGCCAGGCCCAGCTCGGGGGGCAGATGGGAAGGCGGGGGACTGGCACTACCAAAATCTTGCCGGTAATATAGACTTAGGTTCACCTCCCAGCTTTACCGCCTACTGCCTGTGTGACCTTGCGCAAGAGGCATTCTCTCTGAAGCTCAGTGCCCTCACCTGTAAGGTGGAAAGAATAGCGCCCTCCTGAGGCGTAGAAGTGAAGGTTAAAGACAGAGGCGGAAGTGAGGGCCTGGGTACACAGTGCCCACTGCCTGTAAGTCCGCCATCGTGCCCACTAAGTGAGCAGAGGGTGGGCAGCTGCCATCCCCACCTCACTCCGCCCCCGACGCGGTGCCGGCAATTCTCAGTCAGCACCGAAGCCGAACTTCCCTCAGCGGTGGCAGAACCTGGGCGCGGGTCCTTCTACTTCCTCCCTCCGCGGCCGGCGGCTCAGACGACAGATAAGCAGTGGAGCAGCCCCGGAGGCGGCCGAGCGGAGGGGGCTGCGCCGCAGCGCTGCTGCAGGGCCAGGCCGCGCAGGAGGTCAGTGCGGCCGGGTCCACGCCCGCCCCGCACCCGCTCCCGCCTCTGGCCTCTTTGCAACTTTGAGGAACTGCAGACTCCGGGGTCGGGGCGGGGTTGCTGCAGGACGTGCGAAGCAAAGTTGGGTCCCAGCGACTACAGCCTCGGGATCCCAAGGCCCCCGCCGTGAGCGCCCGCACACTCGAAGCGCCGGCGAACTCTCGGGGGGCGAGGAGGCACGCGGTCGCCGAGCCGGCCCCGGCCGCTCCAGGAACCGGACCCGCGCGCCGGTCCTGGAGCGTCCAGAGCCTTCGCCGCAGCCCTGCGCGGACGCACTGCCCGGGTCCCACCTCCGCGCGCCTCGTGCAGCCCCCTTGCCGGCTTCCCCCGGCCAGGCTGCGCTCCGCACTGCATTTCCTGCGGTGACCCCTTCGAGCTCCCCGCTTAAGGCGCTCCCCTCCCGCGCCTCGGAGGCAGGCGGACGCCCGCCCCCTCGCCTCCCGCGGGACCCTCAGCGGACGCCCGCGGTCAGCCCCGCGCTGGGCCCGCCCTCCGCGCCCCGCGCCTCGCCGCGCCAGTGCTAACCGGCCTGGGCGGCGGCCGCGTCCTACCTTCGTCCGGCAGCCGCTGCAGGCAGAGCGCGAGGTTCCTCCGCCAGCCCCGCATCCCCGCGGCCGCCCTGCGGCCCGGCCCGGCCTCGCCAGCCCAGCACCGGCCCCGGCCCCGGCCCCGCCCCCGCCGGGCCCGGCGGCGCAGCGCAGCGCTGGGGAGGGCCGCGGGCCCAGGGCGCGGCGGGCATGGGCGGCTGCCGAGGGTCGTGGGGCCCGGGCGGCCGCCAGGCGCTCGGCTCAGCTCCGGAGCCCGCGGCTGAGCAGACGCTGCCAGAGAGCGCGCGCTTTCCCGGGCGCGGGGGCGGGGCGGCGGGCGCGGGCGGGGGCGGCGCGGAGCGAGACCGTGGGGCACCTGCAGCTGCTTGAGCCCGCTCGCCCGGCGAGCCTCCCACTGCCCAGCACACAGCACGTCCCAATAACGCTAATTACCACGAATTAGTTAATGAACGAGCGAAACAATGAATGGTTAAATGGTGAATATGTGAGGGAATGAATGAGTGAATGAATGAGTTGAATAAGCAGGTGTATGGATGAGTGAGAAATGGTGACGGAATGAATGAATGAATGAATAACTGAGTGACTGACTGAATGAATGAGTTAGTGAATTGATGTATGATTTATGTAAATTAATGAGTGAATAAATGGGTGAAGGAATATGTAAATAAATGACTGAGTAAATGAATGAATGGGTGAATCAATGAGTGAGGGAGTGCTCCCAGGCCTCAGGCCTGTACCAGGCAAAGGATCTTCCACAGGAGCCCTCACCCCTGCCCTGAGAGTGGGGTGTTCCAGTTGCATCTTGCGGAGGAGGCACAGGGGGCTCAGAGAGGGCAGGGCCTGTCCGTGGAGCCAGCAAAGGCTGGAGGCTAGTGGTGAGGAGGTCTGTCTGTCTGCAAGCTTTGTCCACTGAACCCCATCACAGTTCCCCTCCATCAGCACGGAAGCCACTGAGCTCAGCAAGTCTCAGAGGCTCTGAGGAAGAACAGGCAGGGAAGGGGCACAGGGGGTCCTATCCTTGGAAGTCAGATTTGCTTCTTCCATTAGAATGGGATGGGGGGGGAGGTGTGTGAGCCATCCAGACAAGGGAGTACTACACAGCTATAAAAAGGGAGGAAGGTACTCTTTGGAAGAGGGCAAAGTGAAGTACGTGTTTATAATATGCGCAGAACAAAGGGGGGTAGGCTCTACCTTCATATTTCCACTAGTGTGTGGAAAATTATCTCCAGTGGACACACCGATGCCCTTGGCAAGGGGAGTCAGGTGGCTGGGGGCAGGTGGGAGAGACTCGATTTTCATTGAATCCTCTTTTGTGCCTCTTGAAATTTTGAACCCTGGAGATGCATTACCTATCTAAAATATAAAGTTTTTAAATAAATTAAATTTTATGACAATATGAAAAAGCATTTGTACCTCAGGAAATGCTGCCTCCCCGCTGCCCAATCAAGTAAGCCTATTTGCCTGGATGCCCTCCCTCCCACCTCCTGCTCTGGAGGGAGAGGGTCTTGCTAGTCAACAGCAGAGTGAAATATGAACGTGGGGGTCAGTGTAGAGCACGCTACCATCCATGAGTGCTGGGAGGAAAACAACGGGCCTCTGCTTGGATCTTGGGTTAGTCTGTTTTTAGCCAGGTTTCCTTGGGCAAACGACTTTATCTCTTTGAGCCTTAGATTCCCCACCTGCAAACTAGGGACCATCATAATGTCCTAACAAGATCCAGGAAAGCTGGAGCCAGGTGCTTGTATTCCAAAAGGGAGTCCAATGGTGGAACCCCAGGCATCTTGATCCTGTCAATGAAGCCACCTAAACTTTGGCCTTCAAAAGTACCCCTTCTGTAAGGTAAGGGTGGGCTCTTATGTGATCTTAGATCCCCGATACGTCTGCAAGGTTGGTATAATTAGCCCATTTTACAAAGGAGGGCAATGTGGCCCAGAGAGCTTAAGTGTCTTTCCCAAGGTCACACAGCCAGGAGTTGGCAGAACTGGCATTCAAACCCATATCTGCCCAGCTCCAAGCACCCCCAGACAGCGCTGCGCACACAGTCTATCTGATATACCTATTGCCTATTTGTGCTCCTAAGACCCTCAAACGGGTCACATCCCAGCCCCGTATTAATCCTGAATTATTAATCACTTCAGTAAGTAGGGCGCAGGCCGAGGGGATTGGGGCGAGAGACGGGCATATCAGTATGCAGGCCCGTGTTTGCAGAGTGCTGACTCCACAACTTGTCTTAATGGCCATGAGCTTTTGACGAGGAACTGAGTCTCCCCCCGCAGCAGAACTGTGAATCACTGCTGTCTGCATCCAGATTGATGGCCTCATAGTCAGGATGCCCACTGCTCAGAGGATGACGGGGCTGGGATCACTGATGGGAAAGGCAAAGGTGCCAGCGCCCAGGTCAGGAGGCTCTGACAGAAAAGGTCAGTTAGGAGGGCAGGGCAGAGGCCTGGTACCCCTCCAGTGGCGGGAGAGGAAGAGGAGTGATACAAGGACGATGGGCCATGTGAGTGACGGGAGAGTGTTCCAGTTACCTCCTGCTGCATAGAAGGCCGTTCTAAACTTAAGTGGCATAAAGCAACCATGTTATTATGGTTGTGAGTTCTACGGGTCAGGAACTTGGGCAGGGTGGATGGAATGTCTCAGCTCCATGTTATCTGGGTCTCAGCTGGGAAGGCTGGGGGCTGGAATCATCTGGAGGCTTCTTGCCTTGCTGGTGCCCGAGCTGGAATGACTCCCTGTGGCCTGGGATTCCTCACAGCATTCCTCACAGGGCAGCTGAACTTCTCACATGGGGCTCAGAGGTCCCAGAGCAAGTGTGCCAGCAGCACAGGTGGAAGCCGCTCCACTTTCATGACCCTGCGTCAGAAGTCACGAGCATCACTTCCTGCTATTCCTCGAAGCAGTCACAAGCCTCCCGAATTCCAGGCACAGACTCCCCCTCTTGTGGGAGGAATGTCAAAGCATTTGCAAGTATTTCTGAAACCCGCGGAAGGGAAAAAATGTCAGAGGAAAGAAGAGGAGGAAGAGTAATAGAAGAAATCCTATTAACTGAAGGAGAAGAAAGAGGAAAAGTAATAGGGATGAGGAAGACTCGCGGAGGAAATCATTTGCCAGGAGGAGTGATCACAGAAGTAGTGGTAATAGGAAGAGGAGTGATGCTTGGAGAGGTAACATTAAGGATAGTGACAAGAAAAACAGTAGCAGCCTGAACAGGAGGAACTGTAGTAGGAATGGGAGGGTTAAAATAGGAGAGGCCATTATACCTGGGGCGGTGGGTAGAGGAGAAAGCGAAGTTGTGCAAACAGCAGGGCAGTATTTGGGGAGTGATGCAAGGAAATAGTAATAAGAATGGCAGCAAATGAAGAACCTTGCAATGTAACAGGACGAGAGGAGGAAGGTAGTAGTGATGGGACGTTGTAAGCAGAGGAGTAGAAAAGGGAAGAGGAGCAATCGTGTGGGAGAAATGAATGCATGATGAGGGCGGGAGCGGCAGTAACGGGAGGTGCTGTGGAAGAGTGGTTTAGGACCCAGAAGGCTCTGGAAACAGGTGCCTGGTTTCAGATCCACCTCCAAACTGCATGGCCTCTGGTGAGTTTCTGAACCTTACCTCAGTTTTCTTATCAGTAAAATGGGCATGGCGATACTAATCACACCTCCCTGATGAGGCTGTTGTGAGGGTTGATGAGCTAATTTGTGTAAAACATTTAGTGCCTGGCTCATACGGGGCCTGTGTAAGTGTTAGCTATTGTTACTAGTTCTGTTAAGACCATGGACATGGGAGAGGTATCCCGAGCCCACGACAGTCGCTGCAGGGGGGCCTGTCAGGGAAGCAGGACCAGCAGAATGAGGACTGTAAGCCCTGCCACGAAGAACAAGTCGGGTCAGAACTCAGCCAAGGTCACTCACCAAGGAATGGCACCCAGGCCCCACCCAGGCCTCCAGGCCACGGGCCAGGGCTCTCTGGGGAGAAGGAGAGAAGGTTTGGGTCCAGGTGCTCAGGGCTGGTGCCCTAGAACATTCTTGACCGAAGACTCTGCCTGCACTTCCTGGGAACCAGCCAATCTTTGGTGGAGGGCAGGCACAATCTGATCTGGTGAAGCAGGGGTGCTGAGCAAACCACCCAGCTGCAGGCAGGAACTATTACTACTTATCTTTCTCTTTATTGTTGAAAATATAAAGAAAGTAAGCTTTACTGGTATTTAATACATGGATTGAGCATGGTACATATATTTAATTTATAGGTATGTACATATTTAGGGGGTACATGCTCCCAAATTGTTTTACCAAAAGGGGGTGAGACCACAAAATTCAGAGAACCGTGTGTGAAGGTAATCATACCGGAGCCAGCCAGCCCTCCGGGGAGTTTGTGTGGAGTCACGCCCTAACAATTGCTCTGCAATTACTGCAGGGCCCCAGCAGGGCTCCGAGCGCCTGTCCAAGGCCTCTCTGGGCCTTGCTTCTCTTTCTAAGCCCTGAGTCTAGGGCTGGGCTCCCCATCGTCCTGAGCTTTTCTTTCACTCCTTCCCTGATTACTGCCATCAAAAAATTGGCATTCCACATTTTTATATGTCCTTCCCCTTCCGATAAAATAATCCAAATAATTCCAGACGGACTGCCAGGATGCAGCATTGGGCACCGGAAAAAGCACAAGCTTCTGAGTCACCCAGGCCTAGGTTCAAATCCCAGCTCCGCTCAGTGGATTCTTGCTGAGCATCTACTATGTGCAAAGCACTGCACTTTGTGCAGGCGTAGATCAGCCACTTGGACAAAATCTTTGCTCTTACAGCTTACATCCTATGAGAACAGCTGATTTGCTGCATGACCTCAGACAGGGTCACTGTACCTCTCTGAGTCTCAGTTTACTCATCTGTGAAGTGTGGCTCATAACCCCCAACCTTGCAGTACGGCTGTGATGAAAGGAGGTCTGGAATCTGGGGCATTCGAGGGATGTCATCTCAGGGGCCTAGACCTGGAAGGAACCTCAGCCCAACCCTCTATTCTGCAGCTATTGAGAAAAGCAGATGAGTGATGGGTAGTGACTTGTCCAAGGTCGCTCAGTGAGGTGGGGGCAGAGCAAGAACGGCCCAGGGGTCATCTCTTGTCCTTCTTCCCTCCAGTCTGAGGCTCTCTGCCTGGTCCAGCCAGGACTGAGGCCCATCATGTTCCAGGGCAGAAGAAAGCACTTTGACTGCTTCTGCCGACTTCTTACCTCTCACTCTACCCCCGAGGGGTCATGGGGGAAAAGTAACCCGGCTCCGCTGGAGAAACAGCAACTTCAAGTGTCTGGGCTGGAAAAACCCATGGGAGCCCCAGGCAGTCCAGCTTTTGAGTCACATGGAGAAAACTATTCTTTAAATACCAGTCCAGATCCATCCACTTCTCTACAAATGATCCAATTTCATTCCTTTTTATGGCTGAGTAATATTCCATTGTATATAGGTACCACAGGATCTAGAGACTGTCATACAGGGTGAAGTCAGAAAGAGAAAAACAAATATTGTATATTAATGCATATATGTGGAACCTAGAAAAATGATACAGATGAACCGGTTTGCAGGGCAGAAACTGAGACACAGAGGTAGAGAACAAATGTATGGACACCAAGGGGGGAAGTTGTGGGAGGTGGTGGTGGGATGAACTGGGAGATTGGAATTGACATATATATACTAATATGTATAAAATGGGTAACTAGTAAGAGCCTGCTATATAAAAAATAAATAAAATTCTAAAATTCAAAAAAAAGCAAAAAACAAAAAACCAGTCCAGCCTCAGATGCTCAGGGAAGAGGCCCAGCACAGTATGGGGAAGGGTGAGGAGGCACGTGCAGCACCGGGAACTCAGCTCCAACCACAAACCAGCACATCTTAACCAGCAAAACCACAGCCTGATCCCTGTCCCACCCTTTTGTCCAAAGACGAGTCGGTGGGCATGCTTTCACCCTTCCTCTGGCTACAGGGGCTCATCAAAGGATGATTTCATTGAATCCACAGAGGACCCCACTCCAGAGCCCTGGGATATATAAGTTTCTCCATCTTGATACATTTGCAGGGATGTTTTACACCCTAAGATTGGGGGACCAGGAAACTGCCTTCCTTGCCTGACCTTCAATCCAGGTCAGTGTCTATGGGCTTGGAGTAAATGTCTCCAGAGAAATGTCTTTAAATAAGCAGATTCCATACTTGAGATGTGGCCAGAACTGCCCCAAACCATTTCTGTTTGCCCTGTCACATTTGCACAGTTAGGTTTTTTGTTTGTTTGTTTTATAAATTTATGTATTTACTTATTTATTTTTTGGCTGTGTTAGGTCTTTGTTGCTGTGTGTGGGCTTTCTCTAGTTGCAGTGAGCGGGGGCTACTCTTCGTTGTGGTGCGCGGGCTTCTCATTGTTGTGGCTTCTCTTGTTGCAGAGCACGGGCTCTAGGCACGCGGGATTCAGTAGCTGTGGCATGTGGGCTCAGTAGTTGTGGCACACGGGCTTAGTTGCTCCCTGGAATGTGGGATCATTTCAGGCCAAGGATCGAACTTGTGTCCCCTGCATTGGCAGCAGATTCTTAAGCACTGTGCCACCAGGGAAGCTCTGTTTGTCTGTCTGTTTGTTTAAACCAATCATTGTCTCTTCTTCAAAAACCATGAGAAGGGAAGATATTAATCGCTCCATTCCATATGTAGCTTGTATCAGTGGGCTGCACAAGCATCCAGGACTCGAGGGGTCAAGATCCTAGACAGAGGGCAGCTCACTGAGATGAGCCCAACATTCTCCCTTGGGTCATCTGCACAGTGCAGGAGGTAGAGAAGCCAAATGAGCTCTAAGTAGTTTCCTGGGGCTGACTAGACAAAGTTCGAAGTTCAGGGCTACCAAAGCCACCAAGACTTGAAGATCCTAGAGGGAAGGGAGGCACAGAGAAGTAAGCCCAACCCTCACTACCATTTTTTCCCACAGGCATTTGCTACTGAAAAGCAGAGTTGAAGTGTTCTCCAGTCTCACAGCACTTAAGAGACAAAGTTGCAGTTTGGAGCCCATCAGAGAGGAGAAGCTCTAGGAACCATCGAGGGTTTTCGTTGGGACCATGGCAGGGGAGGAGGGAATTATAGCCCAGGAGTAAGGGGGAACCACAGGTGAGCTAAGACTTACAAATATAGCAACCCAGACTTATATCAGCTGAGCCCCAGATGAGATTAAGGCAATATACCCTAACTCTAGCTATGTCACAGGAAAGGACCAGTCTTCTCTGGAGGAAGCTAACATCATGAAGACCCTCTTCAATTTCTCACGCACGGTGTCTGGCATTCAATTTTAAAAAATTGTTTTAAACCAGACACACCAATAAGCAGAACCAAAAAAAAAAAAAATAGCCAATAGAAATAGACCCAAAGGTGACTGAGATTTTAGTGTCATCAGCTGTGGACGTTAAAACAACTGTGATTGATATGTTCAAGAATATGTAACAAATGCTGAATTTCACCAGAGAATTGGAATCTATAAGAAATAACCAACTGGAAATTCAATAACTGAAAAACACCATCACTAAAATCAAGAACTCAGTGGATGGGTTTACAGATGATTGTGTGCCTCTGAAGAGAAGATTTGTGAATTGGAAGACAGGTCAGTAGAAATACGTAGAAAAATATTTCCAATATAAAAAACAAAAATGATGGAAAATACAGCAAAGAGATGTACAGCACACAGTGAAAAGGTTTAACATACATGAACTGGAGTCCCAGAAGAGAAAGAGAAGTATAATGGGACAGAAACAAAAGTCCTGATAATGATCAAGAATTTTCCAAAACTGATAAAAAGACGTCAAGCCATAGTTCCAATAAATGCTACAAACCCAAAGCAGGATAAATGTAAGGCAAGCAACACCTAAGCCCGTACGAGTAAAATTGCAAAAATCCAAAGGCAAAAAACAAACAAGCAGAAAAGGCATAAAAGCAGTCAGAGGAAAAAAGACGCATTACCTTCAAAGCAACAGCGGTCAGACTGACAGTTAACTTCTTAACAGAAACATTGGAAGGTGGAAGGTAATGGATGGCATCTTTAAAGTACTGACAAAAATCAACTACCAACCTAAAATTCTGTACAGAGAGAAAATATCCTTCCAAAAGAAGGCAAAATAAAGACACATACAGCTGAGAGAGATGTTACCCACAGACCACACTAAGAGAAATTCTATAGGGAGTTTTCCAAGCAGAACGTAAATAATCCCAGATGGAAATATGAACATGCAGAAAGAAATGAAGGGTAAATTTGGAGTAAATTGAAATGGAACTTGACTGCACAAAAAAAGCTATAATGTTTTCTGGGGTTTAAAATACATGTAGCATTAAAATGCATGAAAACGACAGGCCAGGTAAAATACTGTGAGGCCCTAGCATGTTCTCCAATGTGATAAAAGTACCGATTTACACTGGACTCTACTAAAGATGCATGTCATAATATTGAGGGTGACCACTAAATTAATCAGCAAAGAATATATAACTAATAATCTAACGGAGGGGGGAAATGAAATAACAAAAACTTCTTGATTAGTCCAAGACAAGGAGAGAGGAAACAAAACATAAATTGGGTGGTACAGATGGAAAACAAATGTTGACATTGTAGATGTAAAATAGAATCAATGCAACAGATACTGTAAAAGTACTTACTAAATGCAGGACTGTGCTCAGTGCAAGACACACAGACAATTAAATCTCAGTCCCTTCCACCATGCAATTTAGTCGGGATTTTAAGGAGAGGGAGCAATCTTGTCATCTCCTGTTGAAATTCAAGGGAGCCTTCATGAAGACGGTGGCATTTGAACTGGGCCTTTAAGGATGGGAAAGATTTTTCACAAGAGGTAGGCTTGGTAGGAGGACATGGGCAACGTGGGCAAATGGCCAGCGGCAGTAAGGATCCCTGGGTGTCAGAGGAGCAGAACAGTGTGGATGGGGCAGAATGTTTACACATGTGACTCATAGGAGAGAAAGTAATGAAGACCTGTTGGGCCAGATGAGGAGTAACCTTCAGTCCAGCCCAGGGACTAAGGACCACATTTCCAAACCATGAAAACAAATAGCTAGAAGGAGGCATCGAGTTCATCTAGTCAACCTTCCCATTTTACAGATGAGCAAATTGAGACTTGTAAGCTCAACTATTAAGCTTTCTAGTACAAGTATAACATGGACTGATGTGGGTTTTTGAGACCTCATTCTTGTGGCCCTTGGGGAGGAGGATTGGAGAGGCAAGATCAGAGGCAGGGAGACCAATGAGGGGTGTGTGATGGTCCAAGTGAGGGTGAGGGGCCCTGCCCGGGGGCAGGGATCCTGGAGATGGCTGAAGGGGAAGAGGCACACGTGGGTGACATTGTGTGATGTGGCCGTGCTCCAGCAGTGAAGGCTGGCTGAAAACCCCATGTGAATGAGTCAGGGTTCTCCAGTGAACGATAGGATGTGTGTGTGTGTGTGTGTGTGTGTGTGTGTGTGTATACATACATACATACGTATAGATATTGATATATCGATATATAGATATATTGACATAGATAGATATAGATAGATAGAGAGATTTATTATAAGAAATTGGCTGACGTGATTTTGGAGACTGAGAAGTCTAGACCAAGGAAAGCTAATGTTGTAAGTTCCAGTCCGAGTCCTAAGGCTGGAGAAGACCAGTTCCCAGCTCAAAGACTGGCAGAGAGAAAGGATTCTTTCTTACTTAGCCTTTTATTCTATTCAGACCTCCAGTGGATTGGATGAGGGCCACCCACACTGGGGAAGGCAAGCTGCTTTACACAGTCTACTGATTCAGATGTTAATCTCATCCAGAGACACCCGCACAGACACACCCAGGATAATGTTTGACCAGATATCTGGGCGCCCTAAGGCCAGCCAAGCTGACACATGAAGTTAACCATCACGCCACGTTAGCCATAGATCCCTCTACCCAGCACACTCAAGGAGAGGCCAGCCTAGGCCAGAACACACAGTGTGAAATCATGCCCCCAAACTCAGGGTGTGAACCTTCTGGGGAAAGGAACTAAGATTTATCAAGCCTCTGGCAAGTTTGCACCAGGCTAAGCGCCATGGCTAGGAGTGATCTCATTTAATGCTCCTGATCACCCTCAGAGGAGGGTTTGCACTTTTTCCTTTGCAGCCGAGGAAACTGAATCCCAGGGAGGCAAAGTGTGGCAGAGCTGGAGCCCCAGCTTGACTACTACGAGGCTCACAGTGGTCTGCAGCATCAACCAGGCTTACAAATGACTCAACCCAAATGTATTAATTACAGGACCATTGCCTGCTGTATCCAACAGACCCCCAAATGCATAGTGGCTCAAATATGATATAAGCTTATTTCTCACTCATGTGAAGTCCAAAACCACCTTCTCCATGCAGTGATTCAGAGATCACGTTTCTTCTGTGTTGTGACTCCACCATTTCCACACGGTTATATACATTGAGCTGGTGAAAAGGGAAACAGGAGTCAGGGACATTTAAGAGGCCTGGAAGAGGCTTACATCACATTATATAGATATAGATATATTCTTTTTGTTGCACATATATACAATGGAGTATTACTCAGCCATAAAAAGAAACGAAATCGAGTTATTTGTAGTGAGGTGGATGGACCTAGAGTTTGTCACACAGTGAAGTAAGTCAGAAAGAGGAAAACAAATACCATATGCTAACACATATATATGGAATCTAAAAAAAAAAAAAAGGTTCTGAAGAACCTAGGGGCAGGACAGGAATAAAGACGCAGATGTAGAGAATGGACTTGAGTATATGGGGAGGGGGAAGGGGAAGCTGGGACGAAGTGAGAGAGTGGCACGGACATATATACACTACCGAATATAAAATAGATAGCTAGTGGGAAGCAGCCGCATAGCACAGGGAGATCTGCTCAGTACTTTGTGACCACCTAGAGGGGTGGGGTAGGGAGGGAGGGAGGGAGACGCAAGAGGGAGAAGATAATGGGGATATATGTATATGTATAGCTGATTCACTTTGTTATAAAGCAGAAATTAACACACCATTGTAAAGCAATTATACTCCAATAAAGATGTTAAAAAGTAATAAAAAAATAAAATAAAGTTAAGCAAAAAAAAAAAGATATAGATATAGATATATAGTATCAGTACACACACACACACACACACACACACACACACACACACACACACACACTGTCTTAGATTAGACCAAGACTTAGGGACGCTTGGTGCAAGCATTTATTTAGGGAAAGCTCAGGAGTACCTGGTAAGGGAGGGAGGGAAGCTGGAAGAGGCAGGGAAGAAGCCAAGCAGGGAGGTGGTTTCAGGAGAAGTCTGGCCTCAGCCTGACCCCACAGGTTGCTCTGGAGCACGAACAATACTTGAGGGCACAATACTTCCCCCCATCCCACGGGAAGAGTGTAACATCCCAGACGCCACCCCGCACACCCCCAGAAGGCTCCTGTTGGCTGAAAGCCATTCTCAGGGGAAGGTGCAGCCAGAGCTGTTAGCAGCCAACACACGCAGCAGCTGGGAGGTGGGTGCACTGTCTGGTGACAGGGATCTGGGTGGAGCGCTTGCAGCATCTACTATGAGTGGAGAGAAAGAAAAGTTTCCTGCAGGAGAGGTTTTTTGACCAGGGTCACAAAAAATAAGTTAGAGTTTTCCAAGAACGGGGAATTAAAAATACTGATTTGGTACCTACTCTCCCCACATCTGGGCTTGTCTTGTCCCCGGATGGCAGCCCTGCCATCCTGTATGTGAGTGTCTGTTCCTGCCTGGACTGTGTGTGGCCTTCTGAGGGCAAGTTCTGGGTCCATCTGCTTTCGACCAGTGCCCCTTTCTCCAGCTCCATACTGTGTGCCAGGCCCGCAGGTGCCAGAATCTCCAAGGTGCTGGGGGACAAGTGAGGGACACAAACATGTAGGCAAATGGGTCCCACAAGACAAGACTGGCCAAAATACCCCAGGAGTACTCCCAGCACGTGGCCCCGTGCTCATGTAGGAGAGGGGCTAAGTGTTTGGTGAATGACAGAAGAATGTCCTTCCCAGTCCTCCCAGGTCTCCAAGGGCTTGTTGCATCCCTGACACAGAATAAGGTGCTCCGTAGAAATTTGTGAAGTGGATGTCCCCAGGGCTGGATTTGGGCTCAGAAATTGTTTTCTGTTCACTCTTCACTGTGGCTAAGCTGGACGCTGAGTTCGGGAATGTGTCTATACAGACCCCAGGGCTGCCATCCTGTCCCTGGTCCCCACCCCAGTAGACAGGTCTAATGCCAGACCTCAGCGGTCCTCCTCCCCCTTTCCCCCCATCCCTGGTGTCTTTGTAGGAACATGGTATTTAGTGCCTTGGGTGCTAGAATACGAAATGTGTGCTTTGGTTCTACATCCACTGTGACCACTGTCTTTGTCAGCCAGGGCTCCCATAACAAAATGCCACAGACTTGGTAGGATTTAACCAAAATCTATTTTCTCACAGTTCTGGAGACTGGGGGTCCAAGGTCAAGGTGCCACCAGGGTCAGTGTCTGGTGAGGTTCTCTCCATGGGTTGCAGACGTCCACCTTCTCACTGCATCCTCATGTGACCTTTCCTCATGCTCCCATGGAGAGAGAGACCTCTGGTGTCTCTTCCTCTTGTTATCAGGGCACCAATCCCATCTTGAGGGCCCTACCCTCATGACTTCACCTAAACCTAATCACCCCCAAAGGCCCCACTCCAAATATCATCACATTGGGGGTTAGGGCTTCAACATATAAATTTTGGAGAGACACAGTTCAGTCCATAGCCACCATCTATGGTGTTGGTGCAGGGCATAAAGGGTGAATGAGGTGTAAAAAGTCCCTGCCCTCATGGAGCTTAAATTCTAGAGGGAAGGGGGGAAATGGGGGAAAGTTATGAGGTATAATGAGATATAATGAGTGATTAGAAGAAAACAAACAGCCTGTGACAGAGGCAAAGTAGAATCTACTTTGAGAGGAAGATCAGGGAAGGCTCCTCTGAGGAGGTGGCATTTCAGCTGAGATTTAAATGGCAAGGAGAAGGCAGTCATGAGAGGGTAAGGGGAGCATGTTCTAGGCCCAGAAGAGAGGAACAAGCTGAGCCAGTTGGAGGCACTAAATGAGGACTCTGGCTGCTGCAAGATTTAGAGGAAACGAGGCCATGGTCAGAAATGAAGTTGAGATAAATGGCAAAGCCTTATCCCAAGGGCTCTGTGGTCCCGTAAGGAGTTTGGATTTCACTCTCAGGGCAACAGGAAGCCATGTAGGGTTTCTGACAGGGAAAGACATGGTCAGATTCACGTTGTCAGAAGTTCCTTTGGGATTCTTTTGGAAGTTCCTTTGGGATGGCCTGCAAAGGTCCATTCTGCAAAGGAATGGACTTCAAGAGGGGATGAAAGAGGGGTGGTCATCGGAGGCTGGGGAAAAAATTGAGCTAATTGGTGGTCTGGGGCAAAGCAGGGGGACTCAGAAAAGGTGGTGGAAGCTACACCACTTGGTCCTAACTCTTTACTTCGTGAGGCCTTACCCTTCGCCGTTTAACTTTGCAGCGCCTGTTCCTTCGTGCTGCACTTGGCCACGTGAGTTGCTCCAATCAATGGGATGTCAGCAGATGTGACCGCAGCAGAGCCTAAAATGGGCCCGTGCACTTGGGGGGTGTTCACCCAGAGCCTCTGCCATCACTATGCACTGGGCTGGCCTGGCGGAGGACGGGAGACGTGTGCAGTTGCCCCAGGCCAAGGCCAGCCTAGAGCCGTGGCCAGCCAGCAACCCCCAGACACATGAGAGTCCATCCAAGATTAGAGAACTGCCCAGCCCACCCCCAGCTGATCCCGGGCACATGAACAGATGCTATCATTGGATTCTCTGAGGTCTGGAGTTGTTTGTTACGCAGCAATACAGGAGCCCCACTCTGATCCTCGGGGGATACATTCCAAGACCCCCAGTGGAAGCCTAAAAGCACGAGCAGTACCAAAACCTATACAGACTATGCTTCTTTTATGATAAAATTTAACTTAGAAATTAGGCACAGTCAGAGAAAATATCTGAGTTGCTGACATCACTACTCTTGCACTTTGGGACCATTGTTAAGTAAAAGAAGGGCTACTTGAACACAAACACTGTGATACCAGGACAGCCGATCTGAAACCAAGACGGCTGCTAAGTGACTAACGCCGGAAGCGTATCTAGTGTGGATGCGCTGGACAAAGGGATGATTCACGTCCCAGGTGGGAGGGAGCAGGACGGCGTGAGATTTCATCACGCTACTCAGAACAGTGAGCGATTTAAAACTTCTGAAGTGTTTATTTCTGGAATTTTCCACTTAAAATTTCAGACCACGGTTGACCGCAGGTAACTGAAACCACGGAAAAAGAAACCGCGGCTGGGATGGGGGGTGGACCACGGTATTGTCTTTCTAGAGAACAGATACAGGAGGAGATAGAACCAGACCACCTTGCTGATGTTTGTGTGTGAGAGTGAGGGGTGGGGGGAGTCTGGAGGACCCCAGTTTTCTGGGTAGATGGTGTCCCCTAAATAAAGACAAGGAAGAGGGGATCTGGAGGCTAGCAAGGAAGCAGGTCTGTGGAGAGGATCAGAGTCCTGTTCTCTTTGCTTTGAAGGACAACAGCGAGTCACTGAGGGCTCTCGAAGCAGGACAGTGACCTGGGACTGCAAGGAAGGGGGTATCCTGAACCGAATTCTCCTGTCCCCAGTGCGTTCCCCTCCACCGCCCCCCCGCAACCCCCGCCCCCCGTAGGCCTTTCCCAGAGGTGGAACTTAAACAAATGTCTTTCGTCCATTCTGTTCCCAGAGAGAAACAGACCGTTTCTCCCCTTTTCCAGTTGCTAGGACACTAATCTGTTTGAGAAAGGCGTGGGAACATCTGGTTGGCGAGAACAGAGCTTCCGGGAATTTCCTTTGTATCTGTGATTCTGTCAACTCTCCTGGTGTTCCTGAGGGCCAGGGCTCTCCAGCCCTCCGGCTGGTCGCCTGGGCAGCAGTGAGGAGGGCGGGGCCCCTTTCAGTGAGCACTGCCTGGGTGCTAGTAAAGTCCAGGTGCATGGGTGCTGCTCCCCACCCCAGAGGGGCCAGCGCTCCGAGTAAAGGGCCCACCTTAGCTTTTTCCTGCTTTACCTTTCTTCCAAAGATAGACATTAGTTTTGTGTCTGTTATCACCTGTCTCCCTCACTAAGCTCCGTGAGGCCAATGCTTTGATTGGTCACCACTGTACCCCTGGTGCATAGAAAAAGGTCTGACACGTAGTAATAATATACTGAACGTTTGTGGAGGGCTTACCAGCTGCATGGTGTTTTTGTGATTTCTTTAGATATACTAATCCTTTTAGACTTCAAAATGACCCTTCAAAACCTGGGTAGTATTGTTGTCTCCATTTTATAGGTGAGGAAACTGAAGCACAAAGAGATGAAACAACTTGCTCAAGGAAGTAGCAAAACTGGGAATCCCAGGCAGTCTGGCCCCCGAACCTGTGCTCAGAGAGGAAAGACAATTTGTTGAATGAATCAAGGACCTTGCCCCACGTCACACAGGGGAGCTGGGGTCAAGAGTCCCATCCCCTCCCTCACACACACAATAGCAGCAGGGCTCATTGCTCTCATCTTTGTGGGGTGTGGATTTCCAGGAGGCTGGGGCTGGGTTTCCCCTGCTGCTTCATCTGGCCGGGAGACCACAGGTGGGCTCTGCTCAGAACCATCAAAGGGCTAGGTCACAGGTTTCCCTCCAGGCCACCAGCGCCTTGCCAAGCTCCAGGCACCTTCACCATGTCCGATGGAGCGACAAGCAGGGGCTGTGCACACAGGGTAAGTCAGACAGAACCAGACAGGCCCTTCCTGCCGCTGTCACAGCAGTGGTCCTTACTGGTTGCCCAAGAGGACAGGCAGACCCCCTCAGCCCTGGGCCCCTTGTCTGCAGCCCCTCAGCCCTCGTCTTCTGTTCCTTTTCTCAATCTAGAAAACCGTTCAAAAGTCTGAGGCCCAGGTCACCTGGCTTTTCATCTGTTCTTCCCAAATCTATCGATTAGAACACCAACCAGCCTGTGCACCGACTCACCCAAAAGGCCAAACTCAGGAAAATCAAAATGGCATTTGAAACTTATCAGTCTTGGCCTCGGATTTCAAAGTTCCCAGCATTTGAAACTCAGAAGTCTTAACTTTCAAACTAGAAAGTCTTTGCTTTTGAAATTCTTGGCATTTGAATCCAAAAAGTCTAGGCTTTTAAAACTCAAAGCTTCTCCCCACTCCCCCCACCCCCCGTCCCGGCCGCCCGCCCCCCTGCCGTGTTTCTGTTTATCATTCTTTTTCTGAAACAATGTCAGATGGGAGAGAGCAAAGGACTGGGGATAGGGCGGCTGTGTGTGTGTGTGTGTGTGTGTGTGCATATGTGTGGGGAGGAACATCAGTAAATACCTGTGCATGAAGGGTTAACCAAACCCTTTCTCCTTCTCTTAAGAACAAATCTGACCTTGGGTTCACTTACTATCTCTATTAACCCTAGAAACCGGAGAAAGGTGGCATGTCAGCTGTGTTGCCAGGCAACATTGCTCATGTTAACAATGACTCTTGATTGGTAAATTGCATCTGGACTGGAAGGACTATGAATGAATTATAAATGCCCGATGGGGACGCCAAAACATTGAGCTTCCCCGTGTACAAAGAGTCTTATAACTGGGCGTGTCCCTTGCAGGCTCCCTGGAAACTTTGCGTATGGAGTTTTTGTTAAAAAAGACATTGACTCCTGAGGCATGAGTCTTTGAGATCCACACTTCTTGCCTAGTGGGGACTTCATCTCCTGGACCTAAGTTGTCACCTGAGGACCAGACACTCCTGAGCTGCTGAGCTGCTGTGGGAAGTCGCAGGGCCTGGTGCTGCCCTCAGGCAAGCTGTTTCTTGGACTGTGTCTTGAGTGACCTATGGTCAGATATGAATTTCATTGTCTAGTTGAACCCAGAGAAGATCCCCCCTGGTGGCTTCCCCCCATTAGCTCACATCTCTGTTTCAGGTCCAGCTAGGGAGGCACTTGGAATATACAACTTAGCTGGAGAAATGTCTAAAGGGAGGGGAAGGCAATGCCCACTATGTGCCCAGGACCTCTGCATATTGTACAAGAGTTCATCTCATCTCACAACACCCCTTTCAGGTGAGGATAACCACACCCATTTTACAGATGAGCACACTGAGGCTCCCAGAGGTAAAGAGACTTGCTGAAGGTGACTCAAAAAGCTGATGGCAGAGCTGATGTCAGGAAGACATCAAGTACTGACAAATATTGGTTCAAGTACAGGCTCTGTTGTGTATGAGCCAGCAGACCTTGTGGGCTACTCTGAACCTCAGTCTCAAAATAAATGGATGTAATCATATTACCATACAGGAAGCCTGTAAGGCTTGAGATAGTCTACTTTGAGATGTCGGGTGCTACAGTGCAGTAGAATTCAAAATCTTCCCCCAATCTCCCCACTCTGTCTGCTGCCAACCCACCCCAGGGTCTGTACTATCTGACAACAGTCTCTAGCTGCCATTGGCTACATGGCAGATGTCCCCAGTTCGGCAGGGCAGCATTTCTGTGTCACAGATTGTCCTAGGGCACAGCTAGGACAGAGGTTCTGGCTGTGTTTACCATGCATTCCAGAATTGCCTCTGGCAAATGTGAGTAAACATAACTGTTGTTAAAGCAGCTGGAAAGAATCCACCCATTCAATAAATATTTGATGAACACCTACTATGTGTGGGGCATTGTGAATACTATTATCTCTGAGCACACATAATCCTTGCCCTTACAGTTTCAGTCTAGTTAGAGAGACAGACATGAATCAAGTAACTCCTGAAATTAATATATAGGTTTTAAAAACCAGCAAACGTTACAAAGGCAATTGCAGGGTGCCATGAAAACTTGTAACACATGGTCTGTTGTAAACTACTGGAGTTAATGCCCACCCAGCCTCATGCCCTCATTTTCTCAATTTTCCTTTGGCGACCCACTTCTACCTTCTACCAGTCCATATGATTCAGGTGGTGATGGTGAGTTTAGGATAGGCACATGACCCTGGCCAATCAGAGCATTCCATTCCCTGACCACTTCAATGGTTGGTCACAGATATACCTGTGACCTAAATCTGGCCAATGACGTTCAACTCTGGGACTTTTGTAGGGACAGTTGAGAAAAGACAGTTCTCTTTCTGCTGGGGTTTCTAAATTGGAGGATCAAATATCTGGCTTTTCCATGGGCGCCCCAGGCAGAGCCTGCCTAAACCTGGAGTTCTCTAGAGGAAGCCTGAGAGATTTGTTATCGGGCAGCTTCCTGGTGATGTCATTTGAGACTCTAGATACAGCTATACCTGAAGCCATTACCCCCAGGCTTTATCTGAACCAAAAATCACCCTTTTTGGCTTAAGTTAGTTTAAGTTTGTTTTTCCACCACTTTCAATTGAGAGTTTGGCCTAATACAGGACTAATGGGTCTTGGAAGACTTCCCTGAGGAGTGACATTCACTCTGATTGCTGAAGAACGGGTAAGAGTGAACTAGACAAAGAGGCCAAGTCTGAAGTCAGCAGCTTTGGCTTGAAACCCTTGAGAATTCAGGAAGGGGGAGAGGCCTACTTGCTGTGCAGGCAGAAAAAGGACAAATGAGGGGAGATCATCATGGGGAAAAGGTTAAGTCCCAAATCACACTTATACTTAAATCATCTGTTGTCTTTCATTTCAGCAAACATAGAAATGCTTTTTGCTAAGACCTATATTATAATGAGTTCCCTTTGCAGACAAAAAGATACCCTTCCCTACACGGACATTCCCACAGGACAAGGTCCATGCCTGCCTTCAAAAGCACTTCTGCTTCTGGCTTTGGAGGCAGAAAAAAAAATTTTTTAAGGGAGGGGACAATTTAAACAAAAAAAAGTAATAGACTGAAAATGAGTCCTATTTTTAAATGCAAATAACCATTTCTTAATTTACGGTTTATAATCTTGTGCAATTTTGTGTTTTAGATTATCTATTTTTTTTCGTTATGAAAGTAATATAACCACATTTTGGGATGTGCAGAAGAGAAAAAAGATAACCCTTTATAATTCCCTCATTTCGACCCCAAATTGAAAAAGTTAGTTTTGGGTATTTTTCTTCTTTTTCCTTGGCTAGTTCCATTCAGCATATAGCCCAGCGCTTTTCACCCAGGAATTTGTTAAATGCAGATTCTGACTTAGTAGGCCTGGGGTGGTGGCTTGGATTCTGCCTTACTAATAAGCTTGCGGGTGATGCCACTGCCGTTCCAGACCATGCACTGAACCATGCAGAGTTGAGGTCAACTGAAGGCTGTGTGGCCTTAGGCAACCCACTCAGCATTTTTACCCCAGTCCATGAGTCTGGGTTCTCAAGGGTCTTCTGTTGACCCCCAGACTGGATTAAAGAGCCAGACAATAGGAGGTGCCCAAGGCACCAACGTGTAAGTGCTGCTAAAATGTCACTGGGAAATTGGGTGGGTTTGCATAGCCTCTGAGGTGGGGGTGAGATTCTTGAGGAGGCTGCCACAGTGGGAGGCTCCAAGGAGGGTGGGCCCTCATGCCTTTTAAGAAGGGTGGCCCCATAATTGCAGGGCTCTGTTTTACTGAGGCAGGGGAATGCAAGTTTGGGGCCAGAGTGGAATTGCTCAGGGTGGGGAACAGAGGTTGAACCTGCTACCCACATCTTCCTCTCCCCTTCCCATACAACATCTGCCCCTCTGCCACATGAATGCCGAACACCTATTTCATTAACCTTGGCTACTGAGGTGGGAGATAGTCAGCTTGTCCAGGGTCCCTCAGACTTTAGCCTTGACCCATGTTCACTGGGTGTGGCCCCAGCTGAAATCTTAGCATATTAAGCCCTTAAGATATCTGCTTGTGAGGAGGGTACTTTCTACAAGAGATGTTCATTAAGTCTCTACAGCTCTGGTGAGGCCTGATCCACCCTCCCTTGTGCTTACCACACACAGGCATCTACCCTCTGCTCCCCCGGACTCCCACAGGAGAAAAGACCAGCCTGGTAGCCTGGCATTCAACTGTCCATGATCTGGCCCCTTCTAACATCTCTGCCTCATCTTCTTATGTCCCATACTCCAGCCATACTGAAGGACTCCCAGGTCCCACCTCCATGCCTTTGCCATGTTACTTCCTCTGCCTCAAATGCTCTTCCCTGCCTTGATCATCGAAGACAAACTTCTATTCATCCCTCAGAACCTAGATTAGAGGTCCCCTTCTTCAGAAGCTTTCCAGACCCTTCATGCAGTGGCTGACCTCTTGCCCTGTGCCTCCTTTGTGTCTTGTACACTCCTTAGCATGACTCTTCGTATCAGATGGCTTAAGATAAAAGATTTTTTTCCTTTTACATCATTGGTTTATTTAATGGAAATGCCCGTGTGGTAGAACTGCTTTGAACACAGCTGGGACAAAGGGTTAAACTGAGCCACTGAGACTCTGCTTCTAGCATCGACTAGCTCTGAGTTCCTTTGTGTGGGAAGTTCAGCCCAGGGCTTGAAGTTCAGCCCAAGGCTCCCATCTCCCATCAGCCTTGCAAAAGTCCCAGAATTGAGTCTCATTGGTCTGGCTTGGGTCATATGCTGGTCCTCGAACCAGTCACTGTGGCCAGGGGATCGACAACTCTGATTGGCCTAGCCTGAGTCGCATGACACCCCTGAAGTCCAAGAACTAGAATGGGGAGGGGCAGCTTCTGGAGGGAAAAATCATGGTCCTGGAACCTGAGGCCAAGTAGGGACCCAGCAGCCAGAACCCGCAAGTGCCTACCACAGATGCCTCTTAGAGCCCTTTTCACACTGTACAATTATTTGTTCATGTGTCTGTCCTCCAGCTGGTAGGGAACAAGGGTCCTTCTCATTTTTAATTCCAGAACATTATTCCAGCCCAAGGGAAGAAGAGCTTAATAAGTGGCCATTAAATTGTACGTTTTAGGCATTTCCTTGCTATGTGACCTACATAGCAAGTAAATCAGAACAGAGTCTGACAAAGATTTTTGCGACATGTATATTAAGGTAATGCTTCCTGACATTTAAAACATCATAAATTGAGTGTTTTCTCTGTGTCCGTGTCCATACAGGGTGAGTCCATATGTCTCTCCTGGAATCCTCACAACACTTGGGAAAGGAGACTCTCCCCTTGACAAGTGAGAAAACTGGGGCCCAGATGCCTTAAGTAGCTTATCAAGGTACCACAGCTGGCTAGTGGCATTGTTGGGAGTTAATCCCAGGCAAGCTGACTTTCCAAGAGTCTCTGATGGTTTGCTGAAGGAGTTCTTAATTCAGGGGGACAGAGGGAAGGATCTTGGGATCACCTTTGGGGCTTTTTGAAAATATTCCTCTGTCTTAGTTTGGGTTCCCTCAGAGGCGGACCCTGAGTGGGGAATTTAAGTGCATGCATTTTTCTTGGGAGGGGATCCAGGGTGCATGGCTGACAGAGCCCGAGTGAGACAGAGAGGGGAAGGCAGCCAGTGAAAATTGCTCAGATGTGGACACTGCTGGGGACAATTGGAGCAGAAAGCCGTGGAGACTAGCTGAGGGTCAGGGAGGAAGTAGCTCACAGTTGTCCTACCTGAGGGGTGAGAGAGCTGTCATGCTTACACCCAGACTCTCTGCAGCCATTGGTTGGGGCTGCTCCCAGGGGGCGGTTCTTTGCCAGCATGTCCAGCAGCCAGAAAAAGGCCTCAGGCACCACCAGATGGACAAGCCAGGGTCCCTCGCAGGACACTGACAGAGGCTGCTGGGACCCTTGTCCTCCCAAGCTGGGAACTACTCTGTAGAATCACAGACTAAAATATCTGAAATTGGGGCCATTCCAGACCCTTAACGGTGGAGCAGCTCAGCCACCTGCCTCATTTCCAGAGCCCGAGGAGCCCGAGGGGTAGGTGGCTGACAACAATAGGTGCTCTTGCAATATTATTGAACATTGAATGATTTCTCTTTGCCCCCAAGAAAGTACAGGACCAGAATCGCCTGAATACCACATAGCGGGCGTGAGATGGAGCTTGTCAAGAGCAGGATCTGGTAGGAAACCAGCCCCCTGCACGGCGCTCGGTGAGAACAGGGACCCCCTCTGCACCAGCGCAGCAGCTGGGACATCGTAAGTGCCAGTCCATATTCACTTATTGGACAAGTGATTGGATAGTCTGAGACGCTGTGTTGAATCTCAAACTCAAGACTAATGTGGGGCTACCCCAGAGCTGAGAGCAATGGGCTTGCCTCTGAGCAGGGGCACTTCTACAGTGTGGATGGCGCCCCTTGGGGCTGGGTAGCCACCCTGGCTTCACGTCTCCATGTCCTGGGTTCTGGACCCGAGAGAGAGGCGATGGTCCACTGACCGTGGTGCCTTGTGGAAACTGTCACAGCCAGGGAGCAACAACTTGGGGCTTCACACATTCAGACTGTGACATTTCAGAGGGGTCACATTGTATGTGAATTTGAGGCAGTGCTTTGTAAAACATTAACAAAGCCCTATTTTAAATGCAGAACTAAAGGTAATACAAATATTGCCCCCTACACACACACACACACACACACACACACACACACACATCCCAGTGAGTGGAAGGAAATGCAAGTGTCAAGCATTTTCATAGCAGGCAGGCCTCCACAATTCTAAGTCATACTGCACTGCTGCCACACGGTGGCGCCACTCAAACCATAAACAAGTTGCCTCTGTCCGGTGCTTGGGGGTCTTGAATTATGAGAGTTTTGAATTATGCACGGTCTTCCGGAACACATTCCTCACACACTCCTCGTTGTGGTTTTTGCGTTGTGCTGTTTAAAATATTCATTCTTTCATTCGAATAATTTAAAATATATTACTTTGTGACACCATTTCTTCATTGTTTAGTCTATCAGGCTGGCTTAGCGTCCTGGTCCCTGAGAGGCCCCAGAGATTTGCTTTCCTGTTGACCCTGGAAAGTCATCCATCCATCCCTTCCCTCATTCATCCCCAGAGACTTCTATGTGTATGTTCACGAAGCAAATACTCCCCAGCACCCACTCTGGGAAAGGTCTGGTGTTGGGAACTGGAGATCAGAGATGGACCACCCAGGACTCCCCAGCACCTAGAGGCTGGGGGAATCCAGGGAGGCCTCCTGGAGGAGGTGATTCCTAAGCTGAGTCTTTTTTTATGGTAATCTTTTATTTATTTATTTTTATATTTATTTTTGGCTGTGTTAGGTCTTCGTTTCTGTGCGAGGGCTTTCTCTAGTTGTGGCAAGCGGGGGCCACTCTTCATCGTGGTGCATGGGCCTCTTCACTATCACAGCCTCTCTTGTTGTGGAGCACAGGCTCCAGATGCACAGGCTCAGTAGTTGTGGCTCACGGGCCCAGTTGCTCCGTGGCATGTGGGATCTTCCCAGGCCAGGGCTCGAACCCGTGTCCCCTGCATTAGCAGGCAGATTCTCAACCACTAGGCCACCAGGGAAGCCCCTAAGCTGAGTCTTGACATCGTTAGGTTGAGAGTGTGGATGTGAACATGAAATTATCAATTACCCACCAAAGTGTTTGTCTCATTGGCTGGATAACGAGCTCCTTGAGGGCAGGAAACACCTATTCACCTATTTTTCTGCCTTTCTAGTTAACATAGGAACTGGCAAGTGTATACTAAGTGCTTACAGCCATGCCTGACTATGAAAGTGTAGCTGCTATGATAGTGTTGTCATGCTGTTGTTGCTTTTAGCCAAATCACTGTATATGGAATAAATGAAAAAGTGCAATAAGCAAGTGGTGTGGTGGAAAGAGCCTCAGACCAGAGACCAAAGGGTTGGATTTGAATCCAATGCCTTTGACTAGCTCTGATCCTCAGGTCACCATCTCTAAAATGGGGATAATAAAATCTTTCAGGACTGGGTGTTATGATGGTGAAACAAAATTAGAGGACACACGTATAAAGCATCCAGTGTACAGTAGATGTTCAATGCTAATTCTGTTCACCCTTCTCATGTTATGGTCCCCGGGTACTTAGCACCAGACTAGGCAAGCGTATGGGCTCAGTAAGTATTTATTAATGGTTTGATGACTAATATTCTTATTGCTTTAAGAGTATTAATCATGGTTCATGCTCACTGTCTCAAACAAACCCTTAGCCAGGAATGGGATATATCTGCCACATGAACCTCTGCTCCCTACTCACTTCCCTAAGGCAGACATTACTAATCAATCATGGCATTCCGTTAGGACTCTTTTGGTTGGAAATGACAGCCCAGCTGAAGCAAAAAGGGGTTTGTTGTACAGCTACTGGAGTAGCTCAGAAAGCCAGAGAAGGAGCTGCAGGCAGCAGGGAAGCTCTGGGCCCTCCTGGGAACCTCATCAGGTCCCCATCACCTCCTCATTTCTCGTCTAGGTGATTGGATGTTTGCTGGCATTATTTTCTCAGGCAAGGCTCTTGGTGACTGGCAGCTGGCAGCTCTGAGGTTACCTCCTTTCTGTTTCCTAACCTGGAGGAAAGGTTGAGAGCATGCCCCTCTCCCTCCAATTTGAAAATTTCAGGAAAGGTCTCAGATTGGCCAGCTGGAGTCATGTATTCAGTGGTGGGGCTGGATGTTGGTTACCAGGACTGGCAGCCCACGGAATCACAGAGTCAGGAAGGAGCCATTCTCCCGAAGAAAAGAGAAAGAGAAGCTGGGCAGACACCAGTGATGAAGGTCTAACTCCTCACTACAGAGCCTAGATGAAGCCTCAGAAACCTTCTCAACACAGTGACCAGAGTCAGCGCTCAAGGCAAAGTCAATTTGATGTTTGGATCAAGACCACAGGAGGTTCATGGTGCAGGAAAGAGGTGATTTTATTGGAAACTGCTCAGCCTGCCTGTGTATGAATCCGTGTTGTCAGCCAGCAGGTAAGTTGCTTCACCTTCCTGAGCCTCAGTTTTCTCATGTGGTGAGTATAACAATGCTGACCTCAGAGGTGTCGTAAGCGTAGGTGAGATAATCTGTGTAAAGTTTAGCTTAATCCCTAAACATTCGATAAATGTGAGCTCTTATGAGTTTGGGTTCCCCCAAAGCAGACTCTAAGACTTAAGATTTCCATGCGAGTAGTTTACTTGGAGGTAATCCAGGTTGTAATGTAAAGGAGCAGGGGTGTGAGACAGGGAAGAGGAGGTGCAATAATGTGCAGTCTGTGGGCAATGGGACTCGATGCTGCTGGGGAACTCCGAGAGATGGCTGAGGATGCAGCTCAAGAGTTGTACCCTTCCCAGGGGGCAAGAGGGCTGGGGTATTGATGGGGTACCAGCTGCCACTGGTAGTTGTTTGAGGGCTGCTTCTGGGCATTACCTCCCAGGCATTTCCAGCCTGCCTTGCGCCTGGTCCAAGTTTACTCCTGTGGCCAGAGAAGCACCTGCAGGCAGAGTCACAGGTGTTTGCAGTAAGAAGCCACAGGCAGGAGGGCAGGGACAGTGTGGGCTGCAAATGTTATCATTAGTATCTGTAAGCTATAGAGCCCTGTGTACACATAAGGGATGGATTTAAGAAAGCGTCTTTTCTAGGGGAGCTGGAATTACGTGGCATGGTCCTCACCTTCTTCAGTCCACAAATCCTGGCACCCCGTTTCCCCACTGTTTCTTGACCTCAGCTTTCATCTGCCACGCATGATTGTTTTCCCCTGGGTCCCAAGTACGCCATTCCTCATGTCTGATCTGGGCAACGCCCCAGCTCTGCGGGGAACTGACACCTATGGGCAGGCTGGAGGCCGGCTCACTTCCCCCCGCTGAGGCAAACCTAGGGGCAGGTTGACTTCCTGGAGCATCCACCGCTGGGCTCTCGGTGGCTGAGTGCTGGGCATTCAACCCATGCAGAAGTGGGGTATTTGTACAAAAAATAAGCCTGGTCTAAAATTCTTTATACTCTTACCTAGTTATTCATCTCTGGGCCACTCCCTTCTAACCAACTTCCTTCGCATGAACGAGGTCTTGCCTGGTTTCTTTCAGCTCCTCCCAGCAGAGCTGTTTTTTTCTTCTCTTATATAGCATTTTTTAAGATAACACTTCACATAATATAGAATTCACCATTTTAAAGTATACATTTTAATGTTTTTTTAGTATATTCACTATATTGTGCAACTATCTAATTCCAGAATATTTCCATATCCCACAAGAGAAACCCCATACCCACTAGCAGTTAGTCTAAGTTTCTCCCTTCCCCATTCCATGGCAACTGTTAATCCACTTTCTGTCTCTGTGGATTTTCCTATTCTGTACATTAACTATAAATGGAATCACATAATATGTGACCTTTTGTGTCTGACTTCTTTCACTTAGTGCAGTGTTTCAGGACTCACCCGTGTTGTAGCCATACCAACACACGTTCCTTTTATGGATGAATAATATTGCATTGCGTGGCTAGACCACATTTTGTTTACCCATCATCTGTTGATGGGCATTTGGGTCATCTCCACCTTTTGACTATTGTGAATAGTGCTGATATGAATAATTTGTGTACAAGTTTTTGTGTGAACATGTATCCCGTTTTCTAGAGTATAGACCTTGGAAGGGAATTGCTGGGTCATATGGTAACTCTATATTTAACCTTTTGGGGAACTGCCAGACTGCTTTCCAAAGTAGTTGCACCATTTTACATTCCCCACAGCAGCGTATGAGGGCTCCACTTTCTTTCCATCCTTGCTGATGTGCTTTTTTCCATTAAAATTCTGATCATCCTAGTGGGTGAGAAGTGGTATCTCATTGTGGTTTTGACTTATGTTTCCCTGATAACTAATGACGTTGGGCATCTTTACACATAGGATTGGTTTTGATTACCACACAACATGGAGGAAAATTCCTAGTCTTGGGCTTGGGCCTTTAGCATCTACCAGACTCAAGCTTCTTAGCTATAAGCAGGCATCCTCAGTCTGCCCTTGAACTGAGCCCTGCCCTAATTTCTTGGGAGCATCAGATCCCTTGGTTAAGTAAATGTCTGGTGTGAGTTAAGGATCTCCTGGTGGAGAGTGTTAGAAACCCAATGTACACTGGCTTGAGCACAGAGGGATATATGGCCTCACTTATCTAATACAGCCCAGGGCCATGATAGCTTCAGGCACGGGTGGACCTAGGTGCCCTAGAAATGTCATCTGGAAGCTTTCTATTGCTCATATTCTGAGCTCTACTTTCCTCTAGGTCAGCTTTATTCTGTGACAGGCCCTCCCCTCTTGGTGGCAAGATGACTTTGAGCAGCCCCAGCCTCCCCTCTTTGCTGTAGGCAACACCAGTGAAAAGAGAACTTCCCTTTCCCGATAGTTCCAGCTAAGGTCCCAGACTTGTCGCTCACTGGACCAATCTGGGTCATGTACCCATCCTTAAACCAATGACTGAGCCCACGGCAATGGAATTTGCTGATTGGCTGGGCCTGGGTCACATCTTCATCTTCAGAACTAGGAGGGGGCCAGCTCCTCCCAAACCATGTAGACTTAGAGTGAGGGAATGGTGGTTCCCCACAATAAATTGGGGTGCTCTCACCAGAAGGGAGATTGGACACAGGACAGAGAGAGACCTCAGATGTCCACTGGACCCCCTAGACCTGGCTACCAGGAGTCTGTCCCTATTCCCAATGCCCTAGCAAGACACCCACCGTCTGGTCTCATCCCAGGACAATGTGATAGACCAAAGGCTGGGAACACACCTCAGGTAAGGACACTGAGAATGAAGAGCTGTCTCTCTAATGATCCAAGGGAGGAAGAAACAGAAGCCTTGGTAAAACTCACTCTGGCTTGTTTTCAAAATTGGTTGTGAGAAACAGACAGGCTTTCACGTGTGAAGAGAAGCCCAACTCCTTTATGATAAAGTACCTCTCACACTCATGAGTCTCCCTAGAGCTGGTTAAGAGTTGGGGTTTGATTTGGTTGTTTGTTTCCTCCAAATTACCAGGAAGACTTTTTTTCTTCCGTTGGCGGCAGGAAGCAGCATTCCATCTGAAAACATCACCACCACCCTGCTTCCCTTCCCTGGGCGGCAGCCGGCTGACTCACTGGCTGGGCTCCACCAGGCTGGTTCGGTTCTGGCCGGGCTGTGTGAACATGAACGTGCGTGTGCTCCCACCTCTCCAGAACACAACCCCACGCGTTCACGATACCAACGGCACAAACCACGAACGCACGGTCCCTGAAGCGGGTGTGTCCCCCATGCCTGGGGCTGCCGACAGAAGCCGTTCGGCAAAGGCTTATTAATTCTTAGACAGTCGGGTGTGAATATCGTGCTGACATTTATAGCACGTCTTCTCCACGCTCTGTCTCGCCCACGCAGAACCACGCACCTGCAGGAGGGAACGCGAGCATCCCGTGCAGCAGATGTTCTGGGCCCTGGAAATGATTAAATATGTACTCTCTATGGAAGGCGTAGTTACCCAAACACAGGACCCGAGGAGGGAGGAGAAGGGAGGGGTGCTCTGGCTTCTGCAAGGCTTCTCTGGGTGACCTGGATGGACAGCCTGATAAATCCCAGGCTTGGATGAAAACAAAAGGCTATCCTGGCTTTATTTTTTAAAACAAGCTCGGGAAAGATATTAGAATTTATTATGTAAACACACACACACATAAAGCAACACATGGGCTGTAGAGTCAGAGAAATCTGATTTTGGGTCTCAATCCTCCCATCTCTAGCTGGGTGACCTTAGGCCAGTCGCTTAACCTCTCTGAGCCTCCTCACCTGTAAAATGGGGATCTCAGAGGCAACTGCTTCTCAGGGTTGTGGTCAGGTTAGGTTAGTGATTCATAAGCCAGAACAGTGTTGGATATTATTTTCTTTGTTTGGACTTCTAAGTCAAGGTGGCCTGTCAGGCAACTTTGTCCTGATATTAGAGAGATTACAATTTCTAGCTGCCCTGGAGCTCAGCTGCCCGCCTCCAACTCTGGCATTCCCAAGCATCCCAGGGTTGGGTCTACAGGTCGTCTCTCCTGCAGATCCAGACCCTTCCTCGCTGTGACAGCAGCAAGTAAACCAGTAAACAAGTAAACTTAATATGTTAAGTCATTGGTTCTCAAGGTGGGGGGTGGGGCATTGTTATGACTAAGGGTGGGGTGGAGTGGAGAGGGGTGGCTGGCATCTAGTGGGGAGAAGCCAGGGGTGCTGCTAAACATCCTCCAGTTCCAGACCAGCCCGAACAGGCCCCACCACAAAGAGTTACTCAGTCCAAAATGTCAACAGCACTGAGGTTAAGAACCCCTGCTCTAAAATACGGGCATCTTGAAAGAAGGGACTCGTTGCTTGCCTTAAAACCCTCCAACAGCGTCTGTCACACCCAGGATAAATTCTGGCCCCCTTACCTTGATCTACAAGGCCCTGCGGGACCTGGACCCTGGCCACCTCCCTGACTGCACATCCTACCTTCTCCCCCTCCTCACTTTACTCCAGTCCCTCTTGCCTTCCCTCTGGTCCTGTTTCAGACCCCACGGCCTTCATTCTTGATGTTCCTTAAATACCTTTCCTGTTGCTCTTCCAATTATTCGGGTAGAGTTTAAATGTCACCTGCCCAGAGATAGCTTCGCTGGTCACACAGTCTGTATTAGATCCCCTCCCACCCCATCATGCTTTTCTGTTCTCACATCACATCACCATCATCCTTCCATGGCAATGACCGTGATTCACAATGAGCTGATGTGCTACTTACCGGGTGAGGGAGGGAATCTGTCTTCCCCCTAAAATGTGAGGACACGAGGACAAGCACCATGTCCGTCTCGTTTATTTCTGTACCTCCAGTGCCTTGTGCAACAGCTGGCATATATGCACAGGTCAAAAATAACTTTTTTGAATGAATGAGTGAATGAGTCATGGGTGGCAAGAGCGGAGTCTTTGCAGTCAATACCCCTGGATTGAGGGACTTCCCTGGCAGTCCCGTGGTTAAGACTCTGCTCTCCCACTGCAGGGGGGCCGGGTTCGATCATCCCTGGTGGGGAACTAGGATCCTGCATGCTGCGCGGTGCGGCCAAAAAAAAAAACCAAACAAACAAACCCTGAATTGAATTCTGGTTCCAACACCAGCTGTGAGTCACCTTCACTCTCCAAGCCTCTGTCCCGTTATCTGTAAAATGGGTGTGAAAATCCTCCCCCCAGCCCCCAGGCCGCTCTATGGATAAAGGGGGAGAGCATGTGCAGAACCCCTGGCACGATTCCCAGCACAGAGCAGGCCCTTGTTAGCTGTGTGTTGAGTACAGAATGCTTGAGTAAAAGCACGACAGTTGATTTCCTGTGTGAGTCATTTTGAGGCTGAATTCTCAGGGAGGAAGAAGATGGAGCTGGGGTGCAGGGGAGGCTCTTTGGAACGAAGGGATGGAGCACGTGTGCTCCCAAACAGAGCCCTAGTCCCCCAGGCAGCCTCTGCTTCTCCCTGTCTTGATGACCCTATTCCTCCCCCACCCTCCAAGACCATGATCCTAGCTCCCTCATGCCAAAATCATGGTCCCGGCTGATGCCTGGCTTCCCTGCAGCCTGCCTCTCCCTTGCAAGATCCAGGAGGGACGCAGCCATTGTTAGGGTCCCTCTTGTGAGTTTCACAGTTCGTCCCCTGAGGGCGCTTCCCCCACTCTGTCTCTATCTGTGTCCATCTAGACCATGCCGGAAATGAAAGTGGGCAGCAGGGTGTCCACAATAAATAGCTCAGGCTCCAGACTCCGGGACCCAAGAGTGTCAGCAAGAAGTAATGTGGTTCAGGGCCTCTTTCTTTCAGGTACAGTCTCATTCCAGACTTGGGGCCACAAAGGAACTTGGATTGTTTCCACCTCTGGATGCGTGATGGGTGAGGACCACAAGCAGGATGGAGACAAGGTGGCAGACTTGGAGAGAGATGGGTGCAGGAGCCCCGTCTGCTCGGGGAGGCAGGAGAGCTCCCATGGCCTCCATCACCACCTAACCTCCCTCGAGTCCCTCCTCTGTAAGATGGAGGTGATGATAGGCCCTGCCCCATTAGGTTACTGTGAAAGTTAAATGAGTTAAAATACGTAAAGTGCCACTTGAGGGTGGCCTGATCCAGGTGACTTATTTCCAAAGAGCATGGATGGAGGATAACTGTCTAGTGAAGAAATCTGGCAAATCCTGCGTCAAGCCAGGTGATCAAGGTTAACATCAGTGACGACACCTCGATCTTGGACTTGTAGCCTCCAGAACTGTGAAGCAATACATTTCCGTTGTTCTAAGTACCCTAGTTTGGCCCTAGGAACATAACTCAGGACCAGAAGCGGGGAGCAGGGGGCAAGGGCAAAAGCAGCCTTTGTTGCTCTGCTTTTTCCCACTTCATGGCCTTCAAGACCCTGTTGTCACTGAACTCAGGTTCAGCTGCTTGTGGCTCAAGAATCCAATACTGAGAGACAGTGTTGGGTAAAAGGAAAGACAGCTTTACTGAGGAGCCCAGCAATCCTGGGGAGAAGGTGGATTCATATCCCAAAGAACCAACCCCCAACACCCCAGGTTTAGTTCAGAGATAATATACGGAAAAGAGGAAGGGGCTAGGTGCTGAGGAGAGGGTTGCAGGTGCATGATCAGCTCATAGACATTCTTCTGATTGGTAGGTGGTGAGATAATTGGGAGTCAACATCATCAACCTTCTGGTTCCAACCATCCTGTGGTCTACGTGCTTGTGGGCAGCATACATTTAACTTCTTCCACCTGGTGAGGGTCTCTACCTGTAAAACAGCTCAAAAGATATGGCTCAGCATGTTACCTACAGCTCTTGAGGAGGAGCTAAAGGTCCTTGACTTTGTTTAATGGCCAAGGTATTATTATTTTGTCGTGTTTGACTGTTTTCCTTTGTTTCTGCATTTTCTCACTTCTCTGATTAAATTTATTCTTTGGAACTCAGGGAAGACCTAGGAGGCTAAAGTTTTTCTACAAACAAGAGGCAGGCAGAGTACATTGGGGGTGGGGGGTGTCTGTCCTGGGAAGGCCCTATGGTGTCCTGCTCGGTTACACTCTGAGGCATACCCCCACCCCGGCCTTGCCAGGTCCCTGACTTGCCCTCTGTGCCCCACCCTTGCAGGGCCTCACTGGGCTTCAGGCTCCCTCTGCCCCTCCCAGCTGCCTCTGTTTATGCAGTGGGCCTGGGTGGGGTTGAACATAGTAAAGCATCTTCCCCTCCTCATAATAATCTGCTCGGTTGAAGTTGGGAGACAGCACTTGGGCCCTACTTGTTGGCAGTTTTCTCAAGGCTGTAGAGTTCTTAGCACCTCTTTTTTTCAGTGATGGCTTCAAGCACCAGTTTCCCAGGCTGCAGGAAAAGCCCCACTCAGCATCCATTTACTCCACATTTGCAAGCTCAGCTGGGCTTTCCAGGTTACCAAGTGATCCTTGTCCGGTCCCAGCTTGCCCCATCAGGCCTCCTGGCATTCACCTAGTGTGTCCCTTCTGACTGCAGTGACCTAATGACAGGTCCCTCCTGCAGAAATATTCTGGGGCCAGCTCCTATAAAAATTTCCCCCTTCCCCAGTAAAGTTGAATGGATGAATGAATAAATGAATTAATTAATTAATGCAAAGCGAATATAGTCTCAGATCCACAGAGGGAGGACAGTGTGAGGTGCTGGCACTAGGCTGCCTGGGTTCAAATCCTGGGGCCAAGACTAGCTGTGTGACCCTGGACTAGTTACTTAACTTCTCTGTGTCTCAGTTTTCTTATCTGCCAAATAAAATAATAATAGCACCCACCCTTGAGGCTGTGTGGGGATTCAATGAGATAATGCCAATAACTGATTTTGTGCCTGATACTAATAAATGTTAGCTTCTTTGTCATCCAGGGCACGAGGCTCGGTATCTTTATACCTCATCCTGTGCTCATACTTAGAACCTAAATTTCCTTAGATCCAACCTAATCTTTTCCCACACATTGGACTTGGCTAATTCATCCACTGCTGTGTAATTTATTATCAGAGACAGTGTGTTGGAGACTGAACAAATGTTAAGACACTGCGGCTGGACACATCTGGGAGAGACATTTTCAGTTTGAGGAAACAGGATACGGGGTGGAGAGAAATCATTCACTTGCCAAAAGGAGCCTGGGCTGAATTAAACCTCTTGACTTAATTACCAATTAAAACATTACAATAGCAGCACGGGTTACAACTTGCAACCCTGTCGCCATGAATCTTCATGCCAGAAAATGACTGCGGGGCCCCCCTTTAAAATAAGAGCATGCCTGGGTGGCCGTGCTCACAGGGAAATAATTGCTGTGTGTTCCCAAAGGCCGCCTCTCTCCACCTTTATTTAAAGTACCTAGGAGATTTGACAGAAAATTAAAGGCCAATAGGAGAGGAAAAGGAAGAAGATACTAGCTCTCCCACCCAGCCTTACCCCCGTGGGACCCAACAGGGGTCAGGGGACAAGCTGAGCTCAAAGCGCTGCAAAACATGCAGCATCATAACACAGACTGTCGCCAGGCACGTGCCTTCTGTGGCGAGAAAACTGGCGCTGAGTGAACTTCTGTATTCCGAGAGAGATGCATGCATAGCACTTTTCAGCCAGAGACCATTTCCACACTCCTCTTTATCTCAAACATCCGTGCGCCCAACTGGGCGCGAGAAGTGAGGCTCAGAGGGGGCTGATGTGAGGTTCTCAAGGTAACCAGAGGGGTGCAGCTCGGCTGAGCCTGATTTCGGAGGAAATCCTGTGCTTTTCAGCAGATGAGGGTCCTGACCACCCCTTTCTTCCAGAACAAACCCAGGTCCGTGTGGGAGACCCAGTGGACTGAGATCTGGTTTAGAAGATGACACCCCAGGAAGAGAGCATGGTGTGGTAAAGAACAGAGGGCTGTGGCCTCAATTTTCGTACCTGGTAGAGGAAGGAAATTCCAGACAGACCCAGACATTTGGAAAGCATAAAAGGAAGAGGAGAATTTGGGGAATGGAATATGTGAAAAATGGTTGATGTGCCAGGAAGGCATGCTGGTCAATCCAGGATTAAGCTTTCTGTGCTTCTCCAGACCTGGATGTGTGCGAGGGCTGGGGGAACAGAGGAGACTCACTGGTTTGCTCCCAGTAATTTAAATGGCTTGGAAGGTAACTGAAATCAGCTGGATGCCACGGGAGCGAGAACTTCAGAGGGTGGTATTGGTACAAACCTGCCTAATGAACATGGAGATGACAGCCAGGACACTGACAGGCATTATACAGAGAAAGCTAAACTCTCAAGGTCTTCTGGGGCATCCATAAACAACTAAAAGTTTTTGCTTTCTAGCAGCCCAAGATCAGTACACTGACCGGCCTCACTACCAGTGGCAACTAGGCAAGGAAACTGAAGTTCATGGTTTCCAATCTGTCTACGGCTTTTCCTTCTCCCTTCTTTCTTTGATATAAATCCTCTTCTAGCCTTTATTAGATGAAGTCAATCTATATGGGTTCCCCTCTTTACAAGTAAATAGCATGCAAATAATTAACTCAATGCCTTTGAGTTATTTTTTGACTCTAGGGTCCATCACTTGCTAGCTGGCAAATGTCCTTTGCATGTCACTTAACCTCTTGGGCCTCACTTTTCTCCTTGGTAACATGGTGTAAATAGCTCCCACCTCTGTGACCCTTGCAAGGATTAAATGAGAAAATCCATGAAAAGAGGTACACACATATGCTATTGCTGCAATCATTATCATCTGTATCAGTTTCCTACTGCTGCTGTAACACATCACTGCAAACTTAGTGGTTTAAAACAGCACAAATGTATTCTTTTAACGTTCTGGAGGCGGGAAGTCTGAAATGAGCCTTACAAGGCTAAAATCTAGGTGTCAGCAGTGCTACACTGGAGGCTCTAGTGAAGGATTCATTTCCTTGTCTCTTCAGCTTCTAGAAGCTGCCTGCATTCCTCGGCAGCGGTCCCATCCTCCCTCTTCAAAGCCCACAGTGTAGCTACTTCTTATCTCTCATTGATTCTGACTTTTCTGCCTCCCTCTTATAAACACCCTTGTGATTACATTGGACCTACAGTATTTGGATAATCTCCTCATCTCAAAATCATTAATCACATCTGCAAATTCCCTTTTGCCATATAAGGTAACACAGTTACAGGTTCTAGGGATTAGAAGATGGACATCTTGTGTGTGGGGGGGGGCATGTGTCATTGGTCTGTCTACCACAATCATTAATACTTTTATCGACGAGCTCATTTACTTCATCTAATCCTAACTGAACCCCATGAAGTAAATACTATTTTATTCCCATTTGGAAACTGAAGCACCAAGTAAGGAACTTTTGCAAGGTCACACAGTCAATAAGTGGTGAAGCAGTGATTCCAGCTGAGGAAGTTGGCTTCTGGAGTTCTTGTTCTTACCAGCTGAAATATGTAAAGTGACACACTATACATATATAGCATTATATCAATGTTAGTTATTATTATTGTTATTTCTACTAAAATTAATATAATAATCCTTATCTCATATGACTCTTGTGAGATTTAAATAAATTAACCTTTGAGAAGCACCAAGCAGTGCCTAGCATACAGCAGGTCTTAAAACGGTATTTAGGTAGATCTCTGCAGTCCTACTAACCCATCTTTCTTTTCACTGGGAAGACATTCATTTCAGTTCCCTTGCCCTTCCAAGATGGCGCCATCGCCACACACACAACCGCCCCCCGCAACTGCCCCACTCAAGATGGCGTGCATTGCTCTTTAAGACGTATGCCGCCCTTCTCAAGATGGCGACAACACTAGTCCTGTTACCTTCCGCCCTCTTCAAGATGGCCTTAGCAGTTAGCTTCACTCCTGGGCACGCTGATCTTCTCAAAATAGTGAAGGACGCAGTGCGCGCCACATCATGACCTTCTCAAGATGGTGTCAGCGTCGTAAACAGCGCCTCTCTCATGAGGACACTTCCGGTTACGCCGGAAGCCGGTATAAGAGGCCAGTGGGGATCCGGTGAGGCGTTCGCTTTGGGCCGGAGGTTCTAGTGCGACCATGGACCGGAGGAAAAAGCCCTTGGACGTCACGGCGTCCTCGGTGAGTACGGGTGTAGATGATGCTGCGGGCTCCGCGTCTCCCCGCCTCTGCCGGACAAGAATCTCGACCTCGTTTGTTTCTTCACTCGGAGACCCAAACTTGGCCTCCCCTCAGACAGGATCCCCGGCACCTGGCTTTTCTCCCAGAAAAAGTCAGGGCCCACTTCTTGCTTACAGAACCCTGAACGTGACGTTTCCCCTCCGCCGTGCACCGGCACCAGGCTTGCCCCTCAGACGCGGACCAGAACCTGGTGTCTTTTCCGGGTTTGGAATGTCCCTGCCTCCCCTCCGCGACAACAGTCCAGGCCTCCTTGCCAGCCTTGTCTTCGTTACCGTCGGAGGTGGAACGCAGCCTCTGCTAGCTGTGCAGATATGTTTCCCTAAAGTTCAGGGACCGGCATGGTCCCCCCAGAATATTAGAGAGTGTGATTTGTTCCCCAGGGTCCGAGATGCCCAGCGTCCCCACCAGGAACTAAACAGTTGTTAATACACCCGTAGGCTGCGCTGCCTGGGAGCTGTAAGGTCTAACAGAATGTAAACAGCATTAAGTTAGTTGCTTCTAGGAAGAAAACCTGTTCTGAGTATTTTTGTGCCAGCACTTTGTATGCACTACCTCATCGAATCTTCCTGACTGCTTTAGGAGGCAGGTGCTAGTAATATCCCCATTTTATAGGTGATGCCATTGAGGCTCAGAAAATGAAGTGGCTTTCTCCAGCTTACATACTGAGTTCTTAGTGGTAGAACTGGGCTCACTCCATCTGTTTGACTCCAAAGCTGTTGTCTTTTCCGTTATATCAGAGCAAATTGCCTAACCTTTGGTTTAATCTTGGATTTACTGCAGAATGTTAGGATGCAAGCAGGGTGAAGGAAAAGATGGAAGTAGCCCAATATTTGAGCTCCTTTCCCCCGTCTAATACTGAAAATTCGTACTAGTTATTATGTTAGAGGATTAGGAATCAAAAAGCTGTAAAATTAAAGTTATCCTTTCCTGACGGGTTAAAATTAGCAATACTCATAATGTGAATGCCATCTGGGAATTGACACTTTTCTGAGCATCTTCTTTTTTTCTTTTTTTTTTTTTTTTGTTGCGGTATGTGGGCCTCTCACTGTTGTGGCCTCTCCCGTTGCGGAGCACAGGCTCCGGACACGCAGGCTCAGCGGCCATGGCTCACAGGCCCAGCTGCTCCGCGGCATGTGGGATCTTCCCGGGCCGGGGCACGAACCCGCATCCCTTGCATCGGCAGCATCGGCAGGCGGACTCTCAACCACTGCGCCGCCAGGGAAGCCCTGAGCATCTTCATTTTAAAGTTCAAAAGTTTAACAGGAAAATGTCTGGCTAGAAAATTGATGTAGTTAAGAAGTCTTAGAGGGACTTTCCTGGCAGTCCAGTGGTTAAGACTTCGCCTTCCAATGCAGGGGATGCGGGTTCGATCCCTGATTGGGAAGCTAAGATCCCACATGCCTCTGGGCCAAAAAACCAAAAGACAAAATAGAAGTAATATTGTAACAAATTCAATAAAGACTTTAAAAATGGTCCACATCAAAAAAAAAAAAAAAAAAAAGAAGGCTTAGAAGAAAAGGCTTAAGTTTTCTTTCCTTAAATGTACAAGTCTTTTTTTTTTAGTGATACCTGTAACTTTATTTATTTATTCATATTTTTGGGCTGCGTCAGGTCTTAGTTGCGGCATGCGGGATCTTTCGTTGTGGCGCTTGGCTTCTCTCTAGTTGTGGTGTGCGGGTTTTCACTCTCTAGTTGTGGAGCGTGGGCTCTGTAGTCTGCAGCATGTGGGCTTAGTTGCCCCGTGGCATGTGGGAATCTTAGTTCCCCGACTAGGGATCAAACCGACATCCCCTGCATCGGAAGGCAGATTCTTTACAACTGGACCACCAGGGAAGTCCCAAGGCTTAAGTTTTAAATTTGTTTTTTAAAATTTAGAGTATTAGGCCCTAGAATGAACCTGCCCTTGGCATTATTAAAAACCCTGCCAAGCCTATTTTTAAACTGCTTTCTTCCAAAATAGAAATCATTGAGCTCAGTCATTTTGATTTCCCTTAAAAGTTAGTTTGTGATGCTGGGCTTTATAAGTATCTGCTTTATAAATGTAATGTACAGTGTATAAGCAGCTGTACTTGGATCCTTAAAAAGGAAACTGTCATTACATCCTTCTTTGGAGTAGATAGTGGTGACTGACCCAACTCCCCTGTTCCCTTTGCTCTGGCTTTCCTGTTCTTGAACCCTGTTGTTCGGCTAAACTTGCAGTTTCCAAAACATGCTGAAACAAAATTCACTCAGTCCATTTTATTTCTAGTTGTTGAAATCTTGCCTGTCCTTTAAGCATCATTTCAAAGCCATCTCTGATAACTCTAGCCAGAAGGAAATACTGCTTTATCTGAACTTTTTGCTACTTAATTCCACTCTTCACGGCATTTATTACAACTGACTGGTATTGTAAGTTACATTTCTTAGGAGATTGTAGGCTCTTTGAGGCAGGAGTATGTCTAATTTATGTTGGTATCCTGCTCTTCAATGTTAAGTGCCAGACATACACTGGTGCTCAGATTGTTGATGAACAAAGACGTTTTCCTATAGAAATAATAAATTGTTGTGATGTTTAAGTGAAATTACTACAAGAAAAAGCCAAGAACAGTGCCAGTCAGACAGAAGGTGCCTAATAATGTTAGTTGAATCTGAATCTAAAAGATGCAGATTTGGGCTTCCCTGGTGGCGCAGTGGTTGAGAGTCCGCCTGCCAATGCAGGGGACATGGGTTCGTGCCCCGGTCCGGGAAGATCCCACATGCTGTGGGTCTGGGAAGATCCCACATCCCGCGGAGTGGCTAGGCCCGTGAGCCATGGCCGCTGAGCCTGTGCGTCCGTAGCCTGTGATCCGCAACGGGAGAGGCCACAACAGTGAGAGGCCCACGTACCACAAAAAAACAAAACAAAAAACAAACAAAAAAAAGATGCAGATTTCATTTACCTTGCTTTATCACTCTCCCCTTGCCCAGAGGAAAGCCTTGAAGTGTTGAAAGTTAAATACATTTACAACAGAGCTGGAATGAAATATGACTTGGTTTTATTTTGTACTAGATTCTACATTTAAACATTTATTTTTATATCCATTTTTGTCCATTTATAGGAGCTTGTAATCTTGTTTTGAGAATTATAAAAACTTAGAAATCCAGTCACTCATTAGAATTAATTGTTTTTGTTTGCTTATTGGTTTTATTTTAGTTGGTAGACCTTAAGGCTGAACTCTTCCGAAAACAAGAAGAATTCAAACAAGAAAAACTTCTAAAAGATGCTGGAGTTTTGGGGAAACCAAAACCAACTACTAAGGTAAAAATAAGATCTAATTATCTCCATCATTTCAAAACATAGGGAAATTACACTGTACTTAGGTTTTTTGAAAGTGTTCATGGTGTCTGCTACATAAAAATTTCTGTCTTGTATTTGAACATCTGCATGAAATGTTTTAAATATTAACATAGAAATTGTAAGATTTAAAAGCGCATTATAATGATCTAATTCTTTAGCACTTCTTTTGGAATAGTACATGCTGTTAGTATGTGTTTATTTACATTCCCATGGAAGATTATCTAGTTTTACAGGTGTTATAAATCCAAACAGAGATAAACAATTAGATAATATAGAAATATAGCAGAAATATAGCTGGGTCTTTAAGAGTTGTGAATGTTTTTACAATTTTATAGCTAATGGTATCTGTTACTTGTATTACTAAATCTCTGTTATATATGTTTTCATTAGTCTTGAATTCGGTTGTAATCATTCAGGAGATAAAAGAGAAGTAACTGCAATTGTATAAAGAAATTTTTTTAATTTAATCAGGGCTTTTTTTTCCAGCTCCAGCTTTGCTATGTACAGTGTATTTGCACGACATAGGTTGGCTGTCAGAAGTCTAGTTATTTCCACTGATTCATAAGATCTAATTATCTTTTTTTTCCTTCTGATGTACAAGACAAGTAGAGAGTTTGCAATCGTTTGGTGATTCTGTCTTGTCTTTTTAAATTATTCTCCAGAAACCAAGTATCTGGAGCAGACAAAACACAGGAGTTTCTAATCGAGCTGAGAAGGATGCTGAACAGAAGATTGAGGAACAGAAGACTTTGGACAAAGCGAGGTAAAGTTTTGCTCTGATAAACGTAGCTGCCGTTGTGGCTACCCAGGCAAAGGAATGAAAGTTCAACTTTTACTCTTTTTGATTTACAGTTTTAATTTTTATCATCCTTCTAGCCAAATACTCTATTACTCTGAAAATAATATAATTTGCAGACATATTTATAGTCTTATAAGAAGATAAGAGAAAGCCTCAGTTTAAAAGATGAAACAGTCCCACTTTGAGCCCCTGTTAGGCAGTGAGCTTATCAACAAGTGTTTAAGAAGTGTCCCCATGGTGGTGTGGTTTGGGGCTACTAGGTGGCATGCTATTAGCATTTAGAAACTGAATTTCCCCCTCAACTTTTTAATATGAAAGACTTCAAACCTACCGAATATTTGAAAGAAGAGTATGGTGAATATTCTAATCCTCCTCACCTAAGTTCACCAATTAACATCTTTTAAAATTTACTTTCTTCTTCCCCCTCCCTCTCTCCAGTGTGTGTAGAGAAACTTTGTTAAACATCATGATACTTTACCTCTAAATATTTCAGCGTATGTCTTTTAAGAATAAGGACATTATCCTGCATAATCACAATATTACTGTCATACCCAAGAAATTTGACACTGACAAAATAGTGCTATTATATGGTCCATATTCAGATTTCACCAGTTATCCTAAATAAAGGTTATGTCCTTTATTGTTTTTTAAAACATTTAATCCAAGAGTCAATCAAAGAGTACACATTGCATTTAATTTTCATATCTCTTTAGTCTCTCTTAATCTAGAACACTTCCCTTGCCTTTTTGTTGTCTGTTATGCCATTAATGTTTTTTAAAGAGTCCAGCCCAGTTGTTTCTACAGTGTCCCACAATCTGATTAGAGTCACACTAACTGTTGTTGGTAAGAATACTATTGAATATATAGGTGATGATATGTCCTCCCATTGAATCACATCGGGAGGTTCATGATGTCAGTTTAAGTCATTATTGGTGATGATAACTTTGATCACTCAGTTAAGGTAGGTCTGCTAGATTTTTCCACGGTAAAGATGCTCTTCCGCATTTGTAATTAATAACAATCTAAGGAGGGAAACTGAGACTGTGAGTATCCTGTTCGCCAGTATGTTTTCATGCGACTGTTTTGTCATCACTGATGAGTCAATTATTACACTGATGATTTCAGAGTTAGAATTTTTCTGATTCTATCATTCCATGTTTATTATTTTTTCATTCTGTTTATTAGCTGGCATTCTTCTGTAAAGAAGAGCTCTTCCCTTATTTGCAGTATCACCCTGGACTCAGAATCCCAAGTTTCAATGTCTGTCATGACTGGCACATGTGCTTTTGGATCCAGTGCATAATGAAAGTTGAAAACAGTGGTTGCTAAGGCTCCTCAACTCTTTTGGGTCTGAGAATAAAGGGCAGAATATTAGCCCATTTGGGGGATTGTTTTTCTTAGTGTTTGGCCTATCCTCAACAGACATGAGACTTGACTTAAAGGTATGTTCATTTTTGAGACATTTTTCTCACTACTGGACATTATTCTTAGAATTTTAATTTTGTTGAAAGATGCTATAATTTTTTTATGCTTTATATATGTATTTTATTAAGATATAATTGAAATATAATGTTATACTAGTTTCAGGTGTACAACATAATAACTTGATATTTGTATATATTGTAAAATGATCACCACAATAAATCTAGTTAACATCTATCACCACACATAGTTAGTTTTTTTTGTCTTGTGATGAGAACTTTTGAGATCTACTCTTCTAACAGACTTCAAATATGCAATACAGTCATTATACTGTACGTTACATCCCCATGACTTACTTATTTTGTAACTGGAAGTTTGTACATTTTGACCCCCTTCACCCATTTCACCCATTTTCTCCCCACCCCCTGCCACCTCTGGTGACCACCATTCTGTTCTCTGTATCTATGAACTTGTTAGTTTTTTTGTTTGTTTGGGTTTTTTTTTTAATTTCACGTATAAATGAAATCATATGGTATTTGTCTTCTTTGTCTGACTTATGTCACTTAGCATAATGCCCTCAAGGTCCATCCATAACATTGCAAATAGCAAGATTTCATTGTTTTTTATGGCTGAATAGTATTCCATTGTGTATGTATGTCACCTTTTCTTTATCCGTTCATACATCAGTGGACACTTAGATTGTATCCTTATCTTGGCTATTGTAAATAATGCTATAATGAACATGGGGGTGCATGTATCTTTTGAATTAGTGTTTTCGTTTACTTCAGATAAATACCCAGAGGTGGAATTGCTGGATCATATGGTAGTTCTTTTTTCTTTTTTGGCCACGCTGTGCGGCATGCAGGATCTTAGTTCCCCAACCATAGATGGAACCCCTTCCCTCTGCATTGGAAGTGCAGAGTCTTAATCACTGAACTGCCAGAGAAGTCCCCATATGGTAGTTCTATTTTTATTTTGTGAGGAATCTCCATACTCTTTTTCCATAGTGGCTATACCAGTTTACATTCCCACCAACAGTGCATGAAAGTTTCCTTTTCTACACATCCTCACCAACCAACACTTGTTATTTCTTGTCTTTTTGATAGTAGCCATTCTAACAGGTATGAGGTGATATCTCATTGTGGTTTTGATTTCCCTCATGATTAGTGATGCTGAGCACCTTTTCATGTACCTGTTGGCCATCTGCATGTCTTTGAAAAAATATCTATTCAGGTCCATTTTTTAAATTGGATTGTTCTTTTGCTGTTGAGTTGTAAGTTCTTTGTTTATTTTGGCTATTAAGCCTTTGTCAGATAAATGATTTGTAAATATTTCCTCCCATCCAATAGGTTGCTTTTTCATTTTGTTGATGATTTCCTTTGTTCTGCAGAAGCTTTTTAGTTTGATATAGTTCCTCTTCTTTATTTTTGCTTTTGTTGCCTTTGCTTTTCATGTCGAATCCAAAAAAAATCAGTGCCACAGCGGATGTCAGGGAACTTGTTGCCTATGTTTTCTTCTAGGAGTTTTATGGTTTCAGGTCTTACATTCAAGTTTTTATTCCATTTTGAGTTAGTTTTTGTGTACGATAGTGGTCTAGTTTCATTCTTTTGCATGTGGCTGTACAGTTTTCCCAACACCATTTATTGAAGAGACTGTCCTTTTCCCATTGCATATTCTTGGCTTGTTTGTTATAAATTAAATGACCGTATGTGTGTGGGTTTGTTTCTGGGCTCTCTTTCCATTCCATTGATCTATGTGTCTGTTTTTATGCCATTACTATACTGTTTTGATTACTGTGGCTTTGTAATATAGTTTGTAATCGGGGAGCATGATGCCTCCAGCTTTGTTCTTCTTTTCCAGAATTGCTTTGGCTCTTTGGGGATCTTTTGTGGTTCCATACAAATTTTAGGGTTGTTCATTCTATTTCTGTGAAAAATGCCATTGGAGTTTTAACAGGGATTGCTTTGATTTTGTAGATTGCTTTGGGTAGTATGGACATTTTAACAGTATTCTAATCTGTAAATATCTTTCCACTTATGTGTATCATCTTCAGTTTCTTCATCAGTGCTCTGTAGTTTTCAGTGTATAGGTCTTTTATCTCCTTTGTTAAGTTTATTCCAAAGTATTTTATGATTTTTTTTTTTGGCTGTGCCACATGGCATGCGGGATCTCAATTCCCCAGCCAGGGATCGAACCTGCGCCCCCTGCAGTGGAAGCGTGGAGTCTTAACCACTGGATGGCCAGGGAAGTCTCTTCTGTTCTTTTTTTTTTTTTTTTTTTTTTTTTTTGCTGTACACGGGCCTCTCACTGTTGTGGCCTCTCCCGTTGCGGAGCACAGGCTCCGGACGCACAGGCTTAGCGGCCATGGCTCACGGGCCCAGCCGCTCCGCGGCATATGGGATCCTCCCAGACCGGGGCACGAACCCGTATCCCCTGCATCGGCAGGCGGACTCTCAACCACTGCGCCACCAGGGAGGCCCTCTTCTGTTCTTTTTGATGCAATTGTAAATGGGATTGTTTTCTTATTTTCTCTTTCTGATAGATCATTATTAGTGTATAGAAACGCAACAGAGTTTTGTGTATTGATTTTGGGGGTTTTTTTTGTTTTTTGTTTTTTTTGCGGTACACGGGCCTCTCACTGTTGTGGCCTCTCCCATTGCAGAGCACAGGCTCTGGACACGCAGGACCAGCGGCCATGGCTCACGGGCCCAGCCGCTCCACGGCATGTGGGATCTTCCTGGACCAGGGCATGAATCCGTGTCCCCTGCATGGGCAGGCGGACTCTCAACCACTGTGCCACCAGGGAAGCCCTGTGTATTGATTTTGTATCCTGCAACTTCACTGAGTTCATTTCTTAGTGCTAACAGTTTTTTGGTGGAGTCTTTGGGATTTTTTTTTCTTTTTTTTTATTATTTATTTTTGGCTGCATTGGGTCTTTGTTGCTGCATGCAGGCTTTTCTCTAGTTGCGGTGAGCAGTGGCTACTCTTCGTTGCTGTGGGCGGGCTTCTCATTGCAGTGGTGTTGCTGAGCATGGACTCCAGGCACGCAGGCTCAGTAGTTGTGGTGCCCAGGCTTAGTTGCTCCATGGCATGTGGGATCTTCCGGACCAGGTCTCAAACCCGTGTCTCCTGCATTGGCAGGTGGATTCTTAACCACTGTTCCACCAGGGAAGCCTGGGATTTTCTATATATAATGTTATGTCATCTGCAAATAGTGTTAGTTTTATTTCTTCCTTTTTGATTTGGATGCCTTTTTTTTTTTTCTTGCCTAATTGTTCTGGCTAGAACTTCCAATACTACATTGAGTAAAAATGTTAAGGGTAGGCATCCTTGTCTTGTTTCTGACCTTAGAGTAAAAGCTTCCAACTTTTCACCATTGAGTATTAACTATGGGCATGATCTTTTTTAGTTTCCTCTGTATAACAGAGTATTCCTTGGTACTTTGCTATGATTTTTCTATCCAGTAACTTTTTACATAATACGTTCATTGTGCTCGTGGGGAATCAAGTCTCCCCATGATCTGCAGGACTTCTGCACCTCTCCAGAGCTTACAACAGGCAGAGGTAGTTCCATGAGGATGTAAGGCCTCAGGCAAGTTACTTTTCCATTGAGACTCTTTCCTTATCTGTGAGGTGTGGTGGTTAATACTTAACTCATGAAGCCCTTTAAGAGATTAAAGGAGATACATAGTGTCTGGCACATAGTGGTTTCCAGATAAGTGTCCCATACCCTTGCCCTCTGAGTTCCATCTTCACTACTTGACTGAAGAAATGTTCTTTACAGTCACCAATGACTTCCTCATCTACTTAATCCAGTGGCCATTTCCCTGACATCTTCCTTGATCTCCATTATTTTTTAATTAATTAATTTATTTATTTATGTATATTTTTTGGCTGCATTGGGTCTTCGTTGCTACACACGGGCTTTCTCTAGTTGTGGCGAGCAGGGGCTGCTCTTCGTTGTGGTGTGCGAGCTTCTCATTGCAGTGGTTCTCTTGTTGCAGAGCATGGGCTCTAGAGCGCAGGCTCAGTAGTTGTGGTGCACAGGCTTAGTTACTCCACAGCATGTGGGATCTTCCTGGACCAGGGCTCGAACCCGTGTCCCCTACATTGGCAGGCGGATTCTTAACCACTGCGCCACCAGGGAAGTCCCTCCATTATTCATCTGAAGACTCTTCCTGCCATCTTAAAACTGTCTTCTTTCTGTTACACTGCATCCAAACTTCTTATCCTTTCCCTTGCACTTGTGTCCCCACCTGTCTCTGTTGTGTTTATTTTGTACCACTCTCCTCTTTGTTCAGCACCCTCTACCACGCTGGTGTCTCCTTGAATATGTCAAGTTCATTCCCTCTTCATCTTTCCTCTGGGTGACTTGCTTTCTCCCTGAAGGTTCCTTCCATGGTTGACATCTTGCTATGCAAGCCTTAGGCCAAACGTCCTCTTCAGAGAGGTTTCCCCTGACTACCCTATCTTAGTGTCCTGCCCATTTTCTCGGTCCAGACAGTGTATTTTGTTTTCTAAATTTTTTGAAGTTTTATTTTTACTAAGATGATGAGATTCTGTAACGAGACTGCTTGTTACCTTAAGCTCCATCTGAAAAAGAGCAACTTAACCTCTTAGAAGTTGATATGACTAAGCTGGTCCACAGTGCACTCCATCAATGCATGATAAAGGGCCTCTATTGGGAAAACATGCTTTTATTTCCTTCCCTTCTTCTCACTGTCTGAAATCTTCTTTTTCATTGATTTATTTATTGTCTTTCTCCCTCTCTAGAGTGTGACCCCCATGAGAGCTGGAACTTTGTCTTATGCACCTAAAACAGTGCTTGGCACTTATGTAGTCAGTGCTTGCGAATGAATGTGTAAAATGAAAGAGGAATCTTTCTGACACAGAAGCGAAGAGGCTGTAACTGGTGGCATGCTTTACATGTATTATCTAATTAATCCTCATTACAACCCTAAGAGGCAATGCTATCTTTCCTATTGTGATGTGGGAATTGAGGTGTATGAGAGGTTAAGTCACTTGTTCCAGAGCACACAGCGGTGTGACCAAGGGACTTTATTGCCTTGGGACACCATTATTATTATTATTATTATTATTATTATTATTAATACTATTTTGGCTGTGCTGCATGGTATGTGGGATTTTAGTTTCCCAACCAGGGATTGAACCCATGCCCCCTGTAGTGGAAGCACAGAGCCCTAACCACTGAACCGCTAGGGAATTCCCTTGGGACACCATTAGAAATGAAATTTTCTATTATGGTTAAGTGTGATCCTTCACAAGCAAAAACTCAGATGACTTCTTTGGGGCTCTTTACCATCGTAGGTATTTCTAGAATAAAAGAATTGTCAGCTGTCTTACCCACGAAAGAATAAATGTCTCTAGAATTAACATGAGCAGAGAGACTGCTGTATTGAAATACCAGGGTTGATGTTTGTTTTTTATTAGCTATTCGTCATGAATACATTATTCATGTTCTGTATAAAATAGACATGATCATATTTTTAACAGACTTCCAAGAAGTTGGTCTCTACCTCCCTTAGGCCTGATGAGCCAAGGGAGACCAGGGACCCTTGTGTAAGACAAGGAATTTGTAAAACAAATGGAATTTGGTGATCCATTTGGAAGGTTGCAAACAGAAAATGTTTTTGTTTAGACACCTCTCTTTTTTTGGTATTTAAGTTACATTTAGCACTTAAATTAAATTGGAATCTTAATTCATTCATGTATTCACTCATCAAATACTTACAGAGCATCTGCTATGCACCAGATACTGTTTTAGGCCCTGGGATACAGTCATGAATGAGAGAAACATGGGCTAGGCTTTCACGGAGCTTACGCTTAGTTGGCAGAGCAGACCTGGCTGGGCCTGAGGGTCCCCTCAGGGCGGGGTTTCAGCTCTAGTTGTCAGGCTGGGTCCCTTGGGCAGGTTGCAGCAGTAAGGCTGGGGATGGGGCAGACTTACCAGGAGTTGCAATGATAAGACCATTTCTAATACTTGCTTTTTTTTTTTTTTTTTTTTTACTACTAGGGAGAAACTGGAAGAAAAAGCCAAATTATATGAAAAAATGACTAAAGGAGACTTTATAGGTAAATATGATTATTTATGTATCTTTATTTTCTGTAATTCATACACCTCTGTGGTATTTTATTATTTGTTAAAATAATTGTAAGAATAGGGAGAAATTTAAAAAATAAAATTGATTACTTTCCGTGCCAGCACAGAGACAAGAAAATCAGCAGTAGTTTTTCAGTTGCCCCGTGGGTGCTGGGCCCCATGATAGGTGCTATGAAGGGACAAGCCAGTACGGTATAAGCCGGATTCTCTGCCTCTGCCCTCAAGGGGGCGTATCATCAGTGGAGGAAAATGGCACAGAACAAAACAAATTTAGGAAGCAAGGTCTAAATAGGCCACAATTACAGTTATTGCTATGTTAAAAAAAACCTGGGAGGAATTATGGTTATATCAGGGTACTGGAGTTATGGTTCCTTTTTCCCTGTTTTTCTCTATTTTTAGTTTTTTTCTGTGATGTGCTTATAGTTGCTTTTAAGATAATAATAAAAAGATCCCCCTTTTCTCATACCCGCCCCAGAAAAACAAAACCCAACCTACAGTTCAGCAGCAGTAGAAGAGATTTTATAAGGCAGTGCATATCTTATTGCCTTTAAAAAGCATGTGTGGAAGTCTCTAGGGAGAAGGTGGCTCTGATGGGGGTCTTGAAGGCGTTGGAAAACTGGAGAAAGGGATTCTGCAGGGGGAGAAAGGAGAGAGCAGATCGGAGGGAGGAGAGGGCCAGAGCTGGCAGGGCCGACTAGCAGGGCTGGGTCAGAGGGGCGGGGAGAGGGGGCAGTGGGGCAGCAGGAGAGCAGCGGGGCAGGACCCTGATCACGGGCTGCCCAGACAGCAGAGGCCTGTTCCCTGTGTGGTGGGGAGCCCAGCATGGGCAGTTTGGGTGCTCGCAAAGCTGAGGGCCCTGGGAGAGGTTTTGCCTTCCTAAAGAAGCAGCAGGGTGTCAGTCAGCAGGAGGCCTCACTGTTACATGGTCTTACGACTCAGTTCTGGAAACGTATATCTCTTTCCCATTTGAGTCACATGTTTTTGTGGCTTAAAAAAAAAGTCTTTTTTCGTTTGATTCAAACTTTACTTATATTGTTAATATAGAAATCAAGTCCAAAGGAGTGTGTGGACGTGGAGATTTGGTCCTGTCCACACCGGCAGGCCTACCTCCTGATAGGCATATTGGACCAGCATGTTCGGGCTAGTCAAGTTTTGGAGCCTCAGCTATTCTCCACTGTACAGTGAGGGTAACACCAGCCCCTGGTAGTAGAGAACCTACTATCTGTTCCTTAGAGCTTAAATCTAGCAGAGTGAAACTTCATGAAACATTGTGAATACATCCGTTATCCTGTGTTAAATTAAAATCATGGATTGCTATTTAACTTTCAGTGTATGTGTTAGCTCAAGTAGATCGTGAAGCCTGCAGGCAGATGGCACTTCACACATCTCTGTATGCCCTGCAGATCCTGGCACTGTGCCTTACCTGAAAGTGGTGTTCTTTGGATTGAAAAGAATTCAGATGACTTCTTTGACCTGTGTTATGACCCTTCAAACATTTGCCATACTGTAGCAGTATAATTAGGGTTATGGGATATGGCCCACATGATTAGAGAGGGGTATTACTGATAGCCACAAAGACTTACTGAGAAATACAGTTCTGCTTCTGTATTATGTAATTGGCTATATGAGTCTCTTGAAATCAAATGGTTTTGTTATCTTAAAGTCTTTTGTTATTGACAAGGCAGCAGAAAACATTAGGCTTCTAAAGATTTTTTTATGCGGTATATGTGTCCAGTGGCCTATTTACATCTTCCCTGTCAGTCTCGAGGTGGCTCTGTGTCTTTGTGAGCATTTAGGGGGTGGGTGGAGACATCAACTACTGAATTGTCGGGTAATATAGCTACATAGTGATGAATGTGACTGCTTCATATCAATTCCATGTGTGGTCTTCTTCTTTAATGTCAAGAATCTGAAAATTGATTTTTATGTCCTAGATGAAGAAGTGGAGGATATGTACCTTGTGGATTTCACACAGAAGATCATAGACAAACACAAAGAAATGGAAGAGATTGGCGCCAATAGAGATTATAGAAAGACAGAAAGAGATGATGATGAAGAAACCGTTTCTGAAAAAGATATCCCTCCTCCCCAGGACCCCAGTGAAGAATGGTTGGTAATATTATGCCATTTGGTCATGTTAACATTGTCAGACTTGCGTTTAGTTTTTGAGAGTCATGTTGTTTGGTTGTTATCAAGCCATTTCTCTGTATCCTTAAATATTTATTTATTTACTATTTATTTATTTTCGCCGTGCCGGATCTTAATTGTGGCATGTGGGCTCTTCTTTGAGGCATGCGGGCTCTTTAGTTGTAGCGTGCAGACTTCTTAGTTGCAGCATGTGAACTCTTAGTTGTGGCATGCATGAGGGATTTAGTTCCCTGACCAGGGATTGAACACGGGCCCCCTGCATTGGGAGTGCTGAGTCTTACCCACTGGACCACCAGGGAAGTCCCAGTCTCTCTCTCTTTATTTCTTTTTCTGGCTGCATTGGGTCTTCATTGCTGTGCGTGGGCTTTCTCTAGTTGCAGTGAGCAGGGGCTACTCTTTGTTGTGGTGCGTGGGCTCTAGGCATGCGGGCTTAGTAGTCGCGGCTTGGGAGCTCTAGAGCACAGGCTCAGTAGCTGTGGCACACGGGCTTATTTGCTCTGTGGCATGTGGGATCTTCCCGGACCAGGGCTCAAACCCATGCCCCCTGCATTGGCAGACGGATTCTTAACCATTGTGCCACCAAGGGAGTCCCTTTCTCTCTATTCTTAATCAGTTTTCTTTCTTTAGAGACTCCACTTTAAATAGGATTGGATTTATAGGTATAGAAACAGTAGCTCCAATAAAGAAATAATTACAAATAGACTGAGCTCCTGCCATGTGCCAGGCACTGTGCCAGGCACGGAGGCATTGATATGCCTGTTTCATTGATGTGAAAAAGTTGTTTAGGCAGAAGAATGTTCCTTTGTTACCCACACTACCTTACCCATGTCCTTATTCAGGCATCATGGAGAGTCATCACGTAGATAGTGTCATCTCTGTTTCCAGTGAAAAGAGGCTGGCAGAGCTGATCCAGTGAGCCTTACTCTGGCTGTGACATTTTCTGGCAGTGTGGTCTAGGCATCATGACCTGGATCTGGACAGCAGCAGCTCTGCCTTTCACTTGTGATATGGTTGTGATCAAGTTCCTTCCCTCTCTAAGCTTCAGTTTCCTCATCTGTAGAACAGGGATGGTGATGCCTCGTAGGTGAATGATGGGGAAACTAAACTAGTCTTTTCTTTACAAAGAGACCAGAATGAAAATTCCACTATGATTTTTTGTACCTAAGACATTGTTTAGAAACTTGTTCAGAAGGGCTTGAAATTGCATGGAGATGCACTGATGCTTTGTCCTGGGAGTAACCCTGCCTGTTCCCCTCCTACTGGTGCAGAGCCCACCCCTCCCCCGCTTCAAGGCTCGAATGTCCTCTTTATGGGGGTGTTTGTTAGGAACTGCTTAGGATTGTTGGCAGCACTTGTTGACCTTTTGTCAGCCATTGCCCCTGTGGGCAGGAGTCATTTATGAGTGAGGGAGCAGTCTTCACTGCTTGGGAACACAGAGAACTTGCATCTTCATGCTGTGGAGGGGTCTTCTTACCTACCTTCTAAAACACTTATATTTGGGGTGGGCTAAGTGGCCGCATGCTTGCTATAGCAACCAGAAGAGGAGCCTGTATGATGCCATCCCTTCCGTCATGCTTCTCTTGATCATTTCTAGTCTCAGTGGTTTCTCCCTCATCTGAACTCTGGTAGCACTTAAACATACTTTCTGCTCCTTTGGGTCTTACCTTTTATTTATATTGACACATAACTGGCCTCATTACCAGAAGAAGATTGAGGCAAACTTCTGGTACTTCTTATACCCTGCCTGCTCCTGTTAGGAGTGTTTCATGAGCGTGTGCCCCCTAACTTCCCCCTAGAGCCCTGTGAAGAGGGCATGACTCCGAGCCCTCCTGTGTCCCCCTTGTACCTCGAGTAGTTGTTTCTCTGAGAGCTTGCTCGGTGATTGCTGATTACATGGGGGCAGTTGCTGGCTGCTGTTCTGCCACTTCTTTTTTTTTTTTTTTTTTTTTTTTGTGGTACGTGGGCCTCTCACTGCTGTGGCCTCTGCCACTTCTTTTTGATGGAATCTGAATGTTTTGGAGGCCTTCTCCAGAGACAGAATGGCCTGTGATTGCTTTTCATAACAGAAATCTCATCTCCTTTGAAAGGTTTAATGTCTTTTTTTTCCCCCTCATATTAATGCCTGTATGATTACAATCAATTTGTTACTGATTTGAAGAGTTTGGAGGGCAATAGAAGGTGTCACATGCCACCATATGGTGAAGGAAGATGCACTGCAAGCAGTTCTGACACTTTTTTTGTTTTTAAATTAGGTTCCAGAGTTGTAACTGCTTGTAAAATACTTTAGGTAGTTAAGTTCCAGGTGGTGGAAAATCTTTCCACAAAAATACTGTAAATAACTACTCAGACCATCTGGCTAAATGTTTTTTGTTCTCCATTCATAGAAGAAGAAAAAAGGAAAAGAAGAAAAGGGAGAAAGAAACTGCTCTCTGCTGTTGGAGGTTTTATTTCTGTGGTTATCAGCTTTAGGACTATAGTTGTGGATTCCCAAACATTCAGTTTTTAAATCATAGGCTGACAGTTGGAATCGGCAGGTGTGAGACAAAAGAAAAGGCTAACAAAAGCAAAGCCACATGCATGGGAATCTGACCTTGAGTTGGTCCAGCAGCAGTGCTGGCCCTTCTGTGCTTTCAGCCTCCTGCCAAAGGCTGTGAGGGAGTCCCTGCCCATAATTTAAAAAACTAAAAATGTTTTGCATCATAATGCAAATGAAATGTTACTCATGAAAACCTGCCCTTTTCCTGTTGGGGGACTCTCAGTATTTCACTGGCCTTGCCGGCTGCCTGGCTCCCCTGCCTCATACCTGGACAAAGGTACTTCGGGCCAGGATGAGGAAAGAGGAACGGGGGGTGAAAGATAACAGACTGGCCCGCTGCTGAGGTGCTTCTTTGGTATAAAATGTGTGTTGCTTGGCTTCCTCCTAGTTAAAAAGAGTCTCTCAAAATACTTACATTAAGGAAGTTCTAATTCATTGGGAAGAATTGTGCCAATTTGAAGAAATACAGGAAAGAATAAAAAGTCAAATTTGGGAAGACTGTGAGGAAGTGAGCAAGTTGAGAATATGGTACGGAGCAAAGTTATTATGATGCTGATAAAATATTTGGAATTGTTTAAACCAAATTAAGGTAAGTTCTGAGATGCTGCAGCAAGGGTCTTTGTGGCTTATTTATCTTGAGGTCAGAGATGTACATGATCATTTTCTACAGTTTCTAAAACTAAGATTTAATAAAGGGCTCAATGAACTTACTGTGTGTCAACGTTTAACTTTGAAAAACATGTTCTTACCAATGGTAGTGGTCTCTCAGGTTGAGGGTTTTTCTTGGTGATGGGACCTAAATTAACTTTTTACTGTGCACCAACTCCCTGACTTAGGGAACCATATGTCATGTACAATTTTCCACGCCTTTTCACTTTTATTTCAGGGTGGATTATGTGGATTCTTTAGGGCGATCCCGGCGCTGTATGAGAAAGGATTTGCCACATCTGCTGGAAATGGATAAAAATCTTCAGGGGAAGCTGTAAGTGTGTGACATGCAAAGCTTTGCCCATGACATGCAGACACGGGGATTGTTTTGTGCGCAAGGCTCTTTTTAGTTAATTATCTTTGGTGCTCTGCTATGAGAGTATTTTTTTAATGTATAAGAATATTAGTGGAAGCCCTTTTTTGGGGTTAGCATACACATACACACATAGTCCACACTCGGAACAACCTGAGTGGTTGATCATCCAGATTGTGTAGCTACTGAAAGGGATGAGTTAGAGCCTATCTGTTTACTTGGAAGGATGTCTGCCTACAGAGTAACAAGTAGAGAATGAGCCCAGACCAAGCAAACAAACAGACCACTGTGGAGAAAGCGTTTAAGAATATACTCTTGGTTATCCCACAGCAGGTGGGGGCAGGGAGGTAGTTAGCTTAACTTTTTGTTTATACACCTTTGCATTTTGAAGTAAGGGCTTTATGGCTAGAATTTTTTCTGTGGTGCCTAAGACACACCTAAGAGCTAACTTGCTAAAACATCCCAGGGAATAAAATTCTAAGCAAGGGCAGATATTATGTGGAAAGTGTTGGGAGAAGCTCCACCTTGTCCACGTCATCCAGGTTCAGGTAGGCCTGGGCTTGGCACAAGGAAGAAAGTGCAGAAGCCCTGAGCCACCTGACGGGACATGAGGTCCTGCACAGGAGACCATCCACAGGAGGCCCGTAGTTCCTCCTGTCTGCCTCTCCTGCCCCCTCCATTCAGCCCAAGACCAGGGTGGGAAGGAAAGTAATTTGTCTGAGTGGTGAGGCAAGATTTCATTATGCTAATGTAACATGTTGCTTGCTTTGATTAAAGAAAGGTGAAATAGTTTTTGCAGGTTCCCAGTGGTATTGTGGGTCAGAAGCCTCTGTAAGGAACTGTCTTCTTCATAACTAGAGTTACTCATCCATGATCGCACTCCTGAACCAAAGCATTGCTGTGTCACAGCTCTTATCTAAGATGGTTTTTGCTCTGTTTTCCTAGTTTCGTTAGTCCTGCAAATGAAAAAACCTTACTATCTGAAGATATGAGAAAAGAACTCCAGCGCCAGCAATGGGAGGAAGAAGAGAGGGAGTCCCTGAGAAGACCAATGGGGCCCGTACATTACGAAGACATTCGTGAAAATGGTATAGTCATCTGGCAGCTTTTTTTTTTTTTTTTTTTTTTTAATTTATTTTTGGCTGCATTGGGTCTTTGTTGCTGTGCACGGGCTTTCTCTAGTTGCGGCGAGCGGGGGCCACTCTTCGTTGCGGTGCACGGGCTTCTCACTGTGGTGGCTTCTCTTGTTGCAGAGCACGGGCTCTAGGCATATGGGCTCAGTAGTTGTGGCACACGGGCTTAGTTGCTCCACGGCATGTGGGATCTTCCCAGACCAGGACTCGAACCTGTGTTCCCTTCATTGGCAGGCAGATTCTTAACCACTGCGCCACCAGGAAAGCCCCCATCTGGCAGCTTTTTAAATCATTTTTTTATCTTGAACAAATGACAAACATAAAAGGAAGTATTCGTAAAGCAGCAGCTCTTATGTGGAAATAAAAGATTCTGCTTTTGGGCTTCCCTGGTGGCGCAGTGGTTGAGAATCTGCCTGCTAATGCAGGGGCCACGGGTTCGAGCCCTGGTCTGGGAAGATCCCACATGCCGCGGAGCGACTGGGCCCGTGAGCCGTAACTACTGAGCCTGTGCGTCTGGAGCCTGTGCTCCACAACAAGAGAGGCCACGATAGTGAGAGGCCCGCGCATCGCAATGAAGAGTGGCCCCCGCTTGCCATGATTAGAGAAAGCCCACACACAGAAACGAAGACCCAACACAGTCAAAAATAAAAAAATAAGTAAATAAATTAAAAAAAAAAAAAGATTCTGCTTTCGGAATTGAAAATACCCCTTTTTTCACTTCATAGCCTAAAAATATTCATATTGGGAGTATCTTCCTAACAGAGGGTCTGTTAATCCGAGTTTGCTCCCCAAGAGAAGTGGAGACAGCCTATGACTAAAACGTTAATGAACATTTGTCACTTGGCAAACAGGATGGAAACAACTTCTAACTTTTTTTTAGCTGCTGCTTAGAAAAAACAAAACAAAATGTGTGAGACATCATTGTGTTCCTTTTTGCTTTGGTGGGAGTTTGGTCTGAATTTAATTCACTGATCTAACCTTTTGGATAATTTTGACTTATTTCAGAGGCCCGGCAACTTGGTGTTGGATACTTTGCCTTTGCCCGAGATAAAGAGTTGAGAAACAAGCAGATGAAAACTTTAGAAATGCTGCGTGAGCAGGTACTAATTAAACTCAGTTGATGTTAAGGATTTGAGCGGTTGGGTTTCCTGTTGTACCGTACTGCAAAAAAATCTAGTAAATAAATTAGAAATTTACATTGCTATTCAGAATACAATTATCGGTTTCATAAAGGTAATTGCGATATTATTTTGGTGTTTCAGACTTTAAGATTATAGTTGTTCAAAAGTAACTTGTATAACTTTGATGTTTTAAACTTGGTTTCAAATATGGCACTTTTGGAGCGGCCTGGGTGAGAAAATAGAAAGTTATTAGAGGGTGGTTAAGGAGTAGGACAGAATTTTCTTGAATGGTAAGCCTTTCAGGATACTCTGTGAACTCTTACTAAACTTCAGAAGACATCAGAGGGCTTGTGTAAGAGGACTTAATGGGTCTTCATGTTGAAGATCTCAAGGATGGCTTCTTAGAGGTGGCATGAAAATCAATTAGTCTATTTTTAGAATAAAATTACTTATTTCATCCTTTTCAACAAATATTGTGAATAGGCTAATAATTTTCTAATTTTCTGTTCTGTTCAGACAACAGATCAGAGAACAAAACGAGAAAATATAAAGGAAAAGAGAAAGGCTATGTTAGAAGCAAGACTTGCCAAACTCCGACAAAAAAAGATGAAAAAGTCTAAAGAGGATGGAGCAGAGGAAGAAGATAGAGGTATATCTTGGCTCGTGTTTCTAAACCTCAAAAGGAAAAATTTTAGTTCAGTTGATGTCTCAATAATAGGACTGGCAATGTGGAAATCAGCCATCTAGTTTTATTCTCTAAGCAAGCAGTGCACCTTGGAGATACTGCCAGGAGCAGGTTTTATAACCAAAGTGGCGTGGAATTACACTCCAAAGAAAATTTCAGGCTGTAGACAAGTGTATTAACAGTACATTGTGTTGTTTCATAGAAGAGCATGGTTTAGTAACTGAGACTTAGGGGTAAAATACCTAAGTAAAATACTTAAAAGGTATTTTAGGATAAAATTTAGTTGTGCACGTACATATTTTAGACCTATTTTCATTTGCTATGGTTGTGGTTTTTGTTGGTTATTATAAAGTAATGTATTTTAAAGAAGACATGCATTCAGAAAGTTAATAAAATAAAGGATTTACAAATATGGGTATAGACAGCTTGCCAAGGGACTGTTGAAATGCTTGGGAGCACCGTTCAGTACTGTGGTCAGACTTGCTCACTGTGGGAGTTATGCTAGACTGGGATAAACTGCCCCAACAGAGACACTGCAGAGACTGGCTCGAACCAGGTGGACGTCTGCTTCTCTAGTTTAACACCTCAGAGGTGGTGGGTGTCCAGGGCAGGTAGTAGCTCTGCCCTGTACGGTCACCTTTTCCCTGGCCTCTTCCTGTCTTAATGCTTCTGCCATTCCATAGAGGGTTCCTCTCACCTGCACGGTCGCTAGCTCCCCAGCACCTGTTCATGATCCAGCCCTGGGGAAGAAGGGGCGGGGAGCCAGCTTCCATTCTAGGAATGTGAGTCAGGATCACACACAACCTACGCATTTACATTCCAATGGCCAGAATCCACGGGCCATCCCCAACTGCAGGGGAGGCTGGGAAATGGCGTCTCTGGCGAGGTGACACATATCTAGCTGAAGCTGGGGGGCACTGTAGTCCCAAAAGGAAGAAGGGGGTGTGGGTGTTAGGGGCACGTAGAAGCTTCTCCAGCTCTCACAGAAGCCTGTGCTAAGCCACGGGCCATTTTCTAATTCTGAACACACTTCAGTTTAGCTTTGGAAGGAGATCAGAACACTTAGGAATTGGAAAATGGTCCATTTAGTTTTGTATAAATGCTGTCTCCCTGTGACATGTTAAACTCTGTTTTGTGTCTCTGTTTTCGCTGTACTCCTGAACATCTGTCATTTCCACAAGATGTGAAGTGCCACCAGTGCTTTTTAAAAATCTGTTTTCTTTTAAAATATGGCCAAAATAGAATAGGCTACAGCCTGTCGCCAGGCTCCAGCTCTTCATCACCCTCAGTCCCCTTGCTTAGTTGGAGACTCTTACTTCAGTTGAGTAATTGGGGGATTTCTGGTCCTTCGATTGTTGGTCAGGGGAAGCAGGGTGGCATAGTGGCAAACAGAGACTTTGAAATCCATCCATTGTGGGTTTGAATCCTGGCCCTTGTTACTGTCCACCTGTGTAGCATTTCTGATCTTAATTTTCCTTATCTATAAAATGGGGATACAGTGGAAATACCAATCCTGACTTTATTAGGGTTATTACAGGGTTAAGTGAACTATTGTTACAAAATACTTAGCCCACTGCCTGGCACATGATAGATGCTCAATAAATACCGGTTATTGCTTGTACTCTCAGGATGAGCATGTTCTATTTAATTTTTTAAAGTAGTTTTAAGCTTTATTATAATGAAGTCTTATTTCCTTGCCAAAAATAGATGGAGATGTTATTGGGCCACTGCCACCAGAACCAGAGGTCACGCCAGCTCCTCATACAGCTGCCCAGAGTAGCAAAGTCGAAGTCATCGTTCAGGAGAGGAAGGATACCCGGCCTGGGGTGCCGCACGTCCGGGAGTGGGACAGAGGAAAAGGTAAGGGGATCAGTTCTCCTGAACAGAGTGTGATTCTGGTGAGTCTTAGTGGTCCTTGGAAGCTTAAGGAATTCTTCACATCCTTGAACTTGTTTCTTCTCAATACCCAGGAGCATTAGACAGTGTGATTATAAAAGACCAGGGTCTACAAGGCATCATGCTTAAAGGATGAGTTTCTTTTTTATTTTAAGAAACACTTGGGGGAAGGTTTCTGAAATTCCCGCTGCCCCCGTGCGGTCTTACAGCTTGGGATGCTGGGTTTTTTTGTTTTTTTGTTTTTAATTTTTGGCTGCTTTGGGTCTTCATTGCTGCGCGGCTCTCTCTAGTTGCAGTGAGCGGGGGTACTCTTCATTGCGGTGTATGGGCTTCTCATTGCGGTGGCTTCTCTTGTTGCGGAGCATGGGCTCTAGGCATGCTGGCTTCAGTAGGTGTGGCGCGCGGGCTCAGTAGTTGTGGCTCGCGGGATTTAGAGCGCAGGCTCAGTAGTTGTGGCGCACGGGCTTAGTTGCTCCGCGGCATGTGGGATCTTCCCGGACCAGGGCTCGAACCTGTGTCCCCTGCATTGGCAGGCGGATTCTTAACCACTGCGCCACCAGGGAAGCCCCTGGGATGCTGTTTTTCAGGAACCGTTTTTTAAAACCTTATGATGGTTTGGTACTTTCATGTATTCTGTGTTTTTAGCAGTCTCTTTTATGTTCAGTTGAAAACAGTCTGTGTCCCAGTGTATTAACTTGGATTCACATATGGTCCCATTGGGTTATGCAGAATTGTCTGTAAATTTTTTCTGTAAATACACCATGGTCCCTACAGCAGCCTCTCTTTGGGAGAAGACTCTGGTTTATGTCTTTTTGAAAAAGATCATTTCAGTGGTACATTAGCATGAATTGTTGGAACTGATGAGATCCACAACTAAAGTAAAAGATATGCAGATGGGTGAGTGCCTTTGGTTAGTGCTACTGTTAGAAATAGAGGTGGAATACCAAGATAAATCTGGACAGGTGCCTTTTGTGTCTTCTAAAACTCAATAAAAGACAAAACTTGTGTTTTGCTATGAAGTACCTGTAACATCATGTCAAGCAAATGATCTAAGTGCTTGATTTTTTATGTTTGTCTCTCACATGTAATTTTAGTACTTTTTTGGCATTGTCTCCAGAGCCTGCCAGCCTTCTTTCTCCACAGAACCTTCCTTGAACCTTTCTCCACATGGAAGTTCTCACTCCTTTTTCTTAGCCTGGTTCCTTATCCTTTGTAGGCATTGCATATACCTTGTATTATAATTTTGTTATTACTGTCCTTGTTCTCCAGAGAATTTAAGGTGGCTTTTAAGAAATATATACAATAATTAAAAAGTACTAACAATAAACATTCAATGATTCAATAGTCAGTTCTAATAATGCTCTTTCTTATTTTTACTAGACTTTTCCTTTGGGTATTGGTTGAAGAGGCAATCAGATCTCCGGGCTGAGAGAGACCCTGAGTTTGCCCCACCATCGAATTACTTTGTGGACCAAAAAAGAACTGGTTCTCTGCGTAGCCAGGCATGGAACAGACCTGCACCTGCACAGAGTGACCCGGGGCAGCACTTTGGCCAGAGCCATGACCTTGGCTCTTCACATACATCATCCACTCCAGCCCGCAGCGGCCCACCACAAGCCCAGGCGGTCACTTTTGAAACTCTGGATGATATGATTTCATATTATAAACAAGTGACATGAACTTAAAAACACTATAACTTGGGTCTGTACTGTTGATGGTGCCTTCCTCTCCCAGAGCAGAGAAAATAACTTAACTTTAGGGACTGAATTGTAACTTTCTCTTCCTGTCTTTTCCCTAAGATCCAGACTTCAGGCTGTATTTGTCAGCAGGGAAGAAAGTGAATGGTACTGTGGGAACTCTGGCCACTTTGCTCTTCATTTCATTCTAATTGGTATGGAGATACCAGTTCATCTGGATTTACATGTGAGCTGAGGTAGAGTAAACATACTCTAATACTTGATACTAAGGAGTTTGTAATCCTGTCTGCTTCATACCCACTCCCATGACTTATTCAGATTTAAGGGTTCCACTCCTTTCCTTTTGCCAGTACTAGCTTGTAGATGTCTTTGTTCCAAGCATTCAGCTTCCAGGTCATTTGGTGGAGCATCTGTCAGGAAGAATTTTAGCCTGTCAAATGATGGCACATGAGGGTACACTGGGAGGCAAAGTGATCTAGTCTCCAGGAGGACCCTGACACTGATGGAGAATTAAGCATATCATTTGAAATGATCAAGAAGACCAGGGAGGACTTCACAGTCCAGAAAGGTAGACATTGACGTCACTTGCTCTTATTATCACCCCTTCTCGAGTGGCAATTATCACAGCCACCCATAGTGGGCGTTCATTAAGTGTGTACTGAGTGACGGGCACATGTGGAGGTTGCTGGGCATGATAAGAGCAAGAGATGCTCCTTAGCCACCAGGGTTGGTTTTTCATCTCTGCCTGCCTCCCTGGTTCTCCCGCTCTGGGCCCTGATCTCTCTCGGGAGCTGAGTCACCTTCACCTCAGCCTGGGTAGGATGGACTTGCGCTGGAGTGAGGGACAGCAAGATCCTTTTGTCTTTACTAACAACAAGTGGGTGAGCGGAGCTCCAGAAGGACTTCTGTGCCTGAGTACCATTCCCGTCCTCTACTACTACAGCTCAGTGTCCTCTTCACAGCTGCAGACAAGCAGTAGAAGTTGACCACCAGGTCCACAGGGCTGTTAACAGCTGCCTCCCAGGCCAGTGAGTCTTGTAAGAAGGTGCTAGAGCAGGTCCTCAAAGCGCCTGCTGGAGCCCGTGGTCTCTGTTCCCACAGCACAGTGGTGTTGATGGGAGCACCCCCGTTCTCATTGTGTTTTGTTTTTTTTTTTGGCCACGAGGCATGTGGGATCTTAGCTCCCCGACCAGGGAATGAACCTGCACCCCCTGCCTTGGAAGGCAAAGTCTTAACCACCGGACCGCCAGGGAAGTCCCCGTTCTCATTGTGGATTGCACGCTGGAGCACAGAGAGGGTCAGTGATTCGTCACGTGATATCTAAGTGGCAGGTTGTTTAGGTGCATGTTTGCTTCAGACTCATGTTTTCTTCAGCACCCTCTGCTCTCAGTCTGCCCAAGTATTGAGCAGTAATAGACAAAATTCCAAATTCTTGCAAACTTAACCTCTGAAGTCCAGATCAAGGGTGGAGTTGCAAGACCTATTAAATGGTCATTTTGTCAGCCTGATCAGGCAAATACCTCTTCTAACAAAAATGAAAACCAACTGGCCCAGCTGCCTTTTCCTGCAGAAATTGACAAACTCATCCTAAAATTCATATGGAATTGTAAGGGACCGAGAATATCAAATATTCAAAACAATTTTGAATAAGAACAAAGTTGGGGGACTCTCTTCCTGATTTCAAGACTTACTACAAAGCTACAGGGATCAGAACAATGTGGTACTGGACTTCTCTGGTGGCACAGTGGTTAAGAATCTGCCTGCCAATGCAGGGGACATGGGTTTGAGCCCTGATCCGGGAAGATCCCACATGCCGCGGAGCAACTAAGCCTGTGCGCCACAACTACTGAGCCTGCACTCTAGAGCCCGGGCCCCTAGAGCCTGTGGTCTGCAACAAGAGAAGCCACCACAATGAGAACCCTGCACACCACAACTAGAGAAAGCTCGCGTGCAGCAACGAAGACCTAACGCAGCCAAAAATATATAAATAAATAAATATATAAAAAACAAAAAAACAATGTGGTACTGACATATTGATAAATCACTGAAACAGAGTTGAGAGTCCAGAAATAAACCCATACGTCTATGGTCACTTAATTTTTTGACAGTGGTGCCAAAATCATCCAGTAGGGAAAGAACAGTCTTCTACAGATGGTTCTGGGACAGCTGACTTGCCACATGCAAAACAATGGACTTGGACCCATACCTCTCACCACATAAAAAACAAAAGCACCTCAAAATCGACCAAAGGCTTAAATGTAAAACTGTAAAACCAACTGAAACAGCTTGTAGGACAAAAGGAGAGGAGACAAAAAGAAAAATTGGAATACTAAAAGGAAAAAACAATTATTAGATATCCTAGAATCATAAGGAAAAATAGAAGAAAAGAGAAGGTGAATAATAAGAGAAAGATGGGAAGAGGGTGTGTTTATAAGGTAGAGCAGAAGGTCTCGAGAGGCATAGTGTAGAGAAGGGATGGGAAGACTAGGCAGGCAGCAACAAGCGCATGAGTATAGGAGGCAGTGGTCACGGAAGGGGCCCCCAAATAACCTTTTGTCCTTGCCCAGGGCACCCACGGTGGACGGCAGAGCAGTTTGTGCACGTTGGCTCAGGGTCACTGTCGACTAATAACTGTAAGTTGGATATTCTCTAGGATTTCAAAGACTGTATAAGCCTCTTTCTAATCCCATTTTAACAGCATATATTGAGTGTTTTGTGAGCCCAGTTGTTTTAACCTCTTCCATTTCAGACTCGGGGGTCCTTCAGCGTTAACACAATTCCAGTTTTACCATTTCTTGTGGGCCAGTTTTGTAGGAGTGTGTCCAGCAGATGGCACTGGAGTTCTTAGGCTGCAGACCCGTGCTCTGGTAGCACTGCCCGGTAGAAATGAGGTGTAAGCTGTGTGTGTCAGTTTCAGTTTTCTAGGAACCACATTTAAAAAGGGAAATTAATTTTGGGGTATACAGTCATCCCTCTGTATGTGCCAGGACCTGCCATGAAAACCAAAATCCGTGGATGCTCAAGTTCCACAGGCGGCCCTCTGGACCCACAGTTCTGTATCTGTGGTTTCAACCAACGGTGGATCCTCTAGTGCTGTGGTAGTATTGAAAGATACGCGCATAAGTGGACCCTCACAGTTCAGACCCATGTTGTTCAAGGGTCAACTCTATTTAATCCAGTATATCCAAAGTATTTCAACATTTAATCAATATACAAAACGTTTAATGGGATATTTTGCATTTCTTTTCACACCAAGTCTTCAAAATCCACTGTGTATCCAACAGCCCATCTTAATTCAGATGCTAAATTTTCATCAGGAATACTTGATCTGTATTTAGATTTCATAAAATAAACATTTGAAAGTAGATTCACATACCCAGGTTCGTCCAAACGTACTTAAAACATTTAAGAGTTTGCCAGTAACTGAACTGATTATCAAGTTTTAAATTTAATAAAATGTAGTTCCTTAGTCATACGACGCCACATTTCAGATGCTCAAAGGACACAGGTCTAGCGCTACTGAATGCACAGCACAACTCTCAATGATCTGTGTTTGCGTGTTTTGTGGTCTGGCTATCCATAACTCTCCTGGTAGTAACTAAAGGGCTGGCAAACACATCTCTTCCAAGCATACATTAAGCACTCACGCTACTCCTATGGCTTGTTTGACTTGGGTGCCAGGAGTGCTGAAATCTTCTATCAGAAAGCATGACCACACCTCGTTCGTGGCACTGTGGAGCTAAGCGAAATGTTTTGGATCAGAAATTGCTTTGAATTATTTGTTTTCATTGTAACCTTTTCTCCAGGCCTTTGTTTTGATACAGTTCGTTTGAATTGGCTAAATAAATCATTTTGTTTGCTTGCACAATTCCCAAAGGAGAAACTTTAAATCCATATACATGAGACTCCTGCTATGTTTAGCCGCGTGCATTTGCTGAAGACTTGTGGGATAATTTATTTCCTCTTAAAGCCATAGTGCAGCCTGGGAGATGGCTATCAGCTGACCTTTTTGTGACACACAGATGAGGCAGTAGAATTTAGAATTTGGAATGGACGTGGGTACTGGTCTTTACAGTTAATACAACACAGAGTAGCCACGCCATATGTGTTTAATTTTTTTTCAGCCAGTAAATTGAACTGTCAGTTATACGTCAAGCAGTTCCTGTAAAAAACTATATGGCTAAGGTAAGTCATGATAATTGAAAAGAATTTGTTAACCTGCTGAAAACCATGAGAGAAAATGAAACTCCCCTGGTCCTGGCCCCTGCCCTGCTGGCTGGTAGGTGGTGAGGCATTTGCTGGTGTGGACCTGGACGTTGGCTTAACGTCAGAGCATGTGTGGGGGGCGGGGCAGAGTGGGGAGAATGGTGGGATGGTGTAGATCATTGTCTAGGAAGATGGGAAAACCAGAACAATCAAAAGAATCAGGTTGTTTTAGTGAAAACCTGTCACCCAGGCCGAGTATTGATCTTCTGTTACCGTTTCTCGGTAAATCCCAGCTGTTCGTGTAACCATGCCCAGTAAATGTACGTCTGTGCGGTGACAGGAGTGGTCACAAATACTACTTGTTTTCTACCCTCCATTTAAACAGCATCTTTCCCCACTACATTTCTAACTGCCATGTTCTCTAACTCTAAGCTTACCTGCTCGGTTGTGGTTTTGCCTGGTTGTAAAAACCTTCCCTGGGGTATGATGTGTTCTGTTTCTATTTGGTCGTTATCAGCAAGTAAGCTTCCCTGAGCTTGAACACGGGTGTAGCTCTTGACCTCTCAGTCTCCACACCACTCCTCTCTGCACAGACAGTCTCGGTTGTTCAAGGTTGATATGGAAACCAGGAAATACAAGAATGGGCCCTGCTCCCAGCCCAGGTCTCCCAGGTCACAAGCCTGTCTGAGAACATGCTGCTTTCTTTTCAGGGACCCTTGTTGATTGTCTTCTTTCCTAAAGTGTCATCTTTACCTTAAAACTGAAAGACTTTGTATCTCTGCTTCCAATTATGATCAGCATAGGTGTTTATGGGATGTGTAATCAATGTAGACCTACCATCTGTGTGTTTTTTTTTAATATTTCTCAAAACTGAGCTCAAGTTATTTTTTGCTGCCTAATAAATACTTCATATTAATCTGCATTGTTGTCAAACAGTTCCTCAGTTGTTGGCTGGCTACGTTATTTCACTGTTAGGAAAGAAGTGGCTATAAGCGTCTTTTTGTTTGGTTTGACCACATTTGAAGAACTATCTTCCCTCCTCCTTTTAAAACTGTTCCCTGGGCATTACTTTCAGAACTAATATCACTGGGTCAAAAGCATTGATCATTTTTTTGTCTCTCGATGGGTCTTGCCGGGAGACTCATCTTAATGGCCCTTTGGTGCCACAGTGGATCCCCCTGGTGGAGGATGCAGGTGGTTTGCAAGTGGATTCAACTCGAGGAAGAGCGGTGACTGAGGTTGCAGTCTCGAGAGCAAACCTTGCTGGGCAGCAGGCAGTTAAGCTTGATCGTATGCACGTGACGTCCCTCTCCTTCCTCTCAGATCCACTTCTCTCCATAGCTCAGCCCTTCTTCCTCTCATCTGCTAGAGAATTCAAGCATCTGTCCAGAACGTTCTTTATATATTGAATGGAGAGGACAGCGTCTATTAGTTTTTCTAATTCCATTTCCACCTCTTTCGTGCATGAGGTGCGGGCTTGTTCTCTTGCCTGTCCCAGCCTGAAGCTGCGCTTACTCACAGATGGCAGTCACACGGTTACATCTGGCCTGCTCACTGTCCTTACCAGAAGCATTCTGGTTAAAACCAGAGAGAGGGCTTCCCTGGTGGCGCAGTGGTTGAGAGTCCGCCTGCCGATGCAGGGAACACGGGTTCGTGCCCCGGTCCGGGAAGATCCCACATGCCTCGGAGCGGCTGGGCCCGTGAGCCATGGCCACTGAGCCTGCGCGTCTGGAGCCTGTGCTCCGCAACGGGAGAGGCCACAACAGTGAGAGGCCCGTGTTCCACAAAAAAAAAAAAAAAACAAAAACAAAAAAAAAAACAGAGCCAGAGACTAGAGAAAATAGCAAAGAAAATCAGGACCAGATTACTTGAGGGAGCAAGGTTTAATTTTGGTTTTAAATATACAGCTGGATACAACTTCTACCCAAAAATGGATTCTTGAATCAGTGCCAGTACGAGAAGGAAGTATGCCCTTTTCTCTTTTTCAAAGCCATGCCTGAATTTCCCCCTCAGCTTCCTTCTTTGTTGGGTGCCCTTGATTTTCCCAAAGCCTGTTCAGAACTTTCCCACTTTTCACCCTTGTTCTGCTTGCGCCCCACGGTGTACCCCAGGGAGTTTGCTGGGTCTGTGCCTTTTGAAGTACTCTTTCAGGTGCATGGGTTGGAAATTGCTTTTTTACTGTAGGCAGAAATTGGGGTGCTGTGGGTACAGCTCTCCTCCTTGGCTAATCCCACTGCAGTCGTATTTCTCACACTCCTGCTCACCCCCCTGCTGGCCCCTGGGAGGAGCACCCTACCATATAGATGCCACCTCTGCTAGCAGTCCTGTGGTTTCCCATCTGCAAGATGAAGTCAGGGTTCAGCGGTTTACACCAGCTCCTCTCAGCAGGCTGCTGCCCACCCCTCCCACACATCCCCCTGCCCCCCAAGTAACCTGTAGCATCCTCAAGTTACTTGTAGCTCCCCAAACTTGCCAGGCTATTTAGAGCCTCCAACCTGAACAAGCGCTGTTCTCATCACCTGGAGTGCTCCTCCTGTCCTTGTTCACTAGTCACCTACTTCTGAACCAGTTTCTGTCATTTCCATTGCACAGCCTTCTTCAACCACTTCAAATGATTATCTTTTTCTGCTTAACATTCATTGAGCACTTACCTCTGCTAGGCGTTGTGCCAACCCTTAACACATATGCCCTCATATAATCCTCACAGTCCTGGGAGGCAGGACCTAGTGTCCACAAGTGCCAGGCTCAAGGTCACATGGCCTGAGTTCTTAGCCTCCCGGTGACACTGCCTTTTCTGGATTTCCCTCTGCCTGGCAGAGAGCACTCAGACTTGTCATAGTAGCCTGTGTGTGTGTGTGCACTCCTCCCCTCATCTCTGTCCTGCCCCTAAGAGGAGACAGCCCGCAAAACTCTGAAGATGTTGGAATGAGGATCGTCATTTTTCATATCCTTTATAAAGTTCTTCCATGCTCTTTATTTCTTTGTGGGAATTGTTAATTGAAACTTTGTTTATAGCCATCTACATGGGCCTATTGGGCTATTTGTTGGATTTTCATGCTATAACTATTTTTCACCTTCTGGCATGTGGCAGCTTACTTGGTGTCTTACTTAGTGTCATGGAGGCTGTAAAAGGGGGAGAAGACGTGATGCTTGCCCTCTGTTTGCAGAGACCACATGAGATGCAACTAGCAATTAATGACGATACATTGAGTCCTTGCACTGAGTATATGATTACATAGCATGCCAATCCTTTGGCGTGGCATACAAGGCCCTTCACGATTTGATTCTAGACACTTTTCCAGCTTTGTCTGCTACTTTCCCATAGAGCCCCAAGGCCCCAACCATACGGATGTGTTTTGTGGTTCTCTGAACCTGCCATGCTTTAAATGTCTCTGTTCCTTTGTACATACTCTTCTTTTTACCAAGAATGCCTTCTCCCTCCTACCTGCCTGGTGACTTCTTATTCATCTTCTATGACAGCCTTCAGTGCAGCTTCCTTTAGACTTTTGGCTTTGGGTTTTCATGGCCTTTGTACATTTTTTTGGCAGTGTGACCCTTATATCAATTTTGTAAGTCTGTTCTACCTGTTGAACATTGAGCTACTTGAGGGCAAGGCCTGTGTCTCAGTGATGGAAAAATGAAAGAGTGACAGTGAAAATTAGATATATGGAAAGGAGGGAGTGATGCTGTTCCCACACGGCTGGTTGTCCATCAGGAATCACATTTGGCTGCAGGAACAGAGATCTGAATAAAGGGGCTTAAAGAGATTAGGGGTTCATTCTCTCAGGTGAAACAAGTTTGGAGGCAGGTGGTTAAGTGCTGGTGTGTGGGTGCCGCAATGTCAGCAGGAGTCCGGGGTCTGTGCCTCTGCTTGGCCACCTTTAATGCATGGCTTCCCTCCTCAAGGTAACCTCATGGCTCCAGATGGCTGCCAGAGTTACAGCCATCTCATCCATTCCAGACAAGAAGAAAGAGAAGGGTAGTGAGTAAGGAAAAAGTGTTCTCTCCATGCAGACAGACTTCTTGAAAAGATATCCAGGATCCCACCCAACAGCTCCACCTGCATCTCATAGGCCAGAATGGAGTCACGTGGTCACCTCTAGCTGAATTTTGCAGAGATAATACATGGTAACAGAGAGAGGTTATTTGTGCATTTAATTTAAAATGATATTTCTTAAAAAAAAAAAAAACAGTTCAATCTGAAAAGACTTTTCTCCAAAGAAGATATAAAAGTGGAAAAGTGGCCAATAAACACGTGAAAAGGTGCTCAACATCATTAGTCATTAGGGAAGTGCAAATCAAAAGCACAATGAGGTACCACTTCACACCCTCTAGGATGGCACTAAAATCAAAAAGACATAATAACAAGTGTTGACAAGGACATGGAGAAATTTAAAACCTCATTCATTACAGGTTTTGTAAAAAGAACTGTAGAATGGTGCAGCTACTTTGGAAACCAGCCTGGTAGTTCCCGAAAATGTTAAACATTGAGTTATCATATGACCCAGCAATTCCATTCCTGGGTATCAACCCAAGAGAATGAAAGCATCCATTCACAGAAAAACTTGTACCTGAATGTTCCATCGTAAAAGCCAAAAAATGGAAACAACCAAAGTGTCCAAAAAATACTGAATGGATCAACAAATGGTGGTCTTTCCATATAATGAAGTATATGAGTGAAGTACTGATACATGCTGTAACTTGGATGAACCTCAAAAACATGATGGTAAAAGAAGCCAGTCACAAAAGACCACATAGTGTGTGATTCCATTTATATGAAATGTCCAGAACAGGCAGATCTACAGAGGCATACAGCAGACTAGTCGTTGCCTGGGGGGAAGAGGAATGGAAAGTGAGTGCTGATGGGCTTTTTGGGGGGGTGATAAAAATGTTCTAAAATTAGATAGTGGTGATGGTTGCACAACTGTGGCTATACTAAAAACCATTGTACACTTTAAAAAGGGTGAATTGTATGGTATGTGAATTACATCTCAATAAAGCTGTTTTAAAAACCAGCTTTTATCTGTTTGTAAGGCATATCTTCAAAATTAACCTCACAAGAAAGGAACTGGTAGGGGGTGGGGTGGGGTTCCTCAAACCAGTTAACATTTCAAGGATTGTATTCGGTCTTCACTTGAATCCTGGCTTTAAAACAGATTTGCCCTGTATGGTCAGGGTCAGATCCCTCTGGCTGGTTGCCCAGATGACCAAGATTCTGAGTGGTCTATTTGTTCTGTAGACTTATCATTTCAAAAACGAACCTATTTTTCTGAGTCTCCAAAGCTGAGGAATAGAGATGCCAGGGAGTCAGCAAATAGATGTAGAAAGCCAGTTTATCTGCAAACCAGCAGAATGTCTGAAGGGGTTGCTCTGTGGGGCTCTTGTTCCTAGAAGATTTTTTTGCTGATGGATGGGCAGTTCAGTTGGAAGCCCGTGAGGAAGTTGTGTTGTCTTTGGAAAGGTCTCTATGCCAAGAGTCTGCAGGCAGGCAACTCCTGACCAAGAGCTCTGTCTCTATAAGCCTTCGATTCCTCATCAGTGAAACCGGAAAGATAATATCCTTTTCACACCAGGGCAGCTGCACTGTAAATTCTGAGGGTGTGCACCAGGGGCGCAGTTCTGGAATGGCAAATTTGGGGTGGCTCCAGAGGACACAGTTTGAAGAGTGAAAGAATGAGGATTGTCTGGCAGGAGAAGAGGGCCATGGACGTCATGGGGAGTGGTTGTCAGGATGGAAGGTGGTAGAATTGAAGAATAGAAGGCTGCGGTAGCAGGAGTTGTCAGAAGTTCTAGATTTGAGGAGATGTGGTAAATGATATTAGTCATTGGATTAAAAAAATTCCTCCTCCTCCTCCTTTCCCATCCGCCCTTGGAGGTACATGTTGAATCCAGGCCCATCCTTGCATCGCAACCAGGAGCTTCCATCCACATCATCTTCCCCCAGAGGGAACCAATGAAACATCTTTTTGTTTTTGCAGGTTTTTATTGAGAGACCACAAGCAGATCTTCCACCCTCAGATCTCTGACTACAAAAGGTGCGATGGAACATTTTTCCCTTCCCCATCCTTTCCCTTGCTCCAGCCCGGGGTCCGTTTGGGGAACCTGCTCATCCCCAGGCCCCTCCCAAAGTGATTCACTAACGTGGTCTCTGACACGTCCCCGGGAAGGGAAGTGGGGTGACGGGGGGGCATCCCTTTGTGGGAGAGAGTGACCAATTATTTATCCTCCCGCATAGGATGCCCTGGCTCAATGACCTGTAAGGGCCATTTCAGCACTTCCATTCCATCTGTCCCCAAGGCCTCACCTTAGGTGAGAACTTTGGCTCTCATTCAGCTCTCAGGGTGTCTGCCTCCTCACAGCTGAAGGTCCTTCTTGTCTGAGATGGACAGTATTACCTAGCAGTATGCGTGCTCTAGGACCACGAATGACATCAAGACTAACCGAGAACTATACCAGCAATACACCGCCACGGCCCCCAAGCTGCTGGCCCGCATCTCCAGGCTGCTCATCGTCTGCCAGAGCGCAGGCATTTCTGTACCCAAGGGCATCAGAAACATCTTTGAGTTCACCTGGGAGGAGCTGATCACTGACCCCATGATCCCTACCCCTTCTGAGATCCTGGGCCTGGAGATCAGCATTGGAGCCCCGCCCATGGTGCTTATGGAACCGGCCCCTGTGCAGGCCCCTGTCCAGAAGAAGCCACCCCCGCCAGTGCTACCACTGCCGATGCTGCCCACTTCCACTGGGCCGGCCAAATTCTCCATGCACTCTCCCACCAACGGCCACCGGGGGCCATCCAGCCAGGAGACCCTGCACAGGTTCCAGAGGCAGGCTATCCGATACCTGCTGGCCGAGCTCCTCACCCTGAAGATGAAGGCCATGCTGGAGTCCGTGTCCAGTAAGTCAGCGAAGTCTGGCTTACTGGATCCTGGCTCATTTTTCTGGGCCTGGAAGGGTCTGGCCTGGGCATGTGTGTATGCGTCCACTGCACCCACCCCAGACAGGTCTACGAGAATGCACCGTGAAAAGGTGACAGCCAAGGGTCCGCTTTGCAACTCAGCTCCTTCCTGAGACCACCCCCAAGAATCATCCTTTCACCCCTCTCCGTTCTCCGTTTTGTCCTCCCATCCCTCCAGCTTTGCTGAGCCCAGATTGAGAGGCTGGCCATGGGAACAATGTGAGGTATTGAAAGGGGGAGTTTGTGGAAATGATGCTGAGGTAGAGAGAGGCAGCACCCAGGAGGAGGGGGTAAGTCGGGAGGGCCAGTTGGTGGGTAGCAAGACAGAGCCAAGCAGAGCCAGAACCAGGAGAGTCGTGAGAACCGGGGTCTGTCCACAGTGAGGGTGTCATCCCAAGATCAGGGACCCAGAGTTTCCTCAGTGAGGGAGCCTTCTGGATTCTGTGTTATTTTAAATACCAATAGCGTCAGTCCCCAGGCCTGTGGGTGGGAAGAGAGAAGGGCAAGGGGGCAGAGAGCAAAGTGCCACCTGACAGGTCTTGGGAGCTCGAGGCCCTCTCATTAGGAGCCCCCTCATACTTGCTCACCCTAGGAATAGATCACTCCCCCTTACTTCCTGGGCTGTTTATGGAGGTCCTTTTATAGAAGCATTAGCCCCATGCTGGAGGAAAATGAGTAGTTGCCTTTGATGATTCCTTTACTAGGTGCCAACCCCCTGGACATTACAAGGCGCTTCGTGGAGGCCAGCCAGCTCCTCCACCTCGGTGCCAAGGAGATGGCTCTCGACTACCTCATCAGCACCATCGGGAGAAGTGGTTGCAGTGTCGGACAGATGGGGAAAGGTGGGTACCTGAGCTTCAGCTCTTAGGCGAAAGGTCAAACAATACCAACAAGAGTGCAGTGGAAAGGTCAAGTCCCCAGCTTAAATATTTGACATTTCCAAGAGTTGAGGTGGATGTGAAGCAACAGGTATTCTCGAACACTGCAGGTGAATGTGTATATCGGTGCACTTCCTGTGGAGAACAGCTTGGTGGTGTCTGCAAGGTGGGAGATGCTCTAGCATCTTACAACCCAGCAGTTTCTCTGCTGGGTCGTTCCCTAGAGCTGTGATTCTCAAACTCTGCAGTGAAGGACCACTTTGTAAAATTTGCAGTCTCTTGTGTGTGGATCACCCCTCTTAAAAACATGATAACATCACAGCAACATCAAATTGTTAAGCAACATCAGATTGTTACATAGTCTTGTAAATGTTTATTCTCAGTTTTTGTACTCAGCTGGTCATGGTCTGGTGTGGATTCATACCAGTCCACAGACCACACTTGAGAGTTGCACTGCCCTAGACAAACTCACACACACATGCAAGAAGTCATACCAGAATGTTTACTGTAGAATTGTTTGGGATGGAAAAAAAATGGAAACGACCTAAATGTCCATCAACAGGAGAAAAATAAATTATAGTCTATTTAGATGATGGAAATAATGAGAAGTGAAAATGAATCAAGCACTGAAGCACACATATCAACAGAGATAAACTAAAAACATAGTGTTGAGCAAAAAAAAAAAACTATAGAAGGATACATTTGGTATAATACTATTTAAAGTTTAAAATAACAAAATTATAACATTGCTTATGGGTACATTATACAAAGTATAAGTACAAAAGCTGAATGGGAATAACAGATGCAGAGTTAGAGGAAGTGATCCCAGAAAGGGGAACATCTGGGATCTGGAAGACAGCAATTCAGTCATATCTGTACTGTTGTATCTCTTAAGCTTGGTGGATATACAGGTATACAGGCATTTTGAATGCCTGAAAGTCCTCACTGTTAGGAGGCTTCATGCGAAGCATAAAAAATTTATATCCCATAACCATTTGCCCTAACCTATAAAATCCATCCTTTTTAGTGTCTCTCCCTGTCCTCTGAATGTGTGTCAGGCTTCCCTTGGTGGTCAGAGGTTAAACACCTGATGATAATGTACATATACACAGGGGAAATAAATTGTATAGTAAAATTGCAGTGCTCGGGGAAAAAAAATGTGGGATTTCGTGAAGTCAATGAAAATGATGTTGGAGAGCTTCTGGGTGCCCACACGAAGCCACTCATTAGCAACGCGGTGGAGCAAAACTAGTTAACTGCTGAGGACAGGAGAGTCATCTAGGGTGACTATTCCGTGGAGAAAGGGCGACTTGGTTATCAAAGGGTTAACAGTAAAAATTTGGATATTTTTGCAAAAGGCAGACATGAAGGGACTCATGTTTTATTGCGGTCATATAGCCATTCAGGAGAAAAGGAAAATCACACCACCTGAAAAAAACAGTCATTTTTATTTCTTATAAGAATTAGTATATGCTTACGATATCAATGGATTTTTGTTAAATACAAGATAGAGAAGGTTATCTTGATAAACTCTGGTTTCCTTTTCTAACATAAAGTCCCAATCAAGCATCCTCCCACTATTTACCATGAAGTGGGTGGGGGGGGTCTCTGTTTTAAGGGAAGGTACTCTGCCCATTGTGTTCAGGATCAGCTGTGCTCTGATAACACAGGTCCTCTGATTATGCTCTGTTTGGTTGTCAGCAGACATGGAGTTCTGTGCCCTACACTCCATATAGGGCTCGGAGCTCCACCTCATTTGGGGGGCAGCTGCCTGATGGTCTGTTGTGTGGGTAGGCGAGTCCATGGGAGGGGTCCTGGTAGCCCCAGCCCAACCACCCACCCTCAAACCTGCGAGCGGCGCTCTCCTACCTGAACATTGTGTTCCCTCACCTTGAAAAGGATGTCGTCGTCCCCGTTAGCCCTCCACCTCACACGGTGTTTAAGCATCTTGGAAGGTCATAGGCTTTCACCTGTGATGCAGTGGCTTCCTGCATCTCTCGTGGCTTGTGGTTAACCTAGTGGAGGAGACTTTGCAGAGAGCCTCTCGGTGATGTGTTTGTCCGGCTGCATCAGCAGAGTGCTGAGCAAGCCTCTCCTCCATCACACTCCTCAGGAAATCTCTCTTACTTCTTGGCACATCTATTCCTGATGTTCCTCTCTTTAAACAAGCCAAGAGTTTGAAAAGAAAATCTAGATAACAAAATATAAATGAAGGAGCGATCCGTTTCTTTTGGAAAAGCATTCACCCTAGAAGAACTTGAATTAGATAGGTTTCCCAGGGCTTTAAAAAGAAGATTCAAACTCTTCTTGATCTGTTTTGCATGAATTTTGCTTTTCTGAACCATCTAACTGCTGAGGTAGACCCAAGTTGTCACTGAGTCTGGAGTGGTATTCCATTGCTAAGGTAGTATTTCCTCAGTAATAAAATTACTTCCTGTCTTTTCTCCTGTCCAATACCTACTAGTCCTGGCTTGTCTGGAAAGAAAACTGGACTGCTCCTTGATTTTTAGTTGATGGCAATATTATTAAGTAAAACAACAAAAAAGAAAACAGATAATCTTGCCATTTTTATGTGATAACTATTTTTCACTTTTGTAGTTCCCTTTGTGTTTCCTCCCTCTGGGGTGTGTGTGTGTGTTTGTTTGTTTGTTTCCTAAGAATACTGCAATTTTTCTATTTTTCAGTTTCCTTTACTTAACAGATACAGTCTTTTCCAACATGGCTATATACCTTTAACAATTGTCATTCTGAGTGAGTGTAGAGTCCTTCTAATGTTCATGTTCCATAATTAACTGAATGCTTAGGTTTCCAGGTTTCTTGTTATTAGTATAATATACATTGTAATACACAGCTTCATGCACATTACTTCTTATCACTGTTGTGTTGGTTATTAAGATTAATCTCCCAGCAGAGAGATTATTGGGCAGAGGGTCTCAACATGTATATAGTTCTTGCTAAATATTGCTTTCTTGATGCATTTTCTCTACACCAGCAGGGTTGACTGGTTTTATTCCAACTTTCCCAGCATTGGCTATTATTAGTTCTTTTCATGTGGTCCTAACTTCACCAGTGAAGGTGATTGTTTATGAGCTTGCATCGTGCAGGGTGCAGTCTCTGGGTATAGTTTTTGTCTACTTAGGAGGTCAGGTTTGCCATTTTCTTTATGAATCTGAATGAGCCGTGATGAATTGCTTAACATTTCCTAACAGTTTCATGCCCAGCTAGTGAAATGACTGTATTTGGGGGAGAATAAGTAAATGATTTGATGAGGTTTATAGAAGAATGATCAAGATTTTCCACAAGTAAAGGGGTGCTAAATTTTAATTCTTAAGTGGTCAGGTATCAAGTGATTTTACACAAGACAACGTGATTCTGCAAGAGACTAACCTATTGTTGAAGAAACCTCTGATTTCTGTGGCTTGGATAAGGGGAAACAGATAACTCTAAATTTCCTTCTAGCTTGCCCAGTGTTTATTCTCTTCACTTAGTGCAGCAGTTATATCTGCATTTATCCTTAGAGGAACGTCACCTGTGGTTGCTTTCTCTTCCTTGCTCCCTGCTCTGGTGTCATTTCATTCTTGAATTTTATTTAATTTATTTATTTTTTATACAGCAGGTTCTTATTAGTTATCTATTTTATACATATTAGTGTAAATATGTCAATCACAATCTCCCAATTCATCCCACCACCACCCGCCTCATTCTTGAGAGATATTGAGGGCGGGGAAGGGAGGACACCGTAGAAGAGAACTTTAAAGATTTCTCTTAATTACTCTGAGCCTTCTCCAGCATTAAAAAATCTTTTTCTTCCAGAAATTGGTTGTTTTGTAACAACAGGGCACTTTAGAATATCTGGTCTACCATACAACTAGGACAAAAACTTCATTATTTTACTTTTGATTAAAAAATTAAAATAAAAAAATTGAAAGCAGAATCCCATCTGTTCCACTCCAGATTCCTCCACAAACATCCCAGCCATGGGAGTGAACTCACCTTACCAGCTTGTCTACGAGTCCTCTACTGGCTGTCTGAGCTTTTCCCTCTCAACCGGAAGGGAAGTCAAGAAGAAAACAGGTAACAGTGATTCCCAGCAAGACATTTTGACCTATCTTTGGTGGTGGGGGTGGGATGGGGAGGGGGATAGAAGATTTCCTGTGTAGGTTGATGAGATGATTTGATTTGGTTTTCTGATAGGAAGGATATATAGCTGCCCTGGCTGGAGACCCAGCAGCTATTGACAGATTCTGTCCCATAAAAGGTGACATATCTCAACCCAGTCACTCCAGTTTGCAGTCTCATCCTTTGAATGTTTACAAGCGCTCCATTTCTGTTAATGTGGTTCCTCTCACCTGGGGCAACACCCCTAGCAAACCCACATCTTCCACCTCCTATGTTATCCCATACTCACCCCCTCTTCTCAGAGAGAGACCTGTGTTACCCATACTCATCCAGCAAGTGAGGGAACCAGTACCTGAATGGACGTATTTGGATACCAAGCCTAACCGTGTGTCCCCAACTGGGTCAGTTTATGTGGGCAGAAAACAGACATAGAGGCCATTCCTATTCTATTGCAGAAAACACAGAGCAGAGGAAAGGCTTAAAGGAAAGAACTGGTGGCAGGTGAGACCAAACAGGGTAGCAGTGACTGTGCAGCCAGAGCTTGGAGGAGAGATGAGTTGGGGCTGGAGAGGGTAGAGAAGGAACTTTCTCTCGTGGAACTTCCAGGGCCCCCCAGGCTGTGGTGGTAGAGTGTTGGGGTAGAGGAGGGCCTGTATTCGCAAAGTGGTGGTGGGAGGATCCACAGAAGTTTGGTATGCTCAAAGACTGTCCAGTGATTCCCACAGACACTGGAGGTAAGGCTAGAAGTTGAGAAGCTTGGATTTTATTCCTGAGCCCGCCTTGGATTGCTACGAGATTTGCCTTCTTCCAGGCCTCACTCTCCATATCAAGTTGATCCTGTAGCCTTTCAGTCAGTGAACAAATGTTTATTGAACAATTGCTAGTTGTCAGTCACTGTTCTTTTTTGTTTTTTGGTATGCGGGCCTCTCTCTGTTGTGGCCTTTCCTGTTGCGGAGCACAGGCTCCAGATGCGCAGGCTCAGTGGCCATGGCTCACGGGCCCAGCCGCTCCGCGGCATGTGGGATCTTCCCAGACCGAGGCATGAACCCATGTCCCCTGCATCGGCAGGCGGACTCTCAACCACTGCGCCACCAGGGAAGCCCCAGTCACTGTTCTGAATGCTGTGGGTACATGTGTGGATTCTAAGACAAGGAACACCTTCCCTGATGGAGGTGACATCCTCAGACTCTTGTTTCCCCTGTTCCTTTACCTCTCATGACACATTTTCTGTCACTGTGAGCATCACTTCCAGCATCCCTCTTTATATGCTCCTGGTTTATCATATTTCCTTCTGAGCTGACCCTAAATCAATGCAGTCACTTTGAGGGGAAACAAAGTATCCTCAGGACACCCAGTGATTTCATGATTTTTTTCTTCCTAATGACCTCAGGGGTGATGCCTTGGGTAAGGTTGTTCCAAAACAAAAGTTACATATGTCTATATTGATCTCTTTGTCTATGTGGCTGTTTTCCTCTGCCACCGGAGGATGTGATTACCCCATGATGTTGCATCATTCTCACTAGGATGTTCAACGCTGCTGCATTTCTTATAGGTTCCTGATATTGTTTAGAAATTATTCTCACACATGCGTGCTAGGATGGGTGGTTAACCTTCCCTAATAGTTTATAAGTAACCGTGTGTCCTAGCTTGCCCAGGAAAGTCCCAGTTTATGCTGTTGTCCTGGTGTAACTATTAATTATACCCACTTTCACTCCAAAGTACCCTAGCTTAAAGAACATATTGTAGAGTCGTTGTGGTTTTAAGTCACTTTGGGTTTGGGACCTCTGCTATCTGTTCCATGTACACGTGCTGTCACACCTTGCCAGCTGGCCCCCTTTGCAGTTCTAGGGTCATGCAGACTTGGAGCAGACAGGCTCCAGGAGTTGGACCTACTCCCTGAACAGACAACAGCTATTTCTGGAGCATAGCCCAACTTGACAGGCAGAGAATTGAGAGAAATCTGTCAACAATGGTTCCTGGTTGTCACATTTGGGGACCCAAAGCAACTAGGGGCAGGCCAGAAATGGATGCTCAGGCCAGCAGATGTTCCAGGAGGTCAGCCAGCAGGTAGGTGGGCCTCAGGGTCAAGTCTCTGGTCTCATGGCTGGAGGAGTCAGGAAAGGGACCAGGAACCACTGAAGGTGACAGATACCAGACATGGTACCGAAGCACCAACCAGAAACCTCAAGGCTTGGCTGACAGTGAGAAAGACTCCATTCTGAGGCCTTCAGGGCTCAGTTGGAGTCTAAGCAATGCCCCTGGGCTGAAGACACATTTTATTTTTGAGTCCAAGGTGAAGATGAGCCTGCATATATCAAGGGAGAGCATGTGGCTCCAGCTGAGTAGGCAGCAGAGGCTCAGAAGCAGGCAGGACCTGAATAGATGCTTCTGGAAATTCAGCCATGGATGATCACCTCCACAATTTTATGTCATCATATCCTCATACCACCTAAGACTTGCCATGGGGGATAACTGTGAAAATAACAGAAATAAGCACAAAACATTGCCACCACAGATTTAAGCAGGCAGAAGAAAGAATCAGCTCGAAGACAGGACAATGGAAATTATTGAGTCTGAAGAACAGAAAGAAAAAAGATTGAAGAAAAATGAACAGAGCCTAAGGGAACTGTGGGACACCATCAAGTGGCATATGCATGTGGGAGTCCCAGAAGAGGAAGAGAGATCAAAAGAGGCAGAGAGAATATTTAAAGAAATAATGGCTGAAATTTTCCCAAATTTGATGTAAGACATGAATATAAATGTCAGAGAAGCTCAGCAGACTCCCAGAAAGGTGAACTCAGAGAAACCCACACCAAGACACATTAATCATCAAACTTTCAAAACACAAAGACAAAAAGAGAATCTTGAAAGCAGTAAGAGAGAAGTGAATGCTCACATACAATGAATTTCAATAAGATCATTAGCAGGTTTCTCATCAGAATTTGGAGGATACAAGGTACAGGGCAAATATATTCAAAATGCTTAAAGAAAAAACCTGTCAGCTAAGAATCAATCCTGAATTCAGGAAGACTGTGCTTCAAAACTGAGCAAGACATTAAGACATACAAAACCTGAGGCAGTTCATGACAACTAAATCTGTGCTGCAGGAAGTGCTCAAGGGAGTCCTGCAAGGTGAAATGAAAGGACACTAGACAGAACCACAAAGCTATATGGAGAAAAAAAGACCTCAATAAAGGTAATACATAGGAAATAATAAAAGCTAGTATTATTGTAACGGCAATTTGTAACTGCACTTTTTGTTTTTCTACATGATTTAAGAGACTAATATATTTAAAGAAAAAAATTAGTGTAAAAGCCAGTATTACTGTTAACTTTGGTTTGTAGCTCCAAATCTTAGTTTCTACATAATTTGAAAGATTAATACATTTAAAAGAATTGTTAATTTATGTTTTGCGACATACAATATAAAAAGATGTAATTTTTAGGACATTAACAATGGACAGTGATGGGGATGATGCTGTAAAGGAGGAGAGTTTTTGTACGTTATTGAAGTTAAGCTGGTAAAATTCAAATTAGAGTGTTATAACCTTAGTATGTTAAATGTAATCCCCATGGTAACCACAAAGAAAATAACTACAATATACAGAAAAGGAAATGAGAAATTTTAAAATTTCACTACAAAAAATTAAAACAAATGAAGACAGTAATGCAGGATATGAAGAACAAAAAGCTCTAATAAGGCATATAGAAAATAAAAAGCACAGTAACAGAAGCAAGTCCCTCCTTATCAGTAATTCCTTTAAATGTGAATTGGTTAAATTTTCTAATCAAAAGACAGAGATTGGGAGAATGAATAGAAACTCATGATCCAACTATACACTATAAGAGACTCACTTGAGATCCAGAGACACAAGTGGGTTTGAATGTGAAAATATGGAAAAAGATACTCCATGCAAATAGTAACCAAAGGAGAGCAGGGGTGACTATACTAATATCAGATAGAATAGACTTTAAATTTAAAAAGATTACAAGAGACAAAGAAGGACATTCTATAATAATAAAATTTCAATACAGTAAGAAGATACAACAGTTATAAACATTTATGCACCTAATGACAGGCCGTCAAGATATATGAAGCAAAACCTGACCGGTTGAAGAAAAATAGTTCTGCAGTAATAGTGGGAGACATCAATAACCCACTCACAATAAGGGATAGAGTAACAGACAGAAGTAAGAAAATAAAAAACAACACAATAAATCAACTAGATCTAACAGACACATGCAGAACACAAACAAAACAACAAAAACAGTACACATTCTTTTCAAGTGTACATGGGACATTTCTAGGATAGGTCATATATTAGGCCACAAATTAAGTCTCAGTAGATTAAAAGAAATAGATTTCATTCAAAGTATCTTATCTTACCACAATGGGATGAAGTTAGAAGTCAGTAACAGAAGGAAAACTGGAACGTTTACAAAATTGTGGAAATTAAATAACACACACTTAATCAATGGATCAAAGAGGAAATTACAAGGAAAACTAGAAAATACTAGAGACAGATGAAAATGAAAACAGCGGGCCTCCCTGGTGGCGCAGTGGTTGAGAGTCCGCCTGCCGATGCAGGGGACACAGGTTCGTGCCCTGGTCCGGGAGGATCCCACATGCCGCAGAGCGGCTGGGCCCATGAGCCATGGCCGCTGAGCCTGTGCGTCCGGAGCCTGTGCTCCGCAATGGGAGAGGCCACAATGGTGAGAGGCCCGCGTACCGCAAAAAACAAAAACAAACAAACAAAAAAATACTCAGCAAGCTAGGAATAGAAGGAGACTACCTCCACATAATAAAAGTCATATGTACAGAAAACATATTCAATAGTCAAAGATTGATAGCTTTTCCTCTAAGATCAGGAACAAGGCAAGGATGTCTGCTCTCACCACTTGTATTCAACATAGTACTAGAAGTTCTAACCAGAGCAATTTGGCAAGAAAAATAAATAAAGAGCATCTAAATTGGAAAATAAGAGGTAAAATGATCTCTGTTCACAAATGATATGATCTTGTATGTAGAAAATCCTAAAGCTTCTACCAAAAAAAAACTTTCAGAATTAATTAATGAAGTTATCAAAGGAGCAGGATACAGTCAAAATGCAAAAGTGTTGCATTTCTATACACTAACAATGAACAATCTGAAAAGGAAATTATAAAAACAATTCCATTTACAATAGCACTAAAAAGAATAACATGCAGCACTTAGGAATTAACTTAACCAAAGAGGCAAAAGACCTATACAATGAAAACTATAAAGCCTTGCTGAAAGAAACTAAAGACATAAATACATGAAAACACATTCCACGTTCACGGATTGGGAGACTTAATATGTCAGTGCTACCCAAAGTGATCTAAGATTTAGTGCAATTCCTATTACCCAATGACATTTTTCCAGAAATAGAACAACCCATCCTAAAATTCATATGGAATCTCAAAGGATCCCTGAATAGCCAAAACAATCTTGAAAAAGAACAAAACTGGAGGACTCACACTTCATAATTTCAAAACTTACTACAAAACTACAGTCATCAGAACAGTGTGGTATTGGCATAATGATAGACATATAGACCAATGGAATAGAGTAGAAATCCCAGAAGTAAACCCTCACATATATGGTCAAATGATTTTTAATGAGGGTGCCAAGACCATTTAATGGGGAAAGAACAGTCTTTTCAGCAAATGGTGCTGGGAAAACTGGGTATCCACATGCAAAAGAATGAAGTTGGACCATTCCATAACGCCATATTAAAAAATTAACTCAAAATGGATCAAGGACCTAAATGTAAGGCCTAAAAAAATAAAACTCTTAGAAGAAAACATAGGACAAAAGCCTCATGATATTGGACTTGGCACTGATTTCATAGATATGGCACCAAAGGCACATGTAACAAAAGCAAAAATAGACAAATCAGACTTCATGAAAACTTTAAAAACTTTGTGCGTCAGAAGACACTATTCACAGAGTAAAAAGTCAGCACATAGAATGGGAGAAAATATTTGAAAATGATAGATCCGATAAGGGATTAATATCCAGAATATATAGAGAATATCTAAAAGAACCTCATTCAAACTTGAACCAAGGACCTGAATAGTCATTTTTCCAAAGAAGGCATACAAATGTCCAATAAGCACATGAAAAGATGCTCAACATTACTAATCATTAGGGAAATGCAAATCAAAACTACAACAAGATACCACCTCACACCCAGTAGGAGAGCTCCTATCAAAAAGCCAGAAAACAGCAAGTGTTGGTGAGGATGTGGAAGCATTGAAATCCTTGTTTACTCTTGTTGAGAATGTAAAAGGGTACAGCTGCTATGGGATAGTAGTATAGTGGGGCCTCAAAAAATTAAAAATAGAATTATATAGTCCAGTAATTCCACTTCTAGGTACATACCCAACAGAATTGAAAGCTGGGTCTCCAAAAAACACCTGTACACCCGTGTTCATAGTAGCATTATTCACAATAGCTGAAATGTGGCAGCAACCCCAGGGCCCACTGACAGGTGATGGATAATCAAAGTTGTGGTCTGTACGTATGATGGAATATCATTCAGCCTTAAAAAGGAAGGAAATTCTGCAATATGCTACAACATGGATGAACCTTGAGGACATTAAGCTGAGTGAAATGAACCAGTCACAAAAACACAAATACTGCATGATTCCGCTTATATGAGGTACTCAGAGAAATCAGAATGGTAGACACAGAAAGTAGAGGGGTGGTTGCCAGGGGCTGTGGGGAGGGCAGTGGAGAGTTAGTGTTTAACGGGGACAGTTTCAGTTTTACAAGGTGAAGAGAGTTATGAGGATGGATGGTGGAAATGGCTGCACAACAATGTGAATATATTTAATGCCGCTGAGCTGTACACTTAAAAATGCCTAAGATGGCAACTTTTATGTGTATTTTACCTCAAAAAATTATTTTTAACCCTGCAGCAAACATTTTTCTTAGTGGAGACACTGTAATGCATTCTCCATAAAGTTAGGAACAAGATAAGGATCCTACAGTCAACAGCACTGTATTAGAAATCCTGAACGCTATGTGGAAAGAAATAGAAATAACAGTGTCATAGTCAGTTCAGGCTGCTCTTACAAAATACCGCAGAGTGTATGGCTTAAACAACAAACATTTATTTCTCATCCTCTGGAGCCTGGAAGTCCAAGGTCAGGGTGCCAACATGGTTGGGTTCTTGGTGAGGGCCCTCTTCCTGGGCTTGGCCTTCCTTGGTGTGTGCGCACAGAGAGAGATCGCTGGTCTCTTCTTCTCACAGGGGCCCCAATCTCCTCAGGGGGCTCCACCCTCATGACCCCATCTAAACCTGCTTACCTCTAAAAGGCCCACCTCCAAATACCATTGCATTGTGGGTTAGGGCTCCAGTGTATAAACTTTGGGGAGAAACACAAATGTCCATAGCAAAGAGATACAAGGATGTGAAAGGAAATTATAAAAACATCCATTATTTGCAGGTGATTCAATCATCAGCATGGAACAACCAACCAAGAATCAATAGACAAATAACAACTAATTGGATTCACCAAGATGCTGGACACAAGAACAACATATAAAGTCAACTTGTCACAGTGAGAAGCAGTGGGCCAGGTTGTACGCACAGCGACGTGGGGGTCATAAACACACAGCTCGAGTGGATGAGAACCAGCATGAGATGCACAGCACAGCGGCATTAATGCCAGGAATAAACTGAGGCAGGAGAAAGACAGAGCAGGGGTTTGCATGAGAGAGGATGAGGCCTCTCTGCTGAGAGCCCAGGAGGTCTCTGGAAGATGCAGGATAAATCCAAGGCTCCCAGTTGCTGAGGTCCCTGACATCCCTCCCCCAGAACATAAAAGTGTCTCCCCCTTCAAAAAACAAAACCCTGTCCTCCTCCCATCCAAGCCTTTGGACACTGGGCAGCAACTTTGGCCCCTGGGCCTCCACTTCCCCCTCTGTAAAGTGGGGATAATCACGGTAACAACCTTCCAGGTCTGTGGATGGATTCTGTATGATAATGCAGAGGAAAGACTCAGCTCATGCTCAGCAAACGTGAATGAGAATAACTATTTATTAATAAATAGGTAATTGAAGAGCCCCCACTCCATGCCAAGCTCCAATGCAAGGCCCACTGCTGGCTGTCTCCCAGTCTCCAGCTCCATCAAGGGTTAAGGAGCTTGGCTGGCTGCTGGGGAGCATGAATAAAGCACCAGCCCAGCAGCGGCTCCCTATCTCTGAGCCATCTCCTCCCGCCCCACAGCTCGAGCGTGCGGAAATGAAAGCTCCTCTAGGCAGAAGCTCCTTCACCAGCTGCATCACAATGACATTCCCCACCAGGGAGATGGGGATAGGCGCCCTCCCTGGCTTCCCCAGTTCTGGGGCTACAGGGACGGTGAGCTGCCCCGGAGCTGTCAGCTCACATGTGGGAGAGAAGTTGGGTCGTTCTGTTCCTGGCCCTGTGGGGTTGGAGGAAAGCGAAGTGGGGAGGGGGGAGCTGGGAGGGGTGCTGACAGGTTGGGGAGGACCCAGTGGGTGCACCCCAGGCACTTGGGGTCTCAGAGAACCAACACATGCTGCCAAGGACCTGCAGGTGACCACCCACTAGTGAGCTGTGAAATCCATTTAATGAGTTGTGTTCTGCATTTTTTTTTTTTTTTGTGGTATGCGGGCCTCTCACTGTTGTGGCCTCTCCCGCTGCGGAGCACAGGCTCCGGACGCACAGGCTCAGCGGCCATGGCTCATGGGCCCAGCCACTCCGCGGCATGTGGGATCTTCCCGGACCGGGGCACGAACCCGTGTCCCCTGCATCGGCAGGCGGACTCTCAACCTCTGCGCCACCAGGGAAGCCCATGTTCTGCATTTTTTTTTTTTTTTTTTTTTTTTTGCGGCACACGGGCCTCTCACTGCCGTGGCTTCTCCCGTCGCGGAGCACAAGCTCTGGACGTGCAGGCCCAGCGTCCATGGCTCACGGGCCCAGCCGCTCCGCGGCACGCGGGATCCTCCCGGACCGGGGCACGAACCCGCGTCCCCCGCATCTGCTGACGGACTCCCAACCACTGCGCCACCGGGGAAGCCCCCATGTTCTGCATTTTTAAAAAGAGAATTAGAATAGAAAATAGGGTGCACTGCAGATAATAAAGCCACAAGCTTTATTTCAGTCACCTTGAGTGCAGTGGCCAAAAACTGCACTCAAGGTGGGCCTTGGAGCAGAGCCCACTTGCCTGGGCCCGTGACCTCGGATGCATTGTGCCACCTTCCAAGCCTCTGTTTCCTTATCTGTTCGTGAAGAGTAGCACCCACACCTCGGTCATTGTGAGAAATGAAGGAGGGGTTCAGGAGAGCTCAGGGAATGTGGAGCCGCCATGGCTGCTGGCTCTTTTTGTCCTCATGTAACACGTCTTTCTTCCCTGGGAGATGGGTCACAAAAAGCTGAGAGCCACTGGATTTGAGGACTGGGACAGGACCTGTCTACAGCAAGAATTCGGGGTGCAGGCTTGGGCAGGGGGGCTGCTCTTAGTAAATGAGAAGAGAGGATCCTGAGGGGAAAAGGAAAAGCCAGAGTCCCCAGAGGCGGGTCCGTGTGTGCACAGCCCTCCACAGCCTACACCTCCCGCCATATGTTGAGGACGACTTTGCCCAATCAGAAGCCCCCACCCTGTGTTTCCTTTGGTCTCCAAATTAATGAACTTCTTGCAGACTCTGCACTGGGAGCCGTCCTCATATGCCCCCGTTAAGGCCTGACATTAGACCCAGGAGGAAGGGACTCTCGTTCTCTCCAATTTTTAAAAAAATAGACTTTATTTTTCAGAGCAGTTTTAGGTTCACAGCAAAACTGAGCCGAAAGTACAGAGAGTTCCCATTTACTCCCTATTCCCACCCGGTCCCCACCACACATTCAAGCACAGCCTTCCTCACCATCAACATCGGCCCCCAGAGTGGTGTATTTGTTACAATTGGTGAACCTACACTTACGCATCTTTATCACCCAAAGCCAGTAGCTTACATTAGGGTTCACTCTCAATGATGTACATTCTGTTGGTTTGGACAAAGATGTAATGATGTGTGTCCACTATTATAGTGTCATACAGTGTAGTTTCATTGCCCTAAAAATCCTCTGTGCTCCACCTGATCATCCCTCCCTCCCCTCAACCCCTGCTATCTGGGGGTTTTCCTTTTCCAAAATGTCATATAGTTGGAATCATACAGTTTGTAACATTTTCAGATTGGCTTCTTTCACTTAATAATATGCATTTAAGGTTCCTCCATAGCTTGGTAGCTCATTTCTTTTCTTTTTACTCTTTATTATGTCAGTGTCCCTGCTGTTCAGAGTTTAACTATGGTATTAATGCTATAATGTACTAATGCTTTTAATTTTTTTAATTTATTTAAAAAATATTTATTTATTTGGCTGCGTCAGGTCTTAGTTGTGGCATGTGGGATCTTTGTTGCTGTGTGTGGGAACTTCGTTGCGACATGCAGGATCTTTTACTTGTGGCGTGCAGGATCTTTAGTTGTGTCATGCAGGATTTTTTTTTTCTTTTAGTTGCAACATGCGGGATCTTTAGTTGCGGCATGTGTTCCCTAACCAGGGATCAAACCTTGGCCCCCTGAGTTGGGTGCATGGAGTCGTAGCCTTTGGACCACCAGGTAAGCCCTGTAGTTCATTTCTTTTTAGCGCTAAATAATATTCCATTGTCTGGATGGACCACAGTTTATTCATTCACCCAAGAAGGACGTCTTAGTAGCTTCCAAGTTTTGGCAGTTATGAATAAAGCTGCTGTAAAGATCCATGTGAAGGTTTTCATTTATGTTTTGAAAATATAAGTTTTCAACTCATTTGTGAAAATATCAAGGAGTGCGATTGCTAATCCATATGGTAAAAGTATGTTTAGTTTTGTAAGAAACCACCAAACTATCTTACAAAGTGGCTGTACCGTTTTGCATTCCTACCAGCAATGAATGAGCGTTCCTGTTGCTCCATATTTGGTGGAGCATTTGGTCTTGTCAGTGTTCTGCATTTTGACCATTCTAACATGCGTGAAGTATTATCTCATTATTGTTGTTGTTTTTTAATCATTTCCTTCATATAATCATAATCTATTATTTATTTATTTATTTTTGGCTGTGTTGGGTCTTCGTTGCTGTGCGCGGGCTTTCTCTAGTTGCTGCGAGTGGGGGCTACTCTTCGTTGTGGTGTGCGGGCTTCTCATTGCAGTGGCTTCTCTTGTTGCAGATCACAGGCTCTAGGCGCTCGGACTTCATTAGTTGTGCCACACAGGCTCAGTAGTTGTGGCTCACGGGCTCTAGAGCGCAGGCTCAGTAGTTGTGGCGCACAGGCTTAGTTGCTCCGCGGCATGTGGGATCTTCCTGGACCAGAACTCAAACCCGTGTCCCTTGCATTGGCAGGATTCTTAACTACTGCGCCACCAGGGAAGTCCCTGTTGTTTTAATTTACGCTTTCAAAATGTCATATAATTTGCATATAATTTTGAGCATCTTTTCATATGCTTATTTGCCATCTGTATATCTTTTTTGGTGAGGTGTCTGTTCAGGTCTTTTGCCTATTTTTTAATCAGGTTGTTCATTTTGTTGTTACATTTTAAGAGTTATTTGTGTATTTTGGATAACAGTCCTTTATGTGTCTTTTGCAAATATTTTCTCCAGTGTGACTTGTCTTTTCATTTCTTTTGACATTGCCTTTTGCAGAGCAGAAGTTTTTAATTTTAATGAAGTCTAGCCTATCAGTTATTTCTTTCATGAATAGTGCCTTTAGTGTTGTATCTAGGTACCCAAGGTCATCTAGATTTTCTCCTATGTTATCTTCTAGGAGTTCTATAGTTTGCAGTTTACATTAGGTCAGTGATCCATTTTGAGTCAATTCTTATAGAAGGGTGTAAGATCTGTGTATAGATTTTTTTTTTTTTTTGCATATAGATGCCCAGTTGTCTCAGCACCATTTGTTGAAAAGACTGTCTTTTCCCCATTGTGTTGCCTTTGCTCTTTTGTCAAAGATCAGTTTATTATATCTTTGTGGGTCTGTTCCTGGGCTCTCTTTTCTGTTCCACCGATCTGTCTGTTCTTTTGCCAGTACCATCCTGTCTTGATTACTGTAGCTTTAGAATAAGTACTGACCTTGGGTAGTATCTCTGACTTTGTTTTTCTATTCTCTTCATTTTTTAGAAGTGGAAATTGAGACACCAAAAAGTTAAGTAACTTGCCCCAAAATGCACAGTAAATGGCAGAGCCAGGATTTGAACTCAAGCCTTTTGACTACATAGCTTGTGCTTAGGACAGAGATTAAAACACTGGAAATGGGAAAAGAGAGACAGAGGGGAAAAGAAAAAAACAGGGAAGAGGAGAATGTCGGAAAAATAAAAAGCAACAATTTTCCCCACAAATACTAACCTGGGTCTCTCCTCCTCCAAAGATGGGAAGAACAGTCTGGGGACCAGGTGGGCGCAGGGGGAGTGTGGATGTGTTTTGAAGATCTGGAAGCCAACAGGATTTCCTAACAGATTGGATTTGGGCTGAGGAAAGAAGAGGGACAGTGGACATGACTCCAGTGTTCCGGAAGGTTGAGATGCTATTCCAGTTGGGGAGGCTGCAAGAGGAGCCTGCCTGGGGGTGAGGATTAGGACCTGGCTTGGTTTGTGTTCATTAGAGATGCCCTGTAGTCACCCAGGTGGAGAGGACTGATGCCACCTCCCCCAGGTTCCCGTGCAGCATGTCACCCATGCAGGTGAAAGAAGGAGGAAGGGGACCCCTCTGCTCAGGGAGGAGCTTTCGGAGACGTGAGGCACTGGAGGTGCAAGCAGTAAAGGAGGTTCCAGAAAGGATCACATACCTCGAGAGTTGGGGGATGACCAGATCCTGGGGTTTCCCAGCCTGAGATCCGGGACCCTTCTGCAAGCTGGCCTGGGGGTCGTGTGGGGAGGGAGGTCAGGAGGGGACTCCCCGAGGATGGCTGGGATTCTCACCTCGCTAGTACTTTCAAGGATACTTGTCAGCTGTGTCACCAGCTGCAAGCAATTCATTTTAGGTGGAAGCAGACAGGACACAGAGTGAGAAAGGTACTCCTTCCATCCTCTTCCTGCCCTCCCATTACATCAAGGAGAGTCTTGGGTGGGTGCTACGCCATCTTTAACACCTCTCTGACACTTGCTAATCTCCCTTCTTAACCAAGGGACGGGGTCTGAAGCTCGGGGTCTGAAGCTCAGGGCCTTTGCAGGCAACAGTGTTTGGCTAGAATTTAGCAATGTTGCTTTACGTTCTGTCTCTCCAGTCTACTGTGACCCTGTACGTATGGCAAATTAAACAGTGATCAAAGTTTCTTTTAAATACGTCTAAGTTGAAAATGTGAATGGGTCTAGTAATGAACATTCAATAAATAAATGTGGCAAACATCATTGAGGTGATGTGTAAATACCCAGCAATTGGGAAACGTCTCTTTTTTTTTTTTGGGGGGGGGAGGTTTTGCGGTACGCGGGCCTCTCACTGTTGTGGCCTCTCCCATTGTGGAGCACAGGCTCCAGACGCGCAGGCTCAGCGGCTATGGCTCACAGGCCTAGCCACTCCGCGGCATGTGGGATCTTCCCGGACCAGGGCACGAACCCGTGTCCCCTGCATCAGCAGGCGGACTCTCAACCACTGCGCCACCAGGGAAGCCCGGGAAACGTCTCTTAATTAGTGTGTTTGTAGGGTTGCTGTGAGGTTTGTCATTTTGTTTGGGGCACGTGCTGTGTCTGCCTCTGTCTGTGATATTTGCTCCCTTCTTCCTTCTCATCACCTGGCCGTTTCCTCTAGGAAGTAGGAACAGGTGGGATCCAACCTTTGCTCCCCGCCCCCCACTCCGCCACCTTCTCTGGGCTCTGGACTGTCTGAGAACCTCAGGTCCGTGTCCTGTGGTCCCCAGTCCACTGGGGGGCGTCTCCACATGGCGCAACCTGCCCACACTCACACTGACCTCACGCCTTCCCCCCTGGTCCTTAGGGGTCGGAAGCAGCGCTGTGTAGCTGCCCATTGGCCAGGGCTTCCCGCGTCGAGGTCCCCTCTCTGCGGGCCATCTGTCTGCCCTCTGCCGCTCAGCAGCCCTGGGATATGGGGACCAACACTGAGAGGTGACAGGACTGATGAGGTCCCCTGGCGGACGGGCAGCTGATCCAGGTTGACACTGATAGTGGTGCCGGGCTGGGCCCCCAGGCCTCAAGAAAGAGCCACGTGGGAAGGGTGGGGGAGGTGAACGGAGGTGGGGGGCCTCAGGACTGTGCCTTTCCCAACCCTGTGGCTACGGGGGTGCCATGCCTCTTCTGCTTGCAACCCCCAGTGGTAAGGGGCTCACTCCTCCTGGCCGTCTTTGCCCTCCCTGCTCCGCTCTGCCTGAGACAAAGCTCCTCTTCCTCACCCTGTGAATCCAGTGCCTGGCGAGGTCTGACGCTGCCCTGTGGACCCTCAGACCTGCCTGCTGCCCTGCTCTGGGTTAGCACCTGGGGCCTCTCTGACCTCTACAGAACCAGGAGGCTTTTCTGAACTCCAAGGTCTGTGACTGTAGCTGGAGAGGCTCTAAGGTGGTTTGCAGAATAAAATGAGGACAGGGCTGCGGCCACCTGTCTATGTGTATATTTCAGGCTGGTGGGCTCTGCGTCTACTTAGCCTCCCCCCACTCTGCCCCTACAGCGAGGCCAGCCCGGGGCACTGTTTCCAAGGTCTGGCTCTTTTAAATTTAGCTGCAGGAAAAAGCAGTTTGTGCGGGCCTGGACCACGGAGACAATCAGCAACAGGAAAAAGTCATCCGAGGGGAGTTTTCAGTGAATTATGGAGGCATTGTTCCTGCGCCCAAGGAGCCGGGGCTGCTGGTCCAGCCTCGCTGACCCAGCCCAGGCCTCTGGGGCCAAACACTGCCTGAGCTGCGTCAGGACAACACAATGTAAGCGTCTGAAGGCCAAAAAAAAAAAAAAAAAAAAAAAAAAAAGAGCAGAGGAAGAAAAATACTGGAAATTCCCTGTGTCCCAGCGATGGAAGAGCCTTTCTTGAAAATCAACAGCGAGGGAAAGGTTGCTGCCCGCCCAGGCGGGGGGCCTCAGAAACGGGAGGAAGTCACAAGCGATATTTTGAGATATTTTCAGTCTGGTGTGATGCCGGTCGATTTTCCAAAACATGAGGGCCTCATGCTGGGGGGAGAGTTGAGGTTGGACAGGGGTTGACCGGGGGTGGGGCCAGGCTCAGGATGGGCTAGGAGGAGGACATAAACAGAAGCTGACCCAGTTGGAGAGCTCTGGTGTCCCAGCTGGCTGACATGCAGGCCCCTCGAAGCCCTGGGAGACCCAGGGGGTCTCCCATTGATCTAGAGGCCCTTTTGGCTCTCACCTTGATGAGAGGATCACAGATGAATACTGGGATCCCCTGCACAGAAAGCCTGCTAGGTGGCCAGGCAGATTCCACTTGCTCACCTCTTCCGATGGGGAGCTCACTACCTAATATCAGCCTAACCCACTTCTGCATGGCTCAGCCTGGGAGAAATAGTAGCAATGCTTCTGGAGGAGACACAGTGGTGAACAAAATAGACAAAAATGTGTGTGCTCATGGAGCTGACATTCTAGTGAGGAGACACAGACAATATACAAAATTAATAATGTTTATAGCATGTTAGAAATCATAAGCACTATGAGAAGGAGCAGGAGGTGCTTGAGATACAATTTGAAAAATAGGGGGTTAAAGAGAAAATTCCTTCTCACTCTCAGCTGGGCCCAGCCCCCACCCTGCCCCTGGGCCCATAGCCCATCTGCTCCTTGAGTCCTGGGACAGCCTTGCTCTGCTCCAGGCTGAGCAGGGCCAGCGACTCATGGGAAGGGAGCTCCAGCCCCCTCCTCCCCGCCCTGCAGCGGGTCAGAGCTGAACGCCTTCCCCAGAAGTGGGAACAGCACTTTAAAACCCTTCCCTCTATGAATGCACCTCTGTCCCAATTTAGCTGTTTTAGAAGCTGTCCCCCGTTACCTCCCCCTGAGCCCCCCGACTTCTGACGCCGTGAGCGGCCAAGAAGCCATGCCTCCTCTGTCCAAGGTACTGCGCGTGTGCCCACCCAAGATGAAGGATTTGCATTTATTCCTCTTGCTTCCTCTTGCGGAATTCTTTTTGGCACAGAGGTGGACCACTTATGAGACAAAGAGTTAATAGTAACATACAAAGAGTGCCTAAAAATACGCAACAAAAATAGAGGAAGGAATACAGGCAAAGACTCTGATCAGGCAATTCGCTCCAGAAATGCAAATGGCCAATAAATAAATGAATGCAGAGCTGCTCCGCGCTCAGGCAGTGGTGGAGACACAAACAAGAAGAACAGTGAGATGCCATTTCTCTCCCATCAGACTGGAAAACAATATTAAATATTGATAACATCCAGTGCCAGCAAGGAGGGGGGCAGTCAAGCAGTTTTGACACGGCTGGTGAGAGTGTGAGTTGCCACAGTCTTTTGGGACAGTAATCTGCAGTTTCTATTAAAGTTTAAAATGTGTGTGCCCTCTGATCCAGCAAAACCATACAGACACATAGGTGATAGGTACAAGTGTATTTGTTCAAAAAAAAGGCATATACTAAGTGTTGATCAATAGGGCAATGCTTGAATGAATCCTGGGACATTCATTCTATAAAATATTTGGCAGCCATATGTATGGACCTGAAACCGTGTTTGTGTATATTACTGGACAAAAAACAAGTTGCAAAGTCAGGTACATGGCGTGATCTTATTTTTGTAAACATGTTTTGAAAGAGCAAAGAGTAAAATGGAAAGAACTATTCACCAAACTGCTAACGTTGTTTACCCCAGGGCAAGAGGATCGCTAAGGGCAAGGTTGTTATATGTTTATGTCACTTCTGTATTGTTTGACTTTCACAGTCAGTTTTTATAGCTCCAATAATTTAAGTAGTAAATACTTTTTCTTAAAAGCCTTTTGAGATGTTCTTATGAAGGTCTGCCCATAAGAGGAGGTCATCGTCTCTCTGCCGAGCTGGGAGTCTGGCAAACCCTCCAAGGAGTATTCTGGTGTCCACGCCTCACCTCACATGAGCAGGAATCCCACTGCTCACTGAGCCTTGTGGGTTCTCCCTGCCTCAGTTTCCCATATCTGCCTCTTCCGTGCCTCATGCTACCTTCCCTGTTCTGTGAATAGTGCTGGTTCCAGAAACTGTGTGGAAGGGACTGGGCTGGGTTTCCTGATCCTGGTCAAAGATTTGGGAGACCAGGACAACAACTAGTTTCCACCTTGCATGCCAGCTCTGAGCAGTGACAGAGGCTGCTATGCAGAAAGGGATTCTGAGGCCATTTCTAGGCTCCACTGGCAAGAGTGTGTGATTGATAAGCAATGTCTGCTCTTGTCAGGGGACTGGTCAATGGAAGCACCAAAGTCACTGATGGTCCATGCTTGGTCTAGGCCAGTGATTCCCAGCCTGAAACATGCACAGGAATCACAAGGGATCTCGTTAACATGCAGATTCAGGTCCAACAGGTCTGGGGCAGGGTCCAAGAGTCTGCATTTCTAGCAAGTCCCCAGGAGATTTGGGGCTGCTGGTCTGAGGACCACCCTTTGGGGAGTGTGGGTCAAGGATATTTGCAATCTCCATTCACAGCTACCTTATCTTCTCCCCCAAGTTTTCACACATTTGCAAACAGAAGTGATCAAACCCACCCCACTGTCCAGCACTTTTTAAAAATTAATTAATTAATTAATTAATTAATTAATTTTGGCTGTGTTGGGTCTTCGTTTCTGTGTGAGGGCTTTCTCTAGTTGCAGCAAGCGGGGGCCACTCTTCATCACGGTGCGTGGGCCTCTCCTTGTCGTGGCCTCTCTTGTTGTGGAGCACAGGCTCCAGACGTGCAGGCTCAGTAATTGCGGCTCACGGGCCTAGTTGCTCCACGGCATGTGGGATCTTCCCAGACCAGGACTCGAACCCGTGTCCCCTGCATTAGCAGACAGATTCCCAACCACTGCGCCACCAGGGAAGCCCTGTCCAGCACTTTTTATATCCATCACATCTCTGATTCTTGGAACAGCCCAGGTTATTATTATCTTCCTTGACGGACGAGGAACAGGAGGTCAGGAGGGGAAAGAAGTCACCCATGGTCCCCCAGCCACTGGTGGCAGATTGATCGCCCACCTCCCTCACCCCCAGCCACCTCCTTTCTGGAGCCAGAAACCACCCAGAAAGACCCTGCTGCTCCCTGAAAGCCCTGCGTTCCCGGCCATAAATAAGTCCCCGGCTGCACCAGGTCCCTCCCCTTCCCTGGGCAATGTTTCACAGCAGGCTGGGGCTGGATGGCTGTGGAGGGAAGGGAGGCTCGCCGACAGCATGAGTTATGGGCTCCGGGAAGCCCATTCGTCACTGAAGGGAGAGAAGTTAACTCGAGCTTATTAACTCTACACGTTTATTATTCACATTGATCACCCAGCAGACAGCACCTGCCACCCCACCCCAGAACCGCAGTGCATTCTGATCACAGGATGGTGTTGTGGCTAGGGGGACTCCCGAGTCCCCAGGAAATGCAGGTGGAGCACAGCCACCTGCGCTGCCCCTTCTAAGAGGCAAGGAGGGTTTCTCATCAGTGGCCTGTCACTCGTCTGCTCCCCACACATCTGCCAGCCCGTGTTTCGGGCCAGGCTCTGAGCCGGGAGCTGGGACGCCGGGGATGCACAATCTGACCCCGTCTCCACCATTACGGGCTGGCCACCAGGCAAAGGAGGTGGGACAGCCTGGTGGTTGGGAGCCCAGCCTTGTGGTCTGCCCGTTTTGATCTCCAGTTCCACCACTCAGCAGCAGGTGACCTTTCATTTAAGTCCTGTGACTTTTCAGAGACTCCATTTGTCATCTGTAAAGTGGGGACATGCTCATTCACTAGACTAATATTTATTGAGTCCCTACAGAAGCGAAAGACTCACTGCCCTCAGAGAATTTGTATTTGGAGATGGAGACAGACATAAAGCAATTGAAGAACATAAATAGAGTCATTTCAGATAGTGGCAAGTGCCAGGAAGAAAATAACCTGGGTCACCCTGTGGAGAGTGACTAGCAGCATTGAGGGGATATGGGTGGGGTGCCCTGGCCTCTCCAAGAAGGTGGCGTTTGAGCTGAGACCTGAATGATGGGCAGGAGGCAGCCAGGGAGAGAGCTGGGCCAAGGGAGAGGGAGAAAACTGCAAGGACACTAGCCTTGCTTGGGCAAAGATGTGCGTGGGGACAAGAGAAGAGGCTGGGGTGCCTGGGAGTTCAGTGAGAGGGCGGGGAGGAGAGAGACGGGGGCCAGCAGCTGATGTAAGGACTTCAGATTTCATTCCACTGGCTGGTTTTAGGTTAAAAGAGTTGTTAGGGATATGCCCATACTTGACCTCCCTCCATGGCTGTTATGAAGTCCAGTGGACACTGGGTGCCACGGTCTGATCCCTGTTGCAGGACAGTGCCCCCTGTCCCTCAACTGCAGTGATAATGGCTCCTAGTGGCTGACAGCTGCTGCCCCTCTCCTGGGCATTGCCCTTGGCTGCCACCCTTCTCCAGGGCCCCCTCCCCTCAAGGTGGGGCTAACTCTGTGGTGCTCTTGGCACTCCAGAGCTGTGCCAAGGCCCGTCTCCAGCCAGGACCACAGCCTCACTTGGCGTTTTGCCTTTGCCCTCCCTGTATCCCTCACTCCTGCTGAGAGCACTTCTTCAATAATTCACATACACCTGGATCCCTGACTTGGGCTCTGCTTCTAGGGGACCCAACCTAAGACACGAGGATAGATCCAGCAGTGACTGTAAAGGCTGAACCCAAGGCCTGCCACGCAGTGGTAACTCAGGGTGAGCAACTTGTCTGGTTTCACCAAGTCATCCATGGTTTTAGCACTGAAATTCCTGCTTTCCAGGAAACTCCCTGGTCCTGGGCAAACCAGGATGGTTGCTGGCTGGTAACTGCTTGATAAGATACATTCATCCATTCAGCAAATACCACTTGCTGTGAGCCTGTGCCTGGTTCTGTCAGTGGAGCCATGGCAAGGTCCAGCCTCACGGAGCTCACAGTCCAGCTGCAGGAGGCTGGCAATATCATCAGACGCTTACTCAGGCCTGCAGGTCAGGAGAGCAGTCCTTGAAGGGGGAGGAGTTGCTGCCCGTGAATGAGGAGGGGTGTTCAGGAGAGCACCCACCTCGGGGAGCTGATGGTCAGGAAAGCCCAGAGCTTCAGATCTCCAAATGCAGAGAGAGGGCGCGAGAAGCAGGTTCTGCGGTGCCACCAGCCATACCCTCAGCTGCTCCAGGAAACAGGAAAGCCCATAATGCCTGCAAATCAAAAACTTCTTTGGAGAGAGTCCTCTGGGGCCACTGAGTCTCCTGGGCCATCAGTCAAGGCAGTTAAGACAGGACTGGGAACCCCCCGTGAGCCTCACAATAGCTCAGACAAGTGGATCTAGTATCTCCATTTTACGGACAGGGAAACCGAGGCTTAAAGAGGAGTCATCACTTGCCCAAAGTCACCCATCCAGTGAGTGGTGAAGCCTGGGAGGGGTCCCAGGGCTCTCAGGCTCCACAGCCACTAGGCCACCTCATTAATTCCAGAAGACAAGGAAGGCATTACAGCCTACATTTGATTCATCCCTTTCAACACTCCCCTTTCATCCACTCTCTGATTCTAGGGGGAAGTGGATGAAAGTGCAGGTCCCAGAGCAAGCCTGCCTGGGTCCAGACTCCAGCCCCATCATCCCTCTCTGCGCCTCAAGGGCCTCGTCTCTCAAAGAGGGGATCACAAGAGCACCTCCCTCCAAGGCTTCTTGTGAAGATTAAACGAGTTAATATATGGACAGCACTTAGAGCAGAGACTGGCACACTGTCTCAGCTATTATTGCTTTTTTTTTATTACCATGACTTAGTACAAGCAAGTCATAAAAATGAAACATTGGAAACAACCTAAATGTTCAGCAGTAGAGGAGTTATTAAGCAAACCATGATTATCTATTTCAGTGGACACAACATTGATTAAGACAGGTGGCCTTGGCACAGAAATAGACAACTAGACTAAGAGAACAGAACAGAAAGTCCAGAACTAGACCAACATGGGTGGCATCACCAGATTTATGACAACGGAGACACTGCAGTGGAGTGGAATAAGGATGATGAATTTTAAATAAATGCTGCTGGATTGGTTGAGTATGCACATGGGGGAGAAAAAGATCCTTGACCCCTACCTCACGCCATACACTCATATCTGCTTCAGTGAACTCCAAGCAGCCGTCAACTTGACCAGAACATTGGATCTGTGTAAGTTTCCCTAGTCCTGCACTTTGAAGAAGGTAATCTTATGAGAAGATGTGAGAACTTGGAATAATAAAGCCACTTCAAGAGCATGCACAGACACTGATGAGGAAGGCAAGGTGAATTTCGGTGGCATCAGTGGCTTCATGTGAATGAAAATTTTGGTTGTGATGGTTATCCTTTCAGTAAAGTGATGGACAGTCCTTTATTTTGAAGTTTTCTCACATAATTCACCCAGTCCAAGGTAATCACAGGAGTAGGAAGATGAATTTTAGGCAACAAGTAGTCAATAAGAAAGTTCCGATTTCCTTTGGAGAAAAAGGAAAACATGTTTTGTTGTCCCCCGACAGCGAGATGGAAAAAAATAAAATAACCAAGGGAAAAGTCACCCCACGCTTTCCTTGTGGCCGTGGGCCCCCACCACCGTTGGCGCCGCGAGGAAGTCGAAGGTTGAGTGAGCAAAACATGTTTTCCTTCGGCAGGACGTCTGTAGGAACTGTTGGAATCAATTATTGGGAAACACAAAAATAAAATAAACTTCAGCCTGTGGTAAACATTACCCCTTCTTTCTGGGATCAGGAAAACAAAGGTCAGGATTGGGGTCAACATGGAACAGTGGGCCAGCACGCCAAGCAGGAGGCCACGACCTGGGCTTTGGTGAGGCCTGGCGAGGCGGGAGCCTTCCTGAGCCTCAGTTTACCCAGCTGCAAATTCATGATCAGGCGTCCATCTCACAGAGTTGGGGGAACTCACTACTCAATGAATGTGTACTTGGCTCCTACTCTGTGCCAGGCTGTGGGCTGGGCACTCGGAGGTGCTGTTTTTGCAGTGCTGGTGTGCACAGGGCCAGCTTCATGGGTGTGCGGCCATCGCAGCCGCATGGGGACCCACACTCAGGAGGGCCCCGTGCTTGGTTTAAACCCCCATGTTCCACTGTCACCATTTGGAATTCTTAATTTTTAGACGAGAGGCACTGCATTTTCATTTTGCACTCGGCCCCCAATTGCACGGCCGGTCCTAGCTGTGATGCTTTTCGCTTGCTCCCCGAGTGTGTCTGACCCCCCAGGTTCCCTCCAAGGCTTGGCACAAAAAGGGTGCCCATAAATGGGGTTGAAATGAATGTCAGAGGAAAGGCCGGGGTTACAAATACTGCTCTCCCACCCGCCCCACGTGTGCCCTGGTCACAGGGAACCCCTCAAACCCTCATCAGTGCTGCGACTGCCACTGTTTGGGGGGAAATCATCTCCATTTTGGTTGGGGAGATCCTGAGTTAAGTGCAATGGGAAAAGCACCAGCCGTGTGGTTACAACAGACCTGGGATCACAACCATCTGCTGCTCGCTGCCTATGTATTCCCAGGCAAATTTCTTGGCCTCAGTTTCCTCATCTGTAGAATGGGTATAATCATACCTGCCACACAGAGTGCCTGTGGTGATTAAACATAACATGTCAAGCACCACAGCTCCACCAGTTTGAGGAGGCACTGAGCCCACATCTATGTAGGCAGGAGTGTCTGCCACCTGAGGGAGGCAAATCATCCTCGGACTTTAAGAGTTTGACTGGACCCCAGAGCAAAGTCTGGATGCTGCTGCCTGTTCATTAGTAAAGTGTGAACAAATTTTATTTATAAATAGTTAAAAATTAGTTAAACTGTCAAGTCAGTGAGGAGTGGCATGTGGGTTAGACCTTCACAAACAATAAAAGACATCAAATTCTAATTGATGGCCTACTTTGTGCCAGATACTTCTTTACTAGTAATACTCAGGAATAATATCTAACATACTGAGCGCATGTTACATAACAGACACTGGGCTAAGCACTGCAGGGTCATCATCTTACTTCGTCTCCCCTAGTGGGTACGTGCGGTAGGTGCTAGAAATGCCCCATCTTATAAATGAGGGGGACACCCAGAGGGACAAGGACTTGCCAGGAGCTCAGGGCTGGGAGATGGGGCGGGGGTTGGGGCTCAAACCCCAGTGTGTAGTCCACACCCTCGTCCCAAACTCTGAGCTGTCAGGCTCTGTCCCCAGCTCATACTGTGAGATCATCAGAATTTGTCAGACCATGTGCTGAAGGTCCCCTCCCTCACACACTGTCCCCTCCCTAGGGGCTCCCCTGAGCTGGAGAGGATCAGGCTCCAGCCTGCAGCCCCCCTGCCAGAAGGCAGCTTAGGAGGCAGCTCCTGCGGGGTACCATGTGTGCTTTCTGCAGCTTCTTCTAGAAGGATGGAGACCCCCAGTTGTGGGGCAGTGCACTGGTGCCCAGAGCGCTGAGTGTTTTCATGGTGTCGGATTCATTTCTCTAAGTGTCTGGATTTCAGGTAGAGGAGGCTCACCCCAGAAGTTGATGGTGTCCATGACAGGCGGTCACATTGCCTCTGGGTCCCTCCGCATGGGTGCACATGCGCTTATTAAGCTAATTAACATGGTCCTTGCAGAGCCGCTCCCCCGCCCTCTGCCACCAGCCAGCAGAGGGGCAGAGCTCCATTCCGGAAAATAAATCAGGAGTCGGGCCTGGTGGCTCATCCAAATGCCTCTTTTAAAATCGCCAGCCTTGCGGGTGCATTGGGGAAGGTAACATTGCCACCCCCATTCCGCAAAGATGTCTCACAAGGGGAGGAGAGCCCTGTGAGGACATGAGCTCCCTGTCCCTGGGGTAAGTCAAGAGCAGGTAGGAGGTCAGAGGTCGGAGGTTGGAATCGACTGCCTGGCAGGCCTTCCCAGGGCTGCGCCAGCTCGGCAGGGCAGGGTGTGGACATGTTCATGCCCCCTCAGACACTCCACACCCTGAGATTATCAATGGACAGGGTCTCAGCTGATGACCCAGTTGGAACTTCAGGCTTTTTGGCTGGAAAGGATCCCTGTGCTCCTCCCAGCCCAGTCTCCACTCACAGTGCGGCCTCCACAGCCTCAACCCCGTGTTTCCCAAAATGAAGACTCTCCACCTCAACCTCAGGGAGGCTTAACTCACTGGGCCTGGAATGGGGTTTTGGAGTTCACGCTTTAACCAGCGCAGAGGGTGCTTCAGTCCAGGAAGTTTGTGTTCACCTATGTTAACCCAATGATGTGGCTGATGGCAGTAGCCTTGACAAAGCCCTGGAGATTTTTCAGAAAGTCAATCACCTTTTCTCATCTGTGCGTGAGGCCCCTTTCAGCTCTGCGGAAGGTTAAGGAGAAAGGCACAGGCCCCTGGGTTTCCCCTCAACTCTGCCCCCTCCCAGCTGTGTGGTCTTGGGCTCAAGACTTTGCTTCTCTGCGCCTCAGTTACCTCATCTGAAAAATGGGGATAATGATACATCCCTCCCAGTGCACGAGTCCCCTACACAGTTCTTGGTGATTGTTAACATTCGTGAACAAAACTAGTTCCTTACAGGGCAGGCATTTAATTTAACCCTTGCTCCCCTCACCTCCAACCAACTCCTCTTGAGAGCTGCCTTCCTGGCCGAAAGAACACATCTCTTCAGACTGTGGAGGTGAGCAGGGGTTTGGTGATAAGGCCCAGGAAGGGGGGCCTCTGTCACTATCGTCCCTTCGGTACGCAGCAGATGTTACAGTGGCTCTCACTGTGTGCCAGGCTCTGCTCCGGGCGCCCTGCCCTCCCTGAGCTGTCGTACCAGGTGGGGAGACGGACACCACACAGGGAAACAGATAAATCCTGAGACGATCTCAGATATAGGTAAGTGCAGGCGAAGAAGGGTAAGGGGATGCTGAGGGACTGGAGGGGTGGGGTTGTCTCTGAGAAGAGGTGACATTGGAGACCTGGCGGATGAGGGGGTCAGCCCAGCCACGTGAGCAATTGGGAAGGCATTTTAGAGAGCAGGAAAAGTCCCAGGGGCTGGAGGGAGCCGGGCAGGGTCTGGGATGGAGAGGAAGGCCAGTGTGGCCAGAGCCCAGGGTGGTGGGAGATGGGGTGGGAAGGGGGCGTGGTGAGGCAGGGAGTGTGGGATCTCGAGAGGCCGCGGCGAGGAGAGCAGCCTCTGCCACAGTGCGGGAGCTGCGTCCACCGCATCCTCCTCGCAGCCCTTGGATGTCCGAGGGAGGTAGGGTGGGTGTGTCCTGGTGGGCCGTCAAGGAAAAGGCTGGGCCCCTGAACGGTGGCAGCAGTGGGGCAGGTCATGAAGTCCCCGCCCTGCCCTGCTCCCCAGCACCAGCACAGATGGTGTCTCCCCATGACTCAGGTCTCTCCAGGGTCCTGGGCAAGGTCCCCCCAGGAAATACACCATTCAGAGTCCCTGTCACTCTGTGTGTCCGCACAGCCAGAGGCAGATCTTTAAGCATGCGAGTCAGAACGTGCCCGGCCTGCCTCACCCTCCTTGGCTCCGCCTTGCTCTGAGGATAGACCCAAAGGCTCTCTGCTCCCCCCCTCCCCCGCCCCTGTGCCTCGCTGATCCCCAGATAGCACACCTGCTGCCCCGCTGCCCGAATGCTCCCCTCCCCCACCTGCAGCCCTGGTCATTCCCTGCAAGTCTCTGCTCTGCACGGACATGTGGGCCTATTGACCTTCTGACCCCCGTCTACACACTCAGCCCATGAGGCAGGAGGTTGTCGTTCATGTCATTGTCGCTGCCATCAGGGCCTAGAACAGCTCATAGCACAAGCGAGTACGCGCTGGACGAGCGGGGAACTCAGTGGACGCTCACAACAGCCCCGCACCGTTTCCTGTTTCACAGGTAGAGAAACTGAGGCTGGAAGGTTCAGTCACCTGCCCCAGGTACACAGCCAGCCCAGCCAAGATTTCAACGGAGACAGCTGACCTCAGACCCCACCGTGTGCCATGCCTTTGCCCTCGGAGTTGAACTCCACGTTGACATCCATCTGATGGGTATGAAGTCCCAGCCCTGCCCTGCCCTCAGAATGGTGGTGAGACTTGGAGGATGTCACCTGTACAGTGCCACACCCACAAGGGGCTGGTAAGAAGGGGCCTCAGCCAGGCCTGACCTCAGAAGGGTTAACATGGCCTCTTTGTCCCATGGTTGCCATGGGGACAGTTCCTGTCCTTCAGGAAGCAGGGAGAGCAGTTTCCTGTTTTGAAGAAGGCTCGAGGGCTGTTTTCCTCCAATCAGCCTGCCCAAAGAGGGACAGGAAGCCTAGCGCCGGGCCACCCCTGCTGCTGGGTGTGTGGTGGAGCCATGCCCACGCCCAGCCAGCCAGGAGGGGCCGTTGTGGAAATGCGGCCTCAGGAAAAAGCCAAACGGGCAGCAGAAGGAAAAAAAATGGCTGGCCGGAAGAGGGCGGTCACTTCCTCCACAGACCCTGGATCCCACCCAGTGGTGATAAAAACTCCGAGTGGCCCTGCCCAGCCTCAGACTCCCCTCCCCCAGAGCTCAGCCCTTCCTTGGGGAGTCAAAGGCCTGCTGCACAAAGGCTTTTGAGGCCCCTGCTCGTCCCTCTCACCCATCCCTGCACACTGGACACATCAGCCTAACTGGGCTACTGACCCCCAGTTCCCACTCCCACCCGCTGTATGGCAGGCCCTTTCCTGCTCCCCTCTGCTTGTGTGATTTTTTTCCAGGGTGCAGAGCAAAGCTTGCCTCCTCCTGGAAGCCTTTCTCGCATGCGTTTGAGCCCTGCGACCATGGGTCAGGAACATTCATAAATTTAGGCCTAGTCTCTCTTGGGGTCCCTGCCCCAGCCTCCTTGGGCCATCCTACCTCCAGACTTGTCCCTCTGGCTCCCCTCCCACTCCGGCTACAACACAGGTCTGGCCATGTCACTCCCTCCCCCAGAAGCACTCTAAGGCTCCCCATCACCAGCAGGGTAAAGTCCAAACTCTTTGGCCGGCCATTGGAGAGTGTGTCCAGAGCACACTTCTCACCTCGCTCCAATCCTGCCCTCCTCTTCCATCCCCACAGGCTGTACCCTCACCTGGAATGGCAACCCTACCCCTCCACCTGTAAATGCCACTTTAAAGCCCAGCCCAATGTCACCTCCCCTCCTCTAGCCCCTCAGCCCGTTCAATCTTCTGCCTTCACCCCTAGCTCTACTGTGTCACTGTTGGCTGACCCAGGCCCTTTTCTCAGACCAAGCCATGAGCTCTTCAAGGACAGGAAAGGGAAGAGAGAGGGGAAATAACATCCTTTCATCCTCACCATGACCCCGAGAAAAAGGTCTCATTGTTCCCATTTTACAGAGGACAAAATTGAGGTGCACAGAGGCGAAGTGTTCCCCACCCCCCAAGGCCACAGAGCCAGTGACTGGTGAAACCAGGGGCCTTCAGGACCCCCGCCCCTCCCTCTGCTCGTGCCTGGCCGGGTGTGTGCAGTGGGGTGGGGGTGAGGGCCCGGTCTTTGGGGCACAGGAAGGGAGGGGCGGCCTTGCTAAGCCGAGTCCACCCCGGCAGGTGTCTGGCTCAGATCTGCCCACCCCTGGAGCCAGGAAGGCAACTCAATTACTTTCCAGGGGGAGATAAGCCCTGAAGCTGATGATGTCGCAGCCGAGGCGTTGTGGGGTGAGCAGTCCAAAAGCACAAAGAGGCTGCAGGGCCGGGGTCACTTCCGTTTCATAACATGCATTTTATCCCCGGAGACAAAAGGCATAGAGCTGCTCCTCGTGGAAACCGGGAAACCAGGGGGACTCTGCTACAGAGAGGGATGCGAAGGTAGCTGGGCTTGGGCCCCAGCTTTATGGAAGCGCCCCCATCTCAGTGGGAAACAAAACCCCGATCGTTCCCCCACCCCGGGCCAGGAAGCAGGGTCCAGGCTGCCTCCCCGTGCTCCTGAGGGGCTCCCCCGTTGCCCCCTCTCACCCATCCCAGTATACAGAGGCTGCTCAGTAAATGCTCTCTCCCATCCCTCTCCTGCTCTGATCGCGGGGTGTGCATGCCCCAGTTCCCGGTGTACTTTGTTTGTAAGCATTTATTGAACACCAACTCTCTACTAGATGTTCAAATGATAATGATCATTTCTTGAGCACCTTCTGTCTTCCCTTCTCCCCTCCTGAATGCTTTAGATAATTCATCTTATTTAATGAGCAGACACAATGATCATATCCTTCACAGGGCAGCAGTGTGTTGAAGTGGGTAAGAAAGCCAGCCGCAGAGCCAGGGTGGAATCCCCACTATTCACTAGCTATGTATCCCTGGGCGAATGCCTCAGCCTCTCTGTGCCTTGGTAGCCTTGTCTGTAACAGGGGTAATAACATTGCCTACTTCAGGGGCAGGAGGAGTTTGTTTTTTGGGAGGAGTAAATGAGCTAATATATGCAAAAGACTTACTGAATGCACCAAATAAGCGCTCAGCACATACTAGCTACCAATGGGGAAGCTGAGGCTGGGACCTGCCCTCCCGCCCAGGTCACACCCAGGTCAGTGTGGCTCCTGACCACTGCGCTCTACCGCCTGTCTGGGAGGTTTGGCCGTGGAGCTCACAGAGCCTGGGCGCTCTCTGTTTCTGGAGATCACATCCAGCTTCGGTGCTGGCTCTGCTTCAGGCAGGCGGGAACAGGGAGCTGAATTTCAGTGGTTTTGATCTGAGGTGACTTAAGTTGTATGCAGAGCTCCACATCATTCCGACTTGGGCCTGGATGTCAGGGGGTGTGGATCCCAGCACTGGAATCCCCTGACTTACCGTAGGATCCCAGGCCAGTTATTTTTCCCTCTGGACCTCAGTTTCTCTGTCTGTCAAGTGGGCATAACACCTACCCTGGGTGGCTCATGTCTGCTGAGAGGAGCAAGTAAGATGGTGAGTGATTTGGAAAGCATGAAATCTAGGCAGACTTTGTGCCCATCACAGAGAAAGCAGTATAGCCTGGTAGTTAAGAACATGTTCTCAGAGTGAAGTGGGGGTGAGTCCTGGCTGGGCTGGAAGGGCAAGTCACTTCCCCAGTCTGGGCCTCAGTTTTCCCAAGTGTGAAATGGGGAGATAAGAAACACTTAATAGGGTTCTTGGGAAGAGTATGTGTGTGAAAGGCTCAAACCCAGAGAGATGATGGTCGTCACCCCCCACTTGGTTATTGACCGCATCCCTGAGCTCAGTGAGTGGTTATAGCTCAGTTCCATAAGGACTAAACAAGTCCAACCACCAGTTGGACATAGCTCCGGATGTTTGGAAAGCCCTCTGGTCTTTCCCATCCATTTTCTTGTATTAGGAAAAGCAAACAAAGGAATAAGCGTTTCAGCTTCACGGCCCATCACTCCACACCACCGTGTGGTTTCAGCTAAACAAGTTCAGACCTGGCTTTTTTTTTCCCAACTGCCCTTGGTGCTATAATCGTTTAACGTAGACTTTGCTTAGCCTCAAATCCCAAATTCAACAGTCGTGGCAAGGTCTTAGACAAGCACTGAGGTCTCTTCCTGCCCTCCCTCTTCTTTCCACAGGCCCTACAGCAAAGGGTAAGCTGGCTGTTGATTGAATTATCTGAGCCTCCCTCTCCTGCTCCTGCCTTGGGGGTCCTAGGTTCTTTGGGTTTTATTGCTAATTCCCAGAATTGATCTTAACTTTTAAAACATATTTTCTTCTTGCATCAAATATTGAAGTGATTGATCCACTCACTCATTTGTACCCATATTCAAACGGACACCTCCCACCCTCTGTACCTCCACCTCCGTCACCTCCTCTAAGGCCACCATCTCCACCACATCCATCAAATCCATAACCTCCATCCACCTCGTCCTCCACCACCTCCGACTACATCACGCCTTCCACCTTAACCGTGATGTTCACAGCTACTTCTATCCTGTCACCACCTCGCCCTCCCCCTCGTCCTTCGCCTCCAACATGACCTTTCCTACCTCCGCCATCACCTCCATCATCATCTCCACTGCTTCCACGCAGGGATCCATAAAGTTTATGAAGGGTCTAAGTAACACAAATTCTGCCATTGATTTCCTATTTCAGAGGCAAAAGGTTTTCCCCACAAAAGGCTGGAGGCTTAAGGACTCTGTAGTGGTTCAGAGACGAATAAGTCCTTTGAAAGGATCAAATTCATTTCTGAATTTGGAGAAACTGAGGTACACCTTAGGCCCTTGCCTGAAACGCACATAATCTGATTCTATACTGTGGGCATTAAAAGATAAAAACAAGACAAAACCTACAAACTTGGTCAGCTATATGGAAGTGCTTGGTGAGTGCAAAAACATAAGATTTTTCATAATGACAGGAAACAAGAGTTTCACCTCCCCAGAGCCTTTCCACATTATCTAGCTGAAATGTATTGATTCCTGTCTTCAGTATGTGTGCATTGAACATCCTCTGTGTCAGGCACCAACTGGCTCATGAAACAATTCAAATCAGACCTTCATACAAGTTTTATATTTTTAGTGAGCACCTAATATGCACCAGGAGTTCTGCTGGGTGCAGGCCCCCAGATATCCAGAAACCTACCCACCTTCCCATAATGTATTAACAAGGAGACAGAGGTCAGAGGATTAAGTTCTCACCCCAGTGAGAACCTGGGGAAGTCTCTTCTCTACTTCTGTGGACTTTGGCAGCACATCTGGCCAAAAAATAATGGGATGAGTTATCCAAGGCAGTGTTTCTCCAGATGTATAAACAGATCACCTGGAGGTCTTGTTAAAATGCAGGTTCTAGTTCAGTAGGGCTGGGGTGGGGCCTGAGATTCTGCATTCTTAAGAAGCCTCTGAGTGCTGCTGTTGCTGGGCTCCACAGACGATGCTCAGAGAAGTAAGTGTTTCATCTGTGCAATGAAAACATATGGTTATCTGGGACTGCCTGGACCAAACGCTGGACCAAAGGCATCTAGGTTCAGGGAGGACAGCCAAGGCTGCGAAATGCCTCGTGGCCGTTTGGAATTCTGCCTCCTCACAAGCTCCCAGCACAGCTGGTCAAAGTCACAAAAATTTTAGCCTCTGCCACCTTCAGTCCCAGAAAACCAAAGTGATCCCAAACAATAGTCTGAACCTCTGTCCCAGGCCCTTATTTTTGTGGACAACACATATTTTTTGAAGACCTACTAAGTGCTGGGTTCTTTATTAGATGCCAGGGCTGCAGGGTTAAGCAGAGCAGACACAGCTCCTGCCCTGGAGTCATCACCCTGGCATGGGGCCATTTCTGAGCCTTTCGTCCCCAAATGAGGGATAGGAATGGATGGTGGTGGTGCAGGGGGATATGTTCCATGTCCCTCCCCCCACCTACTCCCACATAGTAGATATATTGGCTGAATTGCCTAAGTGAATTGAGGTGCCCCAGCCCCACACCCTCCCACAGAGTGCTGGGGTTGCTGCGAGCCTACACCCTGGCACATAGTGGGCTCACAACCAAACTACTAAATGACCAAGCCACACCTTGAGCTGGGTCCTGGAGAGGCAGACATGGGACAGCCAGGGCAAGAACAGTCAGGAAAGCTCATGTGAACTCTTAGTTTACTCGGTTTCCTCAAATGTAAAATGGGAAGAATTTTGATACCGGCTTCATAAGGTTGTGGTGAGGCTTAAACGAGTAAATATGCAGGTACAGAGCTTAACACCTTGCCAGGCCCACAGTAGGTGCTCTATAAGCACTGGCTGCCAGTTATAGATGAGAGACATGACCCTTGCCCTCATCTTTCAATGGCTGATGGAAGGAAGCCCTTGGTATGGCTTTCAAAGCACGCCTCACCTCAACCTTCTGTGCCTCTTATCAGATGTTGCCACCCTCCATTTCCCTGCCTTGCCAAACCACTCACTGGCTCTTCCATCAGGCCATGCCTTTTCACACGTCTAAGTCTCTGCCCAAGCTACTCCCTCCACCTGAAAGGCCTTTTTTTTTTTTTTTTTTTTTTTTTTGCTGGAACCCTCTCCACTCAGGGGCCACCTCTTGAGTTCCCACAAGCTCCTGTCCCCATCCCAGCACTTGTCCGGGGAAGCAGAACTGCCTATGTTTGCATGGCCAATCCAACGGGTGCTCAAGGGTGAAGGCTTGAGTCATCCGTGTCACCCAGCATCAGGCCTGGGCCCAGCGAGGTGCTGGCTGGTGAGCGCTGAGTGGACAAAGGCTCCTCATCTACCAGGTCTCCCTTTCAATGTCACCTCCTCAGGGAGACCTTCCTTGATCACCTGTTCTCTACTCCAGAGGTTCTCAAACTAGCTTGCATCGGAAGGACCTGAAGGATTTGTTAAACACGGGATTTCTGATTCAGTTAAGTCTGGGGCGGGCCCTGAGGATTTGCATTTTTAAAAATTACTCTGCCCCACGACCCTGGTTTATCTCCCTCAAGTCACCCATCACCCTCTGAAACGATGTTTATTGCTTATTTGTCTTGTGTCTCCACTGACATCCCATTTAAGCTCCACTAGGGCAAGAATTTGGGGCTGTCTTGTTCTGCGCTCAGCACGGTGCTGGGCCCAGGACTGAATGAACGCCCGAGGTTGAAAATAAAGTGATAGACGGTCCGCTGGGCAAAGGGACCAGGAAGTCCCCAGAAACCCAACTCGCCAGCTTCACCCCGCCCCTCCCATCCTAATGCCTTGAACCTCGCGCAGCTCCCCGAGTCCCCACGGCCATGGCCCCTTTAAATGTGCGCGGGGACGCCTCGCCCCTCGGCTCCCTCGATCCCTGACAGAGCAGAAAGGGGAGAAAAAAAAAAAAAAGGCTTCCTCTCCGGGAGCGGGAGGAAACGTCTAGGAGGGGGCGGAGGGGCAGCGGCGGCAGCGGCGGCACGGGCAGCAGCGCGGCGGCCAGAGCGCAGCGTGCGCGGAGCTGGGAGCCGGGAGCGGACGCAACACCGCGCGCTGTCCCAGCCGCTGCCCCCGGCCCCGCCCCCGGAGGCTCGCGCCCTGCGCCCCGCTGGCCCTGCGCGCCGCGCGGAGTCCTGAGTGAACGCGACGCCGCGCGCCCCGCGTTCGCGCCCCTTCCCCTCCCTGCCCCCCGCCCAGCCCCGCCCAGCCCCGGAGGCTCGCACCCCCCAAGCCCCCACTTGCCCTGCGCGCTGCACGAAGTCCGGCGCACGCCGGGGGCGGGGCAGGCGCCAGGGGGTGCGGGCCCCGCGGGGCGGCCATGGAGTGAGGCGGCGCGCGGACTCGTGCTCGGAAGGACGGACGCACCGACGGGCGGCCCCTGGCTCCCCGCGCTGGAAGATGAACAGAGCAGGTAGGAGGCTCCGCGCGACCTCAGGCGCCGAGGGACGCGCGCGAGGGGCCCCCGCCAGGCGCTCCAAGTTGTAGCCCGCGGGGCGCCGGGAGCGAGCTGCCGAGAAACCCCCGACCTTCCCACTCTGCTCTGGCTCTCGGCCGAGGTATGGGCGGGTCACGAGTGCCCTCGCCGAGGAGGACGAGAACATAGGGGCCGCTGCCCCTGTCCGAGACGCCCAGCCTCGGGGACGCACCCTCGGTCTCGGCGAGGCCGCACCCTGGCCACGTACGGCCGTATCCCGCTCCCACCGCGGTCCCGGTATTGAGGGTCCCCTCGCAGCGGGGAATGACGCGCCCTTCGCAAAGGCGACTTGGTCGCGCCCCTAAATCCTCACTCCTGCTCCTCGGGGTCCCCTTCAGGCCCTCGCTGGCCCCTCAGAGGCCCCTCCTGGCCCACGGGAACCGTCTGAGGTCTTCACCACTGCGGAGTCTATTCCTGGTCCCTCGCTACTCCGAGGCGCGCCCTTTGCGGATTCTTGCTCCCTTCTCTCTTCTAGACGCCCAGACTTGGAGCTCGCTCTCCGAAGGAACTAAAAAGCCCTAAATTATCACACACACACACACCCGCAGCGCACCCCAACCTCCTGCAGTGCCGTGGCCCGGGGCCGCCTTTGTGCCTCCCCCAGGGGTCCGAACGCCTAGGGGACGCCAAGGCTGAGCCGCACTCCAGGCGTTCCCTCCCAAGCCCTTGCTTCTCTGCCCTCCAAATCTGCCTTTGCTAGGCCAGGGATTCCGTGAAATCCAGAATGCGTTTGACAGTAGATAGTGATTCCTCCAGAGGAGTGCCATTTAACAGGTTTATTAACTGAGAGAGATGGGCGGTGCCTGGAACCCAGTTCTCGGGTTCCTGACTCCTCCGCGGGGAGGGCAGAAAGTTCCCTCCTAGAGGCGAGTTTGCAAGGCAGCAGCCCCAGCTGACTTCATTTGCCTGACAAGGAGCGATTACTGCTCTTTTCATATTTTTCTCTTAGAATTTAGCAGAAGGCAGCTCTCTCTCCGACCAACACCCTTGTCCGAATCCGTACTCCAAAACACACATCCCTGAAGAAACAGGAAGCCACCATTTTGGCTGTCTTAGAACCATATCCTGCTGCCCTGAGTATGTGTAAAAAGTGTGTGTTTGTGTGTGTGTGTCGTGGGCTTTTTCTTTTTAAAATCTTTTTGATGAAAAAAGTCATTGTCTTAGGGGTGAGATGCAGATGGGAGACGTTTGGCTGGATTGATCTGACAAAGGAGAAACTTGGGGGCCTGGGAGTGTGGTAGCCGCCTCCCTGTGTCCAGGCCCTGTTTTGCTGGGCGTGTACGCACCTGGACAGTGAGTGCGTGTGGGTCGTAGGGTAGGGGGTGGGAGTGGGAGCAGGGATTCCCCTTTTGAGGAGTGGAAAAGGCTGGGGCAGGGTCTCAGCGCCCAGCCAGCCACTCCTTGTAGGAAGGAGGTGGACTGCTGCCTGATCTGGCACAGCCTGGACAGAGCCAGGCTAGCTCTTTCCTACACTCCTAATAAAACTCGCTTAAAACAATGGTGAGAGCCAGTCCAGAATTCCCACGTTTCCCTGCATGAGGCTTGGGCAAGCCCTCCCTTCTCTGAGAATCTGGGGGATGGAGTGAGCTGGAATACACGTAAAGGCAGGTTTGGTCCCAGGAAATCTGCCATCCAGCCATTTGCCTCCAGCATAAACCTGGTTACTTTTTCAGTGTGACGGCAGCCCTAGACCTCATATAATGTGCCAGGTTCTGAAGTTCCCGATCATGCAGCATAGTGGTTCATAGACTCCATGGGACTGAATCTCGTAACCACCATCCTCTTAGTTATTGTGACACAGCCAGTGTGTGGCAGAGCTGGGGTTGGAGTCCAGGTCTGTCTGAGCCGGGGACCCATGCTCTTCCCGCTCTGTCGTGGATCACTGGACTAGCCTAACAGCAGCCTAATTAGAAATCATCAGGCTTCGCTGGGACATTCCAGCAGGCGCCCAGCAATGAAAGTTAAATTAAGATGCAATTGGAAGGTGAAATTGGAAGATAATTACTCTTGGAACATACGGTTATGAGAGTTCCAGGGGGAGTATGGTGAACTGCAGTTGAAACAGACACAGGGGCTGAAGATGGGAATGTCAGGGGACGTCATCAGAAAAGCAGTGAGTTTAAAAGGCTGTCGTCGGCCAGAGCAAACAGAAGGCACTTACTGACTGGTTGGTGCCGTCCCCTCACTCTGCACACGTGGAAACTGAGGCTCAAAGAGGGGAGGGGACTTGCCCAAGGTCTCCCCTTCAGTTGAAGGCAGAGCCAGGAGTGGAGATCAGAGCTCCAACTCCCAGTCCAGTGCCCCTCTCAGTACCTCTTCTGATTTAAACTCCGCAGAGCTGGCAAGGGAACAGCAGTGTGGATGTGTGAGTGGCAGATATTTAATTAAAATAGAGAAAATATAAACTGGTACCAGGGGGCTGGTTGGGGATGATTTCTATCACCAGAAGCTCTTAAAAATCTCTTCCTCCTGTCACTGTGACTCCCCACCCCCAGTTAACTCTTGGTCTCTTGGCTCAAAGGGTATTCTGCATTCGAGTCATCCTCAGGTGTAGCAAATTGCCAGGAGGTTTTGGGAGTTGGTACCTCAGGGTGGGGAGGGTGTGCCCCCCCCAGGCTCTGTGTTACAGAGAGAGAGAGAGAAGGTTCATGCAGCAGCCGGAGGGACTCAGGAGGCAGCAGAGGGTCCAGCAGTTCCATCCATGCTGGGTTCTGGACAGGCAGAAAGTTAAGCTCAGCCCAGAGGAGGAAACCCCTGCTCTGATTTTTCTGTAATTGCCCCATCCCTGCCATTCTCTAAAGCTCAGCCAAACTGGACTCTTTACTCCCAAAGGGCTTGCATCTAACTGCCTCTGGGCCTCTGCACATTCTGTTCCTTCTGCCTGGAACACCCAACCTCTTGTTTTAAAATTTTTAATTTAATTTTTATTTTATATTGGAGTATAGTTGATTTACAGTGTTGTGTTAGTTTCAGGTGTACAGCAAGGCAGTTCAGTTATACATATATATATGTATCTATTCTTTTTCAGATTCTTTTCCCATATAGGTTATTGCAGAATAATGAGTAGAGTTCCCTGTGCTATACAGTAGGTCCTTGTTGATTATATATTTTATATATAGTAGTGTGTATATGCTAATCCGAAACTCCTGATTTTTCTTTCCCCCACCTTTCCCCTTTAGTAACCTTAAGTTTGTTTTCTAAGTCTGTGAGTCTGTTTCTGTTTTATAAATAAGTTCATTTGTATCATGTTTTTTAGATTCCACATATAAGTGATATCATACAATGTTTGTCTTTCCCTGTCCTACTTACTTCACTTGGTATGATCATGTCTAGGTCCATCCATGTTGCTGCAAATGGCATTATTTCATTCTTTTTCATGGCTGAGTAATAGTCCATTGTATACATGTACCACATATTCTTTATCCACCCCCCTGTCGATGGACATTTTGGTTGCTTCCATGTCTTGGCTATTGTAAATAGTGCTGCAGTGAACGTTGGGGTGCGTGTATCTTTTCGAATTAGGTTTTCTCTGGATATATGCCGAGGAAGTGGGATTGCTGGATCATATCCAACCTCTTTTTTGATTATTAAAATCCTCCCTGTCCTTCAGCATGCACCCTGGTGCTATCTGTCCCCTGGGTCTTCTCTGGGCAGAACTGGTCTGAGACCCTTGTACTGAGGGCAGGGGCTCTGTGTGGTTCCTCTTTGTGAGGGAAGCAGGGAGGGAGCAGACCTGGAAGCTCTCACACTCTTCATTTTCTCTCCTCCCTCTTCTCTCTCTCTTGCTGGCTCCTTCTCATAACCTTTGGGCCACTGGGTCTCCCTCCTGGGCCCTGCTGTTGTCTCTGCCCCCGCTCAGTCACTTGGTGGGCTCACCCGGCTCATGCCTTAATCCCATCTCTGTGATGGCTGCCTCCAGGCCTCTCCCGGGAACCCAGGCTGGTCCATCTGAGAGCCCACTGACAGTTCTTCTCGGGGCTGTGATAGGCAACTCAGATGTTACACGTGCCAATCGAAATTCTGGTTTCCTCCCCTGGCACCTGCAGCCTTCCCCAGTTCAGTTGGTAACAAATTCACTTTTCCAGTTGCTGTGACTCAAAACCTTCGTGTTGTCCTTGATTATTCTTTCTCTTACACCCCAAATCCAAACTGTCTGTAAATCCCACCAGCTCTACCTTCATATTTGGAATCTGACCTTTTCTTTCTTTCTTTCTTTCTTTCTTTTCTTTTTTTTTTTTTTTTTTTTACCACTTCCACTGCTACAAACTGGTCCAGGCCTCCATCTTCTCTGGCCTGTATTATCGCAGACGCCTCCTCCCTGCTCTCCCTCCTTCCATCCTCACCACTTCTGGTTCCTTCATCACACTAGCTGGAGAGTGCATGGCCTTCTGCTCAAGGCTAAGCAGCATCTACACTGTCTTTGTTTTGTTTATTGATATATCTGAAGAGTCTAGATGAGTGTCTGGCAAATAGTAGGTGCTCGATAAATATCTATTTAATGGCATTGGATTAAAGAAAACTGGATAGGAGCGAAGGAAAGCCAATCATTCACTTTATGATCACAGTTAGTCCTTCTAACTCAGCCTTAGGTGAGTTTCTCACCTGGTTAGCGGTCCCTGGTCTCTCTGAGGCCTGGTCTCCCTGGCCTCAGTTTTCCTGAGTTTTGCCTTTCTCTGCTGGGAGCCCTGAGTCTGCACTGTAGAAGAAATGCTCAGTGGCAGAAAGGTGGAGGCAGAGGTTCAAGGGACTGGACCAGGAAGCAAGAAACCCCCATTCTGGGACTTCCCTGGTGGTCCAGTGGTTAGGACTCCACGCTCCCAGTGCAGGGGGCCTGGGTTTGATCCCTGGTCGGGAACTAGATCCCACATGCCGCAACTAAAGATCCCGCATGCCACAAAGAAGATCTTGCATGCTGCAACTAAGACGCGGCACAACCAAATAAATAAATATATATTTTAAAAATCCTATTAAAAAAAAAACCATTCTACTGGGGCCCTGCGCTGGACTCGCTGAGTATTCCAGGCCAGTCACCCGCCCTTTCTGTGCCTCAGTTTCCTCATCTTTCAATGAGGGTTCAGACGAGGCCTTTCTGACTCTGGCATCCTTTGATCTCAGAGGGGATGTGGATGAAACGCCCTAAGCTCTAGAGCTGGGAGCAGGGCATGGACACTGTGTACCTGTCACTCCTTAGGGGCTCCTGTTGGGAAGGCATTTTCTTTCAGGATCACGCCTCAGACACCCACTGTAACCTTTCTCGAGGAGACGGCGCCCACAGATCAACAGCTTGATTGGATGAAGGATGGGGTGGCGGGTGGGAGCGATGCAGCCTAGGTGATGGTCATTTTTCATGACCTCTGTCAGGTCTCATGGTGTCCATGTGAAATACCACCTGTTAAGGATGAGAAGTGAGAGTCCCCACCCCCAAAGAATAATTTCATGCCAATGCCTGACACCTGATGTTGAGAGTGTGAAGCTCGTATTACATCATTTATCTGTGTAGAGCAAGACTTATACCAGGGGAAGATGTGGTGTAGGGAAAGACTGACTTTATTGGAACAATAATAGCTACTGCTTATTGAGAACACCTGTCCATGCAAAGTCCTGCTAATATATATCTTTTAATCTTCATAACAACCTCTTCATAGTAGGTGTTACTGTTGAACCCATTTTACAGATGAGGAATCTGAGAGTCAGTTTCATAGCTTATAAGTGGCAACGGCGGAATTTGAACCCAAATCACCAGGCTCCAAAGGCTTATTATTACCCTGTTACTCCACATTGACAGGTAGCTCTTTAAGCTCCAAATATTCGAGTTTTTTTTTAAACTAAATTGGACAGAAATTTTTCTAAATTAGGATATATTTGATTGCGTATGGAAACAAGAAGTTGGAAAGTCACTTCTTTTATCTTGAAGACTCTGGGTTATTATCCGGAAGCCAGTGGCTGGCCTGGGTGTTGGTGCGGATGAATGTAGGTGTGGGTTAGGGTGTTGATGCAGTGGTTGCTTTAGCCTTTAAAGTCTTGACAGCTGTGCCTCTTCTCTCCATTTCTTGCTGTTCGCGACCACATCTCACAACTGGCAGTGTTGCTGCTCTCACTGCACCTCCACCCCCCGCTAATTAGCTGTGTCCTGGGAAACCATACAACTGAGTTCATTAGATTTATGCGCAATGTACGGAGGCTCTGGAATCAGGCCTTTCCAGGAACAGAGTGCATGGGCTTTATAACCCTATATTATTGCTGTCCTGGGCCTTTTTTATTTCCTTTGGTGCTCCTCAGCTGAATTTTGCGTAGCTGTGCCAGTTTGGGGGAGATGATACTGACTTTGGCCTCAGATATACTGAAATTGAGGGACCAGTGGGACAGTCCCATGGAGATGGGTTAAAATCAGTTAGAACTGTGCTAGCTGGCACCATAGCCACCACCCTCGCGTGGCTACTGAGCACTTGCAGTGTGGCTGGTCTGAATCGTGATGTGCTGCAAGTGTGAAATATACCTTAGGTTTCGAGGACTTAGCACAAACAAGAGTGTCAGATATCTTGTTAGTAACTTTTGTGTATTGATTACATGTTGATCCAAACATGATTCATTGATTACATGATAATGTCCAAAATGATAATATTTGGGATATACTGAGGTGCCAAATGTACTGTTAAAATTAATTTCACCTGTTTCTTTTTGACTCTTGAATGTGGCTATGAGAAAACTAAAAGTTACGTGTGTGATGATAAATGGGGCTCACATTATATTTGTCAGACAGCCCTGGATCAGAGATGACCAGTGTTAGATGCTGCAAGGATTGAGCTGGGAGTCAAACGTGTGGGGAGGAGGAGAGTTTGCTGACAGACCTCCAGGCCCTCTGCTCAGTGTTCCTTCTGTCACAAGCCGGGCTGGCATGCTGAGGCTGCTTTGTATCACACCCAAGGCTTAGTGGGGATGGAACTGGGAGTTGAGACTGGACTGAAAGGGGGACCTGTACATCCTAAACCTGGGCAGTGAACAGCCAGGCAGTGCTTTTGAAGCGAAGTTGGCCAGATGGAGTTGCATTTCATGAAAATCTGCATTCCTCACCCTGCCTGCAGTGTGGACAGGGGCTGGAGGCACGGCAGGAGGTGTGAAGGCATGGGCTGGCTGTGGCAGGACAGGTGCTGAACTTGGAAGTGGGCGACTCCTCCCTTGACCCTTCTGCTTGTCCAGGTCCCTCCAATCCTGCAAAAGTGAGCTGAAATTTCACCTTCTCCCAGAGGTCTTCCCTAGCCGTGGCAACTCTTGCTTCCCTAATTCCTGTCACATGTGTATGTTGTGCTACATCTTTTATTCTGCCGTGGCTGATAGATCCTGAACATCCACAGGGGAGAAGGCCTTTTGCAAATATCCATGTTGGAAAATACTATATAATTTCTCCTGTGAAATTTGGAGTCAGGGCAGTTAGCTGGAAACCAGTCTTGAAGCATGTAGAACTCAGAGGTGACCCTCAGAAGAATCATATGCCACCATCCTAAGCCTGTGGTGTCCCATTCTGGAGGGAGGGAGATATTCAGTCATCATATTCCAAGGGTCTGTGGCTCAGTCCCCCAATTGTTCTGTTAGTCTTGTCTCCCTAATTCAACTGTTGAGTCCTCAGCAGAGGTGTTCTTCTCTTCTTGGCCCTAGAAGCCTCTACCATCTACAGTGCTGCGTATATAGACAGAAGAATGAATGAATGGTGGAATGACTGTGGGCTCCATGAGGGCAGCAGGGATCTGACTGTTAGGACCAGCATTGTCTCATGGGCCCGTGCACATCGAAAGCATTTACAACATCGTTGTTGAGTTGGATGAGTGCAACGACGTGGACACCTTTATTTGAGGAGCACAGGGTGTCATTCAGTTGGGTTCTGTTAGCTGGGCTGTGCATAGAAGAAAGATCTCTTCACCCTGTTTACAGAATGAATCTTTATTGGAAGGTCAAGGGATTTTAAAGATGTTGGTGGAGGGTGTAAACCTGACAGAACGTGATAGATTGGGTTCATGTGCGTTGGGAAACCATCTTCAGTGTTCTCTTGTGAATGGTAAGTAGGAGACTCTCGAGTGGAAGGAAATAATGGTAACTGTACCTTTTCTCTCTCCTTTTCTTATTTTCATCTTTTAGATTCACCCAAACCACCAGTTGCTCCCAAGCCGAAGGCTGCCAGTCCCCTCACGCCAGTGACGGCACCCAAATTCCCCTCGTCACCCCGGCCTGAGAGTCTTCACAGTCCCAACTCCATGTCCAGGGGGCCGAAACCCCCCATCGCCCCGAAGCCCAGGCTGGCTACCCCCAGTGAGTGGAGGGCCAGCATCTACATGATCAACAGCTTGAACAAATGCAGCAATGGGAAGCTGCCCTGCGTAGACAGGGGGCTCTACGACGAGCACCGGTCCACCCCGGAATGCTCTGAGCCCGAGGCAGACGAGGATTACATCGTGGCCCCCGGGGCTCCCCCAGCAGAGGACGGACCCAGAGACGGGGACTCCGTGGAGAATGCAGTCACGGTGCCTCCGGAGGCCGGCGGTGGGGAGGAGTGCCAGGAGAGAGGCGAGGAGTGTGAGCAGGAAGGGGCGGCAGCTGCAGAGGACTGGGCAGCCCCGGCTGAAGCGGTGCTGGGTGAAGAGGACGATGGAGGCGTCACCCCCACTCCTGAGAACATGGAGGTGGAGGACTGTGCTTGTGCCCCGGGGGCAGAGGAGCAGAAGTTCACAAGTGAGGAGGAGGAGGAGCAGGTGGAAGAACACGGCGTGTACATCCTGGAGGACGGGGGTCCTGGGGATGGAGAGGCGGTCCTTCCAAGCGATACCATTCTAACTCACCTCGATGCAGAGGACCCAGCAGCTCGTGGTGAGGAGCCCGGGCCGCCTGTGACACCCGGGGAGTCAGAGGAGGACAGTGAGGAAGGCGGCACCAACACAGAACTGGAGGCACCAGACGAGTGTGTGGGCTCTGACGGGCCCGCTGAGCAGGACGCTGCCGATGGCGGCGAGGAGCCCCCAGAGAACGAGGGGTTGGCCCCCGGTGTCCCAGAGGCGGAGGCGGCCACAGACAGCCCTGACATCTCCCAGGAGGCGTGTGAAGATGCCCCAGGAGGTGGCGGCCAGGATGGTCAGGATGAGCCAGCTGACCCGAAAGAGAAAACTGACCCAGAAGAAACACCAGTGGTCACCCAGGAGGCGGGAGGGGACCCTCAAGAAGGTGAGGACCCTGTGCAGGATGAAGGAGCTGAGGAGAGCTGCCAGATCATTCCTTTCGAGAGGGACTGTGTGGACGACTTTGTGGCTCCACTCTCAGGACGGCCCTACGAGTTCTTCCCAAGCGAGAGCACCTCCTTCTGTAGCGACAGCTGCTCTCCTTACTCCGAGTCAGCGCAAAGCTTAGAGGCGGAGCAGGAGCCGCGGTCGGGGGAACGTGCGCAGCAGGACCCCGTGGCTGGGCCTGGATGTGGCCCGCGTGGCTCCCTGCAGGGCGGCGCCGGGGAGGGACCCTCTGTCCCTGAAGTGGTGGTCATGCCAGAGGAGGAGGATGCCGCGGACGACGCGCTCGCCAACCCCTATGAGATGGGAGCTGGCCTGGCGTGCGAGGCGGACCCTGGGGAGGGGGAGAAGCCCGAGGCACAGGCTGCCTCAGACACCGCGAGTGGCTGTGGATTGAAGGAAGAGGTGAGCTCTGATGCGGAGGGTGGCCTGGTCCCCATCGACAGGAAGAATGTCATCACGAGGGCCCGGCCCCACTCCGGGAAGATGGCTGGCTGTGTCCCAGAAACTGTCCCGGAAGAAACGGGACCGGAAGCTGGCTCATCAGCCATTGGCATTGGGGGTGCCACCAAGGAGGCGAGGAAGGCGGTCCTGTCACTGGAGGGGAAGCCGCTGGACGTCGGCAGGGCCTTGCCAGCAAAGCCCAGAGCCTTCACTCTGTACCCACGATCGTTCTCCGTGGAAGGCCGAGAGATCCCCGTGTCCCTGTGCCGGGAGCCCGAGGCGTGTGGCCTAGACGGCCACGGGATCAAGAGGAAGGACGACAACCTCTCTCTGCCCTGCATGATTGGCTCCTCTGGCAGCTTCTCTCAGAGGGGCCACCTCCCATCCAGCGGCACCTCCACCCCATCTTCCGTGGTGGACATCCCGCCCCCTTTTGACCTGGCCTGCATCACCAAGAAGCCCATCACGAAGAGCTCCCCCTCGCTCCTGGTGGAGAGTGAGCCCCCGGACAAGCACACCAAGAAGAAGAAGCCGTCCTTTAAGCGGTTCCTGGCACTGACGTTTAAGAAGAAGACGGAGAGCAAGGTGCACGTGGACGTCAACGTGTCTTCGTCCAGGTCCTCCTCAGAGTCCAGCTACCATGGGCCGGCCCGGCTCCTGGAGATGGACCGGAGGAGCCTCAGCAACTCCCCGCAGCTCAAAGCGAGGACCGGCAAGCTCCGGGCTTGCGACTCACCCTCCTCCCTCATCTTCTACAGGGACGGCAAGAGGAAGGGCGTCCCCTTCAGCAGGACGGTGTCCAGGGTGGAGTCCTTCGAGGACCGCTCCCGGCCTCCCTTTCTGCCCCTGCCCCTGACCAAGCCGCGCTCCATCTCGTTCCCCAACGCTGACACTTCGGACTATGAGAACATCCCGGCCATGAACTCGGACTATGAAAATATCCAGATTCCACCTCGGAGGCCCCCAAGGGCCGGGACGTTTACGAAGCTGTTTGAAGATCAGAGCAGAGCCCTGTCCACAGCAAACGAGAATGACGGCTACGTGGACATGAGCAGCTTCAACGCCTTCGAGAGCAAACAGCAGAGTGCAGACCAGGAGGCAGAAAGGTACCGTGAAATGACATTTCCTTTGCTGTTCGCCAGGTGTAACTATCCGAGAGGCAGGCTTAGGCGTAGGGGACAGAACGGACTTGCTTTTTAGCCTCAGGCTCTGTTTCTCTCTAGCTTTGTGACTTGGGGTGAGTGGCTTCAGTTACTTCATCTGGGAAATGGATTTGTGCTACCTCTAGGCAGAGTGTTTGAAAAGGTGAGAGTACCTAAGCTGTTTGAAAGTATTGGCTCAGATGCCAAATATAGTGCCCATGTGAGTGTATGTATTTCTGTTATTTCGGGTACATTTCTCACCTCCGAGGTAGATGGCTTTACTAGTCCCTTCTGGGAAAGTCACCAAAAGAGAAGGTTCTGGAATCTTGTCAAACTAAATATCTTTCACCATCAGGAAAATACCCTAAATTGAGACTGAGACCTTTTTATTGTGTCAATATGTACTCTGTTCAAAGGAACTAGAAAAGACAATTTATTTAAATTGTTTAAAGAGCTAAGGGTGCCCTGAGCTAAATTTCTGAATACAGGTCTTTAAGAGGTACGTCCAATCTGATTTTTTTTTTTTTGGACTCAGTCACCTTGGAAGTGAGCGTGAAACACTGCAATTACTGACAACGGTGGCGGTTTTCTGACCCCACCTTCCCGAGACTGACTGAATGTCCTATTGATCACCCCAGGTGGATAATTGCCAAATCTTGCTGTTTTTTATGCACCATGGATGCAACTTAAAGGCACTGCGATTCAGCCTCAACCATTTACATGCTTGGGGGCGCCTGATCTGAATTAATGAAAAGTCAGAATGCTGGTGATTTTAAAGGAAACCCTGATTCTTTCCCCTTGTGTGCAGTAACTCACCCCAGTCCGGTACAGCTGTTGTTGCTCGGAATTCCCAGGGGACCTGCAGTAATGAATAGATAAGAATGATTTGCAATTAGCATTAGCTCTCTCTGGAGTGTAGGCACTAGAAATGATTGTGTGGTTTATTCTCCTGAATTTTTCATGTGGTTCCCCACCTTGGCTCCATCTTCTCCCTGCCCCAAGTCTGGGTAAGGCTATGAATTGGTCCTTCCTAGGTTTGTTTGCCAGAGCAAAGGTAGACATCAGTGCCGCCGGAGGGATCCAGTTTAATTTGGAGAATGTAGGTGTGTGTGAACTTTAAGAAGGTGGGAGACGGAGAGCAGACAAGTTCATTGCGTTAATAGTTATCAGCGGGGTTTGACAAGACCCAACCCTAGCTGAACGCCTCCAGCACTAATGAAAATAGAACCAGGCTTTGAAACCATGAAATCTCCATGCTGGGAAGGACCTCAAAGAGCGTACGGTCAAACCTCCCGTGTCTAATAGGTCCCTCTCTTAACTGGGTCTGTGCTTGAATTCCTCAAGCCACAGGGAACTCACCACCTCCCAGAGGTGCCTCATCTGTTGCTAGGTACTCTGATTAAGTTTTTCTTTCTGCCTGAGGCAAAAGCTATCTCTGCCTAATGTCCCTATCCCACTGAGGCAGAAGCTATTCTCTCTGATATCCCTACCCCGCTCATGCTGGCTCTTTCCCCTCAAGCCAGGCAGCTGAGCTCATTTCCTCTTTTGTATGACTGTCCTTTGGAAATTGAAACCTGCTTCTGTTGAATCACAGAATTTCATAGCTGGAAGGGAACTTCAGCCAACATTTGGTCCTGTTACAGAGGAGGAAACTGAGGCACAGAGAGGGAAAGAGACTTGCCTAAAATCTCTAAGCAATTTAGTGGAGAAATCAGTGTCAGGACTCAGATTTCCTGACTCTTGGTTCAGGAATTTGTAGTGCATTATGCTGAAGGATGCCAGGTCTGGTTGTTCAGGCTGCCCACTGCACAACCCCAGGGTCCCACTCACCTTTTAGTCTAATATGGTGCCCCTGGGGTTGTACAGTGCACAGGCTACTTGGCCATATGCAAAGGCCTTGTTGCCTTGATCTGTGCTTAGTCCAAAAAACAAAAAAGCTCCCTTCATCCAAACTGTAATGACATTAAGGGAATAAAATACCCAAGAAAATGCTAATACTTACTGTATCCTGACTGCTTACTGTGCCAGGCACCGTGCTAGGTGCTTTCCCTGTATTATCTCACATTTGGTGCAACAGCCTAGGGACTTGGTCGAGTATCGTGACTCAACCGTCAGACTCTGAATTTCAAAAGCACTGTTGCCCCACTCTGAATTTATTTCCCTGAAGGCCAGACTGACTGGGATGAAACTCCCGTGCAGGAACCACATCCTCTTGGACATCAATCAGTGAGCAAAGCTTTCTTCCGCTTCCCTGCATGAAACAGATGGAAGCAGAGGGAGAGAGACATCCCCGCTCTGGGCGGGAACACGTCTGGGCAAGGGCGGCTTCAGACACACGAAATTGAGAGGCAGGGGGAACTGCCACGGGGTGAGGAGCCACTGCTTCTTCGCCTGAATAGGGGCTTTGAGAACCGAGCGGAGGGGTGCCGCTGACCTGAGACACGTGCCCAGGGGTGCTTGGGGTTGGACAGGACAGGACGAGAGGGTGGGAGACAGTTCCTTCCTCCTTCCGCTGCCTGTCCTGCCCCAGACCTTGCTTCAGTGTGAAGATCAGAGGCAGAAGCCAAAATAAATACTGACAGTCCTGAAAGAGCGTAGGACAGTGCTGCAGGACGTGCGGGTTCAGAGCCCACCCTGTCACTGAGTTGCTGTGGGCTCCTGGAGGAGGCTGGGCCCTGGTTGCTCCTCTGTAAAACGGTAGGATCGGAGCCCTTCTGTACTTCTCAACCACCTGCGCTGTCACTCACTGCTTTTCTTTAAATCAGTCCATGTTTTTTACTTAAAAAAATATTTAAAAAGGAAATTTTATGCCACTGTTGGGAAATGGAAAAGCAGTATTAGGTGTCATAAATAGAAGAAGGCAATTGTAAAAGTTGGATGCAAAGAGAAGTTAAAATAGCACGGGTAAAGTCTAGCTTGAGGTTGTTAGTTGCCAAGGCTGTGAGTGGGAGGTTGGTCCCTTTGTTAAACAGGGAGAGGTGTTAAAGGCATCCTGGCACCACACGGAGACTTTCTACTTGGCATAATCAGAAGGATTCAGGCAGATTGAAAAGGGATAACTCTCTCGTGGTGTGATTCAATGTTATTTAAATCCACGTCCTTTTTCCACTGACAGTGCCTCCCTTCAAGAAATGTTTTGAGGGCTTCCCTGGTGGTGCAGTGGTTGAGAGTCCGCCTGCCGATGCAGGGGACATGGGTTCGTGCCCTGGTCCAGGAAGATCCCACATGCCACAGAGCGGCTGGGCCCGTGAGCCATGGCCGCTGAGCCTGTGTGTCCGGAGCTGGGAGAGGCCACAACAGTGAGAGGCCCGCTTACTGCAAAAAAAAAAAAAAAAAAAAAAAAAAGAAATGTTTTGAGTATGTAATAGAATTCCGAGAGCCCTTAGAGATCCCTAAATCAGAGCAGCAGCTCCGGGTCTGATGGATGATTATAAAGTTTCTTCTATGCAGTTACTTCCTTTGAGATTTGTATACACAGATAATAGCATTTTCGAAGCTACAACAATATTCTTATTAACCATTTTCTATCTTGTAAAGTAAAAGTGTATTACACTGTTACCTATGTACAGTCCTCGCTCCCCCCCCCCCCCGTATGTAAAAGAAGTTTCGTTATCCTTTGGTTTAAAGTGTATCCCCAAAGCATTCTTTTTTTTCCTGAATTGACTCTCATACGCACAAAAAATGTTTTCAGTCCAACACTCATCCTTTTCAAACAGGGTGTTTTATGTCCTCAGTCAGGACTCTTGGTTGGGGAACCCAGTCTTTACTTCTGAATATCCCACAGGACCTCAGTATGTTGGTTATGCACTAGGAGCTTAATAAATGCATGTCGATGAGTTGGTGATTTTGTGCTTCACTGGGGGAAAGAACTATCATTTATTAAGTATACTCTGAAACACAGTTTGGGGTGCTTTGTATACGCTTATTAAATATCCATTTGATGCAAAACACCACACACTGGTTTGTCCTGAGTGTCTCATTTAAATCCCCATAACTGTAAGTTTGCTTTTTGCATGATGATGAGTCTCCTTTAATCACTCAATGTTACACCCCGACACAGATCCCTGAGGCCCCTTTTCCCCATTTCATCATGAAAACTTTCAAACTTACAGGAAAGTAGAAAGAGTTTAACAGTGAATGTCCATACGCCCACCTCCTAGGTTTTACGTTAACGTACTGCTGTGCTGGCTTTTTCTCATCCCTTTCCAGCGCCCTCTCCAACTCTTGATGCATATTGTTGCTGATGCATTTCTGGTGGCTTTTTATGTTTACAGATGAGGACGCGGCGGCCCAGGGAGAGCCTGTGAGAGCACGGTGGCTAAGCGTGCAGGCTCCTGCCAGGCTGCCTGGCTTTCATTCTGCCCTCCACCACTTACTGTGACTTAGCTCTCTGTGCCGCAGTTTCTTTACCTGTAAAAGGTGATGATAGTAGTACTGGCCTCTCAATGTCATTAAGACGAAATGAATTAATGCAGCACACAGTGAAATGTTCACTAGGCACTAGCTGTTATCAAGCGGCACGATCAAGGTCACACAGCAGTGGATGCAGGTGGGGAATTGGGTCCCTTTCACTGAGGGAGTATCTCTCTGCCTCTCTCTCATACGACTGCTCTGCGTGTGTTTGACTCAATGTTCAGGACCTCACGTCCATAAACCAGGACCAGGCGTGAACTCGTGAGCTTCGGTGGTGGCGTGTGGTGTCAGCACTGCCTCTGCCTTCTGCGTGAGATGGAGTTGGGGCTGCAGGCAACAGCCTAAGCAGCCTTGATTTGGACCCAGGACCAGGGCTTTTTTGATTCCGTAATCTCGCTAGCAGAGGTGCCTACTCTGTGACTCTGACTGTAGCTATTATTTCACTTGTAACTCACGATTAGTTAGGCACCTTAGGAATTTCCAGTTCCTATTTTCCAGATGAGAAAACTGAGGCCCAGGGGAGTGGTATAAACCATCCTCTGTCACACAGGTAGTAAATAGCCAAACCAAGGTTCAAACCCCAGTCTTTTTGCCTCTCGACCCAATGCTCTTTCCACGTCCTGTTTTCTTTGGTTGAAAAATGTCACGTTAGCTGGTGGTCTCCATCCAACAGCTGTGAAGTGTCTTTGCTTGCAGGAGTTAGGCTGGGGTAGCCTTGCTTGTTGGTCCAGAGGAGAAGCAGAAGGACACTCTCCTTTCTTTTCTCACGGCTGGTGGGTTTACTTCTCTCTTGGCAACTCATCAAGAAGACTGACAGCCTCTCCTGGGACTTGCTAATGAGGTGCTCAGATGTCTTTCCCTCCCTCAGGGCCTCGGCGGGGGGGACCCTGGCCCTCCTGTGGCCCCTTGTGCCCGAGGAGCAGCCAGGAGGAGCTCTGGGTTAGAGCATCTGTCTGTACTGCTCATTAGGGGAGCTTCAGACGATTCAGCCCTGAGCAGCAGTGCCTTCCAGAGAGAGCTGTGGATGGGCTGAGGCCTAGCATTTCAGGCTCTCCTCCAGAGCTGTTCCCTGTCGGAATGCAGCTCGAATTACATGCTTAGGAGTTTGTGGATTGGCCACGTGGTACAGTGCGAGATGAGGACCAGCAGTGGGAGCATCCAGGGGATTGAATATTTTGGCTCACCGATGACGACCATTCAAGAAATAAGTAACTCTGAATAGGAACTGTGCTGAGTGACGTGTGGGAGGAGGTGGAGAGGGGGACCCGGTACTGTCACCGGCCTCAGCGCACGTACAGTTGGGTGGTTGGAAGAGGACTTAGACCCAAGTCCCTGAAATGCAAGATCAGAGATGCTCAGAGCCCAAAGAGTAGGAGTCGAGAGGAGGGTGGGATAGCTTCGTGGAAAAGGGGACATTTGAACAGGCACGGAAGGAAAAGTAAGGCTTCCACATATGGAGGTAGAGGAAGGTATGAGCACAGACAGACACACGCGGCACTGTGGTTCTTAGCAGGTGAAGCTGCAGTGAAAATAATCTAACCTTAGTTCAGCGCGTCCTGCGATATCTTTATTCTGGAAAACAGTTCCCATCATCTGCAGACACGGAGACTGCGTCGGGGAGACTGGGTGGAAAGCCTTAAGTACTAAACTCACACCATCTTTTTCTCGTTCGTGGTCGGTGGTAGAACATTGCACTGGCTCAGCCGATTCCCTCACCGGCCAACCACTAAACATCGGCTGCTGTTCTTAGCACTGGAGGGTGATGGTCCCTGCCCTCAGGGTGTTTCCATCTGGCTGGGGAGAAAGGCAGACCGAGGTCCTTAGAACCTAGTGTAATAAAGGTCCTGTTAGAGGTCCCTCCAGACAGCTCTGAGGAGGGGCAGCGGGGAGCCCTCACTGTCTGGGGTATCCGCGGGTATTGCCAGAGGCACAGCAAGGTGTTCATGATGGAGACACACAGTCCGGGAAGAGCACAAGCCTGGGCAGGGGTCGGGGGTAAGAAAAGACCATGAAGTGTTCAGGCGGAGCTCAGTGTCCACGCCTGCGAGGTGAACTTGGGAAGGCAGCCTGGGGCCCAGCCGAGGAGTGCCTTGCATTTCTGCTCCATGAGCCTGTCCGATACCCCAGGGCAGCGGGGAGACCCTGGCTGGTTTTCATCAGGGCAGGGCCGTGGTGGGGATGCTGCATTGGACTGGACGCCTTGTTGGCAGGATAGAGAGTGGAGGGGATGAAGCAGCGGGAAGCAGGGACGTTAGCCAAGAGGCCATTGCGCCAGCCCCTGCAGAGGAAACGAAGACCCCGCGGGGCTGTGGCAGGGAGTGGGACGTGTGGTGTTGCGTCTCTAGAACGCACACAGCAGCCCGGTCCTCCAGCGTCAGTTCACTCCAGGGCTAGCTGTGTCTGCCTTTGCCTTTCTCTTCTTAATCTGTTGTTTATCTTTTACAGTCTGTCTGGTCCCAAATAGATGAGAGGCTGGCGCTGGTTTCCAATCAAAGGCATAGCAAGAAATAATAATTTAGTCCCTAAAATAAAAGTTAAAGGTTACAAGCCGAGTAACAAAGGTGGGGGAGGTAATTGTACGGACAATCCAGACCAAGGACAGCGGCTGCAATTAAAATTCTGAAATCCAGCACAGACTCTAGCATGAGGGCCCCTCCTTTACCTCCCTGGCCCCCGGCGTCTTTAGAATGCGGTAGATGTTTCAGTGAAGTGATTCCCTGAGACGGCGAAAGCTGACTTATTTTTTTACAACCATAGACAGTCCTGCAGCAACCAAAATATGCATCCTTGTAAAACAAAGGTGATTTACGGCCTCAGCTACACATCCTTGAGTGGGTATATGGCAGAGTTGCAACCAGGCCTCCTGCTGGCTGATTGCATTGGTGCTGAGAGCTGCGTCGCTGGGCTTTGGGCACAGCCCAGCAGTGGTGTTCCTTGGTATCTTTCTATCGGTCTGCAAGCCGGGAGCTTTCCTATTATTATTATGTTTTTGACAAATGAACTCATGCAGAGCTTTCATTAAGTTTCATTGAAAGGACCTGGAAATGCCATAAAAATTATTATAATCTCACAACCATCACGTTCCTAATGCGTGCGGCTGTGCTTCTTGTTGAAATTGACTGATGAGAATATTCAGTTTTTCATTTTCTGCCTTAAAATAAGACCGTCTGCAGCTGTTTCTTTTAGCAATAATTTTTAATTAAACGCAATAAAATTTACATGGAAGGACCCTAATGAGAAAATTGTGTCAGGAACACACTGATTGGAACATTTATTAGCGTGAGATTAAAGCTCCAGCTATTTTTTTTTTATCCTCGCAGAGCTATAATGCAGACGAAATCCTGATTAAGTGTTAATCACAATGTGGCTTTACCTTCATAAGGTCAGGGTTTCCCTCTGTGGGAGGTGTGAGAATAATTCTCACTAATAGCAGACAGCCTTATTGCATGCGTTCTTTGGTGAAATGTCAGCAGCTGGTCTCCTTGACCAGCTGAGCCCCAGAGGAGGCGTGGAGTCTTTGTGCCAGCCTGAGTGTAGATGGTGCTGACATCTGGGGCCTCAGTCTTCCAGCCCGTGGACTGGGGATAAGCGTACCATGCAGAGGACGCAGCCAGAGAGCAAAAGTCATCTCTGTAGTTCGTGCATTTCTTCACTGAATTCATATCAAGTGGGGTTATTCTTTTGTGAAAAAGAAGAAAAAAGAGCAGAGTGACAGAAAGTGACTGGTGGAAGGGACGGTTTAGACAGGGTGGTCAGGGAGGGCTTCTCTGAGGAGGTGACATGGAGTGAAACCTGAATGGTGATCAGGCCTCATCAGGGGGAAGGGCGTTCCAGGCAGAGGAACAGCAGGGACAAAGGCCCTGAGGCTGGAGGCCCTTGGGGGTTTGTGGAGAGGCCAGGAGTCCAGCATGGCTGGAGAGCAGAACGCCGTGGGGACAGTGACCAGGGACGGGTGGGCAGGGGCCTTTGTAAAAGATTTGGATTTTACTTTAACGAGACGCCATTGGAAGGAAGTGTTAGGATCCAAACTGTTGGAGTTATCTGAACTCTTTAAGACCTGTATGTTTACAGTCATCAGCAAATAATTTGAAAATGCAGCAAAGAATATTTGCTATTGAGAATGGTTCTGGGAGTATAAGGAGGCTTGAATTTGGGTCCCAGCTCTGCCCCAGGCTATGTGATTTTTGAGCATCTGGGTCTCAGGTCTCTCTCCCACCTGTGATCGCTCTGGACTGGCTTGGAGCCAGTGGTTCTGAGTCCCCATCTGAGTGCTCCTTACAGAAAATGGTGGTGGTCCAGGGAGCCGAGAGGACACGCGCCCAGCAGAGGGAGGCCGAGAGGTGATAAGGCTGGGAAAATTCCTGAAAAGGAATGTGCTCCATTTGGACTTGTGCTCCCTGCGTGAACTAATTTGATCTGTGAGCCATAGGGAGCTATTGAAGGTTTTAGCGTAAGGGAGTGTCATCAGCTAGTGCTCTAGCACATGTCAGCCATGAGGGGTGGAAAGGGGGAAGAGAAGCCCCATCAGTAAGGTGTCTAAATGTCAAGGGATCGAGGCATGATGACAGGCCTCGCTCTGCAGCCTCTGTAATGGGATGGCCCCCAGTCACGGCGACTGCACAGTCATCAGAGCAGAGTGACCCAGGGCTCTGGCTGCCTGCATCTCCCCAGCGTGGGGGTCTCAGGGTGCCTGACGGCGTGTAGGCAACACAGCTGACAGGACCAGAGAGGCAGCAGCAGGGCCGGAAGAGAATGAGGTCGAGTCCGGCCCTGCCCCATCCCATCTGAGCCTCAGTCTTCTCTTCTCACCGGTTCCGGGGGTATGATGGTCCCTTCATCACTGAGCTGTCCTGAGGAGTCAGAGATGATACTCGCACAAGGGCTTTCTCGGGTATTAAAAAATAATGCCATCAGCCTTGGCCTTTGCTGCTGGGAGCTGTGTGTACCACAGCTGATGAGGCTTTGCTGTGTGTTCACTAGTTGCCAGACACTGTCTCAGACCCTTTACATGTGTTAATTCAGTTAATCTGAAAATCCCACTTGCCACATAGATACTTTTTGAAAAAAAATCTACACTCAGCAGATGAGGAAACTAAGGTACAAAGAAGTTCAATAAGGGGCCCAAGGTCATACAGCTGGTCAGCAGCAGAGCCAGAATTTTAACCCAGGCAATTTCCAGCAACTGCTTTCAACTATGCTGTGAGGTTCCCTCTCACTTTGTGTGCCTCACTACGTTTAATTTGTTAGACGTCCCTTTGGCAGTAGTTATCCAATTTTACTTTTTTTAATAGAAGAGGAAACTGAGGTTCAGAGTGGTAACATGACTTGTAAGCCAGTAAGTGATGGAGCCAGGACGGAAAGGAAGGTATCTTTAGGTGTAAATTCTACCCTTTTTCTGATTCACCCGCTTTGAGAACTTCCCAACTGGAATCGACCCTCCAGATGTCAAAGGTGAGGACACACAATGGGGTATGAATCTTTAGAACGGAAATGTCCTTAGTGTAGGCATTCAGAATGGACAGTATAATGACTGTCCCCTTGCTTAGATCCACATGGCCAGGGGATGATGTAAAAACTATATATAAAGAGAGTAGTGCACACTGTTGCATTAGTAGCCAAAGGGATGATATTGTGTAGGAGGTTAACACTTCCTTAGATTGCCTGGCTGGGCTCAGGAAGAGCCACTGGGGAATTTATCATCCGTGCTCACAGTACTCCAGGTGAACAGGACAAAAAACTGATAATAATTTCTGAGTGATGAATTAATGTTTCATCAGGCTCCTTGAGAATGTCCCAAGACTGTCCGACCTCCCAGATATGAAGGCAGCCAACTCAGCTGTGTGCTGGGACTTCTGAGCTTGCAGCTGAGAATTGCAGTGTTTCCCTCTCTTGGAGAGGCCTCTGTCTTTGGCTGTTTTCATGTAAAACGAATGTCTTAGGGTTGAGATTGTTTTGGGGGATGATGTGGCTGGTCTCTATGTAAACAGACCCATTCTCTACATGCGTGGGGTTGATCTGGGGCCCTGAATAGGGCCCAAGAGAAGTTTCTCTAGGTCAGGGCACGATCCGAGAACTTGACATTTCAGGCTTGCTTGCATGATTTTAATAAAGAAGACAAGATACACACATATACGTACCCCCCCCCAAAAAAAACCTAACCAAACCAAAGCAGAATCTGCTCAGAGACCTTAAGGTCTGCTGTACTGTTAGGATGAGAGTTTCCTACACTTACAGAGGTGTCCAGCAGGGTTGTCCTGTGGGGTCGTGAGCCTTCATCATGGTCAGTAATTAAGCATCAGTGGAAAGGATACAGGAATTGATCATGACTTAACAGAGGCCAGGAAATCTGAACTCTGGGGGTCATTTTTGGCTGGGCAGGTCGAGTCCCAAGGAAGCAGCTCCTAAAAGGTGTCCAGGCCCCGGAGCTGGAGAGGCCCCAGAAGACTATAGGAAGACTCAATAGCAGCTCTGAGCCTGGTTCCGGAAGGCACCTCCTGTTACGGACAAACATGTTTTTCATGTCCCCCGTCCACTGCATCCGAACCCTCTGAAATGCTGAAGAGGCAGTGCGTGGGGGGTGGTAGCCCTTGGGGTATGGCCTGCCTCAGGGGAAGGCAAAAGGCCCCTCTTGGAGTCAAGGGCCCAGCTGCATTGAAGCAGATGGGAAGGTTGGTTATTTGGTGCCCCTTGGGGGGGCTCCCTCACACACTTCATCTCAGTGGTTTTCAAACTTTCTGTTGCAGCAGGATCCTTTTTTAAATGAAATCTTACTCGGAACCCCAGCATAGAAGGCAAAGCTTTATTATTATAATTCTCCTTCACAAGTTCAGAATTTTTAATACTTCATAGGAAGTTAGTTAACAAGATTGTCATAATGAATAGAAATCTTGGAAATTGGGAATTATGGATTACAGTGCTGCTCTTATGGCCTAATGAGGGGTGTTGTTTGTGCAAAGTGGCGTGTCATGGGTGTAGAATGTGTTTTCTAGGGCAGATGGCTGGGTTCAAATCCCTAATCGACGAGCTACTAGCTGCGTATCCTTGGGCAAATTAGTTAACCTCTCTGTGCTTTAGCGGCCTCATCTGTAAAAGAAGGGAAGGTGGTACTGCCTACCTCAGGTGATTGTCTCAAGGTTTGAGTAAGTTAACACTTGCAAAGACTTTAGCTGGAGCCTGGTCCTTGGAAGTCCTCAGTGCACTCCAGCTGTTGATACTCTAGCAGTGTCTGTACCCATGAAATTCCAAGCAGATATTTGTGAATCCTTGCCAAAAAGGGCTTAGAGTTTCTGAGCAATGCAGTTTGAAAACCCCACCTCATCCCAGATACTCTGCGCAGGCTTCTTTTAGTAAGTGCTATCTGTTAAATATACATAGTTATAAGTCATATTCACTGAGAATTTGATCAGTGGTTTACAGACCCCTGTGCAGGGGAGGTGGAGAAATGGTGGTTTCTGCCCACCTTTCAAAAGCAGGGCTTTTGTTTTGTTGAAGGGAAGGTGTAGCAGTTTGAGAAGCAGTTTAGGGGTAAATAACTATGGGATCATAAACTCCTAGATTATAATAACCCCCTCACCATCTGGTTTACAAGAATGGAAATGAAATTAATGATATGAGTGGGGAAAGGAGGCAATCCCCAGTGGGTTCCACTGTCTGCCAATACTTCACATACCTCTGTGCGCCCCACTGCTTTATACACATTATCTCATTGATTATTGGCCCCATTTTACAGGTGAGAAAACTGAGGTGCCCAGACATCATGTGGCAGAGGAGACAAACAGACAGGGCCTGAGAATGCAGAGCACAGAGCTAGGACCCACAGGGTGGGCACACGGAGGGGTCCCAGCTCCACTGAGCAGTGCTTGCTCCTGGCAAGAGTTGCGCCCACGTTAGGAGACTGATTCGCCCTCACCGTGGGTGTGTGCAGAGGGGCTGGATGAGCCCCTGCCAGAGAGGCTGTCCTGTGGATTCCTTTTGTAGGTCAGAAAGCTGGACGTTCAGAAAGTCATGAAACCTCGATGTGGCAGCCACATACGTGTGCACTGCGCTTTACAGTTGACAAAGCTTTTCCATGCCTGTTAGCTCCATCGATTCTCCCAACAACCTCTCTCTGGAGTAGGCAAGACACCGATTAAAAGCAAAATTTAAGCAAAGACCTGAAGGAGGACAGAAGGTAGTCAGGCAGAGTTGTTTTCTTTGAGGGGCTTGCGGTTAGCTATTTTCCTGGAATGTTTCCCAGTGTCCTCGACTGAAAAATGGGGACAGTAGAGTGACAGGTATCTGATGGTTAAGAGTAACCCACACCAAGTGCTTGTTGCAGGGCCTGGCATGAAGTTGGTTCTCAGTGAATGTAATTATGGTTATTATTATGATTGTACTGAATACGAAGAAGGGATCTGAGGAAAGGCAGGAGGAGAAGGTCCCTGTAAGACCGAGGGTTTGGAAAATGCCAGGGAAGAGCAGAAAAGGAGCTGGGGGCTGGAAGAGTATTGTACAAGGTCACGTAGCTGGCAAGTGGAAGAGCCCAGCCGTAGGGCTCAGGGGTACCTGCTGCAAAGCCGGTGGCCACGTGTTCCGTAATGAATTGAGCTGAGCAAGGCTGGTCCCGGGATGGACCCAGGACAGTCAGGGTCAGGTCCTGGGCGCACCTGGAGCTGCTCTGGGTGATGACAGGAGGAAGGAGGTGGTGTCACGGGCTAGGGATTGTTCTGGGCCCGCACTCCCCTCCCGGGAAGCTCCTTGCAGACGCTACATCTGGTTTCCGGGGAGGTCCCTAGTCCAAACCCAAGTTTCCTTGCCAGAGGTCAAGGCTGGGTTTAGAGCCATGGAGTGAGTCAGTGGCTTAGCAGAGACTAGAATTTAGGCAGCTGCTCAGCCTCTGGGATAAGGAGCCCCTTCCTCTCCAAACCCAGTCTCAGACCCCAGGAGGTCCCGAGGTCTCATCCAGGGCCGACCAGCAGCACCGTGCTGAAGAGACGTTTGTGTGTTGCAGCCTTTGCCCCAATTTCTGGTCTTTCGTTTACCCTCCCCTGTTCCCAGCGTTGGGGAGGGAGGTCCGGGATACCACCTGGCTTTACAGAGGGGGAAGCCGAGGCCCAGAGAGGGGGCTTTGGGTCCTCCATTCCTCCTTCCACTGGATCAGCTGCCACCCGCGTAAATGCATAAGGTAATGATGGAAAGGAGGACAGGGAGGGCGTGGAGGAAGGGCATGACGCTATGATGAGGGAATTTCAGACCCTGTATTACGTGCTTGGAGCAGATTCTGGAACAGAAAGCCTTCTTGGTGTTCCCCAAACCCCAGCAGGTAAGCACTGCCCTCCGTCCCTCCCCTCCCCAGGGCTGGTCACTTTCTCTGCTGTGCCTCTTTGTAGAGTCTGCCCTCCTGTGTTGACTATGGAACTGTCTCCTTTACTAGACTGTGGGCCCCTCCAGGGCATCACCACCGCAGCTCATCTCTGTGTCCCTGGCACTTGGCATAGAGCTTGGTACCCAGATGATGCTCAATAAGTATGTTAAATAAAGGGATGTCTTCTGGAGGCTGAAGGACACTGTTATCTCCGAGGGACACCACCAGATCCGACTTCCCACAGATTCTTCCTGAGCCCCGTCAGTGCCCTGGGTGCTGGGACAACGGGAGAGACAAGGCTGGCTGACAGTCAGCTTGGGGACTCAGACAGGAAATGCCTGACTGCGCAGTTAATTACTTAAATTCAACTGTTCTGAGTGCTCCAAAGAAGTGCAGGCAATTCTGAGAGCCTCTGACAGGTGCCCTGATCTATTTGTGGCTGGAGAAGGCCTCTGAGAAAATGAGACTGGGGCTTATGAGTCCTGAACTCTGATGAGGAATTAACTTGATAGAGGAAGTTGATAGAGGGAGAGGGTCGGGGAGGATCCTGTGAGGAAGGTCATATTGCCCGTTTTACAGATGAGAAAACTGTGGCTCAGAGCAGGAACCTTACTTGCCTAAGGCCACAGGGGTATCAAGAGGAGAAGCTGGGGTTTGCATGCAGGTCCGTCTAACTCCAGAGCCCTTACCCTTTCTCCTGCTGGCTCTGCTCTGAATGAGGATGCTCCAGCTGGCCGTGGTGACGTCACAGTGTGCTGGACCAAAGCCCTCACTTCCCACGGGAAGGCTGGCCTGTGCACACTCACTGCTCTCCTCCCTTCCCGCACCTGGGAACTCACCACCCCCCGGCCCCGCCGCTGGCTCCTTCCTTTTCTCATTTGCTCTGCATCTCATCTGTCTTGGCATCACCTGTGTGATCCAGGTCTCTGTTCCCTCCATTGTACGATGAGAGGATCAGGTAACCAACTTTCTCAGGCTCCTGAGTCTGGGATTTTACTACATATAATTTTTTTAATTAATTTATTTATTTATTTATTTTTGGCTGCGTTGGGTCTTCGTTGCTGCGCACGGGCTTTCTCTAGTTGCAGCGAGTGGGGGCTACTCTTCGTTGCGGTGCGTGGGCTTCTCATTGCGGTGGCTTCTTTTGTTGCGGACCATGGGCTCTAGGCGTACGGGCTTCAGTAGTTGTGGCACATGGGCTCAGTAGTTGTGGCTGATGGGCTCTAGAGCACAGGCTCAGTAGTTGTGGTTCACGGGCTTAGTTGCTCCGCGGCATGTGGGATCTTTCCCGACCAGGGCATGACCCTGTGTCCCCTGCATTGGCAGGCGGATTCTTAACCACCGCACCACCAGGGAAGTCCCTAGTACATGTAATTCTGACGTTAGGAAACATTTGTGAGCCTCACGTGTGGAGAGAAATATTCATCAATTTAAGGAGCATACACTGGGCATCTACTACATGCCAGCCCCTGCAGTATTGGGAGCTGGGGGTCACAGGTGCAGCTTCGACTATGGTCTCAGGGTGAGGGGGGGAGCGGGATGCAGATGCATAAACAGCTGACTGAATGCGATTATAAGTGCAGTAGGAAAATCAACAATGTTCTGGCAGCACAGAAGGAGCAGCCAAGTGCATTGAAGAAAAGGCTTCCCTGAGGAGTTTGCAGGGTTCAAATTGGGCATTTGAGCTGGGCTTGAAGAGTAAGCGTTTGCAAGGTGAGGAAGTGTGGGAAGGGCATTCCAAAGAAGGCACGGCATGTGCAAAGGCACACAGTCAGAAAGGGCCTGGAGTGTCCAAGGACAGGACACGGGCACGGTGGCCAGACTGTCTGCGGCAGGGAGTGACTGAAAGCTTGAGGTTCTAAAGGGCAGCAGGTAGACGCAGAGGCTTAGTGCAGGTTGGGGGTGGGTGGGTCTCCCAGCCTGGGCTCTCCCTGCCCTGACTGCCTTCATCACACCATCCCTGCCTTTTCCAGCCTCCATTGAAATCACCTGGGATTATATGAGACTCTCCTCCCCCTGCAGTTGGAGCAGGGAAGGGGATAGATGTAACAATGTCTTTTTGAGGCTGGGTCTGCCTCCCAGTTATCCCTGGAGGGGCCACTACTCGGCTCATAAGGGCTTCATTCTCAAGTTGCTTCCAATCCATGGTGCCCTGGAGACAGGCATGAATTAGTGTCCTTTGAATAGGCCAATTAGAGCTAATCACTGTGGGAAAAAATATATTTAGGTGGTTTTCCCCTGAGGACTAGCCTTCTCTAGATTGTGGCTTTTCAGAATCCTGGTCTCTGAGACGACCTCTGCCCTGTCCCATCCCTGTCTCTTTGACCTGAGGAGCAGGTGGGTCTTGTATAAATGAAGTCCAGCCTGGGTGGACTCTCCTCCCACAGAGATGGAGGCAGGCTGGGACTACTTGTGGGCTGTCTGTGAATCATCACGTCGGAAGTGGTTGATCATGGTTATTCACAAAGTTGCTCACATGGTCACAGTTTGGTCTGGGACATAGAGTCCTGCATCTCTCCCTCTGAGAACCAGAGCCAGCCTAGGATATCTGGGCTCTTTGGCTCTCTGCCTCTTGCTGTGTAACCATTTGTTGCTTTCTGCTCTCTGGACCTCAGTTTCCCTGTTTGCAAAAATGAAGGTTATGGCGAAGGGCCTTCTGAGATGACATATATAGTTTTCTATTTCTAACTGCCATCACAGTTTACCACACATCTGTTGGCTTAAAACAATGCCCATTTTTTAAATCTCACAGTTCTGTAGGTCAGAAGTCTAGTAGACTGGGCTGGGTACTCCGCTTAGTGTCTCACAAGGCCAAAACCAAGGTGTCAGCTGCCCTGGGCTTTTATTTGGAGGCTGTGGGAGAGAATTTACTTCCAGGGGCACTCAGGTTGTTGGCTGACCTCAGATCCACATAGGACCGAGGTCCCTACTCCCTGCTGGCTGTCGGCTGGGGCTTGTTTTTGCTCCTGGAGGTGGCCTGCATTCTTTCTCATGCTTTCCATGGAGCCCCCTCCAGCAACAGTGGGTTGACCCTTTCTCATACTTTGGATCTCTGACTCCAGCACAGAAAGTTTTCTGCTTTAAGGATTGCTGTGATTAGATTGGGCCAGCCAGATAACCCAGGATAATTTCCCTATTAAAATGCCTGTAATCTTAAATACATCTGCAAAGTCTCTTTTGCCATGTAATGCAAAATATCCATAGGTCCCAGGATTAGGAGTTGGACATTTTTTTGAGGGCCATTATTCTGCCTATGACAGTCCACCCTCTGACCCCCAAAGATTTGTGTCCATCCCAAATGCAAAGTTCACTCCATCCCAAGGCCCCCAAAGATCTCATCCCATGACAGCATCAGCTCAGCAAACCTCATCAGCTCAGAAATCCCAGACCTCATCATCTAAATCCTCTCACTGGGTGTGGGTGAGGCTCTGGGTATCATCCATCCTGGGGAATAATTCCTCTCCATTTGTGAACTTAGGAAACTAAAGAAGTAATCTGCTCCCTTAAAACCATGATGGGACCAGTTATAGATACTCCTGTTCAAACAGGGAGAAAATGGAAAATGGAATCGTATGACATTCCAGGGAACCTCATATCCGTCTCCGAAAACTATGGGGAAAAACACAACAGCACCAGCCTCCCAGACCCACACCCTCACTTCTGCAGTGGCTGACTATATTTTGGCCCTGTCTTCAGGATGTTGGGAGAATACATTTGCACAGCTTGGTGTCAGTTGGTTAGAAGCAATAGGGAATTTAGTTGAAATACAGCAAAAAGGATTTAGGTAGGACTTGAGTGATGTTTGATACGAGAAGGGTTTGTTAACGTGTGTTTCCAGCACTCCCCCTTCCCTTCCCTCAACACCAGGAAGTGGGAAACGTACAGATTCTCACATTAGATCTGCCACCTTCTAGCTGAGTAGAATGAGGACATTCATTTCACCTCTGTGCGCCTTAGTCTCCTCCGCTGTGAAGTGGAGCTATTACCATGTACCCCATAGACTTGTTGTGAAGGTCCAGTGGGAATAGTATGTGAAAAGTGTTTTGTAGACTTGGAACTGTTTGCAAATAGTAGCTGTATTTGTGGTCTGGGCCCTGCTGTGCCCCCACACCCCTGCCCCAGGGAAGTTAGACTGCCACGGACCTTCTCCTCATTTGGAATACCCCCTTCCCCGCCACATGCCAATCTGATTAATTGACCGGTGTTTAGACGACAAGAGGTGCAGGATCCCACCTTGGGTGGCTCAGCACAGGGTCACGGAGGTCACTACAACGGCCAGAATTCTGGCCACAAGGAGGAAATTGTGCTCTTGGGGTAGTCCAGTGGGAGAGAAATTTGACCAGTTCATTTTGGTTCAAAAACCATTTTTAAAATGTTTTGTAGCAGGTGACATGCACTTAAAAAGTTCAGATCTGCAGCAAAAAATCAAATCTCACACCACTGGACCTGTTCTCCAGCCCCTCCCCAGATGCTTTATGGTGTGCCTTCAGGGGGACGCACACACACACTCCCCCGATCCTTGACTCCTTCTAGACATAAGTGGAAGTGTATCGAACACACTCTTCCCGACACTGCTTTGTTACTTTAGACATTGTTCCCTATCAAGGCACATACATCTGCCCCTGTTCTTTTTAATGACTGCAGGGAGCTCCAATATCTGGTCACCTATTGATGGATAGCTGGGTTGTTTCCAGTCTTATACTCCTCTGAAAATACTACAGTTAATAACTTTACATACACATGTGTACACTTTTACAAACATACGTGAAGGTTTAAAAATAAAATTAAAAAAAGACAATCCCACAGTACTGACATAATCACTCCTAGCATTGGGTTGCATTTTGTCCTTGTCTTATGTGAATATATCTAGCGTTCAGCGTGGATGTACTCATGTTGTGTGTAAACTCTCTTATCTTGCTTATTTTATTTAACTGCATATTGTGAGTATTTGCCTGCATTATTAAATAACTTACTGAATTACTAAAACTGGCGAGGAGACAGTGTGTTGGGCTTTGCGGATACCGTTAGTACCAAGTGATTGCACAAATGCTCCATTTGGAGCTCCGTTTAGGGCCTTGGTGATAGCTTCCTGCGTTGTACAGCACGCTCAGGTGAACGTATTTGTAATGAAAGCTTTTTTGGTGTTTGGGGTCATTTCCATAGGAGAGACGGTCGGGAGCGGGTGTGCTGTGTTGCCTAGGTGCTGTCCAGAGGGCTATGCCAGCAGTCGCCTGGGCCTGCCCCGTTGGTCCCATCTAAGACGGGAACTGAGGGATGATTGTGATGATTGTTAATAAAAGCGAGACAGTGGGAGCTGGGTGGGAGGTGCCGCGTGTGCAGGAGGGGTGGCGGCCTCTGGTACTGAGCGCCCGCACGGCTGGGTTCCACGCTGCTCTGCCCTGGCTGGGATCAAATTATGGTCGGTGTGAATCATTCAAGATTCTGAGACACAGAAGGGCCTGCTGGAGGGAGGAAGGAGATGAACAGGCTTAGTTAAGGAGAAGACGTATTTTTTTAAGATAAGATTTCAAAAAAGATAGAGGAAAAGTCAGGCACCAAAGAGCATGGTTATAACCCACAACTGTCCTTTCTCCCTTATCCAGAGGACAAGGGGCGGGGGGATGGGGGCCCCCAAGTCATCTCCCATGGATCTGGGTGTGAAAGGAAACACTGTCACCAGGCACCAGACAGTGTTGACCTCGTGGGTAAGATTAAGGGGTACCTGCCCCCCAAACAGCCCTCTCCTGCCGGCTTCCCACAGTTCTCAGTCACCTGAGTGTGCTTTTCCTGGGGCTTTAGAACCCCTCCCTCACCTACCCCTGCAGTGTGCCAGGGTCCCAGACATCCCCCCCACATACCCCCGCAGTCTGTTAGGGTCCCAGACCCTGGCTTTCCACAGTCCTTTTCCCCAAAGAGGACTCTCAGGCGGTTGCTAAACTCTGGGCGTTTGGCTTCCATCTCTGCTTGGCGCAGCTCAGCCTGACAGTTAAGTCGGGTGAACTTTTTTTCCTGGAGAGGCATCTGGCTCGGGCAGCTGCAGCTTTCCGGGATCCAGAGAAATATCTCCACATTGTAACCCAAGTTGTCCTCAAACCTGGAGCAGTGTTCGCAGCAGCCCCGCTGCCAGTTTCCCCACAGGGAGCCCCAGGGAGCTTCTCCTTTGACCTCTGGCTTCAGCATCACAGGCAGCCCTCACCTGTCAACTGGCGACCTGCTGCTCCCTGGGGCTGGGAAGTGCTTTCCTGGAGTGCCAGGCATTTCTAGGAGTGGCGTCCTCCCCATCGCCAGAGTGCGGGTATGGCGGTCACAGAGGCTGGCCACGTGCACCGACCGTAAGGCTTGGGAGGCCCGCCTCTCTTTCTTCGACCCGGCTCTTCCCAGCGGCCCCAGAGCCCCCTCAAGGCCCTGTACACTTGTCGGGACCCATTTCTCCCAACACCTCTCTACCCCATCCCTCAATCGGAATTCCGCCTTGTCCCATTACATATCCTGAGCCCTTGTCCACGCTCTTGCTTTTTGCCCAGCTGCTCTGTCACTCTTTCTGTAGGTTCACATCCTTCCCAAGGGCACGGTTCAACCTGTTTTAAGTACCACCCTCTGCTTGAAGCCTTCGTTGTATCTTTTGGCAATTAGTGGTATCTCTGATGTCATCCGAATTTTCCAAGTAGCTTCTCCCTCCTTCTCTTATGGCTCCTAGAACTTTCTGCTGCCTTCCCTGTTTTGGAGCTGTGTGCCTGTTACTGGCTGTAGCTCCCCTGGTGAGCAGGCGCTTCTCCTCCTCGTCCCGTGTCTGTCAGGAATCTGGCGTGTGCAGTACCGTGTGTGGATGTGAAGATGGGTGGCTGCTGGGTGGGCAAACAGATGGGTAGGTACTTGGTAGGAGGCTGGGTGTCAAACACTGGTCCCATTGTCTATGGTGTCACCTTGTCTAGGACGGATTGCCCCCAAGACCTCTGTGCTGTTCTTTTTCCCCACCGTCTTCCTCCCCACTATTAAAATTTTTTTTAAAGGATTCTGTTTTTAAGAGTTAGTTATATTTATCAAATGCAGTCTTATGTTTCTTATTCTTAATTTAAAAATCCTGAGAATTGAATACTTGATATTTCTTCAAGAAAACAAGAATCTAAATCAAGTTGCCTTTTTCTCATGTTTGACGTTTTGCTTGATTTATTTATTTTCTTTTTAGACTCTGGCTCTCTATGAAAGGGAGGGTCCCTGTCCAGAACTTAGCACAGCACCTGGCACACAGCAGGGTCTCTGTAAATGTGAACTGCACAAAAATGAACTGAGTTGTACTATGCTCAACAACCAAGGAACTCTTGGGGTCTCTGCAGCTTAGAGACCGTCCCCTGCATGTGCTACAAGGGAGTTTGAGCTGGGAGGAGAGTGAGGCTGATGTGCTGTGCCAGAATTCCTCCCTGCTGTGGTCTTTTCCTCTTGGCCTTGAAAGCTGGGACTGGGCTCCCCCTTCCCTCTGTAGACGCTCTCTTGAGGGCTGAGTCAGACCTGGCTGCAGACAGCCCTCCACCCCAGGGCTCTGCAGCAGGCATTGCATGCAGAGCGCCATGTGGATGCCAAGCAGCTTGCCCGCCCTGACTGGGGATGTGCCTGGTCCACCCTGCCACCCCCAACCTCCCCGTTGATGAGGTCACAGCCAGCCCTTCCCCATCAGGGCAAAATACCAGTCGGGTGGCTGGAAGGAGTGCAGGCCTCTTGAATTCCACACCTGTGCGTACCCAGAAAACTCTTCTAACGTCCTTTGATCCTCACAGCAACCCTGTGGGTTGGAAGGAAGGGATTCCCACCTGACAGATGGAGAAACTGAGGCTCAGGAAACAGAAGTGGCTTGTCCAGGGTCGCACAGCTAAGGGAGCTGGGATTTGAACCAGAGTCTCCTGACCCTTTTAGCCATAGCATGTCTCAACTCTTACTGTGCCTTCGGAAAAAAAAAAAAAAATTAAAAATGCAGGTTTCCAGGACCTGCACCCTGAGATTCTGATCCACAGGGTATGGGGTGTGGCCAAGGGATCTGCATTTATAACAGACCCTCCCCCAGGTAACCCAGTGCGCCTTAGAGAAACACTCCCCTAACCATCTGACTTCTCCTTAACTAGCTGCGCGAAGAAGTCTCCTCTCCCTCCGTCAGGTCCACTCCTGAGGGCAGGCAGGCTTGGGACCTGGCTGACACTCCTGTATTTATGTAAAGGAAGGGACAGGGGAAGGGTCCCTTCAGGAGGGCCGGCCTGGACAGGTAGATACAGGTCACAGTGCCTGAGCATCTTGCCTTTCCATCAGACAGACTTGGTTTAAAACTCTGGCTACACAGTTTCACAGCCGTGTGTTCTGAGGTTCGTGGTTTCATGTCTCTGTGCCTCAGAGCTGATAGCCCTGCTGCATTGACTTGCTGAGGGAACTAAATGACAGTGTCTCTGAAGGGCTAGCACAGTGTTGTGCCTGAATACAAAATCTCCTAAATAGGCCACATGCCTGTCTCCGTGCCTTTGTTTGTGCTGTTTTTCCTTCCTGGAAAGTCCTTCCCTCATCTGTCCTCTTTAACTAGATACTGCTGGTCTGGTCAGATGCAATAGCCCATGACTGGTGTTTCATTACCTCCTAAGGTGTGCAAGGAAGTCCCTACGCCTGAGTTTTGGAGTAGCTAGGAAAAGACAGGTGTCTACCTCAGCCCAGGTTCCAACAGAAATTCTGCCTTAGCTCAGAAGATGCCTAGAACTTTTTGTGTGTGTGTGTGTGGCAGGGGGGTTCCTTTTCTGTCACTTGTACATGTCAACAAACCCCTCCTGATTCCCCTCATCCCACACCAGGTCCTTTCCATGGTAAGTGTTCTGAAGGCAGACATCAACTCTCCTCCTCCACCCTGTGGATTGGGGTGGACTGCAGGAAAGGTTTCATCCAGCTGCATTCTGAAGTCATCCTCAACTTGCCAGCCACATCAACCCGTAACTTATCTTACTCTGGGAAGTTTGAATTAAAACTAATGAAGTTAGTCACTTTGGGGCTGGAAAGGACTTTCACGATGCGGACGCCCTGCTGCTCACTGGACGCTTCTGTTCTCAACAAGCTGGTGTTTGAGTACCTCCAGGAACAGGGTTCTCATCCCCCACACAAGGCTGTGGTAACATTGCACTTTTATCTGTTAGTTCTCTTCCTGCTCTCAGAGGTTCGGGAAGTTTCTCGGAACCAGGGAGTCTGGGAACAAGTGATGCAGGTGGGATGAAGGTAGCAGGACTCCTGAGGCTGGGATGTGAGAGGGTTTATCACAATGGGTTCCCAGACCCTGGAGTGGGGTTACAAGGTGGGCTTCGTATCAGAAACAACATGGTCGAGGAAGACCATGGAGTGGCGATCACCCAGCCTGTTCTTACAGACTCTACAGTAGGAACACTGCCTTGATGCGCTTTATGTTCAGATCCTGTGGAGCTGAATGAAGTTCCCCAGCGCCTCCCTGACTAGTGGCGGAATGAATCCAGAATCTGGAGAGAGGCTAAGACTGAAGTTGGCAGCCAGGTGGTCCAGCAGGTAGAGAGGAAGGATGAGGGGATGAGGAGTTGGGCTGCTCGGAGGTTGGGTTTGGGGCTGGGATAGATACTGAGGACTGTCTATCGAGAACTCAACCCCCAGGTCCTGTGGTTTCTTTAGGTAAAGGCGACCGACTCTCTTTGGAAAACTCTTCCCTGGTCGACGGTACTTCTAGCTCATTTCACATAAGACTTTTCACCTGAATCACTAACTAGGGGCAAACTCATCATTGAACCTGGGTGTGCAGTTTGACCTTCATGTGGAAGAATATGTTTCAACTGGCCTGGGAGCTCAGGGCCCCTCACAGAGGACTGAAAGACCGATTCGTGAGGATGGGGCTGAGGGAGGAGGGCACCATGCCGTGCCATCCTCAGGGGTTCTGTTTTCCAGTTCATTGCCTCTTTTCCGGCCCTTTCTTTCATCCCGAGCCAGAATGGCCTGTGTGATGGTGGTTTTCCCAGCCTTCCACTGTTGTAGTCTCTGTCCTTGGCGTGTGAGGGCGAGGCTGTGCCAGCTGGCGTCGTAGCACAAATCTCAGAACCAGTATTTCAGAGCAGTTACACACACACACACACACACACACACACACACACACACACACACACACACACACACACACACACACACACACACACACCACACCCCCCCCCCCCCCAAGCTTAGCTGCATCGTTCATAAATACTTCCAGACACCAGGCCACAGGCCTCTAAAACTGCTCACACGGTACCCGGGGTCTATGGGGCTGGTTCAGTGTCGGGAACCACCACTGCCATCTGGGGAACAGGCGTTCATGCCTGGGGGAGACCCTTCTCAGCCTGGGCCAGGCACACATTCTAGTCTCCATTTCTCCTCTCTACTGTGGGACCCTGGGCAGGTCACTGGGCCTCTCTGGTCCTCATTTTCTCCTCTCTTAGTTGGAGGTGATGATGCCTACCTTACAGGTTTGTGGGGAGAGTCCACTGAGATGAAAGATGCGGAGGTGTTTGTAGACCGTAAAGAGCTATGTGATCTTAGCTGGGCTGTGAGCGAGTCCTGTGCAGCCCATTTTTAGGCATAGGGTGTTAGGTTGAAGCCTCAGTCTTGTCATCCGTGATGTGGCATGGTAACACCCACTCAGAGGCCCGTCTTTGGGAGTCAGTGGGAAGTCACGCAGGGTAGGTGCTCAGTCAGGTCCTGGTGCGCAGGAAGCTCTCGCTGTAGCCATAACGTTAACTCTGCCCGGAAGGAGTTTTCAGAGTTTATCATCAAAGATGAGATTTGGGAACGACTTGCTTGGGAATGTCGGCTTCTGTCTTGTACACCGAACACATGTCAGTTTGGTTTCCTGCCCACTGTCTCATTTGATCTCCCAGCAATCCAGGAGGTGGGCAGAGCAGGGATTTTTAATTTTTAGAGGTGAGAAAACGAAAGCACGGTGGAGGGAAGTGGCTTTCCTTAGGGTCACAGAGTGAGTTTCTGGCAGAACAAGAGTCTCCTGACTCCCAGAATCACCCTTCTAACTTCGAACTGTGCTGCAGTTGGAAATCCAACCCCAAAATGCGTCCGTGGTGGGCTGTAGCCTGGAGACGTGGGTCTGACCTGGATGGAATGTTCAGTAAACACTTAAAAACAGCAACAGTAACATAGCTACTATGTCCCAGGCACTGTCTTGGGTGCTTTATATATATATGTCAGCTCACTAAATCCTCTCAAAAACTCAATGACATCGATACTATTATTCTCCCCCATTTCACAGATGAGAAAACTGAGGCACAGAAAACTTGCTTGAGGTTGCAAGGCTGGTAAGTGGCAGAGAACCAGGTTTTGGAAACCCAGACGGGCTGGCTCCAGAGTCTGTGCTCCTAACCAGCTTCCTCAGTTCTAGGACTGAACACGTGGCAGTGAGGGTAGAAGGTGCTGGTGTAGAGATGAGTGAGGTGCCCCTGTGTTGCCCTGCAGACTTGCTGTGCGGCCAGGGGCAACCACCACCCCTAGCTTTCCTCTGCCCGCCAGTGGCAGGGGAGCATTGGACTGTCCAGCTCTAGCCATGGATGGCATTTCTCCGGGTCCCAGGGAAGGCCTGGGGTGTGGAGTGGCCAGCCAGAGCCCTGGGCCAGCCATTGTGTGCGGGGCTGGCAGGCCACCGGGCGTGGCCCCAGCACTGCCAGCCCCCACCCCCGACCCCCACCCCACCCCACCCCACCCCCGCCCTCCAGAGGAAGTGCCGGTGTTTACAGGAAATGCAGGACAAGGCCTGGGAGGTGGGTGGAGGAGGAGTGGAAGATGTGTCTTGGCCTGGCAGTGGGGCTGAGGGCGGGTGCCCCTCTTCCCACCCCAAGGATGAGGCCTTTCGTTGCTGTTGAAGGGAAAGGTCCCACTTCCCAGGCAGTCCTGCCCCTCCCCTGCCTTTTTCCTCCAGGACGCCACACCCTGCAAGCCTCCCAATCCCTGGCCAGCTGACCCCTCCTCCCAAGGGAGGCTCCTGGGAGCGTGGAAAGAGCACTGAGCTGGGCGACAGGAGATCTGCCCCTAGTCCTTCTGCTCTGGACTCAGTCTCCCCACCTGTTAAATGGGTGACTTGCTGCAGCCCTAACAAAGGCACAGCAACACTCACTGCCCTGGTGTAGCCCGCAGCCCAGCTGTGAGAGGAAGGAAGGGCAGGCCAGCCCCACTCAGCCCTGTGACCCAGGAAGTGCAGGGTGGCCTCACTTATGCCACAGAAATGTGCCTGAGAAGTGTGTGTGAAATGAGATTTTGTGAAAATGGGCCCTGGGTTGATTATACTGGAAGCACGGATTATTATTATTATTATTATTATTTTGTGGCTGCGTTGGGTCTTCATTGCTGTGCACAGGCTTTCTCTGGTTGTAGTGAGGGCTACTCTTCATTGCGGTGCGCGGGCTTCTCATTGCGGTGGCTTCTCTTGTTGTGGAGCATGGGCTCTAGGTGCGTGGGCCTCAGTGGTTGTGGCTCGCGGGCTCAGTAGTTGTGGCTCACGGGCTCAGTAGTTGTGGCTCGCGGGCTTAGTTGCTCCGCAGCATGTGGGATCTTCCCGGACCAGGGATGGAACCTGTGTCCCCTGCGTTGGCAGACGGATTCTTTTTTTTTTTTTTTTTTTTTTTTTTGCGTACACGGGCCTCTCACTGTTGTGGCCTCTCCCGTTGCGGAGCACAGGCTCCGGACACGCAGGCTCAGCGGCCATGGCTCACGGGCCCAGCCACTCCACGGCATGTGGGATCTTCCCGGACCGGGGCACGAACCCGTGTCCCCTGCATCGGCAGGCGGACTCTCAACCACTGCGCCACCAGGGAAGCCCCAGACGGATTCTTAACCACTGTGCCACCAGAGAAGTGCCACACGGTTTATGTTTAAAAGCCTGAATAAGAATTGGAAAGGAGACTAGCATTCACTGAGTCCGTGCCAGGTTTCAGGCACTGTTTTTGTTGCTTTTACATCCCCGATTTCACCCTTTGAGAGACAGGGGTTGTATTGGGGGCAGGAAGACCTGAATTGAAGTCTTGGGACTGCCTCACTGCGTCACCCTGAGCAAATCCCCCGGCATCTCAGAGCCTCAGTTTTCTCATCTGTGAAATGAGGACAATAGTTTATTGTTTCCCACACCTCCCTCTCGGGCCCACGGACTTGCCTGATCCCACGCCTCGCCCTCCCTCCGCCCCCAGCGTGTCTCCTTCCCCCGCTCCTCCCAGGTGGCCAGGGTGAACTCTCCAGGGAGCAGAACTGCTCGGGTCCTTCCCCTGGCTAGAACCTTCCCTGGCCCCCATCCCGCCCGGGATACACAGTCCAGGGGCATTTGAGAGCCTGCTGCCTGGCCAGCCCCTTGTCCCAGCCGTCCTCACCCCACAGCACGCAGACCCCAACGCCTCTCCCTTCTGTGCCTTTGCGCAAACTTTCCCGAGAGCTCTCCCCGAACGTTCTTTTTCCTGTCTGTCTCGTGTTCAACCTTCAGACTGTCTCAGGTCTCCCCTGGCCTGGAACCGCGCGCGCGCGCACACACGCGCGCGCGCACACACACACACACGTTTAGGGCCCCTCTCCTGTGCTCGTAGCCCTCACCACGCTTCTTGTCCGCTGCTTGTCCATCTGCGTTCCCGCTGGGCTGTGGGTGCCTCAGGGGCAGAGAAGGGGTATCTCCTCCCTCTCTGTGTCCCCCGCTCAGGCGTGGGGTGGACAGTCAGCACGTGTGAGGTGTGTCGGGCAAGACAGTGCAGGCAGCAGGCGCTCCATCTGCAGGAAATTGCTGTGTCTGTGCTTGGGGGCAGCTCTGACCGGGGGATGCCCCACATCCGTGTCTACTCACAGAAGCACACACGGATGCATGCATGGATCTGGCTGGAGGTGCTTCCCCTGGAGTCCATTGAAACCAGCAGGTTAGTTGAGCACCTGTTGTGTGCTGAGTTCAGCCCTGGGGGCTGATGAGGGAGAGGAAACCTGTGCAGAGCTAAGACCACAACCAGGTGAGGGGAGCCCCTGGGTACAGGGCCTTGTAGAGCAGGGAGGCGTGACCAAGCAGGGGCAGATTCTGAAGCTTATGTAATCTGGGGAGTCTCTTTAAGATGAAGAATGTACAACGAAGGATAGAAAATAATCTGCAGAGCCTTGAGAGGAACCTATGCAGGTGTAGGGCCTGAAGCTTAAGCCTCACTAGTTCATGGTAGACCTGTCTCAGTGGTCAGGGAAGGCTTCCTGGAGTAGGAGGTGAGGTCGGAGCTGGGTCTGGGGCGAATCCATCGGCCTGGAGACACTGGGCGTCTCCCAGGCATCTGTTCTCAGCCGGCAGCCCTGCCCTCGAGAAGCAGGGTGGAGTCATAGGCTCTTACAGGCCTTTGGCAAAGGATGGCATTTCTCTGGAAATGTTTCTTCCCTGTTTGGGGGAAAGGAGGCTGGTGGAGTGGGCATGACCACAGGTGAGCCATGTGACAAGAGTACGTGCGATGTTGGATGTCTGGGTCCAGGCCTGTTGCCCTTGCCTGTGTCACCTTCTCTTCTGGGTCTCAGCCTTGGGGTGTCCGTCTCTGTCTGGACCCTGTGTCCCCCATCCAGGCATCCCACTTTGTTCCCACGTGACTCGCTTGTTCACGTGTCAGGAAGGCCCCGCCTCCTACCCGCCTTGTGCCGACTGCACTGCGGACCCCCAGCGTGTCTGGGCACGTCTAGCACGTTTTCACGTCTGTCTCCCCAGCACAGAGGGGGCAACAGTGAACCCGATGAGTGAACATGTCTCGTGAGTGGGCCCAGGTGCGGATCACCTGTTGGTGGTTCTGTGTGGGAGAAGCGGAGCGAGGGGCAGAGCCGGGTGGGCTTGGGCGAGTCCTTCAGCCTCGCAGAGCCTCCGTTTCCCCAGATGCAGGATGGGTATGGTAGTGGGGCTTGTCCCCCTAAGTGGCCGAGAGGGTCACAAGGGATGATCCCTGAGGCATGTGCAGCTCCGTGCCTGACACACGTTAGCTGCTCCTGCTGGTGGAAGCAGTGTAGGCGAGTGGTTACAAGGACAGGCTCTGAAGCCAAGGTCCCTGTGTTCAGATCAGATCCCAGCTCTGCACATAGCGTGTCCCTGCTTATTTCTTCATCTATAAAATGGGCATCTTAATACCTACAGGATACAGTGATTGAGAAGAATTTGTCAAGTGCCTGTCACATCCTCAGCGCTCAAGATCACTGGCTTCTGCCTCTCCTACTGTTGCTGCTGCTGTTATTATTGGCTGGCTGTGTCCATGTGGCAGGGAAGGGTGGGAAAAGGGGCTTGTTCGTTTTTCAGAACACCACACACACAAGCCGCAAACACCCTCTCTCATAGCTCCTGGCAGCTTCAGATGTGGTGTGCCATTATGGAATTATAGTGCCCCTCATGAATCTCCAGCTGCTGGGGGTGCAGCCGTGGTTCCCCTGCCCGTCTCACCTCCCCTGTGCTCTGGCTTCTGAATCCCGGAGCAGAGATGACAGGAGAAGGAGTGTCCGAGTTTCCTCTTGCTTTGGGCTGTTGCTCAGGAGTGAGGGCTGTGGAGCCCATCTTACAGATGAGGAAACTGAATGCGTAGAATCCGTTGAACCTGTGGGTGAACCACATTCAGCTCATGGGGGTGCCTCTCCCAACCCCTTCCTTCAGCCGTATCTGAAGCAATATAAAGTTATGGCCTAACTAGCAAAAAAGCTCATCTATCCATTAAGACTCCACGCCACAGCATCCTCGGTGGTGGCAGTGCCTGCCTGTGCCATTTCCACCAGAGGTGTGAGCACCTGTTGTGCGCCAGGCTCCTGCCGGCTGTGCGGAAGTGGAGGGGGCCTCACTGACAGGCTGATGGAAGTCAGAAGAATAGCTGCATAGGACGGTCACTCAACACGTGCTCGTCATGTGCCTACTATATGCCATTCACGGAAGGCACAGAAACGCATAGCAAGCCCATGATTCCTGCCCTCAGAGAACTGGTGGCTGACAGGGGAGCTGATACAGGGACAGAGACTTCTGCAGCCTCAACATGTAAGTGGTGACGGGAGCCCCATCCGGCTGGAGCCTTGGAAGAGGCACAGAGATGGGGAGGTACAAAGGTGTGTGAGGGTCAGGCAGGTGGTGGTTTGGCCGCATGTGACGGCTCACGGCAGCAGATATATGGTGGGAATCACCAGGACAGAATTCCTCAGGTTTGCAGGGGACCCCTTTGGACACAGACTCACAGAGCATCACGGTGGAACGGGCCTTCAGAAGTCTTCCAACTCCCTGATTTTACAGATGAGGAAACTGAGGCCCAGAGAGAGGAGAGGGCCCACACAGGGTCAACAGCAAGCTAGTGGCAGAGGTGGGATTAGAACCCAGCTCTGTAAGACCTCGAGGAGCTCTGGCTGATTAATTCGGCTCTGGCCTGTAGCTCACACTGATTGTAGTAAATCCACCTGCCAGGCACTGTGCTAAGCAGTCCACTGCCTCATTCATACACACCGTCTTATAAACCCTGGGCGGGTAAGTGCTGTATCATCTCCATTTGACAGATGAGGAAACTGAGGCAGGTTAGGCAGCTGACCTTGGGTCATTGGGCTGATGAGTGGAAGAGCTGGGTCCTGACCTCAGGAGGTGGAATTCTGACACTGTGCCCTTTAACATTATCCTCTCCTGTGGCCCCAGAGAGGGCCACAATGCTGGGGGCAGTGATCAGAGCAGGGCCAGGGCCATGTGCCAACAGCGTGGCTGCTGCTAAGGGCCAGAAGCTCCGGACTCTTCCTCTGCTGTCCTCACTGGTGGCCCGAGTTGCATGAGGCAGATACTGTTACTGAAGCCGGGGTCAGAGAGACCATTACCCTGCGGAGACTGGGACTGTGGCTTATGGTTTTTCTCTCGTATGTTACCTCTTTATTATTAGTCTGTCATTTATTGAGGCTTCTGCAGATCTCCCAAAAGTATTAATTTTTTCTCCCTGGACCTCTGAACCTCAATTCATTTTCTGAAAAGAAAGCCTTCGTAGTCATGGTTATGTTTCTCTCTGAATAGGAAACACGGTAGTGTTTGTTTGGGGCGGGAGGAGGCTGAATTGTAATCAAGGAGAACAAAATTCCTTGATAATCCCTATAGAACCACTTCAAACCCACTAGGAAGGCTAAAATAACAAAGACAGACAATAGCAAGTGTTGATGAGGATATGGAGAAATCAGAACCCTCAACACTGCCAGCGGGAATGCAGAATAGTGCGGCTGAAAATGGTCTGGCAGTTCTTCAAAACGTTAAACGTAGAGTTACCACATGACGCAGCCATTCCGCACCTGGGTATACCAAGAGAAATGAAGATGTATGTCCCCGCAAACGCTTCTACATGAATACTCCTAGGAGCACTGTCCATACAAGCCAAAAAGTGGAAACAGTCCAAGTGTCCGTCAAGAGATGGACGGATGAACAAAATGTGGCAGAGCCATGCAGTGGAGTATCATTTGGCCGTTAAATGGAATGAAGCACTGATACATGCTAGAACACGGATGGACCTTGAAAACATTGTACTGAGTGAAAGAAGCCAGACACAAAAGGACAAACGGTGTATGATTCCATTAATATGAAATGTCTATAATAGGCAAATCCATAGAGATAGAAAGTAAATTAGTGGTTACCAGGGATTGGGGAGAGGGAGGAATGTGATTGATTGCTAAACGGTACATGGTTTCACTTTGGAGTAATGAAAATGTTCTAAATTAGATAGTGGTGATCGTTGCACAACTCTGTGACTATACTAAAAAGCTCTGGATTGTACACTTTGAAAGGGTAAATGTTATGGTATATGAATTATATATCAGTCAAGCTGTTATAACAAGAAAACATATCCCTGTAAAAAACCACTGAGGCTGTGCTTTAAGAAGAGGGGTGTGGATGTCACAGGACAGAGAGCAGGGATGCACTTCTGTTTTTACTTAGTGAAAAATGGAAATTGAATTTTTTAAAAAGCCTCTCCTTCAGATATGTTTCTGGGAAGCATTACAAGCACTATCCCTTGGCTGACCCTGGGTGTAAGATGCATTCCCTCCAAGAAGGAATGAAGCAGAGAGGAGAAGACTCCAGGCAGCAGCTGCTCTCAGAGCCTGGCCCCCAGGCCATCAGATGGCATGTGGTCCGGTCTCAACACGCGGTTTCACGTCTGTGGGTGTCTTGTTCTCCACCTCCATTTTACAGGTGTGGAGGCCCACCAGGAGGATCATGCAGTGGGTTAGCAGTGAATGCAGGACTCCCCCGTCTCTGACCCCCATCTTCTTGGGCAGTTTCCACTGTCTGAGATTGAAAGTCCCCAGTTATAGTGCGGGTGGTATCCCAAGAAAATCTCATGTGCCTTTCATGGAGGGGGACCTGTGAGGGGTCAGTTTTGAGTGACAAGGAAATATCAGGGCAGAAGATGCCACCTGGGGAAGGTCCGGAGGGACGCTTGAGTGACCTCTGCAGGTGCTGAGGGATGGGGGAGGAGACACAGGAGAAGATGAAATGTCTGAGGATTTGGAAATCCCTGATTTCTCACCCAGCCCTCTCCTCCATCCACTTCCACGCTCTTCCAGCTGCCCTGCTAATTAATTAGGATAGTCATATTCACCAAGTCCGTCCTCGTGTCTCCTTCATCTCAAACTTTCCAGCTCCCAGAGGGCACAGCCCCGAGGCCCCCCCTGCCCCTCCCGCCAAGCTGGCGAGCTCCGGGAAGGCCCCAGCCTATTTCAGAGGAGCCAGAGGACATTACATCTGCAATCTGGCCTCCTCCGTGCATATGTCACTGCACGAGCAGGGGTGGAGCGAGCGGCCAGAGCACCCACTGAAAGGCTCCCAGTGAGGAAAGTGTTCCCTTTCTGTGTGTTATGAGGCCATTTTGGCTGTGCTCAGGGTTATGGCTCCCAGGGAGTGTCACATGGGCCGGCATTTAATGGGCAGAGCCGGACAGCCCTGGACCAGGTTACAAAGTTCTCGTCCCCCCATGTGGATGCACATGTCCTTTTATGACTCTAGGCTGCTGGAAAGGACTGTGCTCATTTGGAGGGTCGTTTAAGGTCACGAGCTCTGGGGAGCTGTAATTTATGTTCCCTTTAAAGCACAAGTCAACCCAGAGGGAGGGAGACCAGCTCTGTGAAGAGTAGTCTGGGGGTTTAGAACTTGGCCCCTCTGTGGGCTGGCCAAAAAGGACCTACTGTGTTCTAGGCAATGGCAATGGCTGCTTTTACTATCATGTTTTTATTAAAGCCCACAATGAACCTATACAGTCATCCCCACTTGACAGATAAGAAACAGAGATGGTGGGTGACTTGCCTAAGGTCACCCAGTGACTCTCCTTGATCTGATGCCAAAGTTTTATACCACTTGGTCTCTAAACCTACAGTGCTGACCACGTGGCATTTTGTCTGTTTTCCTAGCATGTGTCATTACCCTTGATTTACAGATTAAAAAACAAACAAACTGAGCCATGGAAAGTTGAAGTAACTTGCTTGAAGTGGTAGAGCTGGGATTCAAACCAAGTATTCGGACTTCTGAGCTCATCCTCTTAACTAATGCTTTGCACTGTGCTTTCTGTGAGGCCAGGAGAGTGCTTTAGTCATCTTTGAGGCCTCCATGTGTTTGCACTTTGAAGTAGGTGCTAATTTGTGTTTGTTGGATGAGTGAGGGAGTGGATGGATGGAAGGAAGGATGATTGGGTAGCTGGATAGTTGAGTGGGTAGATAGAAGGCTGGCCAGATAGGTGCGTGGATGAATGGATGCAGCAATGGGTGGCTAAGTAGACGGGTAATTGGATAGATGAACGGGTAGAGGAGTGGATGGAGAGGAGGGCAGTAGGGAGGAGTGGCTGAATGGGCGAGTGGATGGAAAAGTGTATAGATGGGTAAGTGAGTAGATGGGTAGGTGTTTGGGTCAGAGGGCTTTCTCATATGTAATCTATTGGTATGTTCAAAGAAGGTGTCTAGACATGCAGATGTAGAGAATGGACTTGAGGACACGGGGAGGGGGAAGGGGAAGCTGGGACGAAGTGAGAGAGCAGCATGGACATATATACACTACCAAATGTAAAATAGATAGCTACTGGGAAGCAACCGCATAGCACAGGGAGATCAGCTCGGTGCTTTGTGACCATAGGGAGGGTGGGAGGGTGGGAGGGAGACGCACGAGGGAGGGGATATGGGGATATATGTATACATATAGCTGATTCACTTTGTATATATGTATACAACACTGATTCTGTTGTACAGCAGAAACCAACACCATTGTAAAGCAATTATACGCCAATAAAGATGTTAAAAAAGAAGAAAAGAAGGTGTCTAGAGACAACACCTCACCTAGTTATGATTATAATGGGCATTTTGACTGGAGAGGCCGTAGAACAGACAATATGTGTTTGTTCACCACCGTATTACCAGTACCTACAGTACAGAGTCAGAATGACCAAAAAGCAAGCAGACAGGAGTCAGATAGCTGAGAATACAGACCTTACAGCCTTCCTTAGGGCATACTGTGTAGAGGACCCACCTCACAGGTTTATGTTGACGGACTGGGGCGATGGATGGGCTGTGTGAGGGTTCCCAGTCTGTCCTCCAAGGGAGGAAGTGGTTACTCACCCAGGACATGAGTTCTCCAGGGCCTGTCAGAGCATTTGGGCAGAAGTTATTAAGAAAACATTTGGTGGTGTTTATCTTCCCCTGTATTTGAAGATCAGCCTGGTAGCAAATATCAGAAGTCTATAGAGGCAGTCCTGTTTTGATTTGCTTATTTAACAAATGACTTTGGTCCAATATAAGGTCTGTCACTACAGCTTCCACTGAATCTGTTAAGACCTCGGATTATACTTTCTCTTTTATGTTGTGAAAGCATGTTTTTAATGGCAGTTTGTCCCCGTCTGCTGTGCTCACAATCCCGCAATAGGACGGTGAAATAAATGAGCCAGAATATCATCAGAGAACCCAAACCCTTGTCTCCTGGCTTCCCTTTTAGATCTTTCTAGAAAACAGAAGTGAGAGGAAGAAGGAGAATAAAAAGAGGCTGAGCCACATTTCTAGCCAGAAGCTCAGGTTGGATTGAGGACAGATGGTTGGTGGGTCAGCAGTAACCACGTTTGTCGCTAAGGTCCGTGCATCTTCAAGGGAGGACATGATCATTTTAGTCAAACATGTTACAGGTTAATTATTATTATTATTATTATTATTTTTTTTGTGTGTGTGTGTGGTACACAGGCCTCTCCCTGTTGTGGCCTCTCTCGTTGCGGAGCACAGGCTCCGGACGCGCAGGATCAGCGGCCGTGGCTCACGGGCCCAGCCGCTCCGTGGCATGTGGGATCTTCCCGGACCGGGGCACGAACCTGTGTCCTCTGCATCGGCAGGCGGACTCTCAACCACTGCGCCACCAGGGAAGCCCACAGGTTAATTATTGTATGGTTTATCTTAAAGTGTCAGAAGAATACGTACTGTGACTTCATGGGTATTATCACTCAGGATGAGGTCAGAATAGTTCAGATGTTAGAAACGAGCTGACATTAGACGACAGTCGATCAGTAATGGAACAGCCGTGCACAGCCAGGCCAAGCTGGTAAGGAGGAGAGCTTACATTTATTGAGTTATTAAGTGTTGGGAACTGTTCTGAGTGTCTTGCATTATTTAATTCATTGAATCCTCCCAGCAGCCCAGTGAATCGGGCACTGCTGAGGCTTAGGGAGGTTAAACATGGCCATTAAGTGGCCGTGCCAGGGTTTGAACCCAGGCAGTCCCACCCCAGAGTGAGCTCTAACCGCTGCACTGTGCTGCCTCTCAGAAAGGAAATAAAAGAAGAGCACAGACAACAAAAGCAAAGCTCCTTTGGCCCTTGCAACCTGAGACCCAACCCCACACATCAGTGTACCGAGGGAACCCGACTGGGCCTCTGTTTTCATGTCTCTAAAGTGGGATCAAGCATAGGCAGAGGCATCTTCAGAAGCGATGGGTGTTGGTCCAGATTTGCCACGTGACCTTGAGCCAACCTCTCCGCCTCTCTGGAGGTTTGGTGTCTATGAGCTCTCTCCCCGGTGTCACCCATGGCTCTGCTCTGAGGAATCCAGCCCTTGCCTGGTCTGAGGCAGAGCCCCCGGATGCCTAGTGGAGTCTGATGCTGGGCAGACTTCATGGCAGCATCAGGGCCCAAGGATGCCCACCTTCCCCAGCCCCAGGTTGAGTGGAGCCTTGCCTGGCAGGCTGGGCTATTGGGGCCAAATCCCAACAGCACTGGAATGTCCCTGAACAATTTGAGCAAGAGGGTGACAAGATCAGATTGGATTTGAGAGGGTGCCTCTGGCCGCTGGGTGAACAGATCGGAGGGCAGTCGGGGGGAATGGGAGCCAATAGGAAGCAAGTGTTACAGACATCCAGGCAAGAGATGGCTTGGACCACAAGGCTGTCATAGAGATGCCAGCAGAGTCGGGGAAGATTTGAAGGTGTATTTGGGAGAGGTTTAATGTTCAAGCAGCGGCTGGCTGTGCAGAAGATGCTTGGGTTTCCAGCTTGCTGCCTGGGAGGATGGAGACACCCTTTACCTGGCGGGAGGCTTGGCTGGGAATCCTTTCCTCCTTCACAGCACATTCTAGGAAAGGCCTGCTGTATACCTGCTTTTCCTTGATAAGAAGGAGGAATGGTCCCGGGGCACAGTTAACTGCTCCATGCCTCACCATTACTGGCCATCCTTCACAGGGCCTCATGGGCTCCTGCTGGGGCCTAATGTGGCCGTTCCTCATGGAGGGAGAGCAGGGCTGTGCTCCCTGTCTGAGGACACGCACAGCTCTGGAGGGAGGGGAGCTGTGGCTCAGTGGGACTGTCCACGCCATCACTTCCTTGAGCATGGTTCTGAGCTCCCTCAGCAGGTGCAGCGTTCCTGACCTTTGGGCCAGGGGACAGCTCCTTAGAGGAGGGGAGGCTCTCGCATGCCTTTGTACACCTCCGTGGTATGTGGCTTGTTGCAAAGTACTTGTTTGCTCTCATAGTTTGAAAGAAAAGAATAAAGTAAATCTTGAAAAAGAGGAAGAAAGAGCAGTGGCCAGAAGCGTGTGCAGTTGGATGGCAGAGCGGGTTGTGGCTCAGCTTGGATCAGGGCTGTGCCTCTGCAGACAAGTGCACAGCTCCAAGCCCTCACCACTCTCTCTCTCTCTCACACACACACACACACACACACACACACAGACACACACACTCTCTCACACTCTCACACTCACACAGACACACACATGCAGCAAGAGCCCAGGCAGGAGCAGGCTGCTGATCTTTCTAGCCTCTTTGCCAGTGTGTGGACCAGGGGGCGCCTGTCCTGCTCCAGGCAGACCCTTGTTTCCTGGGCTCCAGGTGTTCTGGAGAGAGGTGTCCATCGTCTGGCTCCTATGATAGTCAAGAAGGAGCTCCAGGAAGGGCCTCTACTTGCACTGCAACCTAAGGCTCAGTTTCTCCTCTCCTGATGTACCCACCCCGGCCATGCTTCCCCCTGCCTGGACCAGACCTGAGGCAAGGGCCCTGCACCTGCCTGCCAAAGGCCTGGGCTAGAGTGGGCAGGGCCACTCCAGAGGATGGAGGCTCCCTCCTCGCCGCCCCTCCTCCATCTGTCCATCCATCCATCCATGCATCCAGCATTCCCAGAGGGCAGGAATCAGTATTTGATAAGAATTTAATAAGACAAGATGCTTGAATTTTTAGCATGAAGAGAAGTTTTGTGAGAAGTTGTCTGGGACCACATTGCCAAAGGCAGGAGGGAGCCATTGAAGGTTCTTGAGTCGGAGGGGGACGTGGCCCAATTTCGGTTGTAGAACAATCACTCTGCTGTGTGGAGAGGGAGGCTGGGAGCGGGGAGCAGAGCAAGGAGGCTGTTGTGATGGGGCCGGAGCGTCCTCCGTGAGGAAGGCTTAGAAGGCGGAGAAAGGAGGGTTCTTCTGCTCCGGGTCGGCTTATGTCACACGCCAGGCTCTTTGCTGCCTCGGTGCCTTTACACACGCTGCTTCCTGCCTGGAACGCTTCCCCTCCTATCGCAAGGCTCCTTCTCCTCCTTCTGGTCTCAGCCTCAGAGATGCCTTCCCTGACCTATCTCAACAGCCCCCCTCCTGTTACTCTCTAGGAGAGCACATCCTTTTCCTTCACGTGTCACAATTTATGATCATATATTAGCTCTTCCCTTTTTGAGGACAGGGACCATATCTGCTTTATTCACCGGTGTTTTACCCACTGCCTAGCTCTGTGCCACGCATAAAGCAGGCAATCAATGAATACTTATTGAATGAATGTGTTATTTAATCAGTTAATGACAATGCCTACATAATAGTCATAGTTATATAGATATGAGATTATCACACCTGAATAAGCTTTCTACATATTGATCCTCACAGCATCTGCCAGGAAAATGAGAATAGGAATCATTATTCCAGAGTAGCCTAGGTGGAAACTGATACCCTGAGCTGTGTCTTGTCCATGATCTGGCTGGCAGCACGGCTCGGGCAAGGGGCTAGAATGCACATCCCAGACTCTGTCTTCCACATCATTGTATCCCTTCTTCAGGCCCAGAGGACACGGCCACCTTGAGGACCCTGCTGCCCAACCAGGCCAGTCCAGACTGCCAGACTGATCAGAATGAACATCTCTTGCCCTCATAGTAATTATTTGTACCTTCCTTCAGCATCACGGCCTACCTCGTGTCTAAGGAAGACAAGTCTGTCTTTTTTTTTTTTTTTTTGCGGTATGCGGGCCTCTCACTGTTGCGGCCTCTCCCGTTGCGGAGCACAGGCTCCGGATGCTCAGGCTCAGCGGCCATGGCTCACGGGCCCAGCCGCTCCGCGGCATGTGGGATCTTCCCGGACCGGGGCACGAACCCGTGTCCCCTGCATCGGCAGGCGGACTCTCAACCACTGTGCCACCAGGGAAGCCCGACAAGTCTGTCTTGAACAGCGTGTGTAAAGGTACTGAGGCAGCAAAGAGCTTGGAATGTTCAAGGAACTAGTAGGAGAACAGACTGGCTGCAGTGAGGGCAGGAAGGAGGTTCGTGCCTCGTCTTACTCACTTCTGGGTCCTCATGGAAGCACAGAACGCTCATTAACGGCTCATGGCATTAGTAGGGCCCCTGGCCTGTTCGCTTTCCCTTTGTTGGACAGGGAGCTCTAACCCTCTCTCTCCTCTGCTCTGACCCCAGCGCCTACACAGAGCCCTATAAGGTCTGTCCCATCTCGGCAGTGGCCCCCAAGGAGGACCTCACGTCGGATGAAGAGCGGGGAAGCTCGGAGGAGGAGGACAATGCTCCAAGAGACCCCAGCCTCACCCACAAGGTAGGGCTCCCCACCCCAGGCAGGGGGCCGGTGGGATGTGGGCGTCAGAGATGTGAAGGTGGAGAGAGGATCCACTCCTTCCTTTCTCCGTGCGGAGGGAGCTGTTTTCAAACAGCTGACCCCAAGCTGGATGCAGAGGCTGAGTCACAGGGTGGCTGGGGCTGTGGCCTGAAGGCACATGGCAGACACGGGGGCGCTGCTGCTGCAAGGGTGACTGCTGACATCCTCCTGGGTCCCAGGAAGCCTGGGGATGAAGTGGAATAGAGCCGCCTGATTTGAATCCAGACAGGGCTGGATTCCAATGACCTTGGTCCCCTGGGCAACCTCAGTTACCTCATCTGTGAAGTGGGAATTGTGAGGGTAAGATGAGTTAAGGGTTATGAGCAAGTTCCGTGAAATGAAAACTTCAGAATGAGAGCTGGTGTCCCCGTTCCCTGCAGTGATGCTGAGGGGGCTGAGGGGAGCAGGGCTGAGAGAAGGGCTGTTACTTCTCTGGAGGTAGATGGCGAGTTGGGGCCCAAGTCACAGTGGAGGCCCAGACCTTCGCACTGGGGTCGGGCATTGGGTGTGACGTGGTTACCTCTGCTCGGCCGGTCTCGTCCTTCCATACCCCTTCCAGAAGGCACGGGCTGTCTCCCGTGTTTCCCGTTTGCAGAAACTGTCAGAGCGGAAGAACTTGCCCAGTGCCACGTGGCTGTTACTAGTGTCACCCAGGAGACATCACAGGGTGCTGGGGGCAGGAATTCAGACCAGGGGGACACCCCAGCTGCATGGAAGGTTGAGGCCAGCCTGAAGTTCTCCCCCTCCCCCATCTCGCGGGCCCGCTCCCGTCTGCCATCTGCCAAGGAGGGGCCAGGGTGGCAGAGGAAGTGCCCTCGGGCCCCTGTTCCTGGCTGTCTCCCACTCTGGGCATCTTCCCTTCCCAGCCTAGGTGAGGCGGGCCCCTCTGATTATAGACTCTTCCTGTGGGAGCACTTGGTTCAGGTGCCTGGCCCCTACCAAGCATTTTATAAATGGGCGTGTCTTTGATTTCGTTTCGTACACTCGATTTCTTTTAAAAATTCACTCTGCTGTCTGCCCATGTACCCAGGGCTGTGGGAGCGGTGAAGGGGGCTTTCCCACCGGCTCGTCCGCACCCCCTTCCCCTTCCCTCTCTAGACGGCGAGCTGTCTGCTGGGCACTCCCAGCTTCCTCGTCTGCTCTTTCACTCCTTACAAACACTTTGAAGCTGGTACCGTCGTCTTGTTTTGCAGTCGAGGACACAGAGGTTCGAGAGGTTAAGTAACTTGCCCAAGGCCACACTGCTAGTGGTTGAAGGCCTTGGACTTGAAAACAGGTCTGACTCCAAACCCAGTCTTGTTTGTTTGTTTTTCCGCTGCAGTCCTGGTGGCCTCCTCTTATCTCTCCACTTCTTCCCCTCACCCAAGAAGAAGCTGTTTGGCTCCTGGAGTGGGGAGAGGGTGACAAGGGAGGCAAGCTTTGAGTGAGTGGTGCCCATTTAGAGATGACTTTGGCTTTTCTGGGCATCCCTGGGGTCATGGAGCCTGGGAGCAGAAAGACATAGCTGTCATCGGGGATTTGGTCCTTTCTCTGAAGCTGGGAGCTGGGGCTGGATCCCAGGTCCAGAAGAGCTGAAGGGCTGAGAGGGCAGTGGGGCCCATGTGCAACTTTCTGTACCTCGTGATGATTTCCTACCAGTCACTGATTTCTCTGTTAAACCTTCCTCTGGGACCACCTGCATCTCCCCCTCCAGCTGTGTTACCCCTGGCTGGTCACTTCCCATCCTGAGAAGGACAGTCCTGTCATCCTGAGAGCACAGAGGGAGAAGTGTGGCTCCAGACTCCCCACGGCAGGTCAGTCCACTCTCCGGAGCCCAGCCTCTTCAGCTGCCGAGCAGACTGACTGCCACCCCCCGCCCCCCGCCATGCTCTCTTCCTCCTTATGAGGCCGTCGTGCTGTAGCAGAGGTAAAATGGCCTTTAGAGATCAGGTTCTCATTGCCCGAGGCGAGCTGTGCTAGATGGCCCTCATAATGTATGAAGTCATCACGGGTGAGGGCTAAGTGCCCTGGGACACGCATTTCTGGTCCTTGTGCCCTTATGGAGGTAACCGGTATGCAGTTTGGTGTGTATCCTTCCAGAACTCTTTCCCTGTGTTCACCTACATATATCATCATTATGCGTGGGAAATGGATGGTATTGTTTGTGGAGTTGTGATTTTTTTTTTTTTTCCGTAAACCACATCAAACTATAAGAAACGGGGGTGGAGGGGTAACTTGGTTGGGTTCATTCACTAGTATCTTAGAGATCTTCCCACATTGGTACAGGGAGCTCTAACTTAATATTTTCCTGCCGTATATATATATTCCAGTGTCTGGATGTGCTGTCATTTATTTTGCCCTCCCCCTGCTGAGGGACATTTATAATGTCTCTTTTTTCTGCTCAGTGGACAGCAATGCAGGGCACCTGTTCATACCCCTCCTTACACACACGTTTTTGCTGAGGGTGGATCCCGGGAGGGGGTGGATCCGAGAGCACTTGGAGTTTCAATCAGTCTTCATACCTGCTGCTAAATCCCCTGCCCCAGTCTGTTACAGACACTCCCTGGCAGCCCTCAGGGTGGAAGGGCTCCCAGATTGCTGGGAGCTTTCCGGACTGAGCAATCTTTCCTGGCTCCTTTTTGCTGCAGACGGTTTGGTGGGGCAGGGGTGGGGAGGAGGGGCATTTGCTCCTTATTCTTTTGTCTTCCATTCTGAAAATTCTGTTTCTCTAAAAGGCAGACCTCGCCTTCGTCTTGTCTTGGGGGAAGTGGGACCCAGATTACCATCTCCAACCGTCTCAAAGTGGCAGACCTGGACCAAGTGTGCGTGATCATAGAATTGCCTCCCCGGGGCCTTGGGAGGCGTGTTTGGGGGTGTGGTGGGGAGCCCCACCCTTCTTACACTGTGATATGGTTTATGTAACAATAAATAAAAAGTGGTGAGCCCCACCCTTCCCAGATGTTTTGGGGTGACCGAGTCAGGAGGGGAGAGGATCTTGGAGCAGGACAGGATGCTGAGTCCAGCTGGTCCACCCACCTGTCTGACCTCTCTCTCTCCCACTCGCAGACGTACAAAGGGTGTGGGTTGAAGGAAAGGGGGGGCAAAAAAGGAGAATCAAGAGGGACCTAAAAATAGATCTAGCAATGAAAGGAGACATTCAAAGGCGGGCTGGCGAGTTGCCCCTCCCTGACAATGCGCCTGGTTTTCAGGCTAATGGGGACTTTTCAGGCAAGATACCAGCTCCCCTGAGACCAGCCCAGGAGTTGGCAGCCCCTCCCGGCTACCTCCTCTCTGGCCGGGCTCCCGCTGTCACCATGGACGTTGTTTCCTGGCCGGGTCCACCCCTGAGCCCAGCCCTGTCCCCTGGAGCAGACCCATCCTGCCTTCACGCCCTCCCTGGTCCCCGCCCACTCAGGACGTCCCCTCCCTGGCTGCACCCAAGGTCCTGGCGGCCTGGCCCGGGCCTCCTTGCTGACCTCGTGCCCCTAGCCTTGCACCTGTGGCCTTGCCTGACCATCTGCCTGGGTTAAAGGATCTGCGTGGGGAACTCCCTGGCGGTCCACTGGTTAGGACTCTGCTTTCACTGCCGAGGGTGAAGGTTCGGTCCCTGGTCAGGGAACTAAGATTCCACAAGCTGCGTGGCACAGCCAAAAACCAAACCAAACCAAAAAAAAGGATCCACTTGAACCCTGGTCATTTCCACTGGGCGAGTCCCCAGCCTGTGTTAAATGTCACACTGTGCCTTCTCCATGCTGGAGACCCTGAACCCCCGTTCCGGCTGTGCGTTGGCTCCACTGCAGACACACGCTCCTCCGGGCCCTGGGGAGGCCATTCCAAACCTGCTGCAGCTTCCTCTCCTGCAGCCTGTTCTCCTTTCCAGAAAACACTCTCCTGTCGATGTGAACTCCCTCCCATCTGCACCTCTTCTCTCTGTGTCCTCACCCAGTTTCACCCGTCCCTCCTCTTCTTCAACAGAATTTTATTTATTTACTGAGTACTTACTGAGCACCTACTGTGTGCCAGGCACCATTCTAAGGGCTGAAGATACAGCAGCCACAAGTCAGACCAGGTGTCTGCTGGCTCTGCTAGAGTCTGCATTCTAGAAGGGGATGAACAATCATCCAGAAAACTCCCAAGGGTGGGTTTAGGTGGTGAAAGTGCTGTAAACAACGAACAAACAAAGCAAACCACGGTGGCCGAGGACGGAGCACAGGGGGTGAGGAGAGGGAGGAAACTTAGGGAGGCTGGAGAAGGCTGTTGTTTTTTTTTTTTTCCATTTTTAAAAATTTTGTGAAAATACATGTAACATAAAATCTTCCATCTTGACCATTTTTAAGTATACAGTTCAGTGGCCTTAAGAACATTCATGTTGGGACTTCCCTGGTAGCGCAGTGGTTAAGAATCTGCCTGCCAATGCAGGGGACGTGGGTTCGATCCCTGGTCCAGGAAGATCTCACATGCCATGGAGCAACTAAGCCCATGTCCCACAACTACTGAGCCCGCGTGCCACAACTGCTGAAGCCCGTGCACCTAGAGCCCGTGCTCCGCAACAAGAGAAGCCACCGCAATGAGAAGGCCGCATGCCACAAAGGAGAGTAGCCCCCGCTCGCCGCAACTAGAGAAAGCCCGTGTGCAGCAACGAAGACCCAACAGATCCAAATAAATAAATAAATAAATTGAAATAAAAACGAGAGAGAGAGAGAGAACAGTAAACTTACATTAAAAAAAAGAAAAACAGGGCTTCCCTGGTGGCGCAGTGGTTGGGAGTCCGCCTGCCAATGCAGGGGACACGGTTCGTGCCCCGGTCCGGGAGGATCCCGTGTACCATGGAGCGGCTGGGCCCGTGAGCCATGGCCGCTGGGCCTGCGTGTCCGGAGCCTGTGCTCCTCAGCGGGAGAGGCCACAACAGTGAGAGGCCCACGTACCGCAAAAAAAAAAGAAAAAAAAAAACATTCACCTTATTGTGCAACCATCCTCACCACCCATCTCCAGAACTTTTTCATCTTCCCAAGCTGAAGCTCAGTATCTCTTAGACAACACCTCCCCACCACAGTCCTCCTGGCACCCACCATTCTGCTCTCTGCTTCTGTGATTTTGACTACTCTCATATGCGTGGAATCATACAGTATTTGTCTTTTTGTGTCTGGCTTATTTCACTTAGCAGAACGTCCTCAAGGTTCATCCATGTTGTCCCAGGTGTCAGGATTTCCTTCCTTTTTAAAGCTGAATAATATTCCATTATGTGTACGTATCACATGTTGTTTGTCAGTTCATCCATCGACGGATGCTTGGGTTGCCTCCACTTTTCCACTATTATGAATCAGACTGCTGTGAACATGGGTGTACAGATATCTCTTTAAGACATTGCTTTCAATTCTTTTGTCTATGTACCCAGTAGTAGAATTGCTAGGTCACATAGTCATTCTATTTTTAATATGGGGGGGAACTGCCATACCATTTTACAGCTGCCCCATTTGACTTTCCCTCCAGAGATGCAGGCAGGTTCCAGTTTCCCAGAGAAGGCCTTTGTGATGAGGAGGCACCCTTCGAGCAGGGAGCTGAAAGTTGTGAGGGAGGAGGAAACGGGAAGGTCTAGAGACAGAGCATTCCCCGCGCGGAGCAGCAGCGCAGAGGTGGGGCGGGAGGTGGGAATGAGCGTATACAGCCGAGGTCAGTGTGGGGGTGAGCAGAGGAGGAGGGGGTGGGCTGGACGGGTTCTGCAGGACTTGGCTCCGCCCACAGGCATGTTCCTCCCTGCTCTCCTGCCCCTCTTGCTGCAGTCATTCGCCCTGCACACTGTCCACCTCAGATCCCAAGTCTCCGCTCTGGTGGTCTTCCCGCCCTGGGAGCTGCCTCGGCTTCTCTGACTCCGTTCTCTCCTTGTTCTCTCTCTACTCCCCTGACCATCCTCTCTGCCCACGCCTCCACGTGAGGCATTGACGTCCCAGGGCCTGGGTTCCTCCAGCCCCGCTGTCCTCCTGTGTCCTCTGCTCAGGCAGCCCCTTCCAGGCCAGCGGCCAGCTGTCCTCAGGTGTGTTCCCAGAGCTGACCTTTTGCCCCACCCCTCCCTGCGACCCCGCACTCCATCTACCAACTGCTTTTTGGGGCCCTTCTTGGAAGCCCTGCAGACACCTCAAAGTCGACACATCCCAAGCTGAACTTGCCATTTTCCCATGCCCCCCACCACCCGGCCGCCTGCTTCTCCACTTGAGTTTGCTATTCTGGCGGTTGGCACCAGATTTGAAAGATTTTAAATCCCTGGCATTTCATCTTCTGTTGCCATGTCTTAATTATGGATCAAATGAAATTCAGCCTCGAAGGCTACAGAATGAGTCAGTCTGCTCTGTAAACCCACCCCAGGGCCTTTGCACTTGCACTTGCTTCCACTCTAGATGCTCTTCCTGCCCTTTGCACTGCTGGCTGCAGGTCTCAGATGAGATGTCACCTCCTCAAAGAGGCCTCCCCTGCTCACCCTGCTCATTCCTGTCATTTCCTTCCTTGTGCTTATCTCAAGCTGTGATTATGTTCTTTATTTTTCTGCTTACTTGCATATTGTTTGCCTTCCCCTCTCAGAGTAGCTCCAGGAAGACAGAGACCATGATTGTCCTGTTCACAGTTACGTCCCTGCTGCCTGGCACATAAAATAGTACTGAGTAAATATCCTCCAAAAAACGAATAAGTAAGTGAATGCATTAGCCTCAGTTCCTGCGTTTAAGTAAGGAAAACAAACTTTGACGAACGACAGTTAAATAAACAAAAACACTCGTTTGGTCCTGTACAATTTACAGTGCACAGCGAGGGACGGAGTGGGGAGCCAAGCCTTCCTGTCACCGGCCCCACAGCAGCCATGCAGAGGGCACAGCAATTCAGCAGAGTAACACAGAGACATTTTCAGGCAGTGTTGAGCAGAGGAGGACGAGGGTGCACACTCTCAGAACCCAAAGGGGAAGGGAGAGAACAGGAGCTCAGAGGTCCGGGAGGCATCCTGGGTACCCGCCTGTCTCACACCCCTTGTTCAGGGCCCTGGAGGGCTTGCAGGCTGTCAGGAGCCAAGAAGCTGGGGGTGGGGGCCGTTGGGATCCCCTGGTCCCGTGAGAGCTTATTCTGTGGCTGGTTTTCCTCTCTGCCAAGTCTCAGACGTGCCCCCCCTTTTATTTATTTATTTATTTTTGGTTGTGTTGGGTCTTCGTTTCTGTGTGTGGGCTTTCTCTAGTTGCAGCAAGCTGTGGGCTTTCTCTAGTTGTGGCGAGCAGGGGCCACTCTTCATCGCGGTGCGTGGGCCTCCCACTATCGTGGCCTCTCTTGTTGCGGAGCACAGGCTCCAGATGTGCAGGCTTCAGTAATTGTGGCGCACGGGCCTAGTTGCTCCGCAGCATGTGGGATCTTCCCGGACCAGGGCTCGAACCCGTGTCCCCTGCATCAGCAGGCAGATTCTCAACCACTGTGCCACCAGGGAAGCCCTCAGACGTGCCCCTTTGACCAGTTTAGAATTCGGGCCACAGGGTCACACTCGCCCTCACTTTCTCCTTCCCAGCTTCATGACAGTCGCTCTCTGTGCCTGGTCTACAGCCCTGCTGCTCAGAGTTGGACATGTGGACCAGCAGCACCCCAGGTCCCCCTGCATTTGTCCAGTCAGGATCTGCATGTTTATAAGATTCCCCCTGCACCGGGTGGCTCAAATGCTCACTCAGGTTTGAACTCTAGTCTGTATGTCAGCCGTCCGGTCTGTATGGAACACCCACAGTGCCCCCAGCTCTCTGAGGTGCCGGAAAAGAAGCTGGTGGGGTGCCTGGCCGTGGGGACTTACTGTAAGGCTGGAGAATGAAAAAGCTCCTTATGTGATCATCTCTAAACTTTACATTTTATACACTTTTATGAGGGTTACATCTGACAGTTTTTTACAAGACAAAGGCTGCTCGTGAGATGGAACAATTATGGGGCAGCCATGGCGGCCTCAGCTTTGTGACCTAAACCCTGAGCAGTGTGACTGTCCCAAGTCTTAAAAGTCAGGACACTCAGGGAGGTTTCCAGGAGGAGGTGAGGCATAAGTGCTCTGTGAAGGAGAGTAGGATGTGGCTAAGTAGAAAGGCGAGAGAGGGTACATAGGAGGCCAAAGCAGGCATCACGAAGGCATGGAGCCCAGTCACTGACTGGCTTCTTGACTTGTGGCTGGTCCTTTCCCGAACTGAAGTGAGATGCTGAGGACAGGAAGGCTGTGTCACGTACGAGCCGTGTGCTGGCCTTTTCAGTGAGAGCTGGCCTGGTCACAGTTACCACTACACTCTTAGGCTCCTATAAGCTGAGAGAGCTGACAGAGGCATTTAGAGGTCACTTCATTCTATTTTTTTATTGTGGTAAGAACACTTAACATGAAATCTACCCTCTCAATGTCCATCGAGGGATGGATGGATAAACAAAGTGTGGTCTCCACATACAATGGAATGTTATTCGGCCTTTAAAAGGAAGGAAATCCTGTCACGTGGTACAACATGGACAAACCTGGAGGACATGGTGCTCAGTGAAGCAAGGGAGTCACAGAAGGACAAATACTGTGTGATGCCACTTACAGGAGAGATCTAAGACAGTCAGAGTCATAGAAGCAGAGAGTAGCATGGTGGTTGCCAGGGGCCGGGGGCAGAGGGAATTGGGTGTGGAGTCTGTGATGCCCGAGATCCCTTCGTCTCATGGGAGGGAAGACTGCAGCTCGTGGAGAGGCCACTGCTTGCTCGTGGCTGTTTGGCGCGTTGGCGCAGAGTCAGGAGTAGGCGCCAGGTCTCCTGATGCCTCATTCGGGGTGTTCCAAGAGAGCGTGCTGTCCTCTATTACAAACTGCATCCGGAACCAAAGATTCTTTGCAACTGAAAGTTTTCTAGAGTATCTGGGCCAAACCCAGACTCACACCAGCCTGTGCTCAGGAACTAGAATAAGGCTGGATGTCAGCAGGAAGCGAAGCCTACCACCTGGTCCTGGGGGAGGAGGGGAGGAGGAGCTGTGTTTGGTCCCCCCTGCTTACCCCCTTGTCCTGCAGGTGTTGCCTCTCCTTTGCCCTCCTCATCCCTCCTCTGCCACCTGTGGGAACAGAGGCAACAGCTGGGCTGAAAGATGAGCCGCCTCTCCCTGAGCACCTGTCTGAATTTTCCAGCGGCCGCTGAAGGCTCTGCTGGGAGCCCCGGTCTGCATTCCAACGGGGAGGTGGCCGCTGTCCGTGCAGGTGGTGCCCCGAGGGGCCTCGGAGACAAGCGTTCTCCTGGGGTCCCTGCCACCCCGTGAGTGTGGCTCCCTGAGCACGTTCCCTGCTCCAGCTGTGGCCTCGGGAGACCCCAGCAAGGCCCCTCGCTGGGACCTTCAAAGTAGCAGGGACTCATTAGGAATATTTCCCCAGGGCTTGAAACAGCCCTGGACGGCAGCCCCTTCCCTCTTTGCGGATGTGCCCCCCGCCCCGCCCACGGGATGTGCGGCTGGCAGACGTGGAGCATCGGGGCCCTGCCTTGCCACTCTGCCTCCCTGGGGCTAAGCGTGTAACCTAGAGACGGCTATTCGATCACAGGGAAGTTCTGGACACAGGCACCTGTGTGAGCCAAAAAGCCCCGAGGAATGCAGATACGGTGCCTGGAAAGGGTCTTTAGGCAGAGTCACAGGTGCAAGGTAGGACTTATTTGTGCCTCAGTTTCCCCATCTGTGAAATGGAGGTCATAATAATAGTTCCTCATAGTTTTTTGGGAAGATTCAGTGAGGTAATTTGTATAAAAAGCTCAGAGCCATATTTGGTACATACTAAGTGGTCAAGAAACACTAGCTGTTATATTATTAAGTACGTATTGTTATTATCCCTCTTTTACCGATGCGGCTCAGAGAAGAGAAGTAACTTGTCCAGGGGCATAGGTTTAGGAAGGGCTGGAGCCCAGAACTTGAACCCAGGTCTTCTGACCCCAGAGCGCAGGTCTCAGCATCAAGCTGGACAACAGGTTCTTTCTGTAAGTCCTGGGGAGCCACTTGGGACTGCAAGTGACAGCAGAAGGCAGTCCCCACAACCTTGTGTGGATTGGAGTAGGTCCAAGGCTGCAGCTCTCGTGAGCTAAGAGGGGAGTTCAGCTGAGGGTGGAGGGGAGCTCGGGAGCTTAGGTCCCCACCACCTCAGAGCAGGGCAGTTCTGAGTGGGGACAAGGCCCAGGTGGGTGGAGCAGACATAGAAGTAGGTGAAAGTCATCTGAGAGGGAAGGGGGTCTCAAGGAGGTGAGAGTCTGAGGGTTACGGTGTGGAGGTGGATTTCCCAGGTGACCACAGGCCGGGGTACAGGTGTGAACTAGGGAGGGGGCACTGAGCCAGGCACCAAGACGTCAGGACATGGGGCTTGGCCCGGAGCTGGCAGAGATGAGGGTGAAAGGAAAGAGGCAGCTGTTTAAAGGCAGAGCAGGTATCAACCCAGGAGGCCTGCAAGCAGGGAGAGAGGTGACAAAATAGGAGCTTTGGAGGTGGTTTCTTCCTCCTCTGCAGGACAGGACGCTGTGGAGAGATGGTGTGAGCCCTGGGAATACGTAGGGCCATGCTGAGGGCCAGGCCATACAGCCTGGGGCTCATTACCCTACTTCTCACAATAACCGAAACGGTGATTGTTATTATAATACAGTGGCAGTGATGCCTCCTCTTTAGATCTTCACTGAGCATGAAGAGCTTTTCCGTCCACAATCCTATATGATCAGGGTGACAGCCTCTAAAACAGTGGTTCTCAAAACCTTTTGGTCTGAGACCCCTCTATCCTCATAAAAATGATTGAAGACCCCTAAGAGTTTTTATTTCTATGAGTTATATCTATCCATAGTTACCACATGAGAAAGTAATGCTGAGAAAAACTTAAAACATCTATCTTTTAATTCATTTAAAAATAACAACAATAGGCCATTATATGTTAACATAGATAGCACTTATTATGAAAAATAGTTGTTTTGCAAAATATTTAGCGAGAAGAGTGACGAAGTTTTACATTTTTGCAAACAATGTTAACTTCCAGCTTCATAGGGGAGGCCTGGATTCTCCTCGGTTTCCGTCTGTTGAAAATGCTGTTGTGGTTGAGTTTAGTGAAAATCCAGGCTCACACAGATAACGTAGTTGGGAAGGGGAGGCAGAACCCTGGGGCTTCTCAGACCAGACTTGGGGAACCGCTGTTCTAGAAGGGGCCTAGGAACCCCTGTCTTATACCTGGAGAAACTAAGTCCCAGGCAGAGGACCAGGACTCCCAACTCTTTCTGCGTCTGTTTAACCAGGGGGTCCCTAAAGGAGGACTGTTCCTCCCGCCCTGCGCTGGTCCCAGAATAGCCAGCACTGAGCCGGCAGGTTTGCCTGGGGCCTGGGGAGGAAGTGCGGCTGGGCGGCCCAGGGGAACGGGAGATAAGCCGCTTGGGCTTGGACCTCGGACAGAAGGGCGGCTACCTGATGTAACCCTCACAGCGCCAGCCTGAGAAACGCGATAGCATGGGCCCAGCCCCCACGCGCCGGGGAGGAACCCTGTTCCCAGAAGTCTGTCCCTGGACACTGCCGTCAACCGCGGAGTTCATTTCCTGGTTAAACAAACATCTATATTAAATGGCCCAGCTGGGCAACGCCCAGGAGCAGCTTCTGAGGAGAGCCCCAGGCACATGGCCCGCCAGGCCTTCTTCTCTGGCTGGCGAAGACACATCCATCATCAGCAGAGTCACTAAAGCAGGACGGCCTGTGCATCCCGCCCAGAGTCTGCCCGTCTGGCTGGAGGGCCTGGGAGGGACGTGCAGAGTGGCCCGTGCACAGAAGTCCCTCCCGACAGCTTCAAGATTGTGACAGTGGTAATGAGGACAACTCCAGAAGTTCGGAGGGGTGGGGCGGGGACACTCCATCCATCGTCTCATCATCTGGTCCTTGCAGTCGGGGAACGCTGACCCCATCTTCCCGATGAGAAGACAGGCGTCAGAGGAGGGCTTGCACTCGGTCAGATGGGTGCTCGTGGCCTGGCTGGGTTGTGGATCCAGGCGTCCTTGCTTCCGGCACTGCTCCCGTTGCTGTGTGCCGTGGTGGGTGCTGCTCTGCGGGCCGGGAATCAGAAACGGCTGTGGCGGGAGGACTAGCCCGGGTGCCCTGGAGTGCTGGACTCCCGCTGCCGCCTTCACAGTGAAGGTAAAGGGTAGGTGTCTCCCAGCTTGAAAGCCCACCTCCTCCAATGAGCAGAGACACGATTTACTGAGCACTTGCCGAGTGCCAGGCACGCTGCCAAGTGCTTCAAGGTTGAAGCTGACTACCTGGCTTTCAATCTTGGCTCTGCCACTTAATAGCAGTGACTCTGGGCAAAGGGTAGGACTTACTTGTTGCTCAGTTTCCTCGTCTGTAAAATGGAGATCATAATAATAGCATCTACCTCCTAGGTTGTTGGGAAGATTCAGTGAGATAATACATGTGAAAATCCTAGAGCCATACTTAGCACAAACTAAGTGTTCTATAAACGCTAGCTCGTATATTATTAGGTAGGTATTATTATCATCATCATCATCCATGTTTTATAGAGGGAGCTCAGAAGAGAAATAACTTGTCCAAGGGCATAAGCGTAGGAAGGTGGAGCCCAGGACTTGAACCCAGGCCTTCTGACCCCAGAGCACAGGTCTCCACATCAAGCTGGATGACAAACGAGAGTTGACTCACAGGCCCCTGGAAGATTGGATGTCATCTTGATTCTCATCTTCATCTTATAGGGCCAATCTCCTGACCCTGGTCCTTTCTCTACAGAGTAATTCTCTTTTGTTTTGTTTACGAAGCCTTTTTGCGTGTGGGACTCTGCAGGAGCCCCTGCTTGGGAAGTGAGCTGTTCTTGCCCGCTGAGCCCCACGCTAGCCCTGTGGGTGCACAAGGCAGACAGGGAGTCATGATGCGGCACCCGTGGGAGAGCGGGAGGCCAGGTGAGGCTGGAGGCCTCTGCAGGCCTCACAAGTTTCCCTCCGGCTCTGGATGGTGTAACAGCATCACCCACCACAGAGGCGGCAGTGAGAGGCAGGAGGAAGACTGACCATAGGCCCAAGTTCTGCTGAATTTGGATGGCCTTGGAGAGACTGAAATCTCCAAAACACTGGCTCTTAGCCAAGAAGCTATTAGGGACACACCAGCTAGGGAAGGGAACTCGTTTATTGAGCACCTACACGTGCTGGGCACTATATCTCAATTCCATCTGTTTATTCAAACGTTTCTTGAACATCTCCCGTGTACAAGGGTAACATTAGGTAGTGTGACTGCTATAAAGAAAAGTACAACAAGAAACAGGGTTCGAGCAGAGGTTCTTACCCGAGGTGAGCTCTTGCCCCCCAGGGGACATTTGGTAATGTCTGGAGACACATTCAGTTGTCACAACTTGGAGCGGGGCTACAGCTGTCATCCAGCGGGTAGAGGCCGTAGATGCTGTTAACAGTCCTGCAGCACGTGGGACAGCCCTTGCAGCGAAAGCTGTGTGGCCCAAAATGTCAGTGGTGCCAAGGCTGAGAACCCCGGAGTAAGACTGACTCTGGGAGTTCTCTGGGTCGGGTGGTCATGGATGGCCACATTGAGGATGTGGTGTTTGAGCAGAGACCTGAAAAAGTCAGAAAGTAAGAATGAGAAGAAGATCTGGGCAAGAGCATCACAGGCAGAGGGAACAGCAAATGCAAAGCCCGAGTTAAGAGTGCATCATCCCAAACACCAGTGTGTGAGACCGGGTTGGTCGTTCTCCACGTATTTCAGGTGAAAAAGCTGAGGCTCAGAGGTCATGGTTTGCAGGCCGTGACACAATTACACGATTCTGGAGCCAGGATTGGTACTTAGGTGTGCTTGATTCCACAGTCCGTTTGCTTTCCTCTGCCTCAACTGCTGCTATCAGAGGAGTGGCTCAGTCTCTACTGTGCAGTTGAGACCTTTCCCTACTTGGCCCTGTAAATTATTTGTTCTTATTCCATCCCTGGGCACCTGGTTCTGTTCCTCAGGGTACAAAAAACACAAGCATAATGATAGCAGTTAGCTGTGTAGTGTTTACTGTGTGCTAGACACTGTTCCAAGTGTGAGATGCAGATATGGATACAGATACAGAGAGGTCTCTATCTGTATATATACACACTCATTTAATCTTCACAATATGCATGTGTGTGAGATACCATTATACTGCTGTGCCCATTTTACAGATAAGGAAATTGAGGTACAGAAAGGTTAAGTGACTTGTTTAGTACAAGGGAGAAGCAGGATTTGAGCCGAGACTGCCTGGTTCCGGCGTCCGTGCTCTTAGCCCCAGCCCCATGCAGCTGCTCCCTCGACAGGCAGTGCGTTTCTGGCCCCTGGAGTGGATCATCGCATCTCAAGTTTAATAACACACAGGTTCAGCAGAGAACGGCCTTCAGAGGTCACTCTACTCACACCTAGGAAGCTAAGGCTCGACCTCGGAAAGTGACTTCTGCAGGGTTGCACGGGAACGTGGCAGGAGACCGGAAACCAGGAGCCATGCGTCCCATCAGCGCCCTCTGCTCCGCAGCGGCCACCCCGCCCAGCCTCGCCTGCACAGGCCCAGTGTCTTTCCCCATTTGTCCCGTCACTGCCCCATAGTGTCTCTGCTCTTCCGGATACACCGCAGTGTGTCTGATATCCGGCAGGTTTGGGACCACAAGGGTTGCTCGTGGCAGAAGGCCCAGGCCTCTGCCTCGGCCCCGACTCATCCTTCCTGTTTATGGACAAAATCTCAGTTATTGTCGAATCTCACAGGTGCGGAGGCTGGGGTTCAGATGGGTTAAATGGCTCACCTTCTGAGGTTAGCCAGGAGAGTCAGTGCTTCCCAAGTGGTATGAACATTCATTCATTCATTCACTCATTCATTCTTTCAGTAACAAAAGAGGACCAACCCCAGGCTGGGCACTGTCCTGCAGAGGTGCACTTCCCGGTGCCTGCCTCCAGGGGGAGATGTAATCGGTATCCTGAGAGGGGGCTGCTCAGAAAGGACACCTAATCCAGCCTGTTTCGGGGAGGGGATCAGGAGTGCTCCTTGGAGGAAGTGATAGACACCATGACTAAGTCTCCAAGGATAACTGGGAGGCGGCCAGGCAGAGAAAGGAAGAGTACACTGAGGTGAGGGCATGTAAAAAAGCAAGAAGAGAGAGCTCGCTTGGCACAGAGAACCGCAGGTTGTTCAAAACCTGCCGGGCTGTGGGCAGAGTCTGCGTGGGTGTGAGGGCGGCCAAGCATGCAGGCCACAGCAGGCACTGGGCTGAGCACTAGATGCTGTTAATGTCCACATTACAGATGAGGCCGCCGAGGTGCGGCGCGGCTGAAGATCACACAGGTAGTGAGTGCTGAGAAGCCTGTGGAGTTCACCTCCGGCAGCGTGACGGTCCTTCTATAAACCGGACTGACGCTTGTGGAGCTGGGATTCCCCTTCTGCTGCCCCCATGGGCACCGTCCCTCCTAATGGCTCTGTTTCCTCCCACAGGTGGACGGACAGTCCAGAGCCCACGTCATAGCACAGGAACTGCTGTCTTCAGAGAAAGCGTGAGTCCCCAAGCAGCTGCCTGTGGCCTTGAGCTTGTTAACAGAACATCACCCCTCCCCGGCTTCTACAGAATGAGAATTAATGCACACTCAAACCTCTTTCCCCCTGCAGATACGTGGAGATGCTCCAGCACCTACATCTGGTGAGTTAATCATTTTATTTGTCCAAAACGAATCGCCCTTTTACAAGGCTGTGATATAAGGGGCAGAAAAGCAATGAGGAGACAGAGGTGCTTTCCACAAGCAGAGGCACCTGTTCACCGAAGCTTTTCAGGGAAGTCTGTCTCCTGCTTCATGTGCTTCAGGGGGCGAAGAGCACATTCTTTCCATGGAGCTACCCTCTGCCTTGGTGGAGGGCACATAGGGGACGTGCTGAGGTTTCTGGAAGGATGTTTGTGGTCTCCTCGACCCTCTCACTGAAGAAGACAGAAGGAGGACAGGTGTAGTTCTGGGTCGTAGCTGTGTGTGCAAGTTCAGGTGTGTGGGGTGGGGACATGCATGTGCGTGTGTGTGTGTACAGGTGTGTGCGCTCATTGTATGTTTAGGTCTGTGTGGAGAAGGTGATGTGTTTGCACAAGGACCAGGCAGCTGGGGTATCAAGAGGCTTTCTCAGTCAGCCTGGTATTGGGACAGTAACACCTGAGCCGGTGGGGTCGGGGGAATCCTCTGGATTTTCAGAGGAAAAGAGGCCAGACTGGGGACTTCCTGGATTTCTGGCACTGCCACCCTTCACAACCTGCCAGACTGCCTGGAAGGTCTCCCTGTGCAGTCAGTTCAATTCAGTTCAGTGAACGTTTTTTGGACACTTGATATGTGACAAGAGCTGGGGATGGAAAGTCGGATCAGACAGGTCCCTCCTGCAGGGGCAATCTGGCCAGCGAAGGAGACAGATTGGTGAATGAGTAATTATCCAGAGCAAAAGGGAGTGACTGACAACCTCAGGGAATCTAGGCAGGCTTCCCTGAGGGGGTGACTTTGGGGCTGAGTCATAAGAAAGGGCAAGGGAAGAGGGTGCAGCAAAGATGTGGGAAGTGAGGGCATCTGTCCCATAAAGGCCTTCGTGACCCCTCCCTGCTCCCTGGGCTCTCTAAGCCATCTGCAGTCTCCTCGTAGGCTGGCACCTGATCCCGTGCTGCTTTGATTCGTCTTTGTGTCTTTCCAAGAATGTCAGAGCTGGGAATGTCCATCCTGAGCGTTTTGTCGGTGGTGATGCAGAGGCCAGTGCCCCCCGGTGACTGAGCCAGGAGGAAGCCCCAGGTCTCCTGACTCCTGCTGCGCTGCCGTCCTGTGTTAGTCACGTGTCCCCTCCGCCTTTGGAGCTCTTCGGGGCAGGGGCCTTCCTGCGGGCAGCAGAGCACCGGCACCAAGCCAGGTCTTTGGTTGAATCCTGCTGGGAGGCACCCAGGTCCCCAGGAGAGGGGGGATAGGGCACTGCTCGGGCCCTGCACTCCCAGCCCCTCGTTTTTGCCCTTCAGGCTGAGAACTCCGTGTGGGTGATTAAACCCAAAAGCCCTCAGGTGTGAAGCGCAGCTGCCCCAGCACGGCAGGAAGCATCACTCTCCCTGTTGTAATGCTTCTCACTTGCTTCTGAGCTGGCAGCTTGACAGAGGGGCTGCGCCTTTTTGTTTTATGACTTTGTTAAGAGGGTTCTAACTGGGAAACTTCCATCTCTGTTTGCACTGCTTCCTGCCAGTTGGAAAGATGCTGAAGCCGCTGGTAATCCATAATAATATCCTGAGGAGGGGAAAAAAAGAGCCCATAAAAAAAAAATCACAACTCAGAAGCTAGTTGTGGGAAATTGTGGCCTGGAGCTACATTGTGATATTAGCGCTTATGGGGATAGAAGTGGCAGAAATGCCCCAATGTGACTCCAAGTCCTAGGGACACTAGTCCAAAGGAGACCACAGACTTTGGGACATTCTCCACCACTCCCCTCCCTGGGTCTGTGTCTGATTGCTAAGGTTGGCAGGTACTCTCAGAATTTCTCTGTGGAGATCCTCTGCTTTTGAAGTTCCAAGGCTGCCCGGTGCTGGGAAGGGCCCAACTGTGCGTTTCAAACCTCCCCAGCTAGAGCAATCCTCGACTCCATCGTGCTTTTGTTGAGAGGGGGACAGGGATGGCCCCTGGCCTTCTGTGTTAGGGATTCAACTTTGTGTTTGTCAAATGGTAGATAGCGCTACCTCAGGGATTAATAAAATTTCTGGTCATCCAGAAGTGAATTCTCATGTCCAAGATCTTGTTTTTCTACAGCCTATTAACTAAGAATGGATTTTACATATTTTAAACACTTGTGGAAAAAAAGGCAAAGAAGAGTATATGACTAAGACCATATGTGGCTCACAAAGCCTGAAATATTTATCATGTCTTTACAGGAAATTTTGCTGACCTCTGGTTTAAAGACTTGCTCTATCCTTCCATGAACCCAGTCATAAATGTATTCATCCACCTGCCCACCTGTGTGTATGATCAATCTCTCATCCACTCATCTAGTCAGGCTTTCACCCACTCATCTGTCCTTCCATCTGTCCATGCACCTAATGATATGTCCATCCACCCATCCATCCAGCCAGTCATTCATCAAACTCCCCATCCACCCATTCATCCATTCATCCGTTCATCCGTCCATCCGTCCATCCATCCGTCCATCCATCCATCCATCTATCTATCTATCTGACTTACCCTTTCCTTCTGGACAGAACATCACAGGATGTTTACAACACCATAGCCACTGAGATAGGCCTTGGATCCCCAAAGAGGGAAAAGGCCCCCAACCTGCCCTTGAGTAGGTCTCCTTTTTCTGTTGAGGGAAAGGTTGGAGGTGGGGAGGAGAACTATATATGTGAACAGTTGTGCTACTCTGTGGTAAGTATAATTTGTGCAAAAGTCTGCACGAGCATGGGGGGCAGAGAGGCTTATTCCCCTTTGGGGTATCCAGGAAAGTTGGCAGAAGAGGTGCCACTGACATGGACTTTGAGGGAGCCACCAGGCCAAGGTGGTGGAGGAGGGCAGGTCGTCAGCATAAGAACACTCACAGGCCTAAAGGAACGTGGTATGTGTGGAGAACAGGGCACCATCACACGTCGTTAGAACATGGATATGTTTGGAAAGGCAGGTTTCCAAGTGGGTCAAGTGATGGGTCCAAAACCAAGGTTAGGACCAAACTGAGATGTACCTAAAATGCCAAGCTAGAAGGCTCCTGCTTTTCCTTGCATATAATGAGTCATTGGAGATTTTAAACTGATGTGGCCCCTAGACACCTTTAATTCTCTGTTTTCTCATCTAAAACAAATCCCTCTCCTAGTGTAACTGAAAGTGGGGTCTGGCTGCTCGCCACTCAAAAGCCAATAAAGAGGCCACGTTGGTGGAAAGGAAAGTTTGCTTTATTTTGGTTGCTGGCAACTGGGGTGGGGAGTGGCAGAGTGCGGACGCCTGTCCAAAGCCCGACTCCCCACCACTGACAGTCGGGGACAAGCGCTTTAATAGACGGAGGGAGGGGGCTACATGCAGAAACAGCATAGTCAGCTCTGACAGTCATCTTGAAATTGGTCTCCAGTGGTCTGACCAGCAGCATCTTGATTGTATTAGGTACAGTTAATCTTCAGTTCCAGGTTCGGTTTGTTTCCATCTCTTTGAGGCCAGTTCTTGGAATTGTGGCAGCTTATGTCATGGCTACAGCCTGGTCATCATGTAGTTAACTTCTTCCACTTGGTGGGCGTTTTAGTGTCTATAAGACAACTCACAGGATATGGCTCAGGATATTATCTATAGCCTTTAAGGAACTAAAGGAACTAAAGGTCCTTGACTATGTTTAATGACTAAACTATTATTATTTGGTCTCCTTTGACTGTTTTCCTTTGTTTCTGCATTTTCTCATTTCTCTGATTAAACTTATTCTTTGGCCAAAATTTTTCCACAGACAAAAGGCAGACTGAGGACGTGGGGTAGGGGGTGGGCAAGGACCATAGGGTCCTGCTCCGTTTCACTAGCAGTTGCAGAAAATTCCTACCATGGGTCCCTCCTTTGGGCCGAAGCATTGTAGGCCTGTGCATAAGCCAGTCTGCTGACTGGGAGAGGTGACTCTGGAAGCTATCACCATCTGAGACCCCAGGAGGAGGTCCCTCACTCAAGAGGCCCTATGCGATCTGATCCTCATCCACGTCTGCGCCCTTTCCTCTGACCACTTTCTCCTTCCTGCACCCCAGCCTCACTGGCCTTCTTGCTGTCCTTCAGGTGCTACAAACGCAGTCACATTGCATGGGTTTTGCACTTGTCCTTTCCTCCACTGGCATGTCCTGCCCCTGCTCTTCTCACAGCCAAGTTCTTCCTTCTCATTCTGGTCTCAGTTCAAGTGTCACCTTCTCAAAGAAGTGGTGCGCAAAACTTAGTGGCAGAAAACAACCATGTTATGATGTTCACAGATTTTCTGGGCCAGGAATTCGGACAGGGCAAGGTGGGGAGAGCGTGTCTGTGCTCCACGATGTCTGGAGAAGACTAAATTCAAGGAGTGACTTGATGGCCAGGGGCTGGAATCAACCAGAGGTGCCTTCACACCAACGGCTGCTGCTCGGTGCTGGCTATTGTCTGGGACCTCAGCTGGGCTGGTGGCCAGAACACTTACTGGTAGTCTCTCTGCATGGGCAGGTTTTGGCTTCCTCACAGCATGGTGGTTAGATTCCAAGAGTGAGCGTCCCAAGAGGGAACCAGGAGGAAGTACGTGACATTTTTATGATGTAGCCTTGGACAAAGCCAGGTCATAAAAGTAGCACCGCTACTACCACACTCTGTTAGTTGGGGCAGTCACGAAAGTCCACCTTTACTCAAGGGGAGGGAACACAGTCTTCACCATTCAGTGGGAGGAGTATCATGAGTACAGGATGGCTGCTGTATTCCAGCCATCACATCTGTGTCCCAGGCAGGAAGAAGGAAATGGGGGGAATCAAAAGGTTATGCTCCTGGCTGAGTTAGTCTGCTTGAGACCAATTTCCTGAAAGCCTCGCTGGACAACTTCTGCTTTCATCTCATTGGGCCCTCCTAGTTGCAAGGGAAGCTGGGTCAACTGGGAGTCATTTGGTCAAAGTTGGGTTCAAGTCAGCGGCTGTATTTCTTGTGTGTTTATTCTGGGGCCCAGTCTGAAGGTACAGCAGGTACCCGGGGGAGGCTATTCCCAGGGTGATGGCAGGAGAGCAAATAGAAACACCAGAGGGCTCCTAAGATTCACGCTCACAACTGGCGCATCGTTGCTTTTTCCCACATGACTTTGGACAGAGCAAGTGTCATGGCCAGGCCCAGAGGCCAGGGACAGGGATGTGCTCTCCCCTGCGATGAGGCCGTGGCAAGCGTGGGGATGCAGGGAGGGCGAGGAACCGCAGCTCTCCTGTCTTCTATGCTCCCTCCTGCTTCATTTTCTTTTCTTTACTGCACCTTTTACTGTCTAAAATGATCAAATTTATCTGTTTGTTTACTTGTTATGTTGTGTTCTTATTTTCATTCAGTTTCACATACTTTATAATTCCCTTTATGCTTTCTTCTTTGACCCATGGGTTATTTAAAATTATTTAGTGTCCAAATATTTGCGAATTTCCCAAGTTTCCTTCTGCTTCTGATTTCTAATTCCCTTGTGGTTGGAGAATGTGCTTTGTGTGGTTTCAGCCCTTTTAAATTTATTGAGACTTGTTTTATGGCCTGACATGTAGTATATGCTGGAGAATGTTCCGTGTGTACTTGAAAAGGATGTGTGTGTGGGTGTTCCGTAGATGTCACTGAGGTCAGGGTGATGGTAGTGCTCTTCAAACCTTCTGCACCCTGTGATTCTGTGTCGTCTTCCATCCGTCCCCGAGAGTGGGATATTGAAGTCTCCAACTGTGAGTGTTGAGTCCTCCATCTCTCCCTTCAGTTCTGTCTGCTTCGCTTCGTGCATTTCGGGGCTGTTTTTAGGTGCTTGCTTATTGTCTGCCTCTCACTAAACTTGGAGCTGCTTGAGGGCAAAGCGCTTGTCATATCTCGTCCCCAGTGGTTTGTGATGCCTGGGATGCTGTCGGCGCTCAGTAAATGCCTGGTGAATAAATGATGGTGGGGTCAGTTCTTCCAACAACCTTACCATTTCTTCAATCAAAAATATTTCCTGAGCACCTCCTGGGGTGGGTACGGGGGACTTATGGGGGAATGACAAGCGGGAGGGCCCTGCCCTCCAGGAACTGACAGTCCAGGAGGGAAGTGGGCATGAAGGAAACAATATTAATACAGTGGCGGGGGGCACCCAAAGGCTGCGGGGGCTCAGGGGAGGTACCCACCCCAGGCGTCTGGGGGTCCAAGAAGGATTCCCAGAGGAAACATGTCTAAGCTGAGACTTGAAGGATGGGGATGAGTTAGCTGGGTGGGGAGCAGGGAGGAAGGCTTGCACCTGGCAAAGGGATCAGCATGTACAAAGGCCCAGAGGCCAGCTGGAGAATGGTGTGATTGGGAACGGAAAGAAGTTCAGCCTGGCTGGAGCATTGTGAGTAAGAGAGCGGTGAGCACCGAGGCCAGCACAGCCGGGGCAGAGCCCGGAGAGCCCGCGAGGCATGCTTGGGGTTTGGGTTTGATCCACTGAAGGTCCGTGGGAGGCCGTTGGGTGATTCTAGCAAGAGTGAGGGTGGGCTGCGGTGCTGCAGGCAGATTTGAGGACTGTGTGCCTGGGACTGATGGGCCGTCGAGTGCGGGAGGGGGAGGGCAGGCTCCAGGCTGACCCCAGGTTTCTGGCTTGCTGACTTGCTGACTCGCTAAGACAGCAAGTGCTGGAGGGGGTCAGGCTAGGCTTGGGGGCAGATGATGGGTTAAGTCGGGGAAGGGGGGCTCGGGGAAGGACATGCTAGTGGTCAGCTGGGTGCGGGATGTGCACCAGAAGCGGTCAAGTGTAGAGAAGTTAACTGAAGCTCCAGGAGAGGCTTGAATTTCCCCGAGGGAGGGTGCAGTGTCAGGAGAGGGCTCTCAGGGACCCTGGGAGGAAGGAGGTGCCCGACTGGCAGGCGAAAGGACTTTGGGAGGGGTATTAGGCGGACACAGTACAGAAGGGCAGGGAGAGGCTCACGGATCCTCCCTGTGCCCCTCCCGCTGACAGCACCGCCCGCTCTTGTCAGCGGTGGTGACTGCTGGAAAGGGTGTCAGGGGCATAAGGAGCACCCCAGGACACAGCCCGACTTCTCAGACTGCTCGGAGAAAGAGGAGACTCATTCAGAAGCCCTCCCTTATCAGCACGTAGGAGTTTAATTTGGCTGCGCCCTCGGTGCTGACATGACTGGGGCAAACACAGGGTCTAGAGGGACTTTTCGGCGACTTTCTGAGTTTATTTACCTAAATTGGTGTGCTGTCAGTTTGGCCCCCCTAGTCCCCTCTTTCCTCACCCAGCCATAGAGCATTTGTTGAGCGCCTATGTGTACTTAGCAATTTACATACATTAGCTCATTTAGCTGCACATAGTTTGTGCTCAGTAAATATTTCTCACGTGGTTGGATGGGTCCAGAACTGAGTCCCAGAGAAAGTGAGTGACTTACCCAAAGTCCCACAGCCAGTGAGAAGTGGAACCAGGGCTGTTTGACTCCAGAACCCTGAGAAGGGGGAGGAGACAAATAAATGTGGAACAGTCCAGTGAGGTGGCAAGGAGCCCGAGGAGGGAGGAGCCAGTGTGAGCAGGAGGAATGAAGTCAAGGAAGGCTTCCTGGAAGAGGAGGTGTTAAGATGGACATGGATGGACAGGAAGTAGAAACAGGCCTTTTGGCAGGTAGGAGCCACAGAAACAAGTGCACAGAGGGGAGGGCTTGGGGAGTGTAGGGTGTACAGGAAGAGTCTGGAGAGCTGGTCTTCAGGCAGAGCCTGAATGCCAGGATGCATAGTGTTTCAAAAAGGAGACAGGAATTTGGGAGCCCTGAGGACTCGAGCAGGGCAGATGTAGTGAGGGAGTTGTAGGGAAGGTTGGTCTGGTGGGTTTGGTGGGAGGGGGCGATGCTGGGGGACCACAAGTTTAACCCAGGCTAAGCCCCCAGACGGCCTCATGCTGGGGAAGTTGATGTATAGCCAGGAAGATTATCTGGTTTTCAGGGGCAGGAACGAGGCTGTCTCTTACTTATTTTTGCAGCCCCTGCCCACTAAGAAATACTCTTTAATCAAGTTGGTGGGGGTTGGGGGGTTCTGTTTCTCAGTCTTTGCTGGACTATTCCAGGGCAAAGAGAGCGCATTGATCTTTGCGAGAAGCAGATTTTAGTTGCGTGTGAGAAAATGTGCTCGCTTTCCCCCTGAAGTGCCAGGGGGGTTGGTGAGCTCCCCATTTTGGGAGGTATGAATGCGGTAGCTGTTGGGGGCATCTCAGTAGATGAGTTTCCTGTGCTAGGCGTGTGGCTCTTCCCTTTGTATTTTCATTCAGTTCAGGAAAAGAAATTGCTGTGTGACCTTGGAAAATCTCTTTCTCCTTGATGCCTCACCCTGAGATGGCTGATGGGACTCAGACATTTTTAGCCATGGAAGCTTGTTTTCAAGGAATTTCACTCAGAATGCCACTATGAAGAGTGGATGAAAGTGGAGGCACTTTTGTTCAGAGGCAGGTGGAAGCCAAAGTCGGCTCTGACTCCACCTTCCTTGACCCTGGGTCTCCACGGAGTACAGTGTGAGAAAGACTCATCTACGTCAGTGGTTCTCAAAGTGTGGTCCCCGAACCAGCAGCATCAGCATCACCTGGGAACTTGTGGGAAATGCATAGTCTTAGATCCCACCTCAGATCCGCTAAGTCAGAAACTCTGGGGGTGGGAGCTGGCCATCTGTGTTTTCAGAACCCTCCAGGCAATACTAACATTTGAGACACACAGATAGGTGATCCTGTAAGTTCCCTCAGCACAGGCCCGGCAGCTTTAAAAAATATGGTTGCTTGGGTTCCACCCTTGGAGATTTGTGTTTAATTGGTCTGGAGTGCAGCATAGTCCTCGGAGTGGAAACGCTCCCCAGGTGATTGCAATTTGCACCTGAAACTGAGAACCTAGCGGGAAAGTAGCAAACATTCAGCACAGTTGCGAACAAAGCCGGGTCAATCCGAGGGTGAAACAAAAATGAGTAGACACAATCTGCTCTCTGCTTAATTGGAGGGAAGATAATAGAAACATGCAGAGCAGGTAAATGGCCTGACAATGCAAAATCTTGTAAAGCCATTACTTTTTAGGCTGGGATACATGTTACACCGCCCCAGGTATGCAGTAGGTGCCTGGGGAATAGTTGAGGCCACGGGATAAACACGGCACATTTATTAAGAGCCTCCGCTTTGCTCTAGATGTGAAATTTTAAATAAATTAAATTGGATATATTTTGGAGAATAATGTAAAATATGCATTCATTTTTAAGCTAAAATATGAGACTTCAGAGACATTCTGAGATCGGGGTGGCTTCCTTCAGGCTGTGACCCTGGATTTCTGGAGGCCCTAGGACACTTGAGAGTCCCTTAGACTGATTGCTGAAGTAACCCAGGAAGGCCTCATGATGGAGGTGGTGTTTGAAAGCAGCTTTGTATAACCGAAACTAACACAGTACTGTGAAGCAGTTATACTCCAATAAAGGTCTATTAAAGAAAGAAAGAAAGATGAGCAAGATATGGATCAGATGCTGGAGGCACAGAACAAACACACAGAGGCTGGGAAAGAGGATTCTTATAAAGCAGCAGTTCTCAAAGTGTGGCCCCAGGACCAGCAGCAGCAGCAACATTAGGGAACGTGGAAGAAATGTTAAATTATCCAACCCCACGCCCGACCTGCTGAATGGAAACTCTGGGGCTGGGGCCCAGCAAGCTGGGTTTGAATAAGCTGGGCAGGAGATCTGGATGCACACTCTGCTTGGAGCCCCACTGGTGTAAAGGAATGAGCGTCAGCTGCAGAGACCAGTGCAGCCAGCTTCTGAAGGGCTGTCAGCGACCGGCCAAGCAGACTAACTTGGCTGTGAGGGCAGGAGAGGCCGCAAGGGGTTTGGAGGAGCGTGAAAGCAGTGGGGAGCACTTGTGTGTCCTCACTCCCCCCAGGGGCCTCAGAGAACTGTTTTGCTTTTTTTTAAAATGTCTTGTAACTTACCTACAGGTAAGTGCACAAATCTCAAGGGTGGGGCTCAAATTTTTAATACGTGCCTGTGTGCGCACTTGTAACCACCACCCAGGTGGACCATCCTCATCATCCCAGAAGGTACCTTGTGCCCCGCCCTAGCCGACGTCATCCCCCCAGAGGGTACCAAGATTTTACTTTCCATCCCATTCGGTTGGTTTAGCCTGTTCCTGAACCTCATCTGAATGGAATCATGAATTGTGTATTCCTTTTGTCTCTGGCTTTTTTAGCTCAACGTAATGTGAGATACATCCCAGTTTTCCGTGTATCAGTGTTCTTTCGTATGGATCTCCCACAGTTGGTCTATCTATCCTCCTGTTAAAGATCGTTTGGGTTATTTCCAGTTGAGGCTATTACGAAGGTGCTATGAATGTTCTAGGGAACTCATTTCTCCTCAGTATTTACCTAGGAGTAGAATTGTCGGGTCATAGGATGAGCATAGATTTGGCTTAGAAGCTGCCAAATAGGTTTACAGCGTGGTTGAAGCAATATATGCCCTGACTCCCGATGTGTAGGACTAGCGCCTTCTTCACGCGCTGGCCGGCACACCCACGCTATCAGTCCTCTTACTCATGGCCATTCTGCTGATCATGTAGTGGTTTCTCATGCGATTTCAATTTGCATTTCCCTGATGATTAATGAAATTGAGTATCTTTCCTCTGTTTACTAGCCATTTGGAAATCCTCTTTTGAAAAATGTCCTAGGCTTATTTTTTAATTGGGTTGTCTGTCTTTTTCTTTTTGATTTGTAGGAGTTATTTAAGTATCCTGGACACAAGTCCTTTTCAGATATGTGTACTGTGAATAGTCTCCCAATCTGTGGCTTCCCTGTTCAATTTTTTCAACAGCTTAATTCAGATATAAATCTCATAACCATACAATTCATCTGTTTAAAGCATAAAATTCAATGCTTTTTAATATATTCAGAGTTATAGAGTCATCGCCACAGTCAATTTTAGCACATTCTCATCACCCCAAAGAAACTCCATACCCCTGAGTTATCACCCCCCTCAGCCCCAGGCACCCACCAGTCCAGTTCTGTCTCTATAGATTTGCCTATTCTGGACATCTTATATAGGCGGAATCATACAATTTTTGGTCTTTTGACACTGGCTTCTGTCATCTACCGTAATGTTTTCAAGGTTCATCCATGTTGTAGTGTGTGTCATTGACTCATTCTTTTACATGGCTAAGTAAAATTTCATTGAGTGGATATACCATATTTTTGTTTATCTATTCGTCAGTTGATGGACATTTGGGTTCTTTCCACTTTTTGACTGTTATGAAAATGCTGCTGAGAACATCCATGTACAAACTCCCGCATGAACACGTTTTCCATTCTCTTGGGTATATACTTCGGAGTGTATGCTGGATCATATGGTAACCTTTCTTTAACCCTTTGAGGAACTGCCAGACTGTTTTCCAAAGTTAGCTGCACCATTTTACATTCCCACCATTGTAGTATGATGGTTCCAATTTCTCCACTTCCTTGCAGCACTTGTTGTTATGTGTCTTTTTAATTATAACCATCCTGGTGGGTGCAAAATGGTATCTCACTGTGGCTTTGATTTTGCATTTCCCTGACGACTAATGATGTTAGGCATCCTTTCATGTGCTTCTTGGTCATTTGTATATATTGTTCGGAGAAATGTCTTTTCAAATCCTTTGCCCATCTTTCAGTAGGTTGTCTTTTTATTGTAATTCTGTATACAAGTCCCTTATCAGATACATGATTTGCAAATATATCCTCCTATTCTGTAGGTTGTCTTTTCACTCTCTTGATAGTATCCTTTGAAGCATAAAAGTTTTAAATTTTGATGAACTCTAATCTATTTTTTCTTTCATTGCTTGTGCTTTTGGTGTCATAGGTAAGAAAGTTTTGCCTAGCCCCAAATCACAAAGATTTACTCTCATTTTTTTAAGAGTTTTATAGTATTAGCTCTTTTTTAAAAATATTTTTTGATGTGGACCATTTTTAAAGTCTTTATTGAATTTGTTACAATACTGCTTGTTTTATGTTTTTTGGGTTTTTGGCCACAAGGCATGTGGGATCTTAGCTCCCCGACCAGGGATCGAACTCACACCCCCTGTACTGGAAGGCGAAGTCTTAACAGCTGGACCTCCAGGGAAGTCCCGTATAGTATTAGCTCTTACCTTTAATCTTTGATTTTGAGTTAATTTTTGTGTATGATCTAAAGAAGGAATCCAAATTCATTCTTTTGCATATGGATATTCAAATATCTCAGCACCATTTGTTGAAAAGATTATTTTTCCACTGAATTTTCTTGGCACCCTTGTCAAAAATCAATTGACCATAAATCTGAGGGTTTACTTCTGGAGTCTCAATTTCTATTCCATTAATATAAATGTCTGTCCTTCCATCATTACTACACAGTCTTGATTCTTGTAGCCACATAGGAAGTTTTGAAATCAGGAAGTGTGAGTCTTCCAACTTTGTTCTTTTTTTAAGGTTGTTTGGGCTATTGCATCTCCATATGAATTTTAGGGTCAGCTTGTCAATTTCTGTAAAAAAGGCAACTTGGGTCTTGATGGGGTTGATGTGAATCTGTCTTTCAACTCGGGGAGTGCTGACCTGTTAACAATATTAAGTTGTGAACATGCGACATCTTTCCATTTACTTAGGTCTTCTTTAGTTTCTTTCAATGATGTTTTGTTGTTTTCAGAGTACATGTTCTATGCCTCTTTTGTTAAATTTATTCCTAAGCATTTTATTCTTTCTCATCTTATTTACTTTTAAAATTATTCTTAGCCTTTTATTTTAAAATAATTCAAGGGACTTCCCTGGCGGTCCAGTGATTAAGGTTCTGTGTCTTTCCACTGCAGGGGGCAAAGGTTCAATCCCTGGTTGGGGAACTAAGATCCCGCATGCCTCGTGGTATGGCAAAAAATAAAATGAAAGGCAAAGTAAAATTTATAGAAAAGTAACAAGATTAGGAGTAGTACACAGAACAACCAAATTCCATTTTTCCATATTCATCTTCTAACGTGAAGTCCAATTTAATAGTTTTTTTCTGTATGGTTAGTACTTTTTGTATACAGTTTAAAAAGTCTTTGCGTGCCCCACAGAAACATTTTCAGGGTTCCAAAGTATCCTCCGGTGATTGGCCAGTCCAAATGAAGTCATGCGCCCTGGACAGCTCACGGCCTCTGCCAGGGCGCAGTTATGACCTAGGTGGGTCAAGGTTGATGCTTGTGTACGTTTGGACTCATGGGATTCCAGTGAGTCCACTTGACTTCCGGCAGCACCATCAGTGGTTTGACCACTTGTAAGGAGCGGGACATTCTGGCCACCCACTAACTGTTCAGCCCAGAGAATGGAGATGCCATGTCACCCAGAAAATGCAATGAGTGGTCTGGAGAAGGGGAAAGGAGCCAGGGGACCAGGCCCCTGAATGTGAGGTCCCTGCATCCAGTGCAGGCAAGTCCAGAGCAGGGTCCTGGGAACCCCGTGAACTCCCAGGAGACTCGTCTGGGCTCCAGAGGCATAGGCCGTCCTTGCCTCTCTGCCAGGCTGCCCCAGGGTCTCTGAGGTTGGGCAGAGCCCTGGCCAGGATTCTGGAGATCTGGGCTCCAGTCTCCCTCCTTGACCTGAGCAAGTCACTCACCTGTCTGGGCCAGTCATAAAAGGAGGAATTGTCGTGGAGCAGCTGGAAGAGCTAGGGTTCTGGAGTCAGGCTGACTTGGGCTCAAATCTCGCCATCTGGTGGCCTTGGGAGAGTTACTTAATCCTTCTGGGCCTAATTCCCTTATTGGTAAAATAGAAATAATAATAATGCAAGCGTTCAGTAACCATCAGCATTGCTGTTTGTTGAGCACCTGCCCTGGGCTGGGTGCTCGGGGCAGAGAGATAAGTACCACTCAGTCTAGGGGAGAAGCAAGGCCCAGAAACGAATCTTCCTAAAACATGACAGAAGGAGGGCTGCACAAACCCTGTGCAGAAGGTACGTGAGTCCCCATTTAGCAGAGGGGGAGATTGAGGTCCATGGTGATGAAGTGACTTGCCCCAGGTCACATGGAGGCAACCGTCTAGATAGACAAGGACTCGTCCTCGTTCTCTAGAGCACGCGAAGGTTGGGGCAGGAACTCCACACGGCGCAGGTGAGGTGCGTATGTGAGAGGGTAGACCTAGTCAGGAAGGCCTCCGGTGCCCCAGGGGGTTGGGCTGGACCCTGCAGGCATGGGGGCCAGTCACTTCGTACTCCTTACCGACTCTGGTCCGTGCACTCTCTCCCATGCTGACACCATTGGGTCCTGGCCTCTCCCCTGTTCTGGACGACTGGAACGGCCTTCTCACTGGTCTCCCACTCCAGCCATCTCCAGTTTGTTCTCCCAACAAAGTGAACTTTTAAAGACAGATAACCTGGTCACTTTGCTCCCCTGCTTAGCACCTTCAGTGATTCCCCACCACCCCAGGATGAAACCCAAGTCCCTCAAGAAGCCTGCTGCAGGGCCCTGTGGGGTCAGTCCTGTCTGACCCTCCAGCGTCATCATGCTCCAATCCTGCATGCAGTGTGCGTGCACACACGCACGGCACGCAAACCACACCCAACTCGGTTCCTCCTCCACCTCAGGGCCTTTGCATGTGCTGTCCCCACACCTGGAACACTCCCCCTCTAGTCTCAGTGTGGGCGTTGCGTCCCTGGAGCTAAGCCGGGTCTCCTTCCCGCGGTCTGCACAGCCCCTGTGCTTTTCCCGTCACAGCAGTTACACCCCTGTGTTGACGTCATCGTTTTGCTCACTGCTTTCCCCCTAGATTGCAAACTCTGACGACAGAACAGCAGTCTCTCCTGTTCTCATTGTCCCCTCAGGGCTTGGGGCAGAGCAGGCGCTCAGGACATTTGTTGAGTGATAAGGAGATGAGGACCACGGATCTTCTACCCGCTTCCTCCCTCTGTGGTGGCTGCCAAGCCCCCAGGTGCGGTGATGGCAGAAACCGTTCAGGGAGCAATGGATGGGGCGGCGGGCCCTCGCGCTTCCAGCCGATGCGAGTTTGCAGAACGGATGTCTGTGCGATTCCGATTGTGCTCCAGTTCAAGGAATGAGTCATGCTGTCGGTGGCCGTCCTGCCCATTGGGACTGAGTCAACTGAGTGAGAATTAATTACAGATGAGAAGCCAGCTTGCAAAGCCATTAATATTTAAGCTCCCTGGAGTGTGATGCAAATGCAGCCATCAGCCTTGTCTTTGCTTGTCCTTCGTGTTCCCACTCCCTCTCCCTCTCCACCCCCTTCTGTGTGCTGTGGTCTGCGTATCAGGGTGACCCTATTCGGGTCTTGGCTCCCCCGTGACTCACTCTCCTTTTCTGGTAAATAAGGGCGCTGCAGTGCATCCATCAGCAAGTATTATAAAACACCTCTGTGTCGCATGCTTTGCTGGATTTCAGAAGCTTGGGAGGAAACCAGCAGATGTGGCCCTGCTCTGAAGACGTCATATCTAAAATTGAACCATTGCTGCCGCAGGAATAGCGCTTTATAGTTTACAAAGCAGTTTCAAACATCAGGATGAGCCTCTCAGGAGCCTCACTTTGTATATACTTGGTGGTACTGTTATCCCCATTTTCCAGGTGAGGAAACTGAGGCTCAGATAGGTTGACAGCTTGCCCGTGATCACTTCTGGGGTAGCTGGGCTGGAACCTGACACTGAGCCGATAAGGGGGTGTGTTAAAGTCCTCTGTCCACCAGCTGCGAGGCAGGAGGGGTTATCAGCCTCATCAAGCACGTTTTCTCTCTTTCTGTGGGATGCCACGGCTGAGAAGACCCTGCAGGGCTGGAGACTGGGTCCTAGTGAACACAGACACTCCGAAGGGAGGAGTGGGTGGGCCCTCCCCTCCCGTGGTCCCTCCCGTGGTCCCTCCCATGCCAGGTCAAGGTCAACAGAGAAACCTCCCCTCCAGGTTCAGGATGACCTCAAGTGTCCCAGAGCCAGCTGTGGGCAGAAATAAGAATTCAGTAGCACCACCTGCTGGCTGCCGTCCCCACCTAGCTGCCCTCTCACTGTCATTCATACTTTCTCCATCCTCCTAAACTTGCTTTCAGGAAAGGCTCTGGTAGCTCATGTACAATGCGATTCGGTTTCTAATTATGGCTCAAGCGTGTGGCCTCCACTTAAGGACACACATTCTCTCCACCCAGTTTCCAACCTGAGTGATGGGGCTGGTGAGGGCTGGCCTCAGGCAGGACCAACTCATCCCCCCTCCTTGGGACTGCAAGCCAGGGTGGCCGCCCTCCCCGTGTCCCCACTGCCATTCCCGGACGCAGGACGGGGTGAGGTGTTGAGGAAGTGGGGACCTTTGCAACCTCCGCATCTGCGGCCCTTCCTGGAGCACAGTGGCCTCTTTACAGATGTTCCGGGGCAGCCAGAGAGTCTCCCCCTCCCGTTCTCTGTCTCGCTCTCTCCATCAGCACCCCTCCCTCTGCTCTCTTGGCTCTCTTCGTTCCCTCTCCTCCTTTGCGTCCATCTGCCCCATCCACCTCCCTGCCTCTCAGGCACTTTCCCTTTTCAGATCTCTATGTAAAGAAACTTTTCTAACAGTATAAACTGTTCAGCAATGGGACTAACTGGCTTGCCCGTAATGAGTTCCCTAGCAGGGAGGCAGTTGAATGAGGCAGGGTGGTCGTCCTTCCTGAATGTTGACAAGGTGACTTCACCTTCTGGGTTTGGGCTGGACCATGGCTGCTGATGCTGAGATTCACCTGATGTGCATTGCTTCAGGATTCAAGGTGGTTTCAGGATAGTCCATGTATTTAAAACCGTAGTGCTGGGCCTCATGTAAGAACATGTGTATTTGAAGATCAGACATTTTTGTTGTGAGAAAGAAGTCGTACATTCTTTATAATCTTAATGTTTATTAAATTTGCTTTAATTTTTAAAAAATATTTATTTGGTTGCACTGGGTCTTAGTTGTGGCAGGCAGGCTCCTTAACTGCAGCTCTTAGGCTCCTTAGTTGCGGCTCACCAGCTCCTTAGTTGTAACATGTGACATCCTGAGTTGTGGTAGGCGGGCTTCTTAGTTGCAGCTCGCAGCCTCCTTAGTTGCAGCACATGGGCTCCTTAGTTGTGGCATGCAAAGTCTTAATTGCGGCATGCATGTGGGATCTAGTTCCCTGACCAGGGATCGAACCCAGGCCCCCTGCATTGGGAACGCAGAGTCTTATCCACTGCGCCACCAGGGAACTCCCTAAATTTACTTTAATTGTTAAAGTACGTAATCACGATACAGAAATTTTAGAAAACAGAGGCAAGAAGGGAAAATAATTATTCCTAATTCCATACCCCTGACACTGTAACTGTTTACATTTCATTCCCTTTCAGCTTTTTCCTTCATTCATTTTTTACACAGCTGTGTTAGGGTGGGAAGACAGCTTTGTACCCCTTCCTGATTTCTTAGCACTACGCGTGAATGTTTTTACATAGTCATCAGCTTCACCATTTTTACACCAGGGAGCATATGCCTATAGTTTCTTTAGACTTTGTTTTGAAAGAACAGCCCATGAACCTCTTCAAAGATGGATAATTGTAAAGCAAGAGCTGTATATTTCTTCAGAGAAGGAATTACCCAACTTCTTACCCATCTTGTAAAAGAAGAGTGTGCCCCCAAGTTCCCACAAGGAAGGGGAGGATGGAGCACGCTTTAAACCTGCTCCATACTGGGAGCTGTGGGGGGCTCCTTGGGCATCAGTTACCTGTGATCACCAGGTGCGTGTTGTCACCCCCATTTCACAGGGTCTGAGACACTGGTGTGAGGTCCCGTGCCGTCAGTATGTACCCAGGGCTCCAAAGCCACGGAGGAGCTGCCTGGGGGACTGTGCTCAGTCCAGTCGACTCATGAGTAACAGGCCTCTCGGGGTTTCAGGATTTCCATGGAGCTGTCATGGGGGCCTTGGATGAGATGGACCAAGAGGGCAAGGACACGTTGGCCAGGGAGGAGCTGCGACATGGCCTGAGTGAGCTCCCACCCATCCGCGACCTTCACCAGGGGATCCTGGAGGAGCTGGAGGAGAGGCTGTCACACTGGTGAGTGGCCCCGGACCCCCATCCCCACCTCATTGCCATGGGGAATGCAGGAGGTGGGGTAAAAACCCCACCATGTGAAATGGTGTCTCCATTTGACTGGTGGGGAAGCTGAGACACAGAGGGGTAGGTCGTTCACCCAAAGTAAAACAACCGTGGGAGAGTCGACCTGGGATCCCCACCGGGGATGCAATGCCAGCCTTCACCGTCCAACACCGTGTGGTCACAAGGCTGAGTTCTTGCTGTCCTGTCCGCCCCCTCCTTGGCTGCAGGGAGAGCCAGCAGAAGGTGGCTGATGTCTTCCTGGGCCGGGAGCAGGAGTTTGAGCACCATGCCGCTCACATCCAGCAGTTTGATAGGTACCTGAGTCTGCTGGGTGAGAACTGCCTCCATGCCCCCCGGCTAGCAGCTGCCGTCCGAGAATTTGAGGTGGGTCATCGGTAGTCCAAGAACCCGCTCTAAGGATGTGGGGGTGGGCATGGAAGGGCTTAATGCAAATCAGTGGGGCTTCCTAGTGGGGCAGACAGGCAGACCTGGGGGTAGGGAGGAGAGGGTGACCCAGCAGGAGGGAAAACCCAGAACATCCCCTATTGGGCCATCGATGACAACTTCATGAGCACCAGCCGTGGGGAGAGTTTTAGTAGCTGTTTCTCTGTCCAGGAGAGAAGCACAAAGCAAGCTGGGGCCCTAAGCCACTGGAGTGACCAACAAATGACCACCAACTGGGGATCCAGTTACTGGGCAGCAACATCAGGGACTTTTTTCTACCACTAACATTAGATGCAAAGCAGGGTCTGGGAGCGACGTATAACTGAATGTAGCACAGTCTGTGAGCCTGAAAGAATGAACTGTCAGGGTGGGGCGGTGCTAATCTGGGAGGATACCTTGGAGGAAGGGAACCTGGTTTTGGAGATGCTCAGCCTGGCCAGGAGAAGGCATGGAGGGAACATGTGTGGATGGGCTCATGTGGGATGCCATAAGCCCGGAGACCTCAGGCAGGGGTCTCTGATGGAGTTTTGTTTTCCTGTCTCTTGGGAGCAGCAGAGTCAGCAAGGAGGTGGCCAGAACGTGAAGCACCGGCTGCTGAGGGTGGTTCAGCGCCTGTTCCAGTACCAAGTGCTCCTCACAGGTGGGCCCCACAGGAGGTCAAGGTGCACCGAGCTGGTGTGGGGAGGGGAAGCATCTGCAGAGGGGTTGGGGAGGCCTGGCAAGGTATGCGATGAGACCTCCCCTCCCACTGTAGCAGGAAGGGGTGGGAGGGGGGATGCCGTCACCCGCTGCGTAGGTGCCAGGCCCAGCCACCACCTTCCCTCCGGCTGAGCTTTGGACCCCCTGCTGCCACGTGGAAACTTGCCTGAGTGGCCACTTGCTACGTCTCCCTTAAGCCTCTCCTGTCCTAACACACAGGAACTCACACCTTCCCCTGGGCTGCATTTCCTCCCTGGCTCAGTGGGTCTCATTTCCCTAAAGCTGTCTTATCACCAAAGCCCTCTTGAATCAGCGGATGTTTTCCCCCTTGGACCTGCTGGCCCTCTCTGTGGCTTTGCCGCTGACCACTTCCTGCTTCTCGAAGCCCTTTCCTCCCGGGGCTTCTGTGGTATACTCTCTCCCTGCCTCCCTCTGACCCCTCTGACCGCTCCCTCTCCATCTCTGCTGGCCACTCTCCATGGCCCCGTAAATGTTAGTGATTCTTGGGGCTCTGCCCCAGGTCCTCATTTCTTCCTTCTGTACAAACTTCCCCCAGGAATGTCATCCCCTCCCCTACCTCTGCCTGCCAGAAACACCCTTACCTCTGTCCTGAGCAACTGCCTTCTAAATGGACAGAGACCCCTGGCTCAGGAGCTGGTGCTCTGGTGGGGAAGATGGAACTATACACATAGAGATAGGCATGTAACTCCAGGGACCAACCAGGCTGTAAGAAAAGACATTAGGGCCAGGAGATGGAGGATTTATTCATCTATTTCAACCAGTATTTATTAATCACCTACTATGTACCAGGCTCTGTGCTAGATGCTGGAAAGGTAGAAGTGAATTAAACAGTCAAACTCTGTGACTCTATGGAGCTTATACTCGAACAAACAAATAAGGAAATAAAAGTATAATATGTCCATGATAAGAGCTTTACAGAAAAATAAAGCAGATTAAGGACATTCAGGGGAACAGGGATGCTGTATTAGATCCATCCCTCAGGGAAGACTTGTCTGAGGAGGTAACATTGAACAGAGATATCAGTGAAGTGAGGACATGAGCGATATGAAGATCTGGAAGAAGAGAGCACCAGGTGGAGGAAATAGTAAGTGCAAAGGCCCTGGGGTCTGAGCAAGCTTGGCATGTTCAAGAAGTAGCAAGAATGCCTACATTGCCCCACTAAACGAGAGGCATGGAGAGGTAGCTGGAGCAAGACCAGCCCGTGTTGAACCTTACAGGTGTTAATGTGTTAAGGGTCTGACACATCCCACTCTACCATGTTGGTGGTCACATCTGTTTCCCGCAGCCGACTGTGTGCTTCTTTGGCATAGCACAGTGCCAGGCACACAGCAGGTGCTGAATAAATATTTGTGGAATGAGTGAATGAATGACTAGCGGTGGTGGGCGTGATGCTGGTAGTGATTCTGGGGGCCCAGTTTTATGCCAGTGTGTTCTTGTGATGGGCTAACAGAAGAGAGGGTGGGCACCTCATTCTTCTGGAAGTCTCATTCCGTCTCTGGAGACAGAGGGGCTCCTGTTGTGGACACGAGGGGCTGGCCTCACCAGGGCAAACTGACTCCTGGCTCTTGTTCTGTCTGCAGACTATTTAAATAACCTTTGCCCGGACTCGGCTGAGTACGATAACACGCAGGGTAAGTCCGGTGTGAACCCAGAGGAAGGGGATACATTCCTGTTTTGGTCCCTTTCCCCAAATCTGGACTCTACACCAGATCCCAGGCACACAACACAGCCCCCTCCCACCAGCTGGGTATGCGGGGGACGTGAGGCCTCCGGGGCTGCCAGGTGACTCCCCTTCGCCTCCATGGGGACTCCTTGGGATGGGCTGACATCCAGTCAGAGGAGGAGAAGGAGGTGACCAGAATTCAGTAACAGGAGGTAGTGCCAGGTCTAAAAATCTCACCCAGACTCCCTGTTTCCTCCCAGTTCTGTGTGGCTGTCCCTGCATACGACCTGCCGGGGCAGTCCCTATTTTAACATTTTCTAGTTACAGCCAAGGAAACTAAGGCACGGGGTGGTCACATGACTGTCAAGGTCACTTAGGCAGTAGTGGCCAAGCTGGGATTGGGCCAGTGACCTGACCCGGCCATGGGAAGAATTGGTGCCACCCATACACAAGGCCCTGCCGGGGCACCTGCGTGGGGAGAGGCGAGGAGGCGGCAGCTAGCCCGGCCCGCCCCAGGATGCCCAGCGCTCAGCTCTGCTTCTTTCTGTAGGTGCGCTGACCCTCATCTCCAAGGTCACAGACCGCGCCAGTGACAGCATGGAGCAAGGGGTAAGTCCAGCCCTGGGCAACTTCCGTTGGCTGCAGGTTCCCGGAGCCCCTCCACCCTGCACAGGTCTGCCTTGTGATACCCCACTTCTTGGTGAGGGGTGCAGGCAACCATTTATCTCATGGGATCTTGCAACGAGCCACGGGTTCTGGCCCTGACATTTGCTGTGTGACCTCAGGTACTGTGTGTCCCTCTCTGGGTCTCCAGTTCACCATTTATTTGAATAGTGAGGGAGGTTGCAGACTTGCACAAACCTGATAAGTAGTGCCCAGACTGTGGTCTGAGAACATTTGCGTTAGCACCTGGAGTGGTCTGTAAACTACAGATTCCTAGGCACGTCTTAGGTCTTCCCAGTTGGAACTTCTGGGATAGGGTCCAGAGACAGGCATTTTTAACAAGCACCCCAAGTAAATGGCCCACAAAAGTTTGAGAGCCGTTCATCCACGAGAACATGTGAGCTCTAAGCGCACTCCTGGTTCTGACGGTGTATAACTGTGCATTTGGGAGATACTGATCAGATGCTTACTGCGTTTCTGTCCAGGATGGCCAGTTTTATCCCACCTCCCAACTCCTTTCCAGTGGTTACCACAGTTACTTGTGTCCACATATTTTCTGCTCCTCAAAGCAGTAAATATGCTAGAGCTGTGTGTTAAGAATGATTCTGAGGCCGAGTCCTAGACCAGTGGGAAAGAGTTCAGTGATCGGTTAGTGATGTCTTCCACAGGGAGAGGTGGGAGTGATGGTGGTATGTATGCCAAGCTGTTGCTCAGCTTTGCTGTGGCAGGTATGCAGAGCATCCATATAATGAGTCATCAGCAGATAGAAATAGGGGAAAGGAAATAACGTCTCTTGGACCCCTGCTGCATGTCAGGTCTTGTATTGGGGTCTGGAGATGCAGAGCTAAGACGTGAATCCCAGCCCTTGAGGAAATCACAGCTTAGTGGAGCAGTAAATACATGGACATGAAGAACCATGATAAACATCGTGAGGGAGAGGGAGAAAGTGCTACAAGGTTCAGAGAAGGGAGTCATCTTTCCAGCAGAGAGATCACTGAGAAGCAATGATACAGGAGGAGCCCACACAGGGAGGACTGTGCGTGTGCCATGAAGGCAGAGGGAGCAAGGGTGGTCCAGGAAGAGGGCCTGGCCTGGGCACAGGCATGGAGATGGGAAAGTGCCGGACATGTCAGAGTTCAGAGGGTCACCCAGCGTGGCTGGAAGATGGGAACAGTGTAGGTGCGGTCGGAAAAGAGTCTGAGGGGAGAAGTCAAGGTGGCTGGTGGAGGCGTATGCAAGTGTGGAGGCTGAAGACAGCTGGGTGCAAAATCCAGTGGGTCAGACACGCTGTTGTCATCAGGACCCTCCAGTGTCCGTGAGCTCCCTGCTCTTTGTCATTTTGTACATACAGTGAGATTTCCCTCACTGTAGCCAAAAAACAGAGGTGCTTTGGAGTCGGCGCCCTGTCGTGACGTAGCAGCAGATGGGCTGGGCTGCCTACACTTCCCTTTAGGAGGGATATGCCTCTGCTTCCAAAAGGAAAAACTGGGTCAGGAAGGGCTGTGTCTTCCCTCCTGTGGCGAGCTCCTGCACATGGCCCCTGCCTGGAGGAGGAACTGGAGTAGCCCATGGCCAAACGCCCTCCTGGCTTTCTCCAAGGGCCAGGCTTGATGCTACGCCAAGATGCAGGCTGGCCGTTGTCTCTCCAGCTGCCTGCGGACACTGAACCAGGCCTGCTCTGGACTAGTGGCCTCCACCTCACGCCTGCTGGGATAGGGCTAGGACCCTGCCTGAGCCATGGACGGGCAGGTCCAGATAACCCAACCCTGACGCAGACTCAGTGGCTGTGAGTGTTCCTGAAAGATGGACTGGGGCTCTGCCTCTCCCTCCCCCCTGGTCCCCCTCCAGCTCAGGCCTCATCACCTCCCAGCTCTGCCATTCCATTCTCCATCTGGCAGCCAGAGTGATCCTATTAAAATATGTTTGATGGTGCCAGAACTCCTTTTTGCAAAGTCTTCCATGCATCTAGATGGCCTTCAGTAGAATCTGGAAAGTACTTATTGTTTGTGAGGACCAGTGAAGGCTCCTTGGAGGAGGGCAGCGTTCGTTTGGGATTTATGCTCACATCAAACCATTACCACAGTTCCTCACACAGGTCATAGCTGGAGGTATGGTTTCCAGGAAAAGCCAGATCCCACCACCCCGCCAATCCAAAATGGGACCCACATACCATCAAACACACAGTCTGAAACACCACCATCCCCACCTCTCCCCAGCCCCTGGCTACCACCATTCTGCCTTCTGAATAGAGCTTTTTGGGGAACAATTTTAAATGTATAGAAAACATTGAGAAGATTATACAGAAAGTTCGCATGCATGCCACAGTTTCCCGTGTTACGAACATCTTATATTAGCATGGTACATTTGTTACAGTAAAGAACCAATATTGATGTAGTATTATTAACTAAAGACCATAGTTCATTCAGATTTGCTTAATTTTTGCCTAATGTTTTCTCCAGGTTCTCATCCAGGATATCGCATCACTTTTATTTTTATTTTTTTGTTGTTGTTTTGGTTTTTGGGGTTTTTTTTCACACACACACACACTGTATTTTATTTTTACAAGAGATAAATAAACTGACACCAAGCATTGTAAATGGATGACCACAACAAAAGCAGCAATGATTGCAATTACCAAACACGAAACACACTCACACTCTGTCATAATATTGACATTCTGTCCAGTAATCCTCCACTGTAACAGCTCCTTTACTTTGCATTGGAAATTGATTTGTATATTTTTTGCCTCTGAGTCCTTGTGGGACTTTTTTTTTATTCAAACAGAAAGTCACAAAAATTATAATCATCCTCATCAGTTCACTCACTCCCATGTAATTAATTTTTTTTTCATCTTGATCTTTTGTTAGCACTTTTATGAGTTCATCAGTTTTCCATTAGAGTTCTGAAAATGCTTATTCATTCAGTTCAGCAGTATAGTCAGTTACCAGAAACCTGTACTTGTCAGAGTCTTTTCCATGAGTTCCTTGAAGATGAAACCCTTTTATAGGAACATTTTTGCAAAAGCATCAGAGTATACCCAGAACTGTCTGTAAATGACAAAAGACTTAAAAATGACCACAGTTAAAGATTTGATGAAAGTTCATAATAATGCAATTGACAAGGAAATTTAGTTATTTCTGAGATATACATTTTAAAGTAATAACTAGAATTATGACTTATAACATTATACCAGAACATATAAGATTTTAAAATATTTCTCGCATCACTTTTAGATGTCATGTTTCCTTAGGCTCCTTTGACTGTGACAGTTTCTCAGGCTTTCTTTGTTTTCGATAACTTTGACAGTTTTGAAGAATACCTATCAGTTATAGTGTAGGATGCCCTCTGTTGGGATTTGTCTGATGTTTTTCTCATGATGAGACTAGGTCTGTAGTTTAGGCGGAAGAAGATCACAGAAAGTACTACTCTCATCATATCATATGAAGGGTACGTACTGGCAACCTGTTGTATGACTGTTGATGTTGACCGTGATCACCTGGCCAAGGTTGTGTTTGTCGGATTTCTCCACGTAAAGTTCCACCCCCACCTGCCCTGTCCGTACTCTTTGGAGGAAAGTCACTATGCACAGCCCACATTTAAGGAATGAGGAATTATGCTCCCTCTCCTTGAGAGCAGAGTATCTACCTAAATTACTTGGAATTCTTCTGCAAGGGAGATTTGTCTCTTCTCTCTCATTTATTAATGTATTCACCAATTCTAAATAAATTATTTATATCAGTAAGAATTCACGTATATTTATTTTATGTTTGAGTTCTAATCCCATCTACTTTATTTTATTTCTCAAATTGTTCCATCTTTGGCCATTGAGAACCTGGCCAGTTGATTCCTGTGCCTCTTTCACATACCCCCATTGATGTGGGTTTGGGTGGGGATTTTTATTTTGTTTATTTATTTTTTGAGCACTTCCTTACTTTCTGGCACTACAAGATGCTCCAGGTTCATGTTGTATATTTTCTGTCCCAGTCCTAGAATCAGCTATTTCTCCAGGGAGGCTTGGTTCCTTTAATTGGTTAATGGTATTAGAAACCAAGATCTGGGCACCAGGTTTGCTCATTGCTATTGGGGTATCATTTCTTCTAGATTCTCTTAGCTATAGAGCAAAGTAATAAATGTGTATATACCAACCTGTGTATATACTCATATCTATAACTATTGCTATATATAACCACCTGTATTAAGCTAGATATGAGTTCTTACTGATGTCTTCAACTCTCATTCTTACCAGATGGATCATTCCAGCCTCCTTCCCTGGCTTATCTGTAAATTTCCACTCCAACAGGGAGAAACCTGGCTCCTGCCATCCAACATCCATTTATTTAATTGATCAGTTTACCTTCCTTCTTGAAAAATATTTTTCCTGGGTATAGGAATCTGGGTTGACCAGTATTTTCTTTCAGTACTTTAAAGATGCCATGCCACTGTCTTATGGCCCGCCTAGTTTCTGATGAGAAATCTGCTGCAATGTTTATATTTATCCTCATTATGTAATGTGTCCCTTTTTTACTAGTTGCCTTCAAGATCTTCTCTTTACATTTGACTTTTAGAAGTTTGACTATGCTATCTAAGTATGTGTGTTTTGGAGGGGTGTGGCATTTATCCTGTTGTGATTCTTAAACGTCCTGGACCTGTGGTTTGTTGTTGTTCATTAATTTTGGAAAATTCTCTTGGATGCCCTGTTCTTCTTCCCCACCCCCACACTCTATTTTCTCTTTGTGTTTCAGTTTGGTGAATCTCAAGTTACTTATCTCCAAGTTCATTCATTCATTCCTCAGCTGTGTTCAGTTTGCTGTTAAGCCTGTCAAAGGAATTCTTCATTTCTGATACCACATTTCTTATTTTTCACATTTCCATCTGTTCATGCATGCTGTCTACCTTTTCCACTAGCTCCTTTAACATATTAATCGTGGTTATTCTAATGTCCCTGTCTGATGGCTCCAACATCTGTGTCACCTCACATTCTGGTTTTCTTGAATGCTTTATCTCTTGAAAATGAGTTGGGGTTTGTTCTTGTTTTTTGTGTTTCCCATAATGTTTAATCAAATACCAGATATTATGTGTAGAAGAACTGTAGAGACTGGGGGAAACAGTGTCTACCTCCAGAAGTGGACATGCTTCTTTTTTACTCATGCCATTCATGTCGAGGCTGGGAGTTGCATCAATCCAGTCAGTAGTTGAGCTGGGTTTAGGTTTTGTTGTCACCATCCTCGCCTTCAGAGCCCCACAGACGTCATGCTCCTCCAGAAGGGGGCTGCCGTTACCTGATGCTGTTTGTTGGGCCTGAGGTGCTGGCGAGTTTTTCTCATGTTCCTGCTCCATCTTTGGAGATCTCTTTGTTCTTGCCCCTTCCCCTTCTCAGGGGTAGACCGCTGTTTCCTCTTACTCAGTGCTAGGCTCGTAGGTCACAGCTCTCCTGGACAAGCCTCAGTCTTAAGTAGGGCCTGTGAGCCAGGCTCTCTCAGCATTCCTGCCCCTCCTCTGCATGGTGGCAGAACTCTGCTGTGAGTCTGTGGCGGGTCTTTGACAGGTTTCTGCTTTGTGTTGGTGCACAATCCTGGGCCTGAGAGGTTACCCACCTCTTCTGGGAATAGATATCTTTTGCTTCTGCCCTTTCCCCAGAAGCAGTGGGCGGCTCTTTGCCTGGGCTCTGGGAGTGGGAGGGTTGCCCCACCTCCCCCAGTAGCTGAAGGGTTTTGTACCAGAGAGGGGCCTGTGGAAATGGGCAGGGTTTTATTCCAGCCCCCAGTGGTAGCCTGCTTGCCTTCACCACCAAGAGGGGGTTCTCTCTGGCCCCAGTCTTCCTTGTAAGTACCTGGCAGAAACTCCTGGAAAAGAGCTTGCAAGTGACTGCAGATGCCCCTTGTGGCTGGGGCTTCCTGTTAGCCTGAACTGTCCCACCAGCCCACACCTGACCTTTAAGAACCTATTAACATTTTAGCTGCTTTCTTCTCACCTTTTTTATGCCGACCACCTCCTCCCCATGTGTTGCCAAAGGCAGAATAGCTCATTCCTCTTATGTTTCCATGGTGGGGCTGTGGTCCGTCTTTGGGACTCAGTTCACCTAGTGGCCTTGGGACCCCACCTCTCCCATAGGCATAAAAAGAGTTATGCTTTTGCAGACAATATGGCTTTTTCTCCCTGTTAGGTTGGGGGCATGGTTTCCTTGCAGCTCCTACATGATAAGCGGAAGTGGAACAACTTATATACATTTTTAATGGGTAGGATTTTATGCCCTAAACTGGGGACAGTGTCAAGGCCTGAAATTCAAGACATTTTCTCTACACACAATTTTCACCTTGTTCATTGACTTTAGAAACAACCCTGCAAAAGGTTAAGGGGCATGTGCCCCGTGGGTTAGGTGCTTGTCATTTCTAATTTTACGGGATGCTGTGCATAGGCCTGGGGGCATGTCACCTTACGTATTGTGGATTCCCAGTGAGGGACCGACAGGGAGCTCCCGGCGCACTTGTTTTTCTTGAGGGAGCACGGAGCATTTCCTCCACAGGTGCTGCGGTTTTTTGGTTATTCTCTCTCAGGCCCTGCTCGCCCCCGCAAAGGGCGCAAGCCCACAGAGCCAGTCCGGCCTTGGACATCTGTCACCTCTGGGTTATTGAGGTCCGGGTGCTCCAGGCGTTACGGGGGACACAGGCTAGAGTAGGAGCAGAGGCCGGGAGACAAATGGGTATCGGACGGCACAGCGAGGCCATGTGACCATCTCCATGGCGGGCAGAAAGATGGCAGTGTCAGACCCCAGGCCCAGAGAGACAAGCCTGCTGGTAGGCAGTCCGCACAGGTGGCATCCTGCAGACCCAGGCTCAACTCCTGGTCCTGCCACCGACAGGAGGTCAGATTGGGAGCAAGTCCCTTCTGGGCTGCATTTCCTCCTTTGAAGTGGAAACAATGCCACTCCTTACAGAGGAGATGAGGCGTCCTGACCATCTCCCCCTCGCCCTGCTCCCGCCCGCAGGAAAACCTACAGAAGCTGGTCCACATTGAGCACAGCGTTCGGGGCCAAGGGGACCTCCTCCAGCCAGGAAGGGTGAGTGCCACCACCGCTGCCAAGGGCAAGGGCAAGGGCAAGGGGCAGCCCGGCAGGCAGGCGAGGCCTTGATAAGCCCCATTGTTCAGCTGGGCTGGCCCCAGGCAGGCCTGGCTGCAGGTGCCGTTCACCCAGGAGGGTGGGGGGAGGGCAAGGGCTCTGCTGGGCTCCCCAGGTCCCCCAGCTGCCTCCCCTGGGGTTTTCTGCTTTCAGGGCCTTTAAAGAAACAGTGCCATTTGGGTTCCGTGTCCCTCTGAGAAAAAGAGACACCAGTATTCTTAGTTTAGTCCAGTTGCTGGGAAATCAGGGAAAACATCTCTCAGGAACCCCAACAAAGCATTTTAAAAGTAACATTTTGGGGGATTTCCCTGGTGGCGCAGTGGTTAAGAATCCACCTGCCAATGCAGGGGACACAGGTTCAAGCCCAGGTCTGGGAAGATGCCACGTGCCACGGAGCAACTAAGCCCGTGCGCCACAACCACTGAGCCTGTGCTCTAGAGCCCGCAAGCCACAGCTACTGAGCCTGCATGCCGCAACTACTGAAGCCCGCGCACCTAGAGCCCATGCTCTGCAACAACAGAAGCCACCGCAGTGAGAAGCCCTTGCACCACAACAAAGAGTAGCCCCCGCTCGCCGCAACTAGAGAAAGCCCGCGCGCAGCAGCGAAGACCCAGTGCAGACAAAAATAAATAAATAAATTTAGAAATCACATTTTTTAAGAGACAAATTTACCCACTTTTAAGCTTCCAAATGGAAAACATAAAACTCAGCTCAAGGGCTTCCCTGGTGGCGCAGTGGTTGAGAGTCCGCCTGCTGATGCAGGGGACACGGGTTCGTTCCCCGGTCCGGGAAGATCCCACATGCCGCGGAACGGCTAGGCCCCTGAGCCATGGCCGCTGAGCCTGCGCGTCCGGAGCCTGTGCTCCACAACGGGAGAGGCCACAAGAGTGAGAGGCCTGCGTACCACAAAAAAAAAAAAAAAAAAAACCTCAGCTCAAGAATAGTCAAAAATGTGTTTATTACCTATTCCAGTCCATGAAGGACAAGGAACAAAGGAATGAGAGATTGCACTTAGGTGTAGAATCACACCTAATGTTTTGGCCCGAGTCATCAGTTTAGTGAATATTTATTAAACATCTATTTGTATCGTCCAGAATTGAGGGGGCTGTAGCAACTGTTCACAGGTCTTCAGCTGTTTTAGCAAACTTTCAAAGGCTCTGTTCCAATTGGACCCCTTGTGGTAGCGAACCAGCAAGCGAGTCATTGTTTGGACCACTCTGTGGCCAGACGGTGTCTGGGGTTGGTGTAATTCAAGGTGGATGCTCCTGAAAGGCCAGGTGCCTGTCCCCAGAGCTGCTCCACCAAACACGGAGCACGTCTCTTAAGCTGGGAATTCCCCCCCGAGTTGCTCTCTGGTACTCTGAGAGGCACCGTAATTTGTTTCCCACTAAAGGGCCTCCCCCACCCTTCTCCAGGACATAGTGGGGTGTCAGCCTGACCACGGAGGTCTGCTTCTCTCCCCACAGGAGTTTCTGAAGGAAGGGACACTGATGAAAGTAACAGGGAAAAACAGACGCCCCCGACACCTGTTTCTGGTAAGTACCTGGCCCCCATCCAGGCCCCAGGAGTGTCAAGTTCTGTAAGGTGTTCTGGGGCAGTACTCAAGGACGGCTGGAAGCAAAGGGGAGACTAGACCAGAGCCTAATCCTTAGGGGGCGGATCATTCTGAATAGCCGAGCTTTCCAGAAAGCTGAGGGCTTTACAACCCATCCCTAATGTATTACTTGAACAATTTTGAGGGGGATTTTGCCAAAATTTAATTACCCAGGTGTCCATCCTAAAACCAAGAAGTTCTTAAACCGGGAATAGCTGTTCAACTGCCTTATCTAACAAGTGAGAAAACTGAAATCCAGAAAGGAGGGTTGACTTGGCCGGATCTCCCCGCAGGTCGGTGGCAGGTCCAGAAGGGAACCAGGGTTCTGACCCAAGCCCAGCCCTTTCTCCACTGTGCACAGGATGGGATATACGTAACATTTTTGATGATTTACCGCCACAGTCTGGAACACCAGGGAATGTCCAGGTCACTGAGCTACAAGCAGCTCTTTGCCCCAGTCCTGAGACCCGGCTCCCCCTGCCCTGCAAGTTGTTTTGCCTTTTAAGTTCTTCTCTCTGCTGGATGTAATTTTTCTCTCTGCTCCTTCACTGTTAGCTGTCATCTCGTTACTGTCAGTTGTGGCTGCCCTAACAGCCTCCTTACACTTTGTTACAATCGTGTGCAGAGTAAAAGGAGAGAGGCTCTGAGTCAGTGTGTAGGAACAGGCCGACAAAGAAAGGGCATTGGAGGAACGGGAATAGCATAAGCAAACGTAGAGGCGGGAGGAGCGTGGTGTGTCTGGAGGACCTCTGTGAGTCTTGTGGAGTCATTGGCTGCAGGTGGGCTCTTCCACTCACGAGCTGGGTCTACACCAGGCCTCAGATAGACCCTCTGCCACTTGGGGACTGAATTCCAGAGAGGGCTCATGGTCCTGAGCAGGGGAATCCTGAGCCTGACCGAAGCGGCACGTCTGCGGCTATCCATCAGGGTTTGGGGAGCCTCTGTGGCACGTGTCCCGAGGCCCCAGCCCGACCTCAGTGGATCACTCCACTCCTCATAGAGCACGAGGGGCGTCGAGCTTAGAGGCTCTTCTCCCTCTGTTCCCTCCTCACAGCCACCTGTCACCTCCCGTGAGAACCCCTCCCTCTGGCTGGCTGGTGCTGCAGTGCAAGGCAGGCAGCGTGGTCCTGGACCACTCATAGAGCCCTGGGTGCTCGTGGCATTGCCATGGCAGCAGGGGCTCGAGGGGCAGCCGCAGGAAGGCTGGAACTGCTGTGGTAGTGACACAGGCGGGTTCCCCAGGGTGGGCGGGGTGTGGCTACCACCAACACACTACCCTGCACACACTTGGAGGCACCCTCATTTACTCGTGACCCTGGCTCTGCCACTGATGAGCTTTGTGATCCTGGGAGGTTGTCTAGCCAGTCTGTGCCTCGGTTTCTCCCTCTGTGAAATGGGGCTGATAATAACAGCACCTGCCTGAGGGAATTGCTAGGGGATGAACTGAAATCATTCCGGGGGCTTAGCCCAGCACCTGGCCTGCCCGGGAGTGCATGTGGAATGGCCAGTAGTTCTTGTCACTGTTAGAAGAACAGAGCCAGAAGGGGCTTTGAAGGTTCCTCTGACCCAGGGGTCGGCCTACTGCCTGTTTTGTTCAGAAAGGTCTATTGGAACGTGGCCTCACGCATTCTTTTATGATTGTCGGTGGCTGCTTTTAGGCTGTAGTAGTAGCTGAGTTGAGCAGTTGGGACAGAGACCATCTGGCCCACAAAAACTGAAATATTTACTATCTGGCCTTTTACGAAAAAAATTGCCAACCCTTGTCTATTCCAACTCTTGTTTAGACAGTGAGGCCCAGAGAGAGGAAGGGTTTGCCTGAGGTCACACAGCAGCTCAGTGCCCAGGTCGGTTCTCCCGTACCACCCTGGCCAGAAGTGCCAGGAGAGCTGGTGGCAGGAAAACTCACCCATTCTGTCCCCTCAGCAGACTCTGTCTGCAGGGAGAGGAGTGTAAATCCTGAGTTCTTGCTCCATTTCAGACCCCGAGATGCCTTGTCCTGTTCTATCCTCAGGACACCCCTAGTCTGCCTTGGCTCCCACGCATAGGGGCTCACTGGGGGCCACTGTCAATGTTTGTAGTGATGTGGGGGTGGGGATGTCCTCCGCTTGGCAGGTGAGGAGGCTGAGGCTCAGAGAGGGCAACGGCTTGTCCATAGTCACAGAGCTGCTGCAGAGCAGGGTCAGGACTGACGGCCCACAGCCCCACCCAGAGCGTGACGTCGGCTCTTCAAGCTGTAAACTTTTAGCCAAACAGAAACACTCTCTCCGGAGGAGAAGTGACTTTCCTTATGTTTCTTCATCTCTGCCCTGCTTTGGGGCAGGAAGCTTCAGTTGTTCATTCAACAAATATTAATTGAGCACCTACTGCGTTGCTGGAGGTACGGCGGTGAATAGAACACACCAGCTCCCTGTCCCCAAGGAGCTTCCCCCTTCCCTCCCTTCCTTCCTTCACTTTGCTTGGTAGAGGCTTAATTAATTAATTAATTGATTTTTAATATTTTATTTATTTTTATTTTTGGCTGTGTTGGGTCTTAGTTGCGACACGTGGGATCTTTGTTGCAGCATTCGTGATCTTCCGTTGCAGCGTGTGGGCTTCTCTCTAGTTGTGCAGGCTTCTCTCTAGTTGAGGCGCGTGGGCTCAGTAGTTGTGGCATGCGGGCTTAGTTGCCCCACGGCATGTGGGATCTTAGTTCCCCGAACAGGGGTTGAACCTGTGTCCCCTGCATTGGAAGGTGGATTCTTTACCACTGGACCACCAGGGAAGTCCCTGAGGCTTAATTTATATAGAGTTAAATGCATCAATTTTAAATGTACGTGTTAGTATGTGTTGACAATTGTATATCATCGTGTGACCACCACCTGGGTCAAGGTACAGAACATATCCAGCCCCCAGAAAGTTCCCCTGTGCCCCTTGTCAGGGACCTTCCCCCACCCCCACCCCAGGCAACCACTGGCCTTGTTTCCATCAGTATAGGTTAGTTTTGCCTGCTCTGGAGCTTCATATAAATGTTATGAAGCAGCGTGTACTCCAGAGTCTGGCTTCTTTCCCTGGCATGTGTTGGAGGTTGAGCCCTGTCAACAGGCATGTATCTGTCTGCTCTGTGGTTACTGTGTGGCTGTGAGGTGTGAATGAACCACAGTTTCTGTGTCTATTCACCTGTTGATGGACGTTTGGGTTGTTTTCCTTTGGGACTGTTACGAATAAGACTCTAGGAACGTTCCCATACCTGACTTTTTTTTTTTTTTTTTGCGGTACGTGGGCCTCTCACTGCTGCGGCCTCTCCCGTTACGGAGCACAGGCTCCGGACGCGCAGGCTCAGTGGCCATGGCTCACGGGCCCAGCTGCTCCGCGGCATGCGGGATCCTCCCGGACCAGGGCACGAACCCGTGTCCCCTGCATCGGCAGGCGGACCCCCAACCACTGCGCCACCAGGGAAGCCCCCCATACCTGACTTTTTGTGGGCATCTGCATTTGTTCCTCCTGGGTGTTTATGTCAGAGTGGAATTGCGGGGAAGGGTGTCCCGTTTCAGCCCAGAGTGGTTTTGCTCTCCTGTGTGGGTCACGGGGAATGCAAGATGCCTCTGCTCAGTGATGCTCCAGGCCACACCCAGCACAGCCTTCTGGGGCCAAGACATGTCTGATGGGGTTCCCCTCTCCCCAGATGAGTGATGTGCTCCTGTACACGTATCCCCAGAAGGATGGGAAGTACCGGCTGAAGAACGCATTGGTGGTGGCCAGCATGAAGGTAGATACCTGGGGTGGGTGCCCTGGGGTGGGCGGGGGGACCCCAGGGGAGGCAGAGACACAGCCCTGCTTGTGGAGCTCACAGACGAGCTGAGGTGAGGGAGCCTGGGTTGTGAGTTACAGCAGGATTCTGTTGTAGGTAGTCTAGGGAGAGTGAGGGTGAGGGAGGCCTCCTGGGCGGGGGAGCTGAGTCCCTTAGAGTGGATAATATTTGGACAAATAGGGAAGGGAGAGAAGGAAGGGGTCCTAGGAGGAGGGAAATGCATAAGGAAAGGCTTGGAGGGAGGAAACAAGCAGGTGTTTTTTTTCAATTGTGGTAAAATATGCATAATATAAATTAACCGTTTTTAAGTATACAATTTGACAGCATCAGGTACATTCACGTTGTTGTACTGCCACTGCCACCATCCACCCCAGAAATCTTTTCATCTTTCCAGTGTGAAGCTCTGTCCCCATTAAACACTAATTCCCCATCCCCCCTCCCCTAGGCGCTGGGAGCCACCATTCTACTCTCTTGTCTCTATGAATTTAGCTACTCTAGGGACCTCATATAAGTGGAATCGTATGCGATATTTGTCCTTTTGTGACTGGCTTACTTCACTGAGCATAATGTCCTCAAAGCTCATCCATATGGTAGCAAGTGTCAGAATCTCCTTCCTTTTTAAGGTTGAATAATACTCCATCGTATGTGTAGACCACACTTTGTGTACCCATCATCCATCCAAGGACACTTGGGTTGCCTACACCTTTTGGCTGCTGTGAATAATGTACATGGGAGTGCAAATACCTATTCAAGTGGCAGATGTTTCTTAAATGTGAGAGAGATGCCAGCCCAGCTGGACATTCTCATGGGTGAGCTTGGAGAGAAGGGAAGGTGACACAGCTGTGACCTCACTTGCTGTAACTTGGGTCCCAAATACGGGGCTGGTTGGGAGCTGATGGGGATTCTCAATGAGCAGGAAGTTTTAGGAAGTTAATTCCAGCCCAGCGTGGGGACAGGGTCAGAGAGGGGAGCCCTCAAGTGGGGGAACTGGGTGCGGGCTGTCATTTGGGAGGGTGGAGGGACGGGAGGGAAAGAGCTGTAGGAGCCCTGCAGGGGCTTTCCTGCTCCTGAGGCTCCTAACCTGGCGAAGGGGAAGGGAAGTACCTGTTCAGCTGGGAGGCGGCTTCCCTTTTTGAACCAAAGCTTCTGCTCAGGAGTCTGTGACAGAGGCTGTGAGGGAGGGTGGCCACTGGACAGGTACTTGTCCAGAACGATGGGTTCTAAGAGGGCTGCTCGTAGCCTTCCTGGGTGTGGGCTGGTGGCCACAGAGTTGGAGTCGGCAGCCGAGCCCTCACCGCACGCGTGCGCGCACACACACACAAACACACACACACAAACACACCCTCCCCCATCTTCCACATAAGAAGGGTTTGCCCTTTACAGTGAGGAAACTCAGGCTCAGAGTGGGGCAGTGGCAGGACCCCTCCCACCCCCATCCTGAGGGGCCGCTGTTGGTTTCCAGGTCAGCCGCCCTGTGATGGAGAAAGTGCCCTATGCCCTGAAGATCGAGACTTCCGAGTCCTGCCTGACCCTGTCTGCAAGGTAGGAGGAGGGGAGAGGAGGGGGGGTCTGGGGCAGAAGGGGCAGGGTTTTGCTGGCGCGAACATGTGGAATAACAGGTGCTGGAAGCGGTGTCATTTTTATTTCGGTATCCTTTTGGGTAAAGGACTTTTGTCTTTTCATTATTTCTTGTTCTTTTTTGGATCACAGACCTCTTGGAGAATCTGGTAAAACTATGGCTTCTGTCCCCAGAAAAAAAATGAGCATACACATAAAACTTTACATAGAATCTCAGGGGTTTCCAGAGCCCGTTGCTTAAATATAAAAATATCTCATCGTTGTAAAACCCTAAGGATTATCGGGTCTTTGCAGCAGTAAGAAAAGTTACAGTCAGTGAAAAGTGCAGAGTGCACCTTAGTTCATAAAATGGTCTGCGTTTAGCCTTCCAGGTCTGGAGAGTGAGAGAAAAATAAGGAGTGAGCATTCATCATTTTACTTTCCCTGTTTGGGAGTAAGGCCTTTCTATCAGAGATGGCCGTTTTCTTTAGGCCCTCGAGCTCTGCCCCAGGGACCCCTCCTCGCTGGCTTCTGGCAGAGAAAGGGCTCCCTCCTCCCTCTTTCAGGGCAACGCCAGGTCAAGCCGGGGTGCGGAGGGGGGGCTCAGAAACCAGGGAGCGGGGGCTCCTGCCAGGGGCCTCTCTGGGCACAGTAGGGGTACAGAGTTCCCCAGGTTGGGGTGTCTTCCCTCCCAGCCAGCGTGTGACCCGGGCGGCAGCAGGTCCCTTTGTGGGCGTGGTTCTGGGTGTGGGATGGGACTTCCGGCCTGACGCACACGCTCTCTCATAGATGCGCTTTCCCGTCCTCAGTGCCCAGTCCTGTGCTGAGGATACAAACTGTCTAAGCCTTGATTTGCTCAGAAGAGCCCACTTTACGGGTTGGAAAGTTATGACCTAGCAGAGCATAACTGCTGTAATAGTAGTGATGACAAAGGTGACATGCCCTGGGCACCTGCCAGGTGTCAGGTGCCTCCTCGGATCCTCAGCACCACCCCTGGAGGTGGGGCCTGCAGCTCCTCCCATGTGCAGGGAGTTGAGGCCTAGAGAGGGGTTCCACATCCATGTGAGGCAGAACTGGTGTTCAAACGCAGGACTGTGTGAGCCAGAGCACTTCTCCACTCCTATCTACTGCCTGAGGGGGTGGAAATAGCCTTGGAAATTCTAAGGAGTGACCCCTCCATCTGGGGAAGTGAGGGAAGGCTTCCTGGAGGAGGTGATGCCTGGGTGGGTTTCCATGGCCTCTCCTCTCCTTATCTCTAGGTAAAATCAGGGGCATGAGGAGGCCCAGGGTATGGTTTCCTTTTGCCCAGCCGTGAAGTGAGGAGAGTGACAGGCCACGCTCAGCCCTTCAGGTGGGGCTGCCCATCTCTCCTAGGCAGAGGCACTGCCCTTTGGCCAGTGGCCTCAAGGAGCCACTGTCACTGTCAGGCCGGTCACCTTCCTGCTAGCCCCAGATACTTCACGCTGAAGCTTCCAGGGGGCTCGTGCATCTCCTTCTAGGGATGTGGCGTCTGGCTGCCCACCGCCCTCCCTCCCAGGCCACACTGGTCCCTTCTTCTGGTTTGAGTCCGTACACTTCGTATGGGGTGGGAACGACATCTAGGGGGCTCTGTGAGAATTTCCACTCTGAAGCTGCTCTGGGGCGGCTCAGGCCAGGTGTGGCTCTCACCACTCAGGAGACCCTGCCGAGCTTGGAGCGGGGATGGGAAGTCTTCGTTTTGGATGAGTGAGTGGGAAGTTGTGTGGGAAACTGAGGAGGAAGATGGAGAGAGTGGGACGGTGGCCGTTGCCAGCATTTATCCACCCACCCTCCCAGTGGTACCCGGCCCTCAGCCCCCTGCCAGCCTGCCCTCCTAAAGTGTGGGACCCCTTGCTTTTGCACGGTGCTGTGTCCTCGACAGAGTCCTCCATACCACACGTGTCATTTGGTCCCTACAACAGCCCTGGGAGTTAGAGGAGCAGTGTTGGATGTTCCGTTGTTACAGGCAGAGCCCGAAGACAAGTAACGTTTGGGGCCGCCTGCTCGGAAGCAGAGGTGCCGCGGTGCAAGCCTTGGCCCGTCTGGCGGGTGGCTGGGCTGGCCAGTGGGGTTTCAGGCATGGGGGAGAGAGGCTCTGGTGTGGGGGAGGGGCGGGGGCCCCCAGGACGTGTTCCGCCCCCAGAGGGCGGAAGGCAGAGCCCTTGTGTACCCCTCGCTCACTCCAGCTCGTGCCCGCAGCTCCTGTGCAGAGAGGGACGAGTGGCACAGCTGTCTAAGCAGAGCCCTCCCTGAGGATTACAAGGCCCAGGCCCTGGCTGCCTTCCAGCACAGCGTGGAGGTGAGCGGGCTTTCTGGGGCATCCGTCTCACAGACCTGGGTTTCCCTGGGGCCCTTGCACACCCACGAGGCTGCGCATCTCCTTCCTTCAGGACCCTGGGTCCTCCCCGTGCCCGGCTCAGGGTGATCACTGTGCAGCCCAGAGCCTGGCACCTACGGCTCTGTTTGTAACCGAGGTCAGCTCCCTGGGGGTTGCAGGGGAGCCTGTAGAAGTGGAGTCCACCCCGCCCACACACGTGCACACCCCGTATGGGGTAGGGGGGTACCCATCCAGTTGGTCTCCTGACCCCACTGCTTGCCGAATTCCGCTGTTCCAGATACGGGAGAGGCTGGGGGTCAGCCTGGGGGAGAGGCCCCCGACCCTAGTGCCTGTCACACACGTGATGATGTGCATGAACTGCGGCTGTGACTTCTCTCTCACCCTGAGGCGCCACCACTGCCATGCCTGCGGAAAGGTGAGTCCCCGTCAGGGGGCTGTGGGCGTGGCGGTGGCGGCAGGTGGGGACCGGGGGGCGTCCAGCAGCTGCTGCGTGTCGGGCCCAGAGTGGGGCATGTTCACACCAACCCTGTGAAGTTAATTCCCCTTTTAGTGATACCCTCCCGCCAGGACTCCAGATCCCAGGCCCATCCCACTACACCAGCAAGCTCTCAAAAGGAAGTCGTAGCGGATGTGGTGGTTATCCTGGGATGAAAAGCATCCTGTCACGGTTAAGGGCCCGGGCTCATCAGAAAAACAGATCAGCTTACAGCATGGTGATGATAGTTAGCAAAAGTGTAGTGTATATTTGAAAGTTGCTAAGAGAGTAGATCTTAAAAGTTCTCATGGCAAGAAAAGAAAATTGTAACTGTAAGTGGTAGATGGATGCTAACTGGCCATTGTGCTGATCATTTCATCATACAGTCTCCCTTGATATCCACAGGGGATTGGTTCTAGGATCCTAGGATCCCTGTGGCTACCAAAATCCGAGGATGCTCAAGCCCCTTATGTAAAATGGTGTAGTAGTTGCATGTAACCTACACACATCCTCCCATATACTTTAAGTCATCTCTAGATCGCTTATAATGCCTAATACAATGTAAATGCTATGTGAATAGTTATAAATACAGCATGAATTCCGTGTAAACAGTGGCCAGCACACGGCAAATTAACATTTTGCTTTTGAAACTTTCTGGAATATTTCTAATATTTTTGATCCACAGTTGGTTGAATCCATGGATATGGAACCCACAGACATGGAGGGCCCACTGTATATATGTATATTGAATCATACATTGCACACCTGAAACTAAAATAATGTTATGTATCGCTTATATCTCAATTTTTAGAAAAGAAAAACAGATAAGCACCTGCACAGAAACATAATTACTGTGCTCAGAGCACGGGGCCCTGGAGGAGGTGGGAGCGAGCGGGCGGGGGGCGCAGTCGCGTCGCTGTGCGCGTGCTGGGAGGGTGAGACCCTCTGACACGCATCACCCCACCAGATCGTCTGCCGGAACTGCTCAAGGAACAAGTACCCTCTGAAGTACCTCAAGGACCGCATGGCCAAGGTGTGTGACGGCTGCTACGGGGAGCTGAAGAAGAGGGGCGGGGACATCCCAGGCCTGATGAGAGGTACCGGGGACCACCCTCCCTTTCTTCCCCACGTGGCTTCTCCCAACCACCTTCCTGGGGAGGCTCTGAACAAAAGCAGCCCTCAAGGAGGAAACCATTTCCCCAAACGTTGGTTTTGTAGAAAGTGCATAGGTGCACCCAGAGGAAGGGTTCCACGGACAGCTAAATTTGGGAAACGCTGGGTCCACGCGTCTGTGGCGAGGACGGCTGGCCAGCGCTCACGTCTGCTCTGCGTAGCGGCCCTCTCTGCAGGCCTGTGTTCTGTGGGGCCTTTTTTCAATAAGGATGACAAGATGGAGAGCAGAGGCATCATGGTCGCGGCGGGGCTGAGGGTCCTCCAGTAAAGGAGCCCGAGGCAGCTGAGCTGGCCTGTGAGAGCCCGCGCGTAGGGGACAGGCTTCGGCAGAGCAGGGCCAGCTGGAAGGAAAGCAGGTGGATCCTGGGCCTAAAACCAGACTCCCCCTCCCCCACCCCCCGGGGCCACCTGAGGCCATTGGAGAGGACAGTCCAGCCTCATAGAGACTCGGAGAAGAGGGGCTAGCCAGCACTCAGGGAAGGCCTGCCCCCAGCCCCGCCTTTGTGTTAGCAGAGGGGGCTGTGCCCGTCTTTCTGGTCACACTGAACCGCCCCAGTGAGTCTGGGTCCCATCTCGGGAGGGACGGGGGCTCAGATTTTACAGACACGTGGCTTCCGTGCCCATCCGCGTGGACTCTCACCTCCCTTCCGCCGCTTGTCTTGCTGCAGGGCGGCCCGTGAGCATGAGCTTCCCCCTGTCCTCCACCCGCTTCTCGAGTAGCGCCTTCTCGTCCGTCTTCCAGAGCATCAACCCCTCAGCCTTCAAGAAGCAGAAGAAAGTCCCTTCGGCACTGACCGAGGTAAGGCAGGTGGGGCTACCTGCATGGGAGGCTGGGGATTGAGACGTTTCTCGGTCCTTCTCAGTGGACAGGGATTGACCCCCCGCCCAAGCCGGACCAGGCTCTTCAGGACAAAGAGGATCCCTAATGGGAGGCGTCCCGACTCACGCTAACAAAGGCAGCCCTGAAGCACGGGCCCGTCTCCTGGGTGACCTAGAAGACACCTGTTGGTGGCAGAGGACAGGAGCCCAAGTGGTTGTAGGTGGTGCTAGGAGACAACTCTCCCATCCTTCTCTGCACCTGTCCCCCCAGCCTAGACCTAGTCCCCAGGGTTACTGCACAGATGGCCCGGGCACTTGGGTCTAAAGCCGTTTGTCCTGGCTCAGGTCTCCCACGTCAGCCCTTCCCTGCCCCCGCCACCCGCCACCGAGCTTTGCACCATTCTCTCACCCTGGGGGTCCCGCACGGGCTCAGGTGGTGAGCCTCCTAAAGGTCGTGGGGCTCTTTGCAGGAAACCTCAGAATTAGCTAGACTAAATTCCGTTCTGGAAACAGGACCAGATTACATGTGTTTATTCTAATCACAACCACAAACAAATGTGTGCCACGAATATACATGCTGTCAAAAGAAGAGTGATCAGCTGTTTCCAAGTTTTTTCATTAATATTCATTATTGAGTAGCAGGTGGTAATAAAAAAGTGTTAGGGGTGCAAATTTTAAATGAGTACACTTCTGTCCGTTAACTTAATTCCTTTGCATTTAAAAAATCTTACAAATAACACATATGTGATAAAATTTTTTTCACAACACAGAAGACTATATGATAAAAAGTGAGTTTCTCTCCCTCCCCAAACTCCTTCAGTCCTACCCCTCAAAGGTAACCACCATCAGGTTTCTTATGGACCCTTCCAGAAATTTTTGTGCATGTACATAATAAAGATAGACGATCATAGATCCTTTTTTTTTACCCAAAAGATGATATACTGGGTCCTCTGTACATTTCTTCCCGTTAATTTATCTTCGATATTATTATTTCACAGTAGTTCATACACATAAATCTCACACTTCTTGCGTTGTATGGCTGTCTCATCATTTAATTAACTAGTAGTCTCTTTCCACAAATTGAGAAAAGATCACCCTCTCACTCACACCGTGGTGTCTGCATGAGCTGAGCTCATAGAACCTGAGTGTTCTGTGGGTGCAGAGTTCGAGAACCGTTCTCACTCTTTGGGCATCCGGGCACTATGATCCTGGTGCTGTGTAGATCTGCCCAAAGTGACAACCTTTTTGTTATTCAGCGAAGACTACCCCATGGGCTCTGCAGCAGCCCCAGAAGAAACAGGCGCCCGTCTCCCTCTGCCCTCTCCTCTTCCCCCAGGAGCTCCACCTCAGCAGTGAGGTCTGCTTCCCATGGGAAGGTCTGCAGGCATGCTGCCCCTGGAGCGTCTGTCAGGGAGGGAGATCGCAGAGTCGGTTTCCCTGATGTGTTCTGTCCATTCTGCCTTTCTCACTCTGGGAGCTGCTCCAGCAGGTCAAGTGTGGGGAGAGAAGTCGAGTCTGGTGTTAGGAGTCCTGGGACCCGGAGAGGGGCAGGTTCCTTTCCTGGTACTTCTCGAAACACCCGGCTCGTTGTAGCTTCCTCTCCCTACACTGAAGTTAGCTGACCTTCGAACATTTGCTGAGAGATCTGAGTTCTTACCCTCTCTTCAACTAAGTCAGGATTTGACCTGTGGTAGATCCCTCCATTCCTCTGGGCCTCAGTCTCCCCACCTGTAAAATGAGAAAGTGAGATGAAATTATTTCAAAACCTGGCTTTATTGCTCTCATAGTAAGGTGGGTATTTGTGGAGCACTTACTGTGGGTCAGGCACTGTACCTGACAGGTACGCGTCTTATGTCACTTAATTCCAGTTTTACTAGTAAGGACACTGAGACTTTGAGGAAGTAAGTGGCCTGACATTACCCTTCTAGTAGCTGGTAGAGCCTGTGCTGGAGCCCTAGACTGGTCCTACTCCAAGCCTGTGTTCTTAGCCCCCATATGAAGCCTGTTCAACAGACCACACCCACTACTACTACTACTTAGAGGAGTTAAACTCATTAGGCAGGAGATCGTAAAACCTTTCAGATAAACAGTAAAAAAGGGATCCCCTCTTAAATACAAGAAAGAAATAAGCTGAAAAGTATAAGAATCAATTTTAGAAGGAAGAAACTTTCCCCCAGATATCTGCAGTTTTGTCATTTGGGGGCTTGGGGGTTGAGGGCAGGGAACCAGGAATCTGAATCTCCACCAGGGGGCAGCACGCCTGCAGGCAGTTTTTGATTCCTGTGTCTAGGGTCCGCAAGTCCTGTCAGTAAATCCTGTCTCTCAGACATGGTACAGTTTTGCTGCCTTTGAGGTGCTGGGTGGATCCCGAGGTCATCCAAGTCTCCGATTCCAAAGCAGTGTAAACACCCCGCCAGCGGGTTCACAGTGTCCTTTGGGCTCTGTGTAAACTGTGTCTACGACCCGGTGCCCTGACCGCCCTGCTTCCGTCTGCCAGGTGGCCGCCTCCGGAGAGGGCTCCGCCATCAGCGGTTATCTCAGCCGCTGTAAGAGAGGGAAGAGGCACTGGAAGAAGCTCTGGTTTGTCATCAAAGGCAAAGTACTCTACACCTACATGGCCAGTGAGGTAGTGTGCTTCCTGCTTTCTCTCCTCTCCCGTGAGGGCCCGTGGGTTAAGCTCGTGCCTCAGACTGTCTATGTGGGGTGTGCACTGCGCCCCACCAGAGGGAGGTGTGAGTCCTGCATCTGGTTCCCACGTCCGTCAGGTGTTTACTGAGGGATGCCATGTGGCTATGCAGCCATGTGTCCATTTCCAGTCTGAGTAATTTACCGTTTCTTTGTGGGGCTAAGGTGGTACAGCAGGCAGGCCTGTGCAGCATAGCATTTGGATATCACAGCCCCAGCATGCAGGACAAGCTGGCACTCCCTAAAAGAGAGCTCCTTTCTGTTCTCCCCTTCAGTTGTTTGAGACAAAATTCAGCAGCTTGGAGGAAGCTACCATACTTACTTACTTATTTATTTATGGTTGCATCGGGTCTTAGTTGCGGCATGCTAGATCTTCATTGCAGCGCATGGGCTTCTCTCTAGTTGTGGCGCATGGGCTCCAGAGTGCTCGGGCTCTGTAGTGGAGGCGCACGGGCTCAGTAGTTGTGGCGCGCGGGCTTAGTTGCCCCATGGCATGTGGGATCTTAGTCCCCCAACCAGGGATCGAACCCGCGTCCCCTGCATTGGAAGGCGGATTCTTAACCACTGGACCACCAGGGAAGTCCCCCTTCTTTACTTTTTGTCTGTGCATTTGTCAGGGAACTATATTGCCTCGTGGTAACTCTTCTGCTAAGTAAAACTCAAGATTATATATATATCATAGAACATCTTACATTTACATCTACTAAAATATCCGAGAGAGGGCCTTGGTCAAGCCTGCTTCTGGAGTAGACAGGTGTGAGCTTGGCTGTACAGCATGGGGCGCTCTGGTCCTGGCCCAGGCTGAACCTGTGGGATAATGTGAAAGATTTCCGTGTCCAGGCCCCACCATCTGATGGTTTCCACAGGCGAAATCCGCTTTGAAAATGGGACTTAAATGCATTCTGCCCAGCTGCACAGGGTAGGTGCTTTACCCACAAGGATGTGCACATCAGCACAGGGCTGGCCCTTCTCCCCTGACTGCAGATGCTGGCATCCAGGCAGAAGGCACTGCCTTCTTCCGGGCATAAAGCTTCCCTCATGAGGGGCCTGCAGCTGTGCCGGCTGCAGTCAGCCCCATCCTCAGGGATCCCAGGGGCCAGGAGGGACGCAGACACACAGAGGGGACCCACTGTGGGCCTGAGTGACTCGGGCACTGTGTGAGGCAAGCCCTCCCTGAGGGGGCCTTTCACTTACGGGTCCACAGATGGGGCTCTCCGTGCTGAGGAGAATGTGGATCTTTCTGGAACAGACTGAAATGTGCTGCAACCCAGAGCGGCATCTTCCTAAGTAGGCATTCCACAGGACACCCGCAGGGGCCCTCTGAGAACTGGGTTCTGAGAGAAGCCTGGGTAGACAGTTTGTGGGACTTCTTACAGTAGTGCTTTTGAGCCTCTAACGAACAACGGCGTGTTGTGGGTCCCCAGGATGTGGAGAGTCCCAAGGTGGCCTGACAGCAGGCCCTTCCTCACAGAGCATCTCGTGGAAAACACACTTGGGGAAGAAATGCTGGCTTAGACAGATGAACAAAGCCTGGTGATAATTAACCAACCACCAGAGAGAGTGGATCCTGTTTGAGAATGGAAAACGCAGAGGCTCCGGGTCCTGAGCAACAGTTGTCATGGAAGTGAGAGTGTGGGTTAATTTTAAAAGACAGATTTAAGTATGCTTCCAAAGCCGCTTCTTCAGAGAGAGGAACTTGTACAGTTTCTCAATAAGCTTAAACCAGTGACAGGACCAAGCTTTCAAATTCTATCAAAGAAAAGAATTTGATAAAATGGATAGCCAGTTTTCACTGTCTACACTACCATGAACCCTGTCATGTACCCTGAGGTAACCCAAACCAGATGTAACTTGCTCTCAGTAACAGTCCTGGGAGAGAGAGACTATCAGAAATACACAGGAATCTTTTAAATTTTTTCCAATATTTTATTATTTAGTTAATATATTTATTATTATTATGTTTAAAAGATTTCAAACATAAATGTTGAAGGAATTTTACAGTGAACTGTCTTATAACCATCAACTAGATTATACAATTAACATTTTATTATACTTCCTTGAACAAATATCTATCTATGCATCTCTCATCCATCTTACTTTTTGATGCTTTTCAAGTATACTTCCACCTAAGAGTTCAATATTTCTGTATCTTTTTTTTCTTTTGAGGTACAATTTATATATAATGAAGTACACAAATCATAAGGATACTATCTGTTGAGTTTTGACTAATGAATACCCCTGTAAATCCCCACCTCACCCCATCCCCAGAGACAACACACTGTTTTGATTTTTTTCCTACTGTATATTATCTCTTTTAGATCTTCATACAGATGGAATCATGTGTGACTTCTTCCACTCAGCATGTTTTTGAGATTCATTCATGTTGTTGCATACAGTAGTAGGTCATTTCTTTTATGACTGAGTAGTACTCCATTTTGTGAATATACCAGTTTGTCCATTCACCAGTTGAAGGACATTTGAGTTGTTTCCAATTTGAGGCGGTTATGAATAAAGCCAATTTAAACTTTTGCATACAGGTTTTTGTGTGAAAATAGGTTTTTATTTCACCTTGGATGAATACCTAGGATTGGAATTTCTGGATCACAGAAGGGTATATATTTGGCTTTTAAGAAATTAGCAGACATTTTTCCAGAATGGTATAGCGTTTAACAGTCCCTGCAACAGTGTAGGTAAATTTGGGAGTTCTGGTTGTTCCATGTGTTTGTCAGCACTTGGTGTTGTCAGTCTTTAATTTAGCCATTCTGGTGAAGGTATAGTAGTATCTTAATGTGGTTTTAATTTAGATTTCCCTAGTGACTAATGATATTTTTCATGTGTCTGTTGGCTATATATATATTTCTCTTTGAGAAGTGTCTGTTCGGATCTCTTGCCCATTTTTTAGAGTAGATTGTTTGTTATTGAGTTACAGGAATTCTTTCTGTAACTTGGCTACCAGTCTTTTATCAGATAAATGTTTTGTGAATATTCTTTCCCAGTCTGTGGCTTGTCTGTTCATTTTTTTAAATGAATGAATGAGTCAGTCAATCTTTTGGTGAACAGAAGTTTATAACTTTAATGAGGTCAATTAATGTTTTCTTTTTTGGCTATTGCTTTCGTGTCCTAAGAAACTTCCGACTACTGTAAGTCACAAAGTTATTTTCCCCATATTTTCTTTTGAAAACTTTACTGTTTTAGCTTTTACATTTAGGTCTATCTCAAATTAATTTTTGTGTATGGTGTGAGATAGGGGTCAAGGCTTATTTTTTCCCCTATGGATATCCAGTTGTTCCAGCACCATTTGTTGAAAAGACTTTCCTTTCCTTATTGGATTATTTTGGTGTCTTTATTAAATATTAAATGACTAAGTGTGGGTCTATTTCTGGGCTCCCTATTCTGTTTTACTGATATATTTACGAAACCTTATGCCAATACCATACTGTCTTATTACTATAACTTTATATAGTAAGCCTTAAGTCAGGTCGTGTAAGTCCTCCAACTTTGTTCTTTTTAGAGGTTTCAGTACAATTTTGAATTAATTGGCAAGCGTGAGCGTCCTCTTGCTTTGTCTCAATCTTAAGGGAAAAGGATTCACTATTTCGCTCTTAAGTATGATGTTACTGGTAGGTATTTTATAGATGCCCTTTGTCAGATTAAGGAAGTTCCCTTCTATTCCCAGTTTGCTATGAGTTTTTATCATGAATGGATGTTGAATTTCGTCAAAAGTTTTTTCTGATCTAGCAGTCTTTTTTTTTTTAAACATCTTTATTGGAGTATAATTGCTTTACAATGGTGTGTTAGTCTCTGCTGTATAATAAAAATATGGAACGCTTCACCAATTTGCGTGTCATCCTGGCTCGGGGGCCATGCTAATCTTCTCTGTATCGTTCCAATTTTAATATATGTGCTGCCAAAGCGAGCACTGATCTAGCAGTCTTTGAAAATTGATTCCCTTTTAGGCACAAACTCTACTCCCCCTCCTCCTCCTCCCACAATCATTCTAATGTGCTTAACTAATTATATCTCTTCGTTTATGTGTGATTTTATAAAGCTGTATGCTTTATGAACATGTATTTTGACATAAATATGTGTGTATAAAAATATCTTTATATATAAAAAGCTCTTTCTCTTTCCACTAAGCACTGTGATTTTAAGATTCATCTGTGTTCTCTGGGTACATCTCACCGAATTGTTAGCAGCTCTATAGCACGAACACCCTGAGCGCTCCATATTGAAGCACTGTGAAAGAGGGCCTGGGGGGATGAGTACAGAATACGTTAACAAGGGTAACACTAGCAATCTGAGTCACTGATCGAGTCAGCGGAAAGAATGTGGGGTTTTAGAAAGTGGCCACGAGTCCAAACACTGGCTCTGCCCCTTACTCGCTGTGTGATCTTGGGGAGTTATTTACCTTCTTTGAGCCTCAGTTTCTTCTTAGAATGGGGGTGACACCTTCTATGATTGTTAGAAGATTAAACAAGATAATGTGAAAGTAAAAGTGCCTGGACCCTAAATGCTGTCACAAAATGTTAAGTTTCTTTTCCTCCTCGTGACTGGTGCTGGCGGGGAAGTGGGAGGGAAGAGTATGTGTGTGCTAACTGCATCGTTGCCAGAGATGCCCCACACAGAGGGGCTCGTCCTGCATGTTACGTTGGAAGCATCAGTGGTTGCTAAGCTGCTGACTGGGTATCTTGCCGTGTTTAACCTCAGTTTTCCCTTTGCCTCCCTGCAGGACACAGTGGCCTTGGAGAGCATGCCCCTCCTAGGTTTCACCATTGTGCCAGAGAAGGAGGAAGGCAGCAGCGAAGTAGGACCTATTTTTCACCTTTACCACAAGAAAACCGTATTTTATAGCTTCAAAGCAGAGGATACCAATTCGGCTCAGAGGTACCAAAATAACCAGTCGTGCGTTTCCTTGCCTCTCTCTCAGAGGGGAATGAGCTGTCACCCTGGGCTTTGGCTTCTGTTCTCCATCCATCCTGTCCTCTCAAGCCCCCTCGGGCCACAGCAGAACAGCAGATTTAAACTCACAGGCAGACCTCAGACATATTGCGGGTTCGGTTCCAGACCACCGCAATAAAGCGAATGTTGAAGCAAAGTGAGTCACAAACTTTTTGGTTGGCCAGTGCATAAAAAGTTACGTTTATACTGTAGTCTACTACCTCTGCGGTAGCATTACGTCTAAAAAAATGTACATACCTTAATTTGAAAAAACTTTACTGCTAAAAAATGCTAACCATCATCCGAGCCTTCAACAAGTCATGATGTTTTTGTAATAGTAACATCAAAGATCACTGGTCACAGATCACCATAACAAATACAGTAACAATGGAAAAGTTTGGAATATTGTGAGAACTGCCAAAATATGATACAGAGACACAAACTGAGCAAATACTGTTGGAAAAATGGTGCTGCTAGACTTGCTGGACATAGGGTTTCCACAAACCTTCAATTTATAGAAAATGCAGTATCTCCGAGCACAGTAAAGCAAAGCACAATAAAACGAGGTCTGCCTGTATCATGACTCATTCATACAGGTGTGCATTGATTCAGCAATCTTTGCACTGTACTCTAGGCGTTTTGCTAAATGCTAGGGAAACAAATATAGTAGGACACGGTTGCTGGCTTCAGGCTAATAATAATGTAGTCTCATCATTCATGGGTTCCGTGACCAGAGTTCCAGGCAGAGCCTCAACACCAAGTGTCCCCTCTCTTCTGCATTGCAGGTGGATCGAAGCCATGGAAGATGCAAGTGTGTTATAGCAGTTATCAAGCACGTGGACTCAGAGTACACTCTTAGGTTGATGCGTGGACCCTTCCAGAAGCCAATCTGTGTCTCCACTCATCCGGACACACATCTCGATTCAGCATGGGGCCTGACCTTGTTTGCTGTAACCCCTCTCTCACACCTTCACAAGTGGAACCCTTAAGGGATATTTATGGACCTTTTCTGTCTTCGTGTTTTCCACCCCTGCCCCAGGCATAAACTATTTCCTTTTCCAGTAGCGAGTTAAAATTTAGTAACACGAAGACGTGGAAACCAATAGAGAAGTACATTTTAGAAATGCAAGCTTTTTAGTAGAAACAAGCTTTTACAATTTTTACTCCTGGTAAACATGATGACCCTTCATGTTGTTGATGTCAAGTGCCTCAGGTGAAATGAGAAACAGCCAGCAAATAACAGCTACTCTCATCAAAAGCACTTTATTGTTTTACTGAGCAACAACCTCCAGTTTTATTTTTTCCAAGGGATTTACTTAAGTAAATGGTAGATGGAGTCCTGTGGACTAATTTGCCACCAGTACTGGCTGTGGCGCCAGGAGGCGACACCAGGAGGGTCTCCCTTACCACGGAGGGTGCAGGGCCACGTGGCACTGGAGCACAAGGGGAGGACTCTCTCCTCCAAGTGCCCACTCGACCTGCAGACCAACAGGGCTTCCGAAAGGAGATGTTCCGTCCTCCCCACGGCGGTCCCAACACCAGAGTAGTGTGGGAAACTCCGCTGCTGGCAGATCCAGCCCCCGCCCCCGGAGGTCACTGCAGACCCTCCGAAGAGACAGGGGTCTGCTTTAATTTATTGTGTGCCTTCCTGAGTTTACCCCGCACAAGCTGACGTCGTTATGCTTGTGAGAACTGTTCTTGTTTTTGACACGGTGATCCTTCTGCTGTACTCCTGAATCCTTGAAAGAGACAAAAGGAGAGAAAATAAGATGCAGTCAGAAGGTGAATTCGTGGTCTTGGCCAGTGGCTCTGGACACAGTGAGGGAGCACAGAAATAGCGGCTTGAAGATCCTCTCTGGGCGCCTGGGGCTCAGTCACCTCCCCGCTGATGACTGCTGCCCACGATGCTGGACGTGTTTTTACATAAAGCAGAGTGGTGGGGGGACTCCTTGTTACTCTCATCGAAATAAAAAACAATCATCACATTTTCTGATGTCCTGTCCCCATCTTCCTGCTGCCCTGTCCCCTAAAAAAGGCATTTGCTGACAAACATTTTGTAAAAAGCACCATCTCCAGGAGTTATTTACATTAAATATTTTTAGGGGAATTTTTTTTTCTAGTTTGCAGTTCTTTTTAAAATGTTTGGTTAAACATTTAATTAATGATTCAAACTAAGTGATTAGAGAGGCCTTCTTATTAATTTTTGAGGACTTTCATTTTCATCGTCAGACATATTGAAATGGGCCTTCTAGACCCTCTGAGCCTTTAGAAAGCACAGCAAGACTTCAGCACAAGAGAGTGGGCGCTTCTCCAACCTGCCCGTGCCACTGCCCATTGTCAGTTTCTGAGCTCCAGGTAGAATTATGTCTGGAAGTCATCTGGAAGGCCTCTTTTACTGTATAACATCCTATTTCTGATACTCTAAAGAAGATGTGATAGGGCTTTTATTCTCAGTGAATAGTTAACCCTAATAAAAACACCTGGGTTGTAGCTAAAACATACTGGTTGGGTTTTGTCAAAGGAAGTAGCCACAGAGGTCCTCCACAGCTCGCATGTGACTGGGCGAGGATCTGCCTGGTTACCTGGGCCTTGTTTTCACCTGCCCTCCCTGTGGTTCTGTGTGGACGCATTTCAGCCGATTTCTACTGGTTGATTTGGTTCATTGTCCCTCCCCTGCCCTTCTCTCTGTCCAGCTCATTTTACATGTTCATGTCACCGTCCACTGGGTGAGCCCAGAGTAACTCGGGCCCAGAGGCTGGAGGAGTGGCTGCCCAAGGCCCCACGATACCTGCTTTGCCCCCCTGCTCCCCAGGCACAGGGCAGCCCCTGGGCCCATCCCCAGCAGAGGCTGTGTTTCTAGAGAGGAAGCTGTGCTGTGGCTTGGAAACCAGAACACACTCCAGGAGCCCTGAGCCCCGGTGCCTTCACCTGTCACCCAGAGACCCTTCCAGCTTCCCAAAGAGATCAGGGGACACAGCGCACACCGGGCGTTTGTGGAAGTGGACCGAAGTCTGTGACACTGGAAAGCAGGTAGCACTTACTTTACACTCTGGTGGTTTCACAGCTTTCCTGAGGCTGGATGTGTCTCTCCAGTCTGGACTGGTCCTCATAAGCAGGAAGAACTCTGTTCGTTGTCACTAACGCAGAGCACACTGGAACATGGTAGTGTCCCGGGACACTGATTGAGTTCCTGGGTCCTAATAAGTCTTCTATTAATACATGTCAGAAATATACTCTGAGTTGTTCTGCTGAGGCTGACAGATTGCCTGACCACTCGTTCTCCTTTGCATGCAGCCTGGGCAGGTGAGGCGTGAGGGGCTGATGCCCAGGTGGCGTGCTGGTGTGCACCGACCCCGACGGCCCTGCTGTAGCCCCAGAAGCAGATCAGAGTCCTTTTCCCATCTAGTCCAGCCTCTCGTTTGATTGACAGTGTAAATGGCATCACTGAACACTGAGGCCCTACGTGCGGACTGAGGCCACATGGGCTGGGAGTGGTAGGAGCTGATGGAACCCGAGTTTCTTTTTTTTCTTTTTTTTTTTAAATTAATTAATTTATTTTTATTTTTGGCCGCGTTGGGTCTTTGCTGCTGTGCGTGGGCTTTTCTCTAGTTGTGGCGAACGGGGGCTACTCTTCGTTGCGGTGCATGGGCTTCTCATTGGGTGGCTTCTCTTGTTGCAGAGCACGGGCTCTAGGCGCGCGGGTCAGTAGTTGTGGCACGAGGGCTCAGTAGTTGTGGCTTGTGGGCTCTAGAGTGCAGGCTCGGTAGTTGTGCACGGGCTTAGATGTTCCGTGGCACGTGGGATCTTCCCAGACCAGGGCTCGAATCCGTGTCCCCTGCATTGGCAGGCGGATTCTTAACCACTGCGCCACCAGGGAAGCCCCCGAGTTTCTGCTGTGGGGCAAAGTCAACCACATGCTGGAATATTCTTCCCTTCACGGATTCAGCCTGTGATATGCGGCTGCTGTGAGCAGGGAAACTTCTGTGCTTCCACGTATTAAGTGTCAGTCAGGAGGACAAGTGTATCCACACTAAGACGTCTGTTTCCAATAGCAAGTAAAGGGAAACCAACCTCACACTGGTTTAGACAGTTAGGAAATCAGCTCAACAAGAAGTGGGAAAGCAGGGCAGGTGCAGGGCTGGACAGTATCCCCCAAGCTCCAAGCTCTTTGGGTTACTGACCTGTCGTCCGTTGTCAGCTTGATTCCAGGGCTGGTTCCCAAGAGGCTGACCGGTGACTGCCCCCAGTGATGGGAGCTACCGCTGGCCTATTCACAGCCCCCAAGGAGGGGGCTCAGCTCCCTGTAGCTTCTTCTTAGAAGCACCCAGAAGACCCTCCACAAGACTCCAGGTCCACACTTACTGAGCTGTCACTGCAAAGGGCACCACTATGACTGGCAGAGACCAGTCAGCTGGGGGAGAGGGAGCTGGTGGAGGAGGCGACTGGGGGGATTCACCCACAGTGGCCACTCTCTGGACCACATCTTCTGGAAAGAAGACTATGGTTTGGATTAGTGTAGTGCACGGGCTGTGCCTTGCCATGGATTTGGGGGATGTTCTGTGATAGAGTAACTTACACAGCCATCACTGGGGCATCTACTATATATTTGCTGAATATTACTGTAAGTGGCACTGGGGAGGCTGGTTTGATGTTATTGGTATTTTAAGCCCCTAATAAACACAATTATTAAATCAGCAGCCGAACAGCACTGATCTCTCATGGGCTCGTAGAAGACCTTTGTGTGATTAACAACAAATGATAGCAAACATCTCGGCACGGAGGGCTCTAAGCACCTTAACCCCGCTCCTCCATTTAATTCTCCCAAGGACCTGTTGAGGTGAGTTGTTTTTCTGATTATTATTATCCCCATTTTGCAGATGAGGAAACTGGGGAATAGAAATGTTAGGTCACTTGCCCGGGGTCACACACTCACAATTGGCAAACCCATGCTTGTAACTGCTCCCCTGTGGTGCCTCCCTCGAATGTGTGTGAGCTGATACTCAGGGCAATTTTCTGACACTTGCAACATGAAGTCCCTCCTAAAATCAACAGAAATCTCTAACTGCCCAGGACCAATCAGTAGGACCTTTCCTCCAACGTTATAACAAACACAATGTTGAGTCAGAGAAAAATTGTGCATTTTTTCTCCAAGCAGAATCCTTAGATGTTGTCACGTAAGGTACCATCCATGTATGTAATCCAGTGTTATTTCAATATACTAATTGCAACAATGAATACAGTTCTGGTTTTCTGCAATATCATATGCACAAGGTTTATCTCAACTTAAAATGGGGATCTAGATATTTAAAACCCAAAGTACACATGCTTTAAAAATAATTTAACATTTCACATTTCTAGGGTTATTCAATCATTGACATGTTAGGATGCACACTCAAATATGAGGGATATTTAAGGTAAGTAACCTTGGGGATTCAGCACATTTCTCTCACTTACATAAAGGAATAGCTTAGAATTCCTATGATGGATTTATAAATAACCTAAAAATTGATCAATTACTTGCTATTCTCAAACCCTTTATGAATTTACATCCTGTGAAAAGACAAGCCTGAAGGTTATAGTTAACACGTGTCCTATAAGAATGGACAAGAAGTCTTATTTTGGGAAGGAAGCCATCATATCCTTGCTACACCAGTTCCAAGGGGAAGAGAGCACGTGTTCACAGAACACTTCTGTGTCCTGGGGGGTTTGCACCCCCAAGGGAAGGGGGCTATTTCCAGAAGTGAAATCAAGCCTGTGCAAGCAATGCACAGCCCAGGGTGTGTTGGTCATGTGAAGCCAGAGCAGTGCGTTGGGGTGAGAGACCACAAATGTACAACCTCCTGCAGCCAGAACCTGGGCCACTTTACCAAGGCTGCCCCCCTTGGGGTACAGCGGGGAACAGCAGAGGGAGAGCTGGTCCTGGGGCCAGCTGCATAGATTCTGTGGCCTGAGACGGCTGCCCCACTGTGCATGTGTGGGTGGCTTCAGGCTCTTCCCGTGGCCCACCCCTCTCCTCTGGGGTGCCCCTCTCTAGGTCTACAAGTGCCCTCGGGAAACTGTGGACAGGCAAGTTGGGGATCCAGGGTTGGGAGGGTCTGGGAAGGTTTTCAGAGTAAAAACTTAGTCCGTGGGCAGTGACCTCAGCTTGTGGCCAGGCTTGGAGTCTGTGGTACCAGTGTACAGGGTCTATCTGCAGTGTATAGTCAGATCCTGAGCTGAAGAAAATGAGACCTGAGAGTGTCTGAAATGATGTTTGAGGCACAAGGGCTGTCACTAGTATTGTCAGACAGGAGTGCAAGGCACCTTTTAGAATTCCACGCTGTGCCAAACGTTATCAGGAGGAATACACGACTGAGGTAGTGAACATCTGAGTGGAAGCCAGCCTAACTGAGCCAGACGCCTGACTACAGAGGCAGTGCCCAGCATCACAACATCCCCTTCCTCCAGAACTCTCTCTGGAGAAGCTTAAGGCCCCGTGGCCACCCTCACAATGTCCTGGTGATCATGGAGTGATTTTGCAGACAAGTTCTCTACATGGTCTGGGTCTCTTCAGTGCACACAGATGACGACGATGTCTTACAGGGAAGGGCATTCTGTGTTGACAGAGCAGAATGACGGCGAGCCTCTTCTCTACTTTGATCATCTTTGAAGGGTGCCATTAAACTAGAGCCAGTGTAGAGAGCAAAAGAGAGGCTTGGACAAGAGAAAAGCTGTATTAAGAAAGCGCAAGACAAAAGAGAAAAGGAAGAAAAAGAAAAAAGGAAGAAAGCACCATAAATGAGTTTCTTTTATTCTTGTTTTTCAAACTGGACAGTATCCCCCAAGTTCCAAGTGAGTTATGAAATCAATGTAATGGGTCACAACCAGGACCCGACCCCTGCCCCACACACCAAAGAGCAGAGTAGAAGGCAGCAGAATATTCCATCATCCTTAAGGACCATTTTATGACATCTTTGTTTCAATCATACGTGTATGTATATACTATATGTGATATGCTGCTTGTTGATAAAAATGTATTTATACTTATAGATCATGGTCAAAAAATTTTTAAACCACTAGCCTAAGAGTATCAGGTAAGGAAAAATAAATGAAGAGCACAAAGTTGCGGTCAGACATATAATGAGCCAAAACAGAAAATTAAAGACACATATTCAAATGTAATGACACTTTATTTTTTGAATGCTTCAAAATATTACAAAGAGGAAAACATATAAAATTCATGGAAAAGCTATCCAAATTCTTTCAGTTATTCTGGAAACTGACTTTACATCCTGTGGTAAAAAGACAGACTTTGCTGATTGAAACTCTGATACGCTCATAAACAGTGACTTTCCTAATACAGAGAAATGCTGATTTACCTAAGTCATTTCTGAAACGTCTGTGAACAAGTCAAATTTCATGTTGAAACCTGAGCCTCAAGAAACACCTAGATCATCGGGAAACGTGCATTTCTTGGCTCCTCCCAAAACCTACTAAAAGGACAGTAAATGAATAAAGAGGACAAAGAAATAAAGGATAAATAAATAAATAAAGGACAAAGAAAATCCAAGAGGCATAGGGTATGGAAATGGTCAGCTCATTTTTGGAAGATATAACGTGTGGACAGTGGCAGCTAACTTGGCAGAGGAGAAAGCTAATACCATAGTGCCCCCGGGGAGAGATGCCAGTGAGACATATCAGCCCCTGCCTCCGCAGAGGCTTGGAAGCCGGAGGCACCGTATCTGGGAAGGCCATGGTGGGACTAAAGGCCATGGTGGGACTCAACAGGAGCACCAGTAGAGTCTCTGTAAGAAGTCATAAGACCCTCATCCCCTGACCCCACCCTATAGACAAGTGACTGCCCTGGAAGGAGACAGGAAACACACGCACACTTTGGATTCAACTTTTTTTTTTTTTTAAATTTTATTCTTGGCTGCACTGGGTCTTTGTTGCTGTGCGCGGGCTTTCTCTAGTTGGCAGTGAGTGGGGGCTACTCTTCGTTGCGGTACACTGGCTCTAGGCGCGTGGGCTTTAGTAGTTGTGGCACGTGGGCTCAGTAGTTGTGGTTCGTGGGCTCTAGAGTGCAGGCTCAGTAGTTGTGGCGCACGGGCTTAGTTGCTCCGTGGCACGTGGCATCTTCCTGGACCAGGGATCGAACCCGTGTCCCCTGCACTGGCAGGCAAATTCTTAACCACTGTGCCACCAGGGAAGTCCCTGGATTCAACTTCTCAACGGGGGACTCCTGTTTCCTGCCTGCCAAGTTCCCTCTCCTTGAGATGAAAATGTGTGCTCAACAGAAGGAATCAAAATTCTTGAGTTCAACAGTTTTTTTTGTTGGGAGGCTACCCCTGAATGACGCTCTAATCTGAAGGTGGCTGAAAAGACCCATTATGAAGGACTTTCATTTGCCCTGACTGAGGAGTTTGGATTTTATCTGATTAGTCCAAGGTCCTAAACTGGTTCTGAGGCCCAGAACCATGCTTAAGAGATGCTGCTTGGCCTGCACAGTTTAAAAACCATTTGCAAATTGCCAACATTTTAAAGTTAGTTAAGAATTTATGTTTACAAATCTGGATTTCTGGTTTCTCTTGAGAAATCTGAGATGCGTCATCTCTGGACCACATTCCAGGAGCTGATGAGGGTTTCCACCCCTTTAAGTGGGTACTGAGCTCCCCAGGTGTCACTATTACCATTTAGCATACTAACTGTGTTTGTATCAGTTTATTAACCTCCCTTAGATTGTCTGCGACTCCTACACCCTCCCCCAAGGCCCCACCTGAGGCATCTGAGTTTTAACTTCAGCCCTAAGCAATGCAGAACTATTAAAGACCTTCATAAATAGAAGAGGGCTAGGAGAGGCCCTGTTTCAGCAGCAGCACAAAGGGAGCAAGGAAGGATGAATGAATGAATGAATGAATGAGGAAGGCAGCTAGTTAGACTGGTTAGGAAGGCTAGGAAACTACACAGCGCAGTGAGATGAAGATAAGACCTAAACCAGGGACCAGTGGAGGAGGGGCCAAACCTGAGGGTAAAACCAAGGGGATTTGTTGTTTAGACCCTCAGTCTTAACAGTGTACCCAGAGTCTCCTGAAAGACAGAAGCCTCAGGCAGCGGCCCATCTCTCCCCAAGGGAAAGGGCAGGATCCAAAGCAAAGCACTTAAGGGAGAGGCTTTTCCAAGGAACCTCTGCTTCGAGGTGCATTCCCTGGCCTGCAGTGAACAGGCTGTGGGGTGGAAATAATTTCTTTAAGAAACTCAAGGAATGCTACTATTTAACTTCTAGACTTCATCAGTGAAAGGCTGGTAGTCCCAAGTGGGTTAGCTCTTGAGATGGTGCTGGGTTAGTAAAGAACTCCAGGCCTAAACACTGAGAGTCCCAATTAGACAACATTTAAAAACAAGACATTCTCCTGAGCATATTCTAAAATGGGACTAAGGGCAGGTGCATTTTTCTGATAATCTGATTTTCCATCATGTTTCCAAGATACTTGAGCCAGGTACAACTTATTAAGGCATGGGAAGCCCCAGGTCAGAAACCAAATGGTCATAACTCTCAATAAAAGCCATTCTGGAGGGGCTCAGGACTCTGGCAGTGTTCCTGTGTTCCAGAACCATCCATCCACCGCAGGGTCGGTCTTTCTCTTCCTGGGAAGAACAAGGGCCATTGATGCAGAGGTTGAGACCTCCGCAAGTAACCTTCTACTGTGACAGAGCCTGACTGTGACAGAATCACGGAGGTGGGCAGAAGAGGGTTTTCTTCCTTTCGAAGTCCTCGAGGACAAAAGAGAAGCAAGCAGCAGAAATAACTATTAATAAACGTTCCACCACTTGCTAGCCACGTGACTTTGGAGGAGTTACTCTTCCTCTGTTAAAGTCCTCTGCCTCTTCAGTTGTAAAAAAGAGACAAAAAAGATAACACCGTCTACTTCACAGGGTTATTATGAAGATTAAACAGGATAACGTGTAAGTGTAAGGAATGTGCAATCTGGTATTCAATGATTACGTCTATTCGGATACCAAATTCTTAAAAAAAGGCTAGTAACAATTACGTGAGGTTTAAAAGTTTATTTTATAAACATGTCATAATTATACAAATGACAAACAGAAGTTTCAGAAACTGATTACTGTATATAGTAATAAAGTATAAGCTATTATAGAAAAATGGACATATAGATGTACGCAAGTACTTACGAAGGTAATTATTGTCTTCCTAGTCTATGAAAATAAAAAAACCATTATTTACGCTATCACAAAAGCCATACCCTTATAGGTAAAAAAAAAAAAAAAACTCTACTAGATAATAGTAATTTAAAAAATTTAGCACATCTACAACTATTGTTTAGTCAAAACTTGATTTTCATTGACTCAACATTTATCATTTAAATGCAAATTCAAAATAAGCTCGGATGGCAAAAAACATTTACTCTGTTAGGTACAAAATGAAACCGCATGATCTAGTTCCTGCTCTCAGTTAATGATTGCAGAACAGACTGCTTAAGTGTTGTGGGAAAAAAGACCTGCCCAGAGGACCACAGAGGGCAGAGGAGGGAACACCTGGATCTCATTCACAAGTACTGTGTAGGGAGCTAGAAGCCCCAGGCTCGTATCTCAGCTCCAGGAAGTCACCAAAACCTTTACAGAGTTCATCTGTAAAAATGGGATGATGATATGAACACTGTTTACCATACACTGTTGCTGTGAAAAGCATTCATTCAATAAATGCCCACTGCAGGACTTCCCTGGTGGTCCAGTGGTTAAGACTCCACCTTCCCACACGGGGTGCAGGTTCGATCCCTGGTCGGGGAACTAAGATCCCACTTGTTGCACAGTGCAGCTGAAAAAAAAAAAAGGAAACGCCCACTTCATGCCCATTCTGTACTTCTGTACTAGGTACTGTGTTAAGGGCTGAGATAGAGCAGGACAAGGCACATTTCGATACAGGGCTCAGTATGGGTAGGTGCTGAGGCGACGCACACACAAGGGCTGGGTACTGCTGGATATATCATTCCTACTGAGCCACTGGCCCTGTCAATGAGTAATCTTCAGGCATAGTTAAGGAGTTAAAAAAGATTCTTTTAAAAGGTTGAACAGAAAGTTTTGTCTCTTTTCTTGCCACATTTTTGGAATTAGATCAGTGATTTGGGCCTGTAGTGTGCATTAGAATGATCTGTGATGCTCAGTAGAAGTGCTGATGCCAGACCCCACCCAAAGCTTACAGTTTCAGACCCAACAGGGGGCCTGGCAGTTCTGAAGTACACTCCGCAATTAAGAGCACTTTATTTTAAAGGCTGATAAAACGTTAAAAGCGCTGTTAATGCAAATGTGGATACATCATATTAACAGTCAGAAAGTGGAGCTAGTATAACACAACATGTACAGTTCTGTGATTATAAAGTCCATCAAGTGTTACAAAGCCATTTCAGAGTTCTCACTAAGAGCTTCTACCAAAAACACAATGGAACAAAAAACAGCGCTATGGCAGTGGTGCCCTCAGCTTGCAGAAGCCTTTTACCTGCTGATATTGTTTGCAATCTGTGTGTGTATGTACATGTCCTTCTGTCCTTCAGGGGAAGAAAAGAGCTCAAGCCCATCAAGATTGTGAACTTTGCTATTACTTTTAATATTGAAAAACTAACCTTTTAACCCAGTGGTCCCCAACCTTTTTGGCACCAGGGACCGGTTTCATGGAAGACAGTTTTTCTACAGAAGGAGGGGTGCGGGGTGGTTCAGGCGGTAACGCGAGCGATGGGAGAGCGGTGGGGAGCGGCAGATGAAGCTTCGGTTGCTCACCCACCACTCACCTCCTGCTGTGCGCCCGGTTCCTAACAGGCCATGGACCACTACTGGTCCACGGCCCAGGGGTTGAGGACCCCTGTTTTAACTGGAAATTTTACTGAATACTACTACAAATAGAGCAAACTGATGCAGCATGGTTTACAACATAAACCATAAGGTGAAAAGGACTAAATCAGAGGCCTGGCTTCACTTTCTGCACCTGTAGCACTGGGAAGGTTGCTTAACTTATCTGGGTGTCAGTTCTTGCACCTCAGTAAAATGAAATCACAGTGCCTTGCTCACAGAATTGCTGAGTAGTAAATGGAGAAAATTAAGAAAACTATAAACCATCACAGAAACATTAACTATTTTTAGTATTCATTTCAAACTCTAGTACAATTGTAATTTGTTCGCCAAAAAACCCCTTAAAACTCATTTAAGTGTGTATTTTAAAGCTATATCTAGAAGGATTATATAACATTAAAAACAATTTTGGGGGAAAAATGTACACAATTACAAAGCAGTCCATGTTTACAAGGATTTACCATCAAAGTACTGTGTTCCCTCAGGCATATCATTTCACCTCTCTGGTCTCATCTGCCTCTCCTGTAAAATCTTTCTGCCAGAAGAGGTTTAACCACATTATCTCTGAGACCCCTTCCAGCTTCAGGATCTGTGGTTCACCATGACATTATAAATTTAACTCTTTCCTCCACTTACTTCCTTGCAAGGTGAAAACAAGGAAGGAAAACGGGTGTGTTTAAAGCATTTCCTATCAAATAAAAATTTTACAAGATTATGGACAAAATACTCAAATTTGGGGTCACACTGATAAAAGCCCAACTGGCCACTGTTTAAGAAAAAAGCTTAAACGATCCACCTTGGAGTCAGTATTCATAATAAAGATGAAAAGTGCAGGGAAAAAATCAATTAGCAGAGATCTTCGGCCTACAGAGAAAGCATAGTGATCAAGGAGTCTGGCCTAAGCACTTCAGGGCATCCTTGATAAAACAGTGGTCCACACCTTCCAAAGCAAGTCAAAACCACTTAAAAGAGAGAAGTAGCTAATGAAAACCTACAAGCCAAGATTCATAGGCTCAAGAGAAGCAACTGTATTCATATAATTTAAGCAATTCTGCAAAGAGTTTTTTAATACACACTTAAGCATGGTTTACTCGTTTCAAATCGCTATACTCTTTATGCACTTGACTTGATACTCTCAGAAACTGGTGCCTCCTCGGACCATCTATACCGAGTAGGGCACAAACAGTTCAATACCCACCCAACAAACCACCCGCTTCCGACCTATAGGCTCTCCGCTCTGTCATTGCTTCCTCAATTAACACAGAGGTTTCAGCTCGGCGGGGGCCGGGGTAGAGGACGTCACAGCAAGAACACAGCCCCTACCCGGCCTCGCGGGCCCCCGGGAGGGGCGGGCTGGCCCCTGAATAACGGTGCCCGGCGTTCCTGGCCTTCGAAAACGACCAACCAACCCTTTACCCCGACGACCTCGGCATTTAACCTACATGGTGGCCCTACAGCGGTGCGGGCCCAGCCGGGGCAGACACCCCGGCGGACTACGCGAAACCCTGCGCCCTGCGCCCGCCGCCGCCGCCGCCGCCGCCGCCGCCGCCGCCGCCGGGCCGCCAAGGGGCCGGACGAAGCGCGACCGCCGCGTTCCGTTGCGCGCGCGCGCCTCAGCCAATCGCGTGCTCGCCCGCCCCCCGCGGCCGCGGCGAGGCTGGCTCTGGGAAGAGGAAGAAGAACATTCGCCCTCCTCCTACCAGCGCGCGGGCGGCGGCGGCGGCGGCACCGGGGTCACGAACTCTGACCTTTCACTGACAAAAACAATAACAAACCCCTCCTTCCCCGCGACCCCGGCGGCGCCTCCGGGCCCGCCCTTGCCGCCCCGCTCCCACCTGGGCGTCTCGTCTCTCGCCCGCTGACCTGCGAGCCCGCGGCCCGGGGCTCCCGCCATCCGCCGACGCCGGGAAGCCGGCCTCCCCGCGCCCTGCCCTCCGCGCCGGGGGCCGCCCGCCGCAGACACGGGACCTGCTCCGAGGTCGCTTTGGCGCCAAATCCTGAGGTAAAATTGAAAAAAGGCCGGGGCGGGCTCGGGCCGGCGGCGGAGGGGGCGGTCCTGGCGCGCGGACATGGAGGCGCCGCGGCGGCGGCTGAACCCGACCCTTTTACCTTTGCCACGGGGCGGCGGCGCCGGCGCCAACCGCTTTGCATAGTGGGCCGGGCCGCTCCCCTCCCCTCCCCGCCCGCGGCCGGCGAAGCGAGCGGGCTACCCCTGTCCGGCCCGGCCGGCACGAGGGTGGGGGCGGAGGGGGACGGCCGCGGCCCCGCCTCACAGTTGGCCCTCCGCCAACGCCGCCATTTTGTTCTCGGCGGAGATGGCTCCTGCTGGGCCACGCACCTCTCCTCCTCCTCTATCGCCTCCTCCTTTCTGCAGTTCCTCCTTCTCTCTCGCTCCCCGGCTCCTCTACCCTCCGCTTCCCGCCCGCAGTTGGCGACCGCCGCGGCCCAACCGCCGTTTTTTCCTGAAGAGGAGGATGGAGGAAAGGGAGGAAGGCGGGTGCGGGGCGCGAGCTTGTGAGCGACAGCTGCGCGGGCCAGTTGGCGCCCAGATAGGAGGGCCGGGGCCCCCCGCGTTGCCGCCCCCCGAGGCTTTGCTGACTGGTTCTGTCGGCAGGGGGCGGTCCCCGCGCGTCGCGGGAGCCCTGGCGGGGTGGAAGCAGAAGCTGGGGCGCGACGTGGGGCCAGGGCGCCGGGGGCGGGGCGGGTGCGCGGCCGGGTGAGCGTGGAGCGCGCGGCTAGGACCCGGGCGCGTCCTCCGCGTGGAACGCGTCCAGAATGAGTGCTGTGGAACAATAGTAATAAAGGTGATGAAGCATCCTGAACCCAGGGCGCTGGCTCGTGGGAAGGGCTTTTTGGAATCTGGACACCTTAGGGCTCCTGCCCGTATATTCCCCTTGAGGCTCAATTTCATCGACTGTGAAATGGGAGGATGGTCGTTCTTGCCAGGCCGTCCTCCCTTCTCAGATCGTTTGAGGGGCTCAACTCAGAAAATGGAGTCTAGGCTACTTTTCGAACCTCAGAGTAATGCAAAAATGGTGTTGTTGTTGAAAATGGAGTGTGGAGCCACCTGGAGTGGAAAGCCTAAGGTTATTGAGGACTTGAGGGAACAGAGGGGAATCTGGAGTGTTCTCATCTTTCGTTGATTACATACGTATTTGCTTAGTCTGAGGCACTGGGGATACATCCAGAGAACCAGCTAGACCAGGCCCCTGTCGTCCTATAATTGGGGGTAGGGTGAATAGACAATTAAAGAGGTGATTTCGGAGAGTGGTAAATCCTGTGAAGGAAGTGAAGTGAAACTGGATGTGTTGAAAGCCTGAGGCAACTGCGATTGAATGGTCGGGGAAGGTCTCCGTGAGGACGTGATGTTTGAATGGAGGAACCCAAGGAAGGAATAGCGTGAGAGAGAAAACAGCAAATGCAAAGCCCCAGGAGGGAAGGCGTTTGGTGTGAGTGAGGCTGGAGAACTAGTTCGTTGTCCCGTCCATTATTCCCCTCTACTTCCAGGCTGAGGTCTGTGAAATATGACAAAGGTAGTGGAGAATAAATCTCTAATTTAATAATCAACGAGAGAGTCAAGGAAAATATAGCCATGAAATGAATAACTGTTGAATACATGACTTGGTGGAAAGCCTCAGAAAATCACTTTTCTTCCAGTTCAAATCCTTTGTCATTCCCTTGTGTTCATCCTCAATTCCTCAAATATTTGCTGAGCCCCCCTATTACCCAGGCGCTTGTTGACCAAGACATTGGTGGGTGTCAAGTATGTGAATATAGTTCCATACACCTGAGTTCTGTTCTCTCCCTATTTCCCTAGTACATCTGCACACATACACATACCCACACAAAATGTTGTAGGCAGAAGCTAAATAGTGTTGTGGTTAACAGTGCCAATATTTACTAGCCCTGGAACTTTGAGTAAGTTATTTAACTTTTTTGAGGCTCATTGTCCTCATCTGGACAGTAAATAGAACCTTCCTTCTAGAATTGAGGATTGAATGAGTTTAATGTAAATAAGGAGCTTAGAAAAGTGACGTATAGTAAATGCTCACAATTGGAGTTATTGTTGTCATGAAGCACTAGCTGTCTGGTAAAGACATTGGACTGGTTAAGTGATGCAAACAATGAGATTTTTAGGCAGTGTGGTGTAGGACCAAACGCTGCGTTAGAGCCCTGGGGTACTAGTTTTGGCTCTTCTGCTTTCAGCTAGTCACTTGGCATCCAGACCAAAAGTTTATTTAGAAAACAAAGTAGTGCAGCTAATACTATTAACAAAAGTGTGGGGTGCTTTACAATTTACACAATTCTCTTACAGGCATTATAGTGTTAAAGCCCTAGCAGGATATAATGGTAGAGGTCCTTTTCCAGCTCCCTATTTTAAAACCTTTCTAAGACTTTACATCATTTTCTTATCCCTGTATCCCTAGCTCCCTGTGCACGAAACACACTGGCCTGCCTTCAGTTTCCTTGAAAGTGTGGCTTACCTTTACCCCAGGCCCTTTCAGATGATGTTCCCTCAGCCTGAAGTGCTCATTTGCCCCCCGCCCCCCGTACACCTTAGTCCTGCAGATGTCAGCTTAAGCATCGCTTCCTCAGGGAATCCCTCTCTGATGCCCAGTGCCAGTCTAGATCAGATTCTTTTACTTTACATTGTGTTCTTTTCCCTTTTTTTTTTTTTTTTTTTTTTTTTTTTTGCGGTACGCGGGCCTCTCACTGTTGTGGCCTCTCCCGTGGCGGAGCACAGGCTCCGGACGCGCAGGCTCAGCGGCCATGGCTCACGGGCCCAGCCGCTCCGCGGCATGTGGGATCTTCCCGGACCGGGGCACGAACCCGTGTCCCCTGCATCGGCAGGTGGACTCTCAACCACTGCGCCACCAGGGAAGCCCTTCTTTTCCTTTTTAACATTTATCTCATTTCGTAGTTACACTCCATAATGTGATTGTTTGATTGATACCTGTTCCCCTTACCTTATGAGAGCAGGAATCATTTTGGGCACGATTATACTTCCAGCACTTAGCAGAGTGCCTGGCACTACTTGTTGAGTGAATGAATTGTTTATAATTTATGATATCACTGCTAACTAAGTTGCTGCTCATTGATGGTGCCTTTTTATGTGGGCTTGTTAGCAATTCAGAAGCAGTGCCAGCAATAAAATAAATATCTGTTATGGTATTTGGATGAATTCAGGAAGTGGTTCCTCACAGATATGGCACTGCCTGCAGGCTTGAATATGGGTAAGATAACCCACATAAATCCTTTTTTACACACTTAATATGTTGATTTATGGGGGGTCTTTTTGAGACAAGAAATAGATAATTTAATAATTAGTTGTATTACAAGGTAAATTACATGAAAGTTAATGAGTTCGCCTGGAACTCATTAGTAAACAGCCAAATATAATCATGCCATTTACTTTAACTGAAGAATCAAAGCACCAGTATGATTTTCTTGAAATAAAAAATGCTGGTCTTGTTCTATCACAGGGGATCAAAGAACAGAGAAGAAGACTTAATGGGTTTGCAGGGAGTTGGGAGTTCAGCCTCTGTAGCCATTAATTTAAAATAGTTCTCTTTCCAAAGATAAATTGATTCATGCAATGGAATTATTGAAAATCACCTTGTAATTGCTTTACCAAGTTTAAAAGCACATTTTGCCAGGTATATATCAAGCTTCTGCTTAAAAGCGTGGTAAATAGAAAATTTTTGTTGACTTATATAATACAGATTTTACAAATAAAGTGTTCTGGTATTTTTAAAACAACAGCCACCCTTTTATTTATTTATTTTTGGATGTTTCTTTTCTATCCTGTTCAAGGATTTTTTGGTATCACTCGTTCAATCCAACACTTTTGATTCCTTGAACTACCTAATTCAGGGTAACCAAAGAACTGATAGTTTAATGAAAAAGCTAAATATATATATATATTTATATGTATGTGAATATTATCTTATTAAATTACTTATTTATTGCTTTCAACAGTTGTATTTATGGTGGCCTTGAAGTTTTGTTTTCATGAACATGCCTTTACAGAAAGAAGGAAAACCCTATGTATAATAACGTCACTTCATGAGGACTTCTGGGAAGTTTTAGCATCTGTCTCCAAGGAGTCAAGTGACAGTGCATCTCCTGTCTCTGGAACCTTGAGTGGGTAGCCTCTCTGACGCTTATACATTCCCTAATTGTAAAATGGGGAGGCCGGGAGCCAACACTGAGATTTGGGTCAGAAACAGGGACCACTTGTTATCCAGATGGCATAGAGAGCAAGGCAGGTGGTCCTGTGTGGATCAACCCACCTTCAGCATTGGCCCTGAACACTGGCTTCATGTGTCTAGCTGCCTGACTGTCTCCACATATTAAGGGTTTTCATTTGGGATTTTTATCCTTGAGTCTGCTTACCTATGTGCCATATGCTCCTTTAGTCCCAAAGCACCTCCTAGAGCAGATACTAGTCCCCTTTAATCAATAGCATAGGGGGAATTTGGGAAGGAATCCGTCTTAAGGCTCATCAAGTCTAGCCTCACACCTGATGCAAAACTCACCTGTCGGAGGTTAGTTTATCTCTTTTCACTTTATTGCTGGTTATGAGGAGCTTAGATGTAGACTTTTTCCCTCCATGTATGATTATCATCTTTAACCTAATCTGTCACACGTTGTAAAAGATATGCTCTTACCTGTTGGAGTTTCACTTGCCTCAACCTCATAGGCCTGGGGGCTGAGATTCTCTTTGTGACTCTGTCCCATCCTGCCATTCCTTCCCCATATTCCTTGTCATGCACTGCTGCTACTTGCTTCCCATCCTTTCTTCAGGTGCCCTGAGTGCTAGAGCTTTAAGCAGCAGGGGCTCTGTACAAAAAGGCAAGACTCCCTGGGAACAGTCAGCTAGCATAGCTCACAGTCATGGTGGAGGGAGTGGATAGAAGACATTAAAGTCCAGGTCAGGGCATTGGCATAGGGCACTGTTAGGGGGATAGAAAGAGCAGATTCATACCCCAGCATCTGGGAGTCTTGGAGCAGAGGGATGGGAAGGGAATTATTAAGGATGGGAGAGGCTAGCTCAGATGCTCAGCTATCTTTCTGATTACCCCTGGGCTCCAGGTAGCCTATAATCATGAAACCCAGCCTCAGGGACAGAGTATGATACCTCTTCCACTCTAATAAGAGGCCTGAAGTCCATAGTAGGAGGTGAAACCTTTCATTCCAAAATTATCGACAGTAACCCTGATGATTCTAATCCCTGGAAGTGTTAACACGTTGATAGGAGGGAATTTCTGCCAACGATAGAAGAGCATATCATTCTCTCTTTGGATTAGTGGAAGGTATGAGAGAAGGTGTTGGGGCCTGGAAAATGAAGTGAATGCTATTCAAAGAGTGGGGAGAGAAATGAGAGGCCGGCAGGGCCAGACACAAACTTGAAGGCTTTATTATTTTACTGGGAGCCACCTTACTTACCTTTATTGTTCATGTTTGAATAGAAGCTATGCCAAAAAAAAAAAGAAAAGTTTCTTACCTGGCTGCCCACACATGCACCTCCAGTAAAAACTCCAATAACTGCCTACCTCTATGTGGCAGGCAGGTCTCCACTGAGAAAGATAGACAGTTGAGATTGGATGGCTCTTAAGAAGTTAAACAATGCCAGCAGGCTTCAGGATGCATTTCCCCTGGTGGTATTTATTGTACAGTGAATCTGATTATGTATTATTTGTAGAACATTACAGAAATGTCATTTGTACTGCCCTCATTCTCTTTCTCTCCACTCCTCCATTGCTTCTGCAATAATGCTTCCTTCTACTAGGTTGATGAGGTGAATAAGCCTGGAATTACTGAAAAATCACCTTTTACCAAGATTAAAAGCACGTATCTCAAAGTGCATGTCAGCTTTTGGCTGAAAAGAGTGGTAATTAGAATATGTTTGATGACATAATTAATACAGTACAGATTTTTTTTAAGATTTTTTTTTTTTTTTTTTTTTTTGCAGTACATGGGCCTCTCACTGCTGTGGCCTCTCCCATTGTGGAGCACAGGCTCCGGACGCGCAGGCTCAGCAGCCATGGCTCACGGGCCCAGCCGCTCTGCGGCATGTGGGATCTTCCTGGACCAGGGCACGAACCTGTGTCCCCTGCATCGCCAGGCGGACTCTCAACCACTGCGCCACCAGGGAAGCCCTTTAAAGAAATTTTAAATTTATAATATTCGTCTCTTTTCTGAAGAGGTAAAAGACAGTCAATTTTTTAAAGTAGGAAAATTTTCAAGTGAAGAAAAGGTAGCATTACATCAAAAGGCATGTACAGATCTTCCTTGACTTATGATGGGGTTATTTGTAAGTTGAAAATATATGTCGAGGGGACTTCCCTGGTGGCTCAGTGGTTAGGAGTCAGCCTGCCAATGCAGGGGACACGGGTTTGAGCCCTGGTCCGGGAGGATCCCACATGCCTCAGAGCAGCTGGGCCCGTGCGCCACAACTACTGAGCATGCTCTCTGGAGCCCACAAGCCACAACTGCTGAAGCCTGCGTGCCACAGCTACTGAAGCTCGTGTGCCTAGAGTCTGTGCTCCGCAACAAGAGAAGCCACCGCAAGGACAAGCCTACGTACCGCAACAAAGAGTAGCCCCCACTCGCCGCGACTAGAGAAAGCCCACGCACAGCAACAAGACCCAACGCAGCCATTAATTAATTAATTAATTAATTAAAAAAAATATATTCGAAAATGCATTTGATACACCTAACCTACCAAACATCGTAAGTTAGCCTTGTCTACCTTAAACATGCTCAGAACACTTACATTAGCTTGCAGTTGGGCAAAATCATCTAACAGAAAGTCTATCTTATAATTAAGTATTGAATATCTCCAGTAATTTATATTGAAAGTTAAAAACAGAACAGTTGTAAGTGTAGCGGTTGTTTAATCACGTGGCTGACTGGGAGCTGTAGCTGGTACTGCCCAGCATCATGAGAGAGGATCGTAACTTTATACTGCTAGCCTGGGAAAAGATCAAAATTCAAAAATCAAAGTACAATTTCTACTGAAAGCATATCACTTTCACACCATGATAAAGTTGAAAAATCGTAAGTCAAGCCACCCTAAGTCAGGGACCATCGGTACAGGAGTGTTCATAGGAACACCAGTCATAAGAGCTCCAGACTAGAAACAATCTAAATGTTCATCAGCTATAGAGTGGATAAGTAAATTGTGGCATAGTCATATGTTGGAATACTGTACAGGGATGAAAATGCACTAAGTACTCGTGGTTATCATAACAATGAGGAAAAGAATCCAGACACACAAAAAATATAACATACAGCTCAAAAACAAGCAAAACGAATCCATGATAGTGAAAGTCAGGAGAGAAGGGAAGTAAGGGACTCTTGAGGGGGTACAAGGGAGCCTTTTAAGGTGCTAGTAATGTTCTATTTTCTGAGTGAGTGGTGTTCGCATGTTTGTGTTCTCTGAATGAAAATTTATTGAGCTGTTTCATTTATGATTTGTGCACTTTTGTATTTGCATGTTATACTTCAGTAAAAAATTTTACTTTAAAAATGATGGTAGGGCTTCCCTGGTGGCGCAGTGGTTGAGAGTCTGCCTGCTGATGCAGGGGACACGGGTTCATGCCCCGGTCCGGGAAGATCCCACATGCCGCGGAGCGGCTAGGCCTGTGAGCCATGGCCGCTGAGCCTGCGCGTCCGGAGCCTGTGCTCCACAACGGGAGAGGCCACAACAGTGAGAGGTCCACGTACCGCCAAAAAAAAAAAAAAAAAAAAAAAATGATGGTAAAATTGTAAGGGAAAGGTGTGTTCAAGTTCTAAAGGAACTGTCATGTTACTGTCCCAGTGGAGCTAGGTCAGAAATTTCTGTGAGTGGGCTTCCCTGGTGGCGCAGTGGTTGAGAGTCCGCCTGCCGATGCAGGGGACGCGGGTTCGTGCCCCGGTCCGGGAAGATCCCACATGCCGCAGAGCAGCTGGGCCCGTGAGCCATGGCCGCTGAGCCTGCGCGTCCGGAGCCTGTGCTCCGCCACGGGAGAGGCCACAACAGTGAGAGGCCCGCGTACCGCAAAAAAAAAAAAAAGAAAGAAAAGAAATTTCTGTGAGTAATACTGAAACATCAATCACATATTTAAGAATTAGTGGTTATATAAATGAGTTATTAAATGATCAAGCTTATTGATGGAAGCAGTTTGTTCCTTTGGATAATTAATTGGTCTCCTGTCACTCTTTAAAATTCTCTTCTCTTGACTTCCTCTTCTGGGAAACTATTTTGAAGGGCGCTGTGGTGCAGAGGTTTTATTTTTTATTTTATTTTTTTAAAATATTCACTCATTCATTCATTTATTTGACTGTGCTGGGTCTTATTTGAGGCACGGGGGTTCTTCATTGCGACATGAGGGATCTTTTAGTTGCGGTGTATGGGATCTTTAGTTGTGGCATGCAGGATCTAGTTCCCTGACCAGGGATCGAACCTGGGTCCCCTGCATTGGGAGCACAGAGTCTTAACCACTGGACCACAAGGGAAGTCCCTGGTGCAGAGGTTTTAGAGTCAAAGAGACCTGAGTTAGAATCCCAGGTTTACCTCTTGCCAGCTGGATGACTTGGAACAAGTTGATTAAACTTCTGAGTCTCTGTTTTTTTCTGTCTGCATTGGTGCAGCTAATAATACCTACTCAGAAGGTATGTTAAGGATTAAACGATGCCTAGTTTGATATAAGGCACGTTGTAGGTTCTCAGAAAATCTGTCCTGCTTTCCTTCCATCCGTCTACCCCTGGGTCACACTAATAGAAACAAAGAAGATGTGTTTCACCCTTACACTTGGGCCCTTGGTGAAACGAGGAAAGCCACCCACACCGTACAATGATATTTTAGGAAAGGTCTCCACACAGAGACCTGTAGCACTGCTCTGGTAGCTAGGAACTCCATGTAGATGAGAGCCACTTCTCTTCCCTGCAAGTCACTACTCACTCATCTCCCCAGCCCTAGCACACACATACCATCGCTGCCCCTTTCTCGTAGCCCAGACTTGTAATATGGAAGAAACAAGTTTCCTGTGGGGGCAGGAAATCACCTTACCCAAAAGGTAAGTAATCTTTGAGTCTAACTAGTGTCAGGGTTTCTGACAGACAGGATGTATATCTCAACTTGACCTTAGAGGCATCCCCGTAAGCATCTTTTATGTTGATGAACATCTACTAAATTATACTAAATCTGTCACTTGGTTTCCATTTCCTGTTTTCAAGTCTTGATCTATGATTTCAAGTCTTGAGCTATGTATTTCTCATTTTTTAATTCTCAGGCTGTTTATATTTTTGTTTTTATTTTCCCATGAGTATAAAGAGACTTCTGACAATCTTAGCATAGTAAAACTTACACTGAATACCTTGTGCCTATCAAGAAGTTCTGTACCCAGTAGTATTTTGCAAATAGTTATTCGGTATTGGTTTATTTTTAAATATTTGTGAGATTTATCCTAATTCAGCCATTTCATTTCACTCAGTTGTGCCGCTTAATAGAATCAGTTATAAATGCTGTATGAGCATATAATGCATATACATATGTAGTTAAATTTCATGTGGATCTTATGTCAAAATGAGAGCCATATTCCTAATTATGCATTTTACCGTTTGTTGTTGCTTTCAAATTTCTTTGAAATTTGTGCTAGTAGAAGCTCCCATGCATTGCATGCCTGCTGTGTGCCAGGCACAGTGTTAGGCCCTTTACGTTGTATTAAGATCTATTCTGGGCTTCGCTGGTGGTGCAGTGGTTGAGAGTCCACCTGCCGATGCAGGGGACACGGGTTCGTGCCCGGTCCGGGAAGATCCCACATGCCACAGAGCAGCTAGGCCCGTGAGCCATGGCCGCTGAGCCTGCGCGTCCGGAGCCTGTGCTCCGCAACGGGAGAGGCCACAACAGTGAGAGGCCCGCATACCGCAAAAAAAAAAAAAAAAAGATCTATTCTTTTTTTTTTCCTTATTAATTTATTTATTTTATTTATCAATTTTTGGCTGCATTGGGTCTTTGTTGCTGCACACAGGCTTTCTCTAGTTGCGGCGAGCGGGGGCTACTTTTCATTGAGGTGCGTGGACTTCTCATTGCGGTGGCTTCTCTTGTTGTGGAGCGCGGGCTCCAGGCGTTCAGACTTCAGTAGTTGTGGCGTGTGGACTCTAGAGCGCAGGCTCAGTAGTTGTGGCACACGGGCTTAGTTGCTCTGCGGCATGTGGGATCTTCCCGGACCAGGGCTTGAACCCGTGTCCCCTGCATTGGCAGGTGGATTCTTAACCACTGCGCCACCAGGGAAGCCCCATATATTAAGATCTATTCTTAATGATAACCTGATGCAGTTCAGTATCAGAGAAATTAGCTTAGTGCCTGCCAGAGCCTCTAAACCCAGTATATTTGTTCAGAAGAGAAACTACCAATATTTTGAATGTTATATGATTATGGGCCACGTAATACATAAATGAGGATGATGTGAATCAGTTGACTGTGAAGGGAAAGGTAGGCTCACCCATTCCTGTTAGTGAAGACAGAGTTTCCTTGTCCCAGGATTTGTTTATTGTTATTTGAGACATTGGCTTCTCAGCCTGCCCCTGTGGAGAACATAGCTGGTGTGTTCTCTAACTCACTGGGATTCAGGTGCTCCCGGTCCGAGCCCAGCTTTCACTGCAGTGGGGTTTGTAGCCCTCCACTGAAACCAAAGACACTCTGGTTGCAAAGTTTGGTCAGCTGTACACTTTTCGTAAGTCTGGAAGAGTTGATTAAAGTCACCATTGTGTTCTCTGTATCTTTGCTGTTAAGAGGGATATTGATCTACTTGTATTTGAAAGAATTTATGTTTTAAAACCTACTGCCGGGCTTCCCTGGTGGCGCAGTGGTTGAGAGTCCGCCTGCTGATGCAGGGGACGCGGGTTCGTGCCCCGGTCCGGGAAGATCCCACATGCCGCGGAGTGGCTGGGCCCGAGCCATGGCCGCTGAGCCTGCGCTTCCGGAGCCTGTGCTCCGCAACGGGAGAGGCCACAACAGTGAGAGGCCCGCGTACCGCAAAAAAAAACCAAAAACAAAAAAAACAAAAAAAAAAAACCAAAAAAAAAAAACCTACTGCCACATGAGGCCAAGCAATAATAGTTTTACTTCCGCCATTCTGTGGTCTGTATGACAGTTTTTATATACTATGCCCTGTTGTCATTTCTGCGCTATACAGCAAAGACTCACTAGTTCACGTTAAGTTTAAGAGTCTGCCTGCATCCATAGTCTTTGCTGCCACCACTTTCTAACTGGCCTCCCATAGACCGTCCTTTTCTATCATCTCCACACTGTCACCCAAAGAATTTTTTTTTTTTGAAGATCCAGATGTGATCACTACATTTCCCTACCAAACTTCTGATAGTTCTCATTGTCTACAGTGTCGGCCTCTCTCCTCCCATGACCTCTCCAATAATCCCCACCAGATTGCCTGCTGTTCCTCTACTGTGCCATTCTCATAACCTGCAGTTTGAGCTCTGCTTAGAATTCTCTCCCATCCGCCCTCTGTTTGCGTGCTGAATTCCCACTTTACTTCAGGACCAGTCTAAATGGCTCCTCTCCTGTGAAACTGTCGTTGCTCTCAGAGGTGCTTCTTCCTTCGGACACTCTGTAGCATCTACATGGCACAGCTCTTAGTAGTTTCCTTCTTAAGTTCTTCAAGGACAAGGACTTTCTCCTCCTCTTCCTCCTCTTTTCCTTCTTATTGTTGTTACTAATTCTCAGCGGTCAATTTATTGCCTAGTATTTTTAAAGGGTTGATGGTGGTTGAACTTGATTAGTTTAAAACCACCATAGGAAAATATTCTGTAGTGTTTGTTGTTGTGTTGTTGTTTTGTTTTAACTTAAGGTACTTGGTTTTATAGCTCTTTGGTTAATGAATTGGGAAACATTGTGGTGGTTGGGGGCAGTCCTTCAGGGTTAGGAGCTGAGTGGGTCAAGCGCCAGCCTTTGAAGGCTCATGTTTCTGTTCCAAGAGCTACTTTAGTGTTCAGTCCAGAGTACTTATGAATACAGTGCCTGGGGTGTAGTAACTACTCAGTAAGTGTTAGTTACTATTTACATTAGCCTGCTTAGCTCTACCAGCAAGGCTGTTTTGAAGTGCTTTGTCTAGTTTGTACTGGCAAAACAATAGGCCACTTGTTCCCTGGAGCTTTTCATTCTTGAAGGACACCCCCTCACTGATAACCACCTCCCAGTACCCTTTCCAAAGCTTTACCCTTCCTTCTCACTATGTGTCTTAGCCTGTGGCTGCGGTAGCCAGTAAAGCAGGCTCTCAGGTGAGTCTTACTCCCTGACATCCTGACATCCATAGTCTTTGTTAAATGTTTTCCCTCACTTAACATCACCAGAGGATGTTGTTTTACTTACTTCTTACATTGTGATACCTTAAAACTTGGAGGATCAAGCACCTCTTTTAGGGAAACCCAATAGAAAGATATGCCTTTCTAATACTTTGTTATTTCTGTACTCTAATATTCAGTAATGTTTCCCTAACAATATTTTTGTAGTACTCAAGTTCATGTATTTCTTGCATAAAACTGCAGTTAACAGCAATAGAAATGCTAATAACACCTAAAAGTGATAAAATTAATAGTCACAGTTGCATATTTGGGTTATATTTCTTAATATAATCTATTTGCTATCTTTATCCATTTGATTCTTTAGAGAGCTCTTATTTACTGTTTTGAGAAAAAAAGATTAGAACTCTAGACTTTTCACATGCAATAGTTGTGTTTTTAACAACAGTTGATTGACTTTTCTGGTACATGTGAAGTGATGCTTTTTTCCTCTATGCCTTATTAGTTGGAATCAAACTGTGAGTAGGGGAAAAGACCAGTGTTTCTCTGTGCTTTTTCTTCTAGAAACAAAGAAAAGTGAACAGAAGTTAAAAGTCTTAAATACTTATTAAAAGAATAAATAGCCAGAAACACTGCCTCCCCAGTCTTGGACCTAATCCTGTTCTGTGAAGATGATTCACTGGCACTGGTGACCTGGTATCGTTATAGCAGTTGATGCAGTATGTACGCTTAGAGGATATTGATCCTTGAAGGCAGGGCCGATTTCTTTTATATTTGTCACTCATGGTTTCATGCTCCCATTTCTCTGTCATTACCATTTTGCCAATAAAATAATCTGAAGGGGAATTATGATAATAGAAGTGGCTGTCTAATAGTGGATAGAATAATGTAGAAAGTTACCAGAGAGTGAAAAAGTTTATAGACATCAGTGCTTATAAATATAATACTTTAGGTGAGAACTATAGGAAAGTGTTTTGTAAAGTTGCATTGCAGAATAGTCCAGTTTGTGATTGAGGAGGGACCAAGCAAATGAACTGTGTGTGCATTTTATGTGTTACACACTTGGAAGGACTATATAGATTTTATGTATAAATGCTGAAAATAAATTATACAAGAGCTTTAAACTCCTATTAACCATAGGATCTGTACAGTCAATAATGAAGTCTTTGCTTTGTCCAGGAATTAGGTCCAAAGTGGAATCCCTTTATCCTGAATTCTTTGTGGTAGAGTTAATTGGAAAAGGTTTAGGGACTATTCAGGGGATCTTTATGTCATGCCCTGAAGAGACCAGGGGGTCTGTTTGATCAACACTGCTTGCACTCAAGTGATTCTGACCCAGGAGACTAGCATGCTTTTTGGACTTTAGATGATCTTCCTCAATTTAAGGCAAATGATGGCATAACTTTTCTAATAATATAAAGCTGAATTATCTGGGTTTCTAATTTAATGAGGACTTAAAAATATAAATTGATGAGTTTATGAGTATCGTATTCTTAGCCCACTTTAGTAATGCAGTCTCCTTACTTCTTTTCTTACTTTGTTAGTGATAGTGTTTGCCTTTAAACCCGCGAGTGAGGTGTGTTAGCACCTGGGCAGGGTTTTGCTCCTTGCTTGGTCACTAGTAACAGAAGTACAGTTGCTGATAGCAATCTAATGCTCTATATTGAAGTTGATCTTACACCTTTCTCAGATAGCCACCTTCTTATTGAGCACACTGTGACAAGGAGCTATCCAAAAATGTGCGATTCCCACCTGCCTGAGAGGTGAACCAAGCTGTTACAACCCAAGAGTTCCAAATTCACCTTGTCTGTATTTACCAGGGCAAGTCTTGTTTCCCAAGTGCAATGTTACTACTGATTAATATTAGTACCTATAATCGAAGAAGCTGGTGCAGCCTATCCAGATATGCTTAGTCTGCTAGCTCGTTGTCTGTGGAGGGCAAAATCTGCACCAAATGGTACCAAAGAGGAATTTTGATTACTGATGTTTTTCAAGTAGGCTGGTTTCTCTCCACCTGATAGAAGTTGCTACATCTTTCCAAACAGGTTCTCTAATGATCTTGCTTCACCATGGCTACAAATATGGAGGGGCTGGTTCAGCACAGAGTGGGGACCCAGCAGGTGGCTGAGGTGAGTGACAGGGGCTAGCAAAATAGCTGGCACCCTTGCTTTTAAAAGGAAAAGTACATCAGTGTGCGCTGTTACTTTCAAAACAGTCCCAAAGCACGATGCTGCCATTAAAGAAAAATGAAAATGACAAGAACATTTGCTCCTAAAGTTTCTTTGCATGAATAGGGTGGCCTAGCTGCATACAATGAGGTGACTTTAAAAATTTTACTTTGAACAAAAACTAAGAGTCTAATGATGCTTGTTAAACTTGTGAGTATAGTTTTAAGTCAGAGGTTCTTAGTTTCTTGCACATTTGATACTCTGTTAATACTGTGTATGGTGGAAAGTGGATTCTGTGCATTCTACAGTCATTGTTGACCTTCTTCCATGTACTGGGGATTTTGCTAAGTGCTAAGGAATATGGAGGTGAATGAGCCATTGGTCCTTCCTTTAGTGTTCTCCGGGCCTGGTTAAGGAGTAATTTTAAAATGGTAAGACGTGAAAATCCATGTGAGGAAGGTAATCCTGGAGGTGGGTCTTGCATTGCAAGTATGTTAGACAGACCTAAGGAAGCAGGGTGGGAAACTGGCAGATGCTGAGGAGGGTATCCTAAGTCAGAAACCTATGCAAAGACAGGACAGAGGCATGAAGTAGCTTGGAATGTTCAGGCAACTCGAGGTGTAAAGGAGGGAAGTAGGGCCAGATCTTTTCAGTCTGTACCAGGCCCTCTGCAAGGGCTTCAGTCCTCAACAACCTTTTGAGGTTTGGTGTGATTGCTATTCCCATTTAATAGGTGAGGAAACCAAGGCTCAAGGACAAGTAACTGGCCAAGGGCACACTGACCCAGTTCTGTTTCACTTCTTCCAGAGCTCCTCCAATAAACCATGCATCGTGCTGCAAACAGAAGCCATTAGAAGGATTCAGATTTGTGTTTTTGAACCAATAATCGTATTTCTAAGGTGAAGACACAGATTTATCAAAGGATGGACATTTAAAGAAAGGATTTTTTAAAATAAAAAATAAGTACACGAATGCCAGTTTATACCAGTAAAATTGGTGAGCAGACTTTTCAGAATTTAGATCAACCATTGACTTTAAGGCAACAGTGTAATAATCATCCCTTTCACCCAGCAAATAAGGGTTAGTGTTAACTGAAGATGAAAGCAGATAGATTTTACAAATTTTTAAATATTGTATTTTTGGAAGAGCTAAAGAGCTGTGAAAGTATTGGGGTTAAAATGCTTGTGTTTATATGTTGCTTTAGTGTGTCTTAGGAACAATTACCTTGAAAATCATTGTTGGCTTTTCAAATATTTAGGGTTATTTTGCATTTAATACAGTTTCCAGTTGAGACTGACTTGGAGACTAGTACGTGGATCACTGCCTTAAGAAGTCATCACTAATTCTTTAGGAGAAGAGGTTAGTATAGTAACCTATAGTACTGACCTATAGTAATTTATAGGATAATACAAGTTTTGTGTATGTATTCAGAAAGTTTGCTAGGTAAAATTTTCTGTCAGATGCCTTACTTCCATCAAGAAATGGAATTTCATGTATTAATGTAGTGCAACTATTGTTTCCCATGGCAAAAAGCACATTTTGAGGAGACATCCAAAATAGTAAGAGGCATTATTAATTTGGAGAACAAAATCAATCTTCCTATTTAAAATATTCCCTAGATTTCCATGCTATTATTTTGAAATTTCAAGCTTAATGACTTTAAACTACATGTGGTAGCTGTATATAATATTAGATCAGCCAAATGAGTAAGAGAGCCTACAGTTCATCATGTTGGTGCTAAACAATAATTGAGTGGGAATGAAGTCTTTAAATTAGGGGTTATTAGCAGTCATTTGGGGACAGTTGTTTATTCAGTCAGCAGACAGTGAAGGAACATACCTCTTCCCTGCTTGTTTGCCAGAAACACACGCAGGTGAGTAATAGGACTGGGGATCCACTCACCAGAGTTCTGTGTTGCAGGGATCAGGCATGAGACAGGCTACACCAGAGGACGGGCTCTCCATAGTGGAAAGGGGGCTCTCTAGAGATCAGACAGATTGGGGTTTAAATCCAGGTCCTGCCATTTGCTATCTGGGTGACTGCCTTTTTTCCTCAGTTTTCTCATCTAGAAAATGGGAGTAGTAGTAGAACCTATTATCTCATGGGCTTGTTGTGAGAAGTCATTGAAATAAAAACATGTAAGGAGGGCTTCCCTGGTGGTGCAGTGGTTGAGAGTCCGCCTGCCGATGCAGGGGACACGGGTTTGTGCCCCGGTCTGGGAAGATCCCACATGCCACGGAGCGGCTGGACCCATGAGCCATGGCTGCTGAGCCTGTGCATCCAGAGCCTGTGCTCCACAACGGAAGAGGCCACAACAGTGAGAGGCCTGTGTACCGCAAAACAAACAAACAAAAAAACACATAAAAGGAGCTTTAGCAGGTCCCACGCTTTTGCTCCATAAATGAGATAGAGCAACATTGTCAATAGTGTAAATGGTTTTCTCTCAAGTCCCCAGAACAGGCTTTTCCCCTATGGACCAGATAAGTCACATTACCAAAATAAACTACAAAAGTTGGATCATACAAACGAACAACTTGATGTCCTATAATGTGCTCCGTTTTATTCAGTTATTCACAGAGACAGTTTAATATAGTGGTCAAGAGTATAGACTCTGGAGCCAGATTGCCTGGTTTAAATCCTGATCCTGCCACTTGCAAACTGTGTGACCTCTCTGTTTTTTGGAATTGTTTATGAAGGGCTAATATTAATTCTTCTTTAAATGTCTGGTAAAATTCAGCAGTGAAGCCATGTGGGCTTAGGCTTTTCTTTGCAGGTAGTTTTTTAGTTCCAAATTTAGTCTCATCACTTGTTATGGGTCTGTTCATATTGTCTTTTCTTCTTGAGTCAGTTTCAGTAGTCTGTGTCTTTTTGAGAATTTGTTCGTTTCATCTAAGTTATCTAATTTATTGTCAAAACAGTTGTTCACGATATTCTTTTATCCTTTTTATTTCTGTTAAGCTCAGTACCAATTTCTCCTCATTCATTTCTGATTCTATTTAGTAATTTGAATCTTTTTCTTGGTCAGTCTAGCTAAAGATTTGTCAGTTTGTTGACCTTTTCAAAGAACCGCCTTTTGATTTCATTGATTTTTCTCTATTGTTTTTGTATTCTCTGTTTCATTAATTTCCACTCTCGTCAAAACCACAAGGAGATACCATTTTACATCCACTAGAATGGCTGGTGGGTGGGGAAGGTCCGATAACAAGTGTTGGTGAGGATGTGGAGAAATTGGAAACTTCCTATGTTACTGGTAATAATGTAAAATGGTGCAGCCACTTTGGAAAACAGTCTGGCAGTTCTTCAAAGAGTTAAATATGAAGTTACCACATGACCCAGCAATTCCATTCCAAGCTATATACCCAAAAGAAATGAAAACATACGTCCACACAAAAACTTGTGCACCAACGTTTATAGTAGTATTATTCAAAATAGCCAAAAGGTAGAAATAGTCAAATGTCCATCAGCTGACAAATGAATAACAAAATGTGGTATACCCAGACAGTAGAATCTTATTCAGCTATAAAAAGAAATGAATTACTGATGCATGCTACAGCATGGATGAACCTTGACAGCATTATACTAAGTGAAAGAAACTAGTCACAAAAGACAACATATTATATTATTACATTCATATGAAATGTCCAGAACAGGGAACTCTATAGAGATAGAAAATAGGTTATAGTGGTTGCCTAGGGCTGGATATTGGAAGTGATACCTAAAGAGTATAGGGTTTCTTTTTGAGGGGATGAGATTTTTCTAAAATTTACTGTGGTGATGGTTGTATGTATGTGTGTATATACTAAAAACTATTGAATTATACACTTCAAATGGGTAGAATGTATGGTAGGTGAATTATAGCTCAATAAAAGTGTTTCTTAAAAACAATACGTAACAGCAACCAGATGCCACTACCAAAATTAGGAGGTTATTTTCCAAAATAAAAGAACAAAAAGAAATGGAAAAAAAAAAAACTAGAGGGATTTGTGACTTCTACTTTTTAATTAGAATTATATACTTTCTAAAACAATAAAGCATGATTACATATGCAGTATATACAGTTTGATTTCAGTTTTGTAAGGTATTTATTTCTCACATGTATCTGTAGCTACATAATACAGTGTGCCAGGTGTTATGCTCAGCTCATCACCTCATTTAATACTTCCTTTAACACTATAAGGAAAGTATTATTATTTTCCCCACTTTAAGTGGGGGAAACTGAGAGGTAGAGAGATTACTTTGCCATATCTGAGTGACTTCAGAGCCTAGACTTTTACACTACACAGTAAGTTCATTTTTTATTTTATTAAAAACATTTTTTCTTCTAGAGGGTTTTTTTGTTTGTTTTTTTTTGCGGTACGTGGGCCTCTCACTGTTGTGGCCTCTCACATTGCGGAGCACAGGCTCCGGACGCGCAGGCTCAGCGGCCACCGTGGCTTACGGGCCCAGCCGCTCCACGGCATGTGGGATCTTCCCGGACCGGGGCACGAACCCATGTCCCCTGCATCGGCAGGCGGACTCTCAACCACTGCGCCACCCGGGAAGCCCTAGTTTTGTTTTTTTTAATCAGTGTTAGACATTGCCCTTTTTGGGAGAGAGGTGTTTTTTTTAGTTTTAATTGTGGTAAAATATAAAATTTACCATTATAACCATTTTTAAGCATATAGTTCTATGGCTAACTACATTATTCTGTAACCATCACCCCTACCCATCTTCAGAACTTTTCATCTCCCCAAACTGAAACTCTGTACCCTTTAAACACTAACATCCATTCCCTCCTCCCCTCTATCCCTGCAGTATTTTATTCTTTTTGAGGCTATTGTAAATGGATTTGTTTACTTAATTTTTTTTGAGCATCATTGTTAACAGTGTAGAAATGCAACTGATTTTTGTGTTGATTCTGTATCCTGCAACTTCGCTGAATTTGTTTATTCTAGTCTGTGTGTGTGTGTGTGTGTGTGTGTGTGTGTGTGTGACATCTTTAGATTTTCCTATGTAGAAGATCATGTCATCTGTGAATAAAGATAATTTTACTTCTTCTTTCCCAATTTGGATGCCTTGTACTTATTTTTCTTGCCTAATCATTCTGGTTGGAACTTCTAGTATATTGAGTAGAAGAGGTGAAAGCAGTCATCCTTGGCTTCCTGATCTTAAAGGAAAAATTTTCAGTCTCTCATCACAAAATGTGATGTTAGCTGTGGGTTTTTCACATATGACCTTTATTATGTTGAGGTAGTTTCCTTCTATTCCTAGTTTGTTGGATGTTTTTATCATGAAAGGATGTTGAATTTTGTCAGGAATAAACCCCACTTGATCATGTGTATAATCTTTTTAATATGCTGCTGATAACAGTTTGCTCGTATTTTGTTGAGGAATTTTGCATTGGTATTCATAAGGGATATTGATCTGCAGTATTCTTTTCTTGCAGTGTCTTTGCCTGACTGGTATCAGGGCAATGCTGGCTTCATAGAATGAGTTTGGGAGTGTTCCCTCTTCTTCAGTTTTTTGGAAGAGTTTGAGATGGATGGTGTTAATTCTACTTTAAATGTTTGGTATAATTCACTAGGGCTGGTCCAGGGCTTTTTGAGGGGTGGGGAGGCTTCATTACTGATTCAGTCTTCTTACTAGTTATAGGTCTACTCAGATTTTCTATTTCTTCATGATTCAGTCTTGGTAGGTTGTATGTTTTTAGGAATTTGTCCATTTCGTCTCAGTTATCCAGTTTGTTGGTATACAGTTGTTCATAGTACTCTCTTAAAATCCTCTTTATTTCTGCAAAATCAGTAATAAGTTTCTGCTTTCATTTCTGGTATTAGACTTTTTTTTTTTTTGCTTTATAACAAATTTAATCAGTTATACATATACATATGTTCCCATATCCCCTCCCTTTTGCGTCTCCCTCCCACCCTCCCTATCCCACCCCTCCAGGCGGTCACAAAGCACCGAGCTGATCTCCCTGTGCTATGCGGCTGCTTCCCACTAGCTATCTACCTTACGTTTGGTAGTGTATATATGTCCATGCCGCTCTTTCACTTTGTCACAGCTTACCCTTCCCCCTCCCCATATCCTCAAGTCCATTCTCTAGTAGGTCTGTGTCTTTATTCCTGTCTTACCCCTATGTTCTTCATGACATTTTTTTTTCTTAAATTCCATATATATGTGTCAGCATACAGTATTTGTCTTTCTCTTTCTGACTTACTTCACTCTGTATGACAGACTCTAGGTCCATCCACCTCATTACAAATAGCTCAATTTCATTTCTTTTTATGGCTGAGTAATATTCCATTGTATATATGTGCCACATCTTCTTTACCCATTCATCCGATGATGGACACTTAGGTTGTTTCCATCTCCGGGCTATTATAAATAGGGCTGCTATGAACATTTTGGTACATGTCTCTTTTTGAATTATGGTTTTCTCAGGGTATATGCCCAGTAGTGGGATTGCTGGGTCATATGGTAGTTCTATTTGTAGTTTTTTAAGGAACCTCCATACCGTTCTCCATAGTGGCTGTACCAATTCACATTCCCACCAGCACTGCAAGAGTGTTCCCTTTTTTCCACACCCTCTCCAGCATTTATTGTTTCTAGATTTTTTGATGATGGCCATTGTGACTGGTGTGAGATGATATCTCATTGTAGTTTTGATTTGCATTTCTCTAATGAGTAGAGATGTTGAGCATCCTTTCATGTGTTTGTTGGCAGTCTGTATATCTTCTGTGGAGAAATGTCTATTTAGGTCTTCTGCCCATTTTTGGATTGGGTTGTTTGTTTTTTTGTTATTGAGCTGCATGAGCTGCTTATAAATTTTGGAGATTAATCCTTTGTCAGTTGCTTCATTTGCAAATATTTTCCCCCATTCTGAGGGTTGTCTTTTGGTCTTGTTTATGGTTTCCTTTGCTGTGCAAAAGCTTTTAAGTTTCATTAGGTCCCATGTGTTTATTTTTGTCTTTATTTCCATTTCTCTAGGAGGTGGGTCAAAAAGGATCTTGCTGTGATTTATGTCATAGAGTGTTCTGCCTATGTTTTCCTCTAAGAGTTTGATAGTGTCTGGCCTTACATTTAGGTCTTTAATCCATTTTGAGCTTATTTTTGTGTATGGTGTTAGGGAGTGATCTAATCTCATACTTTTACATGTCCCTATCCAGTTTTCCCAGCACCACTTATTGAAGAGACTGTCCTTTCTCCACTGTACATTCCTGCCTCCTTTATCAAAGATAAGGTGACCATATGTCCGGGGGTTTATCTCTGGGCTTTCTATCCTGTTCCATTGATCTATCTTTCTGTTTTTGTGCCAGTACCATACTGTCTTGATTACTGTAGCTTTGTAGTATAGTCTAAAGTCAGGGAGCCTGATTCCTCCAGCTCCATTTTTCGTTCTCAAGATTGCTTTGGCTATTCGGGGTCTTTTGTGTTTCCATACAAATTGTGAAATTTTTTGTTCTAGTTCTGTGAAAAATGCCAGTGGTAGTTTGATAGGGATTGCATTGAATCTGTAGATTGCTTTGGGTAGTAGAGTCATTTTCACAATGTTGATTCTTCCAATCCAAGAACATGGTACATCTCTCCATCTATTTGTATCATCTTTAATTTCTTTCATCCGTGTCTTATAATTTTCTGCATACAGGTCTTTTGTCTCCTTAGGTAGGTTTATTCCTAGATATTTTATTCTTTTTGTTGCAATGGTAAATGGGAGTGTTTCCTTGATTTCACTTTCAGATTTTTCATCATTAGTATATGGGAATGCCAGAGATTTCTGTGCATTAATTTTGTATCCTGCAACTTTACCAAATTCATTGATTAGCTCTAGTAGTTTTCTGGTAGCATCTTTAGGATTCTCTATGTATAGTATCATGTCATCTGCAAACAGTGACAGCTTTACTTCTTCTTTTCCAATTTGGATTCCTTTTATTTCCTTTTCTTCTCTGATTGCTGTGGCTAAAACTTCCAAAACTAGGTTGAATAAGAGTGGTGAGAGTGGGCAACCTTGTCTTGTTCCTGATCTTAGTGGAAATGGTTTCAGTTTTTCACCATTGAGGACGATGTTGGCTGTGGGTTTGTCATATATGGCCTTTATTACGTTGAGGAAAGTTCTCTCTATGCCTACTTTCTGCAGGGTTTTTATCATAAATGGATGTTGAATTTTGTCGAAAGCTTTCTCTGCATCTATTGAGATGATCATATGGTTTTTCTCCTTCAATTTGTTAATATGGTGTATCACGTTGATTGATTTGCGTATATTGAAGAATCCTTGCATTCCTGGAATAAACCCCACTTGATCATGGTGTATGATCCTTTTAATGTGCTGTTGGATTCTGTTTGCTAGTATTTTGTTGAGGAGTTTTGCATCTATGTTCATCAGTGATATTGGCCTGTAGTTTTCTTTCTTTGTGACATCCTTGTCTGGTTTTGGTATCAAGGTGATGGTGGCCTCGTAGAATGAGTTTGGGAGTGTTCCTCCCTCTGCTATATTTTGGAAGAGTTTGAGAAGGATAGGTGTTAGCTCTTCTCTAAATGCTTGATAGAATTCACCTGTGAAGCCATCTGGTCCTGGGCTTTTGTTTGTTGGAAGATTTTTTATCACAGTTTCAATTTCAGTGCTTGTGATTGGTCTGTTCATATTTTCTATTTCTTCCTGATTCAGTCTTGGCAGGTTGTGCATTTCTAAGAATTTGTCCATTTCTTCCAGGTTGTCCATTTTATTGGCATAGAGTTGCTTGTAGTAATCTCTCATGATCTTTTGTATTTCTGCAGTGTCAGTTGTTACTTCTCCTTTTTCATTTCTAATTCTATTGATTTGAGTCTTCTCCCTTTTTTTCTTGATGAGTCTGGCTAATGGTTTATCAATTTTGTTTATCTTCTCAAAGAACCAGCTTTTAGTTTTATTGATCTTTGCTATCGTTTCCTTCATTTCTTTTTCATTTATTTCTGATCTGATTTTTATGATTTCTTTCCTTCTGCTAACTTTGGGATGTTTTTGTTCTTCTTTCTCTAATTGCTTTAGGTGCAAGGTTAGGTTGTTTATTCGAGATGTTTCCTGTTTCTTAAGGTGGGATTGTATTGCTATAAACTTCCCTCTTAGAACTGCTTTTGCTGCATCCCATAGGTTTTGGGTCGTCGTGTCTCCATTGTCATTTGTTTCTAGGTATTTTTTAATTTCCTCTTTGATTTCTTCAGTGATCACTTCATTATTAAGTAGTGTATTGTTTAGTCTCCATGTGTTTGTATTTTTTACAGCTCTTTTCCTGTAATTGATATCTAGTCTCATAGCATTGTGGTCGGAAAAGATACTTGATACAATTTCAATTTTCTTAAATTTACCAAGGCTTGATTTGTGACCCAAGATATGATCTATCCTGGAGAATGTTCCATGAGCACTTGAGAAAAATGTGTATTCTGTTGTTTTTGGATGGAATGTCCTATAAATATCAATTAAGTCCATCTTGTTTAATGTATCATTTAAAGCTTGTGTTTCCTTATTTATTTTCATTTTGGATGATCTGTCCATTGGTGAAAGTGGGGTGTTAAAGTCCCCTACTATGATTGTGTTACTGTCGATTTCTCCTTTTATGGCTGTTAGTATTCGCCTTATGTATTGAGGTGCTCCTATGTTGGGTGCATAAATATTTACAATTGTTATATCTTCTTCTTGGATCGATCCCTTGATCATTATGTAGTGTCCTTCTTTGTCTCTTCTAGTAGTCTTTATTTTAAAGTCTATTTTGTCTGATATGAGAATTGCTACTCCAGCTTTCTTTTGGTTTCCATTTGCATGGAATATCTTTTTCCATCCCCTTACTTTCAGTCTGTGTGTGTCTCTAGGTCTGAAGTGGGTCTCTTGTAGACAGCATATATATGGGTCTTGTTTTTGTATCCATTCAGCCAATCTGTGTCTTTTGGTGGGAGCATTTAGTCCATTTACATTGAAGGTAATTATCGATATGTATGTTCCTATTCCCATTTTCTTAATTGTTTTGGGTTCGTTATTGTAGGTCTTTTCCTTCTGTTGTGTTTCTTGCCTAGAGAAGTTCCTTTAGCATTTGTTGTAAAGCTGGTTTGGTGGTGCTGAACTCTCTCAGCTTTTGCTTGTCTGTAAACGTTTTAATTTCTCCATCAAATCTGAATGAGATCCTTGCTGGGTAGAGTAATCTTGGTTGCAGGTTTTTCTCCTTCATCACTTTAATTTTGGCCTGCCACTCCCTTCTGGCTTGTAGAGTTTCTGCTGAGAGATCAGCTGTTATCCTGATGGGGATTCCCTTGTGTGTTATTTGTTGTTTTTGCCTTGCTGCTTTTAATATGATTTCTTTGTGTTTAATTTTTGACAGTTTGATTAATATGTGTCTTGGCGTATTTCTCCTTGGATTTATTCTGTATGGGACTCTCTGTGCCTCCTGGACTTGATTAACTATTTCCTTTCCCATATTAGGGAAGTTTTCAACTATAATCTCTTCAAATATTTTCTCAGTCCCTTTCTTTTTCTCTTCTTCTTCTGGAACCCCTATAATTCGAATGTTGGTGCGTTTAATGTTGTCCCAGAGGTCTCTGAGACTGTCCTCTCTTTTTTTCATTCTTTTTTCTTTATTTTGCTCTGCAGTAGTTATTTCCACTATTTTATCTTCCACCTCACTTTTCCGTTCTTCTGCCTCAGTTATTCTGATATTGATCCCATCTAGAGTATTTTTCATTTTCATTTATTGTGTTTTCAATCGATGCTTGATTCATCTTTAGTTCTTCTAGGTCCTTGTTAACTGTTTTTTGCATTTTGTCTATTCTATTTCCAAGATCTTGGATCATCTTTACTATCATTATTCTGAATTCTTTTTCAGGTAGACTGCCTATTACCTCTTCATTTGTTAGGTCTGGTGGGTTTTTATCTTGCTCCTTCTCCTGCTGTGTGTTTTTCTGTCTTCTCATTTGCTTATGTTACTGTGTTTGGGGTCTCCTTTTTGCAGGCTGCAGGTTCGTAGTTCCCGTTGTTTTTGGTGTCTGTCCCCAGTGGCTAAGGTTGGTTTAGTGGGTTGTGTAGGCTTCCTGGTGGAGGGGACTAGTGCCTGTGTTCTGGTGGATGAGGCTGGAGCTTGTCTTTCTGGTGGGCAGGTCCACATCTGGTGGTGTGTTTTGGGGTGTCTGCGGACTTTTTATGATTTTAGGCAGCCTCTCTGCTAATGGGTGGCGTTGTGTTCCTGTCTTGCTAGTTGTTTGGCATAGGGTGTCCAGCACTGTAGCTTGCTGGTCGTTGAGTGAAGCTGGGTGCTGGTGTTGAGATGGAGATCTCTGGAAGATTTTCGCCGTTTGATATTATGTGGAGCTGGGAGGTCTCTTGTGGACCAGTGTCCTGAAGTTGGCTCTCCCACCTCAGAGGCACAGCACTGACTCCTGGCTCCTCAATTTGGGATGATTTGTTGTCTATTCATGTATTCCACAGATGCAGGGTACATCAAGTTGATTGTGGAGCTTTAATCCGCTGCTTCTGAGGCTGCTGGGAGAGATTCCCCTTTCTCTTCTTTGTTCTCACAGCTCCTGGGTCTCAGCTTTGGATTTGGCCCCGCCTCTGCGTGTAGGTCGCTGGAGGGCGTCTGTTCTTCGCTCAGACAGGACAGGGTTGAAGGAGCAGCCTCTTCGGGGACTCTGGCTCACTCAGGCCGGGCGGGAGGGAGGGGCACGGAGTGCGGGGCAAGCCTGCAGCGGCAGAGGCCGGCGTGACGTTGCACCAGCCCGAGGCGCGCCGTGCGTTCTCCCAGGGAAGCCGCCCCTGGATCCCGGGACCCTGGCAGTGGCGGGCTGCACAGGCTCCCGGAAGGGCGGTGTGGACAGCGACCTGCGCTCGCACACAGGCTTCTTGGCGGCGGCAGCAGCAGCCCCAGCGTCCCACGCCCGTCTCTGGGCTCCGCGCTTTCAGCCGCGACTCGCGCCCGTCTGTGGAGCCCCTTTAAGCAGCGCTCTTAATCCCCTCTCCTCGCGCACCAGGAAACCAAGAGGGAAGAAAAAGTCTCTTGCCTCTTCGGCAGCTCCAGAGTTTTCCCGGACTCCTTCCCGGCTAGCTGTGGCACATTAGCCCCCTTCCGGCTGAGTTCTCGCCGCCAGCCCCAGTCCTCTCCCTGCGCTCCGACCGAAGCCCGAGCCTCAGCTTCCAGTGCCGCCCGCCCCGGCGGGCGAGCAGACAAGCCTCTCGGGCTGGTGAGTGCCGCTCGGCACGGATCCTCTGTGCGGGAATCTCTCCGCTTTGCCCTACCCAGGTATGTGGGGAGTTTCTTGCCTTTTGGGAGGTCTGGGGTCTTCTGCCAGCGTTCAGTAGGTGTTCTGTAGGAGTTGTTCCACGTGTAGCTGTATTTCTGGTGTATCCGTGGGGAGGAAGGTGATCTCCGCGTCTTACTCTTCCGCCATCTTCCCCGGAAGTCAGACATTTTTTGACTTAGTATATAAATAAACTTTAGTTTTCATTCGGTGCCTCACACGCCCATATCTTCCCTTCATTCTCCCAATAAAAGTGTATCCTCTTTGCATAAATTAATGTTCTGTTACCTAACTATGACATTATCACATATACTTCCTAGTATCTCCAATACAGTTGTAGAACCCTCTGAATACTATTCTTCATACAAATACATCAGAGGAATTTTCAGTTTCCTTTATTTTCCTGTGAAAACATTCCTCCTAAAGTCCTCTGACCTCCTGCTCCAGTCCCTACTGATTGCTTTTTAAGCCTACTGCACAGCTGTCATCCTTTATTTGTCTCTTGTTTGGGATTCTTTCCTTGAATTCATGTGGTTTTTTTCCTTTTTAAAAAAGAATGTAAATAACATGCTCCAAAAACTTCCTAAGAAAGAGTGCATCAGAGATGAATTGTTTTTAGATCTTGCATATCTAAACGTGTCTTTATTTACATCCACATGCTTGAGTGATAGTTTGACTGGGGATAGAAATCTAAGTTGAAAATAATAATTTTACCTCAGGATTTCAAGGCATCATTTTATTGTCTTCCAGCTTTGAGAAGGCCATTTACTTCTTGACTCTCGTAGGTGTGTCTCTCCCTCTTTCTCTCTCTTGCCTTTTCTGTCCTCTACCTCCATTGTTAAGATCTTTCCTTCATCCCTGTTGTTCTGAAATTTCATAGTAATGTCTCTTAGTGTAGTTTTTCTTTTATACATTATACTGAGCACTCAGAGGGTCCTTTCAATCTAGAAACTCACGACCTCCTGTTCTACGAAATTGTTTTACAGTAGTTCTCTGATAATATCTTCCCTCAGTATTTTTCCAGTCTCTTTCCAGAACTCCTAATTAATTGGATACTGGAGCTCTTGAACTAATCATTTCTTCATTTTTTCTCTTCTGTTTCTAGCTCTTTCTGCTGCTTCTACTTTCAGGGAGATTTCCAACTTAGATTTGTCTTCAGGTCTTACCAGTTGCTTGAGCATATTATTTAATCTTGCTGTGCCAGTGTCCCCAACTATCAAATGGGGTTAATGATTATACTTATTGTAGAGGATTATTGTGAGAATTCAGTTAGTGTGTCTAAAGCATGTCACGTAGTAATAATACAGCGTGGCAAATAGTCACTGCCCAGCTCCTGCTGCTGCTGCTGTTGTTTTTTCAACATTGTTTTCTTCTTTCCTATCTTATTTTTCATTTTAGGAACTTTTTTCTGTTTTTCTTTTATAGCAACCTTTTCTTTTTTTCTTTTATTTTCCTTTCTTAATTGAAATTTTATTGGTTGTTTTGAGCATCAGTACACAGACATTTCAGTTTGTACACAATTTGTAACGTATGTACCAAACATCTAAAAAACCATGTAGTTGTCTTTCCTAAAGTTATTCCAGCTTAAAATTTGGCAGCAAATTTTTCTGTAAGAGGATATCAAGTACGAGTATCTTCAAGTGTTGATAAACTGTTACATTGTAAGTCCCATTAATTCACAATTTTTAATATCATATACATACTCAAATTTTCAGTCTTTCACAGCACATTGACAAAGTTACTAGGAAGATGGACCAGCATGATGAAAGATGTTACAGAGAGCAGGCAGTTCTAACAGGCAGGGCCAAGATCAAGGGGTGGTTTTCTTTAGGAAACAATTTTACTGAAAACAACATGAGAACAGAAGTAATTTTAAATGTTCAAGGCGTATTAAATGCATGACTAGGACTCCAAGTTGTCATTTAGTATGATTTATATAGTAGGAAACGTAAAGTACCCCCATCCTTGGCATGTTAAGCTGAACATCCAAGACAATCAAAGCCTCCTTCACTCAATACCCCACTATTTTCTGGTTGTATCGAAAAATAAGCAATAGCAAATGACTCACCTCGCCAAAAAAAAAAAAAAATTTAGTCTTGAAAAATTGGATGTGGTGGGATTTCCTCCTTCTTAGAAATGTTTCTAGATCTGCTTTAAAAAAACTTTGTGTTTACGAAATAGTTGATAACTTATTCCTCCGCATTGTACAAGAAGTGAGGCAGGGACCACTGATAAGACTTGGTGTGTGATATTCATCAGACTTGGCTTCTTTCTCTCCTGCTTCATCAGAGGCTGGACTCTCCCCCTTTCAGTTCTCTGTTTTCTGCAAGTAAACCTCCTTTAGTTTTTTGGTTCTTGAGCCACTTCGGCCTGTTTTCCCTTTGATCCCCTGTTCTCGTTTCCCTTTTTGGCTTTGTTTCCACTTTTGCAGGAGCAGGTTTAGCTGATAACCTTGCCCATCTCTTGGGTACCTCCATCCCCGCCCCTTGGGGAGAGCTGCCCTTCCTTTGGGTGGAGACTGGGCCGCTCCAGATCCCGGAGGAACTGGGCCTCCTGTGCTGTCCCTTCCTGCCCTCTTCCGCCCAGGCCTTGCAACCCGACGTGGAGCGGTGGGAGAATGAGACCAAACCATGTGGCAACTTTTTGTTGTCTCATGTATGCAGTAGTTTGTCCTCTTTTTGTGAGGGGTGATAATTGCAGTTTTTTGCTGTTTTTACTTTTCTTTTGCTGCTTCCATAGGTGCTGTTTTATCCAAGTTCCTTTTTGTTTCTTTTAGTTCCTTTATTTCATAAGGAAGCTTTTCTCAAGTGGCTAATGATCCTTATTGTTGGTTCACATTTTAAAATGAAGCACTTAAAACTGAAAACAAAAACAAATGTTTTTTGTACAGGAGTAAGGCTTGTCAACTTTTGGTTTCATTTTACTTTGGGGTGACTAGATAGGCACCCACACATTTTGTTTGGAGGGTGCCCCAGGTGTCACTATCCATAGGTTTCTTTTCTGGGGCCATTCAGGTTTTGGAGGCAAGAATTCTTTGGGGGTGGGGGTGATTTATGCCTTTTCTCCAGTATTTTTATTGTTGTTGATTTTAAAGTTATGGCACAAAGTGAGGGTTTGAGGTTCAATATTTAATCTACTCTTTGCAAACTGAAGAAGGGTGGCTCCCTCCTCACTGTGAAGATGTTTTGATGTCTCTGGTCTGGGGCCTGGTACTCTGCACTTTCCCTGCAGGGGAATGAGGAAGTGGTGGTCATGTGATGAGTCACATGGCTGCACCAAAGGTATTCAGCCAGACTCTGGTTTTCAGCCTGTTTCTAAACCACAGCTTTCTGTGGAACTGAGGGATCTAGTACTGAGCCCTTCCAGGGTTCTGGGGTGGGAATTAGCTTGTTTCTCATTAGTATTCCCCTCTATAGTCATTTGGAGTTCAGCTTTGTTCATCCTGCTGAGTCAGTTTCCACTCCGCCAACTACTTTCCCTGTTCCTAGAGTTTGTTAGTATTTGTGATCCACTGTCATCTCCTTGACTATTCTTTTTGTCCTTGTGGATCTGTACATTTTCTTAATCCTTTACTTATGCTTAAATGTGATTTGTTAAAGGAATAGAGATAATAAATGCATGTATTTGCTATATTTAACTGGAAGTAAGGGCAAGTATTACTAGTAAAGCAAATTAAAGTTGTTCACTGATAGACTTCAAGGTACTTCATAAGTATGCATTTATCCATTCAATGAGTATTTAAGGAGGGCTTATTGTGTGCCGTGTGCTAGGCATTGTTCTAGTTTTTAAGATACTCTGCTCTCATGAAGTTTCTATCCTATTGGGAAACAACCAACATCTAAACAAACGAAAAATGTCAAGAGAGCAGTAAGTGCTATAAAGAAAAGTGAAGAGATGGAAAGTGATAAGAGTACTATCTAAGCACATTCAGGGAAGACTTCTTAGAAGGTGACAAGTTTTTTTAAAATTATCATTTTTTAAAATTTATTTATTTTTGACTGTGTCAGCTCTTATTTGTGGCACGTGGGATCTTCGTTGAGGCATGCTGGATATTTCGTTGGGGCACACGGGCTTCTCTCTAGTTGTGGCGTGCAGGTTTTCTCTTCGCTAGTTGTGGCGCGCAGGCCCCAGGGCGTGTGGGCTCTGTAGTTGCGGTGCGCGGGTTCCAGAGTGCATGCGCTCTGTAGTTTGCGGCATGCAGGCTCTCTAGTTGAGGTGCACGAGCTCAGTAGTTGTGGCGCGTGGGCTTAGTTGCCCCGTGGCATGTGGAATGTTAGTTCCCTGACCAGGGATTGAACCCGCGTCCCCTGCATTGTAAGGCGGATTCCTTACCACTGGACCACCAGGGAAGTCCCAGAAGGTGACATTTAAATGGAGACCTGAATGAAGTAAGAGAGTGATTCAGATATGAGTATCAGGGCGTGGGGTAACATTCCAGGTAGGGGAGAGGGGAGCGTGCTTGGCACAGTAGAGGAACCATGAAGAGACCTGTGTGGCAGGAGTGCAGGGGGCGAGGGAGAACGTGGTGGGAGATGAGGTCAGGGGGGCAGGTAGGGCCAGGTCTTCTTGGATTATATAGGCTATGGCCAGGAATTTGTATTTTATTCTGTGTACATTGGGTAGCCATTGGAGAGTTAGAGCAGGAGATTGGCCTGTCTTTGAGGGTTGAACTAGGAGCCTGCTGATTGTGCAAACTGCTACAGTCAGACCCTGACCTGACAGACCACACTCTCTTCATTGAAGGTGGGCAGTTTGAGGTACTCCCCGGTTTTAAACCATGGCTACCTATAGTCCCTGCTGTGGAATTTACCTGCGTGGCCACGTCCATAGCACATTACCCCTGGTCTCCTTCGTCTACAGCTGATTCAGCCAACCTGTATCCCTGATGGGCTGATTGAACTGATAAGATTCCTACTCTTAAGAATTGGAAAACAAGCATTTTTGTTTTTACATGAAATATGCGTTTCTGGAAGACCTTGTGTTCTACACACTAAAAATAACAGAGCTGGGCTTCCCTGGTGGCGCAGTGGTTAAGAATCTGCCTGCCAACGCAGGAGACACAAGTTCAAGCCCTGGTCTGGGAAGATCCCACGTGCCATGGAACAACTAAGGCCGTGCGCCACAACTACTGAGCCTGTGCTTTAGGGTCCATGAGCCACAACTACTGAGCCCGCATGCCTAGAGCCTGTGCTCTGCAACAAGAGAAGCCACTGCAATGAGAAGCCCGCGCACCACAATGAAGAGTAGCCCCCGCTCGTCGCAACTAGAGAAAGCCTGCACACAGCAACAAAGACACAGCACAGCCAAAAATAAAAATAAATTAACTAACTAACTAACTAACAGAGCTTATGGAAAAATAGCATTCAGGGTGGGCCAGAGCACTAACAAAAATAGCAATCCTAATAAAAATGCTAGTATAATTAAAAAGACATGTTAAATTCCTAATAATCAAACATTAGAGTAAGTATAGGATTTTGTCTTAAAAACAAGGTGAAAGCTTTATGGAAGAAGATATAAGGAAGGGTTAAAGATGGTGAATTATTGAATAAATGCGTAAAGATTAGGGAGAACCATGCAGTGAGCTTTTCCAAGACACAGAACACATGGCCAGAATGAGACAAGAGGATGAACCTGGTATGAATAGGCATCGTGCATGACACTGAATTCCTGTTAGCTTAGATGCCGATGTGCTTTGCATTCTGTGGCTCTACACTGTGATACAAAGCATTAAGGAATTGGGAGCAGTCACTTGTAAATCAGTGTGATTTCAAGTGTTATACTGCCATCATTTCTCTGTTTACAACTTTGTAGAATCAAAATCACATTACAGAAATAACCTTGCAACAGAACATACTTTGCTAACAATGATACCTGTTGAACCCTTACTATGTGCTAGGTACTGCACATAAGCTCTGTATCATCTTGCTTAATCTTAACATAATATCTGTGAAATGGTGCTCTCACTTTTCATAGTTAAGGAAGCTAAGGCACAGGAGAGGGTTAAATAACGTGTCTACTGGCATATGGTCAGTAAAAGGTGACATTCGACCCTGGAGTTAAAAGATCATACAGTGTCAGGGCTTGAGATGATGCCATGTGTAAGCCCAAGTTGTTGCAGAACGTAGAAGCAGAGAAAGGTGGTCCTCAGAGAGAAGCCGGAGAGTGACTCTCAGACTCTCAGAAAAAAACAAAGGGGGAGTGAGCGGGTGGCCTGAGAAAGAGATAGAGAAGCTGCCTCACAGCTCTCCCCTTCCCAAATAGCACAGTCATACATCCTGAGACTGGGTTCTGTGAGTGTCCTTCCAACGAATTTCCCCTTTCATTTGAGTAAGTTTGAGTGTCATTTGTAACCAATCACTGACAAAAGCACCCAAACCCTCCCAATTCTATTTGATATGTATCTGGCATGTCCCATTTTGGGGATATAAACTTCAGTTTTCAGTAAGTAGATTAATTTGACTCATTTTCCCTATGAAATTGATTAAGTTATCTCTTGGGGTTCAAGCCCATGGCGCTCAGATACGCACATGGATTGGTTTTGGGTGGGGAAGGTGCTGTGGAGAGGGGGAAAGTCAGGAACAGAGGGAGAGGGCTTGAATTAGCTCCAGTGTTTTGTCTTAGTTTCTCTTTGAAGGGTCAAGTGAAATCTATTCTGAAGTAACAGTGTGTGGCCATCGTCCTGAATTTTATGGAGCCATTTCCTTTTGTCTATGACTTTACCACCTATGTATATATTGCTACATTCCTTTTCTTTTTAAATTAATAAATAATTTAATAAATAATAATAATTAAGTAATAAAAAATAATAATTAATTTAATAAAATTATTTATTTTTGTCTGCATTGGGTCTTTGTTGCTGCATGCGGGCTTTTCTCTAGTTGTGGCAAACGGGGGCTACTCTTCGTTGTGGTGCTTGGGCTTCTCATTGCGGTGGCTTCTCTTGTAGAGCACAGGTTCTAGGTGTGTGGGCTTCAGTACTTGCAACATGTGGGCTCAGTAGTTGGGGTGCACGGGCTATAGGCGTGCAGGCTCAGTAGTTGTGGCTCACAGGCTGTAGAGTGCAGGCTCAGTAGTCGTGACGCATGGACTTAGTTGCTCCGTGGCATGTGGGATCTTCCCAGACCAGGGCTCAAACCCGTGTCCCCTGCATTGGCAGGCAGATTATTGTTTGTTTGTTTGTTTGTTTATTGTTTTCTTTTGCGGTACGCGGGCCTCTCCCTGTTGTGGCCTCTTCCATTGTGGAGCACAGGCTCCGGACGTGCAGGCTCAGCGGCCATGGCTCACGGGCCTAGCCGCTCCGCGGCATGTGGGATCTTCCCAGACCGGGGCACGAACCCGTGTCCCCTGCATCGGCAGGCGGACTCTCAACCACTGCGCCACCAGGGAAGCCCTGGCAGGCGGATTCTTAACCACTGCGCCACCAGGGAAGCCCAACGTTTCTTTATTACATGAATAAACATGTTCTTTTTTGGTCTTTTTTTTTCACATGCGTGTCATCCAGTTGTAATCATCCTGTGCATACAACTTTGTATCTTATGATTTCACAGAATGTTAATTTCACAGACTAAATGTCATCATCCTTTCCACAGGTTACTACATAGCCTGCATGACCATCATTTTTCATAGCTACATAATTTTGTATCAAGGGAGCATAGCATAATTTACTAACCCATCTCCTAGTTTAAGACATTTAAGTTGCTTTTGACCTTTCTGTATTATAAATTAACACTGATAAGTATATCCATGCTTTACCAGTCAAGGAATCTAATAGCAAATAACATCAGAAACCAACTGTTGCTGATATAAAGAGAAATGAGATTTTTAAAAAACATTGACTTAGAATATATGTGAGAGGGCTTCCCTGGTGTCGCAGTGGTTGAGAGTCCGCCTGCCGATGCAGGGGACGTGGGTTCGTGCCCCGGTCCGGGAAGATCCCACATGCCGTGGAGTGGCTGGGCCTGTGAGCCATGGCCGCTGAGCCTGCACGTCCAGAGCCTGTGCTCCGCAACGGGAGAGGCCACAGCAGTGAGAGGCCCGCATACCACACACACACACAAAAAATGTGAGGATGGATGGATGGATGGATAGATAACTTACTTGACAGAGTTACCAGGAGAGCTGGAGAACTAGCTTTGCATCTAGGAACTGCACCCAGATCTCACTGAAGAGCTGGTCTGAAGCTATGGCTGCACACCACACTGCCAAGGCCAGACATGGGGCTCCTGCTGCTAGTGCAAAGTCTCCGCATCTGATCGACCCCCTGCCCTCCTCCAAGGGAGGCCAGACCTCCAAGTATCTGGTATTTTCTGCCTCTACAGTTGGAAATGGGCTCTGCCTTATCTGAACCCCTGAGAGAGGAAATTCCATATTCCCTAGAAAAATAATTTAGGATTACACACTGATAAAGCCATTTCTGTATTTAGGATAGTTTGTGTAAGGTGGTTTCCTGAAAGTAGAATTACCAGGCCAGAGGGCATGAACACATTTTTTTGATGAGAGGAGCAGACCTGTTGACCTCAACAGTTGGGCCTTGGAGCTTTTTGCTTCCTTGGATTCATCTTTTCTTTAACATGTCATTTACTGGCTGTACTTAGTGAATAGAGTGTTATGTTTCTTAGGACTTTAAATAGTTGTTGAGGTGGAAGGACTTTAGTCACTGCTTTAAAAAAGGATAATCATCTTTTTACTCTTGATTAATTTTTCCCCTTTCGGTTGGGGTGCCTAGGTTTGTGCTAGAATCTGAAAAATGGATGGCATATTCTTTTAACTTAGATTGTTTTAAGTTTCCACTCCACATACAAACTTGTGGAGTGGGAATTCATTATTTATGGCAGTGTGAACTTATTTCTTTTTAATTTCCTTCCTCTTTCAATCACCTCCTCCCATCCTACATAAAAGTAAATATCCATATATTTCTTCCTACTCTTCCCCCAGGCTTTCATTTGTTTTGTTTGGTTTAGGGTGATTGACCAGTATTCACTCCTTGTCATACAGGAGGCAAGTGCTCTTATTTCCCAGCCCCACCCCTCTGTGACCTCCCCCAGGAGCTCCCTTTCCTCTGTGGCCTTGGGGAAAGGGGGAGGCTTAGATTTGAAGCCATTCCACAGTCTCATTTGCCCTGACGACACGTGTTCATCTTCTCACCATAGGAGGCTTTGGAGGCTAGAGTTCTGACCTGTATTCACATGCCTGTTAAGTGCTGGGTGGATGTAGTAAAATGTTTGTTAATGGAGCCCGGTGCTGTTATTCTTATGGGTGTTTTTATATGTAATGCAGATGGTTATGATGTTGCCTTCCCTTTCAGTGAAGGAGGAACTTGCAAAGACCCCATGTCTTTAAAAATATTGACTTAATGTACTGTGAAGTTGAAAATGCTATATGCAGAATGTGGTATTTCTGAGTTCTCCAAATCTTCCCTTTACTCCTTATAGTTTTAAAACTGTTTTGAGTTGGTTGTACTCCAAGGTAACGTTCTCCTGAGCTGTCAGTTCAGGAAAGGTGGTCTGGGGTGGGGGCCAGCATTTAGTAAAGGTAACAATCTAGGTGAAGGGAGAACTTGATAAAGCAAAGTTACATCTTCCCTAGAAACAATTAATCATATTATTAGACAGACTGCCTCAGCAGCTGGTGAAACAGCAGGAACATGACAATTTTGCTTCCTTAGTTACAGGGAGTGATAGTGTACTTGACCTTCAGCAGAGCAGGGTCATAGAGAGGGCATCTTTAAACAGCTCTGTCTGGTTTTGGTGAATGGAATCTGCACTGGCAGTTTGAAAGCACATGCCGATGAGTTCCACCACCAACCCTGGCTGTTTTGGTTGGACTCTCTGGCTGGGGAAGTTGCTGAGAAAAAATGTAAATAAAGCTGCAGAGAGCCATTGGCATGGTAAGTGCAGTGTTCTGCAGAAAAATAAGACTAATTTTGAAGCCTTTTCTCGTTCTCTCTGTTTCTGGAGGCAAGTCTCCTTGTAATGCAGTATATTTCATAGGCAATTGTTTTTATAGCAGGTGGTAAAAAGCAGTGGATTTAGATGCCTAATATGTATTTGAAGGAAGTCAGTTTAGTGTCTATTGCTGTGCTTAGCACCTAGCAAATTATTTCTTCATGGGAACTTGTATTTGAGTGTGCTGGGTAGACCCAAGTGGAGCAAGAGCTGTTTGTTTGTGGTGGTTGTTGTTGTTTTCAGTAGGTTAACCTGCCTCTGAACAGAGTATGTGAACCTGTTCTTAAATACCTCTTTGTTTTATATAATTGGGGGTAGTAGTCATTGATTTTGGATCTTTGTTTTTGTGCCAAGAAATTTAAGGCTGTAGTTTTATCTTTTTAAACATACTATCAACTTGAAAATTTTCAAACTGGTTAATCAATTCTGATTTAAGTGAGGTGGATTTATGAATATTGAGGTTTGATTCTTCCACTGGCTTTAGTATAACGAAGAGCTGCCCTTGCCACTCAACAGGAGTAATTCTTTAGGAACATGGACACTGGCAGTATAAGGTTCTGGTCCTTTGTATGAGGTGAGCCGCGAGCATTTCAAGACCAGCAGCCTCCTCTGGCTTCCTCCCTCTGTGGTACAAGTTGCTGAACAAAGAGAGGTTAACTCTTTGCCCATTGACCCTTCACCACACTTATTTGGTGGTCCTTTGAAATAAAAATAAAAGGAGGATGTGGTACATTTCAGTTCAGGCTGGAGGTGTCCCCTGCCTGAAGCCCTTTACCCACTTAGGCAGTTGTTTACATTGTTCATTATTTCACTGGGAATGTTAAGGAGAAGTGGAAGTTCCTGATTGAGATCAGTAACATGTTGAGTCTGCAGGATCTGTTATTTCCCCCACCCCTACAGGGTGTGAACTTTGTTGCCCTATTAATAACCCATGGGAATGTTGCAGCCAAAAATCAGGATCAGAATAAATTATAGATTTAGAAACTTAATTTTTGCTTATTAGCTGAATGCTTTGGGCATTCTGTTCAACCTAGAAGTTCATCCTTTACTGAATGACTGCATGTTAACACAGAAGTTTTTCCTAAAAGTTATTCCCCCCAAAATGCTGCCAAGGCATTGTCATGTTATGGTGAAATAGAGAAGGTTCTCACTCCAGGTTAAAAAGGTATGTACTTTCCCATCAGCCACATATACTCGTGTGTCAGTGGAGGCAATATGCCTTGGTTTATTTATATGATAAACTGCCAAGGCAGGTGTTGTACATACCTGCAGGATGTTTAACTAGCAGATAGATACAAGAGTGGAGTAAAACAAAAAGAGGTCTAGGCAGAGTCCCAGCATCAGGACTGTAAAAAAGATGACTTCTTTATTCTTGAAGTTAAAAAGTACTCATTCTCTAACCAGTCATTGTGGGGCCTGATACGTGCCTGGCCTTAGGAGCAAAAGGAACTGTTCCTTCCTGCCCTCTGAGGTAGACCTGAGCAGGTACTATGATGAGGGCCCTGTGGAGAGTGCTAAGATACAGGCACTCTGGGAGCCCAAAGCAGGACTTGTGCACCAATCCGGGGGGTCAGAGACAGCTGACCAGACGAGCTGGTCTTTCATGAACTCTTTAGGCAGTAAACATTTGTGTGTTGGGTAAAGCATGGTTAACTTTAGAAAGGATGTGAAATGGAAGTGCCGATTTTACCCTTTAAGTGTGAGTCAGACACCATGCCCTGGAAGACCTGTATCTAAATGTACTTTCACACCCTGCTTGCTCATGGTTTAATTGAGTCCTTTGGACTAGCTGTTTCTGTGTCAAAGTGCAAGTGCTCTGGTCAGGTACAATACACACCTGGGTGTTGCTGGGCATTTACACTTCACTGTGAACTAAATGAGCGTGTCCTTGGTAGCTGGAGCAGATTGAAGGGGTAGAAAGTAAGCTAAGGCAGAGGGCCAAGACTTACTTCAGGCACTGAAAAGGTAGGCAGGAAAGGATGGAAAGGAGATGCTTCTACCGGTCAGAAATGCATCTAATATTTTTATGTCATTGAGTTTTTATCATTGTGGTAAATAATATTCAACAGAATGCTTCAGGAAAAAAAGTGGACTTCCTGCTTTGATGTCTGTTCATAATATTAGGCTCGAAGTTCACACAGCTGCAAGAATTTCTGGGAGATCCCATCAAGACATCACTTTGCCTTCAAGGCAGATCGTATCTAAACTGCCCATGGTGCCAGTAGAACACACCTTCTTTCTAAAGGCCACAGGAGTAGGGGATCCCAAGTATTTTCCCATTTACCTGTCACTTCTGGAGTTAAGCATCCTTCCCTTGAATCCCAGGGATATTTAAGACTGTTCACCCAATCTAAATTTATTACTGAGGGACTTCCCTGGTGGTACAGTGGGTGAGACTCCGCGCTCCCACTGCAGGGGGCTCGGGTTCCGTCCCTGGTTGAGGAACTAGATCCTGCATGCATGCCGCAACTAAGAGTTCACATGCCACAACTAAGAAGTCTGCATGCCTCAACTAAGACCTGGTGCAGCCTAAATAAATAAATAAATATTTTAAAAATAAATAAATTTATTACTGAGCCCATCGCCAGCATGACCTTTGCCCCCTCTCAGCAAATCTGTGGAGGTCTTTGGGATTCTCATGTAAAAGGAATCATAAAATTTGCAAGCGTATTTCTTAACGTGGGGGAACCAGAGTCCAGGGGGTTTAAACCGGAGCTCAGGCAGGATCTGAAAGCTGGCAAGTAGTCTTGGCACCCAACCCGCACTTCATCCCCTGTAGCTGTCCACCCGCCGCTGCAGGTGCTGGAAGGCAGGGCCACTTCCGGTTGCTGTGCACACCCAGTGTGCAGTGCCAGGGTGGCACAGTGCTTAGCAGGTTCCAGTGAAGCGTGGACAAGGGTCACTTTGGCCTACTGACTTAGAAAGCTTCTCTGAGTCCCTGTGAAATACTTTTTGAATACTGTTATTCTTTTAAATAAAGTTTTTATTGTATAACATACATATGTTCACAGTTCATAAGTGTGTAACACAATAAATTATCATAGAGGGAACATTCCCATGTAACCACCACACAGGTTAAGAACAGAATAGAATTTCCTGTCCTCTCCCAATCACTGCCCCCACTCTGCTCCCTAAAAGTGACCTCTGTCTTTTTTTTTTTAATTAATTAATTTATTTATATTGGCTGCACCGGGTCTTAGTTGCGGCACGTGGGATCTTAGTTGCAGCATGCATGTGGGATCTAGTTCCCTGACCAGAGATCGAACCTGGGCCTGCTGCATTGGGAGTGTGGAGTCTTACCCACTGGACCACCAGGGAAGTCCCAGAAGTTTTTAATTTTGACAAAGTTCATTTTATCTTTCGTTTCTTTATTTTGCTTTAAGTGTAATAGCTAAGAAATCATTGCCTAAGGCAAGGTCATGAAGATTTACACCTATGTTTTCTAATTTTTGTGTATAATGTGAGGTATAATTTTCTTATAAAAAGAAAAAAAGAATCTTTCATTCAAGAAGCATCTCACTAGTACAATTAATCATGTGTAACAAAGATATTTATACACTGTTTATAACTCAGGCTTTAGAAAAAATTTTCAGAAGTTTGTGATAGTATTAATAGTAACTATGTGAATAGAATTAATACTTAACATATTATTTACTAACCCTCTCATCAACCCCATAAAGTAGTAACAATATGTCTGTGTTGAATTTGAGGAAACCAAAGTTTAGAGGGTTTAAATGACTTTCTCAGTATGTGTTTCAGAGCCTAGGTCTATCTGATTCTATAGCCTGTGGGTACTCAAATAATGTTGATTGCTTTAAAACTTCTAAAAAATAAAGTGAGTCAGAAAGGCAGAATATTATTCTATCAGTTAAGAATTCAGAATATCTGAAATGGGTGGAATTAACTTGCAGAGTAATAATAGACTCAACCAGAATTCTAAACGTTCATTACTAAAGAAGGATTTAATGCCTATGCACTGATAAAATGACTGGCCAGCCTTTTCTTCTTAATTACAAATAAACAGAGCTAAGAAATATATGTACATGGGTGCTGGGAGATATATTCTGCAAGATTTGAGCCTCATCACACCCTCTCTAAAATGGTTTGTGCCTATTCTGCCTATCTCTTAACCAAGAGAAAACTAATATATACAAAGCATTTTGTAAACTAAAAGTCACTATGAGAATATTGCATTCTGTTGTCTTTTTATGGTGAATTTTTTGTTGGTAAAATTAATGCTCATGAAAGAAAAATTTTTTTCAACTACCCCAATAATCATGCTGTGCTTTATAAAATTGAGGTATAATTCACTTACCATAAAATTCACCCTTTTAAAGTGTACAGTTTAGTAGTTTCACAAGGTTGTACAGCCATCACCACTGTCTAATTCTAGAACATTTTTATCATTTCAGAAAGAAACTCCAGGGAATTCCCTGGCTGTCCAGTGGTTAGGACTCCATGCTTTCATTGTGAGGGCGTGGGTTCGATCCCTGGTCAGGGAACTAAGATCCCACAAGCCACGCGGTGCGGCCAAAAAAAAAAGAAAGAAACTCCATATCTATTAGCAGTTATCTCCCCTTTCCCCCATCCCTTCAGTCCTTGGCACCCACTAATCTACCTTGTATCCCTATGGATTGCCTATTCTGGGCATGTTATATAAATGAAATCATACAATATATGGTCTTTTGTGACTGATTTCATCCATGTTGTAGCATGTATCGGTACTTCATTCCTTTTTATTGCCAAATAATATTCTATTGCATAGACATACCACATTTTCTTTATTAATTCATCAGTCTATAGATATTTGATTGTTTTTACTTTGGGGCTATTACAAATAATGCTGATGTGAACATTTCTACACAAGATTTTTGTAGACATATGTTTATCTTTCTCTTGGGTATATACCTAGGAGTGGAATTGTTGGTTTATATGGCAACTCTGTTTAACCTTTGAGAATTGACCACACTGTTTTCCAAAGATGCTGTACCAATCTGTATTCCCTCCAGCAGTGGATTAGAGTTCCAGTTTTTCCACATCCTTGCCAACACTTGTTATAGTCTCATCTTTTTTATTGTAGCCATCCTAGTGGGTGTGAAGTGGTATTTCATTGTGGGCTTAAATTGAATTTCCTTAATAACTAATGATGTTGAGCATCTCCTATGCTACTGGTCATTTGTATATCTTCTTGGGAGAAATTTCTGTTCAATTCCTTTGCCTCTTTGGTTTTTTTTAAATATTAACTTACAATAGTTCTTTATAGTCTATATGTGCATGTCCATGTATCAGATACATGATTTGCACAATTTTTCTCCCATTTTGTAGGGTGTCTTTCCACTTTCTAAATGATGTCCTTTGAAACACAAAACTTTTAAATTTTGATGATGGCCACTTCATCTAATTTTTCTTTTGTTACTTATGCTTTGATATCATATCTAGGAAACCATCACCTAATCCAAGTTCACAAAGAGTTATACCTATATTTTCTTCTAAGAGTTTTATAGTTTTAGCTCTTACACTTAAATCTTTGATCCATTTTAAGTTAATTTTTTTCCCATTTTTTAATTGTAATAAAATACATATAAAATTTACCATTTTAACTATTTTTAACTATACAGGTCAGTGGTATTAAATACACTCATAATGTTGTGCAACTTTCACCACTATCCATCTCCATAACTTTTCATCTTGTAAAACTGAAACTATACCCAGTAAACACTAATTCCCATTGCCCACTTTTCCTAGTACCTAGGAACCACCACTCTACTTTCTATCTCTATGAATTTGACTACTCTCAATACTTCATATAAGTGAAATCATACAATAGTCATCTTTTTGTGACTGGCTTATTTCCCTTAGCATAATGTCTTCAAAGTTCATCTGTGTTGTAGCATGTGCCAGAATTTCCTCATTTTAAAAAACTGAATAATATTCCATTGAATGCATATACCACATTTTGCTTATCCATTCATCTGTACCTGGACACTTGGGTTGCTTCCACCCCTTGAGTATTATGAACAATGCCGCTGTAAATGTGCGTACAAATCTCTCTTTGAGGCACTGCTTTCAACTCTTTTGTGTATATCCCCAGGAGTGGAATTGCTGGATCATATGGTAATTCTAGTTTAATTTTTTAAGGAACCGCAATACTGTTTTTCATAGCAGCTGTGCCATTTTATATTCCCACCAGCAGTGCACAAGGGTTCCAATTTCTCTGCATCCTCACTAACACTTGTTATTTTCTGGGGTGTGTTTTTTTGTTTTTGTTTGTTTTTTGATAGTAACCATCGTAATGGGTATGAGATAGTATCTCGTAGTTTTGATTTTTATTTCCCCAATGATTAGTGATGTTGAACAGGCTTTCATGTGCTTATTGGCCATTTGTGTATTTTCTTTGGAGAAATGTCTATTCAAATCTTTTGCCTATTTTTTAGTCAGGTTGAGTTTTTTTTTTAGTGTTGTTGAGTTTTAGAAGTTCTTTATATAATCTGGAAATTAGTGCCTTATCAGATACATGATTTGCAAATGTTTTCTCTCATTCTGTAGGTTGCCTTTTTACTCTGTTGATATTGTCTTTCGATGTGCAAATATTAAAAGTTTTTATGAAGTTCAAGTTGTGTGTGTTTTTTTTTTCTTTTGTTGCCTGTGCCTTTTGTGTCATATTCATGAAATCCTTGCCAAATCCAGTGTGTGATATTTTTCTCCTATGTTTTCTTCTGAGAGTTTTATAGTTTTAGGTCTTTGATCCATTTTGAGTTAATTTTTGTGTATGGTGTGAGGTAAGAGTCCAGCTTCATTCTTTTGCATGTGAATTGAATATCCAGTTTTCCTAGTACCATTTGTTGAAAAGAATGTCTTTTCCCCATTGAATGGTCTTGGCTCCCTTGTCAAAAAATCAAAACCTCATATGCAATGATTTATTTCTGGAATCTTTTTTCCTTTGGTCTGTATGTCTGTCTTTATGCCAGTACCACAGTTTTGTGACTATAGCTTTGTAGCACGTCTTGAAATCAGGAAGTGTGAGTCCTCCAGCTTTGTTCTTTATCAAGGTAGTTTTGTCTATTTGGGATCCCTTGAGATTCCATATGAAGTTTAGGGTGGATTTTTCTATTTCTGCAAAAAAAAAAAAATCATTGAAATTTTGATAGGAATTGCATTGAATCTGTAAATCACTTTGGGAAATATTGACATCCTGGCAATATCAAGTCTTCCAATCCCATGAACATGGAAAAGGTTTCCATTTATTCTTTAATTCCTCTCGGCAATGTTTCATAGTTTTTAAGGTACAAATCTTTTACCTTTTACTTCTTCTTTTCCAATTTGGATGCCTTTTCTTTCTTTTGCTTGCCTAATTCCTCTAGCTAGAACTTCTAGTACAATGTTGAGTAGAGGTGGTGAAAGCAGGCGTTCTTGCTTTTGTTCCTTATCTTAGAGGAAAAGCTTTCAGTCTTTCACCATTGACTATGATGTTCACTGTGGGTTTTTCGTACATGGCTTTTATTATGTTGAGGTAGTCTACTATCCTAATTCCTTGAGTGTTTTTATCATGAAAGGGTGATAAATTTTGTCAAATGCGTTTTCTCCTTCTATTGAGATGATATTGTGGGGTTTTTTCCTTCATTCTGTTAATGCAGTGTATTACAGTGATAGATTTTTATGTGTTGATTCATCCTTGCATTTCAGGAATAAGTCCCACCTGGTCATGGAGTATAGTCTTTTTAATATGCTGCTGATACAAGTTTACTAGTATTTTGCTGAGGATTCTCATATCAGAGTTCATGAGGGATATTGGTCTGTAGTTTTCTTGTAGTGTGTTTGCCTGGCTTTGGTATCAGGGTAATGCTGGCCTCAAATGAGTTTGGAAGTGTTCCTTACTCTTCAGTATTTTGGAATACTCTTCAGTATTTTGGAATAGTTTGAGGGGTTTTCTTTATGGGAAGATTTTTTTTTATTATTATTGATTCAGTCTCCTTAGTAGTTATAGGTCTCTTCATGTTTTCTATTTCTTCATGATTTACTCATGGTATGTTTTGTTTCTAGGAGTTTGTTCATTTTGTCTAGGTTATCCAGTTTGTTGGCATACAATTAATCATTCTTATAATGTTTTATATTTCTGTAGAATTGTTAATGTCCTCACTTTGATTTCTGATTTCAGTAATTTGAGTCTTCTCTTTTTTTCCCTTAGTCTACCTAGCTAAAGATTTGTCAATTTTGTTGATCTTTTCAAAGAATCAATTTTTAGTTTCATTGATTTTCTGTTTTCTATATTTCTTTTTTCTCTTCTATAATCTTTATTGTATCCTTTCTCCTGCCAGCTTTGGATTCAGTTTGTTCTTTTTTTATTCTAGTTGTAAAAGTTAGGTTGTTCATTTGAGATCTTTTTTTTTTTTAATGTAAGTACTTATAGCTCATAAATTTCCCACTTAACACCACTTTTGCAATGTCCCCTAAGTTTTGGTATGTTGTGTTTTCGTTTCCATTCATCTCTAAGTTTTTTATAATTACCCTCGTGATTTCCTCTTTGATCCATTGGCTGTTTAAGAATGTGTTATTTAATTTCCACAGATTTGCGATTTTTGCAGTTTCCTTCTGTTGGTGATTTCTAGCTTCATCCTGTTATGGTCAGAGAAGACACTTTGTATGATATCTGTCTTTTAAAATTTGTTGAGATTTAATTTGTGGCTGAACTTATGGCCTGTCCTGGAGAGTGTCCCATGTGTACTAGAGAAGAATGTGTCTTTGTTGTTTCTGAGTAGAGTGTTCTGTATAGTGTGTTCAATCTAGTTAGTTTTTATTGTGTTAAGTCTTCTGTTTCCTCATATATCTTCTGTCTAGTGGTTCTGTCCATTACTGAGATTGGGCTATTGAAGTCTCCAATTATTATTGCAGAACTGTCCATTTCTTCCTTAAGTTCTATCAGTTTGGGCTTCACATATTTTTCTGGTTATTAGGTGTGTAAATGTTTGTGATTGTTATATCTTCTTTCTGTGTTGATCCTCTTATTAACATCCTTTGTCTCTTACAACCTTTTAAAATTTCAAGTCTGTTTTGTTTGATTTTAGTATAGCTACCTCTGCTGTCTTTTGATTTCTATTCGCATGGTCTTTTCCCTTTCATTTTCAGTCTGTTTGTATCTTTGGTTCTAAAGTGAGTCTCTTATAGGCAGCATACAGTTGGAACAGAGTTTCTCTATAATATTCTGCCGTTATCTCTTGATTAGAGAGTTTAATCCATTTGCATTTAAATATTTACTGATGAGGAGGGACTTCTGTCATTTTGCTCTTCATTTTATATATGCCTTACAGCTTTTTTCTGTCCTTCATTTCCTGCATTCCTGTCTTCTTTTATGTTTAGTTGATTTTTTTGGTATTGAAATGTTTAAATCATTTCTCATTTTTTTGTATATATTCTATAGCTTTTTTCTTCATGGTTACCATGGGGATTACATATAACATCCTAAAGTTACAGATTCACTCTAGTTTGAATTTATACCAACTTAACTTCAATCACATAGAAAAACATTCTTGCTTTACAGCTCTGTCCCCACCCCTTTCAGTTGTCGTTGTCACAGATTACATCTTTCTGCGTTGTGTGCCCAAAAACATAAGCTAATAATTCTTTTACATACATGAGTCTCCTGTGTAGAAAACAGAGTTAAAGTCACAACAGTACTAGCTTTTACACTGATAATTGAGGGTTTTTTTTTCTTTAAATGTATTTGTAGAAAATAAAAAGTATAGTTGTAAACCATCACTACAATAATACTAGCTTTTATAATTGCCCACATATTTACCTGTATTGAAATCTTTATTTCTCCAATGTCCTAGTGTTTTTTCCTTTCACCTTGCAGGACTCCCTTGAGCATTTCTTGCAGGGCAAGGCTAGTGATCACAAATTCCCTTACCTTTTGTTTATCTGGGAATGTCTTGGTTTCTCCCTCAGTTTTAAAAATATTTATTTATTTATCTATTTATTTTAATTGAGGTATAGTTGATTTACAATGTTGTGTTTCTGGCGTACAGCAGAGTGATTCAGTTTTTTATATATATATTCTTTTTCATATTCTTTTCCATTATGGTTTATTACAGGATATTGAATATAGTTCCCTGTGCTATACAAAAGGACCTTGTTGTTTATCTATTTTATATATGTAAATATATGTAGTATATATATGTGTGTGTGTGTGTATAGTTTGAGATAAAAGAAATTTTCACGTATTGAGATACAGGGAAGTCATTCTGGCTTATGCATGAGTTAACTTGAATTTTATGCTAACTAAAATAGCCTGTTTGTGGCCTATCAAACATACATTGTACATCTGCTTTAATTATTAAAGAAAAGGGCACACTGACCAGAAGTAAAGAATGTCCATGTCAAAAATAAAGATTCCTCTCTTCCTTAGGCGCCAATGCTGGGCCGCCTTTGATGATAAAACTCCCTTCCCAGGTGCCAAGGCCATGCTGACTTACTGATCTCTGATCTTCGTGGGGTTTTTTGTTTTTAAACCTTGAAGAAATGTAATGTTCTTTGTTCTGACAAGATATAAAACTGTGCTGGAAACCATGCTTCTCCAGAGGAGCTTCTCAGACTAATCTGGGAAGCTGGCTTCTGGGCTCGTCCTTAGTTTGGCTCAAATAAAACTCTTCTTACTATAGATTCTTTATTGATTATTTTCATTGGCACTTGTATCTGCTAATCCCAGACTCCTAATTTATCCCCTTCCCCTTTGGTAACCATAAGTCTGTCTTCTATGTCTGTGAGTCTGCTTCTGTTTTGTAAATATGTTCATTTGTATCATTTTTTTAAAGATTCCACATATAAGTGATATCATATGCTATTTCTCTTTCTCTTACTTACTTCACTTAGCATGATAATCTCTAGGTCCATCCATGTTGCTGCAAATGGGATTATTTCATTCTTTTTTATGGCTGAGTTGTATTCCACTACATATATATATATATATATATATATATATATATACACACATACACTGCATCTTCTTTATCCATTCATCTGTCAATGTACATTTAGGTTGCTTCCATGTCTTGGCTATTGTAAATAGTGTTGCTGTGAACATTGGGGTGATGTTTCTTTTCGAATTAGAGTTTTCACCAGATACATGCCTAGGAGTGCGGTTGCTGGATCATACGGCAACTCTTTATTTTAGTTTTTTAGCAAACCTCCATGCTGTTTGCCACAGTAGCTGCACCAATTTACATTCCCACCAACAGTGTAGGAGGGTTCTCTTTTCTCCACACCCTCTCCAGCATTTATTATTTGTAGACTTTTTTAAAAAAAAATATTTATTTTTAATTTTGGTTGCGTTGGGTCTTTATTGCTTCAGAGGGATCTTCTCTAGTTGTGGCGAGCGGGGGCTACTCTTCATTGTGGTGCGCAGGCTTCTCATTGTGGTGGCTTCTCTTGTGGAGCACGGGCTCTAGGCATGTGGGCTCAGCAGTTGTGGCTTGCAGACTCTAGGGCACAGGCTCAGTAGCTGTGGCGCACAGGCTTAGTTGCTCCGAGGCATGTGGGATCTTCCCGGACCAGGCCTCAAACCCATGTCCCCTGCATTGGCAGGCGGATTCTTAACCAGTGTGCCACCAGGGAAGCCCTATTTGTAGACTTTTTAATGATGACCATTCTGACTAGTGTGAGGTGATACCTCATTATAGTTTTGATTTGCATTTCTCTAATAATTAGTGATGTTGAGCATCTTTTCATGTGCCTATTGGCCAACTGTATGGTCTTCTTTGGAGAAATATCTATTTAGGTCTTCTGCCCATTTTTTGATTGGGTTGTTTGCCTTTTTCTGTTATTGAGTTGTATGAGCTGTTTGTATATTTTGGAAATTAAGCCCTTGTCAGTCACATCATTTGCAAGTATTTTCTCCCAGTCCTCAGGTTGTCTTTTTGTTTTGTTTATGGTATACTTTGCTGTGCAAAAGCTTCTAAGTTTTATTTTTGTTTTTATTTCTATTGTCTTGGGAGACTGACCTCAGAAAACATTGCTGTGATTTATGTCAGAGAATGTTTTGCCTATGTTCTTTTCTAGGAGTTGTATGGTGTCAAGTGTTATATATGTCTTTAAGCCATTTTGAGTTTATTTTTGTGTAGGGTGTGAGGGAGTGTTCTAACTTTGTTGAGTTACATGCGGCTGCCCAGCTTTCCCAGCACCACTTGCTGAAGAAAGTCCTTTCTTCATTGTGTATTTTTGCCTCCTTTGTCGAAGATTAATTGACCATAGGTGTGTGGGTTTATTTCTGGTTGATCCATATGTCTGTATTTGTGCCAGTATCATGAGATTTTGATTACTGTAGCTTTGTAGTATTGGCTGAAATCTGGGAGGGTTATGCTTCCAGCTTTATTCTTTTTTCCTCAGGATTGCTTTGGCAGTTCTGGGTCTTTTTTTTTTTTTTTTTTTTCTTGCGGTACGTGGGCCTCTCACTGTTGTGGCCTCTCCCGTTGTGGAGCACAGGCTCTGGACGCGCAGGCTCAGCGGCCATGGCTCACGGGCCCAGCCGCTCCGCAGCATGTGGGATCTTCCCGGAATGGGGCACGAACCCGTGTCCCCTGCATCGGCAGGCAGACTCAACCACTGCGCCACCAGGGAAGCCCTCTGGGTCTCTTATGGTTCCATAAAAATTATAGGAGTATTCGTTCTAGTTCTGTGAAAAATGTCATGGGTAATTTGATAAGGATTGCATTAAATCTGTAGATTGCTTTGGGTAGTGTGGCCATTTTAACAATATTAATTCTTCCAATCCAAGAACATGGGATATCTTTCCATTTCTTTGTATTATCTTCAAATTCCTTTATCAGTGTTTTATAGTTCTCAGCATGTAAGTCTTTCACCGTAAGTCTTTCACCTCCTTGGTCAGGTTTATTCCTAAGTATTTTACTAAGTATTTACTTTTTAATGCGATTTTTAAAGGTTTTTTTTTTTACTTTCCCTTTCCCATATTTCATTGCTAGTGTAAAGAAATACAACTGATATGTTAACTTTGTATCCTGCTGCCTTGCTGAATTCACTTATCACTTCTAGTAGTTTTTATGTGGAGTCTTGAGGGTCTTCTGTATCTTAGTATCATGTCATCTGCGTATGATGACAATTTTACCTCTTCCTTCCAGTTTGGATACCTTTTATTTCTTTTTCTTGTCTGATTTTTGTGTCTAGGACTTCTAAAACTTGTTGAATAGAAGTGGTAAGAGTGGGCATCCTTGCCTTATTCCAGATTTTAGCAGGAAGGCTTTCAGCTTTTCACCATTGAGTATTATTTTGGCTGTGGGTTTGTCATAAATAGCTTTTATTATGTTGAGATATGTTCCCTCTATACGTACTTGGCAAGAGTTTTTATTATGAATGGATGTTGAATTTTATCAAATGCCTTTTCTGCATCTATTGAGATGATCATGTGGTTTTGTCTTTTCTTTTGTTGATGTGGTGTATCACATTGATTCATTTGTATATGTTGAACCATTCTTGTGACCCTGGGATGAATCCAACTTGGTTGTGGTGTATGATCTTTTTTATGTATTGTTGGGTTCAGTTTGCTAATATTTTGTTGAGAATTTTTGCATCTGTATTCATCAAAGATATTGGCCTGTAATTTTCTTTTTTGGTGGTGTCTTTGTCTGGTTTTGGCATCAGGGTGAGGTGGCTTTCTAGAACGACTTTGGGAGTGTTCCCGCCTCTTCACTCTTTTGGAAGAGTTTGAAAATGATTGGTGTAAGTTCTTTTAATGTTTCGTAGAATTCCCCAGTGAAGCCATCTGGTCTTGGACTTTTGTTTGCAGGGAGTTTTTTAAATTACAGATTGTATTTCACATCTAGTAATCAGTCTGTTCAAATTATTTCTTCTCGATTCAGTTTTGGTGGGCTGTATGTTTCTAGAAACTTGTCCATTTCTTCTAGGTTGTCCAATTTGTTGGCATATAGTTGTATCCTTTTATGGTTTTTTTGTATTTCTGTGGTATCAGTTTTTACTTGTCCTCTTTCATTTATTTTGTTTATTGGGTCCTCTCTCTTTTCTTTATGGTGAGCCTGGCTAGAGGTTTGTAGATTTTGTTTACCCTTTCAAAAACCCAGCTCTTGGTTTGATTGTTCTTTTTCTGTTGTTTTTTTAATCTCTGTTTATTTCCTCTCTGGTCTTTATTATTTTCTTCCTTCTGCTGACTTAAGGTTTTGTTTGTTCTCCTTTTTCTGATTCTTTAGATGGCAGGTTAGGATGCTTATTTGAGATTTTTTCTTGTTTTTTGAGGAAAGCCTGTATTGCTATGAACTTTCTTCTAAGGACAGTTTTTGCTGCATCCCATAGATTTTGTATGGTTGTGTTATCATTGTCATTTATTTCAAGGTATGTTCTGATTTCATCGTTGACCTGTTGATTTTTTAGTAGCATGTTGTTTAGTCTCCATGTAATCGTTTTTTTTTCTCTCATTTCTCTTTCTGTGGTTGATTTCTAGTTTCATGCTGCCATTGTGGTCAGAAAAGATGCTTGAAATGATTTCTGTCCTCTTAAATTTGTTGAGACCTGTTACGTGTCCTAGTGTGTGGTCTGTCCTAGAGAAAGTTCCATGTGCACTTGAAAAGAATATGTATTCTGTTTTTTTTTTTTATGTAATGTCCTGAAAATATCAATTAAGTCTAACTGTTCTGTTGTGTCATTTAGGATCTCTGTTGCCTCATTGATTTTCTTTCTGGACAATCTGTCCATTGATGTCAGTGTGGTGTTAAAATTTCCTACTATTACTGTGTTCTCATCAGTTTCCATTTATATCTGTTAGTATTTGTTTTATGTATATAGGTGCTCCTATATTGGGTGCATATGTTAATGAGTATAATAGCCTCTTTTTGTATTGATCCTTTTATCATTATATAGTGTCCTTCTTTGTCTTTCTTTGTGGATTTTGTTTTAAAGTCTGTTTTGTCTCATATGAGTATTGCTGCCCCCTGCTTTCTTCTCATTTCCGTTTGCATGAAATATCTTTTTCCATCCCTTCACTTTCAATCTATGTGTGTTCTTCGCTCTAAAGGGTTCCTTGTAGGAAGCTTATTGTAGGCTCTTATTTTATTATCCAGTCTACCACTCTGTGTCATTTGATGGGGGCATATAATCCATTGACATTTAAGGTAATTATTGATAGATATATATTTATTGCCATTGTAAATGTTTTCCAGTTGATTTTATATTTCTTCTTCGTTCCTTTTTTTTGTTTTTCCTTTTGTGGTTTGATGGTTTTCTTTTATAGTATGCTTGTGTTTTCTTCTTTTTGGTTTTTGTGAATAATGTTTTTGATTTGTGGTTACCCTGTTTTTCAGGTATGCTAACCTATTACTGTTATCTACTTGCTTTAGACTGGTTGTCATATAGGCTCCAGATACATTCTAAAAAAAAAAAATCTACAATTTCTTACTCTCCCACATTTTATGATTTTTATGCCTTCTTTTTTTTTTTTTTTGCGGTATGTGGACCTCTCACTGTTGTGGCCTCTCCCGTTGCAGAGCACAGCCTCCGGCCGCGCAGGCTCAGTGGCCATGGCTCACGGGCCCAGCCGCTCCACGGCATGCGGGATCTTCCCGGACCAGGGCACGAACCCGTGTCCCTTGCATTGGCAGGCGGACTCTCAACCACTGCGCCACCAGGGAAGACCCTATGTCCTCTTTTATATCTTCATGTTTATGTTTTTGCTGTTCATTGTAGTTATCACTTTCACCTCCCAAAAATTTTTTTTTAATTTTTTAATCTGTGTACTGGCTTATTTAAGTGATCTACTTTCCTATTATGTTTTTTAAAGTAATTTATTTATTTATCTATCTATTTATTTATTTATTTTTGGCTGTGTTGGGTCTTCATTGCTGTAGATGGGCTTTCTCTAGTTGCAGCAAGTGGGGGGTACTCTTCGTTGCGGTGTGTGGGCTTACTGCGGTGGCTTCTCTTGTTAAGAAGCATGGGCTCTAGGCACGTAGGCTTTGGTAGTTGTGGCATGCAGACTCTAGAGCACAGGCTCAGTAATTGTGGCACATGGGCTTAGTTGCTCTGCGGCATATGGGATCTTCCCGGACCAGGCTCGAACCCCTGTTCCCTGCATTGGCAAGCGGATTCTTTTTTTTTCTTTTCTTTTGACTTTAAATAACTGTATTTATTTTTCATGTTCTGACAACTTATATATAATGTGCCGTAACTGCATAAACATGTTTTAGAGGTAAGGTTTCTAAGTGGAAAAGAGCAAGTGTTTATATTCAATAAAATCACATGCCTCCAGGTACAGCATCTTACTTCTATGTGTAGTTGTTCACTGTTTGGGAACTAGTTGCTTGCCTCTGTATGAAGTGATTTAATCAGACTTTCCAGAGTGGCTTCAATGCCCAGCACGCCCAGTAGGGTTTGGAAGCTGAGAGGAGCAGTTTCTATGACTCCGTTCTTGTCCTGTTCCAGGGCTTGCAGCGGCACTTTGTTGAGAAGATCCAGCTTTGGCAAAACCTTCCCTTCTTCATCTATTTGTATCCTCCAAACAATTACTAGTTCAAACCCTGGTCTACTGGGGCTCCTGATACCCATGCAGCTGGACAAGGCCCCCTCTGAAAGGTGCACAGCCTCTGGGTACTTTTCCTTGAAACGTTTAAATGTGCGCTTACGATATTCACACCATTCCACAAAGAAGTGTAGGCTTTGGAAAAACATAAACAGATCTCTTCTTTCTTCTGCTCTAGACACAAATTCACTTAATTCTGAATATTCGGTGGGTTCCATTATTATGCTGAGGTCAGTAATAACAGAAGATAAACTCTCCTTATTCTGGATTTCCAGAAGCTGAAATTCAAGTTGAAACGTAATCATGTGGCAATTTCCTGATAATCTGTGTCTCTGCAGAACTTTCTTTATACTCTTTTCTGTCATCTCAGTGCTCATTAGGTCCTCTGTCTCCTTGGAGTAATGTCTTATACTGATGCCAGTAAGCGTACTTAGAAACTGAAGTTCTGATTCTAAATGTCCAAGATGACTTCTCAGATCTTTTGACAATTCCCATCCTTCAGAGTCTGCTTGGTATATTTCTTGAAATTATTTTTGAACTCGGGAGGTGTCTTCCCCAGGTGCCAGCGGCTCCACGCACGCCCGCCTCAAAGTGATCTCGGCTTCCAAAGCACGAGCCTCAGCCAGCTGAGAATCCATAGGGCCGCGCTGACAGGAAGCTGCCTACGGCAAGTGGATTCTTAACCACTGCGCCACCAGGGAAGGCTCCAATTGTGGAGTGTTTTTTTTTTTTTTTTTTTTTCCCTTTCCTATAGATTCTTGCTGCTGCTGCTGCTTTTTTCTTTTCTTTCTTTTTTTCCTTTTTTTTTTTTTTTTGCTTCTTTCTTATTTAGAGAAGACCTTTTAATATTTCTTTCAGGTTACAAGTTTAGTATTGCCGTATTCTTTTAGTTTTTGCTTGTCTGTGAAATTCTTTGACTCTCCTTCTATTCTAATGATAATCTTGCTGTGTAGAGTATCCTAGGTTGCAGGTTTTTCCCTTTTAGGACTTTGAATTTATCTTGCCACTCCCTTCTGGCCTGCAGCATTTCTGTAGAGAAATCAGCAGATAGCCTTATGGGGGTTCCCTTATAAAATCAGCTCTTTGTTTTTCTCTTGCTGCCTTTAGAATCCTCTCTTTTATCTTTAACTTTTGCCATTTTAATTATAATCTCCCTCACTTTTGAAGGATAGTTTTGCCGGGTATAGTATTTTGGGTTGACAGGTTTCTTTTCTTTGAGCACTTTGACTGTATTGGCCAACTGTCTTCTGGTCTCCAAAGTTTCTCATGAGAAATCTGCAAATAATCTAATTGCAGGTCCTGCGTATGTGATAATTTGCTTTTCTCTTACTGTTTTCAAAATGTTCTCTTTTTGTCTTCTGAAAGTTTGATTATAATGTTTTGATTTCGGTCTCTTTGAGTTCCTATTACTTGGAGTTTGGTGAGCTTGGATGTTTATGTTCATGTCTTTGATCAAATTTGGGAGGTTTTCAGACATTATTTCTTCATATATTCTTTGCTCACTCCCCTTTTTGTCCTCCAGACTCCCACAATGCTATGTTGGTCTACTTTTTGGTATCCTGTAGGCCTCATAGGCACTGGTCAGTTTTCTTCCATCTTTTTTCTTTCTGTTCCTCAGACTCACTAATTTCTATCAAGGTAACTGATTCTTCTGCTTGTTCAAATCTTCCTTTGAATCCTTTTAGTGAATTTTTCATTTCAGTTATTGTAGTTTCAGCTCCAAAAAAATTTTTTTGGTTTCTTTCTAGGGTTTCTATCTGTTTATTGGTATTTCCATTTTGTTCTTACATCGTTTTCTGAGTTTTCCACATCTTCCTTTAGTTCAGTCTTTGTGTAATATATTTGACATGAGATCTTTTTCAGGGATAACTTATGTTGATTTTTTTTTTCCTTTGAATGGATCATAATTTCTTGTTTCTTTGTATGCCATGTGGTTTTGTTGTTGTTGCTGAAACAACATTTGAATCTGGACATTTAAATCTAATAATGTGGTAACTCTGGAAATCAGATTCTCTCCCTTTCCAAATATTTACTGATTTTTGTTACTTTGTTGTTTTTGTTGTAAGCTGTTTCTCTTCCAAGGAGCATCCTGACATGTAAACTTAAGGTCTTTTCTAGGGTCTTTTCTAAACCTGTGCCTTTCTCTGAGCATGTGTATTTACTTTCTAATTGTCCCTGTATATGCAGTTAGTTTTGAATGTCCTTGTCTTTAATGTCTGGTTCCCAATAGAGGATAAAGAGAAAAATGGGGAGGGGGGAAGCAATCCAGTCTTTTAAGTCCCCTGGAAATCACTTCAGCAGAAATGGAGGGGCTTGCAACAGTAGGAGGAAGTACAGAGACCATGGATATCCCTTCTTTGTCTGCACCTCTGGGATCAGAGGAAGCACGTGATTGGAGCACAGATCCCCAGTATTTGGAGGACAAGGGCCCTTTTTGCCCACTCTGGCTCCCACAAGCTGTGTGCAAGCTGCTCCTGGAACATGTGCACAGCTGCCTGTTATAGGGTAGATGTGGGGAATGGGTAGCTGCTGCTACTGTGCTAGGAGCTGGAGTTGACCAAAATTAACTACAATTTATGGTCCAAGGCTTCCCCTGGAAATTGCAAGCCTCCAGTAGACTCCTGAGTTCCAAAATAGTTACATCAGACAGATTCCACCAGTGCATTTGTGGTCTAGGTAGGGAAAGAGATTCCTGGTGCTTCCTACTCCACCATCTTCCCAGAATTCTCTCTCTTGAGTTAATTGTTTTCCATATAGTAGGAGGGAGGGGTCCAGTTTCATTCTTCTATGTTGTGTCCAGTTGTTCCATCACCATTTGTTGAAAATACTGTTCTTTCCCCATTGAATTGCCACGCCACTTTTGTCAAAAATCATCTGACCACATATGGGAGGGTTTATTTCTGGGCTCTTTGTTCTGTTTTGTTGGTCATTGTGTCTGTTTTTTATGATGCCATTGCCAACAGTTTTGATTACTGTAGCTTTATAATAAGTTTTGAAGCCAGGAAGTGTGAGTCCTCCAACTTTGTTCTTTTTCAAGATTGTTTGGCTATTCTGGGTCTCTTGCATTTCCATGAATTTTAGGATGAGCTTGTCAATTTATGCAGTGTAGGCAGCTAGAATTTTGATAGGAGCTATATTAAATCTGTTGATCAATTTGTGTAGTATTGTCATCTTAACAATATTAAGTCTTCTGATCCATGAACACAGATGTCATCTAGGTCTTCTTTAATTTCTTTCAACAGTGTTTTGTAGTTTTCAGTATACAAATACTACACTTTTGTTAAATTTATTCCTAAGTATTTTCTTGTGTTTGATGCTATGGTCAGTGGGATTGTTCCTTTAATTTTATTTTCTGATTGCCCTTTGCTAACTTATAGGAAGATAACTTATTTTTATATGTTAATCTTGTATTCTGCAACCTTGAAACTCATTTACTGGCGCTAATAGTTTTTCTGTGGATTCTTTCAGATTTTCTGTGTACAAGATCGTATCATCTGCAAAAAGAGATAGTTTTCCTTCTTTCCAAATCCGGCTGCTTTTGTTTCTTTTTCTTTCCTAATTGCCCTTTCTAGAACTTCCAGTACAGTGTCAAGTAGACATGGTGAAAGCAGACATCTTTGTCTTGTTCCTGATCTTAGGAGAGAGCTTTCAGTCTTCCATCACTAAGTATTATGTTAGCTGTATTTTATAGATACTCGTTATCAGATTGATAGAATATCAGTACTTCTATTCTTCTTTAAAATATTTAAAATATTTTATTTTTGGTTGCATTGGGTCTTTGCTGCTGCAAGCAGGCTTTCTCTAGTTGCAGTGAGCGGGGGCTACTCTTCGTTGCCATGCACAGGCTTCTCATTTCAGTGGCTTCTCTCGTTGCAGAGCACAGGCTCTAGGCACACAGGCTTCAGTAGTTGTGGTGCACAGGCTCAGTAGTTGTGGTGCACAGGCTTAGTTGCTCCTCAGCATGTGGGATCTTCCCAGACCAGGGCTCGAACCCGTGTCCCCTGCATTGGCAGGCGGATTCTTAACCACTGCACCACCAGGGAAGCCCAGTACTTCTGTTCTTATTTTCTTGAGTGTTTTTATCATGAAAGAGTGTTGAATTTTGTCAAATTCTTCCTCTGTACGTTGAGGTGATCATTTGGCTTTTGTCCTCTGTTCTTGGGTGTGTTACATTGTTTGATTCATATGCTGAACCAACCTTGCATTCCTGGGATAAATCCCACTTAGTCATAGTGTATGATTCTTTATATGCTTCTGGATTCATTTTGCTAGGGTTTTGTTGCAGATTGTTGCATCTATATTCATAAGGAATATTGATCTGTAGTTTTCTTGTAATGTCTGTCTGGTTTTGGTATCAGGTAATACTGGCCTCATAGAATGAATTGGGAAGTGTTGCTTCCTCCTCCTCCTCCTCTTCTCCTTCTTTTTCCTTTTTTTGTTTTTTGTTTTTTTTTTTTTGAAGTTTGAAAAGCATTGGTTCATGATATATACTTTTTGTGTGTGTGTGGTACGCGGGCCTCTCACTGTTGTGGCCTCTCCCGTTGTGGGGCACAGGCTCCAGACGCACAGGCCCAGCAGCCATAGCTCACGGGCCCAGCCGCTCCACGGCATGTGGGATCTTCCCGGACCAGGACACGAACCCGTGTCCCCTGCATCGGCAGGCGGACTCTCAATCACTGCGCCACCAGGGAAGCCCCATGATGTACTTTTATTCAAGGAAAAATATCTGCTCACTTCAGGTGCCCAAGTGACCATTCAGAACCTTGAACCTTGACTTTAATGGGTGTTGACCTTGTGTTACTGATGAGCTTTTTCTGATTTTATCCCAGTGAGGATGGGAGGTTGCCAGACTCTTTCACAAGTATTAATCCCAGTAATTTCCAGTGTAATTCTGGTTGTTTGCCATCCTCAACAGTATTGTGAGAGCCTGTCTTCTGGAACCTGTCATCTTAAAGGAGTGCTTTATAGCTGGCTTTAGAGACAGTGAAAAAATTCAAAGATGATCTCTAAGAAGTTATTTTGGTAGCTTTTTATTTTATTGATGCTGTGCAGAGCAGACCTGAAAATACCTTTCTTTTTTTCTTGCTTTTCAACATTAGAAACAGCTATTTTAGCTATTTCTCAGGATCAATCTGTGGAAATATCTCATTGATTCCTTTGTCATCGAAAACTATACAATTTTATCACTCAAAGCCACAGTGAAAGCAAGAGGCATGGTCCTCAAACCACCACTGGGCATCTTTCTGAGCCCCCTTGTGATGCAGCCCTCTTCTCACCCACAGGTACCACGTACACAGACTTCTCGGCCGGAATCTCCAGGGATGACCAGCCCCTCCCCGCGCATCCAGATAATCTCCACTGATTCTGCGGTAGCCTCACCTCAGCGAATTCAGGTACCTGCACCAGTCCCACTTGGTTCCAGCCACCTGCCTGAGGGCAGACCTGCCTTCCCTGAATTGTTTCTGAAAACAAACCTGCCTAAGGGTTTCACTAAGGAGCTGTGCTTCTTAGGCATCAAGTATAGTACAATCTCATTTATTTTTTAAAAGATAAAAGAAGAAAGATTTTACATTTACTAAGCTGACTTACTTTTAATCTAAAAGTCTGAACTGTCACTTCAAACTATTGGAATGAAGTACCATTTATTACTTGTGTGCTTCAAAACTGAGAGGTAGTGTGTCTTAGTAGTTAAGAGTGTGGACCTCCACCTGAAGTCAAATCCAATGCCCCATTTTATAGCTTTTCTAATGTCTCACTTTCTTCATTTAGAAAATGTACATAATAGTAGTACTTACCTCATAAGGTTATTAGGAAGAATCAGTGAATATTGCTTGTAAAATGCTTGAAACGGTGCTTGGCATATAATAACGTTCAGTATATGTACTAATTACCTATAATAACTATTATTGCTAGTATTGTTGTTATTGTTAACTAATTGATGATATTCACTTACGGGAAGCTGAGTCTTCCCAGGGCTCTGAACCTGCCTCTTTCCCACTGAACAAAGAGAAGGTACATGTATCATGATCAACAAGCAAGAAGAAGGGAAAATTATTGATGATACACGTACATTAAAGATTCATATACACTACCAAACGTAAAATAAATAGCTAGTGGGAAGCAGCCGCATAGCACAGGGAGATCAGCTCGGTGCTTTGTGACCAGCTAGAGGGGTGGGATAGGGAGGGTGGGAGGGAGACGCAAGAGGGAGGGGATATGGGGATATACGTATATGTATAACTGATTCACTTTGTTATAAAGCAGAAACTAACACACCAATGTAAAACAATTATACTCCAATAAAGATGTAAAAAAAAAAAGATTTATAGTTATCTCAAAAGGCCAAACCAAAACACATGAACAGAAATGAATGGCAGAAGAAACTCTAGTTATATAACGTAAGTTTGAGAGAATACCAGGTGGACAGGTATTTGAGTGAATAAGTAAAAGATTGCTTTCATTTACAGTTTCTTTATTTTAAAACTCACTATAAGTGAGTAGTATGCTGTAATAACTAGATGACTTCCATAGTGTTCACCCATTCTTAAAAGTGATTTTATGGATTATTATAAACTAAGCATAGAAGAGTTCTAATAAGTAAAGTGAAATGAGTTGTTAAAAATTATATTTCCATCATGTCTGCATTACATAATATTTTATCATAACTACCAAAGTTCATACACTTCTTTTAACTTCACACCAAGTAGGAAACACATATCTGAATGTCTAGAAATTCAGAAGTAATTGGTCCAGGGCTTCCCTGGTGGCGCAGTGGTTGAGAATCTGCCCGCCAATGCAGGGGACACGGGTTCGAGCCCTGGTCTGGGAAGATCCCACATGCCGCGGAGCAACTAGGCCCGTGAGCCACAATTACTGAGCCTGCGCGTCTGGAGCCTGTGCTCTGCAACAAGAGAGGCCGTGATAGTGAGAGGCCCCGCGCACTGCAATGAAGAGTGGCCCCCACTTGCCACAACTAGAGAAAGCCCTCGCACAGACACGAAGACCCAACACAGCCGTAAATAAATAAATAAATAAAATTAAAAAAAAAAAAAAGTAATTGGTCCAATGTTAATGAGATTTTACTGTTCCTCAGAATTAGAAACTTTATATAGCTAAGTTATTTTTTTCTCTTTTGCTTTGTTCTTATTTGCTGATTGTGACTTGAAAATGAGTCCTTTATAGTTTTATGTAGCAGGTGTTAGGATCCTGCCTACATAACTCTTCTAACTCTAGCTAGGAACTAACTTTGTACATTTAACCATGGATGTTATATTATGGTTTCACAACCATCTGAGGGCAGATGAGAGCATAGAAAGTTCTTCCAGAAAACTCCATCGGTAGCTAGTTTGTGTTTCAAGAGAGGGTATACAGCCCCCTGTATTTGTATAAGAAGGATCTTTCTGTTTTCTTGAGGGGTATTCAGGCACCCCATTCCGTACACTGGGGCTGTTCCCATGCCCTGGTGCTTGGCCCATGGTTCCACCACTGTCCTGGCTAAAATGCAGTAAGTTTCTTGAGCAGCAGTCTTGTAGAATAGATCTTTGGTGTTGAGCTTTCAGTTTCTCTAGGGAAGATAACCCATTAGCATGAGTTTTATGTAAAGTAAGTATAGTTGAAAATCTTTTCATTGTGCACTGTCAATAAAATTAGACATACCTCAGGACTTCCCTGGCGGTCCAATGGTTAAGACTCCATGCTTCCACTGCAGGGGACACGAGTTCGATCCTTGGTTGGGGAACTAAGATCCCACATGCTGTGCTGTGGGGCAAAAAAAAGAAAAAAAAGGGACCTACCTTGGTGCAACAGAACTGACTGTTGAAGGTTTGGTTTTTTAAAGAAAAGTTATTGGTCATAGGTTGGTTTCTGGGTTCTTGATGTTGGTGCTGATGGCTTTGATGAAGTTTTCATTTCTAGCCCTGACTTCAGTGATGGATCTCTGATCCCCTGAGGTGTGGGGAAAGAATACATTTTCTGATATTTTAATGAATAACAGTGCTCTGAACCCAAATAGTGGCTTGTGTGATAAGGTTGGGAGGGAAAGGTTATTCAGTAAGGATGGCAAGCTGTGCAACATTTAGGAGCTTTGGCTCTGAATGGAACAGATTTTAGGGTCAAATCTTGCTTCCACTCAGCACTGTGATCCTGGGAAACGTTTCTATAACATCTGTAACTGTAGAGTGACAGCAGTGATAGTACCTGTTTTATAGGGTTGTAAAAGGGTTAAGAGATGCTGCCTGTAAAGCTGTAGGAAGTAGACGTCAATAAGTGTGAGCATCTGTGTTATAATTCTTTAATGTTTTATTTTCGTATAAGTTCAAACTTAAGGAAAATAATACATATAAATCCTGTGTCCCCTTTACACGGATTCACCAATTGTTTGCTGTAACATTCTGAATGTATGTATAATGTGTTTTTTCTGAATCATTTGAGAATAAAGTGGAGACATCATGCCTCTTTGCCATGGATACTTCAGCATGTATTTTCTCTTACATAATTACAATACAGTTATCAAAATCAATAAATTTAATATTGAAACATGCCATTATCTAGTCCATAGTCCATATTCTAAAATTTCATCAGTTTTCCCAGTTAAATCCTTTATAACTATTTTTTCCCATTCCAGGATTTATTTTTATTGTTTTTAATAATGATAGCAAAAATTAAGGTGTCAGTCAACGCAGGCCCAACATATCTAGTTGTGCAGACCAACAGAGGGCTGATCTGATGATGGACTTGTGTTCATCAGTATCATGTCATCCTAATGGCTGCAAAAGGGCTTTGGGGCCAAGTGTGAAGGGTGGTGGTCCTCAGAGCAGGAGAGGTAGCCTTGTGACTGGGGTTGAGAGCTGTTGTTTTTTGGCGTACAGAGGTCTAGGGCAGAAACTATGGGAGGAAGGAGATGGAGATAAGAAAAGCTGTAGGAGAACACCTGCTTGTCTGAAAATGAGGCTTAGTCGGAGCCATGCCATCACAAAATCTAGCTTCTCAGTAAATTTCATGGGTTTTCATCATATGTAGTCTTTTTAGGCCATTGGTTTTCAAACTGTGTCCTCTACTGTTTCCCAGATTACACAAACATTACGTTCAAATTTCATTTTTTAGTCCAGCTTTCAAAGCAATTAAAGTAGATATAAAAAAAATACACTTGAACATGTCATATACCAAATTTGACATGCTGGAGGTCACTGGTGCACTCACTTGTAATCTTATGTTCATTTTCTTTGGGGCAGATCTTGGCTTAAACCTTCTTTTGCCATCTCCGTGGATTTTAAGGTTTTCCAGAGCTATTCCTCCACACTCCGCATTTCACATTTATGTTTTCGGGAGAGTGTAATTATACTCATTGTGTGACTGAAGGAAATGTTTAAATTTGAGCTTATAAAATACATTTATATAATACAGTGCTTTTTTATCTACTTTATTTTTTGAGGTTTCACATGTTACTAGAAAAGACTTCTGCTGTTTATATGTTTTTTTAAAGTTTGAAATCCTTATTACATTCCCCAGGGGACTGCATCTTGGGCTCTTGTAGCATCCTCCTTCCCTAGGTCTCTCTTCCACCAGCTCTTTATTTCTGCACATCCTTCTTGAGCAGCCAGTACCTGTTCTTTGTCCTTTCTCCATCCACAACCATCTGATATTTCCTTTCTTGCTCTAATATTCTAGTGGCCCCTCTCAGGTACTCATAGGAGTTGTCTGTTTGTATGTGCTGACTGGGTAGTAGTTGCACACTGTAACAAAGTTACACCATACAGAGTAAAAGACAAGTCTCCCTCCCTCCCTCTTCGTGGAGTCACTTACGTCTCTCCCAAGAAAAGCCACTGTTACCATATTGCATATTCATTCTTCGAGAGATGGGCTCTGCATCTACACCTGCAAGCATACATGTGAACAATACAGCATATTGTTACACTCCTGTCCACCTTCTGCCCACACTGCTTTGCACTTCACTCTCTTTTGGAGGTATTTCCCTGTGGTACAAATAAGCTGCCTCTTTCTCTTGAGTGGCGGTTTGATATCCCATTTTTTGGATGCTGCAATAAATAACCTTTACCTGCTTAATTTAGGACATGTGAGAGTATTTCTGTGGGATCAGTTCCTCAAAGTAGGATTGCTGGAAGAGTGTGTCATGTGTAGTTTTTTTGGATTGTTTTATTGTTTTTTAAGAAGGAATGTTATCTTCTATTTAGTTAGTTAGTTTTGGCTGTGTTGGGTCTTCGTTGTTGCATGGGCCCCCTCTAGCCGCAGCGAGCAGGGGCCACTCCTCACCGCGGTGTGTGGGCCTCTCATCGCGGTGGCCTCTTGTTGCGGAGCACGGGCTCTAGGCGCGCCGGCTCAGTAGTTGTGGCTCACGGACTCTAGAGCGCAGGCTCAGTAGTTGTGATGCACGGGCTCAGCTGCTCCACGGCATGTGATATCTTCCCAGAAGAGGGATCAAACCCGTGTCCCCTGCATTGGCAGGCGGACTCAGAACAACTGCGCCACCAGGGAAGTCCCTTATGTGTAGTTTTTTTTTTTTTTTGCGGTACGCGGGCCTCTCACTGTTGTGGCCTCTCCCGTTGCGGAGCACAGGCTCCGGACGCACAGGCTCAGCGGCCATGGCTCACGGGCCTAGCCGCTCTGCAGCACGTGGGATCTTCCCGGACTGGGGCACAAACCTGTGTCCCCTGCATCGGCAGGCGGACCCCCAACCACTGCACCACCAGGGAGGCCCCCTTATGTGTAGTTTTGACAGTAGTTGCCAGACTGCCTTCCAAAGAGGTTCCACCAACTTACACTCCCACCAGCCTGGTATGAGAGTGCCCGTTTCCTTACACACCAAGCTATATATTTTGATATATATATGTGTGTTTGATACATGTCTTTGTGGCCCAGAATGTGGTCTGTCTTAGTGAATGTTCCACGCAGGCTTGAGAAGAATGTATATTCTACTGTTGCTAGATGGATGACTTTATACATGTCAGTTATATCAAGGGGGTTGATAGTGCTCCTCAGGTCAACTATATCCTTATTGATTTTCTGCCTGCTTGATCTGTCAGTCGCTGACAGAGGAGTGATGATAACTCCAACTATAATGGTTGATTACTCTATTTCTTTTCAGCAGTCCTATCAGTTTTGTTTTGTTTTTTAAATTTTATTTATTTATTTATGGCTGGGTCTTCTTTGCTGCGCACGGGCTTTCTCTAGTTGCAGTGAGCGGGGGCTACTCTTCATTGTGGTGCGCAGGCTTCTCATTGTGGTGGCTTCTCCTGTTGCGGAGCACAGGCTCTAGGCGCACAGACTTCAGTAGTTGTGGTGCACGGGCTTAGTTGCTTTGTGGCATGTGGGATCTTCCTGAACCAGGGCTCGAGCTTGTGTCCCCTGCATTGGCAGGCAGATTCTTAACCACTGCGCCACCAGGGAATCCCCTTAAAGGTCTTTTGGCCATTCACTTGGAAGTGATGATGTGCTGGGACTCGTGTCCAGCCTGTGGCTCTCTGGTCTTGCATTCACTGGGCCCTCAGCCTGCAACCCACTCTGTCACATCTCTGCACGGCTTCCTCTCTTGCCTCATTTGGGTCTTTGTCCACTGTCACTCCCTCAGAGAGGTCTTTCCTCTTGAAGCTGCTCCCCTGCCTCCTTCCCCATGTCGTGTTTTGTCCATTACCCTGCTTTTTTGTTTCCTCTGTGGCACTTGGGCGCTGACTGAACTCTTCACGGCAGGGTGCACAGTCTGTCTTTCCTCTAGCAGGCGAGCTCCCCGCCGTGTTCACACTTGCATCTCTAGTACCGAGAATAGTGCTGGTCACCTAGTGGGTGCCCAGTAAACACGTGTTAAGTAATTGACTCTTTCCTTGCTTGTGTCATTTTCTTTTGAACCTACCAGCATCGTTGGATTTTCTGTATTGGACTGTTCGCAAAGCTGTAGGACTCTGTGTGAGTTTGCTGTCTGAACCTTGGGATGCCATGACCCAAAGCAGTTCTATCAAGAGGTGTTGCAGATTCCAGACATGTCCATAAATGTTCTGTAGGGAGCTGGGGTCCAACCAGAGACACAGTATGTCTCCCTTTCCCAAGGGCCAGCGCACGCACCCCAAGAGTCCTGTCTGCAGTGAGGGCCTGCTGGGGTCCTCAGAGAAAAGGTGGCCCCATGCTCCAAGTTGGGCACTTGGTCTGGAAGAGAGACAGGAACGGGATAGAACAGCTTCAAAGAACTTCACGACCAGGAATAAGAGAAGTCGCTCTTACGTAGCAGCTATCTTAATTGTGACTGATGCACTTAGGCAGGGATGCAGGGAAGAGGTGAGCTATGGCAGTGGGCCTCATGACTGGTGGCCGTCCCTGGAGAAATGAGGATCAGGGCTTCTCCGGAGTCAGCGCCCACTGCCTCCAGGGCTTCCACAGTCTTTTATTCACATCTTCTCTCCATGTGCCAGGCCCTGTGCTGGCCCTGGGGATGCAGCCCTGAAACAGGTGTTATCTCTATGCTTAGAGACCTCAGAGTCAAGAGGTGGGAGAAGTTGGATGTGTGTCCGCAAGGGGCTCCCTGCATTCTGTCACTCCAAGGCAGGATTATTTATAGGATCTTCCCTTCAGAAATAGCCCTTTAAAGCAGCCATTCTCAGGTTTGGGGGTTTCAAAAAGTTAGGGTAGGGAATTCCCTGGTGGTCCAGTGGTTAGGGCTCCACGCTTCCACTGCAGTGGGCCTGGATTCAGTCCCTGGTCAGGGTACTAAGATCCCGCATGCCGTGCAGTGTGGCCCCCCCCCCCCGCAAAAAAAGTTAGGGTTGCCCACATTTCTTATTATGCCTAGGACAAGGATTTTTTTTTCTTTTTTTTTTTAGTTAAACCTATCATCTACTATTTATTACTGTCTTCATTTCATAACAGAAAGGGCCTTTCTTTGTCCAGTTTTATTGAACTGTAATTGATATGCAGCACTAAGTTTCAGGTGTAGAACATAATAACTTGATTTACATATATTGTGAAATGATTGCCACAAGTTTAGTTAACATTCACCATCTCATATACATGTAGAAAAAATAAAAAGGAAAAAAGTGTTTTTTTCATCGTGATGAGAACTCTAAGGATTTACTCTCCGGACAACTTCAAGTTGACCACCTTCATACAGTTTCCCTTCCCTCCACTTCCAAAGGGCATTTTAATTCTAAAAGTAGGAGGGATGATATCATCCTAGAATAAAATGAGCTGTATGAAAACCAGTTTCTGAAAAGCTCCCTGTTGTTTTCTCTTTCCCATTTCACCGGCACTGGTGAAACTGTCCTGGACCAGCACTGACTCCGGGCCGGCGTTGGCAGCCACTGCACATGCTCCGTGAGAGCAGCCTCCGTGTTGTGTCTTGTAGATTGTGACAGACCAGCAGACAGGACAGAAGATCCAGATAGTCACCGCAGTGGACGCCTCCGGTTCCCCCAAGCAGCAGTTCATCCTGACCAGCCCAGATGGAGCTGGAACTGGGAAGGTGATCCTGGCTTCCCCGGAGACCTCCAGTGCCAAGCAGCTCATATTCACCACCTCGGACAACCTCGTCCCTGGCAGGATCCAAGTAAGACCTGTTGACAAGTGTTTGTTTCAGCACTTCTGCTACTGCACTTGTTCTTGACTCTTACCTCTACCATGGAGGCCAAATCCATCTCTAGTAGGTCCTTTGGGGACCTCAGACATGGTGGGTTGCTGCCTCGGCTAAAGTAAAAAAACAGCAAATGAGTGGCAAGGCCCAGAAGGCAGCCGCTGCAGTGCTCAGATGGAATGGAATTTGAGCCAGCAAATCAGCGGCCCCACAGGAGACTGACCTGAGCAGTTGGCATGAGCCACTGGAGAATTGTTCTCAACCAAGGCCACGTGGTGGCAGCCCTTGGCCTGTGATGCTTTAGGGGCACTACCAAGGGCTGACCACAGTCAGATGAGGACCGACTTGTTCTAACTCTTACTTCGGACTGGCCCAGCTCTTTATTCTGATCTTGTTCCTGCTGCCTGTGGGCCCCTCCGTTCTGCACTGGTTCTCCCTCCTCTGGCAGGCGGGATGGGCTTGGGGCAGGTACAGGAAGGAGGAGAGCAAGGGCTGGAAGAAGAGCAGGGTTATTGGGAAGCATTGAACTTCCAAGTCCAACACTCAGAGAAGCAGGGACTCAAGACCAGTGTCCCATGGTGGCCAAGCATGGAGCATGTTTAGTCCAGGTCAGGGTGCAATCCATGGCCTTGTTTGGTTCTGGTTTTTAAGTTTTTAAAAAATTTGTGGTAACATATAAAATTTACTATCTTAATAGTTTTTAGGTGTCCAGTTCAGGGGCATTAAGGACATGCACACTGTTGTGCAGCCATCACCACCACCCATCCCCAGAACTCTTCATCAGCCATCACCACCACCCATCCCCAGAACTCTTCATCTTCCCAAACTGAAACTCTGTCCCCTCTGAACAACTCCCGTTCCCCACCCCTCAGCCCCTGGCTACCACTATTCCACTTCCTATGGGTCTGACTACTATAGGGACCTCACATAAGTTGAATCCTGTAATATTTGTCCTTTTGTGACTGGCTAATTTCACTGAGCAGAATGTCCTCAAGGTTCATCTGTGTTTTGTCTTATTATGTGTCAGAATTTCCTTCGTTTTAAAGGCTGAATAATATTCCACTGTATGTATAGACCACAATTGGTTTTTCCATTCATCTGTCAGTGGACACTTAGGTTGCTTTGACCTTTACTGTGAATAATGCTGCTAAGAATCCATGTGTTTTGCAGGGAGATTTCTACTATGGAGAAAATTCAGGAAGGAAAGGGTTTTTTTTCCTTCCACTGAAGCTGGGTTCAGGACACCAATATGTTCAGCTTCCAGAGCTGTACTTCTGAGACACCTCATAATGCCATTAGTAAATACTTCTTCATCCTTCCTTTCCTAGTGTACATCTGATCCTCTGGAATCAGAGTTCCTCCCTGCTTGCTTCGACTCCTTGTTTTTGAAAGGATGGCTGGTGATTCTGTTGCATGTCTTATAAGAGGTCATTGCACATAATGATTTCTATATATATTCTCACTGTACATAAATCATTTTAAGGCTCATTGTTAGTACATGATTTAATAACAGCTATTTTTCACTTTTTCATGTTGAAGCCAGTTACATTACTCTTCCAAGTGAGCAGCACTGTGGGTCACCTAGAAAGTCACCTACAAATGAAGGAGAAATAACAGGTTTCAGAGGCCACCTATCCTAGTCCCTCCACTCCCAGCTGCCTCACGAGAGAGCTAGTTATTTAGTCAATAAAGCTTAATTATTTTTCTGCCAAGTAAACCTCTCTGTGTACTTTCAAGCTGTTTCATGAGAATAGAGAAGCAACCAAGAAGACCTTGAGTATCTTCATGTTGGAGCATCTGCCGTGAGTCCCCACACGGCCCCTAGTCCTAGGTGGTTGGGGTGGCCAGATAGGAGGGTAGGTCCCTGAAAACCAGTGTCTGACCCTGGACAAGCCCACTGCCACCCACCACCACTGAAGGGGCTTGGTCCAGATGAGCGGCCATGCCATTCCTGGTGGCAGATTCAGTTGTCACGTGGCATTTTCCCAGTTCTGCCCAGAGTTCTTAGAAACCCGAGATTAGGAATTCACAGTTGAACATGACTTTGCTTAGTGCTTTGTTTTTTCATCAGCACCCTGCTTATTTCCTGATTCTTCTTAGATCGTCACGGACTCTGCTTCTGTGGAGCGTCTTCTGGGGAAGGCCGACGTCCAGCGGCCCCAGGTGGTAGAGTACTGTGTGGTGTGTGGCGACAAAGCCTCAGGTGAGTAACCAAAGGCCATGCTGGGTGCACATCAGGGCCAACATCATGCACCAAATCTGGGACGGGGGAGGCTTGTAGGTTTCAAAACATGAACTCCACTCTCCTTATTGGGGTGGTGATGTAAATAAGCAAATCAGTTTGTCAGATTATAAGAATCAAAAGGAAAAATCAAGAAACTATTTCTGTGATTTGTAAATCTTGGTTGGGTGTCAATTATTTTTGTACTAGTAAGAAAGAAATTGGGACTTCCCTGGTGGTCCAGTAGTTAAGACTCAACGCTTCTACTGTAGGGGGTGAGGGTTCAGTCCCTGGTTGGGGAACCAAGATCCCACATGCCATGCACCTGCCCCCTCCCCCCCCAAAAAGAGCAATCATTTAATTAGTCTGGTTAATATCTGCTCAGTTCTTTGCTGTTTCACAAGATGTGTTTGTTGTCTATCCCTCCCTCGTCCTAACTGTAGCTGCCTCTGTCATGCCCTCACTATAACCCAGTGTGATAAACAGGAGGGGGCATGTGATTCTGGCTGGAGTCCCAGGGTCAGGAAAGGCCTGAAGTCACACTGGTGACCTTGATGGTTGAGTGTGTGCTGTCAGGTAAAGCAGAAGGGTGTTCCAGCTGGCGGGACCAGGGCCTGGAGAGTTTAACATCCATACCTACCATGTCTCTGGGGAAGCACTCCTGAGCTTCCATGGTTAGGAGGTGGGTACAAGGAGACTAAAGAAGATGTCTGGCCCAAAAGCTCAGACTTCAGCCTGCTAACAGTGGGAGCCATAGAGGGTAAGTGATGCTAGGGACACTGACCTGAGTCCTGAGATGACCACTTGGTTCTGCTTTATTCTTTGGTCACTACATTCATAGGAACTTTGGATACTTTGTGGTCGTGGTTTAAAAAAAAAAAAAAAAGGAGCCAAGCCTCTTAAGAGGAAGACAACCCCAGGCAAGCACCAGCTGAAGGCCGGAAGCTCCAGCCCCGCCCGCTCATGCCTCAGGTGCTGTGCTCTCGCCCCTTCTCTGAAGCCCTCATCTGCCCCACAGGCAGGGGCCAGCTCTGCCTCTGTCCTCATCACCCTTTTGTTCAGATCTCTGGGCACTGTATGTGTTCTTTTCTAGTTGCTTCCTTACAGGCCTGTCTTCCCCTCCAGAATGTGCTCTTTTTTTAAGAGCAGGAACCATGTCTGACCCCTTCATCTCTATATCCCCATCTTGTTGCTCAGCAAGAAGAGACATTCTGCAAACTTTCAAACAAGTGAATGAAGCATGAGCATAGCAGAGGCCACAGAATCTGCTTGGCTTTCCCTTCTGGGCTTAAAGCTCATGACAGGCTTGCAGTGCCATTGTCTCCAGATATTAGAGATCACTCTAAGGCCTAGAGAACCCAAGGAAATCCACTGCAAGGAAGGAAAAATGATGTCCACAGAGTCATTTCAGCATGACTCTTCTTAAAGGCACACAGTTGAGACCCTCTAAGTGCAGAGTTGGAGAACGGCTCCATGCGCCAAAGCTTAGGGCCATGGGTTGCTCTGCAGCTGCCGTCCACAATGACCTTGTGAACTCGGACCCTGCAGTGTAGTTACGACCCTGGGTTACCTGAGACCAAACCAGGAGAGCATATGCGAGGGCGGTCCCAGCTGGGAATGTGAGGAAGGGTAAACTCATGTGTGGCTCTTTTTATTTTTATTATTTATTTATTTATTTATTTTGCGGTATGCGGGCCTCTTACTGTTGTGGCCTCTCCCGTTGCGGAGCACAGGCTCCGGACGCGCAGGCTCAGCGGCCATGGCTCTCGAGCCCAGCCGCTCCGCGGCATGTGGGAATGTGGAATCTTCCCGTACGGGGACACGAACCCGCGTCCCCTGCATCGGCAGGCGGACTCTCAACCACTGCGCCACCAGGGAAGCCCACGGCTCTTTTTAATGTGGGAGGGAATTAGAACTTAGAGACCCCCCCAAAGTAAACAAGCTTAGAAAAAAGAACTGGCGGCCTTCCTTTGGCCTGGGCTCACACAGTCATGCTCCCCACCCTGGGTCAGTCTGGGGCCCAGGACGTGATACACACAGAGGGAGTAAATGCAGGATGAGACCCTTTGGGCCAACAAAACACGAGCTTGTGTTTGCTCTTTGACACTCTTGACGGGACAGGGGAGCTGAGGGCCTTCACCAGGCAGGTCTGCAGAGCCGTGCCCGGTGAGTACAACAGACGGTGCAGCCCAGCCATCATCCACGAGCTACTGCTGTGCACTCGGAGCATTGAGGTCATGCCATTTACCAGCGGCCGCATAACCTGTCTGAGCTTCCATTTGTCCATCATGACCTCACAGGGCTACTTTAAAGATGGTAGAAAAATGTGAAGGCCCTGGGTGCCGTGCTCAGTGCTCAGGCCTGTGGTTGGCCCGTGGTTGCTGGCATCTGACCCTGCACACCAGTCCCCGATAGACTTACCTTTCTCTTTCAGGCCGTCACTATGGGGCTGTCAGTTGTGAAGGTTGCAAAGGTTTCTTCAAAAGGAGCGTAAGGAAAAATTTGACCTACAGCTGCCGGAGCAATCAAGACTGCATCATCAATAAACACCACCGAAACCGCTGTCAGTTTTGCCGGCTGAAAAAATGCTTAGAGATGGGCATGAAGATGGAATGTGAGTAACTATTAAAAAACCACATGAGTTAATAAGGAGGGGCGAAAGTGAGGTTTCCATGCCTGGCCAACAGTATCTGTTGAGGCTTCATTTTGGTTCACCTTCAGGGTCAGCTCAGTGATGCGGTGCTGATACCACTAGGGTTGGTTGGTTTCCACAGTGGAAACCTAGTCCAGATAATTTGGGAGGCAGCATGTGGAGTGGGATCAACACAGGCTTTGGGGTAAAGCTGATACCACGTCAGCTCCAGCCCTGCCCCCAGGAGCCGGGAGGCCTTGGGAAGTCATGTGGCCTCTGAGCCACAGGTCCCCATCCATGAAATAGCACCCTTGCCTTCCTTACATGATGCGTCTGGGGTCCTCTTTTCTTTCTTCTGCAAAGGTCTGTTTTCTTCATTTGTTTCTGGCATGTTTTCTTGCTCTTGTACCAGATGATGAAGGAAGAGGTCACTGGTGTCACGTAAAATTGAGCCCCACTGACAGCAGAAGCTGTCCAGCTCGAGTTGGGCATTAGGATGCTTCCTTTTCCACGTGGGGCATGGGCAGATCTCTGTTAAGGGCCCACCTGAGTGGGTGTTTCTCCTCCTGGAGAGAGTCCTGTGAGCAGCAGGAAGTGACAGAATGATACCCACACAAACGCCACTCGGTCCTTTCTCGGCCATGGCACCCGCCATCTTGAGCTCCTTTAGATTTGACAACACTTGGGCTTTGAGCCTTTCTCTCCTTTGGCTGCGAAGTCCACTGTGGAAGTTGAGCCAGGCGTGTCTAGCACTGAGCTTATCCTTACAGCAGTGGGCTTAGTCAAGAGGACTCCTACCTCTCCCGTGAAGGATGTGGTTTTTAAACGTGGGTATTTCTGTTGTGATTTAAGCTGTGCAGAGTGAACGGAAGCCCTTTGATGTGCAGCGGGAGAAACCAAGCAATTGTGCTGCTTCAACGGAGAAAATCTATATCCGGAAGGACCTGAGAAGTCCTCTGATAGCCACACCAACATTTGTGGCAGATAAAGATGGAGCAAGGTCAGTCCCTGTGTTGACAAAGGGCGACACTGTAATCAGCCTTTGGAGCTGATTAGGGGAAGCACAGATATTCCTTGAAAGGGGGGCTTATGTGGCTCCCCACCTGAGGGCCACAGCCTTGAGTCTTATCTTGCCTTATCCCACCCTTTTTGGAGCCACTCTAGTCACACCTCTGTCCAGGCCTGAGGATGGTTGATTCAGGATGGGGTCAGAATTTCTCCTATCCCAGGTGCTGGGATTATGTGCTGTAGTTCAGGCATCATTCTTGCAGGAAAACAGTTGTTCCATGATTCAGGATTGGGGCTTTTTTGCAGTAGAGATAAAAGGCCTAAGATCCAGATGGTCTAGATGGTGCCACAAGTCAATTTATATGTTTTTTTTTTCATGTAATCTATCAAAGGAACAGAAAGAGGGAAACAAGAAATCCAAAATGTATCATGGCAAGCGCTAGAGTTGGGAATGCCCTGGTGATACTCTGAGATCAGGTTAGCATTACTGGCACAGCAGTGGACGTGGAAGCCCAGGGGGATGTGCGGTCTGTGTCATCCTGTCTCAGGCTGCAGACCCGGCTCTGCACATCTCATTGTAGAGAGAAGGGGGTTGGTGAGTCACTCAGTGGCTGAGTCTAGTTAGCTTTTCTATTGCTCAGCCTTGCAGATGTGGATGGGACAGGTAAACGCAGCCTGATCACACTGTGCATTAAATGTTGGAAGCTACTCTGGGTTTCTTTATGTCTTAAATAGACAAACAGGTCTTCTTGATCCAGGGATGCTTGTGAACATCCAGCAGCCTTTGATACGTGAGGATGGTACGGTTCTCCTGGCCACAGATTCCAAGGTGATGTTCTCTCCTCATGCCTTCTCCACTTTTATGTCTCAGTGCAGGCCGCTTCTCTGAATGTATGCACTCACCACCTTCTTGGCCTTCAGACTACGTTGAGGCCATGGCCTTCTGCATCTCCATTTACTTCTGATACAGCCGTGCTGTGATTTGTTTCAGGGATGCCAATGGCTTTTTGGCAACTCAGAGCTGGCTGGTCATGGTCACTTAACATGTCAGGGTCTGGAGTTCAATTTGGTGAAAATTCTGTGGTTCACTTCTAAGATTTTCCCCCCTAGGGATGCACATTGGCAAACTACGGGCAGGAAGAGCTCCTTATCCTAAGATAGCCTTTTGCAGGAGTCCCTGGTTCCTTTTTATTAGATGACCTGCAGGTCCCTAGTTCCTTTTTATTAGATGACCTGCAGGAAGAAGTCCAGCCAGGATTCTGGCAGCTCCAACCCGGACAGAGCAAGTCAGTTACAGGGAATCCAACTTGCAGACAGAGATGTTTGTCACCCCAAGAAAGGCAGCTGGCTGCCTCCCGTGGAGATACCTGAGGAGAGGCAGTTTTATCCAGGCAAGGGAGCCCATCGCTTCTCTCACCTTATTGTCCCTGATGTAACTCGAGCAACGATGAAGCGGCGGCAGCCCCACTGAGCCCCAAAGTCTCTGCTCTGGAAGGAGCAGCCTAGAACAGCACTGGCATTGCTGCTGCCCTCAGAGCCAGAGCTGGGCCTGCAGGCTCCCCTCTCGTCTGCTCTCACGCGCATGTGGCGCGTTAAGGAACGTCCTCTTCTGGGAAAGGAAAGGCAAAAATGAGAGCCGGTGGACAGCTGCCCTCCACCCATCGGTCCCTGGCTGGGCTTTGAGCCTGTTGTCCTCGGGCGGTGGTGACGAATCATGCCTGGCTCGTTGCCTTAACCCGGCAGACGTGCAGGACAGTGACTGACCACCTGGTGGGGTGGACACACCATAAGCCTGAAAGTAAGGCCCGAGTACCCTGAACTCCTGATGGCAGGGGGTTGCGCAGCCCCTGTCCCGTGTGCCACCCGCACAGAGGCTGGTACAGAGCCGGCCACCCTGTGCCCTCCCATCCCCACCCCAGCACCCACCAGGCAGGGGTGTTGGGAAACCTGAGTAAGTTAATGTGGTAAAGCATGCAGTGCCCACTCCGTAAACGCTAACTGCTAGGACTTGTTGTGGTCGCTGCATCCAGAAGGAGCACAAAGCTGTGCGGTGGTGAGTGAGGTGTAGTGAAGACAGCAGCTGCGGGTCATAGCCAGGCCCTACCCGCCACTCTTCCAGGACGTGGAAGTGACAGGACCCACCCCAGAAGCTTGTCATGAATAATAGAACATAGCAGAGCCCCTTAAAGGTAGCTGTTTTCAGAAGCTGATTTTTAAACTTTTTACTATGAAACAGTTATACATTCAAAGTCATTTACTTTGAATAAATACAAAGTACTGCAGTGCTGCATGCTCCCTTCACCCAGCCTCTCCCGGAGGCCGTGTCTTGCAGAGCCATAGCACAGGATCAGGACCAGGGCAGGATATGGGGACGGGGGTGGGTATCGTTCTTTTTCTTTTCTTCACCCTTCAACTTATCTATCATGACGACCTACATCTTTCACCAGCTGCATGATATTCTGTTATGTGGTGGTTCTGTGATTTATTAACCACATCTCTGTTTATGATCTTTTCTACTGATTCTAGTTTTTCATTTTTATAATCAAGATACAGCAGACAGGGCTTCCCTGGTGGCGCAGTGGTTGAGAGTCCACCTGCCGATGCAGGGGACACGGGTTTGTGCCCCGGTCTGGGAGGATCCCACATGCCGCGGAGCGGCTGGGCCCGTGAGCCATGGCTGCAGAGCCTGTGCGTCTGGAGCCTGTGCTCCACAGCGGGAGAGGCCACAACAGTGAGAGGCCCGTGTACCGCAAAAAAAAAAAAAAAAAGGAGACAGCAGACATGTTTGTATACGTATCTTGGTTTGTTTGTTTGTTTATCTTTGGCTTTCTTTTTTTTTTTTAGTTGAGATGTAATTCCCATACCAAAAAATTTACCCTTTTAGTGTACAATTCAGTGGTTTTCAGTATATTCACAAGATTGTTACAACCATCCCCACTATCTAATTCCACTCTCTAATTCCAGAGCATTTTCATGACCCCAAAAAGAAACCCTGAACCCATTAAGCAGTCACTGCCCCTTCTTCCCACTCCCAACCCCTGCCAGCCACTCACTTTCTGACTATGGTTTTGTCAATTCTGGACATTTCATGTAAGGGGAATCATACAATATGTAGCCTTTTGTGACTGGCTTCTCTCTTATCATAATGTTTTCAAGGTTCATCCATGTTGTGGCCTGTATCAGTACTTCATTCCTTTTTATTGCCAAATAATATGCCATTGAGTAGCTATATCATGTGTTATTTATCCATTCGTCAGCTGATGAGCATTTGAGTTGTTTCTACTTTTTCCCTATTAGGAATAATGCTGCTGTGAACATTGTGTACAAGGTTTTTTGTGCACATATATATATATTTTTTTTTTTTTTTTTTTTTGTGGTACGGTGGCCTCTCATTGTTGTGGCCTCTCCCGTTGCGGAGCACAGGCTCCAGACGCGCAGGCTCAGCGGCCATGGCTCACGGGCCCAGCCGCTCCGCGGCATGTGGGATCTTCCCGGACCGGGGCACGAACCCGTGTCCCCCTGCATCGGCAACCACTGCGCCACCAGGGAAGCCCTGCACATATGTTTTAATTTCTCTTACATATGTACCTGGGAATGGAATTGCTGTTGTCATATAACAACTCTACGTTTAAACTTTTGAAGAATCGCCACACTGTTTACCATAGCGCCTGCACCATTTTACTTTCCTTCCAGCAGCATATGAGAGTTCCAATTTTTCCACATCCTCGTCAACACTTGTTGTTATCTGTCTTTTTCACTGTGACCATCCTAGTAGGTATAAAGTGATATCTCACTGTGGTTTTTATTTGTATTTTTAACTAGCTTATTTGTCTTTTTCTTATTAAGCTGTAAGAGTTCTTTAGATATTCTGGCTACTAAATCATTATCAGATGTATAATTTTCAAAAATTTCCTCCCATTCTCTGGGTTGTGTTTTGTATGTGGGGAGAGAGAGATTGTCTTTTTACTTTCTTGATAATGTCTTTTGAAGCACAAAAGTTTAAATTTTGGTGACATCCAGCTTATCTGTTTTTGTTCTGTCATTTTATCGCATGTGTATGTTTGTGTAACTACCATCACAATCAAGATACAGAACTGTTTCATCACCAAAAAGCTCTTCCTCTCACTGCCCCATCATATCCATACCCCCATAGAAGCTGTTTTTAAAGCAACATTAAACCTTCATTGCCCTGAGAGTCTTGTATGTGTGTTCATCTTTAATATTATTATTTTCTGATTAACAGGCTGAAACAAGCCAGGGAGCCCTGGGCACACTGGCAAATGTAGTAACTTCCCTTGCCAACCTAAGTGAATCCCTTAACAATGGTGACACTTCAGAAATGCAGCCAGAGGACCAGTCTGCAAGTGAGATTACTCGGTATGAACCCATGAGGGTGGAGGCCCCTCCTGACATACACACAGGTGCGGTGTTGTGAGGGTGGGTGGCAGCATTTTGACACCCACCCTGTATTTAATCAAGGATTGCAAAATTGTCCCAGTGCCCCTGCATGTCTGTCTTCTTTCAAATTTTAACTATGGGAATGTGGACCTATTTTATTACACAATATAAAACAGTCTAAAAACTCTTTTCATTCCAGATAATAAACTAAATTGAGTAACTCAGTGGAAACAGGGGAAGAGATGTTACTTGTATTGGTCACTGCTTATGGTGCCTAAACATCAGTAGTGCATCCCCTTTCCCACTTCTGTTTATCTTATGTATCTTTTTTTCCAAGTACTGAGTTTAGAGCTTAAATCGATTCATCAGGGTAGACAGAGATTAGCTGTTAGATGGCACCAGCTGGTCCAGACACCTGTGCCCGCTGCCAAGGGTGTGTTCTCTTTGCAGCTGGGCCACTAGGTTTGCTCCTTTCCTATTGGACCGGCCACTCCTGCCCCTCTTGCCAGGCCAGGCAGGTGCATGGCCAGGGCCACTCAGGTGCACCAGTCCTCATGTTCACTTGTGGTCTGGTAGAAAATTAAAATCTGGATCCAATGGAAAGAGGATGGGATTTGAGTTAGGTCGAATTCTGGTTCTACCACTTACTAGTTGGGTGGTCTTGGAAAAGTTAACTTTCACATCTGTAAGATGGAGAGAATTCTACCTTGGAGAGTAGTTGTAAAAAACAGAAATTATGTGTGAAAATAAATATCTGGCTTAGCACCCAAGGCACCATGGAGACAGCATGTGGAAGCCGCTGCCCCTCTCAGCAAGTCACAGTTAATTATCTTTTCCCCAATGTGTTGTTCCCTAAATTACGTGTCAGCTAGAGCTCTTCTCATAGAAGCTGTGGACTCACAACGCTTGCTACATTTTTGCTCGCAGGGCTTTCGACACCTTAGCTAAAGCACTTAACACCACAGACAGCTCCTCACCTCCAAGCCTGGCGGACGGGATAGACGGCAGTGGAGGAGGGAGCATCCACGTCATCAGCAGAGACCAGTCCACACCCATCATTGAGGTCGAAGGCCCCCTCCTTTCAGACACTCACGTCACATTTAAGGTGAGTGTGTGTAGCTGGGAGAGGAGCTCTGTGCCCAGGCTGGTCTCAGTTAAAAAAATCAAACCTTGAAGTGAGCTCATTTTTCATACGGTTGTGTTTGATCAGGATCTTGTGTTCCAGAACAGTGTTCCCATTATGAAGCATTTTCACTGTCTTGCTCACTTGGCTGTTTGGCTTTGCCGGTAACCCTGAAGCAGGCATGGCCACCTGTCACTGCCAAGACAGGCTGATGCAGGCGGCTCTGCCATCCGCCTTCCCATGATGACCTGGCTTCAGCATAGGCTCAGGCAGGCCCTGTGTCTGTTCCAGCAGGCTTTCCCAGCCATTGGGCCTGACCGCTAGAGCCACAGAAAGTAGATCTCAGATATACTTGAAGACTGGTCAGGTCCTCACGGTCTTCCCTGCACTCACCTCCCCGGCCTCACTTCTCCAGGACACTGCCAGGCTCCCTGAGCCCCTGGTCTCTAGGTCTGCAGATTGAGTCTTCAATTCCCCTCGTATTCTCCACTAGAGAGATCTGGCCAATCACTTAGGAAGACTGAATCCCTGCCCATAGTTGTCCAAGGGTGCCAAGAACACAGGTCACCAGTGGGATTCCAGCTTCAGAGGCATTCAAGCCTCTTCTAGACAGTGGGGCTCCTGGAACCCAGCCCGACATCCTGGTGGTGGTGTGTACTCCTCCTGCCATCAGGGCTCCTGCTCGGCTCTCATTCACTGTTCCCTGAGGCCACCTGCCAAATCCCTGCTAACCTGTGGAGCTGACCCGTCCCTGAGTTTGAGTTAGACTTGAACCTGTGGCTCAAAATGGAATTGCCTTAGAACAAGTACCAGTGTAGTTGAAGCAGAGTTGAGATGTATGTTTTTGTGTGGCTAAGCTGGGAGGTCCCCGTCCTCCCACATTCTAGGGGCCATCAGACCCTAGTTCACTGGGCAGGACCCCACAGGGAGTCAGTGCCGGCCCCCCTGCAGAGGACGTATGCTTCACAAGGATGCTCTGCACGGGGGCTTCAGTGTCAGAGACTGGTGTTGACAAGCTGCCCCCGTCATTTGGTCACCCCCGTGCTGTGTGCTTTCTCTCCCAGCTCACGATGCCCAGCCCGATGCCCGAGTACCTCAATGTGCACTACATCTGCGAGTCCGCGTCCCGCCTGCTCTTCCTCTCCATGCACTGGGCCAGGTCCATCCCGGCCTTTCAGGCACTTGGGTAAGTGGCTTTTTTCTCCGTGTGTATCCTTGGGCAGGGCTTTTCCTGCTCTAGGAATGGCCTGGAAGATCTCTGAGGGCCCTTCCAGTTTGTTCCTTTGCCCCGATTTGCTTGTTAAATACAGTTGGTGGAGTGGTAGCAAGGGGACAACCTTGGTGGCCAAGGCTGCAATGTTCCTCAGACCTTTATCATGCCTTCTCCATGTGCCTTGGACTTGGTGCTAGGAGCAGGGGATGGAGTGGAATGGAAGGCAGGAGTCGTCCTGTGATCTTGAGACAAATACGGGGTACTGCGTCTGGGGGCTTCTGAGATGAAGACAGATTGTTTCGAGGTGCATCAGCCGTGCTGTCCTGAGTGTAGATTCCCCCCTCCTCCCTGCTGCAGCCCCAGCTCCTCCCTGGCAGGCTGGGTGTGTCTGTACCTTTCGGAGCCCACCCTCGGCTCTCAGTCCTTTGATCACTGCAGCCTTTTGTGACAGAACCACACCAGGGCTGTTAAGGGAATAGTTTCTCTTCAGAGGGACTTCAATTAAGGCAGTCACGGACAGTGGTGTTTGTGAAGAACAATCCTGGGCATTCCATAGGCCTTCGGCAAATACATGGTGACACGACTTGTTTGGGACACGCGGGGGCTTGGAGGAGTGCCACCGGCCCCCGCACCCACCACGCCTCTGTGTCCCCAGGCAGGACTGCAACACCAGCCTGGTGCGGGCCTGCTGGAACGAGCTCTTCACCCTCGGCCTGGCCCAGTGCGCCCAAGTCATGAGCCTCTCCACCATCCTGGCCGCCATTGTCAACCACCTGCAGAACAGCATCCAGGAAGGTAGGGCGGGGGCTGCGGGCAAGGACGGCTCGGTCTCGGCTGGCCCGCCGCTTAGCCAGCCTGTGTCCCACAGCGTCCCTTACCTGTCAGAATGTTTAAATTTCTACCCGACTGCCTTCTTTTCACATAATGAAGAGGAAAGGAAAAAAATAATTGGGAAAAGGTGCTGATTTCCGACATACAGACGTTGAGTGATGTTTTCAGAATAGTCACAGCTTCTGTTTTCAACTTCATTGACAGGTTGCCCTTTCATGTATCTCACAAATCCTCACAACCCTGTAAAGTAGAAACTGTTATATCAGGGTTACATATGGGAAGACCAGGTCCCAGTAAGGTCCCTGGCTTGCCTGGGATAAAGCAGCAAGTGGAAGAGCTGGGGACTGGGGCACAGACCTGGGTCATGTGACCCCCTAGTCCAGGGCATGAATGAACAAGTGAGTCTCTTATTATGAGATCTGTGCAACCACCTGACATCGGGTGGTCAGGTCCCAGCCGTATCAGGACTGGGGAGTAGCCTGGGCGGTCTCCACAAGCTGCACATCCGTGGCACACTGAAGACACTGTCAAGGGAGCCCACGCTGCCCAGGGTCTAGACTATCCCTGCAGATCACACTTGCATCTGAGGTGGAGTTGAATTGCTCTTTTAATCAGGCATCCCAGTGTTTGAGACCTAGGAGTGTGAGTCACCTAGTCACACCTTCGTTTTTCTAGTTATTCCTTTGGAATAGTTATATAATGGTGATTTTTAAAACCCTGTAACATTTTATTGAATTTTAGGTTTGTTCGCAAACGAGCTTTAGTTTTATTTTTAACTGAATATAATAATACTGCCTTCAGCAAGATACTGTCATGAAGACTAAATCAGACAACAGATAAAATTATTTTGACAACTAAAAAATGCCAATGTGTTCAGGTTGGCAAATATTTATTCAGTGCCTGCAGAGACTTGGAAAGAATTGACCTTGATAAGAACTGGCATGTGGGCCTTCAGCACCTGCAGGCCAAAGGTGCTGCCCAGGGTGGGGCCGGGGAGAATCGCTGGTCTCGGAGGTCGTTACTGAGGCAGAATATTAACAGAGTGGAATCTGGGTGCCTGTTGTCACTTCACCTATAACTGGAAAATGAGGCTCTTGAGATAACTGGTTTTTCATTTAAAAGTGAAACTATTCTCTCATTTTTTTCAATCTGTGGCCCCTCAAAGAAGCTCATGTTATTGCTCTCATTAGCCTTTCTCAGAGGATCTGTGATGTTGATTTCTAGATAAACTTTCTGGCGACCGGATAAAGCAAGTCATGGAGCACATCTGGAAGCTTCAGGAGTTCTGTAACAGTATGGCGAAGCTGGATATAGACGGCTATGAGTATGCATACCTTAAAGCTATAGTTCTCTTTAGCCCCGGTAAGATATGCAGTGGTCACAGTCACTCAACGACTGTTTTCCACCTGTGTGTACTGATATTTCTGAACATGAGCATGTTTGTCGGGTTGTCAGCAGTGTAGAGAGAGCCCTGCCACACTGTGTGTGACTGAATGTTCCCATAATATATGTGCTTTGCTAGCTAAGATAAATACATACATTCTTTTAAAGTCCTGTCTTTATATTACCAAAGAAATATGCTGTAGTGCCGGGTAACTTCATATGCTAAATAGATATCATCTGTATCCTAACTAAGCCATTGGCTAAATAAGACTACGGCAAACAAAGTTGAGTACACATTTGGCCCTCTGTGTCCACGGGTTCCGTATCAGTGGATTCAACCAATCGTGAATCAAAAATATTCAAGGAAAAATATATTCCAGGAGTTCCAAAAAGCAAAATTTATTTTGCCATGCACCAGCAACTAGGTACAACTATTTACATAGCATTTATAATGTATTAGGTATTAGAAGTAATCTAGAGGTGATTTAAAAGTATAAGGAAAGATATGTGTAGGTTATATGCAAATACTATACCATTTAATGTAAAGGACATGAGCATCAGTGGATTTGGTATCCATGGGGGGTTCTCGGAACCAATCCCCTGTAGATGCCGAGGGATGACTATACTACCACCCAGTGTCCTTTTTTTGTTTTGTTCTGTTTTGCTCTTTGCTAATTTTTAGGTATGTTAGCACTTACAATCCAGTACAGATCGAAACTGCACAAGTTTACCCACAGTCTCTGTAGGACGGTAGCAGCAGCAGCTGCAGGGCTTGCCAAAAGGTGTGGTCACAGCAGATGAAGAAGAGGCAGCGAGACTGTTGGTGGAAAGTAAGAGTCGACTGGGCTGGCCTCACTCACTCCCCGTCAGCTGTTCTCTCTGAGCCTCCTGAGAGGCCACTTGGTGACTGTTGTCCTCGACAGCAGGGGTGGACGCAGCTTAACCTCTCTGTCCCGCTGCCCCGGCCCCCTGCTCATGAATAACAAAATAGCTAATAAAAGTGGGAGACACTATGGGATTAAATATCTAGAGAGCAGATGGTAATTTCTAATTTCATGTGGTATATGTTGTCTGGAGTAAGGAAGGAAGCCACAGGTCTAGAACCAGCCCCAGTGGGGCTGCTGAGGCTGGTGTGAGCACCCAGGGGCCACACCTCTCCTGGGAACCTTCAGGTCGTGGCAGAGCACAGAGGAAGAGCCAGTGTTCTAGCAAGAGTATGCAAACTAGACCAGCCTTCAGAGCTCAATCTATTGCACTTGAGAAATTTGTCAGAAGTTTTACTAAAAATAAGTACTGAGAAGTCTGCAAATGAGGCTTTCCAAATACAGAAGACAATTTGGGGTACTTTTATTTTTTCAGATCATCCAGGTTTGACCAGCACAAGCCAGATTGAAAAATTCCAAGAAAAGGCACAGATGGAGTTGCAGGACTATGTTCAGAAAACCTACTCGGAAGACACCTACCGGTGAGGCACACGGGCACGATGGGGCGAGGCTGGATCTGTAGCTGCAGATATCAGTTACATTGGCCTTCCCATTTCTGGCAGCCTGGTAGAGCCTCCATTTGATCACACTTTAATTCTTGCATTTTACGGCTGAAAATGGAGTGGGGAGGGTCAGGAGTCCCAGGCCATCCCAGTGTTGCTGGGTGACTGGGTGAGACCTTGGGTTGTTGCTCTTTAATTTGAGGGGTTGAGAGCCTTGATCTCCTTTGGGGCTGATGTTGTGTGTGAGATGAGCTCTCACGGAGACTCCGCTTGTCCAGAACAGTCGGCAGCCCTGCCCTTCTGCCCCACATTCACTGAGGAGACGGTGCTAGACAAAAGGGTTTCCTTGACAGAAGCCAAATCTGACCCCTAGAAAGAGTGACTGGGTTCGACAAAGTAGTAATTTAATCCTCACGTAAACTGATTTTTTCAAGTTCCTTTATTTGGGTGAAAATTTATAATGTTTGGGCAGCAGGGAAAATATGTTATCTGTACGCCTTTCTCATGCAGCTTTGACCAGGTAAGTTGTTCTGAAATAGGGCAGAATGTGCTGGCAGGCTTTCCCTCCAGCTGAGGAGTGGGAGAGCTCTTTGCCCGTGACCTCTTCTAACCCACTGGAGGCTATGTGAACTTCTGGGGCCTGTCAAGCATAGTGTTTCCCTCCCCACCTTCCCCCGATCCTGTACTCTGCACAGACAGACCTCAGTCAGTAGGTGCCCTGTGGGCCTGAGTGCCCCAGCCCCAGGGGGACAGTTTCTCTGGTGTGACTGGGGGCCTGTGGCGGGCCCGGCTGGCAGAGAGCCTGCCTCTGCTTTAGGCACGCCGCCATGGCCAGACACAGCTTTTGCCAAAGCAGGATCCATTTTCTACTGGAGTCACTGAAGACCTCACAATGAATCTAGAATGGCTTCAGCCTCAATGCGTACAAAGTGGTAACACACCCACACCAGAGCTCATACAGCCAGGCATGTGGGCGTGCTGTCCCCTGAGGAGGCTCTGGGCCCAATCCACACCAGAAGAGGCTGAAAAGGCTCCTCTGGGGCTGCTGGCAGAGCCCCAGCACACGGGAATTGCCTTGACGATGGCAGCTCTCTGGCCTTTGAAAGTAGATGTTTCTGAAAAAGTCCTGAGTCACTACTCCTGGTCCAGTCAGGGACCCTGGGGGAGAAGAGGGCAAGCCAGGTAGGTGATTTGGGGCCAGAAATGAGAGCTGGGGGTGGGGGCTCTCTCATAGCACTCAGAAACACTCAGTTCCCAAAGAAAAGGCCCTGGAATGGTTGCGTCCTCTTTATACAGTCATGGCTTTAGTCTGTCCCATCCTTAGGCCTTTTCTCACGCTGTTTGTTCCTCCTGAAATCCTCTCCCATCCTTTGCATCTCTGCTGACAGGAACCTTAGCCAGCGTCTAAGGCCCAGCTAGATGTCCTCCCTGACTGGCCTTTTCTGACCTCCCGAGACCCTTCAGCCTGTCGGCCCCTTGGCACCTTTGGGTGCGCTGCCAGACACCGTGGCTGGGCAAATGGATGATTGTGCTGGAATACTGCTTTCATAATGCAAATATATTTTCCCCTTTTAAAAATAACATTCACTGTAGAAAAAAATTAGAACATTCTGGAAAGCAAAAAGAAAACTTTTAGCTCTTTGTAAATACCACTTCCCTGTTAACATTTTATGTATTTACTTCCAGTAATTTCTTAGTATGTGCAATTGGAATCAGAAAATAAGGTTTCGTGACCTTTTTTTCACTTAATATTCAGTGAGCATGTATACATTCTTCTAAATCATTTTCCATGGCTAAGGAGATGCCATAATTTCATCATTTCCCTACTTATGAAAATGTCAGTCGTTTCAAGACTGGGCTGGCCCTGCAGTTTGCATCCTGGTGCCCACCGCTCTGGGTGCTGGCTGTGGAAATGGCCCATCCACGAGATGCTTCAGATAGTGTCCAGTGACCTGCCAGGACAGGGTCATGGTGTGCCCTCCTGGGGTTCCTTCCAAATAAAAATCTTATTGCTTTATTTTTAATTACAATGCTAAAAGAACACTGGAAATTAGAGCAATATATAAAAAGTTTTAATTGATGTAATCACTTCCAAATCCCAATATACCCAGAGGTCAACCATTAGCATTCTGGTGACCATCCTTCCAAGTACTTTATTTACACACGTACATACAAATGAATATACGCAAATGAGGTCACGCTGTACTTGCTGTTTCACATCCGCTTTTTTTTTTTTTTTTTTTTGGCTGCGTTGGGTCTTCGTTGCTGTGCGCCGGCTTTCTCTAGTTGTGGTGAGCGGAGGCTACCCTTCATTGCGGTGCGCGGGCTTCTCATTGCAGTGACTTCTCTTGTTGCGGAGCACAGGCTCTAGGCGCGCGGGCTTCAGTAGTTGTGGCACGTGGGCTCAGAAGTTGTGGCGCACGGGCTTAGTTGCTCTGCAGCATGTGGGATCTTCCTGGACCAGCGCTCAAACCCATGGGATTCTTAACCGCTGAGCCACCAGGGAAGCCCTCACATCCTCTTAAGTTTTTATTCCGCTATATGTCATGGAATTCTTATCAATGAATATAGACCTTTATTATCCTCTTTAATGAGTATGTAGTGATTCATTATATGGAGACATCATAGAGACACCATACTTTATTTTAACCTGCCCTCCTCTGACAGGTTTCCAGATTTTTCTTTTTGGTGGGGCTGAGGAGAGTTGTTATAAACAATGAAGGGAACATATCTGTACATAATCTTTGTGCTCATGATAAATTCCTACAAGAGGAACTGTTGAAATCAGAAAAGCAAGGGTGGACAGTGAATGTTTTTGTTTGATTCAGTTCCGAGCAGAGTAGACAGGGCCCTTGGGAGCCTATCCAGGGTGAAGTCTGAAGTGCAGCAAACCCCCTTCTCTAATGACCCTTCCTCTTACAGGTTGGCCCGGATTCTTGTCCGCCTGCCAGCACTCAGGCTGATGAGCTCCAACATAACAGAAGAACTTTTTTTTACTGGTCTCATCGGCAATGTTTCAATAGACAGCATAATCCCCTACATCCTCAAGATGGAGACAGCAGAGTATAACGGCCAGATCACCGGAGCCAGCCTATAGCGCACACCTCACACCTGCCGAGGAGCACAGGATCCGCCCAGGACCGCTCAAATACAAAGAAAATAAAGTAGTGGTATTTTGGTATGTGCAAATATTTCCAGTATCTTAGCTATTTCCTACCTGGTTTCTTCTTATCTGTTAATCCCAGACAGTAGCAACTAAAAGACTAGTAGGATCCTTTCTTGCCATAAGAAATGTTTTAATGCCTTTTGATGAAGCAGCAGATTTTGGAACAATCTTTTAACTCAGTTTTTATTTAGAAATTCTCAAAGGGCAAAAAACAAAAGCAAAGTTTTATAATGTCAGAGACTAGTTAAAGAAAACGAAACCTAAGAGAACAACAGTATGTGTGTATATATTAAAAACGTCCTTGGAATTAATAGCTACTAATTACCAGGGTAATGATATTAGCACTTTCTAAGCACTTCTTATCAATGTGTAATGTTAGCAACATCTTGCCTATGTGCAGGGCAAATGGAAAACTGTGTATGTCTTTTGCCGAAATACTAACGATTTCTGTGAAAATGCAATAGGGTTACAGGAGACAATCATTTATGCTTAAGGAAGGAAGGCATCATTCCTAACTGTACGCACATATTGCTGGTGTAGAGCTAAACTCCCGGGAATGAATGAAGATGCAGCTTATCTGTACGTGCAGTCAGGGGGAGTGTGGTGGCACAATCGTGGTGACCCGAATTCGAAGCTTCCTCAGCCAGAGCTGATGCTTGTCAGGTTCTCTGACCTCTGGTCCTGGTCTGTGACGGGCATCTGCAGGCTCCTCTGAACTCGGGGCTCTTCTGGTGACTGGTTCTCAGAATTGGATTAAACCAGTCAGATGTTAACTGCCAATTCCTGCAGCAACTGAAAACATCCCCGAATCACCTCCACCACTCACAGCAGTTGGAGCGTTCTGACCAAAAAGTGCAAGGTGAGCATTCTGAACCCTTGCCGGGACCTCCCAACTACAGTGTGGGGTGGTTGCATGTTTTCCAGGTGGAGGAGTGCGAGGGCTCCCTTCTCAGCAGTTTCCATCCCAAATGCCCCTTGGGAAGGGCCTGTGTTCCTGCACTTGCGGTCCGAACTGGGAGGTGGACTGTGGTGCGGGTCTTGCTGCCTGCCCAGGCAGCAGCTGTGGTGGAGCTGAGTGGCATGTTTCTCAGTGTCTCCAGGCTCAGCACCTCTGTCGGCAGGTTTCTCAATGATCCTGGCATACCATGCACGCACTTGGGTTCCCCCGGTTGTGCCAGCAGACGAACTCTGGAGCATTTTACATGATGGATGCAAACAACCTTTAATCCCCAAAGTTATCGTCTTCTCCTTGTAAGTGATAGCGACCACTGTTTACAAGAACAGAATGCGGTTATTGGGAAGTTTAGTCGGAGAAAAGCGCCCATAGTTCCCCTGGTTGTGAAGCAGCAGCACACATTAAGGCTGCCTCAGGTACCTGTACTTTCTTTCTGTGTAGCCCAGATTAAGAAAATACAGTGTGAGGCTAATTGTGTTTCTTGAACCTTTTGATCAGATGATACCCCAAAAGACCCCACTGCACTCACTCCCCCGCCTCCAGGCATCCATGGCCGTGTGAAGCTGAGGAGAGCAAGGTGGGTGCCTCGTGTGCTGCACGTGGGTGCTGGGCCGCCGCCACGGGCTCACGGCAAGATGGGACTCTATCTGAAGCTGTCGGCGGCACTTACGGAAGTCATTAGTGGGAATTATTGGGAACAGTGTCTCCAACTTGGAAATTCCTGTTTGGATCTAATTATATCATTTATCGTTCATGCCTTGGGAGCAAATTTTGGAGAATAGTTGGGGGGGGGGTACCCGTTATAAAATAATGGGAAGGATTTAATTTTGACAGCTTAAATTTTTGGTTTTCTAACTTTGAAGTGATTTAAGTTTCAAAATTAAGGCAAAAAGTGGCTAAGGATTTTCGCAGAGGGCATTTTGTAGCACTTGTGTGCATCTTACATAGCGAGTTGCCTATTTTTCTGTTCTTTTGACTTTGGATGTAAGCATGTCTGTTGATCCTGTAGCAGCTCCCTGGGAACACGTATTGTGTCACATCTTTCAGGTCTGAGTTCTTGGTGATGGTGAAAAGGTCCACACTGGCTGGCTGCCCTGGGCGTCCTGTGTCTGTGAGGCTTTTATACTCAGGTTGCTTTAAGGTATGAGGGCAGCTTAGCCAAGACCTAGACTGAAGTCTGTGCTGGGAACAGAAGGTGGTACCAGCAGGGAGACAGTGAACACCTGGATAAGCACATGCCCCACTCCAGCAGGACGGCCCGGGAGAAAAGCCGATTCTAAGCCGGTCCTGCTCCCTGAGTCCCTTCGCTGCTGATGGCTGATTCTAGTGGACCATGTTGGGCTTTGAACACTCCTCGTTAGTTTCCTAGATCCCCTTGGCCTTACTTTGAAGTGGGCTTTTCCTTAAAAATCAGCTCCACACGACCTGAATTCTCGCCGCTCCAGATCATCTCAGGCCTTTGACAGCAGGTCCATTCTCTCGTCAAACTGGTTAAAAGAAGCCCAGAGTCAAGAATTATTTAAAGAGATTGCAAGTAAATATTTGGGCTCAACTTTCACCGGGCTTTTAACCCTTGTTAGTAGTTTGTGAAACTCTGATTTAGTGAAGTGAGACCAGCCCTGAGTAGTCTGCATCTGAGTGAAATAAGCCAGGATCAGGATTCTTTGCCACGAGAATCCTGGCCCAGCCACCCCTCCCTCCCTCTGTGAGGAGAGTACGTAAGGGAGGTGGGGACAGACGTACACCACTGCTTCCTGATGAAGTGGGCTCTTTTCCATCGGTATTTCAGATAACGTTGGACAGTTATGTATTGAAATTTGTGGAGTTCATTACATATAATCATAAAACAGGACCGGAAGAGACGTAGAGAAAGACCAAATTACTCAAGCAAATATTTTCCATGTTATTCCTTGAAAGTATTTTTAAGGAAGTATGTTACTTACCACACTTCTGATTTGTGTGTGTGTGTGTGTGTGTGTTTGGGTGGGGTGGGGAGGCTACCTTATTTATTGTCTAACCTCTGCCATGAGGCTGTGGTCAGGGTTCTTTTGTCGTTTGGGTTTTTATATTTAATTTCAGGTGTAGTCACTTGTAAGATGTTATGTAATTGCCCTCAAGAGGGATCGTTTTCTAGCCTGTTGGCGTCAGTATTAAATGCAGACTCTCTCCCGAGGTGGTGGCAGTGGACACACCCAACGGGCTCCCTGATCGATGTGGCGGCAGCACCCTCGCTGGGGCACAGGGCTGTAGCCACACTGCATGCTGGTTCTCTAGCTTGTTTGGGGGTAGCCACAGCAGGGAGCCAAGAACTAGAAGGGCTCTCGTTGTACCTAGTGCTCTTAATCCTGATCCTTTGAGGGAACACCAAGCAGAGCAGTCTTGCTCCCAGCCCTGCCTGACAAGCAGCCTTTGGATGGAGATCCAAGTTCCAGGGCCTGATCAGATTAGAGCCTGGAAACGCGTTGCCCACTTTCCAGTGGAAGTGGCCTTATGTGCAATGGGGCTGAAGGTGACATTACAACTCTTCTGAGTCCAGGTCATGAAAGGCGGCATCTTCTGATGCTCACCTTTATTTTTGAGGATGGTGCCCTTCAAAGCCTAGAAAGGCCGGAGAAAGCAGGGCACACACCCACATCCTTCACTGTCCCACTTCCATTCTCCATAGATTGTGTGGCTCTTGGAAAATGTCTTAACTTTGATGTAAATTTGCAAAGCTAGCCCCTCATCATGACTGAGTGGGATGAGTCTTTTGTACACAGAGTCCTGGGCCTCCTCACCTGTGCCTCCCACCAGCGGGCACTTCTGTGTGTTCAGCCCTGGGGTCCCTTCGGCGGCATTGTGTGTGTACAGATTTATAGGCTTGTGTGACTGACTGAATGTACATGTGTTTATACCTTCTCTATATGTACAGTGTATATAGCGTATGTGTACATAGATGTACATTATGTATACAGACATGTAGCCACATATCCAGACTTTCCTTTTGTTTTACAGAGAATCTACGATAGAGTTTTCACAGTAAATTGATGTGGGTGTTCCATGGTCCCTCAGCAGGATGGGTCTGCTGAGACTTTAACTCCATTTTCCTTTGGGTGAGCCTGGCTGGGAAAGGCCCTGAGGTCAATGTCCACTCTGCACCAGGGCAAGTTCCAGACACAAAGGCCCTGGCAGGATGACATTGCTTTCTATTCTCTAGGAAGCATGAATGTTGATGGCTGATTTCTATGGTATACAAATTACAAATCTTAAATTCTGTCTCTAACTATATATATATAGCATGTGAATGAAATCCACTGACCTTATTCCTGTCTATAAATTATGATTCTAAAATTTTTAAATTTCAGATAAAAATTGCATTTTTATACAGATGTATACCCTTAAAGCTACAAATGCCAAATTTTCCTTGTCCAGGTCTATTCTGAGGAATTTTCCCATTAATCAGGCTTTAAACTGAGATACAGCACTCAGGAGCCAGGGCCCAGCCCAGCAGTAGTTGCTCATGCACCTACTAAGCAGAGACCTGAATGGTGGGAAGGTTGAAAGCTGGCCTGCTGAAAGAATTCACTGGATAACTGCAAAAACTCACATAATCCACAGGTTACTTTTTTTTAAAAAATAAGCTTACTGAAATGTTTGAAAATACTTCATTGAGACCACAGTACTTGGTGCCTTTTGTGAGATGGTGGGTCGTTTAGCCTTCAGCTTCCCATAGCTTTGATGTGACGAAAGCTCCTGCTACTTCACTGGCCTCATCCCACAGTGATTGTTCGACCTTGCCCATGTCCTTGCCTGTCGTGACAATCACACTATTGAACGTGGCTCTCCAGTTAAAACTCAAGTGGAAGCCTGACAGTCTCTAAATGAATCTTTAAAAGTTTTCCTTTGGGGCTATTTACCTTAACTGTAATCTAAGAATAATTAAACTGTGAGTTTAAAAAAAGTATCTTGGGGGTGAGGAATGTCTGAGATATTTTTAATGCCCAGCTATACTTTCAGTTAAGAAGCCAATAATAATTCTGAAATGCTGGGAAAAAAGGCTCAGCAATATTTATCGATTGACAGACTGTGATAAAGCTGAACACTTGGGTAACAATTAGAAATGGTAGTCTTTACATTAAAAATGGCTTTTCTTTAGGAAAGTGTAGTCAATTACCATTTTAACCACCAGAGCACTCATGGATTCAAATGCCGCTGCCACACACAACTCAAGTGCGGGAGTATTTTTCTACACTCTCTCCGTTCTCCCAATTATCTTGTAAACCAGTGTTCAACTAGTTTTATAACTGAAAACTGCACATTTTTCATAGTACAAACCATAGTTTTTACCTGTAGTTTGGAGCTGTCTGTTAAAATGTAGCTGCACTATCAGCCCTTTTAAAAGAAGTATGTTAAAGGAAAATTGGGGTGTTAGATTTTTGGGACCGTTTCTGTAACCTCTGCCCTTCACAATATAGAAAATATTGTTTATGCCATCACATTCTAATTCCAGGTTTAAAATCTGGTGAAAGCTGTATAGCTTGAAATCAGCTTTTTTTATGCGATGGCATTTAAAAAACAGCATGTTCTTTTTAAACTGAATTTTATATCTACTCAATGTCTTCAGTCTCGAAGAATTTGCATTGTTGTGTTTGTATATAGAGTATTGCAGTGCATGAATTAGCTTTATGCATTTTATTAAATGCTGTTTCAATGTGGCATTATTGTTGTGGCTTAATACTACTACCTAAAAGAGGTTTATACTATTAAAGTGAATTAAAAACTAATAATGTGCATCCTGCTCCTCATTTCTCCTCGTAATAGTAACATCGGTAACGCCTGACCCCCAGAGGCACCCAGAATGCTCTGCCTGAACCCCAGGTAGGTGGCAAGGAGGCACCCTGGTCGTCAGACCCCTACAGCTCGCACCCCACCTTAGCCTTGCCCAGAAGTGACTTAGCCCTTGATGGTCCACTGGATTGTAAATACCTTTAACGAAAATGTCGGCGGGACCATCCCCTCTGCGTCCCTCCAGTGGAGCCACTCCTTGGTGTGGTGTCCAGAAGCCACACAGACCTCCCTGGAGCGGAGCAGAGCACAGCTTGGGCCGCCGGACACACAGATCGCTGGCACCAGACAGACAGACGTGCACAGAGCCAGGCCTCAAACCGGCAGATGCTTCCTGTAAGGATATTTGCTCTCCAGGGTAAAAATGTCTTCTTAAAGTTTCAGAACTTTAGAACTTGCTCATTATGTCATCTGACCTCTCATTTTACAGATGAGGATTCTAAGGTCCAAAGTCAGATGCATGGCAGAACCCACAGGCAGCCAAATAGCTTTAAGTGGCTTTGCCAGGTAGAACTCAAAATGAGAAGAAAATTGGTCACTTCAGGAGAACAAGGCCAAAAACCATCGGATGAACACTGCTTATGCAGATAAAATTAGAAAATGTCAATTACAAGATCCTCATATGAGAGGATTGGGATTGACATATACACTAATATATATAAAACGGTAACTAATAACCTGCTGTATAAAAAAATAAATAAAATTCAAAAAAAGATCCTCATAGCAATCTTCTCTACTAATTTCTTCCCATTTTTGTAAATTTAAACCCATCATCTTTTTTACCACTAATGAAGTAGGAAATAGATGGCAAAGGAATAATGCCCCCCAGTGGTGTTTATCTCCACGCATGTCACCTGCTACCTATAAAATAGCCCACGCAAACAGTAACAGCAGCGCCATCGTGTCAGGCACTGGACATTTATTCTCTCTCTAAAGAGGCGTCAAAAACTAGCTTAGTTCAGGGCGATCCTCCTATTAGCAACCCTGGGGGCGCCCCTGTGGACCATGCAGGGGAGGGCCATTTCTGTAAGTCCTTACTCTTTCTGAAAAGGCCAGTCAGCCACTGTGAAGGCCATGGCTGCCACCAGCTGGGAGCAGTATCAGAAACATGGCGGGAACTGAGACCAGCACCCAGGGAGGGATTAGAATGGGGGACAGGTTTTTCTAGCCGCCCTCGGAAATGGTGCTGGAGGAGAGAGCACCAAAGTGTTGAATTTCAGTTAAACAACCCTCATAAGCCTGTGGTCATTCAGGACAGCTACCCATTACACATCAGACCCACACACCCACCTCCCCCCAACCCCGACGTTTACACCATCACCCTGAACACAGGTCTGGTACAAAATCACAGTAAACCATAACCTGAGCACCATATGTGAAAGGAGCCAAACTTCCCCCAATTTCATGAGGTACTCTGCAGCATTTATATAAAACATCCCAGTCGCACACTGGGATAAGGACTACCTTTCTTCCCACCTCACCGGGAGCTTTCGGCTTCAGTCCAAGTCCTTTGCTCTTGACCAAGTAAACCTAATCTTAAGGTGACCCTAGAGGGCCCTGGTGTCTCCTGAGGACTGAAACCAACACAACTGAAGTGACAGCAACATCAGTGTCCTGTGAGGAAAGAACTCCCAGGCAGACCCCCAGTGACACCTCACACCCTCTTCCAAACCTCAGTATGTGAAGGCTGACCAAGCCAGAGGGTAGCGCCCTCCACCAGGGGGCGCCCTCTCCTTGCCAGGGAGCCAGGTCTGGGCCTCCACTGGGACCTCTTGGCCTCTGGCACAGCCTCGCCCCAGTGGTCAGTTGGCTTTAGTTTAAAATGCGAGCGCTGCACACAAGCTTGCCCTGGGATTTCTGAAAAATTCCAAAGAGACGGACTGGAGAGGACGTCTATACCACCAGCCAGACAGCTCCGGCCAGACCCCCACGCAGCAGTTCTTCATTATTCTCCAGAGCAAGGCCTGGAAGAAGAGTCGAAGGCACTAGAGACCAGGAAAGGGCTGCAGGCCTGAGACGAGATGTCACCAGGCTGCGGCCTCACACCTTCCCGAGCCCAAAGCCCTGTCCCTACGAAGGCCTGTCAGACCGGATTCATGCCACACTGCTCAGTGATTCTGAAGCACTTATTGCCCTGATGGCACAGGGTGTTCCCTGGGCAGCTTGGCTGCAGCCCAACTCCTCCCCTCCCCCCATGCCCTTTTACACAAGTGTGTAAAGGAGACCCTTTTATTGCAAAGAGATTTTCAGTCTCTCGGGGAATAGGACCAGGGGCTTTTCTGGGGCCTCAGTCTTGGGCACTGGCTTTCAGAGCTGCTTTGTACTTCCCTGTCATTTCCCTGGGCAATGGCACCAGGCCCGGGCAGGGCACCTGCCCCTCCACCTCACAGATGCACTCCCGCAGGCAGTACTTTCGGGGACCGAAGTGGGCTGGGTGAGAAAGCTGTTTTTTCTCCTGCTCCTCTCTCTCGAGGGTTTTCCTGCCAAAGAACACAGACAGCAACAAGGCGTGGGTGACACGGCTCCAAGCCGCTGGGAAGTGGGAGACTTCTCAGCCGAGTGAGCCCCAGCATCTGCCAGGGAGACCTCCTACGCTGCTCCCTACTCCCCCCGGGCCTCCGGGGCTGGGGGGTGCACAGGAAGGCCTGCAGCCCGGTGAAGGGTAGCAAGGGGTGACCCCAGCTCTGAGGACAGGCAATCAGGACCAAGGGGCCTGGAAGTGCCTTTGTGCACTTTCTCAAGACAGACTTTCCCATCTTCCCTGCCTCCATTCACGGGAAGAAAAGGAATGTGTCACAGCAGGCCCTGGGGTTGGTCACCCACTAGCTCCAAGCTGAAATTCCCCAAGAGGGACATGGTCACAGCCATAAGGGCGTGCGTTTCAGATGCCTCTCAGCTCCCCGTGGACCCAGGAGGAAAGGACCATCTTTATCTTCACGGTGCAGGGAGCTGCAGCTCTGAGGTTCAGGCGCACAGACTCCGGCCCGCTCTCTGGTCCGCATCCGAGGCTCCTGCCAGAGTCCGCCCTCTCAACACCCCTCTCAGCGCGCCCATCTCCTCCCTCTCACATCTCTGGGCCAAGACGTTTGCACCCCTCCAGATCAAGCCCAACAACTCACTCATTCTTCCCCAGAATCTTTTTGATGTGCTCCATGATCTCCTTATTGCTCTTGGTCTCCATGTCCACAAGGACTTGCTCCCCAGAATCTGGAAACAGGAGGAAAGGGGGGGAAGAAAGCTGAGAACACAGCAAGGCACTGCCTGGCCTCAAATGGTGGTGATTTGGGATTTGCTTTTAGAGGAGAAACATTTTAACGGTCAAGTAAGTGTTTATGTAACCAATTATGCTGCCCTTTTTCTGTATTTCTTTAGATGTGAGCATACATAAACTTTAGGTATGTAGAAAAGCATACATACTATTTTAAATAGAAACTCCATGTTCATGGATAGAAAGATTTAGTATTGTTAAGATGGCAATCCTACCCAATCAGTCTATGGATTCAGTCAATCCCTACCAAAAATCCTAGCAGGTGTTTTTGTAGAAACGGAAAAATTGAGCCTAAAATTCATGCAGAGGACCCAAAACAGCCAAAACAACCTTGACAAACAAGAAAAAGGGAGAACATTCACTTCCCAATTTCAATTTTACCACAGGCTACAGTAATCAAGTCAGTGTGGTACTGAGCAAAAGAACAGCCTATAGAAATGGAACTGAACTGGGTCTAAATTTATGGTCAACTTATTTTCAGCAAAGATGACAAGACAACTCAGTGAGGAAGAAGAGCATATATCTGATAAAGGACTTGTATCCTGACTAACGAACTCTCACAATTCAATGTCAAAAAGACAATCCAAAGAAAAAATGGGCAAAATATCTGAATAAACATTTAACAACAACAAAAATTGATAATAATAAACACATGAAAAGATACTCAATATCATCAGTCATTAGGAAAATACAAAATAAAACCAGTGAGATATTAAGGTGGCTAAAATTTTTTTAAACACAATACCAAGTGTTAGTGAGGATGCAGAGTAACTGGAACTTTCCTAAATTCCTGGTAAAAATGCAAAATCTTACAGCCACATCAGCTAGTGAATTAAGACACACAAAAAAGAAATTAAAGGATTGGAAAGGAAGAATTTTATTTGCAGATGTAATGATTGTGTATGTAGAAAATCCTAAGGAATTTAGAAAATAAAAACTTCTAGAAATATGAATTACCAAGATTGCAAGACACAAGGCCCATGTACAAAATCAGCTGTACTTCTACAAAGTTGGTGCTGACCAAAGAACTGAAGAATGAAAAATTTAAAAATACCATTTACAATAGTCACAAAACATACTCAATATTATTAAAATGTCCAGGGACTTCCCTGGCAGCGCAGTGATTAAGAATCCGCCTGCCAATGCAGCGGACATGGGTTCGAGCCCTGGTCCAGGAAGATCCCACATGCCACGGAGCAACTAAGCCTGTGCACCACAACTACTGAGCCCGCGCGCCTAGATCCCATGCTCCGCAACAAGAGAAGCCCCCGCTCGCCCCAACTAGAGAAAGCCAGCGCACAGCAACAAAGACCCAATGCAGCCAAAAATAAATAAATTTATTTTTTAAATGTCCATTATCCTCAGTGATCTATAATATAATTCTGAACAAAATCCCAGCAAGCTTTTTTTCTAGAAACTGGCAAGCAGATTTTAAAGTCAATATGGAAATGCAAAGAACCTACAAGGGCCAAATTAATCTTGGAAAAAAAGGGGGGGTGGGGAACAAAGTTGGATTTACAATTCCCGATCTTAAGACATATTATGAATTACAAAAACCAAGACAGTGTGCTATTAGCATAAGGACAGACATATAGATCAGTTAAAGAGGATGAAGAGTTCAGAAATAAAATCGAATAGCCAAAACAATCTTAAGAAAGAAGAACAGAGCTGGAGGAATCATGCTCTCTGACTTCAGACTACACCAGAATGCTACAGTATTCAAAAACTGCAAGGTACTGGCACAAAAAAACAGACACATAGACCAGTGGAACAGAATAGGGAGCCTAGAAATAAACCCACACATTTATGGTCAATTAATCTACCAGAAAAAAGGCAAGAACATACAATGGAGAAAAGACACTCTCTTCAATAAGTGGTGCTGAGAAAACTGGACACCTACATGTAAAAGAATGAAATTAAAACATTTTCTAACACCATCTACAAAAATAAACTTAATATGGATTAAAGACCTAAATATAAACACTAGCTACCATAAAATTCCTAGAAAAAGCATAGAACACTCTTTGAAATAAATCGTAGCAATATTTTTGGGGGATCTGTCTCCTAAAACAAAGGAAATAAAAGCAAAAATAAACAAATGGGACCTAATTAAATTTAAAAGCGTCTGTACAGCAAAGGAAAACATAAAACAAAATGAGGGACTTCCCTGGTGGTCCAGTGATTAAGACTCTGTGCTCCCAATGCAGGGGGCCCAGGTTCGATCCCTAGTCAGGGAACTAGATCCCCCATGCTGCAACTAAGAGTTCGCATGCCGCAACTAAAAGATCCCGCATGTGGCAACAAACACCTGGCACAGCCAAGTAAATAAATAAATACTTAACCTGATTTAAAAATGGGCAGGAGAACTGCATAGACATTTTTCCAAAAGGAAATGCAGATGGCCAACAGGCACATTAAAAGATGCTCAAGATACCTAATCATCAGGGAAATGCAACTCAAAACCACAATGACATATCACCTCACACCTGTCAGAATGGCATTCATCAAAAAGACCACAAATAACAAAGGTCGGTGAGGATGTGGAGAAAAGGGGACCCTTGTACACTGTTGGTGGGAATGTAAATCGGTGCAGCTACTATGGAAAACAGTATGGAGGTTTCTCAAAAAAACTAAAAATAGAACCACCACATGACCCAGCAATTCCACTCCTGAGTATATACCTGAAAAAAAACACACTAATTCAAAAAGATACATGCATCCCAATATTTATAGCAGCATTATTTATAATTGCCAAGATATGGAAGCATCCTAAATGCCCATCAACAGATGAATGGATAAAGATGTACTATACACACACACACAATGGGATATTACTTAGCCATAAAAAAGAATGAAATTTTGCCATCTGCAGCAACATAGATGGACTTGGAGGGCATTATGCTAAGTGAAATTAAGTCAGAGACAAATACTGTATGATAGCACTTATTTGTGGAATCTAAAAAATACAACAGACTGGTGAATATAACAAAAAAGAAACAGACTCACAGAACAAACTAGTGGTTACCAGTGGGGAGAGGGAAGGAGGGAGGGGAAACATAGGGGTAGGTGAGTAAGAGGTACAAACTATTATATATAAAATAAGCTACAAAGATATACTGTACAACATGGGGAATATAGCCAATATTTTATAACAACTATAAACGGAGTATAACCTTTAAAAATTGTGAATCACTATATTGTACACCTGTAACTTATATAATATTACTGTACATCAATTATACTTCTTCTTTTTTTTTTTTTGCTCTGCCATTTGGTTTGCAGGATCTTAGTTCCCTGACCAGGGATTAAACCCGCTCCCTTGGCAGTGAAAGCACGGAGTCCTAACCACTGGACCTCCAGGGAATTCTCCCATTTTAACCAGCTTAAAGTGTAAAATTTGGTGGTTTTTAATGCCCTCACAATGTTGTGCATTCATCACCACTATCTAGGTTCCAGCACTTTCTCATGACCCCAAACAGAAACCCTGTACCCATTAAGCAGTCACTTCCTATTCCCCACACCACCCCAGCCCCAGCCCCTGACAACCACTTCCTATCCCTATGGCTTTGTCTGTTCTGGACACCTCACACAAATGGAATCACACACTATGTGGCCTTTTGCACCTGCCTTCTTTCCGTTGGCATGTTTTCAAGGCTCATCCGTGTTGTAGCATGTGCCAGTACTTCATTCCTTTTCATGGTTGAATAATATTCCACTGAATGAATATACAGATTTTGTTTATCCATTCATGGTCAATTTTTCTGACAAAGGTGCCAAGGAAACTAAAATAAAGGAAAGGATTGTCTTTCAACAAATGGTGCTATAACAGCTGAATATCCCAAATCTAAAACACCTAAAATGAACCTCAATCCTTATCTCACTTAATACACAAATAACGAGATCATAGACCTAAATGTAAATCTAGGACTCTCCCAGTTTTGAAACACAGGAGAAAAATCTTTGTGACTTTGGGGTAGGCAGAGATTTCTTGGACAGGACACAAAAAGTACTAAACATAAAAGTAAACAACTGAGGGCTTCCCTGGTGGCGCAGTGGTCGAGAGTCCACCTGCCGATGCAGGGGACACGGGTTCGTGCCCCGGTCTGGGAGGAACCCACATGCCGCGGAGCGGCTAGGCCCGTGAGCCACGGCCACTGAGCCTGCGCTCCGCAATGGGAGAGGCCACAACAGTGAGAGGCCCGTGTACCGCAAAAAAAAAAAAAGAAAGAAAGAAAAGAAAACAACTGATAAGCTAGAATTCATCAAAATTAAAACTTCTGCTCTTCAAAAGACACCATTAAGAAAATGAAAAGGCAGCCATAGACAGAAAATATTCACAATACATCTGACAAAGGAACTGAATCCAGAATATATAAACAACTCAACAAGAAAAGAGCCCCCACTTTTTTTTTTAATGGACAAAAGATCCAAACAGACTCTTTACAAAAGAAATAAATGAATGGCCAATAAGCACATGGAAAGATATAGGGAAATGCAAATTAAAATGTCAAGGAGATATACAGGCACTGGAATGGCTGAAAAGACTTATGTGATGAGAAGAATGGCCCCCAAAGATACCCCCTAGTCCCCCAGAATTGTGAATATAACACCTGACATGGCCAAGGGGCCTCTACAGATGAAATTAAACCTAAGGACCCAGAAACGGGGAGATTCTCCTGGATAATCTGGCAGCCCCATTAATCACAAGGTCCTTAAAGTTGGAGACCCTCCTGGGCTGTGGTCAGAGGAACGTGTGACTGTTGGAGAGGGCCAGACACGAACGCAGCTGGCTTCGAGGATGAAGGGACCACGAACCAAAGCGTGTGGGGGTCTCGGGCCTCCCTCGTGGCGCAGTGGTTAAGGATCCGCCTGTCAGTACAGGGGACATGGGTTCAAGCCCTGGTCCGGGAAGATCCCACATGCCGCAGAGCAACTAAGCCCACACACCACAACTACTGAGCACGCTCTACAGCCTGCGAGCCACAACTACTGAAGCCCGCACGCCTAGAGCCCGTGCTCCGCAACAAGAAAAGCCACCGCAATGAGAAGCCCGCGCACCACAAAGAAAAGCAGCCCCCACTCACCGGAACTACAGAAAGCCCACACACAGTAACTTAGACCCAACACAGCCAAAAATAAGACAGAAAGAAAGAATTTAAAAATAAATAAATTGAGAACGTGGGGGCCTCTAGAAGCTGGAAAAGGCATGGAAACGGATTCACCCTAGTGCCTCCAGGAAGGAAGGCTCTGTGAACACCTTGATTTTAGCCCATGTTGGACTTCAAACCTACAAAACTAAGATGAGAAATCTGTATTACTTTAAGCCACCAACCTCATGGTGATCTTACAGCAGCCACAGGAAATGCAGATGAGCAACAGGACCAGTTTGGGTGACGACGGGGGGCCAGCAGGACCCCTCACCCTGCGGACTGCAGGGACAAATGGCATAACCATTTTGGAGGCCTGTCTGGGTGGTTTCTAAGAAGGTCACGTGCCTATGCTGTGGCCCAGGAAGCCCATCCTGAGCCTGTGCCCAGGAGAACTGAATACCTAGGTCCACAGAGACATGCACCTTCCCCAAACCACCCTCGGCAGGCAGCCGCTAACACCCCCCCTTGAGCAAGACCCTCCTTGGAGGAGTCTCTGGGACCCGCTGCAGCAGCAGAGCTAAGCCCACCCGGCTCTCCCAGGTCCCCGTCCAGGACCTGCCGTTTCTGCCCAACACGCAGCCAGAGCTTCCTACCGACCGGCCCGACTTTCTCATCTGAGGCGTCTCCTGGCCAAACCTCCTTCCAGAGATGTCAGACGTGCTTTGCCATCTGAAGACTCTCCCTGCCTGCCCCCCATCTCCAATAAACCTCATACTTGTAACTCTGTCTTGGCATCTATAGAAAACCCAAATGTTCATCAACAAGTGAATGGATAAACTGTGGTATGTTCTGATAATGGAGCACTACGCAGCAATAAAAATGAATAAGCTACTGATACACATAACATGGATGAATCTTGAAAAGACAAGTGAAAACCAGACACAAAAGAACATATACTGTGAGATTCTATATTAGGTTCTGAAACAAATAAAACTAACTAGTCTATGGTGAAAGAACTGCTAACAGAGGGAATTCCCTGGCGGCCCCAGTGGTTAGGACTCTGTGCTCACTGCTGAGGGCCCGGGTTCAATCCCTGGTCAGGGAACTAAGATCCCACAAGCTGTACACTGCGGCCAAAAAAAGAAAAGAACTGCTAACAGTGGTTGCTCCCCTTGGGAGTGGGAACTGGGAACTGGAAAGCAGTACTGGGAGACTTTTTGGGTCTTCACCAGGAAACAGTGACACAGGTCCGTCACATCTATCAGAACTCATCACTCCACGCACGTAAGACCTGTCCATTTTATTATGGGTAAATTATACCTCAATAAAGTTAATTTTTTAAAACGCCAACACGAAATATATACACGAAATTGCCAACCACCACCATTCTCCTTGCCTCCACCTTGCTCTAATTTTCTTTTCTCCATAGCACTCATCTTCTAACAAACCATGTTATTGAGTTTCTTGTTCATTCTATCTCCTCCTGCTGGAATATCATCTCTACAAGGCTAGAGATCTTTGTTTGTATGGCTCCCTGACACCCCAAGCACCTAGAACAGTGCCTGGGTCCTAACAGGAACTTGATACATATTTGCTGAATGAATGAAAGAACATCATCATTTTCTTTCCTGACGAATTTCCCAGTCTATACTTCATTTGATTCTCGTAACCGTGTAAGGAAGATGTTTGGCCTTCCCCTAGAAATATGTAAGTGGGAACATTACTCGCTCAGGATCAGAATGACTGAGTAGAGAGTTGGGCTAGAACATATGGTCTTCTGACTTCCAGGCACTGAGCCCAATTTAACTGAATAAATCTTCATGTTTGCTCCTCACAGGGACAGGAGAGCATCACGTAAATGCATATGGTCCATAGAGGACACACGCAGACACATACACTGTTCAAGAGAATGTGGCCAGCACTGAGAGACGTGCCCTGAGAGAAGGGAGAGGCCAATCTAAGGTGCAGGTAAGGTTTCCTGAGTGAAATGGTGCCCAAGCTGAGTCCCAAAGGATTTAATTTTTAATTAAGCAAAGAAAAGTAAAAAGGGGATTTCCAGCAAAGGAACCAACATGAGCAAAGGCAACAAAGCACAGTGCGGCAAGGGAATCTGGGAAGACTAGCCCACATGACATGAGGCGTATGTAGGAGATGTGGCAGCAACAGGAGATGCGGCTGGAGAGGGACAGACCAGATCTGCGCAGTCACTGTGTGCCAGGTATAGGAGCCAAGGTGACAGGACCAACGTAGGTTTACAAGTGCTCCCATCTCAGCCCCCGCTGACTGCCACACAGGAGGAACATGGGAGGAAAGTCAGGCCTGGGTCACGGCAGAGGGTCCTGCACTCACCTAAATAGAACCGCAGAAAGGGTGTTGGCGTCATGTTCTTAAACATCATGATCTGTACCCAGGGGTTCTTGTACTGGATCTGAGGTATGTTGAAAAACACGAATTTCCTGCAAAACAGAAGAAATTAAACCCATGAGAGTTTTTAACCGAAAATTGTATGCACCTGTGTATTCTTCTAAAGAGAAAGTCCAGAACTCATCAGATTCTAAGAGGACCCTGCCCGCCCCCGAAAAGGTGGAGGTAGGGAAAGCAGGTCTCAGGAATCCACTAACGTGTTGTCTCAATGTGGGTGTTGGGACTCTTGGTTTGTCGTTTTAGGGAAAAGAAATCTATATCCCTATCTCACGTTGCATGTTAGCCTAAAACTCACCAAAACAGAAGTATAAATATAAAAATGAAACCATGAAATGTCCTCAGTCTTGACTGGTGTGACAGCTGCATGTGTATCTACAGGTGAGCACTTTATGTAAATTACACAAGTCAAAAATAAAGGAAACCACGGAAACCAACATGGGGAATACTTTGACAGTCTAGGAGTGGAGAAACCTCTAAACTCAGAAGGTTTAAAACACAGATAGGGCTTCCCTGGTGGCACAGTGGTTAAGATTCTGCCTGCCGCTGCAGGGGACACGGGTTCGAGCCCTGCTCGGGGAAGATCCCACATGCCGCGAAGCAACTAAGCCCGTGCGCCACAACTACTGAGCCTGCACTCTAGAGCCCACGCGCCACAACTACTAAGCCCACGCACCTAGAGCCTGTGCTCTGCAACAAGAGAAGCCACCACAGTGAGAAGCCCACGCACCGCAACAAAGAGTAGCCCCAGCTCGCCGCAACTAGAGAAAGCCTGCATGCAGCAACAAAGACCCAACGCAGCCATAAATAAATAAATAAAACCTCTGCAAGGCAAACTTTACCAAAAACAAAATTAACACTTGCCAAACAGGAAGAAAAATGTTTGCAAAACACAAAACAAAAGGTTAATTCCCTTGATATAGAGTTCTGCACATCATTAACACCATTTATAATGCAACACTAGATAGAAGCAAAGGCCACAGACAGGCAGAAACCCACATGGCCTATCACAGGAAGGATCCTCAGTATCTTCCCAACAAAGTCATAAATTAAAATGGTCCTTTTTAACCTCTTAGATTGCTAAAATAAATAAATAAATAAATAGTTTTAAGTTATAAAGTGAGGAAACGTTTCCTTAAATATATCAACTGGTTTAACCTCCTTGAAGGTCAGTTTGGAACTAGCACAGATCTTGACTCAATGTTTTCACCTCTGCCTTTAGTTATTTTCACACTTGAATACAAAGACATGTGTGAGGTTTACTGCAGCATTATTTGTTACAGCAAAGGAACAGAACAACTTAAATGCCGGGCTGATTATATAAACTATGACACAACTGTATACCGGGATCCCTCTCCACCTGCTCTCCATCCAGAGCAGCTAACAGATACGGGCTAGGAAGTGGGCTTTCCTGCCCTCTGGCTTTGTGCTGGCTTCAGCCACAGGGAGCACTGGCAAAAGAATGGAAGGAGGAGGAGAGTCAAGGTATTTATCTCCCTGGCTCGACCCCAGGCTCAGTCCCAGCTCCACAGGCTCCTGTCAGGCAGCCCTCTTCATCTCCAGGTCCCAACAAACGTTCTCCTCACTTTTGCAGCCTAGACCCGGGGTCTTGCACTGTTCCTTGTGGTTTCTTTTCCCATCCTTGCCACACCTTTGCAATTAGTCTCTTGATTAAAGCCTCCCCAATGACCCAAATTTAAATGCATTCTCTGCTTCATGCTGCCACCCCGCTCCCCACACCAGACGATGGAAAGGTGCGAGTGGTACGCGGGTAGAAGCGTGGCTGCCTGGCTTCACCACTTCCCAGTATGACCCAGAGCAAGTTACTGCTGTGTGCCTCGGTGTTTATGCCAACACGATGGCAATGCAGGACAAGTCCAGATAGCAGCTTGTAGTTTATTCTCAAGAAGAAAAAGATAGGATCAACAGAAGGCCTGACTGTGTGCCATTTGCTTGGGGAGACATCCAAAATTGGGGCAGAATCTGCAGTTAAAAGCAGTGACAATAACCCCAGGGAAAACAAAAAACTGCAAAAACAAAAAGGAAAAATAATCGAAGTGTTTGACTCAGTTGTGTACAGTGTTTACAAACTCATAATAATTTAACAGTGAATACTGATTTATCCAAAATTCTTAAATGACTATATTGGGAGGATGGGGGGGGGGGTCGAGTAGTATGCATGTGCTGGGGTAGGGAACGGCAATGCTTCTGGAAGAGCTAAATTCTTGCCTTCCACAGTGGCAAGTGAACAGATGAAGCCTAAAGCTAAGAAAGTAAGGAGGAGCTCTCTAAGATGGTATTTAACTATATGGGAGTAAAATTGTAATCAAATGGTTAGAGTTGAAAGTTGTTGCCTCTGGAGGATATACAATGGAGAAAAGACAGCCTCTTCAATAAGTGGTGTTGGGAAAACTGGACAGCTACATGTAAAAGAATGAAATTAGGGCTTCCCAGGTGGCGCAGTGGTTAAGAATCCACCTGACAATGCAGGGGACACAGGTTCGAGCCCTGACCCGGGAAGATTCCCACATGCCGTGGAGCACCTAAGCCCGTGCACCACAACTACTGAGCCTGTGCTCTAGAGCCCGTGAGCCAAAACTACTGAGCCTGTGCTCTAGAGCTCAAGTACCACAACTACTGAGCCCGCATGCCACAACTACTGAAGCCCGTGTGCCTAGAGCCCGTGCTCCACAAGAGAAGCCACTGCAACGAGAAGCCTGTGCACCGCAACAGAGAGTAGCCCCCGCTCACCACAACCAGAGGAAGCCCATGTGTGGCAACTAAGACCCAACGCAGCCAAAAATTTAAAAATTAAAAATAAATAAATTTATATATATATAAAAGAATGAAATTAGAACACTCCCTAACACCATACACAAAAATGAACTCCAAATGGATTAAAGACCTAAATGTAAGACTAGGCACTATAAATCTCTTAGAGGAAAACATTGGAAGAACACTCTTGGACATAAAACACAGCAAGATCTTTTTTTGCCCCTCCTCCTAGAGTAATGGAAATAAAAACAAAAATAAACAAATGGGACCTAATGAAACTTAAAAGCTTTTGCACAGGGCTTCCCTGGTGGCGCAGTGGTTGAGAGTCCGCCTGCCGATGCAGGGGACGCGGGTTCGTGCCCCGGTCCGGGAAGATCCCACATGCCGCGGAGCGGCTGGGCCCGTGAGCCATGGCCGCTGAGCCTGCGCGTCCGGAGCCTGTGCTCCGCGACGGGAGAGGCCACAACAGTGAGAGGCCCGCGTACCGCCAAAAAAAAAAAAAAAAAAAGCTTTTGCACAGCAAAGGAAACCATAAACAAGACGAAAAGACAACTCTCAGAATGGGAGAAAATATTTGCAAACGAATCAATGAACAAAGGATTAATCTCCGAAACAGACAAACAGCTCATGCAGCTCAATATAAAAAAAAAAAACAATCAAAGAAGGGGCAGAAGACCTATGTAGACATTTCTCCAAAGAAGACATACAGATGGCCAAGAAGCACGTGAAAAGATACTCAACATCACTAATTATTAGAGAAATGCAAATCAAAACTACAATGAGGGGCTTCTCTGGCGGCACAGTGTTTAAGAATCCACCTGCCAAAGCAGGGGACACAAATCGAGCCCAGGAAGATCCCACATGCCGCAGAGCAACTAAGCCGTGCACCACAACTACTGAGCCTGCGCGCCTACAGCCCGCGCACCGCAACGAAGACCCAACGCAGCCAAAAATAAATTAATTAATTAATTTTAAAAAAATGGCCAGAAAAGTAAACTGCCCTGGGTCCCATGACCAGTAGGTCAAAGAATCAGGGCTGTGAGCATTGGGCTCCATCATTATCAAATTCACCTGGATCCTGAGGCGCAAGGCTGGACAAAGAACTCAATAAATTCCAGCAGCTGTTACTTCTCCCATTGCATCTTAAAGGCAAGAACACCTGGCAGAGGTGAGGAGGAACTTAGCTCTCAGACTCTGAATAAGGCAGCTCCCCACACACCCAGCAGATACCCTAAGACTTGCTAGCCCGGTGCTGTACTGGCCACTGGCACTTGGGATGCAGGGCCAGATGAAGTGCTGAGGGCACATGAACAAGCAAAGAAAGGCCGGTGGGGCTACAAAGAGCAAGTCTGACAGGCTCAAACCCAAAGGGCACCAGTGGGACAGCCAAGCCCTTATCACTAGGAACAATGAAACACAGAATGGCTGTTTGGCGCCTATTTACCCAGAGAGTATTAAAATACTTGAGCATGCGAGTATGTGCAGGCCTATTTTGATTGGCCATTTAAAAACCAGAGATTTACATTAAAATCTGAACTTCTGGCTCCTTGATAAGTCAGAAATTTTCCATGGAGCCCAAATAGCTAAGATGTAGCCAAGCAGTGAGTGGCCCCGTGAGGCAAGGCACGTTTTCAGTTTACTGCAGGCCCATCCAGACTGTCTCCCTCCTTTGTACCTGCCTGGCCTCTGCCCTGTGACTCCTGGTGCAGATGGATGGATGGATGGATGCAAAGTTGGTTATGCAGGAGTATCTGGGTGCCCATTCAGCCCTAAGACTGAGTCTTCTAGGAAGCCCTCATCCCAGCTGACCCCACGCAAGTAGGTTCAAGTTCTTGCGTTGACCTGTGGAAAGCAAACGGCTAGGGGGTAGCTGCTGGCTCTCCTGAACAGTCCTGCACTGAAGGCCCCGCCATAGGGAGACCACCCTCCACAGGGAGTTGCTCTCCAGTCTCACTCTGATCCATCCCACACACCCAATCCCAAAGTTTCTGAAAGACAGGACTTGGATTCCCAGGAACAGCTCGGGGCCCAGCATCGGCACCCGGTAAATGTATGCCTAACACCTGAAAAGCCCAAATCACTGCTGCATTTCTCAGGTTCACTTCAAACCTTTCACTTGCAAGTTCCATTCAATGAGTCCCGACTCTCCTGCGGGCTGAAAAGCATTAAGGAGTTGGGGTGGAGGCCGCTGCGCAGCTCAGGCAGTCCCTTCACTCTAAGGGTCATGAGTCCTTCGAGAACGAAGCCCCCTTTCAGAACCGCCCCCTCACCAGCTGACTATGGTACCCTGGACAAGCCAGTTCCTTAACCTCCTGCGTTCCTTCATCCCTGGAGTGAAGAGAACAGTGGGGTTTCTGTAGAAATCAAACGAGCTAGTGCACGCGGAGCATTCAGAAACGCGCTGCACGTACGAGGACTCAATAAATGCCAGCTGCTGTTACCCCTCCCACTGCACCCCCATATCGGCCCTGGGACATAGGTATCACCCCGGTCGCAACACTGAGGAAAAGCAACTCTCCCAAAGCCAGCAGGTGGAAGAGCCCGGACCCCAGCGGGTCGGTCGCCCCAGGCTGGGCTCCACCCGGACCGCGCGCCGCCCGCGGGGCACGGGTGGCTGAGGAGGCTTCGGCCTCCCCGTCAGCGCGGCCCCCACCCGGCGCGACGCGGCCCTGAGGTCCTCTTCTGCTGTGGAACCCGGGGCAGCTGCCCGTCCGTGCAATGGGGGCCCTGGGGCCAGCGCAGCACCAGGTCTCAACGACTCTTAAGTTATTGGTGGGACCCGGCGGCTCGGACTGACCTGGCGCCCTCGCCCAGCTCCCCGTGCGTATTGTAGTTCACCGTCATGACCTTCACCGACTCCTTGAACACTACGTCCCCCTGGCCCAGGTACTGCAGGGTGCGGCGTATCGGGAAGCGGCCCTTCATGGACATGGCGGCTGCGGCGGAGGAGCCGGACCGCCGGCCGCGAGCCCAGCAGCGCGGAGACCAGCCAAACTGACGCCGCCCGGGCGGCCCTCGCGCCGCTTCTCCTCCGCGCCGGTTTCCACTTCCCGCGCAGACTCACAGGAGACGCCTCCCGGCGGGCAGCGCGCGCGCCGCGGAGCGGCCTGGGACTTGTAGTACTGCCTGGCAGAGTTTTCCTTAGGCGGGGGCGGTGGGAGCCGGCACGTACGCCTAAGCGTTAAAGCTCCTGTTGGAACGTTAAGGTTTTCACGATTTGTGAATCAAGTCTTTCTCCCCTCCTCCAAGGGAAAATATTTTATATAGGCTCAAACTCAATCATTCAGAAAACAAACTTACAGTAAGAAATAATTCAGGAGAGCTGAGTTTGAACACCAAGTCGGCTAGTAACTTTCTGTTCAACCTCAAATATGTCAGTTTTGCTGTCTCAACTTCTCCAGTTTTAAAGTGAAGGGTTAGAACTGCGTAATTTCTAACACTGACTTAAAAAAAAAACAAAATTAAAAACCTGACTTGCAAAAGGGAAAAAAAAAAGAAAAAAGGAGATTTTGGGATCTACTCGCTCCTTTCTAGTTTAGCCACTTGAGAGCTCTGGACCTCAATTTCTTGAAAAGCAAAAGGTGGATGAGATGCATTTCCTACTGATCTGAGAACGTTCTCCTTCACTTTTGAAGGATAATTTTGCCAGATATAGAATTCTAGGTTGGGGGTTGGGAGGCATCTTTCAACACTTTATTTCACTCCACTCTCCTCTTGCATGGTTTCTGATGAGTAGTCAGCTCTCTTTTTTCCACTAAGGTAAGATGGTTTTTTCTTCTGGTTTCTTTCAAGATTTTCTCTTTGTCTTTGATTTATAGAGTTTGAATAAGATATTCAATAAGATATATGAATATGATATGAATAAGATATATAGGTGTATATTTTTGGTATTTATCCTGCTTGGTGTTCTCTGAGCTTCCTGGACCTGTGGTGTAGTGACTGTCATTAATTTTGGAAAGTTCTTGACCATTATTACTTAAAATATTTTTCTTTATTCTCTCATTTTTTTTCTCCTTCTGGTATTCCAATTATGCATATTTTACCTCTTCTGAAATTGTCCCATAGTTCTTGGATGTTCTATTCGGTGTTTTTGTTGTTTTTCATTCTTTTTTCCCTTTGCTTTGCAGTAGGGAAGTTTCTATTGACCTATCTCCAGACTCACTGATTCTTTCCTTGGCTGTGTCAACTGATGAGCTCATCAGAGGCACTGTTAGTCTTTTTCATTTCTAGCATTTCCTTTCAATCTTTCTTAGAGTTTCCTTCTCTCTGCTGACATTACCCATCTGTTCTTGCATATTATTTACTTTTACCACTAGACTCTTTAACATATTAATCATTTAAGTTTCCTATCTGATAACACCAACATCTGTGTAATATCTGAATCTGGTTCTGATATGTGCTTTGTCTTATCAGACTGTGGGGTTTTCCCTTACCTTTTTTAGCACACGTAAAATTTTTTGTTGAAAGTGAGACATTATTGGCTGTATTAGGTAATAGGAACTGAGGTAAATAAGCCTCCACTACGAGAGGTTATGTTATTCTGGCCAGAAGTAAAGCTGTGTTTGTTTGCTGTAGCTATAGGCCCCAGAGGCTTCAAATTCCTAGTGTCTATTTTTGTCTCTCTTGACTTTGGGGCTTCCCTATAGTCTGTGTTTTGTAGCTCTTTTAGCTGTAATGCATCCTTATACTGGAGTCCTGTTGGTGTGGTAGTAAGGAAGCATTCTGTAATTTTATGGTGAGATTTCAGTGTTTTAGTGGGTCTGTGTCCTTGGGCTGTGACCTTCCTGTTTCTTAATCCCCCTCTGTGATACAGAATAAGAAATATGTTTGGTCTTTGTTCCCAGCTCCTGGCCAGAGCTCCTAAAACTCGTAATTTCCTTAATGATAAGAGTGATAGGAGCTTCTTTTGTCCTAATTTTTGTCCCTGTTCCTGAAATAGCTCTGGAAAGATGAAGGTGAAAGGAGTGGCTTTTGTTATTCATAACAAGCCCCTTTCAACCTCTGACCTCCAGGAAGGTAACAGGGGCTAAGGGTTGAGTTAATCGCTAATGGCCAAAAGATTCAATCAATCATGCCTATGTAATAAAGCCTTCATTATAAAAACCCTAATTTAGGGAGTTGGAGAGCTTCCAAGTTGGTGAACACACCATGGTGCTGGAGAGTGATGTGCCCAGAGAGGGGCATGGGAGCTCCACACCCCTTCCTATACCTTGCCCTATGCATCTCTTCCATCTGGCTGTTCCTAAATTGTCTTCTTTTACAATAAACCAATAATCTAGTAAGTGAACTGTTTCCCTGAGTTCTCTGAGACATTATAGCAAATTATCGAAACCAAGGAGGAGCTGTAGAAACCCGATTCACAGGTCAGAAGTACCCGAGGCCCGCACTTGTGACTGGCATCTGAAGTGGAGGGGCAGTCTTGGTGGACTGAGCCCTTAACGTGTGGGATCTGATGGTAACTCCAGGTAGACAGTGTCAGAATTGAATTGAATTGTCGGACACCCAGCTGGTGTTGGAGAATTGGTCAGTGTGGAAAAACCCCACCGTATTTAATGTCAGAAGAGTGTGTGAGTAGAATGTATAGAAAAACATGAGTTTTCAATTTTACTCTCCCCACACTTGGATGAGACAGGAAGGCTAGAGGGGACTGGTGTGAAATGCCCTTCCCCAAGTGGGCTTAGACTCTGGTAAACCTCCCAGCCCCCCAACAGGCCTTTGTTATGGAGAATGTTCTGAGTTTATTTTACAAAGGTAACTCTTCCCCCTTTCCCTGCCAAAGCAATTAGTTATGAAAACCAGGTGGGGTTCCTGGACATAAAACCCCTGAGAGTGTGGGGTGTCCTTAGGCTGACCCCCAGGGGTTTCTCACTCCCATGCTAGTCCACACTCAACCTCCAGCAATTCAGCAAGTATTCCTAGCAGCTCTGGCTCCAGTGGCTTCTGCTTCAGGTAAGCAGATCTTGGCTGCGATTCTGCATTCACCTCTCCACATTTCTAGGTGGCAGTACGCCCTGCAAACTCAGTTCTCTGATGGATCCAAAGAGTCATTGACTTTCAGTTTGCCCAGCTTTTCCTTGTGGTAAGGACAGGAGTGACAACTGCCAAACTCTTTGTATGCCTGAGCTGAAGCCAGAAGTCCTTTCTGAAGTATTTTTTAAAACCATGCTAGGCTACTGAAGAGTTTTAGTCAGAAGAGCTTTTGACCTTAAAGTTCAGAGGAGGTGCTTCCTTCCTATGGATGAAATATCCTACCCCATGTGAGAAACCTGAGTGTCCATACACGAAGCAGGCCAGGGCAGCTTGGGTTTTGGAGGCAGAAAGACCTGGGCTGGAATCCCAGCGGTGTAACCCCGAGCAGGCTTAACCTCATCACACTCATTTTTTCATCTGTAAACTGGAGCTGTTGGGAGGATTAAATGAGGTACGCATACATAATACTTGGCATTCTGTCTGACCCACAGTGAGCGCTAACTATTACCTCCTCCTGGTTTAGTCCTGGGAGGTCTCAAAGGTCCAAGTGATGGCAATATCAGAGATCCACTCAGCAGCTTCCAATCTCTTTCCCCATCGCCCACTTCCACTACCTTTGGGCCACAAACCTTGCTTGAGCGTTCCCACTGTACCTGACCCACGTGGAACCCTCCTTGCTACTTAGGGCAAGTGAGTGAGGCAGACTGGGCTTTAAATCCTCCTTCCACCACTGACCTGCTTTTTGACCCCAGCCAGGCTCATCTCTCTCAACCAGTTTCTTCATCTGTCAGCTGAACACCTGATTAACCACCTCAAAGGGTTTTGCATGACACCTGTCTAAGATAGTTCATTTAATCAACACTGCAGGAATAACTAAAGACAAGGACAGACCTTGAACCCATACTTAACCCCTGTTAAGAGCCCAGTGACCTTGATTTTGTCCGGAGGCCTTAACCACACAGGTAACACAGGAGCTGGGCTGTCTTCTGATACTCAGAAGTTATTAAGAAAGGAGGGGAGAGATGTTATCTGGTAATTCTCACTCGCAACATGTGTGCACATACTCACACACACCCCCAACCACTAACATGCTATTTTATTTTTTTAAAAAAGGTTCCAATACAAGGCCTCAGAGTAGTGCATGCAAATCAATGACCTTCAAACTGTCTGTCACTGTCAGATGACCAGCACAATCTACTACCACAGTCTGTGACCTGATAAAGAGACCAGCTTCTCACCTTGAGTCCCATCACCTATGCCAACGTCCAACCTACCACGGGGCTCTTGATTGATTCAGGTCCATTTTAGTATCTGAACAGAAGAGACACATGGAGCAGCAAGCATAACGAGTAAGCGCCCTTAGTGTATTAGACAAGGGAAAATATAGACAAGGCATAAAAGGGAAAAGCCAGCTTCATTTGATGCCTGAATCCCCAAAGTCTCTTGCATACATGATCTGTGTCTAGGGACATCTGCCAACGCCGTATCAAGGACTTGCCCATTTTCCGATGAGATGGAGCTGTTTGCGAAGAAGGACTGCAGGACGGGGGAACTATTCACACGGGGTAAAAACCTGAAGTTGTGGTTGCAATTCATAGGCCATCTCTTCCCTGACATTAACCCATCCCTGTAAATCCAACTTTGTGCCCGTGTGAATTCCGAGGGATAGAGAATTCTAACACCGGTCATGTCTGTGATTATAGGAGAATATAGCCATGGAAGAATTAAATGGAAAAATACAGCTGTGGGAGAATTCAATCACATCAGAGGGTTTTAGTGTGATTTAGTACATTCAGTTAAAATTTTTTTCTTTTTTTTTAGCTTAAAAACATGTTTCTTACATTAGTGGCTCTCAATGCTCTTAGTTACTTATTGCCACCTGCAATTGATTTCAGAGAAAGGGTATGTTTGGTAAACTAGTCTTAATTGAAACCACCAGCTAACTAAAAGAGATGTTCTCATTAGAAAAGTAATCATGAGGGAGAGCGGCATTTAGCTTTTGGAACTACCTGCTTTTCGGCACAGAGAGCTTCCTTCTCTTCAGTCAAAGAGAAAAGACAGACTGAGCAGGGAGGAGCATGCAGCCATCCATAAATCCCTCCAGAGTAACAGCATGAAGGGCAATAACCTTGAGGAAGAAAAAATGCCCGTACCGGGCAACATTTTATATGCCTGACGGCCAACTTCCCAAAACCATGACAATCAGCAAGGTTGGTAACTGGCTGACCTCAAACCCACACACATTCCTTTGTGAAGAGAATCCAAACTCAAGGGGTCCTCCACACACCCTCCACCCACCCACTCTCCATTCCCACATCCCCCGTACAGGACCTCCTCATTCAGCCCAAAGATCCAGCAGGTGCTAAAGAAATGTGAATAGTGTCAATACAAAAACAGATTACCTTTACACCACAATGTTTTTCAGACCTTCCCAAGATCAAGAGAGGTCTTCCCAGAATGTAACAAAGTGAATTTCAACTCTCACACCATTAACCATTGAGAGTATGACCCAGAGTTAGTTAAGGGGTATAAAGTGACTAGTGGTCAGTTATTGTTCAGTAGTTAGCAAGCATTAATTGCAGGAACTCTACCCAGAGCTGAGCACACTTGGGTATCATGATGTCAGAAGTCAGTTAAGGGTTATGTTCCTGTAAACCTAAGCACCAGAGCTAAATTAACAATTTCCCTTTTTGCCCTTAATTGGTGAAGAGTTCAAGTACTGCGATTCTACCAAAATGATCCTGGGTTGTGCCTCTTTCAAACATTTGTTTCTTTTTTTTTTTTCCCAGCCACGCGGCGCACCGTGCAGGATCTTAGTTCCCTGATCAGGGATTGAACCCGTGCCCTCAGCAATGAAAGCGCTGAGTCCTAACCACTGAACCATCAGGGAATTCCCCATTTCAGTTTCTTAATACTAAACATTGGTAAAAAAATATCTCACCAGTGTCCACGGTCAGCACAAGATGAACCAAAAGGGAAGAAGGCTCACCAAGTAGCCTTGGAAGTTATTTTAATTGACCTTCTGACTCAGGGGAGCTTTAACTCTTCTGACAGTGTTCCACAAGAGCTTCCTGGTCACCAATCCTAAACGATGAAAAAGTCTGAAAAAGCCCAGCTCAGAGTTATTTTGCCAAAGCTCTAGAGGAAGCTTTCTCTGGGGACAGGCAATTGTCCCAGCGGTCATTCAGTTAAACAGAGCCACACTTGGATAGACTCTCTTCTCCCAAATTATACCAACCTCCATCAACCAAAAAGTTACCCACTCCCGTTTTGTAAAAAGCTCATTATCAGACTCACAGTGATACCCCTGCACTGGGAGTTTAACTTCCTGAAAGAGACAAACAAGAAGTCAAAGAGGGAAACAGACCCTGGTGAAACCTCACCACCATTACCCACTCTTAAGAGGTGCTGGGCTTTCCTGGGTCTAAACTACTGCCTTCATAGCAAGACCTCCCCCTTCCATTGCACAGGCAGAATGTGCCCAGTAGGGCAGTGGAAGTCCCAGGTAAAAGGAGCATAATACCCTAATGGGGACAGACTGCCTCCAGAGCCGAGTACAATTTACAGGACTCTTATCTTGTCTGTCTCGGCTAAAGGAAGGGCCCTCTATAAGGCTGCCCTATAATACTGCATAACGACCAAACACTGGGCAGGAGCAAATGGATGCAAGAGGTACAAAGTAGCCATTTCTGCCCAGGGCCCAACAGAACTGCGCTTAGTTATATCTCGGCAGTGAAGTTTTAAATTCCCTTCTAAAGGGAAAACCCAATTATATATATAAAAAAAAAAAACAGGAAAAACAGCAAATGCATGCTGAGTCTTCCTGTTCTAGTTCCCATTTTATTATTCAACTATCATGGAAAAAGCTCCAAGTGCACAGCACGAAACAGCAGATTCCTCCCCCCCGACCTATGTGCAGCTTAAATCTCGCCCTTCCTCCTTCTCCATCAACCCCAGCAGCCCTCCCTCCTGCTCCCCTGGCTCCTGCCAGGCCCCAGAGGCGCCCTGCCCACCACGGTCAGTCGGCGCCCCCCTTCTGTTTGGCCAGGGTGTGCTTCAGCTCCCTCAGGTTCTCCGTCAGCACCTCCACCTCGTCCAGGCGGCCGCACTGCTTGGCATCGAAGATGTACGCCTTGATGTTGTCGATCTGCTGGAGGAGCAGCTCCTCCTCTATGGGCTCCTCGCCCTCCTGCCCGCTCTCACTGTCCACCTCGAACGGGTTAGTACAGGGGGCCTCCTCGAAGGGGCTGCCAGGAACAGGAGGGCCTGAGGGTCTCTGAGGGGGATGCCCATCTTCCTCGTCAAAGGGGCCGGGGGCTGGGCTGTCTGGGCTAGTGAAGGGATTCCCCGCCACTGCCTCCTCTTCCTCCTCTTCCTCAAAAGGATTGTACTCCTTGAGGACACGGGCTGGAGGGCCGAGGGGAGGCTCTGCAGCAGGAGGGCTGGCCGTGCCCTCTGCTGCAGGGCTGGAGAGGTCTTCCTCATCAAAGGGATTTAGGGAGGGCACCTCATTGTGCTGCGACGTGGTGCTCTGGGGGAAGAATTCCTGGCCAAGGGCTGGGGCCCCAGACCACACTCTGATGGGCTCGAGAGCCGAGCTGGGTGAAGGGGTCTCGGGTGCCGCACTGCTCTGAGCTGGGGAACAGCCCAGATCCAAGGCATGAGCAAGGTGGTTGCGAGGCTCTCTGCCTGGCTCCAGCTGAAAAGGCCTGATTTCTCGGAAGTCCAGGGACCGAGTCCGCGTGTGCAGAGATGCCACCTGGAACTGCTCCCGTTCTCGTTCCCGCTCCCGTTCCCTCAGCATCTGCAGCTGTTCCCGCTGCAGGTCCTCCTCCTCAGCCTGCCTCCGGGACAGCTCAATGGCCTTCTCTGTCTGCTGCTGGTCATACTCGTCCTGCAGTTGGCGCAGGTTCTCCTGCAGCGTACGCACTTCATCCATCCGGCCCGCGGCCTTAGCCTGCCTGATAAACGATGTGATGTTGTGGATCTGCTGGAGGAGTGGGTCCGAGTCTTCGACCTGCCCCTGACCTCCTGAGAGCGGGAGCCAGCCCTCAGCCTTTCTCAATGGGGCAGGGCCCCCGCGAAGGGACACCACCTCCCCGTTGGTCGCATGAGATACCAGGTTACTGCGCCTTTCCTCAAGCCTTCGCTGGGATTCCAGGGCAGCCTGGGGAGACACCAAAGCCAAAGAGAAGAAACACGGTCACCAGGCCAAGAGCCACACCGCCAGCCACCCTCTGCGGTCCCGCTATCCCTGTGTCAGTGAGACTCCAATTCTCCACCTCAGGACTACGATATCCAACTGCTAAAATCAAATCAGGCTTTTTTATCAGAAGGGAAGGAGGGACAAACCCTGATTTTCAAAATTAAAATAACAAATAACAGTAAGTTAAGGGATAAGCTTTTCTCAATCTTAGATTCACTGGCCATGCACTTGTCTTAAATCTCTGAGGTCTATTACCACTCACCTACACTAGAACCTCACACAATCTTAAATACACATATTATTCTGTTTAATATTGCATATTCCAAAGTGTTCTACAAAAAACTCCCTGGTGTCTGGGTCCTCTGCAGCTTGTACCAGGGGGAGGATTGCCAGTCTCTATGGTATTCTGGATAGGAGAAAATCAGTAGAACCTCTGAAAGAAAAATAGGACCTGGAGAGAAAAATAATTATTCTGACCTCTGAAGATGAGAGGCCAGAAACAGAACAAAAGGAGAATGCAAACTAGAGAGAGTGAGAGGTTCTGACTTAACGACAACCTCACAGGACCTCCTGGGAGCCTGAGGAGGCCTCTGCGCTCAAGGGAGCCGCAGGGAAGAAGCCAGGACGCCAGCATCCCTGAGCTTCACTCACCCGTCTCTCCAGGATCTTCTTCCTCTCCACTTCCTGCTTCCTTTTCTTTTTCAGTTCCTCAAACTGTTCTTTGGTTGGCAGTGACATCAAACCAAGCAACTTTTCCTGCAGAGGGGTCACAGGCAATTTTATACTTAAACCGTTTTAGGAAAAAAGTGAACCTGAAGCCCTCTAGTGAGAGCCCACTTAAGCTAAGCTACCCCACTCTCGGACAATCACGTTAATGAGCAGAGCAGGGAAGGACCTAATGCTAAAATTGGACCAGAGACAACTTCCAAATGGGCCAGCCTTTTCCTGATGAAATGATCAACACCAGACATCCCAGTTATTTGCCCTCTCAGTGGGGCCTTTTCCTGCCCTCCCTGTCTACATCCATAAGCCTCCAACCGAGCCCCAACCCCACGCTCTTTACATTTTTCCACAGCGCTCTCCACCCTCTTAAGCTACACTTTTTAGCTGTTTCTTATCTATTCCCCTCTCTAGAATACAAGCTTTATGAGAACAGGAATGTCTGTCTTTACTCATGGCAGGATACCCAGCACCTAGAACACTGCCTGGGACTCAGCAGGCACTTATCAAACGACTGTGGAATACAGCCACTAATCAAAAGCAGGAAGGGCCTCATTCTCTGCATTAGGATGTTGGGAAACTAACCCAACAGGACGCTTAGATCTCTGTCAGGAGCCCCACAGGGGATTGACCGTGACTCTCACAAGGGCTTTCTGAGGTAGAAACGACTTAGATCCAACCACCTAGGTCCAGTGCGCCCTTGAATAATCACCTGTTTCCTCCAAACCAACGGCCCAGGAAGAGTGCCGTTGGCGTTTATCCCGAGGAGGAAATGCTATGTGCAAGGATGTCCATCAGGCAATCCTCAACAGCAAAAAATGGGAATCTATCGAATGCCCAGTGAAAGGGGAATAGTTAAAGGATGGTGTACACAGAGCACTATTCTGTAGTCATTCAAACAAGAGCTGTTTGAGGACTGCATAAAAAAGTTCTTATGGGACTTCCCTGGCACTCCAGTCATTAAGACTTGGTGTTTCCGCTGCGGAGGGCATGGGTTCGATCCCTGGTCGGGGAACTAGAAATTCTGCATGCCGTGTGGCGCCGCCAAAAAAAAAAAGTGCTTATGATATAAAATTCAGCAATAAGAAGGCCTCAACTTGCAAATATGCTACTTATATAACTATAAGTAGCATATATAACTACTTTATATAACCAGTGCAAATGGAATAAAAAAGAAAATATATCAGAATGAGGCAGGATGGTGTTAAGGACATAGGACTAAAAGGAATATTTACTTTTCTTTGACATCCAGATTTTTCTCTAGATATGGCTGACACATTTATAACCTTAAAAAGTAATAAATGTACACACAGAAAATAAACAAGCCATTGGCCCAGTCTGCCTTCAGAGTGGTAGAAGAGCATGGGAGGCGAGTGTGGTGTTTCTGCCACCCAGGATGGCTTTACCTGCACAAAAAGCGTAGCTGAGTATCTGATCATCCTCTGCAGCCGTAAAGTGTTTGGATGTGGTGGAGGGTCCTGCTTCAAGTCTAAGGTTAAGATCTTCTTACTGAATTGGAACAAACACATCACTGTAACAGGCACTGCCAGCCTCAGAAACATGGGTGAAAAGTCCCGAGTCACCAGGCTTGCATGCCAGCAACATGTGTAGAGAAATGGGTTAGAGATTCCACTGAAATGTCCTTGCAGGCAAAGCCCATTTCTTACCCTTTGGCTGTACCCAAGGCCCCAAACAAGCACAGGGTGAACGACAAACACTCAGCCATCGAGGCACTGACCACTGGTGCAGGACCAGCGTTGTGGGTGAGTGACCAGCACAGCAGAAGGGCCCTGTGCTTGGTTTCATATTCTGCTATCGCTGTCTTACAATCCTTAATTTTGAACAAGGGACCTGAATTTTCATTTTGCAGCAGACCCTAAAACCATGTAGCTAGTCCTGCACGTACGGATGGACAAGGGTTCCGTATCTCTGTTCTGAGTCACAGTACTTCCTACACTGCAAAGGGCTGATGTAACCCCAACAGCCAATCCACAGTTAAAAAGCAGTGACTGGGACTCCCCTGGTGGTCCAGTGGTTAAGACTCGGCATTTTCACTGCCATGGGCCTGGGTTCGATCCCTGGTCGGGGAACTAAGATCTCACAAGCTGCACAGCACGGCCAAAAAAAAAACAAGGCAGCAGTCAACTTGAAGAAAAGAATCTGGGTTTCCATCTGGGCTCCAGCACTTCTTTATAGCTTCCCCTATAAAATGGGGATGTTAATCTCTACCTCACAGGGTAACTGTGGTATAATAAAGGAGCTACTCTGTGTGGAAGTAGTCAGTGACTGGCACACAGCTGGTGTCAATCAGCCCCTATTCCTTTAATAATAATGAACAGTAGAAATCCTTAACCGAAAGTTACTGAGATGCACTGAGTGCCAGAGCTGGCAACTCCCTCAGCCTCCTCCTCACACACTCCCACTATCACCAGGACTGGGTAGGCTCAGGTATGCTGGCCGCCCACCACTCATTAACACAGCACCTCCTCCACTCAAGGCAGCACGTAAGACATCACCTAACAGACCTTACCTTAAAGCGTCTATTAGCTCATACACTTTCTGCACTTCCACTCGAAGGTCAGTGGCATGTTCCAGACTGTAGGTTGTCTCTCCAGCACTAGGGAGAAATCACAGAGATGTTTGATCTAAGTGTCATCTCACTGAACGGACAGTGTGGTGTAAAAGGACTCACAGAGGAGTAGACAGTTAATTCTCTCCAAGTGGCATTTCAGACTCTTGTATATATTGCAGTGCTCATTCCTTTTCAAAATATAAGTGCTAACCAACTAGAAACTGCTTTTAATTTGCAGACAACATAGGGACACACTAGTGCCGAGGTCTTTGAGGACCAGCTCCTAAGCTCATTGCCAAAATAAATGTGACTGAATCTACTTCAGCCTACTTTCCCTGAAAAATTTCAGTGCATCTAGTAAGACGGATGAAGTGGTTTACTAAATGAGTTGGTTAGACCACATAAGAGGAGAAGGCACTTTCTTTTCGCACTCAAAGACTACCCAGGGAGCGGAGGAATGACAGGAAAGCTGACGAAGGAATCCAAGCCATGGCCCACGTGGCACTGTCAGTTGCCCCATGCTCCTGGGTCTCACAAACAATTGCTCCCTGTGTGAGAAAAACACGTGGACTCCAACTCAAGAAAGGAGGTGAGAGGGAGTAACTCTGCCCAGGGTGGAGGAGGGGACATCAGGGAAGGCCAGAGGTGGCTTAACCCCAGTCTCAGAGGAACAGCAACAGTTATTATGTGGTCTTAGAATTATTCCTTTACGAGTCTGCCATTCCCACCAGACTGCTGAACTCCAAGTGCAGTGATTATGGCTTTTCATTTTTATACCCCTACTAACTAGCACATGGGACAAGCTTAAACAATGTTTACTGTGAAGAGAAACATTTCAAATGATCTCCAAGCTATTAACCCAGCCTCAGCAATGGCCACTCAACTCTCTTCCTGAGGGAGCAGCAATTTAAGTTAAATAAGCAGAAAGAACTGCTGTGTTTACCTGTTTTCCATCTATAAGGCAGCCCTAGCTGGAAAAATCCTGGTGTGTGCTGTAATCTGCAGGTTCAATAAAGTTGTTTCATCATCTCTAACTGCACAGTTTGCAAAAAGAACATCAGATCAGAACTAAGAAGACTTGCACTTTGTCTTGATAATGCCAAGTCATGTGGAAAATAACAGGGTTGGCCCAAATCTGAAATCACTGCCCTGGTCTCAGTCACATCAACCAACTGTATTCTCCTCAGAGCACCTATCATGCCTGGCATTATTATCATGTGCGTTACTTGTTCACTTGGTTATGGTCTGCACTCCCATGATAATGAAGCTGTCTTCACTGTCCACTGCTGCAGCCCCAGCACCCAGAACAGCACTTGGCACATAACTCGTGCTTGATAAATATCCACTGAGTGAATGAGTGACAGACTGAAAGGCACTTACTTAAAGCACTTCAGAACTGGTCTTTGGAGGCGTAAGAGTTAGACAGCTGGAAACACGCTCAGCAATGGTAGCTCCCCACTGGCTACGGAGGCCCATAGAGTCTCTGTTGCAACTATTCAACTCTGCTGCTGTAGTGCAAAATCAGCTACAGTAATCAAACAAATGGGCATGGCTGTGTCCCAATAACATTTTATTTATAGAAAACAAGAGACAATAGTAAGTGTGGGCAAGAATGTGGAGAAATTCAAGGTCTCATACACTGCTGATGGGAATGTAAAATGGTGCAGTCATTTAGGAAAACTGTCAGGCAATTCCTCAAAAAGTTAAACACAGAGTTACCATATGACCCAAGAACTCTACTCCTAGGTATACATCCAAGAGAAATAAAAATATATGTCCACAAAACACCTATACATGAATATGCATAGAAGCATTATTCCCAGTAGCCAAAAGTGGAAAAACCCAAATGTTCACCAAGGGACTAATGGATAAACAAAATGTGGTCTACCCATACAGTGCCTTCATACAAAAGAAATGCACTGACACATGCTACAACAGGGATGAATCTTGAAAACTTTACATTATGTGAAAAAAGCCAGACACAATAGATCATATAACTATGATTCTATTTACATGAAATATCCAAACTAGGCAAATCCATAGACAGAAAGCAGACTAGTGGTTGCCAGAGAAAGGGGGAAGGAGCAGGGACTGCTAACGGGTATGGCGTTTCTTACTAGGATGATGAAAGTGTTTCAGAATTAAGACAGTGCTGATGGGTGTACAATTTTGTGAATGTTGTACTAAATGTGACGTGATGGTTGTACGAAAACCACTGAACTGTACACTTTAAAAGGATGAACTTTATGGGGTGTGAATTAAATCTTAATTTTAAAAGAAGAGACGGCACACTAGATGTGGCCCGAGGGCCAAAGTCTGCCAAACCCTGACCTAAAGGAAATGTCTGCTCTCAGCCCTGACACCTCAGTGTCACCCTGAAGTGGCATCTACCCAGGCACAAGCATGAGGCACAGTGCCCTTGCTCACCTCTGGATGCTGCACTTGGCAGTGGTGCTTATCGTCCAAGACCCTTCCTAAACCAGCTCAATCAGAAAAGCTGGGGTCACATGACTGAACATGACTACACAAGACTGCAACATGCACCCCAAAGAAATACAGATATGACGAAGATTCTCTGCAGTCGGTGGCAGAAGAAAAGCCTGGGCAGAGTTAGGAATTTCATTTTCACCCACTAAAGAACTTACCTAAAATGCCAGAAAACAGTCACCACTAAATTAGTGAAACAGAGAGGAGTAGCTTACTGTAATGAGGCTGCCATCCTGATGTATTCAGGAGCTTTTTGGTCAACTTTCTCCATGCAAAGTCGTAATTTCTAAGAACAAAAAAGAAGAGGTGAGTTGTGCTCTCAAGGTACAGAAAAGCCTACCCAGAGGTTATGCTAAATCAACAGAGATGTATTTAAAATGTGCAGTTTTATAAAATGAAAAAAGTGCAGAGAGTGGTTTTTAGTTGTTTTGTTTTGTTTGTTGTTATCAAGTTCCTGATTTAGACCTACTCTACAAGAAAACCTTGCAGGATGGAAAGAAAGCGAGGGTGAACGTTTTTTTTTTTTAACAAATTTATTTATTTATTTATTTTTGGCTGCGTTGGGTCTTTGTTGCTGTGCGCGGGCTTTCTCTAGTTGTGGCGAATGGCGGCTACTCTTCGTTGTGGTGCATGGGCTTCTCATCGCGGTGGCTTCTCTTGTTGCAGAGCACGGGCTCTAGGTGCACAGGCTTCAATAGTTGTGGCATGTGGGCTCAGTAGTTGTGGCTCGCAGGCTCTAGAGCACAGGCTCAGTAATTGTGGAGCACGAGCTTAGTTGCTCTACGGCATGTGGGATCTTCCCAGACCAGGGCTCGAACCCGTGTCCCCTGCACTGGCAGGCGGATTCTTAACCACTGTGCCACCAGGGAAACCCGAGGGTGAACTTTTGACTGGATGTTTCTGAGAAGAGCAAGGCCTTCCAGGACACAAGTCATCTGAGTGTACCAAGGCAGAGAAAAGAAATTAGTTGCTAGGTCCTTTATCTGCCAGGTGACCCTAGATACCAGCACAAGGCACTGCCAGGGCTCATTTCAAAAAAGAAGGAAGCCAAAAGCACGGCAGCTATTTACAAAAATGAGTTATCAGATCATGAGCTCCACATAAAGGATGGACAATGGCTACATCTGCAACTCAGCAAGGGTTTAATTAACACCATTTCTAGTAGTCTGAGTATTTTCATGGTGGTTTCAGAAACACAGCCACTGTGACCTGCAGAACTGCTACCAGTGACCATTCAGTGATCATCAGACAAAAAAACATCCCTCCTTGGGGCTTCCCTGGTGGCGCAGTGGTTAAGAATCCGCCTGACAATGCAGGGGACATGGCCCTGGCCCAGGAAGATCCCACATGCCGCGGAGCAACTAAGGCCGTGCTCCACAACTACTGAGCCTGAGCTCTAGAGCCTGCGAGCCAAAACTACTGAAGCCCACGTGCCACAACTACTGAAGACCGCGCGCCTAGAGCCTGTGCTCCGCAACAAGATAAGCCACCACAATGAGAAGCCCACGCACCACAATGAAGAGTAACCCCTGCTAGCCGCAACTAGAGAAAGCCCACGCGCAGCAATGAAGCCCAACGCAGCCAAAAATAAATAAATAAATTTTAAAAATCTATTAAAAAAAAAAAAAAGAAGAACACACCCCTCCTCTGCTCAGTTTTGCACAAACGGCTTCCGATGCCCGGGCTGGTTTCCTCCTCCCCGTTTCCTACGACCTCCCTGCCCAACCCCCACCTGGCTCATCCTTCTCATCTTGAAGGCCTCACCTGGCCATTAGGAGGCTGAGCCAAGCTCACACCCAGTCTGACTCTAAATCCCAGCTTCTGGCACCACACTCTGCTCCTTTAAAGCAGCATCTACTGAAGGCATTCCAGGGTTGCTGGTGGTAGTGAGAGCTGAGGCATTTGAATGGACTTAAAGGAGGAAGCTCTAAGCCTCTGGACAGTTTCTCAAACTCCCAAGTGAGTGTGGCAGGACTCTTCCAGCCCACTCTTCACCACCAGCTCCAGCTCCTGCCCACCCACAGAACTTGTCCACACTGCATGGCAACCACCCTTCCTCCTCCTGCCCCTGGGCCACAGAAGCCCCTAACCCCCACACACACCCCCACCGCTGTCAAGTGGGCATGGAAGGGCGAGGGAACAAGTTTGTTGCAACATAACCAGTGACTCTGCGACTCACCCAGGGCCCTAGCTAGTGCCCTTTGGCAGAAACTAAAAATGATTCAAGGGAATGACTTCCCAAAGCGTTCTCCAAAATCTGCAGGCATGTATATAACCAACAGCCAGATCTCTCGAATCAGACTCAAGGGCACACATGAATCACCTCGTAGAGCTTCACGATGTCAGGGGTGTGCTCCTTCTCGTCGATCTGCTGCTCTCTCTTGAGTAGTGTGTCCTTGCAGTGTGTACAGCAGCGGATCCGGTCGTCATCCTTCTCGTCCAGGACAGAGCTCACGCTGCTCACGCTGCTGATACTGGCCCGGCGGGAGCCGTGGACACTGTTGGGTGACTGGCTGGGGCTGGTATGAGTGCTCAGGGAGTCCTTGCTGGCACTGGTGAGCTTGTCTGTAAAGCACAACACAGGACAGGCAGCAGTGAGCCCGCAGCCTCCAATCACCCCACCAGCCACGACAGCAGTGGAATCCAACGGTGGGGGCGGCACGAGAGCAGGCTCTGCCCACAGGCGAGAAGCACGCACACCTCTGCCTTCCCGGGCTTCGGCTCTGAGGTGGGATGGACGCCCAGTGCAGCCACCAAAGAGCCAGGCAGCCTTGGACAGTGTGTCTCTGAGGCTCTGAAGCCCACCCCTAACCTGGCCTTACCACCCACTGCCCTGCTCCATCTGCCCCGTGCCTGAGACACAAACCAGGCTCTCCCTGGGCTACCCTCCAGGGCCTTCCCCCACACCCAGACGCCCGACTCCTACCCCTTCCAGAGCTCAGATCAAATGGTACATCCTCCCGGAAGCCCCCCCCCGCAATTCCTTGAGGCAAAAACAATCTGCCTTTCTATCAGTTTCTACTACGTCGCCCCTCGTGGAGCACTTCCCACTTTTCCCTGTAGTGATAGCTCTATGTACATCCCAGAGCTGCCCTAGGAATCTGTGATCCTGAGGGTAGAAACTGTCTTATTCATAGCTGCACCCCTATATTTTTTCCAACAGGGCCACTTCATAGCAGCTGCCCAGTAGATGTCAGTTAATTAGCTCAAAAGAAGGAGGGTGAAGAGTGTCCCCAAAACATAGCTTATAAAGTGTCAGGTAAGACAGGGAGTCGCCTCAGGGAGAAAGGGGAAGTATCTAGGTAATGCGAGCCCGCTGGACATCAGAGCTCGACAGAGGAAGCATCTGCTTCTGTCCCATGTTATCCAGACATCCTGCAGCCAACGGTACATGCAGAGTCAGCAGAACTCTCCAGGGTTGCAAAATCCCCCCGAAAGTCCCAGAATTAGCCAAAACCCCATGAGGTCAGCTTTAGCAACCTTTAACCAGCTGAGGTTCAAAGCTCTGGACCATTGGGACCACTGGGTTCCACCTAACCTTTACAGCCTCATTCCCACATTCTCAAGCAGTGTTTCACACCCCCAACTACTGTACCTGCTCATCTACTAACCTTCCCCGGGCCTTTCCACACCCCACGCCTGCGCACCAGCTCTTCACTCTCCCCAGGATGCCAGCCTGCCCCACCTCTCTGCAGGCCCAGTTGTGTTTCAGGGCTGCTCTCAAACGTCAGCTCCTGACCCTGAGCACCCACACTCTCACTCTTCTTCAGCCTCTGCAGCGGCCTCAGCAGCACTCAGTGGCTCTCATATTACGACATTACAGCCTGTTCTATACGACAGTGAGCTGTCTGTGACTCTTTGCTCAAAGGAAAGGACTAGCCCGCTGCTCATTTTAAGACCACCTCCTACAGTCTCCTCGCAAAGCCTCACCTGCCACTTCAAGCAGAGCTGACAAAGATTCCATCAACTCGGGACTTCCCTGGTGGCGCAGTGGTTAAGAATCCACCTGCCAATGCAGGGGATATGGGTTCGAGCCCTGGTCCGGGAAGATCCCACATGCCACGGAGCAACTAAGCCCATGCACCACCACTACTGAGCTTGCACTCTAGAGCCCGCGAGCCACAACTACTGAGCCCGCTCACCAGAACTACTGAAGCCCATGCACCTAGAGCCCATGCTCCCTAACAAGAGAAGCCACCACAATGAAAAAAGCCTGCGCACCACAACGAAGAGTAGCCCCCGCTCGCTGCAATTGGAGAAAGCCCGCTGGCAGCAATGAAGACCCAACACAGCCAAAAATAAATAAATAAATAAATTTATTTAAAAAAAAAGATTCCGTCAACTCTCCCACGTGCCTGACACAACTTCTCTCATCATACTTGTCTCTTTATAAAGCACTTGTTTGTCAGTGTGTCTCCCCTGCTGGATGCTGGACTCCCTGAAGGAATCGATGATGCTTATAGACCAGACGTGGGCAAACAACAACCTGCAAGCCAAGTCCAGCCTGTTTTTGTATGGCCCTCAAGCTACATATGGTTTTTACACTTCAAAAAGGTTGTTTAAAACAGAAGAAGAAATGTGACAGAAACCGTATGTGGCCCACAAAGCCTGAAATATTTACTACCTGATCTTTTATGGGAAAAGTTTGCCAACCTCTGTTACAGACCATTGAATCACCGGTCCCTAACACAGGGCCTAGGCTGTAATGGGCTTCAAGGAATAAACAAGTAAATGAATGAAGATCCCATGGGCCATTAATTTTTTTAAAATGTCCCCCAAATCACCCAGTGGTAATTAGTAAACAAGTTAGTCTCAAAAAGAGATCAGGGTCCAGGGCCCGCCTCCCCATCACCTACTTGCCAAGGGAAGGCTGATGAGCTCCATACACTTCTTGCACATAATAGACCCACAGAGGCGGCAGTGGTGGCGGCGGTTGCGGATGCTGAACTTATTCCCACAGTCTGGACAGAAGGGGACATCCTGGTCGTTGACCCAAGGCACCACGGACTTTTCTATTGCTTTGGGAAGAACAAAACAAAAACCAAACAATCATAAATGTAGGCCATTTTAAAAAGGAGATCTGATCAAGAAGAAAGATAAAGAATAGAAGGAATGTGAGCAAAGTTGTAGAGTTACCTCGGATCTTCGCAGACTCAGTATTTGTTCTGTCAAATGCAGTGAGCTGACAAGGAGAAAAAAGTGCCAGAAGGAATTAATCTGATGGTGTATACACTTTCTACAGGCAGAAGCATCAAGTGGGAATGAGCACACCAGCATTGCTCAAGTCTTATCTGTCGTCTCCAACCCCAAAATGTCACAAAAACAACTTTGTGGGGGATAGAGTATTAGCTTTGCATCCAGAAGGTACCTCCCTGCGCATGACCCATTCCAATCTCTTTATTGTCAGTTACCCGCTTAAGCAATAACCAGGGGTAGGCAAGGGCACGGTGGGGTGGCTACTGAAAGCAATGGGAACCCCCCGATTCACCACAGTCCTCCTGGACAATGAAAGTGGTCACATATTTCTGCCCTACGAAGTACCCATAAAGAATTGAACCCGTGTGGTTGCTGCCATGCCCACCACACAACCCAGCTTATACAAAACAAGCATTTCCAGGGTTAAAGTAAACAGAGCGATCGTGGTATTGAAGACAGACTCTTAAACCAACCACAGGACGAGAGGTTCCCACACTGCACACTGGCCCTGGCAGGGTACTCCTCACACGCCTGGTTACTAGCCTCTCTGTTTGCCATCACATGGTATCACACACTATGCCTCACTGGGTGATTGTCCCTGGGACACCCAAACGAGGAAAGGATCTAAAGGCAGAAAGGCTGTCCAGCAGCCAAGTGGGCTTCATAGGAAGAAAAAGGGAAGCCGGATATGTGGCCAGTCATCAACCTGGGCCACTACCTTCAGTAAAGCCAGCCCAGGCTAGAACCATCCACCACGTCCTCAGCACAGCTCTAGGTGGGGTGCTTCCTTGCCAGCATCAGACATACACAATACACAAGACATATGCAACAGAAATGTAATTCTCCCCCCAGAAGATTTATACTTGCAAAAAAAAAGTGTTTTAAAACAAAAGATTTACCTTCTCTAACCTGATTATTAATTTATTGACTTCAACGACATAGTGGTCAATTCTGGCAGCTCGGTGTTTTTTGAAGTCGGAAAGATGGCTTCTCACAGCACCTAGGAGGGGAGGTGGTGACATAAACGACTTGTTGTTTCCCTGAGGGAGCCTCTCTACCTTGAATTTCAAACATTCTAGGATTTTATTATATTTATCTATTTATTTATCTATCTATCTATCTATCGGCCGCACCATGCAGCATGTGGGATCTTAGTTCCCCAACGAGGGATTGAACCTGGGCCCCCTATGTTGGGAGCACGGAGTCTTAACCACTGGACCGCCAGAGAAGTCCATTAGAGTCTTACCAAAAATTAAAAAACTAGAAAAGCAAATGGAAGGAAATTTGCTAAAATGTTAACTGTGGTCACCTTGGGGCCACAAAGTATGATAGGAAAGATCTTAAGGACAGAGGTTGAACTCTGAAGCCAGCCTGTGCTCAAGTTTCAATTCTGCCACACACTATGTGACCTTGCAAAAGTTCCTTAACCTCTCTGTAACTTGGAGTACTCAGCCATAAAATGGGGAAAACAGTAGTACCTACTCCACAGGGCTGTTATCAGGACTAAAGAAGTTAAAATTCATAAAATCCTTAGAATACTGCCTGGCACATGAATTTTTGTTAAATAAAAAGGCACGGGGCTTCCCTGGTGGCGCAGTGGTTGAGAATCTGCCTGCTAATGCAGGCGACACGGGTTCGAGCCCTGGTCTGGGAGGATCCCACATGCCGCGGAGCAACTAGGCCCGTGAGCCACGACTACTGAGCCTGCGCGTCTGGAGCCTGTGCTCCGCAACAAGAGGCCGTGATAGTGAGAGGCCCGCGCACCGCGATGAAGAGTGGCCCCCGCTTGCCACAACTAGAGAAAGCCCTCGCACAGAAACGAAGACGCAACACAGCAAAAATAAATTAATTAATTAATAAAAACTCCTACCCCCAACATCTTCTTTAAAAAAAAAAAAAAAAAAAAAGGCAGTAACATTATGGGCGATTTTTAAACATCTCAAACTTTTCTGTACTTTTCAAAGCTGGTACAATATGGTTTTTCATCAGAATAAAAACAATCCTTCTCAAAATAGCCTCCCAAATGTAAACGCTAATAGATGCCCTTGGAGGGGGCTAGTTAAACTGGTAACTTCTCAGTCCAGCAGCCAAGACCCAGGACAAACCTCCTCACACAAATGGAACCAAGTAGCCTGTTGTCTCAGTGCATCTGAAATATAATCTGCTCAATCCCACCTCTTCTGAAAGCCGGCCCTGCCCCCCCAACCCTCCCAGCACTCAGTTCATTTCTTCCACCCAATGATGGCCTATTCATTTAGGTACTTTACCACAGGGGTCCCCAACCCATGCCACACGGCAGGAGGTGAGTGGAAGACAAGAGAGCGAGCAAAGCTTCACCTGCAGCTCCCCATCGCTCACATTACCGCCTGAACCATCCACCCTCCACCCCCGTCCATGGAAAAACTGTCTTCCTCGAAACCGGTCCCTGGTGCCAAAAAGGTTGGGGACCACTGCTTTACCATATCTAGATCTTTACGCTACACTCTTAAGCATCCACACTTTTCTTCTTCCCTAATCAACTTTAACACCTAATTAAATTTTAGTTTCGAATTTTTAGGAGTGACAATACACATTAACTTTTAAAATTTGCCATTCACTTGACCTTTTGTAATTTGTGACTTCCTTCAGTTGCTGAAACAGGCAAGTTAATCAGTAAATCACCTTGATAATTTAACAAAGGCAATCATGAAATAAGCTATCAAAAAGCTAATAATTCATATGCTTGAAAAGTCTCCTTCATGTTTCTAATTGTCTTTCATATATAACTAATATATGTGTATAGTCTTATTTTTAAGCCATTTTTCTCCTGCTATAATGAAAATAAAATGCTTCCACTCTCCAACATGGTAGCCCCTAGCCACACATGGAGACTGATAACTTAAAATGTGGCTAATGTGTGGTTGTGGAACTGACTTTTAATTTTATTTAACTTTATTTAAATTTAAATAGCCACATATAGTTAGTAGCTATCATATTGGATAATGTAATTCTAGGACTTTCCTCTTCCAAAAAGACACATTCTGGGATTCCCTGGTGGTGCAGTGGTTAAGAATCGGCCTGCCAAGGCAGGGGACACGGGTTTGATCCCTGGTCTGGGAAGATCCCACATTCTGCAGAGCAACTAAGCCCGTACGCCACAACTACTGAGGCTGCACTCTAGAGCCCGCAAGCCACAACTACTGAGCCCGTGTGCCACATCTCCTGAAGCCCGCGCGCCTAGAACCCGTGCTCTGCAACAAGAGAAGCCACCAAAATGAGAAGCCCGCGCACCACAGGAAGAGTAGCCCCGCTCGCCACAACTAGAGAAAGCCTGTGCACGGCAACGAAGACCCAACGCAGCCAAAAATAAAAGTAAATAAAATAAATAAATTTATTTTAAAAATAAAATAAAAGACACAGCCTGCAGCAGCACTATTTGGTAGATGACCCCAGGGTAAATATCACTTCCCTTCTTAGAGCCTGTTTTCTCATCTATAAATGGAATGAGCATCACTTCCCTTTCCACCTCACAAGGCTTTTGTGCAAGGTGAACAAGATAATGAGTATCAAAGTATAATAAAGTACTATGGGACTTCCCTGGCAGTCCAATGGTTAAGACTCCGCACTTCCAATGCAGGGGGCGCAGGTTCAATCCCTGGTTGGGGAACTAAGCTCCCACGTGCCATGCAGAGCGGCCCCAAAACAAAACGAAGTATAATAAACTACTACGAAAGAATCATTATTTACCCATCGCATGGAGAGAAAATACTATATTAATGATCACTATCATTCAACAGTTAAAGGACATGTAAGATTAGCTAGTTCAATTCCATGTGGCATGATCTTTTTGGTAAAAGCTTTACTGAGTTATCATTCAAATACATACAATTCACCATTTAAAGCATACAAATTCAGTGGTTTTTAGTATATTGACAGGGTTGTGCAACCATCACCAAAATAAATTTTAGAACATTTTCATCATCCCGAAAAGATGGTAATTTTGAAAGTAAGTAGATGATACCACAATTACATGCTTCAGAAAATTAAGGTGCATGAACCAGTGCTTCTCAGTAGGCAGGTAATCAATGTCTACACAAGAAGAGACAGCCCAGTCAATGGACTGCACCTGGGCTGATGTCAGAGACCTGGATTCCTACCCCAGTTCAGCAGTTTCCTAGCTGTCTGACCCTGGGAGGTCCCCATGGAGTTCAGTAAGGATTAAATGAGAGTCCACAAGTAAAGCATTTAATGCAGTGCCTAACACAAAGCAGAGGCCCAGCTCATTCTTGTCCATTTTCTCCCCCAACTAGAACACAAGGTCCAGGAGAAGCTGACAACCATTCTGATTTACTGGTGTCTCTTCAGCCAACTCTTAAAACATACAGATGTTCAATAAACATTTGCTGAATGAATGAATGAATGAACGAATGAAAAGAATTTCTTACCAAGCTCCTGGGGTTCCCACATGTAAGGATCAACCCCTCCATAGCTGAAAGACTCATATCCTTGGGTCCCTGATTCAGCTCGGTCATCTCCTTCTCGTTTCAACAGCCTGTTCTTTGCTTTCCTAGCCTTCTGGACAAGACCTTGAAAAATGGAACAAACACCATATGAATCCACGAAGATAACCCAGTAGAGAGTCAAGGTCCTATAGGAAGAGCACTTAGATTTCACCTATCAACAGGGTCCCAATGCATTTCACGGCTTCTCCTGTATCAGGGTTCTTTCATTTTCTGAGGACATAAGTAATATGAGGGAAGAAGGAAAACTTCTAGAATCACTGTCACAATCCCATTTACTGGTCCAATTCCATCCTCCAGCCCATATACATTACAGGGATCTTGCTGCTTAAATCAATTATAAAGTTAAGGAGACACTCAACTGCAGGCTGAGGAACATCAGCAAACCCTACCAGTAAATCAGTTCTGAAGTAGAGATTCTTGAATTCAAAGATCTGTACTTTAGATATGTAGTATGGAAGGGAACTCTTGGGTCTGGGGTCCCATAAGAAAGCTGAAGACTGTGATTTCAGCAGTATTATTATGATTAACTCTACTCTAAAATCCTAAGGCCATAAAAGATAAAAGAGACTACTTCAGACAAAATTAAAGAATTTCGGGCTTCCCTGGTGGCACAGTGGTTGGGAGTCCGCCTGCCGGTGCAGGGGACGTGGGTTCGTGCCCCGGTCTGGGAGGATCCCACATGCCGCGAGCTGCTGGGCCCGTGAGCCACGGCCGCTGAGCCTGCGTGTCCGGAGCCTGTGCTCCGCAACGGGAGGGGCCACAACAGTGAGAGGCCAGCGTACCGCAAAAAAAAAATAAATAAAATAAAGGAAGTACACAAGAGGAACTATGTGCTTCAATGAGGACAAAAACGCCAAGTCAAGAGCTCTAAAGGTAAAGAGAGAGAGCTAAATAGCAGGAATATGAGGACATTATGTTTTTATTTATTTATTTATTATTTGGCTGCATTGGGTCTTTGTTGCTGTGCTCGGGCTTTCTCTAGTTGCGGCGAGCTAGGGCTACTCTTCATTGCGGTGCACGGGCTTCTCATTGTGGTGGCTTCTCGTTGTGGAGCACCGACTCTAGGCACGCAGTCTCAGTAGTTGTGGCACGCAGGCTCAGTAGTTGTGGCGTGCAGGCTCTAGAGCTCAGGCTCAGTAATTGTGGCGCTCGGGCTTAGTTGCTCCGCCGCATGTGGGATCTTCCCAGACCAGGGCTCGAACCCATGTCCCCTGCATTGGCAGGTGGATTCTTAAACACTGCGCCACCAGGGGAGTCCCAAGGACATTATGAATAGTATAGTCTATCCCCCGGTAAGTCATTCCCTAGCCTTGGGTCTTGCCTCCCAAATTCCAGTAAGACAAATGGAATCAGAATCTTAATGAACACCAGAGTGCCTCCCAGATTTCAAGCTTCCTAAAAAAGAGGCTGATTAAGAGGAACAGAGAGAATGAGGAAAGTTAAATTCAACTGACAGCCCTCGTGTCCTGAAAAGGCTTTGTTAAAAAAAATGCATCTCTGGGCTTCCCTGGTGGCGCAGTAGTTGAGAGTCCGCTTGCCGATGCAGGGGACGCGGGTTCGTGCCCCGGTCCGGGAGGATCCCACATGCCGCGGAGCGGCTAGGCCTGTGAGCCAGGGTTGCTGAGCCTGCGCGTCCAGAGCCTGTGCTCCACAACGGGAAAGGTCACAACAGTGAGAGGCCCGTGTACCGCAAAAAAAAAAAAAAAAATACATCTCAGATAAGGCAAATGTCCTAGACACAAAATGGACTGGACACTGAATCCTTCCTGAAAGGTTTGGATGGCTTTTTTATAGCAGAAGGTAGCTATAAAGTAAGCCTAGTGAAGGCACCAGGAAGACAATGGGCTATATACATAAATAGTTTCCCTCTGATGTGAGATACTGTGAGTTAGGAGAGAAAGTAGCCCATAACCTGCCCTTGTCAGGGATGGTGAGGCTAGTTTTAAGAGATTATGCTAGAGTTAGAACCAAAGCTTGAGCCAACCAAAGAAGGTCCTTCTTGCAGCCTTCCATTGTAACGGACACTAAACAGAGAATTAGAAATGCCCTTCCTAATAAAAGCAGGCTTTAGTGCTTGCAGCCCGGCCCCTTAGCTAACATCAACTTTTTTTTTTTTTTTTTTTCCGGTACGCGGGCCTCTCACTGTTGGGGCCCCTCCCGTTGCGGAGCACAGGCTCTGGACTCGCAGGCTCAGCAGCCATGGCTCACGGGCCCAGCCGCTCCATGGCATGTGGGATCTTCCCTGACCGGGGTACAAACCCGTGTCCCCTGCATCGGCAAGCGGACTCTCAACTACTGCGCCACCAGGGAGGCCCTGACTTTGTCATATTTTTGACAGAAGTTATAAATGTTAATACTTTCAACAACTCTTTTTTTCTGAACTGAAAAGTGAGATGTGGAGTGAGACTTTGATTACAAGGGGCATGTGACTCACACGTGTGGAGGCCAGAGTCTGCTTAGGAATACATGGATCAGTCCTTTCTGTCCCACCCAACAAAGAATTGTGAATAGAGCAATAGACCTTTTTAATCTCATTGCCTTCAGAAATGTGGCCAGCTATTAACTGAATCACTAGGAAAGTGAATTCCAGAGCACCAGCATCATGCTTAGGGGTTAGAATCTAAAGTCTGGGAAATGAATAATCTGTATAGCAAAAATTACTTTGAAAAATTCTTTCTGCAACCCTCCAGGACCTGAGGGTTCTCGGAAGCTCAAAAACCAAGTTTTAACTTTTTGGGTTTAACTCCTTATATTTCAACCATAATCTTCCTTTTCCTGTGCTGCAGAGGACAAGGTCTAGTTGAAGAAGTAAGGATGGCAGGAAGGCCTGAATTTGTGACAGGTAAATGGGTGTACAATGTGCCTCCACTTACAGAGCAAAGGAAAGGAATTCCACCCCAAACCCTCTGAGGCTGGCAGTTAGGTCATTCAAACATCCTAGCAAGAGACAGCAGAGGACAGTAATTACACTTAGTAGGTTCAAAGCCAGGCTCTACCTCACTTTGCAGCTTCAGGCAAGTTATCTCTGTATCTAATCTCCTCATCAGTAAGACGGGGCTCACAGTCACATAGTTACCGTGAGAATTAAATGAAGTTAATACACTGGAAGATTGTGAATAATGCCTGGCACATGGAAAGCACTAGAAATATGTTCTCTATTATTATTATTAATTTCGTATTGTTTATCCTATTACGGTGGCAACATGGTAGCTGATGAAAACCATCCCACGAGTTAAAGCTCCCAGTGACAGAATGAGGTAAGCAGAAAATCCCTGCCTCTTACTTTTAATTTGCCCTTTGACATCACGGTCTTCCCCGGAGTGTTCTTCCTCATAATGTGACTGCAGCTGATAGAAAGACTGCAGGTCCTTCAGGCACAAAGGGCAGAGGAAGCCCTCCCTCACTTCCCCTGGGTCATCCAGAGAAGCCATGGCAGTGTCACTCTCAACCCCTGCCAGGCAGGGTCCTCATGCCAAGAGTCAGCTTGATTCCTCCACAAGAGACAAGGGATCCGCAGCGTTAGCTTAACCAAGCAGCACACAGGTGATGGGGAAGTGGCATCATGGCGCTGGATGAGGTATCCTCTCTGGAGTAGGAGTCCTAAGAAAGGAAAGAAGCGGGGGGAAACCAGTTCAGGCAAATTAGCAGCAACTGAGAATTTTCCTTGTTCTTTTCACAGTTCAGGAAGGGTACTTAACATTTTTCAGTGCAAATCTGAGAACACAAACTGCTTTCTCGAATCCTTAAGACTAAAACACAAAACTTTCTAAGATATGAGAACATCACTGGACAATGGCAACTCAGTGAAAGGGAAAGCACAGATTCTTGAAGATAAGAAAGGAAAATACAACTTCAACAGTAAACACAATACCAAGGCAATTCACTAACATTCATTCCAATGATCCAGCTTCATAATCTGTATTCCACTTTAGCCGCTGGGGAAATGTCTGAAATAGTTATCAACAAGCACAAATTTCTATTTGACTCTCTTTACCTTGACCATTTATTCAACTACATATATGGAGCTCTTGCACCTCTGTCAAAAAGGCACTGATATAAAAGGGATAGCGCCTGCCCTAAAAATCAAACCAAACCAAATCAAACAAAATTCCAGCTTCAGTCTAAGGAGGAGCATTAGAAACCTAGTGATCAAAAAGAAAAATCTATTCTGTGTCTTAACGTTTGTAGGGTACTTTTTCTCCAATAAACTTACTAGACTTTATAAACCAGCAAGCCTAACGCTCTCACTGCTTCAAAAATAAAAGAAGCTGATGCTTATACAATTCAGGGCTTAATAAGTTACATTTTCAGTTTCATCCGGCACACGGCAAAGTCACTTCCAATGTCATCTCAGAAAGATGCACAGCCACAGGAAAACGCAGACAAAACCAATCCACAAAAGCAGAAAAGTTTCTCCCCAAGAACCTGAGGCCATAAACCACAGTACAAAGTGAGGGGGAATGTACGACCGTCAGCTTTGAGCTGTGGATGGACCTGCTAACAGGGCCACGGAGAAGGAACTGCCTAGCCCTCAAAGCTGAAGAGTGGCAGTGACCCAGGAAATAAACAAATGAAACACGAGGTCCCTGTTTTCTTCCTCTAGCTAAAAAGCCCAATGGCTATATACATTCAGATCTCAGCCCCTTTTCCAGACGGTCGCTGAAAAAGCAGCTCCCGGCCCCTCCCAGCCAGTGGTTCACGTTCACCCGAGCCCCCTTCCTTCCCACGCACTCACGCTACCAACACACACTCCCCGCATCTCGAGACACCCTCACTTCCTCGAGAATGCCTTGCTTGACGCATTCTCCCATCGGGCAGCCCTGCACCTCTCCTCATAGCATTTATCTCAATCTGTAATCACAGGTACACAAAGCGACTTAATCCAACAGCCTGTAAGCTGTTTGAGAGCAGAAGCCACGTCCTCGTTCCCAACACCACACCCCCCGGGTCAGTGCCCGGCACAAACCACCGAGAATCTCAACAACGCTCCAAGGGTGAATAAATGAATGAACGGACGAACCCTACAATCATATAACCAAATACCCAACACAAACCACCAAGCCAGGCCCCACGTCCACAATATATGAGAGACCCTCACACCCTAAATCACGTCCAAAATCCAAATAAAACCCATATCTCCTGCAACTCCAAGTCCAGCGTGAGTGCTGCCAGCCACACGCCGCAGCCACCACACATCCCCCGGCCGCCCGACCACCCTCCACGTAACTCAACGTGACGTGCACGCGCCGCATCACCGCACCCACAGTGCGGTGGGTGAAAAGGCTCATCCCCACAAAGCACACACGACAACTTCACATAGGCACCACACAAACCCCGAACCCAAACGTCTAAACCTCCACAGAAGACCCAAAAAACGCTCCTGGGAGACAGCCCCCCGCCGCCCCAGCCGCGTAACGCTACAGAGCTCACACAACCCCAAGCAACCACAAAGTAAAAGCACCCCGGGCACACGAGCGAGACGCGCGGCCCGAGAGTCCCAGCGCCCACCACGCACGTCACACCCACCACACACGGATCCCACGCCCGCACGGCCCGCCCGCCCGGTTTCTGACAAGAACCCTGCAGGCACGCCCAGCCCTGTGTACCTTTCCCGGTCCCACAGCCGCGAAGGCCTGTCCAGTTCTCCGACACGAGCTCGGGGCCTCCACGACCCCTCAAGCGGTGGAGGCCACCATCTCCATCGACTGCTCGGCGCTCGACAGTCGCGCCTGCGTCGACGCCTAAAACGAAAGAAAGGCAGACGGACCACGGAGGAGCGCCAAGTCTTCGAGGGGACAGAAGGGAATCCCCAAGCGCAGGCCAGCGGCGGATTCTGCGCAGGCGCAGGAAAAACCGGCCAGGCGAGGCTGGGTAATTTTACGACGTTTTGACGACTCTGGTAGTTCCGCCAGCGAGGTTGAACCACGCCCCTTGCTCTCTACACCACTGTTAAGTATGGGAAAACTGAAGCCTATGCTTTTTTGCTCCTTGACCGAGGTGCGCAGTGAATGAGGCAGCGAACGGTTTTGAATGCCTCCTCCCTCACCGCCAAATGCACTTCTAAATTAATTAGAGTCAATTAAACTTCCTGAGCGCTAGAGAGTAAAGGAATTATTTGAGAGGCTTGGAAGATGTGGGGAGTCTGGAATATAACAGCATGAGAGTGGGCTTATAATGACAGGAAGTAGACATCCAAAACAGGTACAGTGTGCTCAGGAAAATCTGTGAAGTTTTCCAATACAAACAAGACTGTAATGAGATATCACTTTACAACTGTTATAGTGGCCGTTAACGAGAGAAATGTATTGGGGAGGATGGGAATGGAACACATGTAGACTATCGCTGGGAATGTAAATTTCTGCACCCACTACGGAAAACACGGAGGTTCCTCAAAAAATTAAAAAATAGAGCTAACATAGGACTCACTAAATCCGCTTCCGGGTGTTTATCTGCAGAACAGGAAAATGCTAATTCAAAGAGGTATCTACATCCTCTTATCTACTGCGGCATCACTTACAGTACCCAAGATATGTAAACAACCTAAGTGTCCACCAACGGATGAATGGATAAAGAACAATGTGTGGGGAACACACACACACACACACACACACACACACACACACACACACACACACAAGAAACCCCAACGATATTCCCCACAGGCCTCGGTGACTTGGGCTGGTGTCACATCCCTGCAGCCTGAGCAGCCTTGTGTCCCAAGGCTGGACTGTGGCGGAGCTGAGGGACCTAGGGAGGATGGGCCAGCAAATGAGCCCCCCTTGCACCTGCAGAGCCAGGTTCCCTGGGGATGGGACCACCATCTCCAGATCCAGGCGGGCCGTCGTACAGCTCAACCAAGCCGAGTGCACCCAAAGCCCGGTGGACCTTACGGCTGTAAGAGCTTTGATAAGTCACCAGGTCTCCAAGTCTCCTGGTGCTGGGTTCCCAGCGGCAGCCTCCTTCCTCGGAATCCCCCCACCTACATACGACAGTATCCTCAGCATTGCCGTGTGGGCAGGGGTTGGATTTTCCTGGGGCTGAAGGGTAAGGGGGAAGCAGCAATGAGACGCCAGCCCTTAGCTGTTTCTTCTGGCACATTCCACTGTAATAGCTAACCCAGAAACAGGACTTTCTCTATGGCGCTGACTGCCCAGTAACCAGACTTGGGCCTGAAGAAGTGCTGCCGCCTAGTGTACAACTCCTTGAACAACAACTTAAAAACCGGTACTTCAGGGAGATCAGATCTATGCTCTGTGAAAACCTAGAGGGGTGGGTTGTGGGGGGTCGAAGGGAGACGCAAGAGGGAGGGGGTATGGGGATATAGGTATACGTATAGCTGATTCACTTTGTGATACAGCAGAAACTAACACACCATGGTAAAGCAATTATACTCCAATAAAGATGTTAAAAAAAACAAAACAAAACCTGTGCTTACCGGCACTAAATATACAAAGGGCTTTCAGGGGCTGTAAATGACAGTAACCCTCAAGGAACATCCTAGGGTAGGTAATCGAAAAATATTTCAAGATACGGAGGACTTGCCAGAAGCCATTTCAAGAGGGAAATTTAACAGACACCTTTTTGTTTAGTTTCGTTTTGTTTTGTAACCACATGGAAAGAGGTCCACGTTGCCAATGATTACAGAAAGTAAGATCAAAATCAAAACGAGGTATCACCTCACACCCATCAGAAGGGCCATCATCAAAAAGTCTACAAACAAGAAAGGCGAGACAGGGCATGGAGAAAAGGGAACACTCCTGCGCTGGTTTTGGGAAGGTAAATTGGTACCAGGCACGGGGGAGAACAGTATGGAGGTTTGTTAAAAAACTTAAAGCTACCACATCACCGGGCAACCCCACTCTTGGGCCTCTATGTGGAGAAACACCAAAATTCAAAAAGACACATCAACCCCCTGTTCACTGCGGCAGTATTTACGGGAGCCAAGACGTGGAGGCAACCAAAGGTCCAAAAGCAGACTGACGAATAAAGAGGATGGGGTACATATACAGGACAGAATATGACTCCGCCACAATAGCAATGAAATAATGCCTTCTGCAGCAACATGCATGGATTGGAGATGATCACACGAAGTGTAGGACGTCAGACAGTTAAGGACAAATAGCATATAACAACACTTAGAGGTGGAATCTAGCAATCGACACAAATGAACACATTAACAAACGAGAAACAGACTCACAAACTTAAAAAACAACTTCTGCTTACCAGATGGGAAAGGTGGGCGGGGAAGGGAGGGAGAAAGGGAAGGATGAATATATATACACGAATATATGTAAACTCGATAATTACCAAGGACCTACTGCTTAGCACAGGGAACTCTAGTCACCAACCAGTTATAACGTATATGGGAAAAGAATCGGAAAAAGAATAGATATCTGTATACGTATAACTGAATCAGGTTGCTGTACAGCCAACACAAGCACAACACTGTAAATCCACTCTGTTCCAATATAAAATAAAGTTAAACTTAAAAAGAAAAGAAATCCGAACGATATTCTCCACAGGGCTCCGTGACTTCTGCTACTATCAAATTCCTGGAGCCCGAACGGCCTTGTGTCCCAAGTCTGGACTGTGGCGGAGCTGAGGGACCTGGGTAGGATGTGCCAGCAAAGGAACCCCCCTTGCGCCTGCAGTGCCAGCTTCCCTGGGGATGGGACCACGACCTACAGATCCAGGTGGGCCGTGCTGCAGCTCAGCCAAGCCGAGTGCACCCAAAGTCCGGCGGACCTTCCGGCTGGAAGAGCTCTGAAAAGTCACCTGATCTCGAAGTCTTCTGATTGTGGGTTCCCACCGGCAGCCTCCTTCCTCGGAATCCCCCCACCTACGAAGGACAGCATCCTCAGCACTGCCGTGTGGGAAGGGTTGGGATTTGCCTGAGGGTTGAAGGTTAAGAGGGAAGCAGCAATGAGGCACCAGCCCTTAGCTGTTTCTTCTGGCATATTCCGCCCTAATCTACAACCCGGGAACGCGACTTTCTCTATGGCTCTGGTTGCCCGAGTAACCAGGTGGGCCTGAAGAAGTGCTGCCCCCTTGTGGACGTCCATCATAACAACAACTTGAAAACGGGTACTCAAGGACACTTCATATTCAAAAGGCCTGCGGGGGCTGTAAATGACACCTGCTCTAAAAAGAGATCCTCGGAGAGGTAATGGAAGAAGAATTCAAGGGCTTCCCTGGTGGCGCAGTGGTTGAGAGTCCACATGCCGATGCAGGGGACACGGGTTGGTGCCCCGGTCTGGGAAGATCCCACATGCTGTGGAGCGGCTGGGCCTGTGAGCCATGGCCGCTGAGCCTGCGCGTCCGGAGCCTGTGCTCCGCAACGGGAGAGGCCACAGCAGTGAGAGGCCCGCGTACCGCAAAAAAAAAAAAAAAGAATTCAAGACAGAGCCGACCTTCACTCAGCGAATTCGAGAGGGAAACTGTGCTCACACCATTTAAAACAAAACCACCTGAAACGAAGCACAAACTGCTGGTTACCAAGGGACAGGTATGGGGGGAGGAATCAGTTAGGACGTTGTGATTCACATATATCCTACAATATGTATAAAACAGATAACCAACCAGGTCCTACTGTACAGCAGAGGGAAATCTACTCAACACTCTGATATACTCTATACGAGAATAAGATCCACAAAAGTATACGTGTGTGTATATGTATAACTGTATCAGGTTGCTGGACACCTAAAAACAACACGAAATAATTGTAAAGCAAATATACATCGACAGAAAACAAAAACTAAATACAGAAAAAGAAAGAAAGGCCCGCTCTCTTCCCCTCAGGCCTCTGTGACTGGGGCTGGGCTCACATCTCTAAAGCTTGAGCTGACCTGGGTCCCAAGGCTGAACTGTCCTGGGGTTGAGGGACCTGGAGAGGATGTGGTAGCAAAGCAGCCCCCTTGGACTGTAGTGACGGGTCCTCTCTGCATGGACCACAATCTCCAGATCATGGCGGGCCCTCCTACACCTCAGCCAAGCCTAGTGCACCCGAAGAATGGTGGGCCCTCTGGGCTGGAAGAACTTCGAAACGTCACCTGGTCTGCACGTGTCCCGCTGGTGGGGTTCCCACGTGCATCCTCCTTCCTTAGAGTCGTCCTCCGTCTACATGTGACAGGAATAGTCTGAATTTGAGGGGAGGGCAAGGGGGAATAAGAAATGGAACACAAGCCCGCGGGTGATTCTCTTGGCAACTTCCACTCTAACTCACGACCCCGCAACAGGACTTTTGCTAAGGCTCCTGTAGCCTTAGCAACCAGAGATGTGGAGGAGGAAATGCTGCCGCCTCGTGGCCGTTTCTTGTAACAACAACGTTAAACCCGCTGCTTATTCACAAAACCGGCTGGGCTGTAAAAGACACCTGCTCTCAAGAAAGATCCTCGGGGAGGTAATCGAAAAAGAATTCAAGACAGCGCCGACCTTCACGCAGCCAATTTCGAGAGGGAAACTGTACTCACACCGTTTAAACCAAAACCACCTGCAACAAAGGTCGACATCCGTAATTCTTAGAGAAACGCAGTTCACACCTATCACGAGGTGTCACCTCGCAGTGGTAAGAATGACCATCACCATAATGTATACAAACCATAAGTGTGGGAGAGGCCGTGGAAGAAAGGGAACCTTCCTCTGCTGTTGGTGGGAATGTAAATTGCTAACAGGCGCTATGCACAAGAGTACAGAAGTTCCTGAAGAATAAGAACGAAAACTAGAGCTACCCAGTGATCCGGCAATTCCACTCCTGGGCCTATATCCGGAGAAGGCACATGTACACTGACATTGCTCACAGCACGATATACAATAGCCAAGACTTGGAAGCAACCAAAATGTCCATCGACAGATGAGTGGCTAAAGCAGATGCGGTATGTGTATACAGTGGGATACAATCAGCCACATAAAAGGATGAAATCACACCAACTGAAGTAACATGGATGGACCTAGAGGTGATCAGACTAAGTCAAGTACGTCAGACAGAGAAAAGCAAATCTCATACATTATCACTTACAGATGGAATCGAATGCCGATGCCAACGTACTAAGTTACAAAAGGGAAATTGATTCACAGGGTTACTGCACAAACTGCTTGTTGCCAAAGGGAAAGGTGTGGGGGGAGGAATCAGTTAGGACGCTGGGATTCACATATACACTACAACATATATAAAATAGAAAAGCAACCAGCACCTACACTACGACAGAGGGAAATCTACTCAACACTCTGATACACACTATATGGGAAAAGCATCCGCAAAAGTATACATGTCTATATATGTATAACTGTATGAGGTTGCTGGACACCTAAAACAAACCCGACAATTGTAAATCAACTATAGGTCGACAGAAAATAAAAATTAAATTAAAGAAAAGAAAGGAATGTCTGCTCTCTTCCCGTCAGGCCTCTGGGACCGGGGCTGGGCTCACATCCCTAAAGCTTGAGCTGACCTGGGTCCCAAGGCTGAACTGTCCTGGGCTTGAGGGAGCTGGCGAGGATGTGGTAGCAAACCAGCCCCCTTGGATCTGTAGTGACGGGTGCTCTCTGCATGGACCACAATCTCCAGATCCTGGCGTGCCTTCCTACACCACAGAGAAGCCCAGTGCACCCAAAGAATGGTGGGCCCTCTGGGCTGGAAGAACTTCGAAACGTCACCTGGTCTGCATGTGTCCCGCTGGTGGGATCCCACGTGCAGCCTCCTTCCTTACAGTCGTCTTCCATATACGTAAGACAGCACCCTCAGCATGGCGGTTTGACAGGGATTGGGAATTGTCTGAAGTTGGGGGGAGGGTAAGGGGGAATAAGAAATGGAACACAAGCCCGCGGGTGATTATTTTGGCAACTTCCACTCTAACTCACGACCCCGCAACAGGACTTTTGCTAAGGCTCCTGTAGCCTTAGCAACCAGAGATGTGGAGGAGGAAATGCTGCCGCCTCGTGGCCGTTTCTTGTAACAACAACGTTAAACCCGCTGCTTATTCACAAAACCGGCTGGGCTGTAAAAGACACCTGCTCTCAAGAAAGATCCTCGGGGAGGTAATCGAAAAAGAATTCAAGACAGCGCCGACCTTCACGCAGCCAATTTCGAGAGGGAAACTGTACTCACACCGTTTAAACCAAAACCACCTGCAACAAAGGTCGACATCCGTAATTCTTAGAGAAACGCAGTTCACACCTATCACGAGGTGTCACCTCGCAGTGGTAAGAATGACCGTCACCATAATGTATACAAACCATAAGTGTGGGAGAGGCCGTGGAAGAAAGGGAACCTTCCTCTGCTGTTGGTGGGAATGTAAATTGCTAACAGGCGCTATGCACAAGTGTACAGAGGTTCCTGAAGAATAAGAACGAAAACTAGAGCTACCCAGTGATCCGGCAATTCCACTCCTGGGCCTATATCCGGAGAAGGCACATGTACACTGACATTGCTCACAGCACGATATACAATAGCCAAGACTTGGAAGCAACCAAAATGTCCATCGACAGATGAGTGGCTAAAGCAGATGCGGTACGTGTATGCAGTGGGATAAAATTCAGGCACATAAAAGGATGAAATCATGCCAATTGCAGTAACGTGGATGGGCCTAGAGGTGATCAGACTAAGTCAAGTACGTCAGACAGAGAAAGGCAAATCTCAAACGATATCCCTTACAGATGGAATCGAATACTGATGCCAATGTATTAATTTACAAAAGGGAAATTGATTCACAGGGTTACTGCACAAACTGCTGGTTGCCAAACGGAAGGGTATGGTGGGAGGAATCAGATAGGATGTTGGGATTCACATATACACTACAACATGTATAAAATAGAAAAGCAACCAACACCTACACTACGGCAGAAGGAAATCTACTCAACACTGTGATATACACTATATGGGAAAAGCATCCGCAAAAGTATACATGTCTGTATATGTATAACTGTATGAGGTTGCTGGACACCTAAAACAAACCCGACAATTGTAAATCAACTATAGGTTGACAGAAAATAAAAATTAAATTAGGGCTTCTCTGGTGGCGCAGAGGTTGGGAGTCTGCCTGCCGACGCAGGGGACACGGGTTCGTGCCCTGGTCCGGGAGGATCCCACGTGCCGCGGAGCAGCTGGGCCCGTGGGCCATGGCCGCTGGGCCTGCGCGTCCGGAGCCTGTGCTCCGCGACGGGAGGGGCCAAGTGAGAGGCCCGCGTACCGCAAAAAAAAACCAAAAAAAAACCAAGAAAAATTAAATTAAAGAAAAGAAAGGAATGCCTGTGAACGGGGCTGGGCTCACATCCCTAAAGCTTGAGCTGACCTGGGTCCCAAGGCTGAACTGGGACCTCAGGCCCCTGTGAACGGGGCTGGGCTCACATCCCTAAAGCTTGAGCTGACCTGGGTCCCAAGGCTGAACTGTCCTCGGGTTGAGCGAGCTGGCGAGGATGTGGTAGCAAAGCAGCCCCCTTGGACCTGTAGTGACGGGTCCTCTCTGCATGGTCCACAATCTCCAGATCCTGGGCGGCCCTACTACACCTCACCCAAGGCTAGTGCACCCAAAGAATGGTGGGCCCTCTAGGCTGGAAGAGCTTCGAAACGTCACCTGGTCTGCACGTGTCCCGCTGGTGGGGTTCCCACGTGCAGCCTCCTTCCTTAGAGTCGTCCTCCGTTTACATAAGACAGCACCCTCAGCATGGCGATTTGACAGGGGCTGGGAATTGTCTGAAGTTGGGGGGAGGGCAAGGGGGAATAAGAAATGGAACACAAGCCCGTGTGTGATTCTTTTGGCACCTTCCCCTCTAACTCACAACCCCAGAACAGGACTTTTGCTAAGGCTCCTGTAGCCTTAGTAACCAGAGATGAGGAGGAGCAAATGTCGCCGCCTTGTGCCCCTTTCCCATAACACAACTTTAAACGCGCTGCTTCTTTGCAAAACCGACTGAGCTGTAAATGACACCTGCCCTCAGGAAACATCCTTGGGGAGGTAATTGAAAAAGAATTCAAGACAGGGTTGGCATTCTTGCAGCCATTTTCGAGAGGGAAACTGTACTCACACCGTTTCAACCTAAACCACCTGCAACAATGCGCAACATTGCTAATTTTAAAGAAACGCAATTCAAACGTGCAACGAGGTGTCACCTCACATAGGTCAGATCGGCCATCATCAAAAAGTCTACAGACAATAAGTGTGGGAGAGGCCGTGGAAGTAACGGAACCCTCCTGTGCTGTTGGTGGAAATGTAAATTGCTAACAGGCGCTATGCACAGCAGTATGGAGGTTTTTGAAGAAAAAAGCCTAAAACTACATAGAACAAGTGATCTGGCAATTCCACTCCTGGGTCTATATCTGGAGAAACTTATCATGTGAAAAGGCAGATGCCCACCAACATTGCTCGCAGCATGACATACAACAGCCAAAACTTGGAAGCAACCAAAATGTTCTTCGACAGATGAGTGGCTAACGAAGATGCGGTAGGTATATACAATGGGATATCCATCAGCCATATAAAAGGATGAAATCATGTCAATTACAGCAACATGCATGGACTGGAGATGATCACACGAAGTGGAGGACATCAGAGAGGAAAGGACAAATAGCATACGAGATCACAGAGGGGTGGAATCTAGCAATCGATACAAATGAACTCATTAACAAAAGAGAAACAGACTCACAAACTTAGAAAACAACTTCTGGTTAACAGAGGGAAAGGTGGGTGGGGGAAGGGAGAGAGAAAGGGAGGGATGAATATATACACAGGAATATATGTAAACTCGAAAATTACCAAGGACCTACTGCTTAGCACAGGAAACTCTAGTCACCAACCAGTTATAACGTATATGGGAAAAGAATCGGAAAAATAATAGATACCTGTATACGTATAACTGAATCAGGTTGCTGTACAGCCAACACAAGCACAACACTGTAAATCCACTCTGTTCCAATATAAAATAAAATTAAACTTAAAAAGAAAAGAAATCCGAACGATATTCTCCACAGGGCTCCGTGACTTCTGCTACTATCAAATTCCTGGAGCCCGAACGGCCTTGTGTCCCAAGTCTGGACTGTGGCGGAGCTGAGGGACCTGGGTAGGATGTGCCAGCAAAGGAGCCACCCTTGTGCCTGCAGTACCAGCTTCCCTGGGGATGGGACCACGACCTACAGATCCAGGTGGGCCGTGCTGCAGCTCAGCCAAGCCGAGTGCACCCAAACGCCGGCGGACCTTCCGGCTGGAAGAGCTCTGAAAAGTCACCTGGTCTCAAAGTCTTCTGATTGTGGGTTCCCACCGGCAGCCTCCTTCCTCGGAATCCCCCCACCTACGAAGGACAGCACCCTCGGCACTGCCGTGTGGGAAGGGTTGAGATTTGCCTGGGGGCTGAAGGTTAAGAGGGAAGCAGCAATGAGGCACCGGCCCTTAGCTGTTTTTTTCTGGCACATTCCACCCTAATCTACAACCCGGAAACAAGACTTTCTCTAGGGCTCTGGTTGCCCGAGTAACCAGTTGCGCCTGAAGCAGTGCTGCCCCCTTGTGGACGTCCCCCATAACAACAACTTGAAAACCGGTGCTCAAGGGCACTTCATATTCAAAAGGGCTGCAGGGGCTGTAAATGACACCTGCCCTCAAGTGAGATCCTCGGGGAGGTAATGGAAAAAGAATTCAAGACAGAGCCGACCTTCACGCAGCCAATTCGAGAGGGAAACTGTACTCATCACACCGTTTAAAACAAAACCGCCTGCAATGAAGTGCAAACTGCTGGTTACCCAAGGGACAGGTGTGGAGGGAGGAATCAGTTAGGACCTTGGGAGTCACATACACACTACAACATGTATAAAATAGATAAGCAACCAGGGCCTACACCACGGCAGAGGGAAATCTACTCAACACTCTGACATACCCTATATGGGAAAAGAAGCCGAAAAGTATACATGTCTGTACATGTATAACTGTATCAGGTTGATGGATACCTAGAAACAATATGACAATTATAAATCAACTATACGTCGACAGAAACTAAAAATTAAATTAAAGAAAAAGAAAGAAAAAAAGAAAGAAAGGCCCGCTCTCCTCCCCTCAGGCTTCTGTGACCGGGGCTAGGCTCTTATCCCTAAAGCTTGAGCTGACCTGGGTCCGAATGCTGGACTGTCCTGGGGTTGAGGGAGCTGGCGAGGATGTGGTAGCAAACCAGCCCCCCTTAGACCTGTAGTGACGGGTCCTCTGTGCATGGACCACAATCTCCAGATCCTGGCGGGCCCTCCTACACCTCAGCCAAGCCTAGTGCACCCAAAGAAGGGTGGACCCTCTGGGCTGGAAGAACTTCGACACGTCACCTGGTCTGCACGTGTCCCGCTGGTGGGGTTCCCACGTGCAGCCTCCTTACTTAGGGTCATTCTCGATCTACATAAGACAGCACCCTCAGCACGGCAGTTTGACAGGGTTTCAGAATTGTCTGAAGTTGGGGGGAGGGTAAGGGGGAATAAGAAATGGAACACAAGCCCGCGGGTGATTCTTTTGGCACCTTCCACCCTAACTCACGACCCCGGAACAGGACATTTGCTAAAGCTCCTGTAGCCTTAGTAACCAGAGATGGGGAGGAGGAAATGCTGCCGCTTTGTGGCCGTTTCTTGTACCAACAACGTTAAACCTGCTGCTTATTCACAAAACCGGCTGGGCTGTAAAAGACACCTGCCCTCAAGAAAGATCCTCGGGGAGGTAATCGAAAAAGAATTCAAGACAGGGCCGACCTTCACGCAGCCAATTTCGAGAGGGAAACTGTACTCACACCGTTTAAACCAGAACCACCTGCAACAATGGGCGACATCTATAATCCTTAGAGAAACGCAAATCAAACATAACACGAGGTGTCACCTCGCAGTGGTAAGAATGACCATCACCAAAAAGTCTACAAAGAATAAGTGTGGGAGAGGCCGTGGAAGAAACGGAACCCTCCTCTGCTGTTGGTGGAAATGTAAATTGCTAACAGGTGCTATGCACAGCAGTATGGAGGTTTTTGAAGAAAAAAACGTAATACTACAGAGAACAAGTGATCCAGCAATTCCACTCCTGGGCCTATATCTGGAGAAACTCCTCATGCGAAAAGGCACATGCACGCCAACATTGCTCGCATCACGACATACAATAGCCAAGACTTGGAATCAACCAAAATGTCCTTCGACAGACGAGTGGCTAACGAAGATGTGGTACGTATATACAATGGGATACCAGTCAGCCATATAAAAGGATGAAATCATGTCAATTAGAGCAACATGGATGCACTGGAGATGATCATACTTAGCGGAGGACGTCAGACAGAGAAGGACAAATAGCATAGGAGACCAATTAGAGGTGGGATCTAACAAGCGATAAAAATGAATTCATTTACCAAGGAGAAACAGACTCACAAACTTAGAAAACAACTTATGGTTACCTGAGGGGAAAGGGAGGCGGGGGGGAGTGAGTGAGAAATTAGATTATTGAGATTAACAATAATATGTGTAAACTCGACAATTACCAAGGACCTACTGCTTAGCACAGGGAACTCTAGTCACCAATCAGTTATAACCTATATGGGAAAAGAATTGGAAAAAAATGGATATCTGTATAACTGAACCAGGTTGCTGTACAGACAACACAAACACAGCACTGGAAATCCACTCTGTTCCAATATAAAATAAAATTAAACTTAAAAAGAAAAGAAAGGAAATTCCAGTGATATTCCCCACAGGCCTCAGTGACCTGGACTGGTATCACATCCCTGGAACCTGAGCAGACTTGTGTCTCAAGGCTGGACTGTGGCGGAGCTGAATGACCTAAGGAGGATGGGCCAGCAAATGAGCCCCCCTTGCACCTGCAGAGCCAGGTTCCCTGGGGATGGGACCACCATCTCCAGATCCAGGCGGGCCGTCGTACAACTCTACCAAGTCAAGTGCACCCAAAGCCCGGTGGAGTTTTTCGGCTGGAAGAGTTTTGAGAAGTCACCTGGTCTCCAAGTCTCCTGGTGGTGGGTTCCCATGGGCAGCCTCCTTCCTCGGAATCCCCCCCTCCGTACCACAGCATCCTCAGCATTGTCCTGTGCGTAGGTGTTGGGATTTGCCTGGGGCTGAAGGTTAAAGCGAAGAAGCAATGAGGCACCAGCCCTTAGCTGTTTCTTCTGGCACATTCCACCCTTACCTAACCCAGGAACACGACTCTCTCTATGGCTCTGGTTACCTGAGTAACCACAGTTGGACTTGAAGAAGTTCCGCCCCCTTGTGGGCATCTCCCATAACAACACCTGGAAAACCGGTGCTTATGGGCACTGCAGAGTCACAAGGCCTGAGGGGCCATAAATGACATGTGCCCTCAAGAAATGTCCTGGGGGGCGACTTCTCTGGTGGCGTAGTGGTTGAGAATCCGCCTGCCAATGCTGGAGACATGGGTTCAAGCCAAGGTCCAGGAAGATCCCACATGCTGCGGAGCAATTAAGCGTGCAAGCCACAATTACAGAGCTGGCATGCGTAGAGCTCATTCTCCGCAACAGGAGAAGCCACCACCTCAAGAAGCCTGCGCACTGCAACGAAGACCCAACGCAGCCAAAAATTAAGCAATCAATTAGTTAATTAAGAAAAAAAAGAAATATACTGGGGGTAGGTAATCGAAGAAGAATTCAAATCAGGGCCAAATTTTTGGAATCCAATTTCAAGAAGTAAATTTTATGCACACTTTTTAAAAAAATCAAATGAGAACATGCTGAGCATCACTTATTATTAGAGAAATGGAAATCAAAACTACAAAAAGGTGTCACTTTGGGCCAGTGAATATGGCCATGATTAATACATCTGCAAACAGTACATCCGCGAGAGGGCTCGGAGTAAAGGGAAGTCTCCTTCACTGTTTTTGGTAATGTAAACTGATAACAGCCACGATGGAGAACAGTATGACGGTTCCCTCAGAAACTAATAATAGAGTTACCATATGATCAAGCAATTGCACTCCTGGGCCTATATACGGAGAAAACACCAAAATTCAAAAAGACACATGCACATCGATGTTCACTGCAACAGTATTTACAATAGCCAAGACATGGAAGCATCCAAAATGTCCGTCGACAGATGGATTTATAAAGAAGATGTGGTACATATATACAATGATATATTACTTAACCATGAAAAATAATGAAATAATGCTTTTTCCAGCAACATGGAGGGACATGGAGATGGGCATGGTACGTGAAGGAAGTCAGACAGAGGAACATAAATAGCACTTGATGTCACTTATAAGTGGAATGTAAACATAGGCACACACAAAACCGAGCTCTAGATATAGAGTACAGATTGGTGTTCCCTGGGTAGGGGATAGATATGAGGGAAGGGTGTCAACATGTACAGACTTCCACTTATAAAATAAATAAGTCCTGTGGTTGTAGTCTGCAGCATGGTGACTAAGTTAACATTCCCGTATTGCATATTTGATAGTTGCTTAGAGGGTAGATCCTAACAGTTCTCAGCACAAGAAAAAAATTTTTCGTAAGTATATATGGTGACAGATGCTAATTAGACTTAGAGTGGTGATCATTTTGCAGTGTATGCAAATATCGAATTATTATGTTGTACACCTGAAACTGATATAATGGTGTATGTGAAGTATACCTGAAAAAAATGAGAGTTTTCTCAGTCAGCACCAGTCCATGCTCTGCACTGTCCTGGGTACCCCAGGGTATACAGGGGCAAAACCTCATCCCAGCTTTTGGTAGCTATTTGCCTTGTACTCTGCCTAAGTGACAGCCTTCAGCACCAGCCTGGACTCCTAAAGAAGAGCTAGAGAGCATAATCGGAAGATCCTGAGCTTTGGGGTCAGAAGCTGACCTCGATTCATGTTCCAGCAGTGTTACTTGACTGCTGTGACTCCTAGTATCACAGTCCGTAAAATGGGGATAAAATAGTTTCCACCTCATAGGATTGTGAAGACTGAGTGAGGTTATGTGGAGTGGGGGGAGTATGGGGAGTGGTCTTAACAGTGGCTCCAACTCTGGACAGGAGCACTGATTCTGCAACTAGCACTTGGCCTCCATAGCCTTCTGTTTAAGGACATGAGGCTCCCAGCATGGAGAACACTGAGCTTTTGGAGGGTAATCACCAGTGGAAGGGCAGTTAAATAGGTGTCCAGAGCCCGGGCTGCCTCTTACTTTGTGACTTTGATCAAGTCCCGTCTCCTTACTTTGCCTCAGTTTTCCCATCTGTACAGATAAAATGGATTCCAAAGCTCTTCTATTTTTTCAACCTGATGACCCCATTTTTTTCACTTTACAGGGTTGGGAGGTGTGGACAGGGACTTCCCCTTGTGTACTGGCACAGACAAGGAAGAGACTTGCCAACCTGTCAGAAGCAAAGCAACAGACCCAGATCTGCCTTTGTTACTGGCCTCTGCCTTGGGTCCTGGTAGCCAGGACTGAGGAATGAAAACACCTTATTTCATGCCTGGGTCAGAGCAGTCCCAGCACAAGCCATGCTCCCAGGCAGGACTATGTCTGGGGTCAGGCGATGAATCTTTTATTAAACCATCATGATCTTGCCTGTCATTCTAACTTTCACAAAAGCCAGTGTCACATTCACCATTTCATTTGCTCAAAAAAGCACTGACCGCGTGGCCCCTTAGTGTCTAAGTCCATCCAGGGCAGCACAATGTTTTGGCATCACAGTGAAATCGCTGAGCAGGAAAGGGAGCTCATGATGTGGGCATTGTACGTCAGGGCCGGGTGTGTGGCACGTCATGCAACTCCCCAAAGACTTGGCTTCCCTCCAGGCTGGCCCAGGCCCCAGATCCCAGGCCTCTGCCACCTGTCACTGCGGTTGGGAGCGGGTGGGTTGAGGGCTGACACACCCCGTCCACTGGCACAGGGAAATGAGAGCCGTGACAGAAGATCTGGCAGGGCCACAGGAGGGCAGGGTCTGGTCTGGAGAATCGGCAGAGATTGTGCCAGTCTGGGTGGTGTCCAGGGGAAGCAGATGACGGCTGCTCTGGGTCAGGAAGGAAGGAAGCAGAGGGAAGGAAAGAGAAGAAAGAGAGAGACGCAAGCAGGGAAAGAGGGAGAAAAGAATGACAAGAAAAAACTGAAGGGGTAGTGAAGCATCGTAGTTGTCAGATGCCAGAGCCAGTGGACCTAGATTTGAATCCCAGTCCTGTAATCTGATCCCAGGTGGGTCACTTAGGTTCTCTGAGCTTTAGTTTTGTCATCAGTAAAATGGGATCATGATTGTACCTCCCTCCTAGGTTGGAGGATTAAATTGGTTAATATTTGGAAAGTGCTGGAACAATGCCTGATACACAGGAAGGACTAAGTAAATGTTTGTTAAATAAAGAGAAGGGGGGTGTCATTCAAATGCCTTGGCAGTTGTATCAAGCTGTGCCATAGGAGGTGTGAGGATCCAATCTGGTTCGTGGCAATATTTTTGAGACTCATGGCCCTGCCAGATGGGAACTCAGAACAGAATTAAATAGTAACCACATTCATTGAATCCCATGAGGGGGTGGGGAGTGGCAGCCTCTGCAGACCTGAAAACTAGGAAATATGGAATTGACTTGGGGGCACGTGAACTGCAAAGCCACCCAATTTGCAGGTCATGGACCGGCATCTCCTTTGACAAAGCAGAGCCACCACCCACCCAGAGGGACCTTTGGCAAATGAGAAAGATGCCCCCCTCCTTCCAGCAGATGTAGCCCTGTGCCAGGACTCAAACCCTGTGCTTGGTGAGTGGGGCGAGGCCTGGATTTCTGCTCCCACTCAACCCCTCGACTGTGCTATACACAACCCGCACTACAGTCCCAGGGACAGAGGCGAGATTAAAGGTCAACATGGTCCTCAGGTTGGGGAAAAAATGACACTTGTTGTCTGCAGCTTCAGATCTCATTCCTCTGACCTAAATCTCTGGAGATATATATGCTCGGGCAGTTGAGAAGTTAATCCCAATTTCAGCCCAGAATTGAAGTAATCTGTATATAATATGTGGTATTTTAAGTATTTGAGGTATTTAAGAGAGTATGGCATGTAGAGCATCTAGCACATTAGACCTGTGCCTCCAGTTTGAAATGTGTAACTCAGAATTGACTTAGGATTGAGATTTTAAGTTTATTCAATAAACTATTTATTGAGTACCTGTCCACATGGTGCCTGAGATACACCAAACTGACAGTGATTCTTGCCCTCCTGAAGCTGACATTCTAGTGGACAGACACAGACACTAAACAATAAATATACTAAATAAGTACATTATGTAGTATGTTGGAAAGTGATGAGTGCTATAGAAAAAAGAAACAAATAGAGTAAAGGGGATGAGGCGGGCCAAGTCACAGTGTTTAGTAGGGTGCTTAGAGTAGACCTCACTGAGACGGCACAGTTTGAAGTAGAAAGAACTGAAGGCAGTGAGGAATGAGCCACATGGATCTCTTGGGGAAAAACATTCCATGCAGAAGGAATAGCCAGGGCAAAGTCCTCAAGGCAGGGTGCGCCTGGCAGGTTGAAAAAAGAATGATGAGGCCAACACCCGTGCTCATAGCAGCATTGTACACAGTACCCAAAAGGTGGGAAGAACCCAAGTGTCCATCAGTGGATAAATGGATAAACAAGAGGTGGTCTAGCCATACAATGGAATATTATTCAGTCATAAAAAGGGACGAATTTTTGACATATGCTATAACACGGATGGACCATATTCTTTGTGCTTAGTGAAGTAAGCCAGACACAGAAGGACAAATTCTGTATGATTCCATTTATATGAAGCCCCTAGATTAGGCAAGTTCACGGAGACAGAAAGTTGAATAGAGGTGACCAGGGGCTGGGCACAGGGAAGGAGGGGGTATTTCATGGGTGCAGAGTTTTTGGGGGGTGATGAAAAAGTTCTGGGAGTAGTTAGTGGTGCTAGTTACACTAAATTGTAAGTATATTTAATGCCACTGAATTGTACACTTAAAAAGGGTTAAAATGATAAATATAATGTATATGTTTACCATAATTTAAAAAACTAGAGGCCAATGTGGCTGGAACAGACGGAACGAGGGAGACAGTGATAGGACTTGGGTCCTAGAGCTCGAGGCGAGAGGGCAGGTCATGGTTATTATGGCGACTTCTGCCTTTACTCTGAGTGAGGTGGGGGAAAGAGTAGGGTTTGGAGCAGGAGAGGGACAGGATTTGCCTTTTGGCTTCTGTCCTGGGAAGAGAGGCAGAGGAAAGAAATGCCACGTGTGCTTGGCACATAGCAAACCCTTGATAAGTGTCAGTGTAAAGGATGCATGCTGAGAAATAGAGACACAGATGTAGAGAACAAACGTATGGACACCAAGGGGGGAAAGTGGTCGGGCAGGTGGTGGTGGTGGGATGAATTGGGAGAGTGGGATTGACATATATACACTAATATGTATAAAATAGATAACTAATACGAACCTGCTGTAAAAAAATAAATAAAATTCCAAAAAAAAAAGGATGCATGCTGAGTCTCTGGAAGGAAGCAACTTCTGGCAGTAGTTGCCTCTGGGGAGGGGCGCTGGGTTGGAGACCTTTTCACAGTGCATGCTCTTTGTAGGCTATGCGTGCAGGGTGAGCAGAGGGCTGCGAGGAGCCGAGACAGCCACCAGGGGGCGCCATACGGCCACCTCGAGCCGTGCAGACGGCCCAGGTTGCCAGCGTGGGCTGGTCCCCATCTTAGGCCTTCGGAGGCTACCCCCTGCTGCCCAGCAGAGGAGGGTGAGCACCCCAGTGGCCTGGTGCGGGAGAGTCAGTCCCCCTCCTGCTCCGCGACCAAGCCCGTGCACCGCTGAACGTGAGGCCCCTTTCTCTTTGCAGGGGGCTTGACTGAGCAGCTGACGACAGCATGGAGCTCAGACGGCACGTCGCACAGCGTGTTCTGGACCATCCCTGTGCCTTCACCAGAGCTCATGGGTTCTTTTCCCTCGGGGACCCCACCCCCAAATCTATTCTTTCTACATCCTGTCAATGGGAGTAAATGGCACCTCCGTTCAGCCAGGTGCTCCAGCCAAAAGCCTTGCAGTCGTCTTTGACCCCTCTTCTCTCACACTTCACTCGGAATCCATCAGCCAGTCCCGTGGACTTTTGCGCTGAAACGGATCTAGAATATGCCCAGTTCTCCCCACCTCGCTGCCACACCACCATCTCTGGCCTGGATGACTGCAGCGGCCTCCTCCCCGCCCCTCCTGCCTCTACTCAGCCCCAGGCACCCCTACAGCCTCTGCTCCCCTCGCAGACAGAGGCATCCAACTGAGGAGAGCTCTGGGAACCACTCACCTGTCCCTGGTGGGACTTAAAGAACTCTGATGCTTGTCCGGAACCCTCAGGTTGATCTGGAACGCATGCTGGACTCTGGGATTTTTAACACTTCCCATGTGACTCCAATGTTCAACCAAGACTGAGAATCACAGCTCAGGACCTCTGCCTCCCTCTCCCAGCCGCTGGGTGGGCTCATTCTAGGCACGAAGCATCCGTCTCACTTTCTTGAGTCACCTGTTACAGGCAGCAGCATTTCCAAGCTTCTGAGCTGTCCCTGTGCCTCCTGTACAATTTCACCCCTTTTACAAATCGCCTGTTATTTACCTTGAAGACAAGGTAAATAAATTTTATTTATTTATTTAAAAATTTAACCACATTTTAGGCAGATGTGAAATTATGAGTTGGAAGTACTAGTCTGTTTTCTTTAATACACATTTAAATAAAAGCTAAACTATTAAAACTTTGAGCCATATACCACCCCAAATCATTTTCTTCAGAGCCAGAGGCACACTCACCATACCAGGAAGGGAGCAGAGAGAGGACACCCAGGGCATGTGGGATCACGGAATAGAGGCTGCCTTCCAGGCTTGCACGGAGAGGGAGAGGAGGGGAGGGATAACTCCCAAGTCCAGGACAGCACAGGGATGTTGAAAATGCTTAAAATATCTCCAGAGGAACACACAAGAAACTAGTAAAAGTAGCTACTTCTGGAACTTCTGGACTTTTTTTTTTTTCACTTTTAAAAATAAATCTTTTTGTAGGGGATCCACACCACATGGCATGCCAGAACTTAGTTCCGCGACCAGGGACCGAACCTGTACCCTGCCCTGCAATGAAAGCCCGAAGTCTTAACCACTGGATCACCAGGGAAGCCCCAATAAATCATTATTTAAAAGATACAGAATAGGTTAACAGAAAGAAGTGTCCAAGATGGAGACGCCAGTGCCAGAGCCCTGACTTTGGCTGAGAATGTCCAGCCCTGTCCAGGCAGGAGAGGCACAGAATCAGGGTGGGGACGCCTGGTGTTCTAGTCCCCAGACACCCACTGCACTCTAGATGGGACATGTAGGCGTCCTCAGGCCTCAGCCAGGGCACGACTGTCCCCGCGAAGGAATGTGGGGAAGGAGCCAGAGTAAGGTCACCAGGTTGAGCAAACAAAAAGTACAGGACACCTACTTAAATTTGAATGTCAGAAAAACAATGAACAACTTTATAGTAGAAGTACGTTCTATGCAATATATCCCATGCATATGTCTATTAAAAATATAGGGACTTCCCTGGCGGTCCAGTGGTTAGGACTCTGGGCTTCCACTGCAGGGGGCACGAATTTGATCCCCGGTAGGGGAGCTAAGATCCCCCATGCCACACAGTGTGGCCAAAACAAACAAATAAAATAAAATGGCTCAAGAAGCTGAGTTAAAACAAATTATTCATTGTTTACCTGACTTTTAACTGGGTGTCCTGTACTTTCCCTGGAGGCAACTGGGAGAGGCATCCGACCACAACGCAGGTCTCACTCCCTTGGGAAGGAGAGGAAAAGAGGGCAGGTGGGTAATGCGGTTGGCTGATAATGGCCCCCCAAAATGCCCAGAACCTGTGACTGTTACCTTATGTGTCCAAAGGAATTTGCAGATAGGATTGAGTGGAGGATCTCAAGGTGGGAGATGATTCTGGATTATCCAGGTGGGCCCTAAATGTAATCACAAGGGTCCTTAGCAAAGAGAGGCAAGCGAGTCAAAAGAGGAAGTAAAAGGTGTGGCCACCAGGCCCTTGGGGTGTCCTGTCCCTTGGGAAGGGCCTGCTTCTCTCAGTCACTGGCTGGAAGCAGCCCATGAGAACCTGGTCTCCGAGGCAGTGTCTTGTGTCCTTCCTTCAGTGCAGGCAGCTGAGGCAGTCAGTGACACACCCCATCCTTGGAAACCTCAGGGGCGCATTTTTATGGCTACCATCTACCACAATCTCTTTTTCTCATCCTACCACAAAGAAGCCAACACACAGAGAAGTTAAGAAACTTGCCAAGGTCACACAGCCTTCAAGTGTTGTGACTGGGATTTGAACCTAAGTGGTCTGATTCTAGAGCCCTCACAACTTGAGTCCGATTCTAGAATGCTTCCTCCACATATCTTTGAGTAAAAGCTGCCTTGAACCACTTTGGGAATCAAGTAGAATGCATACTAGAAATAGGTTAATTTTTAAAATATTAGGAACTTCCCTGGTGGTGCAGTGGTTAAGAATCCGCCCGCCAACGCAGGAGACATGGGTTCAATCCCCGGTCCGGGAGGATCCCACATGCTGCAGAACAACTAAACCTGTGTGCCACAACTACTGAGGCCACATGACACAACTACTGAAGCCCATGCACCTAGAGCCCATGCTCCACAACAAGAGAAGCCACTGCAATGAGAAGCCCACGCACCACAACGAAGAGCAGCCCCTGCTTGACGCAACTAGAGATAGCCCGCGTGCAGCAACAAAGACCCAATGCAGCCAAAAATATAAATAAATAAATAAATTAATTAATTAATAATATTAGAGACTGATAATATCCAGTGTTGGAAATGGTGAAGGGAAATGAGTACTCTCAAATCTCCTGCACTCTTGTGGGAGTGTAAACTGTGTACAGCCTTTTGTAGAACAATTGGCAGGATTTACAAAAATCGTATCTGTCCATGACTTTTGTCCTTGAGATTTCCCTTCTAGGTGTTCTATCCCACAGAAACTCTCACGTCTGCACAAGGCTGCTCATCACGGCATGGTTTGTCATCAGGAAGCACTGAAAGTAACCTAGATATCCAGCAATAGGGGAGTGCGAAAATGAATGATGGCGCCTCCACACGTCAACCACTGCAGTGATTAAAAAGAACAGGGGATATCTCTAATGGCACAGTCATGTGGTGCTAAAAGCAGCTGAGGACGAGGAATAGAGTAGAGGGATGATACATTTATGCAAAATAAGAGGAGACAAGGTGTGAGAGTGCGTGTGTGTGTGTGTGAGCTCACATGTGATGTGTGCCAATATGCAAATGCAGGGGCTACTAAGGCTAGGATTTGTGTTTCTTTCCAGAGACTCAGTGGGTATCCTTTCTTCTTTTTTTTTCAGCAGTTTATTTATTTTATTTTTAAATTAACTTCTTTATTTTATTTATTTATTTTTGGCTGCATTCCGTCTTTGTTGCTGCACACGGGCTTTTCTCTAGTTGTGGCGAGCAGGGGCTACTCTTCTTTGCGGTGCGTGGGCTTCTCATTGCAGTGGGTTCTCTTGTTGCGGAGCATGGGCTCTAGGCGCACGGACTTCCATAGTTGTGGCACGTGGGCTCAGGAGTTGTGGCTCGCGTGCTCTAGAGCACAGGCTCAGTAGTTGTGGCACACAGACTTAGTTGCTCTGCGGCATGTGGGATCTTCCTGGACCAGGGCTCGAACCCATGTACCCTGCATTGGCAGGCAGATTCTTAACCACTGAGCCACTAGGGAAGCCCTAATTAGCATCTTTATTGAAGTATAATTGCTTTACAATGTTGCGTTAGTTTCTGTTGTATAACGAAGTGAACCAGCTATATGTATACATATCGAGCATCCTTTCAGCTGACACTTACCGAGGGTTTATTATATGCCCAGCACGTTCGGCATTTTTGCCCCCGGGAGGGAAGTCACAGCCGGCAATGAGCACATCCCTCTGGGGCACATCCTGTCCCAGATGGCGCATTGGTCACAGGCCCTGGAAGTGCGGCCCCTCCCCCTTGGCCTACCAGCCTCAGGCCCAGAGTTTCTGGCTCCTCCTGTGCCTTTTACCTTCTCTGATTTCTGATGCTTTCTTTGATCTCTGGGGCCTTGCGGGCTTTGGAGAGGCTGTCCCTCCCAGGGTAGCCAATTCCTAGAGATAGTAAAGGATTACCTGGGAGAATGACTTTTAGATGCAAACTAACCCATCCAGAGATGACACCCCCATCACCTCCTTTCTGGAGCTCTTATACCCTGAACCACTACCGCCCCCCAGCCCCCGTGCCCTAAGCACCCCAGGGCCAGGCACCAGACAGCTAGGGATAGCCCCTCCTCCCCAGAGCCCACTGGAATTATTCAAACCCACTTACGCTGCCTCGCCCGTTCCTTCCTACAGAAACCACAGTAAAGGCTCTTGCCCACATTTTCCCTCTTTCTGCCTTCCAGCAAGCCTGGTGCTTCCTACTGGGTCCCCACCTGCAATGGAGTGGTGAGTCCCCTCCACTCAGGAGCTGTGGGAAACAAACTGTCTTCTTTCTTCCTTTCTCCCTTCCTTTCTCCCTCCCTTCTTCCCTCCCTCCCTCTCTCTCTCTCTCTTTCTTTCTTTCCTTCTTCCTTTCTTTTTTTTCTTATTTCCCCAACCAGGGATTGAACCCAAGCCCTCGGCAGTGAAATCACCGTATCCTATCCTAAGCACTGGACCACGGGGAATTCCCAAACTCTCTTTTTAATGGCTGTGGTCTCCTGGCCCGTGGGCCTCACCACACCTGAATAATAACAAAATCTATGTTTAAAAACCTTCCCCCAGGTCTTCCCTGGTGGCACAGTGGTTGAGAGTCCACCTGCCTATGCAGGGGACACGGGTTTGTGCCCCGGTCCGGGAAGATCCCACATGCCGCTGATCGGCTGGGCCCGTGAGCCATGGCCGCTGAGCCTGCGCGTCCGTAGCCTGTGCTCCGCAACGGGAGAGGCCACAACAGTGAGAGGCCCGTGTACCGCAAACAAACAAACAAACAAACAAACAAAACCAAAAAACCTTCCCCCACCTCCCTACCTGAAAGGCCACCCCTCGGTGTGCTCTGCAGTGACTTCCAGATACTCCAGATCCCTCCAGGCTTGTAGTCCGTCTGGAGATATTACCCGTGAAATGGTGGCACCTGTGAGCAGTCTGGGAGGATTACCATGAAGCAATGGCCACAGGGTCACACACCCTCCTCATTACCTCCCTAGGCCCCTCCACTTCCTGGCAGCAATGCCCTGGGCCAGCTACCTCCAAACTGTGAACTGTGATCACCTCTTCAGAGGGATGCAGGGAGGTGGGGAGTTATAAAATGAGACTCTAATTTTTGCTCTGCAGATCTGTATGTACCTGAATTTTTAAACAATAATGTAATAATTTATGCCAACTGAAGAATGTTGCTTGCCATCCGGCTCTACAAGGATTAGGTCACTAGCCACTACAGTCCCTGACCTTCAACACACCCTGAAAGGAGTTCAGGGTGGAGATCAGGAATGAGGCTCTCTGTGCTCTGGGAAAACTGGCAGAACAGGCCTTCAGATAGCTGGATATTTTCAGGAGAAAATTTTATGAACCTAAACTCTTGCATCTTCCCACACTTTGAGAAAGCACTAAAACCATTAACTAAGCTATCTGTTCCTGGTACTGAGATGTGTGCTCGGTTGCCTGTACCCACTTCGCCAAAATCACATATATACTGGCCTCCCCACTTACCTCTTCAGGACAGTTCCTCAGCCTGAGAGTCTGTCTCCTGGGCTGTAGTCCTCGGAGAGGCACTGAACAAACTCGACTCACAGCTTTTACATTGTGTAGTTTTTTTTTTTAATGTCGACATTTGTTACTTGAGTAAATTTTAAAAATTAAAAATGATGGTAGGTTTGGGGAAAGAAAGAAAGAGGCACCTTAACTCAACAGCCACTTGTTTTGCCCGGGTGGTGGGGAGGCATTGGAGGGGGCAAGCTCTGTCTTTGCTGCTTGCCACTGTTTGTCTGTTTTTTTTTAATTTATTTATTTATTTATTTATTTATTTTTGGCTGTGTTGGGTCTTCGTTTCTGTGCACGGGCTTTCTCTAGTTGCGGCGAGCGGGGGCCACTCTTTTTTTTTAAATTAATTAATTTATTTATTTTTGGCTGTGTTGGGTCTTCGTTTCTGTGCGAGGGCTTTCTCTAGTTGCGGCAAGCGGGGGCCACTCTTCATCGCGGTGCGTGGGCCTCTCACTGTCACTGCCTCTCTTGTTGCGGAGCACAGACTCCAGACGCGCAGGCTCAGTAGTTGTGGCACACGGGCCCAGCCGCTCCGCAGCATATGGGATCTTCCCGGACCAGGGCTCAAACCTGTGTCCCCTGCATTAGCAGGCAGATTCTCAACCACTGTGCCACCAGGGAAGCCCTTGTCATTGGTTGTGAAGCTTTGCTCTAACAGGATCCCCAGCCTTGTGCGAGGAAAGGGGCCTTTTTCTCAGACCTGTTGGCACTAGCTGCCTAGATGCCAGCATCTCCCCCACTGCTCTCGGCTCCTGGGCAGCTTCCTCCTCCTCCTCTTCCTCCTTCCAGCTTCAGAAGCCTGTCATCAAAGGACAACTACGGGGGGCTTCCCTGGTGGCGCAGTGGTTAAGAATCCACCTGCCAATGCAGGAGACATGGGTTCGAGACCTGGTCCGGGAAGATCCCACATGCCGCGGAGCAACTAAGCCCGTGCGCCACAACTACTGAGCCTGCGGTCTAGAGCCCGCGAGCCACAACTACTGAGCCCGCATGCTGCAACTACTGAAGCCCGCGCGCCTAGAACCCGTGCTCCACAACAAGAGAAGCTACCACAATGAGAAACCCGTGCACCGCAACGAAGAGTAGCCCCCGCTTGCCGCAACTAGAGAAAGCCCACGCGCAGCAGCAATGACCCAACACAGCCAAAAATAAATAAAAATAAAATAAATAAATTTATATAAAAAATAATAAAAGGACAACTACGGGGCTCATTTGTCTCTGCCTCGGGCCTTGCCCTCCTCATCCTAAATCTCCAGAGGCAGGATGCTTCCTTCGACAGCTGCCCCCATGCAAAAGAAACACTCAAGGGTCTATCCAGGAAGCGAGCCCCCAATTGTACAGTTAGTTCACCTGGGTTCAAATACAGGTTTTGTCACAAAATTGCTGTGTGACCTTACACACGTTGTTTAATCTCTCTGAGCCTCGGTTTCTTCATACGTAAAATGAGAATAAAATAATATCTACATCGTAAAGTTGTTGGCAGAGTGAATAGATCTGAGACACTTAACATAATGTGCAGAGTAAATGTTCATTTGCTTTTTTTTTTGGTACATTCATATGTGTGTATGTATATATGTATGTATTTATGTTTTTGGCAGCGCCGTGCGGCATGCAGGATCTTCGTTCCGTGGCCAGGGATCGAACCCCTGCCCCCTGCAGTGGAAGCCCAGAGTTTTCACCACTGGACCGCTAGGGAAGTCTCAGATGTTCATTTTCAATCGTCAAATTTTATTATTAATCTCCCCCTTCACTCATCTTATAAACAAATAAAACATTTATTGAGTGCTCACTGTGTGCCTGGCCCTTTGCTAGTTTCCAGAGCTGTAACACAGAGATAAAACTACTTGTTCCTTATATATCACAGGCTGGTTTGGAGCCAGTGACAGCAAGAAAGAGTTGGGTTAGGGCTTCCCTGGTGGCGCAGTGGTTAAGAATCTGCATGCCAATGCAGGGGACACAGGTTCGAGCCCTGGTCTGGGAAGATCCCACATGCCACGGAGTACCTAAGTCCGTGTGCCACAACTACTGAAGCCTGTGTGCCTAGAGCCCGTGCTCCGCAACAAGAGAACCCACTGCAATGAGAAGCCCGCACACTGCAACGAAGAGTAGCCCCCGCTCGCCACAACTAGAGAAAGCCTGTGTGCTCAACGAAGACCCAACGCAGCCAAAAATAAAAAAAAATAAAATAATTAAAAAAAAAAAAGAAAGAGTTGGGTTAGACACCAAGAAGAACTTGAGGTTAGCAGATTCCTGAAGTGGAGGAAGGAGATTAGATTGAGGGAAATGACTCTTCTGTTGGGAGAAGAACCTGGTGCAGAAAACACCTGGTCTGCTGAGACCTTCCCAGCTTTCTGAACCACACTGGTGGGGTGTTGGGCAAGAGAAGAGGAGAAAAGAAGTATTTTTCCAGACAACATTTGGTGTGTCTGAGAGGATCCACGTGAAATTGACAACATTTTCCTGAAGAGGCAGCTGACCGGTGGTTTGATTCTCAAGCTCAGCAGGTCCCAGCCTGGCAGGATTAGGATGGAAGAGAAGCTGATGAGAAATAAATGAGACAGGTGCCGAAATTTCTTCTTTGCCAATAAAAGAAAGTTACAATTTGAAATTGGTTGACGGTGTTCAGGAAGTGGAGGAAGGGGACGTGATGGGGAAAATTCTCATCCCTAACAATTCCATGAGCTGGTGGCACCCTGGGGAGATGACCGCTCGGCCTGGGCCTCCCCCTCTTGCAGCAGGTGCTGGAGTCGGGACCATGTCATGAGGCACTTCAAACACCGAAATATAACAGGTTGCAGAGGCCTGGATTAGACTGGTGGTTCTCAAACCTGAGCGTCAGAATTCCCTGGAGGGCTTTTTACAACATAGATTGCTGGGCCCCGCTCCCAGTTTTGATTCAGAAGGTCTGACATGGGGCCTGAGATGTCACATTTCTCACAAGTTTCCAGATGATGCTGGTCCACACTTTGAGATGCACTGTTCTAGATGGACCCCAGGATCCTGGGGCCAGGTCTATCTAACTCTGGCAGGTGGGATCCCAGAAGAGTTGTGTGATGCAACATGGGAGGAGGTCACAGAAGGCTTCCTGGAGGAGGAGGTGCCTGAGTTGAGTCTGAAGTTGGGATTTTCCAACTTCAAAAAGAGAGGCAGGAAGAAATCATTTGGTCTGTACAGTGTGATTGGATGAGGTGGGTGGTAGGTGCTGAGACAGGAGCAATGGGCAGGGTCCGGCTTACAAAGAGCCTTGAACGGCAGGCCGAGGAACTGGCCTGTGTCCTGAGGGGCGGGGTTAGCATTGCTAAGGGATGTCAGCAGGAGAGAAACGTGAACAGAGCTGACTTGTGAAATGAGTTGTCTGCAGGGTAGGGGAGTAGGGGTTCAGGTATGATTATTCATCCCCTTCTTACAGATGAGGACACTGGGGTAGAGAGAGTAGAAATGATTTGCCTAACACCATGGCTGGAAAGTGGCAGAACCAGGAGCCACGACGTTTGCCTGACATCAAGTCTGCCCCCCGCTTCAAGGGTTTGGAGCAGAGACACGGGGTCTGAATCCTGGCTCTGCCCCACTCACTGCAGCCTCATGTTCTGATTCACCCTCTCTTGGCCACCAGGAGGACCAATTAGTCAAGAACTAGTATATTATAAAGGCGGCTTCCGTGCTGCAGCTGTGGCAGCTTAGAAAGTGGGCTGGAGAATCATGGTGGGGGAGGAACAGTGCTGGTCCAGAGGGCCGAAGCCACTGCTTTGTGCTGACAATAATGTCCTCAGAAATGCGATGTTCCCTGAGTCATCAGGCCCAGACACAAAGGGACTGCAGGCCCTGCCCACCCTGCTGTCAGAGCTGCTGCTTCCTTCTGCTCTAACGAGGGGCGTGCTCCGCAGAGGCCACGGCAGCCCCCCTTGTTGGCTCTGCTCTCAGCAGGCGCTAATGAGGCATTTGGAGAGCTCTGAGGTCACAGGGACTGAGGCCTTGGGGGAGGGATGATAAAGGCGGGGGACTCATCCTGGCTAGCTCGGGCATCCTGACCCCACAGAGGCAATCACACGGCGCAATCCCGACGGACTTTACAAAGGCGAGACGTGCACATTTATCATAATATCCCCACCCCAGCAGGCAGACCCATGCTCCTTTTATTCCCAAACCAACGGTTCTTGACCTTCCTGGATTGCAGACCCCTTTGAGAATTATATGAAAGCTCAAAACTCTTCCCCCAACCAAAACAAATACAAACTAATAAAGTGGTAATACCAAGAGCTGGCATTTGTGAATAATCTACTATGTGTCAGGCCCTAAATTAAATGATTTACATGCCTCATCTCATTAAATCTTCACGACTCCCTAGGTTTTGCCGTCTCCACTTGGTAGTGGGGGACTGAGACACAGAGAGGTTGTTAGCCATCGGAAGCCACACAGCTGGTTAGTGGTTGAGGTCGGACTCAGAACCAGGTCTGCTGGATTCCAAAGCCTGGCTTTTAACCAGCTCATTCTACCACATAAACACATAAACACGAGCATAAATTTGGAGGCAATTTCCTCCTACCGCAGAGGAAACGAGAAGCATCTTTCCTGAGTCCTAGGGACACAATTCTTCACCCCCCCTCAAAGATCTCACACTTCAATGTGGAATAGACATGCTCCCTGGTGGTCAGTGGTGTGAAGTGGGAGCTGGAAGCATAGAGGAGGGTCATCCAACCCAACCAGGGGTGTTAGGAACATCCCAGAGGCAGTAGTGTCATTGAGTCGCTGGATACTAAAGGATGAGTAGGCAAGGGCATTCCCAGCAGACAGAATGATGGGGGCAAAGATTTAGAGGCAGGAAAGAGTGTGGCATGTTTGGGGACAGGGCACAGCTAAGACAAGCGACAGCAAAGGGTGGGGGAGCACGAGAGCTGGGACGTGGCAGATGATGAAGCTAAAATGTCAGGTTCTATAGCAGTTAGGATGCTTTGGGCCACAAGTAAGAGAAGCCCCAAGTAGAAGTGGTTTAAACAATGAGTCAGTTTTATTATCCCACATAACAAGATGTTCGGAGATGTGGTGCCTCCAGGGTTGGTTGATTCTACGTGACTCAATGACATTGTCAGGGACTCAGATATACCCATCTTTCCTCTCTGCCATTCCCGGTGGGTTGACTTCTATCTCAGGCTTTGCCCTCATGGTCATGAAACGGCTGCCAGAGTTCCAGATATCACTTGAGAACATTATGACATTAAGCAGAAGAAGAGGGCTTATTTTTTCCCATGGTGCATCTGTTTCATCAGCAACAAACCTTTTTCCAAGGACCCCATTTTTGCCCCACTGACGTCTCATATTTCACTAAGTGACACAAACACCCCTAAACAGATCACTGGCAAGAGAATGGAATTTTCACGATTGGCTTAGACCAATGAAGAGTCACCTCTTTGGAGACATGTGGCTGCTTGACACCTGAACAAGACCAGGAAGAAATGGGGGAAATGTCTGTTGAGAAGGCAATTAACAGTGTCTGCCACTCGTTCTGGACATAAATGACTTTTTAAAAAGTATATTTATTTATTTATTTATTTGGCTGCATCGGGTCTTATTTGCAGCAGGCAGGCTCCTTAATTACAGCACGTGGGCTCCTTAGTTGTGGCATGCAAACTCTTAGTTGCAGCATGCATGTGGAATCTAGTCCCCTGACCAGTAATCGAACCCAGGCCCCCTGCATTTGGGGTCTTAGCCACAGCGCCACAGGGAAGTCCCATGAATGACTTCTATTATGAAGGAAATGAAGACTCATCAGAGTTTTTAAGCAGGGAAATATAATGAAGTCCATGTTTTTAAAAGATCACCCTGCTGGCCAAAAAGAAGGATATTCAGCTGTCAGAAGAGATGAAGAAATAGAGACAGCAACAGACCAGGTAAGGGAGGAGAAGAACAGCCCTAGGTTTAGGGCAGGGGTAGTGGGATTGAAGAAAAAGATGCATTTCTAAGAGGTTTAGCAATCATATTTTTAATTTCCGAGTTTTTTCTCATTCCCTGACTGATCCGTTTCTGTATCATCTTGTACTCGTTTTATGGATGCTGTATTTTATTTTATTTATTTATTTTTTTGGCCATGCCACTCGGCTTGCGGGATCTTAGTTCCCCAACCAGGGATTGAACCTTGGCCACGGCGGTGAAAGCGCCAAGTCCTAACCACCGGACCACCAGGGAATTCCCTGCATGCTGTATTTTGTCTTATTTCTCCTTTTCTGTTTTCAGAATTATCTGTTTCCTCTGGGGTCATTTTTTTCTGTTTCTCTTAGTCTCTTGTTTAGCTTGCACATTTTCCTGAAATGTTAGATCAGGGGTCCCCCCAACTCCGGCCCGCAGACTCCTCAGCCTATTAGGAACGGGGCCGCACAGCAGTAGGTGAGCGGCGGGCGAGTGAGCAAGTGAAGCTTCGTGTGCTGCTTTCCCATCGCTCCCATCGTACTACCGCCTGAATCACCCCACCCCAGGCCCCACACCCGCCATCCATGGAAAAATTGTCTTCCACGAAACCGGTGCCTGGTGCCAAAAAGATTGGGGACCGCTGGTTTAGAACATTCTTGATTATTCATTCAGGAAGGAGAGGAGCTAATTGTGCATCAACTGTCCATCTTCAGCCAGAAATCTCCCAAGATCTTTAAAATATAGAATCGCCAGGAATTACTGGGTTCAAGGGAAGCACAGACATCCAACCTCTGAAGAGCTGCATCCAGGCTGTCTTTAAAACTGTGTTCAAAGAGGGTGACATTTATAGATTATGTTAAACTTGTTGTGTTATATTTGAAACACAAATGACTTGAGAAAAAACGGAATTTATTGGCTCATGTAAGCGAAAAGGCCAAGGGGGTAAGGTATGGCTGGATCCGAGTCTCAAAGTCACCAGACATCTGTCTGTCTCTCCAGTGCTTGACTGTTTTCTGAGTGGTGAAGATTCTCAGCCAGTTTCTTGCTTTGCCCTGGCCAGGTGGCCTGCTGCAGCCCCAGGCTAACATCCTACCAGTTTAGCAAGCTGTGAGGGGAAAGAGAGCCTCTGGACCAAAGTTCCCACAGAAGCCCTGAAGCCTGCTCTCATCGGCCTGGTGTGGCCCATCCCTGAGCCGGTCACTGTTGGGGCAGTGAGGAGGTGGGGCCTGGGGCTGGCTCAGAATTGGGGAGTCAGGAGCACCCCCCTGCCCCCTTGGCTGTGTGATCCAGGCAAAGCGCTGTATCTCTTTGTGCAGAAATGTCCTTATCATGGGGAACTTAGGATGATGCCATTGAAAACAGTAAGCCCTGAGCTCCATGCTGACGCCCCCTGCCAGGGTGAGCAATGCTGCCCAGAGGTAGGGTGCAGAGCCATGGCCAAGAGCTCAGACCTGGAGCCTGGAGACCTAGGTTGGCAGCTGGGCTCTACCCTGTCTTGGTTGTGGCCTTGGGGCAAGAGATTTAACTGCTCTGTGCCTCAGTTTCCCCATGTGGATAATTGTAATAGTTACCTTCCGGGTGTGAAGACTAAGTAGGTCAAAATACATAAAGCCCTTAGAACAGTGTCTAACGCACAAGAGTGCTAAGTCCAGCTCTTCTTTTTTATTTTTTATTTTTTTGCGGTACGTGGGCCTCTCACTGTTGTGACCTCTCCCGTTGCAGAGCACAGGCTCTGGACATGCAGGCTCAGCAGCCATGGCTCACGGGCCCAGCCGCTCCGCGGCATGTGGGATCTTCCCAAACCGGGGCACGAACCCATGTCCCCTTCATCGGCAGGCGGACTCTCAACCACTGCGCCACCAGGGAAGCCCCCAGCTCTTCTTAAGATAGTATGTGTGTATCAGTGTGTCTCAATCTCATTGCTCTCAGCAACCCTTCATGCACTTAAAACTTATTGACACCCCCCCAAAGAATTTTGCTTATATCTATTGATATTTCCCATATTAGAAATTAAAATGAGAATTTTTTAACATTTGTTTGTTTTAAAATAACTGGTAAATCCATGACGTGTTAACATAACTAAAATGTTTTCATGGAAAACATAGTTTTGTGAGAAAAGTGGCATTGGTTTACATTTTTACAAATTTTTTAATTGTCTGACTTAATAGAAGACAACTGGATTCTCTTATCTGCTTCTGCATTTACTCAACAGATTAAATTTTGGTTGAAGCATATGAAAGCCTCACACAGATACGTAGTTAGGAAAGTGAAAACCTCGTGGTTCCCCTGAAAGGGTTTTAGGACCTGACGGGTCATCAGAGCAGTGTCGCATGAGAGCCCGCATTCTATCCATCGCTGTTCAGCTTGGAAGCAGACTGGCTGGGTGTAAATCTCAGATGTGGGGCAAGTGGCCTAGCCTCTCTGTGCCTCTGTTTTCTCCTTGAGAGGGCTGAATGCCCTGCTTCCTGTGGAGTGGTTAGAGCAGTGCCTGACACATAGTAAGTGCTCAATAAACACTGACCGTTACGATTATTAGCTCAGAGCCTGGCACTAGCAGGGGCTCCCTTTTCTTCCTAGGTTGGGCATCTCCTCAGAGATAATGTTCAACCTCCCAAGGATGGCCTGGGGTTCCATGTCCTCCAGGGTTGCCCTGAGATGCCACACTCCTCCCAGGGGGCACCGGACTGAGCCTGACATGTGCCCTGTGCCACCTCTCTGGCCATAGGCCTAAAGCGGCCACCACCCCCGACACGGGCCTGTCAGCCTGTGGCACGTCAAGCAGGGTGTACCTGCGTCGGTGCCGGGAAGCTCTCCCCCTCAGCAGCTGGCGATTAGGAAGTCACTCCCCACAATGGACAGGGTCTAATCAGCCTGCCGATAATCACCAGGCCTAGAACGTGGCCGCGATTCAGGAAAGATGATCCCCAAAGACTAGAGCCACTTAAATTCTGGCATTGACCACAGGTCCCCTTGGTAACCCATAACTCTCAGCACAGTTTAGCCCCTGAGCTAATTGATGTTCTCCAAGGCAGTTAGCTCATACCCGGGCGATTGAAATGGGCTCTAATTGCCAACATCCTTCAGGTAAGAAGCCCCACATGTTCCACCACCCAAGAGGCCTGAGCAGGAACTGAGTCTGTCAGCAAACCAGTCCTCTGACTGCATCTAATTAATCAAAATAAGGTTCACAGAGAGAATTAATTAAAGAACATATCAGAGGAAGTCGTGACATCGGGATGGTTCACAGCAAAGCAGGACAGGAGGCTTCACTGAATTTGTGAGAGGCAGCTCCTTGAAAGAATGTTCCCCGGCTTTTAAAGCTGCCTGAGCGAGGGACGGCAGGGGTAGAGAAAAGACCACTGGCCTTGGAGTCTACAGAACTGGGGTGAGCCTGGTGGGCCCACCCACGTGAGATGTGTGGCCTTGGGCGAGTTGCCTCACCTCTCCAAACCAGGCATCTCTCACCCATAAAGTAGGGGTGTAAATCGTGAGTGGAAAGTCCCTGCACAAAGGAGGCTCTTGGTGGCACAGTGTAGAGGTAAAAACTGGCACCTGCAGAGGGCTGTTAGATGTCCTTTAAGGCATTTTAAAAGGCAGAGTAATTGGGCAGATGTTACACTGGGTCACAACATAAGCTCTCAGCTCCGGGGCCATCCTTGAGGCCAGGCTCACAGGTTTGTAGTGACTGCGTAGCACCCTGCAACATTTGGGTTTGCCTCTCCAGCTCCCGCTCAGGCAGGCCTGATCTCAACTCCCATCTCCACCTTCATTCACACATTCGACAAATGTTTGCTGAGCACATGCCCTGTGCCGGCACTGTCCTCGGTGCTGGGGGTACAGGAGTGGTCCCTGCTTCGTGGAGCGCAGAGTTTGGTGAAGGAGGAGGCATTTATGAAAAAACCGCCCAAGAAGACTGGCAGACGCTGCTGGTCCCTGACTCCATCCCCTCAGCGCTCACCTTTGCGGTACCCACAAGAGCATCCTAAGATTCTTCACCTAAGGGCCTCTAGTGGTCAGTGCTTGGGGCAAGCTGGAAGTGCCAGGGAGTTAACATCCCTAGGAGCAGCCCTCAATCCCTGATCAATGGGAATCAGAAGAAAATCTCCAGCTTCCTCATCCTGTCAAGTGGGAGACTGAGGCCTCTTCTACAGTTTCTCAAGGAAACCCTGCTCACTAATGCATCTACACTCACTTCCTTCCCTTTCCCGAATCCCTCCCCCACTCCGAGACCATTGCTTCCTGGGATCCCCCTCCAAGTAAACCACTGGCACTCAAGTCCTCGTCTTGGGCTCTGGTACTGGGGGAACCAGCCTAAGACAGATATAATTACAAACTGTGACAGCTGCAAGGAAGAAGCGAGACGCAGTGCCACATCCCCACAAAGTGCTGTCTGAAATGACAGCTGAGGAGGAGGAGTTACCTAGTGTGAATCATCAGGAGTCAGCAGAGCAAACAGATACCGCTCGCTCTAGGGAAGTTAAGTGGAAAAGTTAATTTAACATAACAGAGCTGGCGTTCAGCTAGTTGCACTGCTGTGGCCTCACAGGTTTGTCAGAATCCGTCCATTCTGATTGGACATGCGCCCTGATTGGCTGATGCCTGTCTTGTACCAGTTGTTGAATATCTTGCTCTTGGAATAAAGTGCTTACGAAATTGTCAGAGCTTGGGGAGCAGTTCTGCAGAAAAATACTACAGAAGTGCCCTGCCAGGGAAGCTGTTTCCCAGTTTTCTAATCAGGAAACTGGGAAATGAGGAGGCTGCCATTGGAATCATCAAGTTAAGAAACCACTACTTGGGGGCTTCCATCGTGGTCCAGTGGTTAAGAAACCACCTTCCAATGCAGGGGATGCAGGTTCGATCCCTTGTCGGGGATCCCACATGCTAGGGGCAGCTAAGCCCGTGAGCCGCAACTAGAGAGCCAGTGCGTTGCAATGAAGATCCCCGCGTGCCGCAGCTAAGACCTGACACAGCCAAGTAAATAATTAATTTTTTTAAAAAAAGAACCCACTACTTGGAATACTATTCAGCAATCAAAAAGAACAAAGTAACAAAACATGTTACATCATGGATGAACTTCAAAAACATTACACCAATTGGCAAAAGCCGGGCATAAGAGACCATGTATTATAGATTCTGTTCGTATAAAATATCCAGGAAAGGGAAATTGATAGAGAGAAGGTATATTAGTAGTTGCCTGGGGCTGAGAGTGGGGAGAGAGATTAATTGTAAATGGACACAGGGATTTTACTGGGAGTCTGAAAATGTTCTAAAACTGATTTATGCTGATGGTTGTACCACTAGGTAAATTTACCAAAAATCATTGAATTGTATTCCTGCAATGAATAAATCTTATGATATGTAAAATATATCCCCAAAAACGTTGTTTAAAAGAGAAAATAACATACTACCATAGCTATGAAGCTGACCAGGAAGCCACTATCAACAACTGTCTCTAGATACTTAAGAGCTGGAGTTTAGACAGCAGGAAGCTGCTGCAGAAACAAACCATTATCACCTTGCTTTCCAGCAGGAATCGTCAAAGTGGCCTTCCCAATCTCACACAAGACCTTACTGTGCTTCCAAAACTCTAGCTGCAAGGGAGCCTTGGAAATGCAGTTTTTGCTTTCCAACCTCCACAGTTCAGGAAGCACCCTAGGAGGTGACCCAGGGAATGTGAGGAGTAGGAGAAAAGGAGGCTCCAGACAGAGGGAACAACATGGACAAAGGCCCTGATGTGTGTTCAGGAAACAGAATGGGCAGGCCATGGTAAGGAGTTTGGATTTTATTCTAGGTGAGATGGAAGCTGCTGAGAGGTCTCAAGCAGGGTGGTTGCCATGGACAGATCCGCTTCCCTCTGGCTGCTACGTGGAAAATGGGCTTGGGGGCAAGGGTGGAAGCCAGAGGCCAGCAAATGATGGTGGCCAGGATCCAGGTGGTGGCAGAGGAACTGGGAGAAAATGTGTGGACCTGAGATATATCCAGGAGGTAAAATTTATAGGACACGGTAAAAATTGGATGCTAGGGGAGGAGAGGCATAGAGACGACCCCCAAGTTTCAGACTTATGAGCTGAGAAAAGTCACCTTACTTCTCTCTTAGTTTCCTTTTCTCTGAACTGGAGTTGACTATGATGAGTGATTAATTCATTCAACAGATATTTACAAATTACCTACTATGTGCTGGGCAGTGGGATAAAAGTGCTTTTCCTGATGTCTGGCCCCAGAGTAAGTGCTTAGGAAAATGTTCCTTTTTCTTTCATCCTTCAGAGCTCACCTCAAGTGCCCCTTCCCCCTGGAAGGCTTCCCTGATTCCACCCCAAACTGCACTGCTTTCTCACACTTCTAAGGGATGGCAATCAGGGCTAGAAGATAGGGTGAAGGAGGAAAGGAATGGGCCAAAACACCCCAGATTTCCAGTGTTAACAACTCTAAGAACACTGATTTCTTCCCACGGAGCCTTTGTTCATGCTTTTCCTTCTCTCTGAAATATCGTATCTCTTATTTATCCTTTGACTCAGCTTGGATGTTTCCTCCTCCAGGAAGCCTGCTTTGCCCAGCCAGACCAATTTGTTTTGCCATCTGTGTCTACCTTGCATGCTTTGCTAACTACGAAGTGGTCGTCTGTCTCCCCACTGGATGGGGAGCCCCTTAAGGGCTGGGAGTCACTCTAGCAAACTAAAATGGAAGTGACCTGAAGTTTTCAACATCCATTCAACAAATATATATTGAGCACCGACTTCATGCCAGGCCCTTATTTAGGCAGCTTTGATAAAAGTAGACACATATGAGAATGGAAAGATGGGAAGGATTTCAGTGAAGAGAGAACAAGGTGGGGGGCATCTGTGTTAGTCAGAATTGACTAAGTTTTGCTGTGGTAACAAAGAAACCCTGACATCTCAGTGACTTAATACAACACAAGTTTATTTCTTCCATGTGAGAAGTCTGATCTAACTTCCATCTGGTGACGCCAGGGCTCAGCATCCCTCCCTCACATGCTCTGCTCTCTCAACCGGTAGCCTCCCAGGCTTCCTTGGCAGGAATAAAAGGGTTAAGGGGCTCTAACTGCCACAGCCCCAGATTGACACTCCAGCTCACAGCCCATTGGCCAGGACTAGTCATATGACTCCATGCCAACTGCAAGGGAGGCTGGGAAATGTAAGGAAGCACATGCAGCATCTCTGCCACAGCATCCTAGGCCAAGCAAAAGGCATGTGTGTGAGAGGGGGAAGGACAGAGGTATTTGGGGAGCAGCATGCAGACTTTCTTAAGGATAAAGCCCCAGTGCCTGAGAAGAACTCGCAATAAAGCCCCCGTGTCTGGGTTTTTACTTTTTTTCTTTTTTGTGTATGTGATTGGAGAATGAATGAAGGAAGGAACAAGTGTGTCTGCAAGGCTCAGTTTTGAGTCCCTTCTGGTCTTGGAGCATTAGAGCTAAAGATACCATTTATAAGGGTTTACTTGGTGCTAGGCACTATGCTTGGAGCTGGACACCTATTGCTCCACCTCATTTACTCCTTTGAACAACTCTGAGAAAGGTATAGGGATTACTGTGCCCATTTTACAGATGGGAAGACTGAGGCTCAAATTGGTTTAATCATTTGTCCAGAACTGAAGCCAATGCCCAGACCCTTTCCACCATGCTGCACTGGTCTGATCACTCTCAGGGGCAGAGGGGAAATGTTAAATGGCTGGGGGAGTGGGCTTCTCACTCTTCAAATTGTCCCATATCTGAGGAGGTAACAACAGCAGCCACACCAAGCAAGTTTGGAAGGAGGAGAGGGTAGGGTGTATTCTTGGGCAAGCACTTCACTTCTCCACACTCAACTGCAACTCAACTTCAGAAGGACATGACAGCCTTTTGGGGTGGCCATGGGATTGGATGAGAAAGTGTCTGTAAGCACTGAGCGTTCAGGAAGTGTTCTGTCAGTGGCCCCTGTTACCTGTATTGGAGCGTCTGCCTTCAGGGGGAGTCTGTGAGCAGAGGGTTTCCTGCTAGGGCCCTGATTGCCTTGATGGTGCCAGTGAAGAAAGCCAGACGGCCTAGAGGAAAGGCCAGCTCTACCTTCAGGCACCTCGGGGCACCTAACATCTGTGCCGGGCCCCCCATCAGAAAATAGAAATATCCATCAAATGCTCAATTTTTCAGCAGGCTTCTGAGAATATTAATGGAGATGGTGGGTGTGAGTGTATTTTATAAGCCCTGAGTCTCCCTACAACCCCAACTCACCTGAACTGTGGTTCCCTGAGGAGAGGTGCAGAGTCTCAGACACTCTTCCAACCCCTCCTCTCCCTCCCCAAGAGGGTGACCAAAAGCTATTTGCAGAAAAGCCAAATAGCCCATCTGCCCACCAAAAAGTGGGTGTCCAATGCAGAGTCTAAGGCCTGAGGAAATTTCAGAGTTTGAGTCAGAGGTAGCGAAGTGGAAATGAGTGAGCCAAACTCAGCCTCAGACAAGTCGCTTAACCTTTCTGTACCTTGGTTTCCTTGTTAGGAAATTTGGCATAATCATAGTAATGCCTAGGATTATTGTGAGGGGCAGAAGAATTAATATATGTAAAGTGCATAAGAACTGCCTGACACATAATAAGTGTTGGCTATATGTTACTATTATTATTATTATTTGATTCACATGATGTTAAAGTTTTTGGATTCAAGTGTCTTCAGATGGCCTCTTCATGTTAGCCCAAGTCTCCACCACTCCCTCTTATCCTACACCCTGCCTGCCTCCCTGCCTGGCCCCAGAAGGTCCCTGGTTAGAGTTGCCAACCACAGCCTGTTCCTTTGTCCTCATTGTGCCTGCCAGATGACACAGGCTGTTGGTTCCTGCCACAGAACAATGACGATTACAAACCTGAGCCACACCAGCCCTCTAACAATCAGGCAAACTCAAGGCAGGGGCCTGAGCTGCCTCTCACACCCATGGCTCTACGTCAGCTAGCTGTGTGTCGTCTGGCAAGCCCTTCCTCATCTCCAGGCCTCAGTCTCCCCCGGTGTCAAATGGGCTCCAGATCTCCAGTCCACCTCCCAAGCTTGTTCTGAGATGGGAACAGTGAAGAGAACCTTTCACCCTGCCAAGGTCCCTGATTCCCTTGTCAGCAGAGCTGGGGAGCTCTCAGCCTGTCCCCTCTCAATGCTGAAAAGAGAAATCCCACACCAGCTGAGACAGAACTGCAACAAACGGAGATTATCCAGATGCAGGTTTTATTATCATTGATAGGGGAAAGGCGCCTAGAGGGTTACATACAAGCCGTGACTTCCAAGGTGATGTTTACAAATTCCTGCACATGTTTATTCCCACAGCCACCACACAGCACAGCAGCACCTACAATGCTTCCCCCAAGCAGAACACAGCTGTGGGTCAGGGCTCTTCCCACCCACAAAAGGATGCCCAAGAAGAGGAGGAGACCCGGACACTGGGAGTGAAGTTTACACACGGCAAACCCTGACACATGGGCAAGGGATGGAAGCTGGATTTGGACATCATGGCTTCAATCCCACCCACCCTCACTGCCTGTTCACACCAGAGGCACCCTGCCCCACTCCGGGGATCCCTTAGAAGACACAGCAGGGTCATCTTAGCCAGGGCTAGGGAGGGGAGCAGGCCTGCAGGGGCGGGGGTGAGAGGGACTCTGGGATCTGCCCCCTTGCCAGTGGCGCAAAGTGGAGTAATAGGAGGTTTTAACTCATAGGCTGGCTTTCTCACATCCCTGAAGTAGGCGGGTGAGGCCAGGGGTTTGATGTGTATGTATACCAGGGGCTCAGGTGTGTATGGTCAGGCATCTAAGGAGGAGGGAAAAAGGGGGTCACAAAGGGGTAGGGTATACAGGGCTCAAGACATTCTTAGACCCCAAGTTGATTTTTCAGGAAATGGGGCTCACTCCTCCAGGGGCTCCCTGGCCTAGGCTGCTCGCCGCCCAGGGTGCTGCCGCTTCTCTTCAGCCCCCTGGCCCCTGCTCAGGTCATCCAGGAGGCCCAGCAGAAGGCTGGCTTGACCACAGGATCCCCGGGGCCCGCATGGGCTTCCCGGGGTCCTCTTTCCTGGATGTTGGCGTTTCCCAGGCATCAGCTCTCCCTCCTCCTCCTCCTCTTCCCAGCTGCTTTGGGCCTGGGGATCCACCAGCCGTCTGCCTGGGTGCTGCCTCTTGGTGAAAGTGGACCCAAGCCAGGAGGAGCGCCGGCCAGGGTGCTGCCGCTTCTGCTGGCTTATATCCTCTGGCCATGCAGCCACATCCTCCTGCCGGCCAGTGTGCTGCCGTTTGTGGGGTCCCACGGCCCCTCCTTCTTCCTCTTCCTCTTCAACTCCCTCTTCTGACTCCTCCCCCCTTTTGCCTGGATGCTGACGCTTGGAGAGCCAATGCGGTTGAAAGATCTGGGACTCTGGGGAAGGAAAGAGGCCAGTGAGGGACCCCCGGACCCCTAGATTCCCACGTCAGCCTTCCTCCCAGTCAAGGCAGATCCCCACAGCATTCACCCAGATTCATGGTCTTGCACCTGCCTCTCAGGTCTCCCAGACACATAGACACTCACACAGATGGTCAAGGGCATGGCCTCTGGTTCCAGTCTCAGCTCTGCCACTCCCTAGCTGTGTGACCGTAAGCAACTCACTTAACTTATTTGAGCCTCAGTTTTCTTCTGTGTAAAATGGGGTGTGGGAGGGTAATAACAGTACCCATCTGATGCTTAGGAAGGTCCTATCGTGTGATAAGGTGTTTGAAGTGCTTAGAACAGTTCCAGGCATATGCGTGCCTAGTAGGTAGTAATTAACGCTGTCACACACAAAAAGACTCTCTCTCCCTGGCACAGAATCTTTCCTACTGAAGGTCTGCCCTCTGAAATATTCCCGGTACTGCGATGGAAAAGGTATCTGGTCCCAGGAAAGGGTCAACTCACCACCTGCCGAGGGTGTGGCCAGTGGGAGTTTCTGAGCTTCTGAAAGGCAAGAGGCTGAATGATCAAGTCGCTCCCTCCCCTTTGCGGCCGAGTTTCCCCTAAACCTCTCGGACGTCCTCCTCTCAACCCGCAGCCCCACACAATCCTGCCCCTCACCTGATTCGCTATCTTCCTGGTCCTCTCGGAGTCGCTGGAGATCTTCCCGGAGGAGGAGGAGGGGCTCCGCCTGCCGCAGGAGGTCGTCCAGGCCCAGTTGCTCGGCCGCCATAGCCGCCTCCTGCTGGGCCACCTCCGGCTGTGAGCGGCCGCCGGGGACACCGGTCAGGGTCAGGGTCAAAACCACGGCAAGCAGAAACCAAGGGCCGGACATCGCGGCGCCTGGGGTAGGGAGGACAGGGAGAGAGCATAGGTGCGCCGCGCTCCCCTCCCAGCCCCTTCTATCGCCCGTTTTCCCGTCCTAGCGGAACCCCGAGGCCAGGGGGAACCAACCGTTCAAACACCTTCCGGAGCAGGACCACCTGCCACCTTACGGGGGGGCGGGGACAGCCGGAGGGTCTGCCTCGGGTCCTGGGCGTCCTCACCTGTAGGGATGCTTGGAGAGCCTGCCCGCGTCCAGTTCTGCCTGCGCGAGCCTGGAAGCCGTGGGAGCCCCATCGCCACCGCCACTTCTCAAGGCTACGCGGAGCTGGGGAAGCCAGCGCTGGGGCTGGCTCTCCAGGAGTGTAACCACCAAGACTGCAGCGCGGGCCCGACGGCCAGGATGCTAATTGCAGCATTGCAGGCTAAAATTCTCCCCAAGTTTCCCAGCGCAAGGCTCTCATTCCAACGCTCCTTCTACCACGTTCTGATTGCAACGCTGACTCTATTTCTAATGCTAAGATTCTATGGCTAGGCTACGAATCTAATTCTAACGCTAAAATCCTAACTTCAACGTTAATTCCACCTCTAAAATCCTATTTTAGCGCTGAGAGTGAGATTCTGAAGCTGAGATTCGATTCCACCGCGAAAATTCTGTTTCTAACGTCCGGATTCGAATTCTAACTCCCAAGATCTCCCGCCGATGTCCTGCCCAGCGCTGCCCCAGCTGGCCCCCCGGCAGGGGCGACGCGCTGCGCGAGCGCTGCAGAAGCCGGGACGTGCGTGCCCACCCGGGAGGGACCGCCACCACTGTGCCCGCGCCGTGCCTCCGTCGGGCCCCGGCCTGAGCTGTGGAAGAGCCTGGGGTACGAGCGCAGCGCCCCTCCTGGGCGCGCTCCGGGCTCGAAAGCCGCCGCTTTCCGCGGGGCGCACCCGAAGGCGGGCGGAGGGCCCCCTTTCCAGGGCTACGGACGCGGCCTGCGGGGAGAAGGGACGGAGGTAGTTACCTGCCCGGCGCGAGCTCCGCGGACTGGTCCGGGATCCTGGGCTCCAATCCGGAGTTTTGGGGTCTGGAGTGGGCAGGTCAGGAGTCGGGGAGCGCTCGCAGGACCCGGGACGCCGGCTGCCAGCTTCCCTGCGGGGCCGCTGCTTATATCTGCGCGAGGCGGCGGCGCGGGTGAGGTCAGCGGGGAGGGGTCGCGGCCGCCGGGAAGGGACGCTGACGGCAGCCGGCCCCGTGGGTACCCCGCCCGCCCGCCTGCCAGCCAGCTCCGCCGGAAATATGGGTCGGGGACGGCGGGGGCGGCGGGGGCTGGGAGGGGGAGTGAGGAGGCACAAGCGGCAGAATAGGGGGCTGGTGCCAGGTGGTTTCTGCACCCAGCTTCGAAGTCTTCGAGAACACTCGTGTAGGGAACAGAGAGAGAGTTGCTGAGAGAATCACACAATTACAAAGATGCACACAGGAGAAAATCGGAGATAGAGAGAGACAGAGACCGAGAGATGCATACAGAGAGAGATACAGAGCAGTCACACACCAGAGAGACCGAAAGACACAGAGACAGTCAAGACGGAAGGTGGCGAAGGGAGAGAGAGTAAGGGAGAGACTGAGAAATGAAGAAAGTGGACAAGTGGACCTGGGCTTTGATCTTGACTCTGTCACCTCTGGAAAATGCCTCCCCCTCTCTGGCCAAATTTCCTCATCCGTACAGTGGGGGAGGGAGACAGTTTTCAGAGTTCCAAAACTGATGGCCTATGGGCTACCACTAGCTCATAGATGGTTTTGTTTGAGTACCATAGTGTTTTTGAAAACAAAAATCTGAATAACCAACATTTTAAAACCAGGAGAACTCAGGAAAAATATGGATTTATGGCTTCTCTTGAAAATCTCTTGGAAAAATGTGGTCTTGCATTTCCTCCTGGCAACAGGCAGCTCGAGCTGAGCCTGGCCGATCCTGGTCACTACACTCTCCACCACTTTCTACTTCCAATGTGTGGCTCTAGTCACGGAGGAGGGACATTGGAGTTGGTGACTCCGTGATGAGAACTTTTTTTGGATCTACCTCACCCAGGCAAAAGAGGGGAGAGGATACAGGGAAGAGAAAAGCATAGATGCCGAGGAGCTTGTCCACCAATCAGTCCCCAAAGTCGGATGATGCGTTGGAGGAGAGTGTTGCCACATCTAGTACTAGGCACAGCCTCCGTACTGAAACATTTAATGGGCACCCACGGTGTGCCAGGCTCCTTGGTCCCTCCTGGAGAGACAGAAGTGTGGCAGGCATACTTAGAGGGAACCACATTTCAAGCAGAGCGAACAGCATCAGTGAAGGCATCTCCTACCTCTGGACAGTCTCAACATTATTCTCTCTCCCCATACGATACGTCTTCAGCCTAAAATTTTCAGTACCTGTTGTACGTCTCAGGCCACGCTGGTGGTTTGACAAGGAAACCCAAAGTGTTTCATTGTTACTCCTTTCCTTGGCAGATCACCCAACTTTCCAGGTACCTCCACCATCTCACTGCATCCTTAAATCACCCTTACATCATCCTTACCTCTCAAGATAAATGAGGTAGGGACTATTAGTCCCAATTTACAAATCTGGACACAGAGGCCTGGAGAGGCAGAAAGACTCTGAAGGCTAGAGGTGGAAGGGAACTTTCAGATCACCAGCTATAGTCTGCTCCTTGTTTTTAGATGAGGAAACTGAGGTCTGGTGAGATGGCCTGATCACCTTCCCAACTCCCAGGCACACTTCATGTCCCCAGGCTTGATCTCACAGCCAGACTCCAGGATTTGAAGAATTGCCATCCTAGCTAAGCATTAAATCAGACAGACACATAGACCTGTTATCTTTCATATACAGTGGTGGAGGTGTAAATCGATACCATCTATTTGGTTGGCAACCTGAAAATTTAACACATACGTACCTTCCACAGGACAATTCCGTTTCCCAGAATTCATCCTACAGATACCCACACCTGTGCATGGGTTGTATACACAGGGTATTCAGTGCAGCATGATTTATAGAAGCCAGAACTGCAAACAGCCTGGTTGTCTGTCAATCAGGAGAGGTTTGCTTAAATCAACTAGGGCCCATCCAGAACTATGGGGTACTATGCTGCTTTTAAAAGAACGAGGAGGCTTCCCTGGTGGCGCAGTGGTTGAGAGTCTGCCTGCCGATGCAGGGGACACGGGTTCGTACCCCGGTCCGGGAAGATCCCACATGCCGCGGAGTGGTTAGGTCCGTGAGCCGTGGCCGTTGAGCCTACGCGTCCGGAGCCTGTGCTCTGCAACGGGAGAGGCCACAACAGTGAGAGGCCCACATACCGAAAAATAAATAAATAAATAAATAAATAAATAAATAAATAAAAGAACGAGGCAGTGTCACATGTGTGGATGTGGAATAAGCTCCAGGATATATATATATATATATATATATATATTTTTTTTTTAATTTATTTATTTACATTTTTGGCTGCGTTGTGTCTTTGTTGCTGCACGCGGGCTTTTCTCTAGTTGCGGCGAGCGGGGGCTACTCTTCGTTGAGCTGCGCAGGCTTCTCATTGGGTGTCTTCCCTTGTTGCGGAGCATGGGCTCTAGGCACATGGGCTTCCGTAGTTGCAGTATGTGGGCTCAGTAGTTGTGGGTCTCGGGCTCTAGAGCGCAGGCTCAGTAGTTGTGGCACACGGGCTTAGTTGCTCTATGGCAAGTGGGATCCTCCCAGACCAGGGCTCGAACCTGTGCCCTGCATTGGCAGGCGGATTCTTAACCACTGCGCCACCAGGGAAGTTAAGTGAAAAAAGAGAACAATTTGTATAGGAGATGGCCTGTGTGATGGTGCAGGAGATGGACCGTGATGCTCTTATGCAGAGACTCCCTCCAGAGGGATGCAAGAGTACAGTGCCAGCAAGCTGGGGAGCCGGAGAAGGGGAGGGCAGTTGGGGGCTTGCTTTCACTGGCAGCCCTTAGTGGTGTTTGGATTTTTTCTAAGTGCAGAATTACCTATCCACAAACCAACAAACAGCACCAAAAAACAAAACAACAAAATCTCGTGTGAATCTGAGACTGGAAAGGAGTGATGCGTGGATGGATAGAAAAGCTGCCTCTCGGAGGGTGAAGTGGCTGGAATATTGCCCCCTGGTGAGCCCATTCGAAGCATTTCTATAATCAGGTATCTGAGATGCTTGTTAGGAGGAGAGTTCCTGGATGGCTGGGGCATGGGGAAGGAGTTCCCACATAGCCCAAGGAACCAGAGAGGATAGTACAGGCATCTGAGGTGTCCTCAGCAAACCAACTTTCTCCCTCCCTTCCTCCTTCCCTCTCTTCCTTCTTTCAGCAAACATCCACTGAGCCCTTAGTAGGTACTAGGACTTACTGTTCAAGACCTTGGGCACTGTATTAATGATGTGTTTCTGATGTTTTGACCTCTGGGGTCTTGCTAACTCTGGAGGGTCTGCCCCTCCCTGGGTAGCCAATTCCTAGAGATAGTAAAGAACTCCCATGAGAACACCTTTCACATACAAACTAACCAATCCAGAGCCCTAATCCCCCAGGGTCAGGTGCCAGACCAGTAGGGACAGCCCTGATGCCCCAGAGCTCACTAGTATTATTCAAACTAGCCAATCCTAAACCTGTTTACCCCACTTCACCTGTTCCATCCGGAGACACCACAGTAAAGGCTCTTGCCCACTTTTCCCCCACTCCCTGGTCCCTCTGCCTCCTGATGGACCCTGGTGCTTCCCCTTGCGGCCCTGCATGGTGTGGCCTGCCCCCCTCTTAGGAACTGTGAGTAATTCAATGTCAGTCGTCTCCTGATCTATTGGCCTTACCATACCTGAATAATGATAAAAATTACATTTTAAAACAGGGACCCACCAGGACAACAAGTTAGGGACCTCGTCTCTCTCTCATGGAACTAAGAGTCCAGTCGATATATTGCATATATTTTTCTAGCTTGCTTTATTTTTTCATCTGATGATAAAAACGTGCTTGATTTCAAAACTGTAGCTGCTTATCAAATTAATATGGCTATGCTTGTGAAAATGAATAATGGGGTAATATAATGGTGAGTTTGTGTGCTATTTCTGAATCCCAATGCCTACAACTACCACCGCCACCCACCCCAACACACACACATACGTCTTCCTGAAGGAGGGCTATTGAGTCCCTGGGAGAGTTTGAAGCAGCCTCACTCAAAGTTAAAAGTTCATTAAAAGATGAAAAAAAAATGAAAAGGTAGGCTGGGTGAGGCTGCTTCAGACCTCCTTCAGCTTAGGGTTGATAAAGACCCTGCAACATCTGTGGGACATCTCTGAACAGGGAGCAGAGGGATTTTGAGAGAGGAGGACAGAGGAACTCAGGGAAGGCAGGGTCTTGAAATCAAGCACATTTTTGTCATCAGATGAAGAAAAAACCAAGTTAGAAAAGTATATGCAATATAATGACTGGACTCTTAGCTCCATGAGAGAGAAAGGAGGACCCTAACTTGTTGTCCGGCTGGGTCGCTGCTTTAAAATGACCTCTTCCTCCCTTTCTCTTATTGTGTACAACCCTCTCCCCGCCCCACATCCACTGTGTGCCTGGGCTGGAACTGTGCTGGACACCTGGGTATATACTGGAAATACTTGTTGAATAAAGAAATAAATCCATGATTGAATTAAGAACTGAAAAGTTTGCAGTGGATTCATCATCAACAAATTCATTGATCAACTGGGTCAAAAATCTCCAATGGAATCTGATTAGGGAGGTTTCTGGAGTGAATTTATATGGAGAAAAGACAGACACTAAATGGACTCTTCTTCCTGGAATCCTTGAGATAATTTTTATGATCTTGGGGAAGAGAGGACCTTTATTATTTTGACAGCAAAAGCAGAATACAAAGGAAAGAACTGAATATATGAAAGATACCATTTTGTGTAATTAAAAAGCTACCATGTGGTGGATACAAAAACCTACACAGGATAAAATTGCATAGAACTGTCTGTACACATGCACACACATGAGTACAAGTAAAATGGGAAATCTGAAAAAGTTCAGTGGATTGTATCAGTGGCTGGAATATAGTACTATAATTTTACAATTTTAACCATTAGGGGAAGCTGGGGAAAGGGTACCTATGACCTCTTTGTATTATTTCTTAAAACACAGGTAGGGAATTCCCTTGTGGTCCAGTGGTTAGGACTTGCCGCTTTCATTGCTGAGGGTCTGGGTTCATTCCCTGGTCGGGGAACTAATATCCCACAAGCCATGCAGCGAGGCCAAAAGAACCCCAAAAAACAAACAAAAGGGCTTCCCTGGTGGCGCAGTGGTTGAGAATCTGCCTGCCGATGCAGGAGACATGGGTTCGAGCCCTGGTCTGGGAAGATCCCACATGCCGCGGAGCAACTAGCCCCGTGAGCCACAATTACTGAGCCTGCGCATCTGGAGCCTGTGCTCCGCAACAAGAGAGGCCGCGATAGTGAGAGGCCCACGCACCGCGATGAGGAGTGGCCCCCACTTGCCGCAACTAGAGAAAGCCCTCGCACAGAAACGAAGAGCCAAAACAGCCATAAAAAACAAACAAACAAACAAACAAAAACACATAAAAAGACAACACAGGTCTTCTGTGTCCCCATTGCACAGATGACAAAACCAAAACTCAGAGAGGGGAAAGGCATATCTAAGTCCCTCAGTGAATTAGCAGCAACTTCAAGACCAGTGTTCTACCCAGTGTCTTTCCTTCACGCTGCCTGGGTCAGGATTTTCTCTAAAGGAGCTGGCAATGACCAAACTCTGGCTGGCAGAGTGGGTTCAGCCTTCCACCCCACGCCCTACCCCACCCCCAGGATCTTGTTCTGGTTTTGTTGACAGCAAATTGCCATTAAAAGAGTATCATCTACTCTGAACTCAACAAAAACAATGTTGAGAAAGACCAGGCCAGCATTCTACAATGAGAACCATACAGCAGAACCTTCTAAGGAATGCATCATAAAATCCATAAATGACTTTTTTTTAAAATTAATTAATTTATTTATTTTTGGCTGTGTCGGGTCTTCGTTTCTGTGCGAGGGCTTTCTCCAGTTGCGGCAAGCAGGGGCCACTCTTCATCGCGGTGCGTGGGCCTCTCACTATCACGGCCTCTCTTGTTGCGGAGCACAGGCTCCAGAGGCGCAGGCTCAGTAGTTGTGGCTCACGGGCCCAGTTGCTCCGCGGCATGTGGGATCTTCCCGGACCAGGGCTCGAACCCGTGTCTCTTGCATTGGCAGGCAGATTCCCAACCACTGTGCCACCAGGGAAGCCCCATAAATAACTTCTTAAAAATATTTGTCTATTTTGTTCACTGCTCTATCCCTAGCACTGAGAAGAGAACCTGGTACATATAGTAGATGTTCAATAAACACTTTATTGAATAAAAAACATAAAATATGAGTATCATCTTTTCTGGAAACTTTGGGGATCCCAGCTCCCCCAAAACATTAAGCCCCTAATAAATGACTCTCTAATGGAGGGATTTCAGACACCATGATGGGAAAAGAGTTGTATTTCAGTGTCAGGAGGATTCCTGGCAGCTGCTATTTTTATTCCACTTAAGCCACCCTTGGTCACTGCCCAGCTGCCGGCAAAGAAGAGCTACCTCAGTCCATTCTGTCCAGAACCCTTCAATTCCATACACATTTATTGAGTGCCACCTCCACGTAGACAATGCAGGGAAGGTAAACTTTACATGGTTCTCTCTGTTTTTAGGGTTAAATTCTTAGCCTGGCATTCAAGACCCTTTATAATTTGGGCACAATCTAAGCTTCTCCCCTGTCAGCTCTCCTTTTGTTCCACATCCAGACACCGCCCACCACATCAAGCAATGGAACCCATTTTACAGATACGCTGTGCAGTTTCACACCTCCATGTTACCCCTTGCCACCTGTGGGCCACTTACTTGATCTTTAGCGCCTACTGCAAATGCCTATTCATCAATTCATCCATTCATCCATTTATTTGCTTATTTAATAAACATTTCCTGAGCAGGTCATGTGTTGAGTGTTAGGGTCACTGAGAGGATCCAGAAAGGAACACTGTTCTGAAGATATTAGCAGCCTGGGAGGGGAGGAGGATGTGTCCACACAGATTGCATTGCAGGGTACCAAGTGCTCAGAAGCCCCAGGGTGGGGCCATAGATCCGGCCCATAGGGTCAGGGATGGCGTGTTGGACAAGACTTGGAGTTACTTTGGATGAAAGGACCTTCCAGAAGGCTTTCTCTGGCCACCTTGGCTGAAACAGGTGCCCACCTCACTTTCTCTTCCTTGCCAGCCTTTACCTTTAAGTGTCACCGGGTATTTATTTCCTTGCCCCTTGTTTATTGTCTGCCTCCCATACCAGAATCTTGCTTCATGAGGACAGCTTCTTGTTCCCTGCTGTTTTCAGTTTCTGGCACAGAGCTGGCACTTGGTAAAGAGTTATTGGGTGACTGACTGCATGACTTAATGTGTTCAGCCCAGAGAGAGTGAGCACAAGCTGCCTGGCCCTGTCTTTCGAGCCGAGGTGGCACAAAGGCAGCCTCCCTCCATCATCTCTGGACACGCATGAGAGGGTCAAGACAGAAGGAGGAACAAACATGGTGGGGAGCAGTTTTGGAGGTGACCCGAGGGCAAGAGCAATCAGGGAAAGCTTCCCGGAGGTGGCTGGGCAGGAGGATGGGGGTAGTCAGGACAAGCAAAACTGGAAACAGGTGAGCCCACGCTGTTCGAGGACCTGCTTTTCTTCCCTTCCTGAGCAGAGACATCTTATCCCCAACCTCCCCTCGCCAGAACAGCATGGTCCAGATATGGATAATGTCCAGGGACTGTTGAGGTTTCCCACTCACTGTGAGATGCCAGGCAGAGTCTGTCCTGTCTGGGCTCAGGGCCAGTCCAGGAGTCTGCACTCACAGTCTAGACTGACAAGCTGAAGGCTTGAGCCCCACCAACCCAGGCCCTGTGCCCCTATGAGGTCTTACGTTCATGCCGAGAGGCCAATTGCAGATCTGTGTGGTCCAGATTGTTTCCAAAGAGCAATTTTCTGCCCAGCTGGAGCTTGCTGAATGGAGCCTGTGCTCAGGGAGGGCCCGGTGGTTGCTGAGATGCCGCCAGCGACAGAGCTGGCATGGAGCTGGATGCACGTGGGCGGTTCTGGAGAGTGTTATCTGATGCATTTAGGTGACATGGAGCACATACACATATGTGTTTATGCACGTCTCTGCATCACACGTGCACCTTGAGCATGTATATGTATATATGTGCAGCCCTTGTCTGTATGGTGTGCATGTATGCATGTGTGTTTGTGCCCAGGTGTACCGGTCAGTGTGCACATGTGTTGCACACCTATCTGTGGCTTAGTCTGGGACAGGGTCTAGTGATCATCCTAGTGTCCAGCTGGTCCCTGGTGAGTCCATCCAGTGAAGGCACAAGGCTCTAGATCCAACGTTCTTCCTATGAATAAGCCACCCTCGTTGTCTCCTTCAGCACTGACCTGTTTACTCTTTCATTCTCTGTTCTTTGCTAGCTAGTCTGGTAAGTTAACATGTGTTAATGTAACAGAAGGAATTTCCTTGAGGACAGAGTGTGTTCATCTCCCAGAGAGCTTAGCACACAGTGGGTGCTGAGGAAGAGATGAATATGGAGGGGGACAGCAGAAAGAGATTGTGTGTAGGAACGAACTCCTGGGTGCCCTGCACACATTTTTTCTCATTTAATGCACGCAGTCCTATGAGGTCAAAGTTATTCTGCCTGTTTAAAGAAACCAAGGCTCGGAGAGGTGAAGTGACTTGTTCAAAGTTACACAGCCAGGAAATAGAGGAACATGGATTTGAACTCAGGTTTGCGTTGTTCCAAAGATTTTCCACTTTATCCCACGGGAGGGGAGTCTACACAGATGAAAATAGCTAGAGGGCTTCCCTGGTGGCGCAGTGGTTGAGAGTCCGCCTGCCGATGCAGGGGACATGGGTTCGTGCCCCGGTCTGGGAAGATCCCACATGCCGCTGAGCGGCTAGGCCCGTGAGCCATGGCCGCTGAGCCTGCACATCCGGAGCCTGTGCTCCGCAACGGGAGAGGCCACAACAGTGAGAGGCCCGCGTACCACACACACACACACACAAAAAATAGCTAGAGTTAGGATGATGACAAATATGGAGAATTTTTCTTCCTTTTACAAAATTTTCTTTGATGTTTTATTTACCTCTTCTCCTCACCACATTAAAGGGAGTATTATTTGATGTCTCAAGGCCCATAATAAAGAATGAGACTCTGACTTTTGAAATATTGTGACGCTTATCTTTGGATCCTCTCAGGCTGCTGATTCCAATGAGGACGGAAGCGCTTTGGGCGGGTTGGGGTGGGGATGGGTGATAAACCGCATGCTGTCTGTGAGCCACAATCACTGGTGGATGAGACAGCTCATCATCCATCAGGCCTGCCAGAGATAACAAGCCCCCACCCCTGCCATCACTTCTCTTATTACAGGAGAAAAATGAAAACCAACTGCAAATCAACTTGGCCATTTAGGTATGTTTATCTTGCTGTCAGCCACAAGCAGGCTCTATCCCAATGTTCCTGGCTAATTAGAGCTTGTCCTCAAAATACATGGAGCCTGAACCCTGAATATTGCAAGTGGGGGAGCAGGTATTAATCTACTACTAACACTAGGCCATGAGTCAGGGTGACAACAGACAGAGGGAGAGGGCCCCAGCAGGTGCTGACGGAGACTTCCAGTTACTCTGGCCCAAGGAGATGCCCATTGTCCCTTCTAAGAGTCAAGTGTTCCTTTTCATTGCCCCATGAGAACTCACTTGTGAGTCTGGAGTGGACACCATTGAGCTTTGGCCTCCTGTATCCATCCTTTGACTTCCAGTGAGCAGAAGGAGCCATCTTTCCTCCTGGGAAGTTACCTTATCCCCATCCAGTGTGACTTTGATGGGATACAAGCCAAACCACCCCGTCTCAGTGCAAGGGGTAGGCATGTGGCCCAAGCTCGGCCTGTGGAACCCACTCTCTCCTGGGACTTAGACTCTTGGGTGGAGAGATGGCAGAGTTGTTGGGGGGTGGGAGGTATTCATGTCAGTAGCAGCGACAGTGCTGGGAGAGGATGTTTGGAAAGTCTCTGCTGCCTGGACCCTCCAAGACCCTCCTTTTTGCTTCAAGCCTTTGTTCTTCCTGCTGAGAAATAAATCCCCCTTTAGCTAGAGGTGGGGTCTGCTGTTTGCAATCCTGACTGATAAGGCCTCCTCCTCTGTATTAGGATCTCTTGAGATTCTGCTGTGATTTCAGGAAAGAGAGCTAGAAAGAGGGGAGAGGAATGCTGAGGATTGGGAAGGGTAAGGGGATACAGCTGGGTCAAATGGAGGTCGAGGACAGCAAGAAAACAAAAAATCCCATGCAAGGGCCCAAAGGTGTGCCAGAAATGTTCTCAGCATGATCATAAATAATTCTCACAAACTTGAAAGAAAGTTTTCTTATTTCATTTGTATAGGTGGCTATTATATTCATCTGGTCAGCTCCAGTCCCCTTTTTTCTTATGACAGGACCCCAGGTTTGCAGAGGAGAACCACCCTCCTCTGCCCTCGGGCCTGTTGGTTTGGGTAGGGCTAGCACCACCTCGAGACCCACGTGACCAAGGCCTGGCCAATCAGGGTGTGAATCGCCCCAGGTTCAAGGACAGGAGTATGGCCAAGCTGGACCAATGAGACTCAAACTTGAGACTTTTACTGAAACTAAAAGTAAGAGGTGTTCTTTTCAGGCTGGGGTTGTGGGATGTAAGCCCAAAACTGCTGGGGGCCATGCTTACCACCTGATGGAAAGATTCTGCTTGTGAATGTTGCCACCACAAAGGTAGTTGAACCAAGAACTGGGAAGTAAATTGGTGTCTCATGACACTGTTTGAACATATCACTGGAAGAGCTGATAAGTTCTTTTTCTGTTTTGGTCAGTCTGTGCTGTCCTTTCTGTCACTTGCAACCTAATGACAACAGATGAAACTCAGAAAGTAAAGGGGGCCTTCCCTGGTGGCGCAGTGGTTAAGAGTCCGCCTGCCAATGCAGGGGACACGGGTTTGTGCCTTGGTCCGGGAAGATCCCACATGCCGCAGAGCGGCTGGGCCCGGGAGCCATGGCCGTTGAGCCTGCACGTCTGGAGCCTGTGCTCCGCAACGGGAAAGGCCACAACAGTGAGAGGCCCACGTACCGCAAAAAAAAAAGTAAAGGGATCCCAGGACAGGAAAGAGGGACCATGTTACACTGGAGCAAATTCCCCGTCTTAGCCTTTGCCTCAGACTCTGGAGGCCTGCATTCAAGTACCAGCTCAGCCACTGATCCACTGGAGGGGAGGGGGTTTTAGGTACACTACTTAACATCTCTGGGGCTCAGTTTTCCTTCTGTAAAATGAAGATGAAAATAATGCTTGAGCACTCATAATAATAAAAATATTTCAGCCAACTAATTGATTACTACATGCTAGTCCTTATACAAATTATTTTTCCCATGCATTATTACGTTAAATCCTCATAAAAACTGAGTGATGTGGGACTTTCCTGGTGGTCCAGTGTGTAAGACTCCGTGCTCCCAGCATGGGGGGCCCAGGTTCAATCCTTGGTAGGGGAACTAGATCCCGCATGCATGCTGCAACTGAGTCCGCATGCCACAACTAAGACCCGGTGCAGCCAAAATAAATAAGGGAATAAATACTAAAAAAAAAAAAAAAAAAAAAAGACTCTGTGCTCCCAAGGTCAGGGTCGTGGGACTCAGCTTGGCCCTGTGGACAACGTCTGACCGGGACTTTCAAAAGATGGGTCATTTCCAGTGGTCTCATTCGTATGTAGCCTAAGGGAGACCAGAAAATTTTAAGGATAATAAAGTTTTAGATGATTGAGTGAATGAATGAATGGGTGAGTCAAGGAGTGAATAAATAAGTGAGTAAATCTGTGAATGAGTAAGTGAGTGAGATAGAAGTAAACTGGTTTCCTGCCTTATGGAGCTCCTAGGGCAATTGGGAGATAACACAAAAACAGTATAAACAACTAGAGAACAATTATGTGCCAAGACACGTAGCACTGATGATGTGTCTCATGGGAAGATGCCCCTATAGACTGGAGATGTTCAGTCAAATTTGAAGTGTGAGATGGGGCTGATTGGGGTGCTGAAGAATGGGTAATATTAGAAAAGCTTGAGAAAAGACGGTAAAGCACCAGGAGAGGTCACCTTGTGCAGGTGGGGAAGTGGAGCTGGCTAAGTGCAGGAGACTTGCCCCCTCCCTGCAGACCCACCGAGCCCTCAGCACTTCTGATGCCTCTATCAACACTTATCCAGGAGGAATTTGTGGGTGCGGATCTAGGACATGGGTTCTGGGGGGAGAAATCACAAGGAAGGACTTCTCATAACACTAGCCCACAGCTGGGGTGGAGAGGTGAGCCAGAGTCATCCATAAAAAGCATCCTGGGTCTGGCCATACCAAAGACCGAGACTGCCCTCATCTCCAGGGCTATTCTGAGGACTCAGCTGGCTGCAGCAAATAGTTTTCCTTTATTGGTTTTGGGGCCAGAGAGCTATTCAGGACACTTTGAATGATGCTCAGATAAACAAGGGCTTCTGAGGAGGGGAGCAGAACTACAGAAAGCACGCTGGAATATCACAGACCTGGCTTCCATTCCTCAGCCCACTGCTACCCTGCTATGTGACTGGGGCAAGTAGCATCAGCTCTCCAAGCCTCAGGGTCCTCATCTGTACAACAAGGGTAGTAAAACATACCTCATGGAGGTGATGTGAGGAAATGTGGAATGTTCCTGGCACCATGTTTGCCTGAAACAGAGCAGGTATTTGGAAAATGATAGTTTTTTATTTTCTGACTTTTCCCCAATGGGCACTTCTATTATCAGAAAAAAATATAGTTAATTTTTTTTAATTTAAAACAACAAAAGTGTACCTGCTTATGGTCTGGGTAGAAAAAGTGTATTGTTCAGAGGTAAGCCAAGAAATAGATGGCATCTTCTAGTTGTATAGTTTGAGGATAATTCAATAAAAGAAATATTTATAAAAATATGGGCAAAGTGTACGAGGGATAGTGTTGCACCCAGGGAAGGTGGAGGACACCTGATAGCACCTCTGAGCCTAAAAGGGGAGAGTAGGCAGCAGTCACCAGAGCCCAGAGAAGGAAGGGGCTGGATGGAGAGGGTCTTGGCAGGAGTTGTAGCCGTCAGTTCAGGGACCCCACAGAGAGAAGCCAGGGGATTAGGCACCACGGCCTCTTTCTTCTCCCAACCTCTGATCTTCTCTGGGACTCACCATTGGCTGAACCCAAAAGTAAACCAGGGGCCAAGGAAGCCATTGTTGAAGGCTGGCTTCCCAAGCACGGAGCGGAAGCGGGGGAGTAGTTGGGAGAGTGGAACCAGATGGTCAAATAGAGAGATCCAGTCAAGGGGTTTCGGAATGCCCTGCTGATAAGAAACTTGGAGACCCCTCCTCATAAACGTGCTCTCAAGCCCCCCTCTTCTAATTGCAATCACAGTCAATGTTCCTCAATATGGAGAGAGGAATGCAGTGATGAGAACATTCTGATGAAGGATAAGCTTGGTCTTTTCAGGGATGCAGCCTGAGAATGGGGACGGGACACGGCGCTCCCTGCTCTGCAGGAATGGGCAGGGCCGGATATCGAGTGGGAACACTGAGGATGCACTTCACACCGAAGACGTCCCGTGATTGATGAGCCACTTGAGTCCAACTGGTAGGGAAATGAAAAGAAGTTGTAAGAAGAACATTTAATAAATTCTAGCTGGAGTCTAGAAGAAAGAGACGCCCTCCTCTCGCAATTATTGCCAGTCATTTTTCAGTCCGTGACCAGAGAGTCACAAATCAGCTGTTAGGATGATGGGGGCTTGGGTTTCAAGCACCCTTTACAAAGTCTGGCACTTCCACTGGGGTTGGGATGGAAGACTGAGTGCTGAGACTGGACAGGTCACAGCCACCAGATGGACAGAGGTCCATGGTGGACAGAGGTCAGGGTTGCCAGCTCCTAAGATGGGATAGAGTGGACAAGGAGGTGGGGCGTGGGTAAGGTGGTGGAGAAAATGTCACACGTTCAGAACGCACAGATGTACACATGTGCAGACTAATACAGAGACTCAGTCACACACAAGGACACAGAGACATGAAGACAGACACACAGGAACACTCAATAGGGACACACATAGACACAGCTCTTCCAGAGCTGCCGGAAGAAAACTGCTCTCCGGGCCTCCCACTCTTGTGGCCTCTCCCGTTGCGGAGCACAGGCTCCGGACGCGCAGGCTCAGCGGCCATGGCTCACGGGCCCAGCTGCTCCGCGGCATGTGGGATCTTCCCGGACCGGGGCACGAACCGGTGTCCCCTGCATCGGCAGGCGGACTCTCAACCACTGCACCACCAGGGAAGCCCCCTTCCAGACACTATTGATCACCTTTTCAGGGCGAAACACTGAGCTGGGCATTGGGGACAGCAGGGGACCAGACAGACACACTCCCTGCAGAACCAATGACAATGACCTTGGCAGTTGAAGTTTATTGAATGCTTGCTTACAGGGGCCAGGCCCGACCCTGATTCTTATAACGGTGCTATGATTATTCTCCTTTTATAAAAGAGGAGAATGGAGCCTTTTGTCCAAATCATGATATCCCAGACTTTGTCTGAGTTCAACCTGTATCAGAGGGACTTGGATCGGTCATGTTGAAATGCAGATTCCTGGGCTTGCACTCACCTGCTTCCTGGAGCGGGGCCGGGAGACTGCATTTTACGCACACACCCTGGGAGTCTCTGACCCCTGTTTGATTTTGAGAACCACTGCCCCAGCTCATCCTGGGAGGCGGCAGGATGAAGAGACCACGGAGGTGGTGGGACTCTGAAGAGGAGGGAAGCAGCCCCTGAGAGGGTGCACCCAGGGCGACGGTGCCGAGTGGGGTGAGTTCATCTGCTGCGTATCTCTCAAGCTGAGCCTCGTCCACGTCTAACCCCCCCCGCACCAAGGCCGCCAGCCCCCAGAAATCTCTCCCCCTGCTTCCCAAGATGTGCAATTATCCCAGCCTCCAACCCCCAGACAATCCCAGCTGCTTTTTTTATATCTTATTAGTCAAGTGGAACATTAATTAAATGTGAGAATAACAGACCCAGAGATGAAAAAAAAATTGTAAAGCCCAAGAAAGAAAAGAAATCCATTCACAGGGCTCTGTGGTAGCTGGAACCCTTAACTTTGTGACAATGAGGAAAGCTGTCACCCTGATGTTCGCACTCTGCCAGGTGACTCAAGGCAGCACCTTTAGGTGTGTGTGGGGAGGTGGCAGGCATGGAGATGGTGAGTCCAGGGAGCCTGCAGAAACCAGGGCCACCCAGGCCACCATGAGGCTCTGTGAGGGAGGGGCACAAGGTGGGCCACCACACTGGGCGAAACCAGACCTCATGGGAAAAGAAGTCCAACTTCCTACCTTGACCCCATCCTCACCCTCCTGCTAGCTTCTCCTGGTAAGCTCCTATTCATTCTTCAAGATCCAGCCCAAAAGTCCCTGCCTCTGGGAAGCAGAGTTAATCCTTGCATTTCCGGGGCTGTGGCAGCACTCGGAGCAGCTCTGTCACAGTTCAGGTTCCTATTCCCATGTCTGTCTCCCTTGGGGTCCACAGAACAAGGCCTGGCCCTTAGCAGGTGTTGATGACCATGTGTTTTGGTAAGACAGGGGCTGGAGCTGGTCAGTTCTGGTTCCAGACTCCTCCTTTCAAATTAAGTGTTGTCCCAACATCCAGCCAGTACAGAACAAGTAGACTAGAGTTTTGTGGACTTCTTTAAGTGACATTCAAGGTCCTTTGTGACCTCAGCCTCACGTCCCTCTTCAGCAGGTCTTCCCAAGCAGGTTCCTGGGCCGCCTGCGTCCGAATCACCTGGGGCCCCACCTTGGACCTATCGAGTCAGAATCTCATGGAGTTTGAGGAGCCCCAGTCTGCAGAAAGCACTGGGCAGTGGGACGAGACGGTGATGGGCAAGGTCGCTGGAAGCCAAGTAGACTCGCCTCTTGCCAGCCCTCACCCCCACCCCTTTGACAGTTCTCCTTTGCCAAGCTGTACAGTTATCTAAATTAAACACATTGTTCCTAATAAAACAATAAGAGTTATTACACACTCCGCTACCTCCTGGCAAAGCCTCTAATTAACTCAGCCACCCGAAGAAGGCACCGAGAATGGGAGTGTGGTCCACCCGCACCCTACCAGAGGGAAGGGGGTTGGAAGCTAGAAGGCAGCTCAGCAAAGCCTGCCTGCCTGCTTTGTTCACCGAGGTGAACCCGCCTGGAGCACCCGCCCTGAGGGGACTGGGGTGTGGGGAGTTCAAAGTGGACCCATGGAAACAGTGGACTCTTCTCCAGCCTGCCTTCCTTCCTGGCTTTGTGCACAAACACCACCATGGCTGAGCAGCTGGGGGCTTCCCAAGCAGCCCCAGCCTGAGGTTTGAGCCCCCCCTGGGCTGAGTGACAAGATGCCCTGCGTGCTCTGCTACATGCACCCTCACACTCTCACACCTTTGCCCGTCTCTGTCCCTTGGCAGCCCCTCCTCTCATTCTCCCAGCTGATAAAATCCAGCGTCCTCTCTAAGATTTGCTGTAACCATTCCCACACCCCCAGCAGGAGGAGCTTGCCCTCCCCGTGCTCCCATGGTAACTTACAGGGATCCTATGAGCAGAAGCTAACACTTACGGAGCACTTACTGTATGCCGGGCCTCTGATTCCTGTCTGGACTGTCACTGCAACAGGCCTTCAGGCCCCACTCTTTCCAGCCTGGGGAGGGAGTGGAAGAAACGGGGAGAGGGGTTCGGGTTCCAAGGTGACCTCGTGAGGTCCCTGGGTGCTCCTGTGTGGTGTGAGAAGCAGCAAAGCGATGTCCATATTCCAAGAGACATGGTGTAGCCCGAGAGGCCCAGGCAAGGGGATCTTGCAGTGAGGACTCAGGGGTCTCAGACCATGTAGACGGTGACTACAGAGCACATGGGGACAAGTCTGGTGCAAGGGAGAGAGTGTGTGGAGGATTCTTCAAGACAGCCATAGGCTGGCCCATCCCCCAGGCTCATGTTGTAAGATGTCGACTCCTTTCATGGAGAGGGGGACCTGGCTTCCCTCCCCTTGAGTGTGGTGTGTGACTATAGCACAAGCATGCTTTGTGACTTCCAAGTCCATCAATAAAAGGTGGCACAACTTCGGCCCGGTTCTTTTGGGTCACTTACTCTTGGCACCCAACCATCCTGCCGTGAGGGAGCCCAAGGGGCTTGGAAAAGCCACGTGTAGGTTTTCTGGGCCACAGACCCAGGTGAGGTCTCAACCAACAGCCAGCATCAACTGCTAACTGAGGGAAACTTCAAGATACCTCCAGCCTCAGCCACTGTCTGACTGTAAGAGCACAAGAGACCCTGAGCAGGAACCAGCCAGCTGAGCCCAGTCTGTCCCCAGAACTGTCCAGAGAATAACAGACTATTCTGTTATTCTGTCAGTTATTGTTTTAAGCCACTAACTTTTGGGATGATTCCTTGTGCAACGATAGAAAACCAGCTCAGGGACTTACCTGGTGGTCCAGTGGTTAAGACTCTGTGCTCACAATGCAAGGGGCTCAGGTTTGATATCTGGTCAGGGAACTAGATTCTGCATGCAGCAACTAAAAAGATCCCACATGCCACAACAGAGATGTGGCGCAGCCAAATAAATAAATATTTTTTTAAAAAATAGAGAGAATACCAGCACAGATGGGGACTCCTGGGATTGAGTAGTAGGGGTGGGAGATTTTGAAACTACTAAGATTAAGTTTCCACTTCTTAACAGAAAGGGAGCTTGCGATGGAAATGAAGTGCCAATCTGGAGAGTCAAAAGTTTTGCATATTTAGCTTTTAGGCTTTTAGACACAGAAGTCATATCCTTCATGCCAGCTGTGTGACCTTGGGGAAGTCACTTTCCCTCTCTGAGCTTCAAATTTATGAAGGACATGATGTGCTTGGCACTCACCTGGCTCTCCATGTGTGCTCATCCCTGCTCTCACCTCCACGGGGGATTGGGTGTCCTGTACATCTCCCTTGCCACCCTCCATCTCCACTCTCAGGCCATGCTGCCCCTGGGGACACACACACTCCCCCTCCTGCTTCCCTTGGTGCTGGAGTGAGCTGTGAGCCAGGCGATCGATAGCCAGACCTGCCTGGATGAGTTCTCTGCTCGTTAGAAGGGCCTGCCACCTCTGCCTCCCTCCTTTCCATCTCAGCAGGTACCTGATTCAGGGCAGAAATAAAACAACTAGAAATCTGCTTCTCACCCATCCCCCCCCCACCCCATCTGCCCAGAGCCAGAGACCTGGCTGCTTATCCTGGCCCCCTGTGCCAGGGCAGGGCTTGGATGGAGACATAGACCTTCTAGGGGATTTTGAGGCTTCTGGCCAGTTACCTCTCCCACTGGTCATTTAGCCTAAACATTTACCATTAGTCCAGATAGCAAGACCTGTTTATTGAGCATCAGCTGTGCATGCATATTTATTTATCTATCTATCTATCTATCTATCTATTTATTTATTTATATCTCGATCAATCCCAACTGAACCTCTGTGGTAGGCACTGTGATGAGGTCAATTTAATGGAGGAGAAACCGAGGAGCAGATTAGTCAATTTTCCTGTGGTGCACTTGGCTAGAATCAGGCCAGTCTGACTCCCAAGGCTCCCTACACTCAAGGGCTATCAAAATAGCCTCCAAATTCAAGCACCATCTTGTCCAGAGATCAAAGGAAGAAATCCTGTGGTTCTGATGAAGAGATAGGCAGACAGACCTATTTGTTTATTTGAGGGGCGTATTAAGTACCAGGCTCTGTTTCAGGGGAAGGGATAGAACAATAAACAAAAGGAAATCCCTGCCCTCACAGGATTTGCATTCTAGTAGCCCAGGGAGGTGACGTCACTAGTCTGAGGTCACACAGCCTGCAAGTAGCCATATCTGTGGGCTAACCAGAAGCAGGGGGGAGGAGGTCATGGGGAGAAGTCCCATCTGATGACCCAGGGTCAGGCCAGCCAAAGCACAGAGAGCAGGAACTACTTTGGCAACAGACCAGCCACAGTTCCAATCCCACTACTGCCACATCCTCACCTTGCAACCTGGGCAAGTCACTTCACCTCCCTGAGCCTCTGTTTCCGCCCGGGTGAATGGGGATGGTGAGGCCCATGGTGAGATATTTGGGAAGGTGAAATGAGAGCTGGCAAGTGCTTGGGACTGGCTCATCCTCTTCCCCTTCCAGTGAGGATTTCAGGCCTCTTCTAATTCTTCTGTATGGGCCACCTTGGCCTTGGTCGACCCTCATGAACTTGGAAGAGATCTGAGCATACTATGGCCTAATCAGCCACCGCTGCTTCCTGTACTTTCAGTGGTTCATTCATGGGGTCCTGGGGCAGAAAGTGGCATGGCCTTGGTGTGGGTAGGCAGATGAATGGTAAAAAGTTACAACACACAAAGCACAAATTATAAAAGAAAATATTAAAAAGATAACTCCATCAGTGTGTGGAGAATAGATTAGAGGAGGGTGTATCTGTCAGCTGTTGCCACAATAACATTGCATAACAAACCACCTCCAAACTCAATGGCTTAAAACAATGATCGTGTATTCTCACAGGCCTTCAGTTGGGCGGCACTGCTCCACATGCCTCTCATCCCCCAGGAGCAGTAGAGTTGAGGGATGTTCTCATGTTGATGGCAGAGGCACAAGAGGGCAGATCCCAGGCTTGGAACTGACCCACTTCTGCTCTGTTCCTTTGGCCAAAGCAAGTCAATGGCCAAGGCCAAAGTTAAGGGGCAGGGAAATCCATTCCATCCATGATGAAGCCTTGGCAAAGGTGTGGCTGGAGGAAGGGGAGAAGAATTGGGACCAATTCTCAGCATACTGCAGGAGGAAGTGGGAAGTAGGGTAGCCAGTTGAGAAGCCTCTGCAGACATCCAGCTGAGCAATAATGATGACACAGACCAGAGTGGTAGCAGTGGAGGTGATGAGAAGTATCTCTTGGGTGAATGAATGCTCGTATACCTTGCTATGGTCTGAATGTTTGTGTCCCCACTAAATTCATATGGTGAAATCTAATGCCTAGTGTGATGGTATTAGAACGTGGGGCCTTTGATTAGGTCATGAGAGTGAAATCCTCGTGAATGGGATTAGTGCTTTCATAAAAGAGACCACACAGAGCTTCCGTGTCCCCTTGCACCATGTGAGGACACAATGAGAAGTCTGCAATCTGGAAGAGGGCCCTCACCCGACCATGCTGCTACCATGATCTCAGACTTCCAGCCTCCAGAACCGTGTGATATAAATTTCTGTTGTTTATAAGCCACCCAGTCTGTAGTGTTTTACTATAGCAGCCCAAACAGACTGAGACACGCCTTGACCATTAATTTCACTCCTGAGAATTAAGCTAAAGACATAATCTAAAACATGATGATATTTGTGGCAGCATTGCTTAGAATAATGAAGCGCTGAAAACTATTTAAATGTGCATGAAATGTGCATGAAATGTGACCCCTGATCTCTAGGGCCTTAGAGAGTATAGCAGAAAGAGACTGGGCTTTGGATTCAGATAGACCTGGGTTCAAATCCCAGCTCTATCACTGTTGAGATATGTGACCCTGGGCAAGTCACTTCACCTGTCTGAGCCTCAGGTATGAAGGAAGGAAAGGAAAACGTAACTTTGTAGAACAGGAAAGAGAGAGGTCACTGGTGTCAGGAAAGGCCTCCTGGACTAGGAGGGCTCAAGTGCGGGGCAGGGGGTATGGTTTGCAGAGGCAGAGGGAGAAGGCAGGCACTCTCAATGGAAAAGATGACACGGCTAAAGGCTTGGTGGCAGAAACGATGTGGCACATTGTGGGGAAGTGGGAACACTGCAGGATTGGAGCTGAGGCTCCAAGAGAAGTGGTCGAGATGGGGTGGGGTGCGGTTAAGGGGCACGACTGCAAGAGACTCTGAATTCTGGGCCTGGAGACAGAGGATTGGGGGGTGGGGTTGACTGAGTTGTAAGTATGACCCCACTTTGGGCTTGACCCTTGCTTAATGGGCTGTAATCCAACAAGTGCCTCTCCTGGGATAGTCCTTGTTGGACCACTAGACACCCTTTTGTTTAAAATACGGTTTGCTATTGATCTTACGGAAAAAAACGGAACAAACTTTTTGGCCAACCCAATACATAGTCCATTATGTTGTTAATGGACCACCCTTCCTTTTAGTTTTAGGGAACCAGCAGACGTTGGGTGCCCTGCCCATTAAACCCCTTACTTTGGCTCTTGATATCACTGTCCCGGTTAGTCCTCACAGTGTGTTTCTCTGAATGTACAACTTTGTGTGTCCATGTGTATCCTTGATGTGTGTTCCTGTGTGTGGGTCTCATGTCTCTCTGTGTCCTTGTGTGTGTCCCTGTGTGTGTCTGTATGTCTTTGGTGTCCTTGTTTATGTCCCTCAGTGTGTACTTGTGGGTGTCTGGACCTCTTGGTGTCTGTGATTCTGCTCCTCCTTCACCCTCCTGTGCTGTTTGAATGTTTTAACATGTATACTTATGACTTTTCTGATTTTTAAAACTTGTTTAATTTTATATTAATTGGTTAAATGACTCAAGTAACCTTCTTGAGGCTTTGGATAGAGAACGCCTTCTCTTCATAAGCCTTTTTGATTAAGAGCGGAGAGTGCAGAATCTGCTTCCGTGCAGCCTGTGGGAGTTTCTTTAAGTGCAGGTTCCCAGGTCCCACCCTAGGCCTCCTGAATCAGAATTTCTGGGGCTGACACCACCTTACTAATAAGCTCCCCCCATCACGGCATTGCAGGTGGTCTGTGCCCACCCAGAGAAACGCTGGTGACACGCTCCTTGGGGCTGGAAGCAGGTACCTGACACCCTCAGGGCAGAGACTTGCGTCCCCTCCCTCTTCTGTATCTGCCCCAACCCCAGTCTAGAGAACTTGGTAAAGACTCATTGATGGATTAAAAGTGCACTGAGGCCCAGAGAGGGCCAGCGACCTCCCCAGAGCCACACACAAGAGGGGGTGGTTAAAGCTGAGGCTTGGAGCCAGAACTGCCTCATTTAACAAGACAAAGCAGCTGTTTCCTGTACCAGCTGTGTGGCCTTGGGCAAGTTCCTCCACCCTCCGCAGCCATTTATAAAAAGGGCTGTTCATCCTTATCTCAAGCAGGTCCGCAAAGGTGCTTAGCACCACCCCTGGCTCCTGCTAACTCCCAGTACCTGGAAGCTGCCAGTGATGTCATACTTATCAACACCCGTGTCACTGAGAGGCCACCCTGGAGCCACTGGCTCCACTTATTATCTGAGCAAACTTGGACATATCACTGCACTTCTCTGGGCCTCAGTTGCCCCATCTATAAAATGGGGACGAGGATGATAACCATCACACCTGCCTCGTAGGGCTATTTTGAGTCGATATTTGTAAAGCATTTAGGATGGTGCCTGGCACAGAGTGGGCCCACGTGAGTGTCAATCAGCAGCCTGCATGAGAGGCCTGCTGCGCCCGGGGATGGAGCTTGCCTGCTCGCCGCACTCCTCGGCCCGTCCGTCTGGAAGTCCCCATAAAAGCTGTCTGCATAATGAATGTACCTCTCAGCCAAGCACGGCTGTGACCACATGGCTCTGACGAATGGGGCCTTGGAGACAGCACCACCATCTATGCAATTAAGCAGCTCCATGGTGCTGGGGAGGTGAGTGACAGACAACCAGGATCGACTTCCTGGTGGGACCGCAGCCCAGGCCAGCGGGGGCCTCTGCTGAGATGGGAGATAGCGCGCGGGGCCAGAGCTAGGAGGAAGGACTGGGGTTGAAACCCCTCCGGGCCAGGGTCCTGGAGGCCTGGGCTAGGAAGGCCCCCTCCCTCCAGAATGACCACATAAGTGCCCATGTTTCATGATAATGTCGATGTGACACAGGAGCTGACATTTCATAAGCATTTAGAGAACCTCATTTCATGTTCAACCATAGGTGCAGCGATGACTCATTTTATAGACAAGAAACCTGAGGCCCAGTGGTTAAGACTCTGCACTTCCACTGCAGGGGGGCACGGGTCTGATCTCTGGTTGTGGAACTAAGATCCTGCATGCCAAGCAGCATGGCCAAAAAAAAGAGAAAGAAACCGAAGGCCCAGAGAGGCAGATGTACTGACGCAAGGTCACTCAGCTGGGCTTCAAGCCCAAATCTGTCTGTTCCCAAATATTTCTCTAATGTTGCCTCCCATTTATTAGTTGGGTAAGTGTCTTGCTGCTGCTCAGTCTCCCCACCTGCAAAATGGTCATAGAGGACTGAATTGGATGGCCTTAAAAGGCTCATTCTGCAATTTTGTTTGTGGTGAATTAAGTCTTCTGAGGTTTTTTTTGAACCAGCCAGGAGCATGAGCAGGGGCCAGTCTTTTGGCTGAGACTGAGCCCTGCTGATTCTCAGAGACTCTGCTACACCCACCGTGGCCCCAGAGGTAATAATAAGCTAACATTTCCAAAGCACTTACCATGTGTCAGGCACTGTTCTAAGAATATGAATTATCTTAATCCTCACCTTTCCCTAACATACACGGTCTACAACCCCTATTTTCTAAGTGAACAAAGGTGAGGCCCTCTGTTCTCTCCAAGGCGGCCAGAGTGGTCTCCTAAAGTGTCAAGCAGACCCTGTCACTCTTGCTGAAAGACGTCCAGTGGTCTCTGGTTGCTCTCCGAATAGCATGCAGACTCCATGACCCTGTTCTGATCTGTGTGGCCATTCCTACCAGTTGGCATCTTCCTTTATGTGCTTGTGAGAGGTTACTGTCTGTCTCTCTCGCCAGGCTCCAGGACAAGGCTGTCTCGGCCGCAAACAGTGGGTTCTCTAACACGTGCTGACTGCTCTCCTGCGTGCTTTCTGTCTCTGAAAATGCAACCCTCTCCTAACAGTTGCTCGGGCAAAAACTTTGGGGTCACTCTTGACTCTTCTCTTTCTCTCTCATCCCACAACCAATCTAGCAGCAGATCTTATTGGCTCATCCTTCAAAATGTACTCAGAATCCCACCCTATTCCCCTCCTCACCCTGGTCCAGCCATCATCTCCTCTCACCCCAGCAACTGCAACAGCCTCTACACCGGCCTTCCTGCTTCCACCCTGGTCCCCTGTGAACTATCTCCTACCAGGTGGTTCTTTTTTTTTAAAATAAATTTATTTATTTATTTATTTGGCTGCATTCGGTCTTCATTGTTGCGTGTGGGCTTTCTCTAGTTGCGGTGAGCGGGGGCTACACATTGTAGCGGTGCACGGGATCTAGGCGCACAGGCTTCCGTAGTTGTGGCTCATGGGCTCTAGAGCACAGGCTCAGTAATTGTGGCGCACGGGCTCATTTGTTCTGCGGCTGGTGGGATCTTCCTGGACCAGGGCTCCAACGGTGTCCCCTGCATTGGCAGGTGGATTCTTAACCACTGCGCCACCAGGGAAGTCCCCAGGTGGTTCTTTTAAAAATTAAAGTCAGCTCATGTCCCTCTGCTTCTCAGAAACCTTCCATGGCTCCTTGTTTTAGGGAGAGTAAAAACCCAAGTTCTTACCATGGCCCACAAGGCCCTGCACCTCCTGCCTCTGTCTCCTCCACTCCTCTGACCTCCCCTCCTACCGCTCTCCCCATCACTTAGAGCCCTGAGGACTTTTGTTGTTTCATTTTGGGGGGGGCCACACCAGGCGGCATGTGGGATCTTAGTTCCCTGACCAGTGATGGAACCCATGCCCCTGCAGTGGAAGCAAGGAGTCTTAACCACTGGACTGCCAGGGAAGTCCCTCTTGTTTCTTGAAAACACCAAACTCATTCCTGCCTTAGGGGCTTTGCACTTGCTGTTCTCTCTGCCTGGAATGCTCATCACCGGATCTCTGCTTGGCTCACTCCTCATTGCCTTCAGGTTTCTGCTTAAATATTCCTCCCCTGACCATCCTGTATGAAATATCACACACACATACACATGCACACACATGCACACACACACACACACCAATCGACCTTCCGTTACTCTACTTTATTTTTCTTCACAGCATTTAATCAGCAGTGGACATGTTATGTATTTAGTTGTCTCTCTGTTTTTATCCATTTCTCCCACCACATTATAAACCCCAGGAAAGCAAGGCATGGACTTTATCTCTTTTGTTCATTGCTCTGCCCTCAGCTTCTGGCACAGTGCCTGGCACATGGTGGATTCCACTAACTAGTTATGACATGAGTGAGTTCAGGCTGCAGCTCTCTAGGTAAGGCACACTGGAGGTCTGGGCCAAGAAGGAAGCTGTAGACATGGCTTTGAAACAACCATGCTTTTAGTAAGCAAAAAAAAGCCAAATAAACAGACAACAAAAATGAATCTCTTGCCCCACCCCTCCTTGCCCCACAATTTCTGATTTACCATCTCTCAGATGAGAACCTGGTACCCAGGACCCATTGTCCCATCTTCTGAGAAAACCCTCTTGCTTTTCCTCTGGAGACGATCCCCTTCCTCGGTGTAATTCCTAGAGGTAGAAGGATCCACCCCTCATGCCAGAGGTGGCCTCTGACTCAGACCATGTCAATCAGAGTTGTAGCAACTAGTTTCTGGATGGGCATATGACAGATCAGAGTAAGCCCCAGGACATCTAGTGGAATTGTGAATCAAGTTTTCTCCTTGCTTTGTGGTTGTTAGAATGTTCTAGGGGGCCTGCCTGGAGCTGCTGGTAGCCATCCTGCCACTCAGAGAAGGCAGGTTGCCTGAGAATGGAACCACCACAGGGAGAGGCAGAGCCAAGAGATAGGGGCAAATGCACAATGACATCATCAGATTCAGTTCCTGGAGGCAGCCAGACCTGAAGTCTTCCTTCTCCTGGACTTTTTAGTTACATGAGAGCATACTTTTTTCTTTTTTTCTTAAGTCAATTTGAGGTGGGTTTCGATCATTTGTATCCATAAATCATGACTAAAACAATGCTTGAAGTACTTCAGAATTTCTGACGCTGTCATACTGTCTCCAGCAAGGCTACACTCCCTGTGCAAACTTATTCCTCCCTCCATGCCTTTGCTCAAGCCATGCCTCCCTGCTAGAGAGCCCTTCTCTACTATCCAAACCTTGACTGTCTTTCAGGCCTGGCTCCAATCTCCTTTTCCACTGATCACACCCGCTACTACTTCTCCCCCTCTGGCCTCCCCTTGTTGCTGGACACTGGGTCAGGCACAGTCCCCGGCTCCTCCCTCCTCCTTCTCCTTTCAGCTTCCGGCACCCCCACCCCCGCCCCAACCCCCCAGCAGAGGAAAACTCCTGAGCCTGGAAGACTCAGGTCAACTTTGCAGCTCTGCTTCCCCCTGGTGGTAAGAGTCAGAATTGCACCTTAACCTTGCAGCGTTTCTTGCAGTCAGGCTCCCAGGAGGGGCAAAAGCCCATGTAGCCTGGGGCTGCCACACCGGATGTCCTATATTTTTATTTGCTAAATCTGGCAACCCTAACACCTCATCCCCACCCCACCTCAGGATCCTCTTCATAGAAGCGTAGATTTTTCAGACAGGCCTTTGGAGTTACATAGGCTGAGCCCCCGAGGCTGACAGGAGACCTCTAAAGAGGGTAGCCTCCACTTCACCCAGTCCACCACAGCCATGAGGGAAGGACTCATTTCTCAAAAGAGGCCCACATCTTGCTTTCAGATGAAATGTCCCTATTTCTACAGGTTGACAACTAATTCAAAGTTCATAAATTACTATGCGAGTCAAGCAAAGCATGTCTGGGGGCAGATTTGTCAGGAAAACAACAGCCAGGTTTTGACCTCCGGAGCTAACTCTCACATTTTACAGACAAAGCTATTGAGTTCCAGAGAGGGGAATGGTGCTGCTCGGTCACAAGGCCAATAAGTGTCATCTTAGGGCCCAGCCCAATGCTCGCCCTCTGTATAACCAAGCAGGACCCTATGGGATCTTCTTGGAGCACATCCTCCCACCCCATGTCCGCTGACTGCCTCTTGTCTGTGGAAAAACTTTCGCTTCCTAGGCCTTCTCCGAGTTCCAAAGAGTAAATTTAATGAGAGAAGTGAGAGAATGAAGAAAGAAAGGAAAACAGTCAAGCAAGAAAAACTAATAATAGTTTAACCATAAAACAAAGTTGAGGACCTTTAGCTCCTCCTCAAGGGCTATAGGTAACATGCTGAGCCATATCCTTTGAGCTGTTTTGCAGATACTAAAACCCCCACCAGGTGGAAGAAGTTAACTGCTGCCCACAAGTACCCCAGACCAGGTGGAACCAGAAGGTTGATGATGTTGACTTCCAATTACCTCATCATTAACCAACCAGAAGAATGTCAATGAGCTAATTCCACACACCCCTCCCTCACCCTGTCTTTAAAAACCTTTCCCTGAAAGGCTTCAGGGAGTTTGGGCCTTTTGAGCATTAGCCGCCTGGTCTCTTTGCTCGTCAACCTGCCATAAATGCTGAGCTTTCCTTTGCCACAGCCCAGTGTCAGTAGATTGGCTTTACTGCGTGACAGCGAGCAGACCCAAGTTTGGTTCTGTAACATCTGCTTGGCCTTCTTGAGCTTCTTCAGCTTCCATTTTCTCCAGAGCAGATCCTGCTGCAGCTGCACCACCTGCTCCTCCTGGGGAAGCGCAGGCCCTGGAAATGGGCTCCAGGACCTTGGGACAGAGATTCCCAGGCCCTGAAGCCCTGCGGTGTGGCCTAGAAGGGAGCAGGGTACGAACTCCCTGCGCTGTGGAGGGAGGAGCCCCTGGAGAAGGTTCCAGTGTGGAGCCTCTAAAGCACAGGGACAGGTCTAAGAGCAGGACGGGGACCAAGGCTGGACAGGTGAGCAGAATCTCCAGCCACAACAAGCCTTGATTGTGCAGACAATGTAAAGTCAAAAAGGCTGACTCTGCCCCTTGTTGGTGAGAATGGGAAGCACCTGGAACCCTCCTGGGCTACTAGAGGGAGGGTAAATACAAAGTCCAGCCACTTTTCCTCTGCCATTTGACATGGAAGGTAAGCCTGCACTTGACCAGGCATTCTGCTCCAGGTACATGTCCCCAGACACGAGGACTCAGGGCCACCGGGGGCTTGGACAGCAAGGTTTGTGGTGGACTCTTCATAATTACCAAACCTGGAAACAGCCCACCATCCATCTACAAGTGACCGTCCATCCAATCAGAGGAGCAAACCGCTGATTCATACAACAGCTGAATCTCAGAACCATTACACTGAGCAAAGGAGCCAGACATAAAGGACTACCCATCGCATGACCCCATTTGTGTGAAGTTCCAGAAGTGGCCTAACTCTTTTACAGCGATAAAGGTCAGCACAATGCAAAGGCCCTGGGAGAGAGTGTGCCTCACTAGATAGGGGAGCGGTGAGGAGGCCAGTGTGGGGAGGGGGTCAGGAGGTGACCTTGGACCAGATCACATGGGACCTTCAGGCCACAGTGGGGACTTTGGCTTTTACTCTGAGGAAGCGGGGGACATGGGAGGTTCTGAGTGGAGGCTGGAGGTGACCCAACAGGGTTTCACAGGAGCCTGCTGGCTCCTACTCGGGGAGAGGCTGAAGGGAGGGGGAGGAGGGAGACCAGAGGGGAGTCTCTTTTCCCCTTGTCCCCCACTTTTTAAAATCATAGTAAAATATACATAATATAAAATTGACCATTTTAACCATTTTTTTCTGGTTTTACTGAGATATAATTGACACTGTGAAAGTTTAAGGTGTACAGTATAATGACTTGACATAGCTGTATATAGCAAAATGCTCACCACAGCAAGTTTAGTTAACATTTATCACCTCACATAGTTACAAACAATTATTTTTCCCTGTACAGAGAACGTTTAGGATTTGCTCTCTTAGCCACTTTCAAGTACATGATACAGAAGTGTTAACTATGTGGTCACCATGCAGTGCATCACATCCTCAGGACTTATTTCTCTTATTACTGGAAGTTTATACCTTTTGACCATCATCACCCATTTCACCCACCCCCCAATCCCTGCCTTTGGCAACTACCCACCTGTTCTTTGTTTCTATGAGTTTGGGGTTTTGTTTTTAGATTTCACATACAATCGAGATCCTGTGGTATTTGTCTTTCTCTGAGTTACTTCCCTTAGCATAATGCCCTCAAGGTCCATCCATGCTCTTGTAAATGGCAGGATTTCCTCCTTTTTTTATGGCTGAATAATATTCATGGATACACATATATCACAACTTTTTTTTTTGGCCACGCTGCACAGCTTGTGGAATCTTAGTTCCCCAACCAGGGATTGAACCCAGGCCCCCGGCAGTGGAAGCACCGAGTCTTAACCACTGGACTGCCAGGGAATTCCCTATATCACAACTTCTTTACATTCATCAATGGACACTTAGGTTGTTTCCATGTCTTGACTGTTGTGAATAATGCTGCAATGAACATGGGGGTGCAGATATCTCTTCCAGATAGTGATTTCATTTGCTTTGGATATATACCCAGAAGCGGGATTGCTAGATCATATGGTTGTACTATTTTTAATTTTTTGAGGAACCTCCATACTGTTTTCTACAGTGGCTGCACCAATTTCCATTCTCACCAACAGTGCACCAAGGTTTCCATTTTTGCACATCCTCACCAGCATTTGTTACCTCTTGTCTTTTTGATGATCCATTTTAATCATTTTTAAATGTATGGTCAGTGGCATTATGTACATTCACAATGTTGTGGAGTCATCACCACGATGTATTTCCAGAGCTTTTCACCATCCCAAACAAAAACTCTGTACTCATTAACCAATAGCTCCCCATACCTCTCTCCACCCCCAAGTCCCTGGTAACCTCTAATCTGCTTTCTGTCTCTATGAATTTGCCTATCCTAGATATTTCATATTAGTGGAATCGTACAATCTTTGTCTTTTTGTACCTGGCTTATTTCACTCAGTATAATATTTTCAAGGTCCATCCATGTTGTAGCACGTGTCAGTACTTCATTCCTTTTTAAGGCCGAATAATATTTCATTGTGTGTATATATCACATTTGTGTATCCAGTCATCTGCTGATGGACATTTGGATTGTTTCTATCTTTGACTATTGTGAATAATGCTGCTATGAATACTGATCTAAGTATCTGTTTTTGATTCCCTGCTTTCAATTCTTTTATGTGTATACCCAGAAGTGAAATTTCTGGATCATATGGTAATTCTATATTTAATTATTTTGGAGGATAGAAGATAAAGTTCATATATCTTTTGTATTCCACAAAGAAATTCAGGTCTGTGTACATGATGGGTTATGAGAGAAAATAACTGAAGTAAAACACCATTGGATTGCATCTTCCCTTATTCTGTACCCCACATTTCCACTGTTGTAACTGTAAGTTTGTCTTCTAAGTCTGTGAGTCTGTTTCTGTTTTGTAAATGAGTTCATTTGTATCAATTTTTAGATTCTACCTGTAAGTGATATCATATGGTATTTGTCTTTCTCTGTCTGACTTACTTCACTTAGTATGATAATCTCTAGGTCCATCCATGTTGCTGCAAATAGCATTATTTCTTTCTTTTGTATGGCTGAATAACATTCCATTGTGTATATATACCTCCATTTTTGACATCTCTTCCAGGAAGTTGATATGTTCAAATACCTGTGCCCTTGTTTCCTAACCCAAATGCATAAAGTTCCATACCAGTAGGACAATATCACAAAATATTAGAGTGCCAGATAATTATATACTAGAAATGTTATGAAGATAAGAATTACCGTTCACTGAATACATGGCTATCAAAAACAAATATAAAATAATAAGAGCAAGAATTTTTAAAAGTACTCTAATATGCCTCAAATTTTAATAAAATCCTCTGTACACACATTTATTGGCTACTGAAAAGTGAAATAGCACATCAAAAATTTTTATTACAATTCAAATTTTTGAAAGCAGAGAATCTAGTTAATGCACCCTGCCCTAATTATGTTCTAGCCAAACCACCCAATGTTTTTTTTTTTACATTCCCTCCACACAAATTAAGAATTTGCTTCGGGCTTCCCTGGTGGCGCAGTGGTTAGGAGTCCGCCTGCCGATGCAGGGGACACGGGTTCGTGCCCCGGTCCGGGAAGATCCCACATGCTGCGGAGCGGCTGGGCGTGTGAGCCATGGCCGCTGAGCTTGCGTGTCTGGAGCCTGTGCTCCGCAACGGGAGAAGCCACAACAGTGAGAGGCCCGCATACTGCAAAAAAAAAAAAAAAAAAAAGAATTTGCTTCAAATTCTTGGTGCTTGGTTTCATCTTACTGACTTCAGTCTTCTAAAACAGGCAATAGTTGAGATCTATTGTGCTTCTTTGGGTCAAATCAAAAAGTGGAAGTACAGTATTTTGAAGCCATTCAAATGCATAGATTCCTTATAAGTTACCGGTATCAAGGTAGAAAAAAGATGCAGGAAAAAAAAATATCACAGAGTTATATTGTAGGTTATCAAAATATTGGTATACAGTCTGTTCTAGCATAGAGTAGCTTGCCCAGGCTGCTCCATAATGATCCTAAAATTGCTAGCAAAAAAAAACAGTACAAGAATAAGGATTTTGGCCAAATAGAGTCTGTGTCATCATTATTCTCCATACCAGAATTCTCAGAGATATCTCTATGATAAAGGCACTAATGACAGCTACATCTGAATCTTTCCATTCTTGATTGTCAGGAAGAAATTGGGTTAATAATTAAAATAATGAAATGGATTAATTTTACCCCAAAGAGATATAACAATCCTCACATCTAATGTTGGTTATTAGAATAGCCTTTGGGGGCTTCCCTGGTGGTGCAGTGGTTAAGAATCCACCTGCCAACACAGGAGACACAGGTTCGAGCCCTGGTCCGGGAAGATCCGACATGCCACGGAGCAACTAAGCCTGTCTGCCACAACTACTGAGCCTGAGCTCTAGAACCGATGAGCCACAACTACTGAGCCCACGTGCCACAACTACTGAAGCCCGCGCACCTAGAGCCCGTGCTCCACAACAAGAGAAGCCACCGCAATGAGAAGCCGGCACACTGCAATGAGGAGTAGCCCCTCGCTCGCCGCAACTAGAGAAAGCCCACACGCAGCAAAGACCCAACACAGCCAAAAATAAATAAATTAAATAAATTAAACTTTTTAAAAAAAGAATAACCTTTGGAACACAGAACACCAGAAAAAAAAAAGGTCAAAACCAAAACGTTTTGGTGAAAAAGAAGAGGCAAGATTGAAATGTATGGGTACCAAAGAATGCCAAATTTTGGGTCATTTTGTAATGGTAACAGCTGCTGATTGTCAGTCCACAGAAATGTTCCTAGTGTCAGTTCTCTGAATGCCTTAAATGTGACTCATTCAGCTACGGGACATTCTGTGCTCAGGTATTTGCTCCCTTACTACATGGCATTGTCACGAGCATCATGTTTGTGACAGCACATGATAAAGTACAAACATAGGGCTTCCCTGGTGGCGCAGTGGTTAAGAACCCACCTGCCAATGCAGGGGACACGGGTTCAAGCCCTGGTCCGGGAAGATCCCACATGCCGCGGAGCAACTAAGCCCATGTGCCACAACTACTGAGCCTGTGCTCTAGAGCCCGCGAGCCACAACAACTGAGTCCGCGTGCCACAACTACTGAAGCCCGTGCACCTAGAGCCCATGCTCCGCAACAAGAGAAGCCACTGCAATGAGAAGCCCCTGCTCGCTGCAACTAGAGAAAGCCCGTGAGCAGAGACAAAGACCCAATGCAGCCATAAATAAATAAATAAATAATAAATTTAAAAAAAGAAAGTACAAACATAACACCAGGAGTGAACCTTAATGTTAACTATAGGCTTTAGGTGATGATGTGCCGATGTAGGTTCATCAGCTGTAACCATGTACCAGTCTGGTGGGGGATGTTGATAGTGGGGAGGCTGTGAATGTGTCGGGCCAGGGGGTACATGGGAACTCTACTTACTTTCTCCTCAATTTTGTTGTGAATGTAAAACTTCTCTTTAAAAAAAATAGACTCTTTTTTTTTAATTGCAAACATGAACTGATTTCTCCAGAGTTCCTGGAGATTCAGGAAGTAAGTCCAAGCCAATTCCCCTTTCCTCGTCTCCAAAAAAGCAAACCAGATACCCACCCACATAAAATTTCTACTTACATCCACTTCCTTCTCCCACAGTTCTCTGAAGTGGAGGAAGCTGGTTGAGGTGGTGGTATTTAATGATTGGATTTGTATCATCCTTTCCGCACTTTCTCTCCAAGCACTTATTGTCCTTACCCCACTCCTCCTCCTGTAGACTGTGTCTCCACCAAACCCTCATAAGTTCTTTTTTCTGTCCTGTCCTCCCTGCTGGGGTGGACATTCCAGTAGAAAAGAAGGGAATGTGGTACTAGGGTTGAGAGTAAAGTTACTAAGCTTCTTTATTAATACTCCTGAGATACATTGTGAGGAATCTTCCCAGGAATCTTCTTCACTGGGCATCTGAGAAGACGCCAGAATCCAGATTGGGTTCAGCTTCTTTGATGAGTCTATGGGAAGTCTAGTCACAGCTTGACTCCTCCTGGATCTTTGGGTTCCCCAGAAGGTGACGCTCAAGCTCTTCAAATTGCTACGAAGTAGCCTGGAAAGGACTATAGAGCCCAGAAAGAGCGAGAAAAATCCAAACTCCAACCAACTGTGGTGAGAGGAAGAACTAACCTTTTATATTTAATTTTTTGAGGAACTGCCAGACTGTTTTCCACAGTGCCTGCACCATTTTGCATTCCCACCAGCAGTGTATGAGGGTTCCAATTTCTCTACATCCTCGCCAATGCTTGTGTTTTTGGTTTTTATAATGGCCCTCCTAGTGGGTGTGAAGTGGTATCTCACTGTGGTTTTGATTTGCATCTCCCTAACGACTTACGTTGTTGAGCATCTTCTTACGTGCTTGGTGGTCATTTGTGTATCTTCTTTGGAGAAATGTCTATGGAGGAGTCATTTCCAGTAGAGAGATGATGTCAGCTCAGACTGGAGTAAGATCAGGGAAGGTAGTGTGAAGTGGTCAGCTTCTAGATATTTTTTTGAAGATGGAGCTGACAGGGTTTGCTGATGGACTACACGTGGGCATGGGAGAAAGGGAGGAGTCGAGGACTCTCCCAGGATGTCTCCAGTGGTTTGGCCAGAGCAATTAGTGAGGTGGGCTTTGGGGATGCTGACTTGAAGGGAGGGGGAGGAGTTTTGTTGGATTCTGAGGTTCCTGGAACCTGAGGATTGGTCTTAAGAGGAATTTAATGTTTCAAGAAAGTGGGCAGAGGGAGAAGAGAAGTTTCCTATATTTTACCACCAAGTTGCTTTTCAGAATCCTCCACGGTCATTGCTTTAGTTTATCAGTTTCTCATCAGTTTGAGTTCCCTCGCCCCCTCACAATTCCATTCCTAGTTTGAAGCCTGCAGGGTAGGGACTGTTCCAGAGACTGCAGATCCATACATTGCCAGTAGGTGGCACTGCAGTGCCAGAAATAGCCACACAGTGGCCTGTGGACCCCGGACCAAGAACTGGAGTTTTCAAATAATTGAAACGTGTAAAAGTACAATTCTAGAATCTTAGGATCAGCCAATTCGAAAACTAAGGAAATGCCACACCTGAGCTCTGCGAATGGGAGGTTCCAGTGGATAACTGGTTTCAAGAGGTGTTTACCTCCATGGCATATACATGAGTTAATTCCTTGCCAGTCAGTGAGGTTATTCATTGAGCACCTACTATGTGCCACAAGCTGTGTTAAGTGCTGTGGATTCAGCTGTGACCAGGACAGATTTAGTACCTGCCTCAGAGGAGTTTGGAGGTGGAAACATCAACAGACAAATAAAAGACTAAGATAATTGTAGATTGTGTGATCTAGGAAACAAACAGGATTATGTGATGGAGAAAATGGATGGAGGGAACTAGGTGAGGAGGTGAAGTTTCGGGGGGAAGACTGGCAGGTGAGAACAGGCTGCGCCCCTCCAGACAGACCCCAGCAACCCTTTCCAGATTGAGAAGGGACTCTTGGTTGTCAAGGTCACACAGCTGACTACTACCAGAATCACAGGTCTGTCTGAATCTGAATGGGGCTTCCAAATGGGTATTTGGGAAGATTGGATAAGGTAATATACGCAAAGCCCTCAGTATAGTGTCTGGTTCCAAAAAATGGAGCTACCCTATTCCTCAAATAGGAGCAGGCTTTTAAAAGCAACCTCCAGGGCTTCCCTGGTGGCGCAGTCGTTAAGAATCCGCCTGCCAATGCAGGGGACATGGGTTTGAAGCCCTGGTTGGGGAAGATCCTACTTGCTGCGGAGCAACTAAGCCCGTGTGCCACAACTACTGAGCCTGCACTCTAGAGCCTGTGAGACACAACTACTGAGCCTGCGTGCCACAACTACTGAAGCCAGCGTGCCTAGAGCCTGTGCTCCACAACAAGAGAAACCACCGCGATGAGAAGCCTGTGCAGCACAACGTAGAGTAGCCCCCACTCGCCGCAACTAGAGAAAGCCCGCACACAGCAACAAAGACCCAACGCAGCCAAAAATAAAATAAAATAAATAAATAAATTTAAAAGCAACCTCCAGATCACATCTGCCTTTCCTGCCTCAGAGCCTTTGCAATGAGGCTGATGGGAAAAGTATAACAGTGCCAATAAGACGTGCTTTACCTACATTACCCAGATAGCAAACCTGGAGGCAAAAGTGACCTGTAAACTTCAGACTTCTTCACCTTGGAGGGGGCAGACGAGGCCACAGCCAGGAGACCAGTGCCTGGCAGCCCTGCTGCCCCTCAGGAGTGTGAGTGAGGAGGGAGCAGGAGGTCAGGAGCCTTAGGGTCCAATACAGGGGCTGGCACTGGGCAGGTGAACTTCCCCCCAGTGTGACCTAAGACACTGCCTGGGGACAGCTGCCCTGCACATCCCAGGGGAGAAGCTTGGCTTTATCCCCAAGCTGTAGTTGACCACTCGCTTGCTCCTCCAGACCTGCAGGTACCCTCTGCACATACACTCATCACACACACATACACACACACACACTCATACATGCACACACTTGTTCACCCAAACATTTACATCCACATGTTCACACCCCCATACGATTCATCTGCTCAGACTCATGTGCTCACACACATATACTTACACATGTGCTCATACCTTACACACTCAGACTTTTATATCCACATGTCCATTCACTCACCCACATATTTACATACCCTCAAACATATACACTCACACTTATACACTCATACCTTTAAATGCACACTCAAGAATATAGTCACACAATTTTACACTCAAACATACTTAAATCTGCTCCCACAAATGCACACTCAAGCATTTACACACATTTCCACTCATATATACTCATACTCATTCACACACATACACTTACACACACCCACACTCAAACATTCACACATGCTGATATATCTACACATTGATTCACACATTTAATTAACACACACTCATACACTTACACATATACTCAAATGTTCTATACCTCGCACACATTCGTATTCACAACACTTACACTCACACTTTCACACACCCACGCTGCATTCCCTAATATACATATATTCCACACAGTCATCCCTGCACACACTCATATGCACATTCACACACACTTGCCGACATGTTTACTTACACGCAGAGTCATACATTTATACACACTCGAGCATTCACACATGTTCATACTCAAACTCACATATTTATACACACACACTCATGTACACTCACACATTCACATAGCTACATATACACAAACATTTACAAAGTCACATACTCACTCATATAAGGGAGATGTGCCCAATTGTCTAACCAGTCAGTAGCATCCAAAAGACATCTCCTTTGTGGTTCTTTCTGTGCCACCTGTGTCATGGAGTTAGTGTGCTGATCAAATGATGAGAAACTGCCCAAGAACAGGTCCCGGACTCTGCCAGACTCTGTACCCACTACATCTCCTCTGGACAGTGTTCCCCTCAGGGATCAGCCCCCTCACTGCCCACCTCAGGGGACCTGAGAAAAGTCCTGGGTTGAAAAGTGATGGAGCAGGGCCCAGGCCCACTGGGAATAGCCACAGTTGTCATGGATCCCAACCAACAGCCAGGTGTGTGGTCTGATAGGTGGGAAGGGACGTAGGGAGTCTTGGGACCACATGCTATGAAATCATTTACTGCTCCCCCCCACCCCAAGTGTTACAACTTTGTACAAATAAATAAACATTAGAGGGTTTCTTTTAGGGGCCAGAGACCACAAATCTGATGGCGCATAGACCGTCTCAATCTGCAGGCTCTTTAATTTGGGATGCACATTTAACATTTTTTAATTTAAAAGTCTTTGTGGGAGGGAAGAGCCCTTCCAGAATAGTGGCGTAAGGACCTCTGAAAATCCAGTCCTCCATAAGAACAATGAGAATGCTGGCAAAAATAGTCAAAATTAACTTTTTCAGTACTCTGGAAATTAACCAAAGGCTTACAACAATCCCAGGAACATTTACTTTAAGAAAAACAAACTGAATCTCAGTAAGAACAGTGAGCTTCGTGGCTATTATCCTGTTCCATTCTCCTCTCCCAGCTCTGCAGTAGCCTTGAAAACCAATAGCTTTACGATCATAATAACCAGGAAAACCAGCAACTTAGCAGCATCTGGAGGGGGAAGAAGACCTTGGTGCTCCCTAAAATGCCCTGTCTCCAGAGCATTGTCATTATTTGACCTGCTGGAAGTTAATTGGTAATCCCCACTCCCAGAGTTTGTCTTTATTTGACCTGACTTATCTCTGTCAGTGTGAACAGCCTTTTCCCTGGGGGACTTTTTTCACAAAAGAGAAAAAAGATCAGCAGCAATAATTTAACATTGAAGCTGCCTGAGGCACTGATAACAGATGGAACAAACAAGAAGCTGAACAAAAAAATTTAAAAGAAAAGCTGGGGAATGGGATATCCATAGAGGGCTTTGAAAAGCTCCTATAGATTGTTGGGGATCTAGAAGGCCACGCACATGGGCTGGGCTGGTCACCTGTCCAGGTAATACCTGAGATGGCCCTAATCCCTCACCTCTGGCTGACCTTGAGGCTCTGCTGAAGCAGAAAGTGAAGGTTGCAAAACTGTCTGATGGAACATTAAAAGCATGTCTCAACACACACAGAGCCCCTCATCCAAGGCTGGGAGACTTATTGGCTCAAAGAACTTAAAGAAATCTCTGTTCAATCATTAGCTGACCACTAAGCTAACCGGGAAGAGATTTTAGTGGCCACACATGGCGAAGAATACAGATTTTACAGAATTTGTTCAGGAAAGTCACCAAACAAACAAACAGCAGCAGCAACAGCAACAATGAATAGCAACAACAACAAACCCTGGGGAGGGGGCAAAATCTGATTTCTAGAACTGCCACACTTATTTAAAATGTAAACATTTCAGCAAAATTACAACACACACAAAGACACAGGAAAGTATGACCCATACCCAGGGAAAAAAGAAGTCAATTGAAACTGTCTTTGAGGAAGGCTGGACTGTGGACTTACTAGACAAAGACTATTTTTTTTTGTTAATTTTTATTGGAGTATAGTTGTTTTACAATGTTGTGCTAGTTTCAGGTGTACACCAAAGTGAATCAGTTATACATATACATCAATCCATTCTTTTTTTAGATTCTTTTCTCATATAGGCCATTCCAGAATATTGAGTAGATTTCCCTGTGCTATGCAGTAGGTCCTTATTAGTTATCTATTTTATATATGGTAGTATGGACAAAGACTTTAAATCAACTATTTTAAATATATTCAAAGAACTAAAGGAAACCATGTCAAAAGAAGTGAAGGAAAGCATGAGAATAATATTTCACCAAGCAGAGAATATAAATAAAGAGTTAGAAATGATAAAATAAGACAGGTAAAAAGAACCAAGTAGAGATTCTGAAATTGAAACGTATAATTACTGAAATGGAAAATCACTAGAGGGGCTCAACAGTAGATTTGAGCTTGGCAGAAGAAATAATCAGTTAATGTGAAGATAGATCAACTGCAATTATCTAGAATGAGGAACAGAAAGAAAAAAGAATGAGGAAAAGGCAGCAGAGCCTTAGAGACCATCAAGGACACATCCCATCAAGGACACCAAAATACATTTAATGGGAGTCCCAGGAGAGGAAAGGGGAGCGAGAAAGGCGAAGAAAGAATATTTGAAAACATAATGTCAAATGCCCAAATTTGATGAAAAAACAGTAATCTACACAACACAGAAACTCAACAGACTCAAAGAGATAAACCCAAAGTAGGATAAACTCAGAGAGATCCACATGTAGATACACCATAATCAAAACGGTGAAAGACAAAGACAAAGAGAAAATCTTGAAAGCAGCAAGAGAGAAGAGCTACTCATCGCATACAAGTGGTCCTTAATAAGCTTAACAGATAATTTTTCATTCACAAACTATAGAGAACAGAAGGCAATGGGATGACATGCTCAAAGTGCTGAAAGAAAAAGACTGTCAACAAAGAATTCTATACCTAGCAAAGCTGAAACCACTAGGTGGCATTTCACAGGGCTCTGAGGAGCTCTGGTTCTTTATGTCTCAGCTCAGAAAGAATTCAGTAAGAGTCACAGTGACAGAAAAGAAGTGATTTATTAGAATAGGATGTTTGTGAGGCTTACAAGCAGGCAGGCAAACAAGCTTTGCATTGCCCCGAGTACTTAGTGGGTTACAGTTTTAAAATCAAATGAAAAGAGGGGAGTGGGAGAAGACCACCTTCTTCCTCGTTCTTCAAGTCTTCCATCATTAACTCTTCCTACGTGTCAGGCAGGGGAGTTTTTGACCCTATATGGCTCATCTGGGACTGTCATGGTGCTATGGAAAAATTATTTCAGGTCTCAGTGTAATGAGGGTCTTTCACTTTCAAGTGTCACATTTCCCTAAATTATTGTTTTGTGTGTGTGCAGAGAGAATTTCCTAGGGGTCATTAACTTGTTGATATCACTGGGCAGGATGTAGGCCTTATTTTTCCACTATTGTTTTATTATCTTGAGGCATGACTCGTGCCTTCATTGCATGGCTTTGTTGCTAAGCAAGTTAGCTTGGTTTTATTGTTAGGCAAGCCTGTCTGGCTTTGATGCTAAGTAACTTGCTCTGCTTCATGAGTCAAGCAAGCCCACATTGTTTCAGGATTTTCCTATTGCTTTTTTTTTTTTTTTAATCTATTGGCTGCACGACATGCGTGACCTTAGTTCCCTGACCAGGGATCGAACCCACAGCCCCTGCACTGGCAGTGCAGAGTCTTAAACACTAGGCCACCAGGGAAGTCCCCTCCCATTGCTTTCTTGAGTGATCATTAACTTACTGTGGTCTCCCAAAGCCCCCTAAAGTTCCCTCTCTATCTACAATCCCCCAGTGGGATTTCTGGACTATTTGATTACCCTACGCTATCCCTATCAAAACTGTCCTTCAAAAATGAATCGGATAAGGCTTCCCTGGTGGCACAGTGGTTAAGAATCCGCCTGCCAATGCAGGGGACACAGGTTTGAGCCCTGGCCCGGGATGATCCCACATGTTGTGGAGCAAGTAAGCCCGTGTGTCACAACTACTGAGCCTGAGCTCTAGAGCCTGCAAGCCACAACTACTGAGCCCACGTGCCACAACTACTGAAGCCTATGCACCTAGAGCCCGTGCTCCGCAACAAGAGAAGCCACGACAATGAGAAGCCCACGTACCGCAACGAAGAGTACTCCCGCTCGCCACAAATAGAGAAAGCCTGCGTGCAGCAATGAAGACCCAATGCAGCCAAAAATAAATTAATTAAGTAAGTAATTTTTTTAAAAAAATGAAGCAGATACTTGTATGCCAATGTTCATTGCAGCATTATTCACAATAGCCGAAAGATGGAAACAACCCAAATGTCCATCAATAAGCAAAATGTGATATATACATACCATGGAATATTACTTAGCCATAAAAAGGTCTGAAGTACTGACACATGTTACTACACAGATGAACCTTGAAATCATACTAAGTGAATGAGCCAGCTACAAAAGGACAAATATTATAGGGTTCCAATTATATGAGGTACCCAGAGTGGTCATATTCACAGAGTGGAAAGTAGATTAGAGGTTCCTAGATGCAGGGAGGAGGGGCTAATAGAAAATTATTGCTTAATGCTTACGTAAAGCAGTCCTTCAGGCTGAAATCAAAGGGCACCCGAGAGTAACTCAAATCCACCTGAAGAAATAAAGAGCACCAGTAAAGGCAACTACATAGGTCAATATAGAAGATAGCATAAATGTATTTTTTGCTTCATAAGCTCTTTTTTTCTTTTGTCTAATTTAAGAAACAGTTGCATAAAGCAATAATTATAAGACTGTGTTGATGAGTTTATAATACATGAAGATATAATTTGTGTGACCATAGGAGAACAAAGAAGGGGAGGGAACAGAAATCTATAGGCGTTCTGGGCACACAGGTCGGCAATCTCAGCCCATCCCAAAGTTCGGTTTCGGCCCTGGCTCCCTAGTCAATCATCTGACCTTTATTGATCTCCTCTGGGGGATCTAGTGGTGGCCAAGGCAGATCCAGTCGTCCCTGCCTTTGCAGGCCCCACAGAAGGGATGAGAAGGAATGGTTCGGCATCTGTTCACAGGGGAGGGGCTGAATTCTGCTTGTGAGTTTTAGAAGAATTTTGTCAGACTCTGGCATTAGGGAGAGAGTTCTAGGTATCAGGCCATCTTTCACATTTTCTGCACTGCACTTTCCCCCTTGTTTCTGTTTCCCCTCCCCTACTTTTGCTCTTCAAATTCTTTCTTCATCATGCAAAGCATTTTCTCTCACCTTCTTGACCTGGGAGCTAGGGGTGGGGGTGGGCTGGTAGGGCAGGGAAGTTGTAAAAGGGTAGGATGGGAAGGGGGGGCACCAGAATCAGAGAGTGCAGAGCCCTCAATTTCTACCCCCAAGCGAACTCTCTGCCCCTGTCCAGACACACATGGAGGTCTCCCTGCAAAAATTCAGGAGTATAAACTGTTCTCTATCTCTTTGCACATGTAATTGTGTGTGTAACAGGATGTTAAATTGCAACTTCCTACTCAGTCACCAAGATAAAATAGATAAGACATTCCAGACCAAGAAGTAAATGTTAGAGGAAATTAGCAAAAACCCGTTATAAGACCTGGAAAGGTCTTCCCAGCTTTGAGGATCTAATGATGTAGTTATTGGAGGTTAAATAAATTTGGGAGGAGAACTTCTTTCGAGAGGATAGGACTTTGACTTTCCTCTCCCTCAGCCCTGCCCCACCCAGGGGGAGAGAACTCTAAAGGGCTGGAGAAAAGGAGCTTCAGAGAAGAGGCTGAGAGGGAAGCCTTGCCTTCCAGGTTGTCAGAAGAATGAGCAAATGTGAGGATTTCCCCTAGATGAGATGTGGGCCCCTCAGGAGAGCTGAGCTGATCATGCCCCAGAGGACATCTAAGGAATGATGTCATGTTAACAGAGATTCCATGTTGTTTATGTCCAGGTTGTGGGGAGGGAAGAATAAAAACAGGAGCTGAGAGTCACCAGCAGGAGGTAAATGTGTTGCTCAAATCAAAAAGGTAAAATGAAATGTTCTCAAGGATCTTTAAAATCTACGAAAGCACCCCCTGAGAGGGATCAGCTTTACACACAGGTCAGGACAAAACCATCCTGTGTAGCAGCATCAGGCAGGTAAAGACTTTTCCACTCCCCAACATCTCCTCCCTTCCTTCTTCCTTGCCTCTCCACCCCTGTCCCACGGCAGGGGTTAGAAACCATCTGAGCAAGATAGAGGAGGCTTTAAGGTGGGAAAAGAGAAAGAAGGATCCATCCACACGCTAGTAGGGGGAGGGGCCATCTGTAACTTTTCAAAAAGTTGGAGGCTTTGGCTATTCCCCATACTGGACATTCTAACTTCTGGACTAAGACTGTGTTTACAAACCTAAAATGAATATAGAGTTTTGTTTGTTTGCTTGCTTAATCTGGTGTATTTGTCGGGGCTCTCCAGGGGAACAAAGTCCCTCTCTCTCTGCCTATCTATCACTCACTCAATCTATCTATGTATCTACGGAGAGAGAAAGAGAGAAATTTATTATAAGGAATTAGAGTCCAAGGCTGTCTGCTGGAGAATTCTCTCTCTCTCTCTCTCCCTCTCTTTGGGGGGGATTCTCTTTTGCTCAGGGAAGGCTTGTCTTTTTGTTCTATTTAGGTCTTCAACTGATTGTGTGAGGCCCACTCACATTCTGGAGAGCAATCTGTTTCCTCAGAGTCCACTGATTTTAATGCTAATCTCATCCAAATGTTAATCTCATCTGGGTGTCTCACAGAAGCACCCAGAATAGCGTTTGACCAAATATCTGAGCACCCAGTGGCTCAGCCAAATTGACACATAAAATGAACCATCACACCTGGGAATGATCAGGAAAAACTCCGGGATTGTCCAAATTTTCACTCAGGGACGGGGGAGAGCTTCCTCCACTGAATGCCTTTTAAAAAGGTAATGGGAAGCAAAATAAATATTTGTGATTCTACCTCATGAGTAGATTGCTCAGTCGTTACAGCTGTTACCTGTATTTTGTCAGGGAGTGGAGGGAAAAAGCTGTTCTTAATAGGGGCCCATCTCTTTGGTGGTACTAGAGTTACCCTTTGGGCAAAGATCGCTCTTTTCGTTGGAAAAGCACTTCCAAGGGCCCTTCTGTTATCTAAGGTAAAGTGAGAGCCCTCTTCTAGAAGGAAGGAACTTTGACCCCAGAGTTCTACCAGAGCAAGGAGGCGGCACTTTGAAGAGACTGTGGGGTTTTTTTTTTCTTGGTTTACTGCTCTGGCTGGGGCCTGGCCTGGGAAGTGAGGATTCCTAGACTCTGGGAAGAGAACAAGGGATTCTGGTGGTGTGGCTGCTCACTAAAATCAGAGGCAAAGGGCTGAGGAGAGAAGCAGCCAGTAGGGGCCCCCAGGGCAGGAGCTGGCCAGGGCAGATATCTACTGACTGGGTTTCAGCTTTCCTTTCACTCCCTCGGGCTTTCAGCAAGCTTGTGTAAGGACTCCAGGCTGGACTCAGGTTCCTCAGAGGAATTTGGAAAGGAGCAGTGTGGGAAGGTACCAGAACAACCTGCCCGGCAGCCCAGAGCAGCAGGTCAGAGGCAGCTGATGGACGGGGTGAACAAGCAATTCATCTGTTAATGATGACTCTGGGACCACAGGCTCCCACTGCCAGTGGGTGACCCTAGGGGTCATGGTGGGGGGCTGGAGGGTTCTCGGGGCTACTTCAGAGGTGGGGCGCCTGGTGTCCTGCAGCCTGGAGCAAATCAGACTTTGGAGAAGTGTTGCAGCGTGGATGATCACAGGGTTCTCTGCAGCCAGACTGCCCGAATGTGAGTTCAGACTCCGCAGGTTAGTCCATCTCCCTCTGATTTCAATTTGCTCGTCTGTCAAAGTGAGGTTGTGTGAGGATTAAGTGAGTGGGTAGTGGGAAGCGCAGAGTGTAAAGCCTGGGATGTATGTGTTCGTGAAGTAAATACATGGTGTTGAGTGAGGGTGAGATCGGGGAGTGTGGGCAGGTTACAGAGGCTCCTGTAAGTCTCACTGGAGACCCACCCAAGGCCCTAAGCAAAGGGGAGTGAAGGCAGGTGCATGGGTTTTGAGGGCAGGCGGGAGGACACTCCTGGTCTCCAGTGAGGTATCTGCAGGAGTGAGGGGCTCTCCCCATACCCCTGAAACCCCTCTTGTGTCCCAGCCTTGCTCGTACTGCTGAGAGTAGAGGGAGGGAAAAAAAAAAAAAAAGGCTGTTTAGCTTTTTCTCAAACTCTTTCCTTCCCTTTGGTGGCATTGTCAGGTCAGGCAGAGGTCATTCCATTTTTGTTTTTCTCTAATATGCTTCCAGCCCAGTGACAGGGGCACAGAGGCCTAAAAATACTGTGAGCCGCCAGGTTGGATCACATCAACTTCTGGCCGCCAGGCTGCCCGGCCTCTGCTCAGCGTTCCGTGTGGGCTTCACTCACTGGCATCTCTGGGGCACCCACTCCCCACTCTGACACTGGGGAGTGGGATTTGGAGGGACAGAGCCTGAGATCTGGGGCTCAGGGGTGGGGGTCTCCTTAAGAGGGGCTGAGGCCCAGCCGATGGCCTCAGGATCCAGGGGTGGACAGTGTCTCCAAGGCCATCTTGGCCAGCCTTCCCTCTTTGGAGAGTTGGAAACGATGAGTCCCCCAAAGGGGAGGCTTTTTGGCTTTCTGAGCTGCCTGCACTGCCTCCCACCCCCCACCCCCCTGCCTTTTCCCAACTTTATTCAAAGCTGTTATCTCCCACAAAAGCTTCTAAGGATCCTGAGAAGAAAAGTCCCCGGGCTGGCTGCACTGCGAGTTCAAAGTCCTGGCTCCAGTCTCCCAGGAGAGGTGGGCCCTCACTTGTCACCTGCTTCTGGGCCTCAGTTCCTTCAGGTGTAGGAGTGAGGGGTGAGGCCCTGTGGGATTCTGAAAAGATGTGAGGGAAGTTGGCAGGAAAGCTGGGGTGGGGGTGTCCCTGGGAACCATCCCCACTTCACCTGAAGCTCTTCTTCTTTCACCTATTTTCTGTCCTAGGAATCATAAGGTTTCATCTGAAAAAGGGTTCTGCTACTAAAATAGAGAGGTTTCAAGGGTGTGAAGGCATTTTCTGGCTCCCGTGGTCTGTGGTTAGCTTCAGCTGTTGTCACACCCAAGTTACACCCCTCAATCCATCCGCCCTAAACACCTTGCAGTTCCCCCAGCCTGTCTCCTCCGACTTTTGCACATAATCCCTGCTATCCTCCACCTCCTCACCTGGTCACTTGGCAAACCTCAGCCCATCCTTTAAGTCACAACTCAGGCACCATCTCCTCCTGGAAGCTTTCCAGACCTGTCCCAGACCTGCCTAAAGGCCTCCTTGGGGCTGCCACAAATTATAAGGTAACTCCTATCACAGCACTTATAATACCTTTGTAATTGCCTCTACCCTTGTTTGTCTATCATCAGGGAACACCTGAGTTTAAATTCCAGTTCTGCCACTTCCCAGCTGTGTGACCCTGAGCAAGTGACCTAACCTCTCTGTGCTTCAGTTTCTGCATCTCTAAAATACTGTCAGCAACACAAAATGCTTGCTATGTGCCAGTCCCTGTCTTATGTGCTTTATTTAATCCATGCAACATCCCTATAAGATTGGTATGAAAACCATTTATTTTTATTTTAAACAAATGAGAAAACTGGGAATTCCCTGGTGGTCCAGTGGTTAGGACTTGACACTTTCACTGCCGGGGCCCCGGCGGGGTTCTATCCATGGTCAGGGAACTAAGATATTGCAAGCCATGTGACATGGTCAAAAAAAAAAAAGAGAGAGAAAACTGAGGCCCAAGGTCACACAGCTTGTGAGTGGCAGGGTCAGTGTTCAAAATCATGCAGCCCAACTGCAGAGGGATTCTACTGCCTCTCAGAAGCTACATCAGCAGATGTTGTAAGGGTGATATGAGTAAATAAATAAAGCTGTTTGGCACCTAGTAGGTACTCAATAAGTGCTCACTATCTCTGTTTTCCAGTGTCCCCTTCTCTGTCAGTTTACACTTGGGGATTTAAACTTGGGGATTTAAAATAGGAACCGGCCATATTTTTACAGTTTTGTTTCTTACTGTGCTCGCCCATTTACTGTCATAGAATCATTACATGTCAGTGCTGGGTAGGACATATGAAATAATGGGAATAATCATAATAGCTAGCACCTTTTGAATACTTACTATGTGTCACTGTGCTAATGTATTTTTTAAAATAGATTTTATTTTTTGACACAGTTTTAGGTTCACAGCAAAATTAAGCAGAAGTTACAGAGATTTCCCACATATTCCCTGCCCACCCCCAACCTCCACCATATCAACATCCCCCACCAGAGTGGTACATTTGTTACAACCGATAAACCTGTATTGACACATCATTATCACCCAAAGTCCATAGTTCATGTTAGGGTTCACTCTTGGGGTTGTACAATGCATTTATGCATTTTGACAAAGGTATAATGACGCGTATCCACCATTATAGTGTAATATAAAGTATTTTCACTACCCTAAAGATCCTCTGTGCCCTGCAGATTCAGCTCCTCCTCCCCCTCCCCCCCAGCAACCACTGATCCTTTTACTGTCTCCATGGTTTTGCCTTTTTCAGAACGTCATATGGTTGGAATCATACAATGTATAGCCTTTTCAGGTTGGCTTCTTTCACTTAGTAATAAGCATTTAAGGTTCCTCCATGTCTTTTCAAGGCTTGACGGTTCATTCCTTTGTAACACTGAAAAATATTCCATTGTCTTGATGTACTGCAGTTTATTTACCCATTCACTTACTGAAGGACATCTTAGTCGCTTCCAAGGTTTGGCAGTTAAGAGTAAAGCTGCTATAAATATCTGTATGCAGTTTGTTTCATGAACATAAATTTTCAACTCTTTTGGGTAAATACCAAGGAGCACAATTATTGGATTGTATGGTAAGAGTATGTTTCGTTTTGTAAGAAACCGCCAAACTTCTTCCAAAGTGGCTGTATCATTTTGCATGCCCACCAGCGATAAAAAGGGAGCTTTTGCTGCTTCACATCCTCAAGAATATTTAGTGCTGTCAGTGTTCCAGATTCTGGCCATTCTAATAGGTGTGTAGTGGTATCTCATTGTTTTAATTTGCATTTCCCTAATGACAGATGATGTGAAACATCTTTTCATATGCTTATTTGCCACCTGTATATTTTCTTTGATGAGGTGTCTGTTTGGCTCTTATGCTCATTTTTTAATCAGTTGTTCATTTTCTTATTGTTGAGTTGTAAGAGTTCTTTGTATATTTTGGGTATGTCTTTTGCAAATATTTTCTCCCAGTCTGTGGCTTGTTTTCTCACTTTCCTGACTGTGTCTTTCACAGATCAGAAGTTTTTAATTTTAATGAAGTTCCGTTTATCAATTATTTCTTTTTTTTTTATTTAAATATGTTTTAATGGATGTATATAAACTTCAAATATCAATTATTTCTTTCATGGTGCTATGGTCTGAAGGTTTGTGTCCCCTCAAAATTTTTATGTTGAAATCCTAACCCCTAAAGATGATGATATTAGGAGGTGGGGCCTGTAAGAGGTTTTTAAATCCCTCAGGAATGGGATTAGTACCTCATAAAAGAGGCTCCAGGGAGATTTCTCAGCCCCTTCTACCATGTGAGGATACAAGATGTCTGAAACCCAGAAGAGGGTTCTCACCTAACAATGCCAACACTACAACCTTGGACTTCCAGCTTCCAGATCTGGGAGAAATAAATTTCTGCTGTTTACAAGCTAACCAGTCTGTGGTACATTGTTATAGCAGGCTGAATGGACTAAGACATATAGGTCATGCTTTTGTGTTGTATCTAAAAAGTTATCACCATACACAGGGTTGTCTAGATTTTCTCCTATGTTGTCTTCTAGGAGTTTCAAGTTTTGTGTTTTATACTTAGGCCTATGATACATTTTGAGTTCATTTCTGTGAAGGGTATAAAGTCTGTATTTAGATTCATTTTTTGCATATGAATGTCCAGTTGTCCCAGAACCATTTGTTGAAAAGATTGCTCTTCTCCATTGCATTGAATTTGCTCCTTTGTCAAAGAAAAGTTGATTATATTTATGTGGATCTATTTCTGGGTGCTGTATTCTGTTCCATTCATCTATTTGTCTACTCTTTCGCCAATATCACTGTCTTAATTACTGTAGCTTTATAGTGAGGCTTAAAGTCAGATAGTGTCAGTTCTCTAAGCTCTTCTTCAATATTGTGTTGACTATTCTGGGTCTTTGTCTCTCTGTATAAACTTTAAAAATTTATTTATTTATTTATTTATTTATTTTTTTTATTTTTGGCTTCATTGGGTCTTTGTTGCTGCATGTGGGCTTTCTCTAGTTGCATCGAGCAGGGGCTACTCTTCGTTGCAGTGTGCGGGCCTCTCATTGCTGTGGCTTCTCTTGCTGTGGAGCCTGGGCTCTAAGCACGTGGGCTTCAGTAGCTGTGGCACACAGGCTCAGTAGTTGTGACTCGCAGGCTCTAGAGCTCAGACTCAGTAGCTGTGGCTCACAGGCTTAGTTGCTCTGCAGCATGTGGGATCTTCCTGGACCAGGGATTGAACCCGTGTCCCCTGCATTGGCAGGAGGATTTTTAACCACTACGCCACCAGGGATGTCCCTTTCTGTGCTTTAATGTGAATACCTTCTGCTGCATGTCTTTTAGTTCACTAGTCCTCTGTTCTTCTGTTTCTAACCTACTATAAATCCCATCAAATGAATTCTTTTTTAACAACAACTTCATTAGGGTATACTATTTATGCAATAACCACTGTGCCACCAGGGAGGTCCCACTACTCTCTTTTTGAGAAACAGCCTTTGGCTTGCTACAGAGCCTTAACAGAGACTGAACTCTTAACCATGAGCCATCAAGTTTACCATGTGACTGGAGCTGCCCATCACGAATGAGCTGGGTGTTGTCTGATCCACAAGCTATAAAGTTGTGCATGCCCAGCAGCGCTCCATTTTCAGTGAAGTGGCATGTATGAGACTGGGCTTGAATGAGCACACATAAGGCACAAGTTAAGTTGTGTGAAGAAGTGGCCCACATGCCCACAGCCACTGCTCCTGCTGCACTGTCTTCTCTCTCTCAGCCCACACCTACAGTCTCATGGGGCATCCTCTATGACCAGCAGACTGGGGAAGAGAAAATTCAGTCGTGGTTTACAGCCTGGTTTACACAGGTCCCGTACAATACGCAGGCTCGGTGAAAACAAACTGCTGCAGCGCTGCAGCCCCTTTCTGGGATACCCTTGAAGAATAACAGTGAAGGAATAGCCTACCTTTTGGCAAAACCTCAAGCAGTGCACCTGGTTGCCCATTTTGCCTGGAAGGAGAAATGGCCAGAAGCTCTGCTAGTCTAGAGGTCTTAGTTCCAAAGGGAAAATGTTTCCATCAGGAGACACAAAAATGTTTCTGTTAAATTGGAAGTTGAGGTTGTCATCTGGTCTTTTTGGGAATCGCATGCTTCTCAATCAACAGGCAAAGATTTGATTGCTGCTGCACAACGGAGATGTATTAATAATAGAGTTAACTTTATAGCACAGTATTAAGTTACAGGATGTCAAAAGCAGAAAGGGAATATCACCCAAGAAGTTTGCATCCTCTTTTTTTTTTAAATTTATTTTATTTATTTACTTCTGGCTGTGTTGGGTTTTAGTTGCTGCATGCAGGCTTTCTCTAGTTTCAGCAAGAGCGGGTGCTACTCTTCATTGCGTTGTGTGGGCTTCTCATTGTGGTGCCATCTCTTGCTGCAGAGCACGGGCTCTAGCTGCGCAGGCTTCAGTAGTTGTGGCACAAGAGCTCAGTAGTTGTGACTCGTGGGCTCTAGAGCACAGGCTCAGTAGCTGTGGCACACGGGCTTAGTTGCTCTGTGGCATGTGGGATCTTCCCGGACCAGGGCTCAAACCCTGCATTGGCAGGAGGACTTTTAACCACTGCACCACCAGGGAAGCACTGCATCCTCTTTTGCAGAAAGTGTTTTATGTGTTTTGGTTGTATGCAGTTTAGTTGTGTCATGTTAGGTGGAAGTATGACTTTGTTATTATCTTTATTTGGAGCTTAAGTATAGTTAAGGATATGTGTAGGAATGTGGTTGCTGGGTCATCAGTCTTTTTAATTCTAGCTACTGTAATGGGGGTGTAGAGGCATCTCATTGTGGTTTTAGTTTGCAAATCCCTGGATGACAAAAGATACTGAACATCTTTTTATTGCTTATTGGCCACTTAAAGAAGATATTTATTTATTTAGGCTGTGCAGGGTCTTAGTTGCAGCATGCGGGATCTTCATTGCGGCACGTGGGCTTCTTAGTTGCGGCACGTGGACACTTACTTGTGGCATGCATGTGGGTTCTAGTTCCCCGACCAGGATCAAACCCAGGTCCCCTGCATTGGGAGCTCGGAGTCTTACCCACTGGACCACCAGGGAAGTCCCTTATTGCCTATTTTTATCTCTTCTTCAGTGAAGTGTTTATTAAAATCTTTTGCCCATTGTTTTTTGGGTTGTCTTATTATTCATTTATAAGAGTTCCTTAGGGCTTCCCTGGTGGTGCAGCGGTTGAGAGTCCACCTGCCGATGCTGGGGACACGGGTTCATGCCCCGGTCCGGGAGGATGCCACATGCCGCGGAGCAGCTGGGCCCGTGAGTCATGGCCGCTGAGCCTGCGTGTCTGGAGCCTGTGCTCCACAACAGGAGAGGCCACAGCAGTGAGAGGCCCGCATACCGCAAAAAAAAAAAAATAAAATAAATAAAGAGTTCTTTATATATTCTGGATTCAAGTTTTTTGTCAAATATATTGTACTCCAAATCCCCCCTGCCATCTATGGCTTGCCTTTTCATTTTCTTTATGGTGTCTTTCAAAGAACAAAAGTTTAAAATTTTGATTAAGTTCAACTTATGCATCATTTCTTTTACGGTTCACGTTTTTTGTGTCCTAAGAAATCTTTGCCTATGTCAAAATCACAAAGACTTTTTTCTCTATGTTTTTTTCTAGAAATTTACTTAATAGTTTTAGCTTTTACGTTTATCATCCATTCTGAGTTACTTTCCTCAACGGCCTCCTTCAAGAGCTCCTGAGATCTACAGATGCATCCCCACCAACCTCAAATCTAACAGTCAACTTTGCCACCTCCTTGGCCTCAATCATCATCAATCTATCAAGTCCTGTCCATTATACTCCCTAAAAAGGACTCTTCTCTACCATCAGTCTACCTTGCTTTGACTGTTAAGGCAGCCTCCTAACTGGTCCCCTGCCCCGACTCACACTCCACTCCACGTTCAGTGCCCCATTCCGGCCACGCCAAGCTCTCATCCCTTGGACATAATTAAGTCCTTCCAAGTCAGCCTTCAGATTCCGGCCGGAAAATCCTTGCCTGAATCAATCTCCTTCCTTCCTCCCCCTAATACAGGCTCTCTTAGCACCATGCACCTCTCAGAAGAGATTTTACTATTAGCAAATTTTAAGTTTTTGTGATTCTCCCTTTAACGTTTTCCTTCTCCACGGGTTCTAAGTTCATGACTCTATCCCCACGTTGTACTTCCAGTAACTCATACAGGGCCTAGCACACGGAAGGAGCCTCAATACATAAGCGATGAACGAATAAATGAATTAGGAAAATGCAGTAATAAAGGGATAGGCTGATGGCTGCTTGTGTTCCCTTGAGTGGTAAAAGCGGACGTGAAATAGTAATAAGCCCCTGCCAGCAGCGGCCGAACACCTGCTGGATCCGAGGAGGAAAGAAGGCCTTATGATTGAAGATAAGCAGAACAGGTGAGGGACCGGGAGCGGCGGTCAGAAATCCGCTCACACCTGAGCTGCCCTGGCCCTTCTCTCTCAGAAAGCGGAGCCAGGACAGAGGAACTCGGCTTCTAGAGATTTGGCTGTGAAAAACTAACCTGCAGCGGAACAGCCCAGGACCCCGCGACCGCGTGGGTGGGCGGGGCCACGTCTTTCGGGGCCGTCCCCCCTGCAGCGTGCGCGCACCCGCCGCCTCGCGCGTGCGCCGCGTGCCGGGGGCGGAGGTTGTGGGTGGCGGCGGCGGCGGCGGGCGCGCGCTCTCGCCTCCTCGCGCCGGTTCGCGCTCCCGTGCTGGGACTGAGGTGGCTGTGGCGACTGCGGCGGCAGCGGAGGCGGCGGTTGAGGCGGCTGAGGCGGCGCGGGGGGAGGGCCGGGAGGGGGGTGGTTGGGGGGGGATGGACCGGGCTCGGCGGCCGCAGCGGCAGGAGCCGGTGCTTGAGCGCGAGCGACGGCGCTGGCGGAGACGCCGGCTGCTCCTCCCCTCCGTGCCGGTGAGTGAGTGCCCCCGCCTCCGACGCTGGCGGCGGCCGCGGCCCCTCACGGCCCCTGTGGCCCGGGAGGGGAGAGTCGTGAGGGGAGCGTGGCCGGGCGGCGCCGCCGACGCGGCCCGGGCCTCCCGCTCGCGGCCTGGCGCGGGTCGGACCCTTGGTCGCCACCGTTAGGGGCTGAAGCCCTGGGCCTAGGGCTCGACCCCCAGCATCCCTCCGGGCCTCTTTCCTCTCCCGGCCCGTTCCGCTGTCATTTCGACCCTGGGGTTTCTCTCCCCTCCCCTTCGCCTCGCCCCCTTCCCAGCACCTCATCCAGGGCCGCGGGGAGGGAGGGGCGTGTGAGGAGGTGGGCCGAGGCCCGAAGGACTGTCTGGGAGCTGGCTGTAGGGGGGTCGGGGATCCTACGAGCCCTCGCTCGCCCTGGCGTCCCTAGAAGTTGGCCACTGGGGCTTAGCCGCTGCCACCTGAAAGCAGTTTTGCACCTTTTGTTTTGATTTTGAACTTGTTGTTTGAGGGGAGGAGGGAGCCGGCAGTTCTGGGAACGGGGAGAATTGGTGGTGCGCGGTGGGATGCTAGTCTGGGCTGGCTGGGCTTGGTCCCAGGTGTCTTTTATTAACCCTTTTAGGAAGGGAAGAGGGGCTCAGTGAGTTGCACCTTCTCTAAAGGGCCAGAGATCCATTTATAGCTTGCAGACCCCAGCTTTTTCAGCTTAAGCAAAGGTGTGTGTAGTGTTTGCCCAGGGGTTGGTTTGGTTCATCCCTAACATTGATGGTGAACATCCCCCAGGTGAATCTGCAGTAGTTTCTTGAAGCAGCCCACTTAACCTGTTGGCTGATTTCCCCCCTCTTCTTTGGTGACACCTTACACATTAGTCTTGGTAGATCTTAGCCAGTGCTTTTGCAGGCTGCCTTTTCATCCTGACTTGTCATAGAGGAAAGGAAGATGAACACACACTTGTCTTAATCCAAAATGGTTGCTGTTAAGTCTGACATACTTATCAGAGGTACCTGTACCATAAGCATCTCTATCAAAGGTCTGAATTCCTAAATTAAAAAGCAGGTAGCTGCTTTAGAATAAAGCAAAACTTTGACTTGTTTTTGCCGTCTGACCAGTATCTTACATTTGGAAGTTATTGACTAAACCAAATCCTTTGAAGTACCTGTGTATAGAAATTGTTGCAAAGCCCGGAAGGAGAGAACCTTATGAAAATGTTAATGTGTTAATGACAAGATTCCTCCAGGAGGTAGATACATTTTTTTCCTCCACTTGTATTAGAAGAGTGAGACTTGGATTATGAGTAGGTGGTAGTTTTACTAGTGTCGTGTAACAAATGATGCTTATGGGTGGGATTTTAATGCAATAATACCTTGTCCTCTACCGACAGAGTTGGCTTGTATTTTTTTTGAAATCACACACCCACTCGCTGGCTAGTATAGAAAGATTATAAAGCTGCTTCTGGTCTGTGGGCGGTAACCTTTTAATTTCTGAAGAGTTTTCAGCTGCTTACAGAACAGATTGATGATCAGCATAGGAAGGATTCAGATATTAAAAATTCATTAGCACATGATCTAGATCTATTAAAATTATGAGTACTTGTAAAGCTTTGGCATGGTGTGGCTGCTGTGTACCAGGTGTAGGAAATGAGATTTCTCAGAGTATTTGCATCTTATGATAAACAGAAGCACAATCAGCTGACAGTGTTGTGACACCTGACAGTAGTTGAGAGAATCTTTTATGAGCACAAAAAACCTGTACAATTTGATGAAGAAACCAAATGACCTGGACTAATTGATGACCACCATTACTTTAAACTCTTTGCTCCCCTCTACTGGAATATTTCCCCTTTTTTTTTTGCCTGTCATATATGTACAAAACCTATAATGGCTGAAGGCTTAAGTTTGAACTCCTCGGAGTGGCATTTATGGATCACTCATTAATTTATCGCTCAAGTATTTGTTGAGCCCTTATTTTGTTCTAGGATTTTTTCTAGGTGAGTCCTGAGTGGCAGTGAGGGGCAGAGTCCCTGCCCTCATGGAGCTTTATTCTGTGTGTGTGAGAATGAGGCTAGCAAAGAAGCAAATAGAGATAATTTCAGGTAATGCTACAAATCAGTGATTAGCAAACTTTTTCTGTAAAAGACCAGAGACTAACTATTTTAGGCTTTATGGGCCATACAGTCTCTGTTGCAGCTACTCAACTGCCTTGTTTTAGTGCAAAAGCAGCCACAGGCAGTACAGTACATAAACGAGTGTGTCTGTGTTCTCATTAAACTTTGGACGTTGAAATTTTAATTTCGTACAGTTTTCCCGTGTCACAAAATGTTTGAATTCTGCTTTTGGATTTTTTTCAACCATTTAAAAATGTAAAAACCATTCTTAGCTCATAGGCCATACAAAAACATGGGGCAAGCTGGATTTGGCCTGTGGTCTGGCCCTTTAAAGAAAAAGTTTGCTGACTCCTAATGTGAACCATGAAGAAAATAAAACAAGCTGATGTGACAAGTGAGTGACTGGTGGGGGTGGTGGGGAGGCCTCAGTGAGGAGAAGATGTTTGAGCTGTGGCCTAAGAGATGGAAGAGCTTTCCTGGCAGATGAAATAGCAAATACAGACATCTGCTGATGGAAATGAGCTTCTGTGTTTCCCCAGCATTGGGCTTTTCCACATACCATGTCATTCTTGCCTTGGTGTCTTTCTTCATTTTGTTGTTCTCAGCTAGATTGCCTGCCTGTCAGGTTTTAAAAGTCTTCCCATTATAGAATCTAAGATTTGGAAGAGATTTTAGCTTCTTACCCAATTGCTCTCTTCTCAGATGTTCTCAGTGATTTTTCAGCCTCTGTTTGAACACCTTTGATGACAGAAAATTCATTACTTTGAGGTAGCCCGTGCCATTTTTAGATAGCTCTGATTGTTGTTAGAATGTTCTTCTTCATGTTGCAGTAAGAGTCAACCTCTCTACCTCCTTTCCCTGATGCTGCCTTACAGTGCCCATGGAATAAGCCTGAGGTGGGGCTGCACCTCATCCACAGGATTTGGCTCTAGAGTCAGTGCTTGAGACAAAAATTACATAAGATGAAAACTGTACTTGAAAATCCCTTAAATTGTTTAAAAAGCATAGTGTGCATGTTTTTGCATATATAATTATTTAGTTCTTAAGCATTTTACAGACTGAGAGCCACTAAGCTTGACTGAAGGAAGGAGCAAGAGGGAGAAAATTATGTAGATATGTAGGCCTTCAAAAAAATTTTGCCTTTTAAGAGCCATCAAATGCTTATCAGAGAGTGGGGGATGGTGGAGAATTTTAATGTGTTCCTGCTCTCTTGCAGGATTAATTTTATTGTATTTGTACATTAAGGCTCTTAATGTATAAATACAAAACATTAATAAATGTTTATCGATATGTTATGAATATTAAATGAGATAATATATATGGAAGCACCTGGCACGTGGTAAGTGGTCAATAAATGTTTGCAGGATTTGAATCTAAGTTTCTGCTTCATTGAGCTCACATGCACACTGTCCTTTGAAAGTTGTAGAGAAGAACTTGGCCACCTGCTTCCTGTCTTTCCAAATTGGCATTTCCTGTTGTGGCTCTGTAGAGCAGCTGTCACTCTCTTTGTCCTTGAGTGTTGGTCACATTTTACCAGAGGTCAGCTAGTAAGTTAAATGGGCATATGATGTAACTCTGTTAGTTCTGCTACATGACCCTTAAAGTATTTGAACACCGCTCTATGCCTTTTATTTAAGTCTTCACTTTTCAGGGCTAAATACTTTCATTTCTTTTAGTTTTTCCTTGTTTCTTCACCCTTCTGTTTCTTGTAAGTGTACCAATTTATCATCGTTCTTTTATACTTTGGTACCCTGAAGTACATTTTAAGGTACAAACTTAAGTTTTACCCCCTTGATGAAGTTTTCCCGTATACTTCTAGACCTTCTCTATCTTCCTAAATACTTTTATCTGTATTTCTCAATTTAATATTTTCTTATTTTTGTATTTTATACTTCTTTCATGAGCATGTATCTTACCTCACAATGAGACAACAAGCTTCTTGAGGGCCAAGACCATGTATAAATGTTTACAACTTTATAAAATTAAACTTTAAAAATAAATGTTTTATTTAGAGCAGTGTTAGATTTAGTGAATTATTGTAAAGATAGTACAGAGAGTTCCTGTCTATCCCACACCCAGTTTCCCACACCCAATTATTAACATCTTACATTAGTGTGCTACATATGTCACAATTAATAAATATTGATGCATTATTACTAAGTCTATACTTTATTCAGAGTTCCACAGTTTTTTTTTTTTTTTTTTCTTTTTGCGGTATGCGGGCCTCTCACTGTTGTGGCCTCCCCCGTTGCGGAGCACAGGCTCCGGATGCGCAGGCCCAGCGGCCATGGCTCACGGGCCCAGCCGCTCCGCGGCATATGGGATCCTCCCAGACCGGGGCACGAACCCGTATCCCCTGCATCGGCAGGCGGACTCTCAACCACTGCGCCACCAGGGAGGCCCCACAGTTTTTTCTTTAATGTCCTTTTTTGTGTTCCAGGATCCCATTCAGGATGCCACATTACATTTAATAGTCATGTCTCCTTAGCTTCTCTTGGTTGAGGCAATATATCAGACTTTCCTTGTTTTTAGTGACCTTGGCAATTTTGAAGGTAACTGATCAGGTATTTTTGTAGAATGTCTTTCAATTGGACATTCGTCTGATGTTTTTCTAATGGTTAGACTGATGTAATATGATTTTGGAAGGAAGACCGCAGAGGTAAAGTGCCATTCTCATCACATATCAAGAGTACATATGACTTATCAGTGTTACTGTTAACCTTGATCACTTAACTTGTGCTAGTGTTTGTTTTCTCCACTGTAAAGCTACCCTTTTGTGCCTCCCTTTCTATACTGTACTCTGGAAGAAAGTTACTATGCGTAGCCCACACTTGGTGAGTGATGAGTTATGCTCTACCTCCTTAAAGGTAGAGTATCTACATAAATATCATTGCTCAAATTGTCCAGCTTTGGCCACTGGGAGCCCTTTCAGTTGGCTCCTGTATCCCTCCCCTTTGTGTGTGAGTACTTTCTTTTTGGCAACATAAAATGCTTCAGGCTCATCTTTTATATGTCATGCCTCAGTCGTACAGTCATTTTTCTAAGGAGCTCTAGTTCCTTGTGTTGGAAAATGGTATTTGAAACCAAAATTTGGGTGCTAGATATGCTGGTTGCTACCAGAGTGTTGTTGCTTCTAGGCACTCTGAGTGACAGAGCAAGGAGATGGGTGTATATATTAAGCTGTGTATATACACATGTCTATAAATATTTCTGTATGTAGCCATTTGTCTTTTAAGCTAAACATGAATTCATACTTACATTTCCAACGCTAATTCCTCACCACATGGATCATTGTAACCTCTTCCACTCCACCAGTGAGAAACCTGGCTCCCACCCTCTGACATCCATTTACTTAATTCTTCAGTTCCAGTATTCATGTGAAGTGGTTTGAGAATTGTTAATCTGTCCCCCTGTGGGAAAACACTTTATCAACTAGAGCACAGTGCTTATGGATAGTTCCTTTTGCATTTAGACTGATAGACTCCACTTATTTCCAGCATTACTTAGGGGTCAGCACCTTATTCCTCCACCCCCAAATGAGGTTGTTTCATATGTGTAATAGATTTAGATTGTTTTATTGCATTCTGCATTCCATGCTGAGATCTCTTTATCTCTCAAATGATTGTTTCAAAATTTGCACACATTAAGGTTTATTCTTTGTGCTTTAAAGTTCTGTGGGTTTTGACAAACTTTTAATATCTTATATTCACCATTACAGTGTCATATAGAGTAGTTTCAGTGCTCTAAAACACTTGTGCCTCACCTATTTAACTCCCTCCTCACCAGCCCCTGACAACCACTGTGTGTGTACTGTCTCTATTCTTTTCTAGAATGTCAGTACATTAAATTTTAAAAAAGTGTTTTTGAAAGATTTTTATGAACACAGCATTTTGTTAAGTAGTGAGAGATACAGGTACTAGATAACTAACACTTAGAAACATACTTCTTTTTTTCTATTGACGTAAAATTCATGTAACATAAAATTCATCATTTTCACCATTTAAAATGTGTGGTTCAGAGGCTTTTAGTACATTCACAATGTTGTGCAGCCACCACCACCACCACTGTCTAGATCCAGAATATTTTCATCATCCCAAGATGAAACCTCATATCCGTTAAGCAGTTCCTTTCCTCATCCTCTGGCAATCACTAGTCTGATTTTTGTCCCTATTGGTTTGTCTGTTCTGTACATTTCATTTAAATGAAATCATATAACATATGGCCTTTTGTTTCTGGCTTCTTTTACTTAGTTTTTTAAAAATTTATTTTTATTATTTATTTTTTGTTGGCTGTGTTGGGTCTTCGTTCCTGTGCGCGGGCTCCTCATGGAGGTGGCTTCTCTTGCTGCGGAGCGCGGGCTCTAGAGTGCAGGCTCAGTAGTTGTGGTGCACGGGCTTAGTTGCTCCACAGCACGTGGGATCTTCCCGGACCGGGGATCGAACCCATGTCCCCTGCCTTGGCAGGCGGATTCTTAACCACTGTGCCAACAGGGAAGCCCTCTTTTACTTAATGTTTTTAAGGTTCATCTATGTTGTAGCATGTTTCAGTACTTAATGTCTTTCTTATGGCTGAATAATAATTCATTGTATGGATAGATCACATTTTGTTGATTCATTCATCAGTGATGGACATTTGCATTGTTTTCGCTTTTTGGCAATTATGAATAATGCTGTTATGAACATTTGTGTATAAGTTTTTGTTTGAACATATGTTTTAAATTCTCTTGGGTTTATAACTAATAATATTTCTTTTGATAAATTTTATTTTTATATTAAGAGGATAGTTACCTGATGGCTTACTTGGAGTAAGGTGCTGAAAGAATGTTACTTTCTCTTGGCATGATATTCATTATGAAATCACATAATTTTCCTTTTGTCTTTACAGAGTAAAGAATGTTGGTCCAGATAGGGTAACAGCAGTAGCTTTCCCCTAGAATTCTGTTAGAGGAATATCCTGAATTATGTTGTGTACCATTTAGTCTTTCTGAGAGTGAGATTCACTCACTGTGAAGTTGGATTATAAGATCTGACTGTGGTCTCAAGGAATCTGAGTGTATGAATTGTGTTTAACATTTTGTATTCAGAGGGATAGTAGGCAAGATTCCCATTCTGTAGTCTGTTTGGCATCAGTGATTTTACAGAGGTTTTATTCTTACTAACCACATTCCCTCTGAGGTTTGGACTATAATAGAGTGGCATTAAATATTAGTGTTTTCTTTTTCCTGTTTCAGCACCCAACCCTGAAGCTTTGTTTTGCTGTTATTGCTTTGACACCTTTGCTTTGATAAATTCATTTACCTCAAGAAGACTTGGCAAATGTTTTCTTCTTTTGCCAATTTGGGGTAGCCAGACCAATTTATTGAAAGCTAATATTGTTTTTCAGACTTCTTGAAAGCAAGGAACATTTTTTGCTGTCTTTGTAGCTTCTAAGTGACTTTGGGGTTCCCTGGAGATGATGGAAAATAGATGAATTATGTATTAACTGCCATCATACTTTATTCCAGGGAACTCTCTGTAGGCAGGCCCTTTAAAAGGGTTTGTGTAATAGAACACTGGACTGGAACCAAGAATATTTTAATTTCACTTCTCTAAAAGACTCACTATTACTGGACAAATAACTTGTACCTTGGGGCTTCTTTTTATAAAAAAGATAATATTGACTCTGTAATTTACAGAAATGTGTGATGGGAAATGAGTTCGGTTAATCAAGGTACTTTATTTTGGAAGACAGGCATTTTGGAAGATATGTGTATTATGATATGTGTATCTTGTTAGTGTTAACCCTAACCCTTTATTTTAATAATGTAGGTGAATCTGCTATCTCATTGTAATTAAAGCCTTTGTCAAGTACTGTATGTGTATTCTATTTACCACTTCCAGTGCTCTTCATTTTTCTTTGTAGTTATAGATTTCTACCTGGTACATTTTCCTTCTGAAAGAAGGACTTCTTTTAACATTTCTTGGGGCGCAGATTTGCTGGCAGTGAATCCTTTCATGGATTTTTGTATGTCTGAAGAAGTCTTTAATTTGCCTTGATTTATAGAGGCTGTTTTCGCTGTATATAGAATTTTAGGCTGGCAGTCTTTTTGTTTGTTTGTTTGTTTGGTTTCAGTACTTTAGAGATGTTGCTTCACTGTCTTCTGGCCTGCATTCTTTCCAATAAGAAGTTGGCTGTCATTCTTGTCTTTATCCCTGTGTACATAATATGTGATTGTTTTCTTCTGGCTACCTTTCATTTTTCTTTCAATTTTTAAAAATTCTGGTATAACGTAAAATTACCATAACATAAAATTTACCATCTTGGGCTTCCCTGGTGGCGCAGTGGTTGAGAGTCCGCCTGCCGATGCAGGGGACACGGGTTTGTGCCCTGGTCTGGGAAGATCCCACATGCCGCGGAGCGGCTAGGCCTGTGAACCATGGCCGCTGAGCCTGTGCGTCCGGAGCCTGTGCTCCACAACGGGAGAGGCCACAACAGTGAGAGGCCCGTGTACCGCAAAAAAAAAAAAAAAAAAAAATTTACCATCTTAATCATCTTAAGTACTGTTCAGTGGTATTAAGTACATTTATATCATTTTGTGAACATTACAGCCATCTATTTCCAGAACCCTTTTCATCTTGCAGAACTGAAATGCTATACCTATTAAACAGTAACTCCCCATTCCCCCCTCCCTCCAGCCCCTGGCAACTGCCAGTCTACTTTCTGTCTTTATGATTTTGAGTACTCTAAGTACTTCATATAAGTGGAATCATATAGTATTTGTCTTTTTGTGACTGGCTTGTTTCATTTAGCGTAATGTTGTCAAAGTTCATGCATGTTGTAGCATATGTTGGAATTTCCTTCCTTTTTTAAGACCAAATAATATTCCATTGTAGGTATACACCACATTTAGCTTATCCATTCATCTGTTGTTTTCACTTGGGTTGTTTTGTTTGTTTGTTTTGTTTTCACTTGGGTTCTTTGTTTTGTTTTCACTTGGCTTGTTTTTATGTTTTAGCTATTGTGCTTCATGCTGCTGTGAACATAGATGTACAAATATCTATTTCAGATCTTGCTTTTGATTCTCTTGAGTTTATACCCAGAAGTGGAATTGCTGGATCATATGGTAATGCTGTGTTTAAATTTTGAAGAATTGCCATACTGTTTTCCATAGCGGCTGTGAAAAGGTGGAATGTTTTACATTCCCACCAACAGTGCATAAGGGTTCCAGTTTCTCCACATCCTTGCCAACTTTGTTATTTTCTGTTTTTGTTTGTTTGGTTTGTTTTGGGATAGTAGCCATCCTAATGAGTATGAGGTGGTATCTCATTGTGGTTTTGATTTGTGTGTGTGTGTGTGTGTGTGTGTGTGTGTGTGTGTGTGTGTGGTACGCGGGCCTCTCACCATTGTGGCCTCTTCCGTTGCGGAGCACAGGCTCCAGACGCGCAGGCCTAGCGGCCATGGCTCACGGGCCTAGCCACTCCGTGGCATGTGGGATCTTCCCGGACCGGGGCACGAACCTGTGTCCCCTGCATCAGCAGGCGGACTCTCAACCACTGCGCCACCAGGGAGGCCCTGATTTGTGTTTTCTTGATAAGTTATGTTGAGCATCATTCATGTGCTAATTGGCCATTCATATATTTTTGGATAAATGTCTTTTCAAGTCCTTTGCCCATTTTGAATTGGATTTTTTTTATGATCATTGATTTGTAGACATTCTTTCTATATTCTGGATATTAATTACTTATTAGATATATGATTTTCAAATGTTTTCTCCCATTCTGTATTCCTCTAGCTGCTTTTAAGATTTTCCCCCCCATATCTCTGATTTTAAGCATTTTGACTTTGGTTATTCCTTGTTGGAGTTTTCATTTTCTTCATGTTTCTTGTGCTTGGTGTTTATTGAGCTTCTTGGCTCTGTGTGTAGATGGTCTTCATCAAATTTGGCAAATTTTTGTATATTATTTTTTCAAACTTCCTCCACTCCCAAACACACCCAAGATTCTAATTATACGTATATCATTAGGCTCCTTGAGTTTGTCCCATAGCTCACTGATGCTCTGCTCTTTTTCTGTCTTGTATTCCAGGTTTCATTTTGGATAGTTGCTGTTGTTATGTTTTTACATTCACTAATCTTTTCTAATGCATTGTTCCTATCTGCTGTTAATGCCGTTCAATGTACAGTTGACCCTTGAGCAGTGCAGGAGTAATCCACATATAATTTATAGTTGGCCCTCTGTATCTAAGGTTCCTGTGCATCCTCGGATTTGACCAGCCATGAACTGTGTAGTACTGTAATATTTACTATAAAAAAATCCATGTATAAGTGGACCTGTGCAGTTGAAATCCGTGTTGTTCAAGGGTCAGTTGTATTTCATTTCCGCCTTCTATATATTCTATAATTTGTAGTTTGATAGAAATGTGGTGATATGGCAGGTATTAGGAATTACCACCTTAATTTGCTGCCAAAATATAACAAATTCTGTAAGATACCTAACGGGTACACAAAATCACCCTATGTGTCAAATTAACTTTGATGTCCCACAGTTTCCACATTAACTTTGCTTTTCTGTGAGACCTAAATATGTATTTTTTGCATGATTATTCTGTATTTTTTGCTGACTTAGACATCTGCATTGGTAGTTCTACAGTATTTGTTTTATAAGGCACTAGAGTGCTTTGGTGTTTTTGGCAATATTATTTGCCTATGTTTGGTTGTATGATATGACCATCATCTTGCAATAAAAAACATGAAATAGATTTTTATATTTTCTTTATTGCTTATTTATTATTAATCAGAGAGCTGGATTGCTGATGTCATTGATAACCCCAGTCTGACTGGGCTAGGTCACTTGTGTTACCTCCATGTGATCTTCTGATGTTCACTATATCAACCTGAAAAATTTTGCAGACTAACAACTGGTAATTGTTTGCTAGCCAGATGTTTGCATTCACTAGTATTTGTTTCTCTTCTAGCTTCTCTGTTGCAACAGGTATTACTCTCTTGAGAGTAATAGACTCTTAAGACTCTCTTCTAGCTCCTCTGTTCCAGCAGGTATTACTCTCTTTACTCGACAGTTAGCACTTTACTAAGATGCTGACAGTTGGTGAACAGCTGCTCTTGAGCATAAGATTTAGAAGACAGTCTCCATCTTCCCAGATTAAATTTCTTTTTATATGGATCTTCTACTTCTCTGTCTTTTTTAAAAATAAAATTTTGGGAAACATTTTGGATTACAACTGTTGATCCTCATCTATGCAAAGAAAAGAAAGCCATTGTGCTGGGATTTTGAGGAGGTATGTCTTTTTTCTTCTGTTGCAAAATTGCATCACTTAGGCACTCAGAGCAGTATGACATCATATTATAACGCTGACTCTTTCCTCAGTAGAACTCAGTTCTCATTCATTCATTTATTCCATCTTACTTTCTCCTATTCTTCCTTTTTTCTAGCAGTCATCACAGCTCAGTAATAACTTTATTTTTATTTGGCTGCCCCGTGAGGCGTGCGGGATCTTATTTCCCTGGGATTGAACCTGTGCCCCCTGCAGTGGAAGTACAGAGTCTTAAACACTGGACCACCAGGGAAGTCCCAGGAATAACTTTCTTGATGTGTAATATAACAAGCTCATTTCTTATATTCTTTTTTTTTTTTTTTTGCGGTACATGGGCCTCTCACTGTTGTGGCATCTCCCGTTGCAGAGCACAGGCTCCGGACGCGTAGGCTCAGCGGCCATGGCTCATGGGCCCAGCTGCTCCGCGGCATGTGGGATCTTCCTGGACTGGGGCACGAACCCGTGTCCCCTGCATCGGCAGGCGGACTCTCAACCACTGCACCACCAAGGAAGCCCCTAATTTCTTACATTCTTGGTGAATGTCATTGGACTCTGGGTTAACCTTATAAAGTAACAGGAAGAAGCAGTCCGAATCCTTATTCCTCAACTTGAGGTTGTGACTTTGATGAGTTTGTTTGCTCCCATTCTGCATAGGCACTGTGTGGTTTGGGAAAGCTCACTGTCTTCAGCATAATATATGGCTATATGATTTTATAGTCTGGTTCAGTATCATTTGCAAGAGGAGGTGTGATATTGTAGAGTTTTGAACTAAATATTGAGAGACTTCAGTCCCAGTTTTTTTTGTTTGTTTGTTTGTTTTTTTTGCGGTACGCGGGCCTCTCACTGCTGCGGCCTCTCCCGCTGCGGAGCACAGGCTCCGGACGCGCAGGCTCAGCGTCCATGGCTCACGGGCCCAGCCGCTCCACAGCATGTGGGATCTTCCCAGACCAGGGCACGAACCCGTGTCCCCTGCATCGGCAGGCGGGCTCTCAACCACTGCGCCACCAAGGAAGCCCCAGTCCCAGTTTTGACATTATTATGGCCATACTTTGAGAGTTAAAGAGTGTTTGTTTTCTCATCTCTAAAATGTGTTATCGGTGCTTGCTTTACACAAACCTTATGGGATTGTTGCGGATCAGATGAAAAAAATTTGTGTGGAAGACTGTTTTATCAATATAAAGGATTGTTATTGCATTGAGAGAGCTGTAGGCATATATGTTTTATTTTCATTCAAAGACTCAGTTTTTATTTCTGCAAACTTTTTGATGGTACAGCCCAGTCATGAATCAGATTTTTAAATCTCCATATTTAATCATGGTTGGACATTAGTGTTTATAGTGCCTAATTATATAGTAGGTGCTCATTATATTATAAAAAGTGGATCTGTGTAATGTAATGCTGAGAAAATGTTGGTTTGTATGGTAAGGAACCATTTTGCAAGATCTTTTGGGTAATGTTTTGAAGAGAGACCTCATTTGTTTATTTTATGTCTTAAAAATATTTATTGAGTGCTTACTGTGTTCTAGGTACTGGGGAAGAAAACTGACAAAAATCTCTGCCTTTATAGAGCTTATTTTATATGTTGTATGGGGAGATAGAATAAACAAAATAAATAAGTAAAAATGTAGTTTTTTAACCTATGATGACAAGTTCTGATGAGAAAAGTAAAAGTGGAAAAGAGGAATAGGGCTTATTGGGGGGAGGGATTTAGTGGTCACAGACAACCTTACAGAGAAGGTCACATTTGAGTAAAGTCTTGATAGAGGTGAGAGAGAAATGCAGAAATATGAGAAGAGCATTCCAGGCATAGCAAATGGCAAGTGTAAAGGTCTTGAGACACAAGCTTGCATGAGGAATGGCAAGGGTTGGGGAGGGTAGGTTCTTATCTTATGGTGCCTTATGGAAGTGCTTTTCAAACTTTAATGTGCACATAAATTACCTAGGGTGTTCTTGTTAAACTTCAAATTCTGATTTTTTAGGTCTGAGGTGGGGCCCATTTCTAAGCTTCCAGTTGCTGCTGGTCCTGTTGGTCCTTCTAAGACTTTAGCTTTTTTTTTTTTTAAATAACTTTATTTATTTATTTATTTATTTATTTTTGGCTGTGTTGGGTCTTCACTGCTGCACACGGGCTTTCTCTGGTTGGCGGCGAGCGGGGGCTGCTTTTCGTTGCAGTGCGCGGGCTTCTCATTGTGGTGGCTTCTTTCATTGTGGAGCACGGGCTCTAGGTGCGCAGGCTCAGTAGTTGTGGTGCACAGGCTTAGTTGCTCCGCGGCATGTGGGATCTTCCTGGACCAGGGATCAAACCCGTGTTCCCTGCATTAGCAGGCGGATTCTCAAACACTGTGCCACCAGGGAAGCCCCTGACCCACTTTTTAAATTCTTTTTTTTTCTTGCATAATGTAAGTCTAAAAGCAATTTTAATTTTTTTATTTCAAACATTTTTTTGAACAGGAATACTCAAATGTTGCAACAATTTAGGAATGAAAAAAAATGTCCGTTTAATCTGTGATGGCCAACCCCCATTTCTTCTCTTTAGAAGCGACCATTTATTTTTTTACCAGTTTTTTGTATATCCTTCCAGAGATATTTTACATGCATGTGTGTATATGTATTTATTTATATCTCACCTTTTAAAAACTCAGATGGAGCCCTACTATTCCAACAGTTCCATTTTTGTGTGCAGAGCTTTTTTCTCATAAAATATATCACTACTTAAAAACTGATTAATTGATTTTTTTTCCCTTATGAATTTTTAGGAGCCATTTTTTGTAATGAAATCAGCCTATTATTATGTATTGCAAATATCTTTTCCTGGTTTGTCTTTTAAACTTAATTTGCTTATTTATTTTGTTACAAAGCACAGTGATTACACAGGATTGTAAGTTCTGCTTTTGCCAACCTATATGGATTTGGATTTGAATATAGTGGTATAACATGTATGCTTACCAAAAATTTTGTAAATGATGCTAAAACTCTGAGGGTTGTCTAATATGTTGCATCAAAGAAAATCAAGGTGATCTAAGCAGGATGAAGTATGAAAGTGGCAAGATAGGTGTGATAGAAATGGAAGGTCCTACTCTTTAACAGAAATGATCTGGCCCCAAATAGTTTGTTTTTCATTTGAAAGCCACCATAATCTATGAAGTAGTTGTATGATGTAGCTGTGAAAAGAGGCTAACATTGATGAACATTTATAGATGTAGTGTTAGATTAAAAGAAGTAATAGTCCCTTTGTTCTTGTACTGTCAGATTATGTCTTGAGTATTGTGTCCACTTATGGATTCTACACTTCAGTGGGACAATGATAATCTAAATTGTCCAGATTAAAGTGACCAGAATACTACTGAGAGCTCTAGCTACCTTTATCTAGTGAAGAACAGTGGAAGAGTCAGGAGCTATTTTGCTATAGACGATAACACTTGGAAACTTAACTATCTAGATATATTTGTAGAGTTTTTTTTTTTTTTTTTTTTGCGGTAAGCGGGCCTCTCACTGTTGTGGCCTCTCCCGTTGCGGAGCACAGGCTCGGACGTGCAGGCTCAGCGGCCATGGCTCACGGGCCCAGCCGCTCCGCGGCATGTGGGATCTTCCCGGACCGGGGCACGAACCCGTATCCCCTGCATCTGCAGGCGGACTCTCAACCACTGCGCCACCAGGGAAGCCCTATTTGTAGAGTTTTAAGCAAGAGGGAGCAGACTTCTCATCTGTATTGCTCCAGAGGACAGACATCAGGTAGAAGCAACATCAGTGGAGGTGAATTTCATTCTGCTGTGGGGAAGACCTTTCAAACATAAGATCTGTCCAACAATGGAATAGCTAAATTATGAGGTCTCTGTCATTAGACATATTCAAATGTAGCCTGGATGCTTGTCTTCTGGAGATAATATGAGAGGAGTTCCTGCAAGAGTTTGGACTGCATGGTTTTTCTCATCCCTCAGAGCTCTTAAGATTTTCTAATTTCAAATGGTCTCTCTCCTTAGTGCTAATATTGGTAATGATGAGAAAGTAATAAAAAGTCTTACTGACTTAGTTCCCTAATAAGGGGAAGAAAAAAAATGAAATGTTTGCCAACCAGCAAGAGAGTACAGTTTAAAAAGGCAGTTTTTTAAAAAGTGTGTAAAGTAGAATACTAGATCTGTACATGGAATTTCATTTTTACTTTATAATTATTTTTTCAACAGAGCATCTCTTAAGACTAGTCTTTCAAGGGCATAATTTGGGACATGTTATCCTCAAGGATTGTTAGAGAGTTTATAATTTTACTCTGCATAATAAAAAGTAAAGGCTGCTATAGTGTAGAAGAAGGCAGGGATGTGTGTGTGAAAACTAGATTTCGTCCCCATCTCTGCCACTTGCTGTGTACAGTGTGAAATTTAACGATGAGATTTAATTTTCTCATCTGCTATTGGGGGCCATGTCTACCTTTCAGAATTGCATACACTGGAAATAATTTATCCTAAGTTTAATGCCTGGTACAAAGCACATAGATGGCATAAAATTACTGCTAATTATTATTAGTAGCAAGTATTCTGACAACATTGCTTAAATTTGTGGGTTTTCTGTTCATGTGTGTATAGCAAGGTAAGCTGGGAGATTATATCAACAAATCCAGTTGTATCTTCAAGCTTTACAAATATAGACTAGGAATTAACTACTTTTGTGTGGGTTTTTCCATACCAAAACCAGTTGTCCAATTCTGTGACACCAACTGAGTGTCCAACTATTCAATTCAATTCTGACACTGTCTACCTGGAGTTAGTGTCAGATCCATAAATTAAAAGGCTCAGTTCCATAAGACTGCCCCCAATGTAGACACTAGTTGTAAGCCCTGGGCCACCTGTACTCCTTTCTGACTTTGCTGCAAATTCTAGGTTTCCCATGACCCCCTCCTCAGGTTCAATAATTTGCTGGGATGACTCACAAAACTCAGAAAAACCACTTTACTTACATTTACAGGTTTATTATAAAGGATACAACTCAGAAACAGCCAAATTTAAGAGATGTATAGGGCCGGTATGGGGAGCTTCCATGCGCTCTGAAGGTGCATCACCCTCCCGGTTCCTTGATGTGTTCACCCATCCACAAGCTACCCTGAACCCCATTGTTTAGGGGGTCTTGTGGAGTTTCCATCACCTGGGAATGATTGATTAAATCATTGGCATTGGTGGCTAACTCAGTGTCCAGTCTCTCTCCCTTCCCAGATTGGCGTCAGCGTCTGAAAGTTCCAAACCTGTAATCACAGGGATAATTCCTCTGGCAACCAGCTTCCATCTGGAAGCTATCTAGGCTTCCCACCAAGAGTCGTCTTGTTAGCATAAACTCAGGTATGGTTGAAAGAGACTTGTTTTGAATAACAAAAGACACTGCTGTAACTCAGGAAATTTCAAGAGTTTTAGGAGCTCTGTGTCAGGAACTGGAGACAAAGACCAAATATGTATTTCTTATCATACCGTAGTACGATTACATAAGACTAGATTTTGTTTTTAGAGTAGAAGGCTGAGTTTCAGAACATCAGTATTGAATTACCTCTAGGTCATTGATATGTTTCTTTATTGGGCCATGGAGCCACCGTTTTGATTCCTGGTAATATAAATAACATTTGTTTTGAGATCCTTAGATGAAAGGTGCCATTGAAACAGCTAAATGTCATTTTCCGGAGGGGTCTTTATCAAATTCCAGTATCAGTTCTTTTTCTGCCTAGACTTTTGTCCTCAGATGGCTGTACTCTAATCCTGTGACAGAGCTAATTCTTTAGTGTGATAAAAACAGATCATTTTTCTGACAGGAATAAGGCTCATTTTTCTTAGACTATTGGGTCATGAAATTTGGGTAGAGATGTCTTTTGACTGTTTTAATCTTTTTAGTGGTAAACAGCATGTGAATTTTCGTAGCCAGGAAGGAAGGGTAAATTGTTTGAGTTCCAAATTTGTTCCTACTTTAAAGGTTTTTTTTTCCCTCTGTATGCTTATTTTAATATGCTTGGCCTTGTCCTTATACAGAAATTTACTTAGAGAAAATGTAACCCTCAAATGTTTTTGAATGTCTCCAGGAGGTATCTTGATATACAGTAGTGGGTAGTGGTCTAACACAGTGCCTAGCAGAGTTCGCCACAAGTATCAGGCACTCAGTATACACCTGTTGCTCTTCCAGGAGTTAGAAGCCTCAGTTCTACCTTTGCTACCAACTACCTGTGTAAACTAAGTAGAATATCATTTTTTATCTTTAAAATCATTAGAACCCCTTCTAGCTCTGATTCTGTGACTCAGTTTATTCTTAACCTTATTTTTAAAAATTTAGTTTCAGTATGGCCTTGAAGTCAGTTTCTTGAAAACAAGCAAACACAGAATTACCAGATAGGCTGAACTGGGAAGTGTTGTGAAATTACACACCCTCTGTGGCTTCACATATTTGCTTGGCCACATGTTCTTTCTTTAGTAGAGTTACCTTAGATTTTCTACTCATACTCCATTGGGACTAGGTATTTATCAATAACTAGATTTTTTTAGCACCTATCCAAAGAGGATGGAGTGGGAGCTTCGTAAAATGACTGATCATTTTTCCAGTCATATAGAACCCTAAATGGTACCATGTGCAGTATAGTTAGGGTTCAGATGAATACTATTTAAGGTTTTTAATTATTTTTTTATTTTTTAAGTTGTTTTCTTAAGATAGGTTTAGAAAAATCTGGCCAGTTGACCAAACTTTTTAAAGAACTGCATAAATTTTTCCCATGTTTAAATATGTCATGTTTTGGACAATGAATATAAGTGTACTGAAGAAGTGTAGTATTATGATTGTCACATTTCTAATCTGATTTTATTGAGAGTTTGCTTAATTTCTTTTTTTTTTAAACAGCAGGTTCTTTTTTTTTTGCGGTATGTGGGCCTCTCACTGTTGTGGCCTCTCCCGTTGTGGAGCACAGGCTCCGGATGCGCAGGCTCAGCGGCCATGGCTCACAGGCCCAGCCGCTCCGCGGCATGTGGGATCTTGCTGGGCCAGGGCACGAACCCGTGTCCCCTGCATCGGCAGGCGGACTCCCAACCACTGCGCCACCAGGGAAGCCCAAACAGCAGGTTCTTATTAGTCATCAGTTTTATACACATCAGTGTATACATGTCAATCCCAATCGCCCAATTCATCACACCCCCACCCCCACCCCCATGCCGCTTTTCCCACTTGGTGTCCATACGTCTGTTCTGTACATCTGTGTCTCAATTTCTGCCTTGCAAACCGGTTCACCTGTACCATTTTTCTAGGTTCCACATATATGCGTTAATGTACAATATTTGTTTTTCTCTTGCTGACATACTCAGTATGACAGTCTCTAGATCCATCCACATCTCAACAAATGACCCAGTTTCGTTCCTTTTTATGGCTGAGTAATATTCCATTGTATATCTGTACCACATCTTCTTTATCCATTCGTCTGTTGGTGGGCATTTAGGTTGCTTCCATGACCTGGCTATTGTAAATAGTGCTGCAGTGAACATTGGGGTGCATGTGTCTTTTTGAATTATGGTTTTCTCTGGGTATATGCCCAAGAATGCGATTGCTGGATCATATGGTACTTCTATTTTTAGTTTTTTAAGGAACCTCCATACTCCTCTCCATAGTGGCTGTATCAATTTACATTCCCACCAACAGTGCAAGAGGGTTCCCGTTTCTCCACACCCTCTCCAGCATTTGTTGTTTGTAGATTTTCTGATGATGCCTATTCTAACTGGTGTGAAGTGATACCTCATTGTAGTTTTGATTTGCATTTCTCTAATGATTAGTGATGTTGAGCAGCTTTTCATTTGCTTCTTGGCCATCTGTATGTCTACTTTGGAGAAATACCTGTTTAGGTCTTCTGCCCATTTTTGGATTGGGTTGTTTGTTTTTTTAATATTGAGTTGCATGAGCTGTTTATATATTTTGGAGATTAATCCTTTGTCTGTTGATTCATTTGCAAATATTTTCTCCCATTCTGAGGGTTTTCTTTTAGTCTTGTTTATAGTTTCCTTTGCTGTGCAAAAGCTTTGAAGTTTCATTAGGTCCCATTTGTTTATTTTTGTTTTTATTTCCATTACTCTAGGAGGTGGATCAAAAAAGATCTTGCTGTGATTTATGTCAGAGTGTTCTTCCTATGTTTTCCTCTAAGAGTTTAATAGTGTCCGGTCTTACATTTAGGTCTCTAATCCATTTTGAGTTTATTTTTGTGTATGGTGTTAGGGCGTGTTCTAATTTCATTCTTTTACCTGTAGCTGTCCAGTTTTCCCAGCACCATTGATTGAAGAGACTGTCTTTTCTCCATTTTATATCCTTGCCTCCTTTGTCATAGATTAGTTTACCATAGGTGTGTGGGTTTATCTCTGGGCTTTCTATCTTGTTCCATTGATCTATGTTTCTGTTTTTGTGTCAGTACCATATTGTCTTGATTACTGTAGCTTTGTAGCATAGTCTTAAGTCAGGGAGTCTGATTCCTCCAGCTCCATTTATTTCCCTCAAGACAGCTTTGGCTATACAGGGTCTTTTGTGTCTCCATACAAATTTTAAGATTTTTTGTTCTAGTTCCGTAAAAAATGCCATTGGTAATTTGATAGGGATTGCATTGAATCTGTAGATTGCTTTGGGTAGTATAGTCATTTTCACAATATTGATTCTTCCAATCCAAGAACTTGGTATATCTCTCCATCTGTTGGTATCATCTTTAATTTCTTTCATCAGTGTCTTATAGTTTTCTGCATAGAGGTCTTTTGTCTCCCTAGGTAGGTTTATTCCTAGGTATTTTATTCTTTTTGTTGCAATGGTAAATGGGAGTGTTTCCTTAATTTCTCTTTCAGATTTTTCATCATTAGTGTATAGGAATGCAAGAGATTTCTGTGCGTTAATTTTGTATCCTGCAACTTTACCAAATTCATTGATTAGCTCTAGTAGTTTTCAGGGGCATCTTTAGGATTATCTATGTATAGTATCATGTCATTTGCAAACAGTGACAGTTTTACTTCTTCTTTTCCAATTTGTATTCCTTTTATTTCTTTTTCTTCTCTGATTGCCATGGCTAGGACTTCCAAAACTATGTTGAATAATAGTGGTGAGAGTGGACATCCTTGTCTTGTTCCTGATCTTAGAGGAAATGTTTTCAGTTTTTTACCATTGAGAATGATGTTTGCTCTGGGTTTGTCATATATTGCTTTTATTATGTTGAGGTAGGTTCCCTCTGTGCCCACTTTCTGGAGAGTTTTTATCATAAATGGGTGTTGAATTTTGTCAAAAGCTTTTTCTGCATCTATTGAGATGATCATAGGGTTTTTCTTTTTCAGTTTGTTATTACGGTGTATCACATTAATTGATTTGCATATATTGAAGAATCCTTGCATCTCTGGGATAAATGCCACTTGGTCATGGTGTATGATCCTTTTAATGTGTTGTTGGATTCTGTTTGCTAGTATTTTGTTGAGGATTTTTGCATCTGTATTCATCAGTGATATTGGTCTGTAATTTTCTTTTTTTGTAGTATCTTTGTCTAGTTTTGGTATCAGGGTGGTGGTGGCCTCATAGAATGAGTTTGGGAGTGTTCCTTCCTCTGCAATTTTTTGGAAGAGTTTGAGAAGAATGGATCTTAGCTCTTCTCTAAATGTTTGATACTGTGAAGCCATCTGGTCCTGAATTTTGTTTGTTGGAAGATTTTTAATCACAGTTTCAATTTTATTACTTGTGATTGGTCTGTTCATGTTTTCTATTTCTTCCTGGTTCAGTCTTGGAATGTTATACCTTCCTAAGAATTTGTCCATTTCTTCCAGGTTGTCCATTTTATTGGCATAGAGTTGCTTGTAATAGTCTCTTAGAATGCTTTGTATTTCTGCAGTGTCTGTTGTAACTTCTCCTTTTTCATTTCTAATTTTATTGATTTGAGTCCTCTCCCTCTTTTTCTTGATGAGTCTGACTAATGGTTTATCAATTTTGTTTATCTTCGCAAAGAACCAGCTTTTAGTTTTATTGATCTTTGCTATTGTTTTCTTTGTTTCTGTGTCATTTATTTCTGCTCTGATCTTTATGATTTCTTTCCTTCTGCTAACTTTGGGTTTTGTTTGTTCTTCTTTCTCTAGTTCCTTCCTTTCTCTAGTTCCTTTAGGTGTAAGGTTAGATTGTTTATTTGAGATTTTTCTTATTTCTTGAGGTAGGCTTGTATAGCTATAAACTTCCCTCTTAGAACTGCTTTTGCTGCATCCCATAGGTTTTCATTGTCATTTGTCTCTAGGTATTTTTTGATTTCCTCTTTGATTTCTTCAGTGATCTCTTGATTATTTAGTAATGTATTGTTTAGCCACCATGTGTTTGTGTTTTTTACGTTTTTTTTTCCCTGTAATTCATTTCTAAGCTCATAGCGTTGTGGTCAGAAAGATGCTTGATATGATTTCAATTTTCTTATATTTACTGAGGCTTGATTTGTGACCCAAGATGTGATCGTTCCTGGAGAATGTTCCGTGCACACTTGAGAAGAAAGTGTAATCTGCTGTTTTTGGTTGGAATGTCCTATAAATATCAATTAAATCTATCTGGTCTGTTGTGTCATTTAAAGCTTCTGTTTCCTTATTTATTTTCATTTTGGATGATCTGTCCATTGGTGTAAGTGAGGTGTTAACGTCCCCCACTTATTACTGTGTTACTGTCAATTTCCTATTTTATAGCTGTTAGCAGTTGCCTTATGTATTGAGGTGCTCCTTTGTTTGGTGCGTATATATTTATAATTGTTATATCTTCTTCTTGGATTGATCCCCTGATCATTATGTAGTGTCCTTTCTTGTCTCTTGTAACATTCTTTATTTTAAAGTCTATCTTATCTGATATGAGTACTGCTACTCCAGCTTTCTTTTCATTTCCATTTGCATAGAATATCTTTTTCCATCCCCTCACTTTCAGTCTGAATGTGTCCCTAGATCTGAAGTGGGTCTCTTATAGACAGCATATATATGGGTCTTGTTTTTTTTTTTTTTTTTTTTGTGGTACGTGGGCCTCTCACTGTCGTGGCCTCTCCCGTTGTGGAGCACAGGCTCTGGACGTGCAGGCTCAGCAGCCATGGCTCACGGGCCCAGCCGCTCCGCGGCATGTGGGATCCTCCTGGACCGGGGCACGAACCCGTGTCCCCTGCATTGGCAGGCGGACCCTCAACCACTGCGCCACCAGCGAAGCCCCGGGTCTTGTTTTTGTATCCATTCAGCAAGTCTGTGTCTTTTGGTTGGAGCATTTAATCCATTCACGTTTAGGGTAATTATCGATATGTATGTTCCTATGACCATTTTCTTAATTGATTTGGGTTTGTTTTTGTAGGTCCTTTTCTTCTCTTGTGTTTCCCACTTAGAGAAGTTCCTTTAGCATTTGTTGTAGAGCTGATTTGGTGGTGCTGAATTCTCTTAGCTTTTGCTTGTCTGTAAAGCTTTTGATTTCTCCATCCAATCTGAATGAGATCCTTGCTGGGTAGAGTAATCTTGGTTGTAGGTTCTTCCCTTTCATCACTTTAAGAATATCATGCCACTCCCTTCTGGCATGTAGAGTTTCTGCTGAGAAATCAGCTGTTAAGCATATGGGGGTTCCCTTGTATGCTATTTGTCGTTTTTCTCTTGCTGTTTTTAATAATTTTTCTTTGTCTTTAATTTTTGCCAGTTTGATTACTGTGTGTCTCGGCGTGTTTCTCCTTGGGTTTATGCTGTATGGGACTCTCTGTGCTTCCTGGCCTTGGGTGGCTATATCCTTTCCCATGTTAGGGAAGTTTTCGACTATAATCTCTTCAAATATTTTCTCTGGTCCTTTCTCTCTCTTCTCCTTCTGGGACCCCTATAATGCGAATGTTGTTGTGTTTAATGTTGTCCCAGAGGTCTCTTAGGCTGTCTTCATTTCTTTTCATTCTTTTTTCTTTATTCTGTTCCACAGCAGTGAATTCCACCATTCTGTCTTCCAGGTCACCTCTCCATTCTTCTGCCTCAGTTATTCTGCTATTGATTCCATCTAGTGTAGTTTTCATTTCAGCTATTGTATTGTTCATTTCTGTTTGTTCTTTAATTCTTCTAGGTCTTTGTTAAACATTTCTTGTATCTTCTCGATCTTTGCCTCCATTCTTTTTCCGAGGTCCTGGATCATCTTCACTATCATTTTTCTGAATTCTTTTTCTGGAAGGTTGCCTATCTCCACTTCATTTATTTGTTTTTCTGGGATTTATCCTGTTCCTTCATCTGGTACATAACCCTCTGCCTTTTCATCTTGTCTGTCTTTCTGTGAATGTGGTTTTTGTTCCACAGGCTGCAGGATTGTCGTTCTTCTTGCTTCTGCTATCTGCCCTCTTCTGCTTAATTTCTTTCTGTACCTAGAGAATTTCCATTGCTCTTTCAAGTATTCTGAAATAAGAATTGCCTTTTTCTCTTTTACTTTGCAGAAACAACTTTTTCTTTTACTGTGTTTTGGTAATTAGGCTTTTCTTTCTTGTGGTCCTAAAATGAGATGACAGACTTGGCCATTTAAAAAGTAAACTAGAAGGGAGAGGGAAGAAAGAAATAGGTGAGGGAAATTAAGAGGTACAGAGTTCCAGTTGCAAAACAAGTGAGTCATGGGTGTGAAATGTACAGCGTGGGGAGTATAGTTAATAACTGTGTAATATCTTTTTATGGTGATGTATTGTAACTAGATTTATTATGGTGATCATAAATGTATAGAAATATTGAATCACTATGTTGTGTAACAGGAACTAACATAGTGTTAAGGGTCCATTATACTTCAAAAAAAGACAAACAGGGACTTCTCTGGGTAACACCTGGTGTTACCCAGGTCCCCTGGGTAACACTGCACGCTCCCAATGCAGCAGGCCTGGGTTCCATCCCTGGTCGGAGAAGTAGATCCTGCATGCATGCTGTAACTAAGAAGTCCACATGTGGCAACTAAAAGATTCCACAGGCCACAACTAAGACCCGGTGCAGACCAAAAATAAATTAAAACAAAAACAAAAACAGACAAACAAGCTCATAAAAAAAGAGATCAGATTTGTTGTTACTAGAGGTGGGGGGATGGGGTGGGGCGAGGGGGGGATTGGATAAAGGCAGTCAAAAGGTACAAACTTCCAGTTACAAAATACCAGGGATGTAATGTACAACATGATAAATATAATTAACACTGCTCTGTGTTATATATGAAAGTTGTGAAGAGAATAAATCCTAAGGGTTCTCATCACAAGAAAAGATTTTTTTTCTTCTAGTTCTTTAATTTTGTACCTATATAAGATGATGGATTTTTATTAAACTTATTGTAATAATCACTTCATGATGTATGGAAATCAAATTATTATGCATATTATGCATTATTTTTCAAATCCATGAACACTGTATATATTTACACGTTTGTGTTGTCCTCATTTTCTTTTATCAGTGTCTTAAGTTTCCTGAGCACAGGTCTTTACCTCCTTATTCCTAGGTATTTTATTCATTTTGATGCAATTGTAAATGGGATTATTTCCTTCATTTCTTTTCTGATAGTTTGTTGTTAGTGCATAGAAATGCAGCAGATTTCTGTATGTTAATTTTGTATCCTTCAACTTTCCTGAATTAATTGATGAGCTCTAGTAGTTTTTTAGTAGTGTCTTTAGGACTTTCTTTGTGTAATAACATGTCTTCTGCAAACAATGATAGTTTTACTTCTTCGTTTCCAATTCAGATTAGCCTTATGTTGTGTTTCTGCATTTCGAGTACAGCCTAACCTACTTGTTGACCTTTTAAGCTTAGAGTAAGGTCAGTTTAAGATATGAAGGATGGGGGCTTCCCTGGTGGCGCAGTGGTTGAGAGTCCGCCTGCCGATGCAGGGGACACGGGTTCGTGCCCATGTTCGGGAGGATCCCACGTGCCGCGGAGCGGCTGGGCCCGTGAGCTGTGGCCGCTGGGCCTGTGCGTCCGGAGCCTGTGCTCCGCGAAGGGAGAGGCCACAGCAGTGAGGGGCCCGCGTACCGCAAAAAAAAAAAAAAAAAAAAGATATGAAGGATGGATTTTGAGAGGTAGCGTTGAAACAAAGGAAATGAGAAGGTTTTGATTTTGTTTTCAATTCATAGGTAGAATGAATTGGAGGGGGAAGAGACTCACATAGATGAGGATAGTTGGAAGTATCATGTTGTAATCCTGGAATAAGGTGGAAAAAAGTATCAAAAAAAACTTTTCCTGCCCTATCATGTGAATAAACATCTGTAAAAACATTGTCTATTGATAAAGGATGTTCTCTCAAAACACTTGTTTTTTCAAAAGTACTTCAAGTTTCAAACTGAAACTTTAAGAAGTCAGTAGTATGTGGAAAATGATTATATTATGACAGTTTGCCAGTGAATAATGTTGAATAAAACTAGTATATAAATTTTGTATGTTTATGGTAAATAATGCCATGTGTATTGAATTTCTTATGTTCCCTGTATCTGTGAACCCAGAATTCTGTCTGTAGCAAATAGTGAAAATATGAAATATAGCTGTGGGCCTTTGTATCCTATTAGGAAGCAAATGAGAGATGAAGACTCTATAAAGTATATTTATTCATAATCTACATTTAAAAATCGGTGATGCAAAAAGATCAGGTTAGGGCATCAGGGCACCCAGAAGAGTGGTGTATTCCATTTTGATCTGCATGTCCTACTCTGCCATTGACAAAGAGCATGAGGGTCCATAAACTATGGTGTGTGGTAGCTCTGATCTCTGATATAAACTTCTAGGAGTGACTTCCAAATCTGTATCTTCAGGGTAGATTCCCCACTGGTTCTTGAAACTTAATGTCTTCCAAATTCATTGGCGTTTTGCCACGATCTCTTTGCTTTTCTCTATACCTATACCTCCTGTAGATTTACTTATCTTGATTAATGGCTCATCATTCTCTTAGCCAAGTAGTCCAAAAAACTTAGGGTTATCTTTGATTTCTTCCTGTTGCTGGCCTTTATGTTGATCAACAAACATATATTTTACTTCTGAAATGTGTCTTCTTCATTGAGCCTTCAGGATATTCATTTGTTCACTCATTCTCTTGTTTATTCTGACACATTTATTGAGCACCTCATATGTGCTAGGCAGTGTGCAAGGTACTAGGAATATAGTGATAAATAAGACAGATCAATTTCCTGCCCTTATAGAGCTTATAGTCCAAGCTTTCATCATTTCCCCTGTACCCTCTTTGAGTTTCTGTGATAGCCATTCTTATTTTTTCTGATTATAAGTATAATACATTCTTATTTTAAGAAATGCAAGAGTTATTGAAATGTATAAACACCACAAGGGGGAGACTCCCTATGTTTTCATCTACCAGAGATACCACTGATAAAAATTTGGTATCATTTCTCCAGATTAGAAAAAAAAAAATGTAGCCAAAACTTGCTAACGCATCTCTTTGCGTTTACTCCCTTTCTTGTCTGTATGTATTATAAATGCTACCAAAGATATCTTGTTAAAAAACAGAGTTGATTGTTACTTTGTTCAAAAACCCCTCAGTGTTTTTCTCTCATCCACAGAATGAAGTCTGAACACCTTAACGTAGTGATTACCACCCATTAGGTTTCTAACATCTAACTTTCTTGTTTCTCCAGAAACTTTCCCAGAAGTAGCCCTTCTTAGAAGTGTAAATAAAAGATCTCAAGTGTTCTGCATTAGTGTCCCCCATGTGACAAATAATACTCCGAATAGGGGAGACAGGTTGATATAAGTACACTAATAGTTTATTCAGTTTTCTTTTATGTGCTTGCCCTCTCCCACTCACCTTGTTTACAGGAAAATAAAAAAAATTACAGGAGTATTCTTAAAAATTAAAGCAGAAAAGTGTAAAGAAGTTGAAACAATCTGAAATTCCATCTCACATGGATGATTACCATTAAAATTTTTGTAAATATTCTTCCATACATGTGTCTTTGAAAGTATATATACACATATAGATGTATGAATATGAAGTAATTTTACACAAATAGGATAATATTATAATGCTGTTTTTCTTTTGCCTCAGACATAGGTTTTGGAGATTTTTGTGTCAATAAGGGACCAGTGTTCAAGATGGTATATTTCTTTTTTGGCCGCACTGCACAGCTTGGGGGATCTTAGTTCCCTGACCAGGGATTGAACCCCAGGCCCTTGGCAGTGAAAGGGCAGAATCCTAACCAGTGGACAGCCAGGCAATTCCCAAAATGGTATATTTCAAGAATGATGAGACGCCTGCTTGCTTGAGAGAGTAAGAAGCTGGTCTGACTTCCCTGACCTTCTAGATTAGAGTAGATGTTGCTCCTCTGGGCTTCCACAGCACCCTGGTTGTCCCATCATGGCCCTTACTGCATTCCGTTGTTTGTCTATCTACTTAAACCAAAGTCCCCCGTATCTGTCTCTTTGTATTCCTTGAGCCCAGAACAGTGCCTGACACCTAGTGGACATCTCATTGTTTGCTGAATGGATGAATGACCGTATGAATGTCTTAGGTGAAGTAAGGTGGTTTGCCATGAAAAGAACTTGCCGCATGTATTCTTTAAAACCATTTATCTCTGTTTGCTTTGGTTATTCATTTACCAAGTAACGTTTTGGTATTAATTCAGTTTACCAATTAATTACCAGGGATTTTACTGCTGAGAAAAGAAGGTACTGACTGTAACCTGGTTGACAGTTATAGTTCTGATTATAAATTAAAATAATAGTGCTGTGGGACAGATGAGTATGAGACTTTGGATAACATGAACCATTTTTTCCCCAGAGTATAATTATTCCTTTAGATAAGGTGGTATCCAGGTTCTGTTTGAGCAGCGATATAGGTGTGGTGTGGTGAATAGAAGGCGGGATTCAACTTTTTTTATATACATTTTTTATTGTAGTAAAATATACAGAACATAAAATGTACTATCTAAATCATTTTTAAGTGTACAATTCATTGGTATTAAGTACGTTCACAATGTTGTGCAACCATCGTTATAACAGATATAATTTTGTATAATGTGCATAGCATGTATTTCAAACCCACAGTTATACAAATTTCTTAAGCAATGCAGACATTTGTATAAATTGTGTAAAGCTCATAAATTAGGGCTTCCCTGGTGGCGCAGTGGTTGAGAGTCCGCCTGCCGATGCAGGGGACACGGGTTTGTGCCCCAGTCCGGGAAGATCCCACATGCCGCGGAACGGCTGAGCCCGTGAGCCATAGCCTCTGAGCCTGCATGTCCGGAGCCTGTGCTCCGCAACGGGAGGGGCCACGGCAGTGAGAGGCCCACGTACCAAAAAAAAAAAAAAATCATAAATTAGGGGCAGTGTGCACATGCAATTATAGTCAGTCTGATGCCTTAATTATTCAGTTTTTTCACAACCTCAGTTTTACTGTAAAGTTGTCTGTAGCTCAAAATTTTCTGTAATCTTTTCAGTAAAATTAGTAATATCACTTATAGAACATGAATTTCAGAACATGCTTTTCCACATTTATTCAACTGATAGGGTTTTTCTCATGATGAATTCTTTGCTGCGTCAGTAAAAGGCTAAATTTAAGTTTTCCCACATTTACAAAGCTCCCTTGTTTTTATGACTTCTTTGATGGAGAATGAGATGTGTCTTCCAGTTAAAAGATTTCCCACATGTGTTGCATTTATTTTGTTGCTCTGCTGTGAGTTGAGTAATGTTTAAGGAGATGTGATCTCTTGATGAAGGCTTTGCCACATTCAGTGCACCCATGGGGTTTCTCACCTGTATGAATTCTCTGATGCATGATCAATACTGATGAGTGTGCAAAGGCTTTGCCACATTCTCTGCATCGGTATGGTTTCTCACCTGTATGGATTCTGGAGTGTTTATAAAGAGATGAACTGTACTTGAAGCTTTTCCCACACTCCCTACATTCAAATGAGTTCTTGGGTGTGTGCGATTTCACATGCTGAGTAAAGGAGGAGTTCCAGGTGAATGATTTCCTACATTGACCACATTCATAAGCCTTCTCTCCAGCGTGGAGTCTCAGATGGACCACGAGTTGTGCTTTATGCGTAAAAGCTTTCCCCCAACCACTGCACACAAAGGGTCTCTCTCCACTATGAATTTTTTGATGAGCTGCAAGGTGTCCCTTACTGTTAAAGGCTTCCCAAAGTCACTGCGTTCAAAGGTTTTTTTTTTTTTCCCCTTGTATGCTTTTTTTCATGTCTAATGAGACGAGACTTCTTTTGGAAGGCTTTTCCACATTCGCTGCACCCAAAGGTTTTTTTCCTTCTGTGCTTTTTTTCATGTCTAATAAGACACAACTTGTTTTTGAAGGCTTTTCCACATTCCTTGTGTTCATAAGAGTTTTCTCTGATATAACTTTTATTATAACTAAGAAAGTATAAGTTAGGTTGCACACACTTTCCATTTGATTCACACTTGTGTTGTTTTTGTCTTGAAGAAATAAAATTTATACTCAGATTACAATTTTGGACTATGTCATTTGTCAGTGTTTTCTTGAAGGTGAACATACCTTGGTTCAAAAAATTGTCTTTGCTTCCTTCTCCTTCCTGTCCCTCTAGCTCATCATCAAGTAAGTAGATAACTTCCACTGAGATGAGGTTTCTAAAGTTCTCCAGCATCACATTCCAATACAGCCTCCTCTGAGCACATCCCAGCAAATGCCGCTCCTCCAGGGTGAAGTCCACGGCCACATCCTGGAATGTCACTGATCCCATCCTGTGGCCCTAGGTTGGCTTTTTGTAGATTTTAACCAGAGCCGCTGGAAACTGAAACAGGCAGGAATACGCAAGAGGGACCCTCAGGTTCAATTACACAGCGTTCAATTTTGCTTTCTTCACATGAACTGAGAAGCCGGTCTCTGCTCTCCACCTGTCCCTCAGGCCCTTCTGGCTCACCCGCCGCTCAGTACTGAAACACCCGGGATTCAATTTTGACTCTGCCACTTATTAGCTCTGAGATACTAGGCAAGTCCCTTAACCATTTTAAGATTTACTTTCTTTATTCATTAAGTGAATAACTGGCTGCTCAGATCTAGCCCAACTCTAAAACTCTGTGACTATGAAATAAGAGCCATACTTTACCTTGGTCCATTGAAGCCTAACCTGTATACACTTCTTACTATCTCACTCAAGACATGTAAATGGCCAAAAGTAAAGGCCAGGGAGTATAGTGCCTCAGACCCTTAGAAAAACTACAGAAAGAAGCAAGAGGTAGCACTGTGATAGTGTTTAGAGGAAGTATGAAGCTGAGAACTTCTTTTGCATTCTTTGCATTATTTCACAGCCAGGTCTAGATAAAAATAATTATCTTGTTTGTGAATAATAATACGTCGTTTGGGGATGGAGCGGATGTCGATTTGGTTCCTCAGTTTTCTAGCCTTATTCTGGGTAACTTGGTGAAGTAGGATTGATTATGTCCTCTTTCTTTCTCTGACTTTTTTTTTACTCTCAGTAGAAAGATCTCGAGATTCAGTCTCATTGTCTGTGACACACATAGGTTAGATCAGTGATAGAAAAGAGTTGGGAGACTTGTTTTCCTTCTTCATTTTGAGTTAACAAAGCAAATTGCTTTACTTCTCCATGCTTGATTCTTTTTACTAATAGAAGACGAAATCTGACTCTTCTTACATTATGTGCTTTGGGATAATGAGGTAATTCTTTGGAATCTTTTAAAAAATTTCATTTAAAAAAACTTGATGTACAATTTCTAGTAAATGCATAAATCTAAGATGTATATATAGCTTAATGAATTTTTACATATGTGTGCTGCTGTAAGTGTATAATTATAACTACCAGTCAGATCAAGGCGTAGAACATTTTCCTCCCCCTAGAATTCCTTTATGCCCCTTTCCAGTCAGTACCCTCTTTTTGAACACTTTGAGTGCTTTATTATTCATATTAAGAAGCCAGTGAAGGGGCTTCCCTGGTGGCGCAGTGGTTGAGAGTCTGCCTGCGGATGCAGGGGACACGGGTTCATGCCCTGGTCCGGGGAGATCCCACATGCCGCGGAGCGGCTAGGCCCGTGAGCCATGGCCGCTGAGCCTGCGCATCCGGAGCCTGTGCTCCACAACGGGAGAGGTCACAACAGTGAGAGGCCTGTGTACCGCAAAAAAAAAAAAAAAAAGAAGCCAGTGAAGGCAAATCTTTTATGTTTCATCAGTAATTTGAATCTCGAAACCTGTAATAAAGTCTGATCTGTAGATCGTAAGGTCTTTAGCCTTTTAGATATAGATAAGGTATAATTGTGTAAAAATGCTTTTCTAATAAAATTTTAATCCAGGCTTCAGAGGGAGTAGTTTTTTTTTTTAAGATTTTTTTTTTTTTGACGTGGACCATTTTTAGTCTTCGTTGAATTTGTTACAGTATTGCTTCTGCTTTATGTTTTGGGGTTTTGGCTGTGAGGCGTGTGGGATCTTAGTTCCCTGACCAGGGATTGAACCCACCACCCCTGCAGTGGAAGGGGGGAGTCGCAACCACTGAACTGCCAGGGAAGTTCCCAGAGGGAGTAGTTTTACAGTGATAAAGGGGCAGTGTTATTTACCAGCATTTTCTTTTCTGTGTAGACATTTTCCTGAAAATTTTTGGGTTGTCTGAAAGTCAATTTATTTGGAAAGTTGTAAGTAAGTGGGAAAAGGAAAGTTGTTTGGGCAGATGAATGAAAAAGTTGTTCAATGTCTGTGAGTTCCAGTCTTCCTTCTACCTGTGCCATTGTGTAACCCTGTGAACAAGGCCTAACCTTATTTTTTACATCTAATATTTTGTCATGAATTATTTTATCCACTGTTTTTAATGACTTTGAATTATTGAAACACCACTGAGAACTGTTTGCTTACCGTCAAAACAGGCAATTCCCCTAAGCAACCATATCTATACACAGGCTTTACTCAGTCACTGAAATAGCATGGGGTTTTTAGGCCAAGGAAGCTATCCAAGAATTTTGTGAATAAGGCCGAGTATTGACTTTGCCAGAATTCATGGGGAAGTTGTCTTTCTTCTTGTTTTGTATTGTGGAAGAGGGTTTTTCATCCAAACATTGCCCCAATGTTTTTTCCTTTTCCTACTGAAGGTTGTTTTTTTTTTTTTCTTTAATGTCTAGAGACTTAACCTTTTTTAAAATTTTATTTTAAAAAATTTTTTATTTTATATCATAGTATAGTGGTTTACAGTGTTGTGTTTCAGGTGTACAGCAAGGAGATTGTTACACACACACACACACACACACACACACACACACACATACATCTATTCTTTTCCAGATTCTTTTCTTATATAGGTTATTCAGAGTATTGAGTAGAGTTCCCTGTGCTATACAGTAGGTCCTCGTTGATTGTTTTGTATATGATAACGTGTATATGTTAATCCCAACTCCTAATTTATCCCTCCCCCCCTTCCTTTTCCCTTTAGTAACCATAAGTTTGTTTTCTAAGTCTGTGAATCTGTTTCTGTTTTGTAAATAAGTTCATTTGTATCATTTTTATTAGATTCCACATGTAAGTGATATCATTTGATATTCGTCTTTCTCTGTCTGACTTCACTTAGTATGATCATCTCTAGGTCCATCCACGTTGCTGCACATGGCATAATTTCATTCTTTTTATGGCTGAGTAATATTCCATTATATGTATATACATCTCTTTTAAAATAAAATTTATTTATTATTTATTTTTGGCTGCGTTGGGTCTTCGTTGCTGCGCTTGGGCTTTCTCTAGTTGTGGCGAGTGGGGACTGCTTTGTTGCAATGCGCGGGCTTCTCCTTGCCGTGGCTTCTCTTGTTGCAGAGCACAGGCTCTAGGTGCGCGGGCTTCAGTAGTTGTGTCACGTGGGCTCTAGAGCACAGGCTCAGTTACTGTGGCGCACAGGCTTAGTTGCTACGCGGCATGTGGGATCTTCCCGGACCAGGGATCGAACCCGTGTCCCCTGCATTGGCAGGTGGATTCTTAACCACTGCACCACTAAGGAAGTCCCTGTACCACATCCTCTTTATCCATTCCTCTGTTGATGGACATTTAGGTTGCTTCCATGTCTTGGCTCTTGTAATTAGTGCTGCAATGAACATTGGGGTGCATGTACCTTTTCGAATTATGGTTCTCTCCAGTTATATGCCCAGGAGTGGGATTGCTGGATCATATGGTAGCTCTATTTTTAGTTTTTTAAGGAACCTCCAATACTGTTCTCCATGGTGGCTGTACCAGTTTCCCACAACAGTGTAGGAGGGTTCCCTTTTCTCCAGACCCTCTCCAGCATTTACTGTTTGTAGATTTTTTGATGATGGCCACCTCTGACCAGTGTGAGGTGATACCTCATTGTAGGTTTTTTGGGTTTTTTGGGGGTTTTTTTTGTTTTTTTTTTGTTTTTTTTTTGCGGTACGCGGGCCTCTCACTGTTGTGGCCTCTCCCGTTGCGGAGCACAGGCTCCGGACGCGCAGGCTCAGCGGCCATGGCTCACAGGCCCAGCCACTCCACGGCCTGTGGGATTTTCCTGGACCGGGACACGAACCCGTGTCCCCTGCATCAGCAGGCGGACTCTCAACCACTGCGCCACCAGGGAAGCCCCTCACTGTAGTTTTGATTTGTGTTTCCCCAATAATTAGTTATATTGAGCATCTTTCCGTGTGCTTTTTAGCCATCTGTATGTCTTCTTTGGAGAAATGTCTATTTAGATCTTCTGCCCATTTTTTGATTGGGCTGTTGTTTTTTTGATATTGAGCTGCATGAGCTGTTGAATATTTTGGAGATTAATCTTTTGTCAGTCTCATCTTTTGCAAATATTTTCTCCTATTCCGAGGGTTGTCTTTTTGTTTTGGGTATGGTTTCCTTTGCTGTGCAAAAGCTTTTAAGTTTAATTAGGTCCCACTTGTTTATTTTTGTTTTTAATTTTCATTACTCTAGGAGGTGAATCCAAAAAGATATTGCTGAGATTTATGTCAAAGGGTGTTCTGCCTATGTTTTCCTCTAAGAGTTTTATAGTATCCGGTCTTACATTTAGGTCTTTAGTCCATTTTGAGTTTATTTTTGTGTATGGTGTTAATGTTCTAATTTCTTTCTTTTACATGTGGCCAGTTTTCCTACCACTTATTGAAGAAACTGTCTCTTCTCCCTTGTATATTCTTGCCTCCTTTGTCATAGATTAATTGACCATAGATATATGGGTAAACTTGTTTAAATGTTGTTTTTTGGTAGACTTTTATTTTCAGTAATTTGTTTTGAGTTAAGTTGAGTAAGAGGTTCAGATTCCAAGACAAACTGGGGATTTATCTTTGCTTTGGGACTTGACAGCGAGATGTTAAAAAAATAATAATTTTGTTTTGAAAATTATAATCAAACTTAGATTTAGATTGCTTTATTTTAGAGTATTCAATGGAGTTTGATTTTTTGATGGTGTCCTCACGTAAATAGGAAGCCAGCAGAAGAAGGCCTGTGATGAATAAACTTCATTATCTCTGCTAAAGGGACCTTGTTAAAGGAAACTAGATGTAGTAAAGATCATGATGATGGGAGCTTGACATAGTATTGAACGTTTTGTGATTTCAGGCACCTGAACTTTGACATAGGCAATGTGGACCGTGTTTGATGGTTCTTGAGCATGGTTCATGCATTTGATCATTCATGCAACATATTTTTATTGAACTAACCAGGCATTGGGGATATAATGTGGAGGAAACCCTGATGTGATACCATCCCCCATGGAACCTGTGGGCTGGTGGAGGAAATAAATATTAATATTAAATTAAATGTAAAATTATAACTGCAGCAGTGGTATAAGTGATATTAGTGAAATTTGACCAGGTTAGAAAATGCATCCTCAAGAAATGGTACTTCTGCTATGATTTGATGGAAGAGTAGGTATTGACTTGGCAAAGAGAGGAAGGATGGTTGTCCAGGCAGAAGGAACAGCAGGTGCAAAGGCCCTGTGGTAGAAGGGAAAATGGTGAAATGAGACTAGTGTGGCCTGAGAAGTGACAGCTAGAGGGAGAATGAAATGGTTTGAGGTGGAGAGATAGGCCTGCTCTTGCAGGTTTTGTTAAGTTTTTGCCTTTATTCTAAGAGGAACAAGGAACTGTTAGAGGGTTTTAAGCAAGAAAGGACAAAGTCGGACTTTTTTTTTTTTTTTTTTTTTTCTTTTTGGCTGTGCCACACGGCTTGCGGGATCTCAGTTCCCCGACCAGGGATTGAATCTGGAGCCACCACAGTGAAAGCCTGGAATCCTAATGACTAGGCAACTAGGGAACTCCCCAGACTTGCTTTTTGATGTGAGCATTTTTTACCTCAAGGCAGAGAATGGATTGAGGTGCACCAGAGTGGGGGCAGAGATACTGGTTAGGAACTTAGTCTAGTTCAGGTGAGAGATAGTGGTGACTTACTTAGACACGAGTGGTGTTGGTGGAGAGGATAGAAAGGAATTAATTCAGGAATATTTAGGAGACGTGGTGATCATTTTGTAATGTATAGAAATATCGAATTACTATGTTGTACACCAGGAACTTACATAGTGTAGGTCAACTATACTTCAACAAACAAACAAACTTATAGAAAAAAAGATCAGATTTGTGGTTACCAGAGGTGGGGGGAGGGGGAATTGGTTGAAGGTGGTGAAAAAGTACAAACAGAAGGAGGTGTCTTAGTGCAGGAGAGAACTCATTAAATTTAGATATACCCTCTTATTGTGTTTAGCTCGATAGTTTTGTTCTTAAGATGCAAATAAATACATATGTGAGAATTGCTTTTCCATACTGGTATGCTTATCAGTGCTTTCCCCATCCTGTAGGTTTTTTACACGTGTTGATGTGTACTGCAGGTTTTTTTTTTTTTTTTTTTTTGAGGTACGCGGGCCTCTCACCATTGTGGCCTCTCCCGTTGTGGAGCACAGGCTCCAGACGCGCAGGCCCAGCGGCCATGGCTCACGGGCCTAGCCGCTCAGGGGCATGTGGGACCTTCCCAGACCGGGGCACGAACCCATGTCCCCTGCATCGGCAGGCGGACTCTCAACCACTGCGCCACCAGGGAAGCCTGTACTGCAGTTTTAACCAAAGAGTAGGCATTGGATTATGTTTCCTGAATGAATGACTAGGTCAGCAATTTTAATGCTTTCCAGAAATAGTGTTCTCCTGCTCATGTTTCTCATGTTGGCAAATAATTAAGGCTGCGTTATTAATTGATATTTGCACTTAATTAATAATACTGTACTCTCCCTACCCAACAACCCCTTCCCCTTCCATAAGCCATGACCTGATTGCTCAGAAGCATGTTACCTAATGGAATCAACATAGAAAATTAAAAATAGCTATCTGCATGGTATTATTTAGCTTTGAGTTATTTTGTTCTCTACTTATGCTAGCTTGTTTATAATTTGATGAAAGTAGCATATTTGAGTATTTTCTTATTCTTTTGATCATTAAAAAAACTAAAATATATTGAATTTTCATTGTTGTCTTTTTTTAAAATTTATTTTATTTTATTTATCTTTGGCTACGTTGGGTCTTTGTTGCTGAGCACAGGCTTTCTCTAGTTGGGTGAGCGGGGGCTACTCTTCATTGCGTTGCGTGGGCTTCTCATTGCGGTGGCTTCTCTTGTTGTGGAGCATGGGCTCTAGGTGCGCGGGCACAGTAGTTGTGATGCATGGGCTTATTTGCTCCGCGGCACATAGGATCTTCCCAGACAAGGGCTCGAACCTATGTAGCCTGCATTGGCAGGCAGATTCTTAGCCACTGCGCCATTAGGACAGTCCCCTCGTTGTTGTCTTTTATAACTAAGTTGCCTTCATTTCTGTTGAGCAGATACTTGTTCGAAGGGATTTAAATGACAAGCTTTTTCTGTTTACCCTGCTGGAAGTTTGATCCACTCAGCTGACAGCTTTATTTTTCTTTCCTCAAAAGCCAGAACTAGGCCTACAGGAAGGAAAAGAACGTATTCCGGAGCCAAAGGCTGGTGTTGCATAGACCTGTGGGGGTGCATATTCAGAAGCTTTGCAGTTGGTTGGCCTGGATCTGTCAAAACAGGTTTGGTTGGTTCTGGCTGTGCCATGGTTTATTTATATGGTTTATTTATATGCTTCTGAGTAGTGATCTTGGGAATGAATGCATTATGAGTACAGTTTGGAAAGTTGTTGTATCGATTGCTGAGGGAGGGAAAAAAACCCACCCGAGAAACCCCACTGTTGAACAGGTCTTGGGTTCACTGGTTTAATTTTCTGTGAGTGTTGTCCAGTGATTAAACCTTTGCCTCATCTCAGCAGCAACTGCCAGTTTTTTGGATGCAAGTTAGTTCATGGAAGAGACTTTGTGTGATAGGAAGACAAAATGTGAAATTAAATATATCTTAGCTCTGGCCTAAGTAGATATTGTTAAACATGAGTGAGTTGGATATAAAATAAGCTTTATCTTCTGGTTTCAGGAAAGCATAGTGGAAAAAAATGTAGGATTCTTTTCTAATTTCTGTTGATCCAGCTAGGATATTATGTCTTGCATTTTTAAGGCATTCAAACATCTGTTTAGTTGAATTGTGGGAAAAGGATAGACAGAAGAACAGGACATTCTATGTTTGAACAGTGTTAAGTAGAAGAACATGAATTGATGAGGTAATTGTATCCTTCTACATTTTTGACTATCAGGATTTAGATTTGGTTACAGATTATGCAGTTATATTTACAAAAGAAATGCAGACATTTCAGTAAAGTACTAACAGTTTTCTGATGAGACCTAATCTGAGTGTTAATTAGAAAAGAATTTACAATTTTGCATTAAATGTAATCCTTCTTAAATCTTACTATTAAATTTACTTTATTATCACGATGAGGTGTTTTTTTAAAAATAATTTTTACTGAATTTTTTATAGTTGGTTTACAATGTATTAGTTTCAAGTGTACAGCAAGGTGATTCAATTATATATATATACATTTTTTTTCTTTTTCAGATTCTTTTGCCATATTGGTTATTACAGAGTACTGAGTAGAGTTCCGTGTGCTACACAGTAGGTCCTTATTAGTTATCTGTTTTACATATAGTAGTACATATATCTCAATTCCAGTCTCCCAATTTATCCCTCTCCCCCTTACCCCTTGAACTATAAGTTTGTTTTCTACATCTGTAACTCTATTTCTGTTTTGCAGATAAGTTCATTTGTACCCTTTTTTTAAGATTCCACATATAAGTGATATCATATGATATTTATCTTTCTCTGAGTTCACTCAGTATGGCAATCTCTAGGTCCATCCATGTTGCTGCAAATGGCATTATTTCATTCTTTTTTTATGCCTGAGTAATATTCCATTGTGTATTTATACCATGTCTTCTTTATCCATTCCTCTGTTGATGGACATTTAGGTTGCTTCCTTGTCTTGGCTATTGTAAATAGTGCTGCAGTGAACATTAGGGTGCGTGTATCTTTTCGAATTATGGTTTTCTCTGGATATATGCCCAGGAGTGGGATTGCTGGATCACATGGTAGCTCTATTTTTTAGTTTTTTAAGGAACCTCCATACTGTTCTCCATGGTGGCTGTACCAGTTTACGTTCCCACAGCAGTGTAGGAGGGTTCCCTTTTCTCTACACCCTCTCCAGCATTTACTGTTGGTAGATTTTTTGATGATGGCCATTCTGACCAGTGTGAGGTGATACCTCATTGTAGTTTTGATTTGTGTTTCCCTAATAATTAGTGATGTTGAGCATCTTTTCATGTGCTTTTTAGCCATCTGAGCATCTTCTTTGGAGAAATTTTTTGTTTTTTAATTTATTTATTTTTGGCTGCGTTGGGTCTTTGTTGCTGTGCGTCGGCTTCCTCTACTTGTGGCGAGCGGGGGCTACTCGTTGTTGTGGTGTGCGGGCTTCTCACTGAGGTGGCTTCTCTTGTTGTGGAGCACGGGCTCTAGGCACACAGGCTTCAGTCGTTGTGGCTCACGGGCTCTAGAGCGCAGGTCAGTAGTTGTGGTGCACAGGCTTAGGTGCTCCACAGCATGTGGGATCTTCCCAGACCAGGGCTCAAACTCATGTCCCCTGCATTGGCAGGTAGATTCTTAACCACTGCGCCACCAGGGAAGCCCTGGCGAAATATTTATTTAGATCTTTTGCCCATTTTTTGATTGGGTTTTTTTGTTGTTGATATTGAGCTGCATGAGCCGTTTGTATATTTTGGAGATTGGTCCCTTGTTGATCGCTTCGTTTGAAAATATTTTCTCCCATTCTGTGGGTTGTCTTTTCGTTTTGTTTATAGTTTCCTTTGCTGTGCAGAAGCTTTTAAGTTTAATCAGGTCCCGTTTGTCTACTTTTGTTTTAATTTTCATTACTCTAGGAGGTGGATCCAAAAAGATATTGCTGTAATTTATGTCAAAGAGTGTTTTCCTCTAAGAGTTTTATAGTATCCAGTCTTACATTTAGGTCTTTAATCCATTTTGAGTTTATTTTTGTGTATGGTGTTAGGGAGTGTTCTAATTTCATTTGTTTACATGTAGCTGTCCAGTTTTCCCAGCGCCACTTATTGAAGAGACTGTCTTTTCTCCATTGTATATTTTTGCCTCCTTTGTCATAGATTAGGTGACCGTAGGTGCATGGGTTTATCTCTGGACTTTCTACCATGTTTCATTGATCTATATTTCTGTTTTTGTGCCAGTACCACACTGTTTTGATTTCTGTAGCTTTGTGGTATAGTCTGAAGTCAGGGAGCGATTCCTCCAGCTTTATTTTTCTTTCTCAAGAGTGCTTGGGGACGCAGACGTAGAGAATGGACTTGAGGACACAGAGGAGGAAGGATAAGCTGGGACGAAGTGAGAGAGTGACATTGACATATATACACTACCAAATGTAAAATAGATAGCTAGTGGGAAGCAGCCACATAGCACAGGGAGATCAGCTTGGTGCTTTGTGACCACCTAGAGGGGTGGGATAGGGAGGGTGGAAGGGAGATGTAAGAGGGAGGGGATATGGAGATATATGTATACATATAGCTGGTTCACTTTGTTATACAGCAGAAACTAACACAACAGTGTAAAGCAATTATACTCCAATAAAGATGTTAAAATTAAAAAAAAGGATTGCTTTGGCTATTTGTGGTCTTTTGTGTTTCCATACAAATTGTAAAATTTTTTGTTCTAATTCTGTGAAAAATGCCATTGGTAATTTAATAGGGGTTGCATTGAATCTGTAGATTGCTTTGGGTAGTTTAGTCACTTTGACAGTATTGATTATTCCAATCTAAGAACATGGTATATCTCTCCATCTCTTTGTGTCATCTTTGATTTCTTTCATCAGTGTCTTATAGTTTTCTGCGTACAGGTCTTTTGTCTCCTTAGGTAGGTTTATTCCTGGGTATTTTATTCTTTTTGATGCTATGGTAAATGGGATTGTTTCCTTGATTTCTCTTTCTGATCTTTCGTTGTTAGTGTATAGGAATGCAAGAGATTTCTGTGTATTAATTTTGTATCCTGCAGCTTTACCAAATTCATTGTTGCACTCTAGTAGTTTTCTGGTAGCATCTATAGAATTTTCTATGTACAGTATCATGTCATCTGCAAATAGTGACAGTTTTACTTCTTTTCCAATTTGGATTCCTTTTATTATTTTTTTTCTTCTCTGATTACTGTGGTTAGGACTTCCAAAACTATGTTGAGTAAAAGTGGCGAGAGTGGACATCCTTGTCTTGTTCCTGATCTTAGAGGAAGTGCTTTCAGTTTTTCACTGTTGAGAAGGACATTTGCTGTGGGTTTGTCATATATGGCCTTTATTGTGTTGAGGTAGGTTCCCTCTGTGCCCACTTTCTGGAGATTTTTATCATAAATGGGTGTTGATTTTGTCAAAAGCTTTTTCTGCATCTATTGAGATGATCATATGGTTTTTATTCTTCAATTTGTCGAGGTGGTGTATCACACTGATTGATTTCCAGATATTGAAAAATCCTTGCATCCCTGGGATAAATCCCACTTGATCATGGTGTATGATCCTTTTAATGTGTTGTTGGATTCAGTTTGCTAGTATTCTGTTGAGGATTTTTGTGTCTATGTTTATCAGTGATATTGGCCTGTAATTTCCTTTTTTTGTGATATCTTTGTTTGGTTTTGGTATCAGGGTGATGGTGGCCTCGTAGAATGAGCTTGGGAGTGTTCCTTCTTCTGCGATTTTTTGAAAGAGTTTCAGAAGGGTAGGTGTTAACTCTTCTCTAAATGTTTGATTGCATATGCCTGTGAAGCCATCTGGTCCCAGACTTTTGTTTGTTGGAAGAGTTTAATCACAGTTTCAATTTCAGTACTTGTAATTGGTCTGTTCATATTTTCTACTTCTTCCTGGTTCAGTCTTGGAAGGTTGTGCCTTTCTAAGAATTTGTCCATTTCTTCTCAGTTGTCCATTTTATTGGTGTATAGTTGCTTGTAGTAGTCTCTTATGATCCTTTGTATTTCTGTGGTGTCCATTGTAACTTCTCCTTTTTCATTTCTAATTTTATTGACTTGGGTCCTCTCCCTTTTTTTCTGGATGAGTCTGGCTAAAGGTTTATCAATGTTGTTTATCTTCTCAGAGAACCAGCTTTTAGTTTCACTGATCTTTGCTATTGTTTTCTTCATCTCTGTTTCATTTATTTCTGCTCTGATCTTCATGATTTCTTTCCTTCTACTAACTTAGGGGTTTTTTTGTGTGTGTGTGTACACATTTAGTTTTATTGTAACAAAGCAATTTGTACACTTTCAACGTTTAAAACAGCAATCATCTTTCCTTTCCAATGAAACAAAAAGAAAAATTTTTAAATAAACAGGAACAAAATTACAATAGAGAATGTCAATTGCAAATAAGATCCTACAGGTTCTGCTGATTCTCCCATTGAGTGGCAGGGCTCAAGTCATCATTAGGAGAGAATTTTATTTTAAAAGTGCCATCTTAAACTGCAGGGATGTCCGTTAAACATCACAATTAAACATGCCAGAGGAGAAGCCATGTTGTCAAAATGCCCACTTAACCCACCCAAACATCTCAAACCCATTCTTTGCTGACCTTCTATAACCCCATTTTTTTAAGTTTTTTTTTTCTTCTTTTAAACAAGAGAAAGTAGACAGATACATGTTGGTAAATGCTAACTGTCCATATTCACATAGAGACACAGTGCAATCTCTGAGCCCAATATACAGAGAAAGGAGGAAAAAAGCTAGAATTCTATGCACTACTACACAGGGGCCTAGCACCCTCCAGCTTCCAGCAGAGCTAAGGGAGCAGAAGGTTTTTCTTTTTTCCCATAGAGCATGGTGGTGTTGATTCCATAAAGTTTTTGTTGAGACAAGAAGGGATAAAAATGAATTTGGAACAGAAAGGGGTAGAGATTCTTTTCCCACTGAATTCTGCTTAAGGTATTTCCCCCCAAAATAAATTGTGAGCCATAGTATAAAGGAGAAAAGAGACCTCAAAAACAGGGCGACTGAGCACAAGAGGAGGAGGAGAAAAAAAAGACTGCAACTTCTCCCAGGGACTGGAGAAAATTAAAAAGGAAGATTGGACTCCATCAGTGTTCCATTAGTCATCTTCTCTTTCATCTTCCTTCATCCTCATCCCCTTCTTCATCAGTATCTTCCAATCCGTCTTCCTCTTCATCATCATCGTCACCTTCTTCTCCTTCCCTTTGCTCATCATCCATGTCCGGAACCAAGTAGTAACTTTAATGGATTTGGCCAAATATCATCTTTGATGACCTCTCCTAGCTCATCTGCACCTGCATCAGAATGATCAGTAAACCAGGTGAAGAAGCTTTCTGGTTCCTTATGCTGTCTCATCCTGCTGGCCTTATTCTGCGTTTGACTTGAACGTTTTGTCACATCCTTTCTGGATTTCCATTTGATTTCAGTGGACTTTGAAGACAGATCACCACTCTCATTCCGATGAAATTCTTTGGAGAGAACTTTATTTTCGAAGTAAGGGTTTTCATCAAAATAAGAATCTATTCTGTAACCTGATTTAATATCTCCAAATTCTGTCACTTCAACTCTTGTCAAATAATGCAGCGCCTCTTCATCCTCCTCCCCAAGCAGTGCAGACACTTGTGGATGGTTAACAAATGTTGTTACCCAAAAATGTGGGGTTTTGGCGATCAATTCTGACCTCTTCTGAAGAAATGGTTGGCGGAGTTTGTTATATTTCTGTTGTACTTTCAAAATCTCCTCACTGGCTTGTTCGTTAAGTCTGTCTGTTTTCATTTTGTACTTCATCAGTATGTTCAATTGCTTCTTGCTATTCTTTTTCTTCCTTCGGCAAGTTCGGAGAAGCAGATGTTTCCTCTGGCCTGGAGGCAGGAGTCAGTCTCGGTTTCTTCGGTTTCTTTGCTTGGGCTGGAAGTGAAAACTGGTGTTTGGGGGCCATGCTGGGAGAAAAGCCAAGAATCCATCCAAGGAAAGAGGCTCGTACCAGGAGCTCTGAGAACTTTAACTTTGGGTTTTGTGTGTTCTTCTTTCTCTAGTTGCTTTAGGTGTAAGGCTAGGTTGGAGGTACGTGTTTAATAGTAGTTAAAAAAAAAAAATAGACTTCCGGGTAAGATGGCGGAAGAGTAAGACGTGGAGATCACCTTCCTCCCCACGGATACACCAGAAATACAGCTACACGTGGAACAGCTCCTACAGAACACCTACTGAACGCTGGCAGAAGACCCCAGACCTCCCAAAAGGCAAGAAACTCCCCACATACCTGGGTAGGGCAAAGCGGAGAGATTCCCGCACAGAGGATCGGTGCCGAGCGGCACTCACCAGCCCGAGAGGCTTGTCTGCTCACCCGCCGGGGCGCGCAGCGCTGGAAGCTGAGGCTCGGGCTTCGGTCAGAGTGCAGAGAGAGGACTGGGGCTGGCGGCGAGAACTCAGCCTGAAGGGGACTAATGTGCCACAGCTAGCCGGGAGGGAGTCCGGGAAAACTCTAGAGCTGCCGAAGAGGCAAGAGACTTTTTCTTCCCTCTTGGTTTCCTGGTGCGCGAGGAGAGGGGATTAAGAGCGCTGCTTAAAGGGGCTCCACAGACGGGCGCGAGTCACGACTGAAAGCGCGGAGCCCAGTGACGGGCGTGGGACGCTGGGGCTGCTGCTGCTGCCGCCAAGAAGCCTGTGTGCGAGCACAGGTCACTGCCCACACCGCCCTTCCGGGAGCCTGTGCAGCCCGCCACTGCCGGGGTCCCGGGATCCAGGGGCGGCTTCCCTGGGAGGACGCACGGCGCGCCTCGGGCTGGTGCAACGTCACGCCGACCTCTGCTGCTGCAGGCTCGCCCCGCACTCCGTGCCCCTCCCTCCCGCCCGGCCTGAGTGAGCCAGAGTCCCCGAAGCGGCTGCTCCTTTAACCCTGTCCTGTCTGAGAGAAGAACAGACGCCCTCCGGCGACCTACACGCAGAGGCGGGGCCAAATCCAAAGCTGAGACCCAGGAGCTGTGAGAACAAAGAAGAGAAAGGGAAACCTCTCCCAGCAGCCTCAGAAGCAGCGGATTAAAGCTCCACAATCAACTTGATGTACCCTGCATCTGTGGAATACGTGAATAGACAACACATCATCCCAAATTGAGGAGCCCGGAGTCAGTGCTGTGCCTCTGAGGTGGGAGAGCCAACTTCAGGACACTGGTCCACAAGAGACCTCCCAGCTCCACATAATATCAAACGGCAAAAATCTTCCAGAGATCGCCATCTCAACACCAGCACCCAGCTTCACTCAACGACCAGCAAGCTACAGTGCTGGACACCCTATGCCAAACAACTAGCAAGACAGGAACACAATGCCACCCATTAGCAGAGAGGTGGCCTAAAATCATAAAAAGTCCGCAGACACCCCAAAACACACCACCAGACGTGGACCTGCCCACCAGAAAGACAAGATCCAGCCTCATCCACCAGAACACAGGCACTAGTCCCCTCCACCAGGAAGCCTACACAACCCACTAAACCAACCTTAGCCACTGGGGACAGACACCAAAAACAACGGGAACTATGAACCTGCAGCCTGCAAAAAGGAGACCCCAAACACAATAACATAAGCAAAATGAGAAGGCAGAAAAACACACAGCAGGAGAAGGAGCAAGATAAAAACCCACCCGACCTAACAAATGAAGAGGTAATAGGCAGTCTACCTGAAAAAGAATTCAGAATAATGATGGTAAAGATGATCCAAGATTCTATTTCCCAGATCCAAAATCTTGGAAATAGAATAGACAAAATGCAAGAAACAGTTAACAAGGACCTAGAAGAACTAAAGATGAATCAAGTATCGATTAAAAACACAATAAATGAAATAAAAAATACTCTAGATGGGATCAATAGCAGAATAACTGAGGCAGAAGAACGGATAAGTGAGGTGGAAGATAAAATAGTGGAAATAACTGCTGCAGAGCAAAATAAAGAAAAAAGAATGAAAAGAACAGAGGACAGTCTCAGAGACCTCTGGGACAACATTAAACGCACCAACATTCGAATTATAGGGGTTCCAGAAGAAGAAGAGAAAAAGAAAGGGACTGAGAAAATATTTGAAGAGATTATAGTTGAAAACTTCCCTAATATGGGAAAGGAAATAGTTAATCAAGTCCAGGAGGCACAGAGAGTCCCATACAGAATAAATCCAAGGAGAAATACGCCAAGGCACATATTAATCAAACTGTCAAAAATTAAACACAAAGAAATCATATTAAAAGCAGCAAGGCAAAAACAACAAATAACACACAAGGGAATCCCCATCAGGATAACAGCTGATCTCTCAGCAGAAACTCTACAAGCCAGAAGGGAGTGGCAGGACATAATTAAAGTGATGAAGGAGAAAAACCTGCAACCAAGATTACTCTACCCAGCAAGGATCTCATTCAGATTTGATGGAGAAATTAAAACGTTTACAGACAAGCAAAAGCTGAGAGAGTTCAGCACCGCCAAACCAGCTTTACAACAAATGCTAAAGGAACTTCTCTAGGCAAGAAACACAACAGAAGTAAAAGACCTACAATAACGAACCCAAAACAATTAAGAAAATGGGAATAGGAACATACATATCGATAATTACCTTAAATGTAAATGGACTAAATGCTCCCACCAAAAGATACAGATTGGCTGAATGGATACAAAAACAAGACCCATATATATGCTGTCTACAAGAGACCCACTTCAGACCTAGAGACACATACAGACTGAAAGTAAGGGGATGGAAAAAGATATTCCATGCAAATGGAAACCAAAAGAAAGCTGGAGTAGCAATTCTCATATCAGACAAAATAGACTTTAAAATAAAGACTACTAGAAGAGACAAAGAAGGACACTACCTAATGATCAAGGGATCGATCCAAGAAGAAGATATAACAATTGTAAATATTTATGCACCAAACATAGGAGCACCTCAATACATAAGGCAAATACTAACAGCCATAAAAGGAGAAATCGACAGTAACACAATCATAGTAGGGGACTTTAACACCCCACTTTCACCAATGGACAGATCATCCAAAATGAAAATAAATAAGGAAACACAAGCTTTAAATGATACATTAAACAAGATGGACTTAATTGATATTTATAGGACATTCCATCAAAAACAACAGAATACACATTTTTCTCAAGTGCTCATGGAACATTCTCCAGGATAGATCATATCTTGGGTCACAAATCAAGCCTTGGTAAATTTAAGAAAATTGAAATTGTATCAAGTATCTTTTCCGACCACAATGCTATGAGACTAGATATCAATTACAGGAAAAGAGCTGTAAAAAATACAAACACATGGAGGCTAAACAATACACTACTTAATAACGAAGTGATCACTGAAGAAATCAAAGAGGAAATTAAAAAATACCTAGAAACAAATGACAATGGAGACACGACGACCCAAAACCTATGGGATGCAGCAAAAGCAGTTCTAAGAGGGAAGTTTATAGCAATACAATCCCACCTTAAGAAACAGGAAACATCTGGAATAAACAACCTAACCTTGCACCTAAAGCAATTAGAGAAAGAAGAACAAAAACATCCCAAAGTTAGCAGAAGGAAAGAAATCATAAAAATCAGATCAGAAATAAATGAAAAAGAAATGAAGGAAATGATAGCAAAGATCAATAAAACTAAAAGCTGGTTCTTTGAGAAGATAAACAAAATTGATAAACCATTAGCCAGACTCATCAAGAAAAAAAGGGAGAAGACTCAAATCAATAGAATTAGAAATGAAAAAGGAGAAGTAACAACTGACACTGCAGAAATACAAAAGATCATGAGAGATTACTATAAGCAACTCTATGCCAATAAAATGGACAACCTGGAAGAAATGGACAAATTCTTAGAAATGCACAACCTGCCGAGACTGAACCAGGAAGAAATAGAAAATATGAACAGACCAATCACAAGCACTGAAATTGAAACTGTGATAAAAAATCTTCCAACAAACAAAAGCCCAGGACCAGATGGCTTCACAGGCGAATTCTATCAAGCATTTAGAGAAGAGCTAACACCTATCCTTCTCAAACTCTTCCAAAATATAGCAGAGGGAGGAACACTCCCAAACTCATTCTACGAGGCCACCATCACCTTGATACCAAAACCAGACAAGGATGTCACAAAGAAAGAAAACTACAGGCCAATATCACTGACGAACATAGATGCAAAACTCCTCAACAAAATACTAGCAAACAGAATCCAACAGCACATTAAAAGGATCATACACCATGATCAAGTGGGGTTTATTCCAGGAATGCAAGGATTCTTCAATATACGCAAATCAATCAACGTGATACACCATATTAACAAATTGAAGGAGAAAAACCATATGATCATCTCAATCGATGCAGAGAAAGCTTTCGACAAAATTCAACACCCATTTATGATAAAAACCCTGCAGAACGTAGGCATAGAGGGAACTTTCCTCAACATAATAAAGGCCATATATGACAAACCCACAGCCAGCATCGTCCTCAATGGTGAAAAACTGAAACCATTTCCACTAAGATCAGGAACAAGACAAGGTTGCCCACTCTCACCACTCTTATTCAACCTAGTTTTGGAAGTTTTAGCCACAGCAATCAGAGAAGAAAAGGAAATAAAAGGAATCCAAATTGGAAAAGAAGAAGTAAAGCTGTTACTGTTTGCAGATGACATGATACTATACATAGAGAATCCTAAAGATGCTACCAGAAAACTACTAGAGCTAATCAATGAATTTGGTAAAGTTGCAGGATACAAAATTAATGCACAGAAATCTCTGGCATTCCTATATACTAATGATGAAAAATCTGAAAGTGAAATCAAGGAAACACTCCCATTTACCATTGCAACAAAAAGAATTAAAAAAAAAAATAGCAGCTAACACTTACTGAGGGTTTGCTTTCTTCTTGCCAGGCACTATATAAAGTACTTTCCATGCATGCGTTGTCTCATTTACTCTTTACAGTAACCCCATGAGATGGGAAATATTTTTATCCATACTTTAGAGATCAAATTAAGTAATTTGCTCAAGGACCCACAGTTAGTAGGCAAGTGAGCCATAATAGCATGTACTGCATGTTTTAAAATTTTACTTCATTTAAGAAATACTGAAGGGTTTTGTATGAAAGTCTGATTTCAGTAGACCATTTTGTTTCAGCTTTGAGGAATTTATATCTTTAGGATTGTTGAGAATCATACAAAGTAAATTATTTAGAGCTACAGAAAATGGTTTGTCATATATAGTAATATTTCATTTGTTTAATATTGAAAGGAGATAAAGAGTTATAAATGTTTCCAGATTGGTAAAGTTTACCTCTGTTGAAGAAATGTAGCTTTCAAAGAAATTAACCATTTTACAATAGTAATTTTTCTGAAATGTGTGTTCCTTTTTGGCCTTGTAAGAAAAAAATGTTCACCCTCTTAAAGACAGTTTTCTGTGTATGATAAATCTGTTCTTTTTTTTTTTTTTTAATTTTTTGGCTGCACCCCATGGCATGTGGGGTCTTAGTTCCCCAACCAGGATCGAACCTGGGCCCCCTGCATTGGTGGCGCAGAATCTTAACCACTGGACTGCCAGAGAAGTCCCTAATGAATCTGTTCTTGATAACTCAGGGCTTTTGTTAGGACCATCAGTTAATGTATTTCACTGTAATGCACTACTTTTTTTCTTTTCCCTTGCTCTAAGTTCTCTTATTGTTTGTGCACACTGCTTCTTATAATTCTTTTATTTAAATAAACGTAAGAATTAATATGTAAGTCAAGAATTAGATTGGCCTCACCTATAAAGAAGTGTGCAGCTCACCAGAGTCTGGGGGGGGAAAAAAAGATAGTATTCTTATAGCTACCATTAATTGGGTACTTCCAAATTTGGCAGAGATGATTTTCATATATTATTTCTTTTAATTCTTACAACAGCCATATGAGTTAGATGTTATTATAGAAAATAAGACTGAGGCTTAGAAAGCCAAGACTCCCTTTGCTACCAGTTATTGAACCTGACAATCAAATATAGGACTGATTGGTTCTAAGGCCTAAGATTCTTATCTACTATTTCATACTCCTTGCATTTGTTTCCTGATTGTTTCACAGTTCTTGGCTCAAGTGTTGAGTATGTAGGTGTTCAAAACTGATGTTTGTTTCTTTATCACTTTGTTAAAATTTTTTAATTTTAATGAAGTATAATTAACATGCAATAAGTTGCACAGTTTTTAACTTAGTGAGTTTTGACATAAGTATACACTTTTGAAACCATCACCATAATCAAGATAAATATTTTCATCACCCCCCCAAAGTTCCCCCTTGTCCCTTGTAATCCATCTTTCCCTCCAATTCCATCCACAGGCAACCCCTGTAGGTTAATTTTATATGCATACATATGTATATATGTATATTGTATATAATTTTTTATATAAATGAAATCATAAAGCTTATATTTTTGCTTGGCTTCTTTTACTCAGCGTAATGCTTTTGAAGTTCATTGATGTTATTGCATGTATTGATCTTTTTTTTTTTTTAGTTTTTATTGCTGAGCAGTGTTCTATCGTATGGATTGTTATCCATCTAGTTTGGGGGCTATTATAAATAAATCTGCTGTAAACGTCTATGTACAAGTCTTTGGATGTATGTTTTCATTTCTCTTGGGTAAAAATCTGGAATGGAATGGATAGGTCATATGGAGGGTGTTTGTTAAATTTTTTAAGAAAGTGCTGTTAGCTTCCTATTACTGTAACAAATTACCACAAACTTAATGTCTTAAAATAACACATGTTTATTGTCTTACATTCCTGGGGGCCAGAAGTCTGAAATGGATCTCACTAGGCTAAAATCAAGATGTTGGCAAGGCTGTATTTTTTCTGGAGGTTCTAGGGGAGAATCCTATTTTCTTGCCTCTTTCCGGCTTCTAGAGGCTGTTTATACTCCTTGGTTCATGACCCCCTTTCATCTTCAAAATATAATCATACCGACCTCTCTTTCTGTGTCCCTTCACCTCTGACTCTGACTCTCTTGCCTCCCTCTTTCACTTATAAGGACCTATGTGATTACATTGAGCCCACCTGGATAATGCAGGATAACCTCCCAGTGTCAAAATCTTTGATTCCATCACGTCTGCACAGTCTCTCTTGTCAGGTAAGGCAACACATTCACAGGATAGAAACATCTTTGGGGGGCCGTTCTGTCTGCCATACTGCCATACGTTTTCCAAAGAGGTTATATCATTTAGTATTAGCAGTAGCTGCAGTTGCTCCACATCCTCTCTGATACTTAGTGTGAGTGATCTTTTAAATCAATTTAAATTAAAATTAAAAGAATTTTAATTTTCATTTTGAAATAATTTCAAATCTATAAAGAGTTGCAAAACTAGACAAAGAATCCCCCGAATTCTTCACCCAGAGTCCCCAAAGTTCACATTTTATTGATCACAGTACAATTACCAAAACCAGGAAGTGAACATCAATACAATACTGTTATCTAACCTATAAATCCTGTTCAAATTTTGCCAATTATCTTTTCTTTTGTTTCCCGGTCCAAGATCCAGGGCAGAGGCAGAGTCCATATAGTCTCCTTTAATTTGGGACGGTTCCTCAGTCTCTCTTTAACTTTCGTGAGTTAGACCAGTATTAAACTGGTATTACGCCTCCTTTATACTTAGATTATTGAGGACCCCAAAAAGCTTTTGTTTATTTGGGTTATGTTTATTGATATTTACTGTATTAGCAATCAAAACAGGTTTTAAAGAATAATTAATTTAAAAATAACCCATTACATGTTAATGTAAATAACACGTCATTTTCTAAAATAATATTTAATAAGAGTAGGATTATTTTACATTTTTGCCAATCTTTTTAATGTCTAACTTCATACAAGACAGCTAGATTCTTATATCCCATTAGCCCTAAAAGCCATGAGAACGTCTTGTTATCCTCATGAGAGGGTGAAAGTGAAAAAGGCAAAAAAGTCTCAATATTATCATAAGGGTTATGATAATAACCCTGTTGTTTTCTCTTCTTGAGGTGGTTTTGTCTGGTTTTGTTATCAGTAATGCTGGCTTCATAGGATGATTAGGAAGTATTCCCTCCTCTTCAATTTTTTGGAAAAGTTTAAGAAAGATTGGTATTAGTTCTTCTTTAAATGTTTGGTAGAATTGACCAGTGAAACAAATCAAGTCAGGGCTTTTATTTGTCAGGATATTTTTGATTACTGATTCAATCTCCTTACTCTTTACAGGTCTATTTTCCTATTTCCTCTTTTTAAAAAAATTATTTATTTATTTATTTATTTATTTATTTATGGCTGTGTTAGGTCTTTGTTGCTGCACGTGCGCGGGCTTTCTGTAGTTGTGGCGAGCGGGGGCTACTCTTCGTTGTGGTGTGTGGGCTTCTCATTGCGGTGGTTTCTCTTGTGGCGGAGCACGGGCTCTAGGCACGCGGGCTTCAGTAGTTGTGGCTCGTGGGCTCTAGAGCGCAGGCTCAGTAGTTTTGGTGCACGGGCTTAGTTGCTCTACGGCATGTGGGATCTTCCTGGACCAGGGCTCGAACCCGTGTCCCCTGCATTGGTAGGCAGATTCTTAGCCACTGCACCACCAGGGAAGTCCCTTTTTATTTCTTCTTGATTTAGTTTTGGTAGATTTTGTGTTTCTAGGAATTTGTGAGCTAATATATGGTCTGTCCTGGAAGATGTCCCATGTGAACTTGAGAAGAATGTGTATGCAGTTGCTTTCAAATGTCCTAGTCTTTAGGGTCTTGCTCCCCATAGGGGGGAAAGGAGGCGGGGGAGAAGGATTGGGAGGACAGGATACCAGTCCTTTAAATAAATCCCTTGGAAGTCACTTAGCTGGAGAGGGAGGGCCTTGCAACTACAGGGGCGTGGGGGGGTGGGGAGGTAAGGTGCAACAAAAATGGGCACCTGTCTCTTTGCATCTTTGTGATCAGAAGCAATAATCAGTGATCAGGGCATAGATCTGTGATACTTGGAAGACAGGGTCTTTTTTTTGCCCACCCTAGCTCCGACAAGCTGTGTCCAAGCTGTTGTAGGAACCTTGCTTAGCTCACGTCCATGTTGCTGGAGGAAGCTGTGTAGCTGCTACAGTGCTAAGAGTTGAAATTGAAATTAAATGCAACTTATTGTCCAAGCCTTCCCCACTGGAAGATCCAAGCCTTCCCCACTGGAAGATCCAAGCCTTAAATAGACTCCATAGTTCCAAAATACATCAGATAGAGTCTGCCAGTGCATTTGCTGTCTAGCAGTTATCAACTACTCACTGGACAGTCTCACTTTGACCATATTTCTCACTTTAATGAAATACTGTGTCTTAGTATTTCTTAGTATTTTGTATTCTCATGTTTGCGTGTTCATTCATTCATAGAACAGTTTAAGCTAAGGCACTATAACTACCTGTTCTTTGTAGTCACTGTAAGGTCCTCTTGCTTTGGCCATATTTACTGAATAAACTCAAGGAAGTGTGATGAAACTATATTTGTGACTGAAGAGATTACATTTTTCAAAGTAGTAAATGTCTATTGAATTTCCTTGATTATATCTTTCTCATTTCTGTCTCAGGAGAAAGATTTGTTTTGAGTGTGAATGACTGGGCTGGGAAAAGATGTTGCTAAATCACAAATCCCCTTAGGAGGTAGCTGGAAAAATGTTGTCCCTTATAAAATAGAAGCATGAGAAGAAATAATGACTTCAGGAATAGAACTGTTGAATAAATTTGCAGTGTAGCAAAGCATAAAGTATGTGTTACCATTGAAACCATCTCAGATGACCTACAGTGAAGGAGAAAGAGCATAAGTTAGAGACTTTTTTAAAATCTGAAAAACATGACTAAGTTTCATTTCTAAACTTTGTGTTCATCCATTTACTCTAGAGAGATTTACGACTGGCTCTGTGTCAGTTGAGCAAAATTTGACATTCTGAAGGCATATTGAAATGTAACATATGTTATATGTTTATTATGAGTGTTTTTTCCTTTTTCTTTTGAATGACATATTGTGACTGCTTGATGATGTAAGAAATTTGAAATCAGGATTTTTTAAAAATTGAAGTATAGTTGATTTACAGTGTTGTGTTAGTTTCAGGTGTACAGCAAAGTGATTCAGTTATACACACATACAAACACACACACACATATATCTCTTCTTTTTCAGATTCTTTTCCATTTTAGGTTATTACAAGATATTGAACATAGCTCCCTGTGCTATACAGTAGGTCTTGTTTATCTGTTTTATATATAGTAGTATGTATCTGTTAAGCCCAAAGTCCCAGTTTATCCCTACCCCCTTTCCACTTGGGCAAGTGTAAGTTTGTTTTCTCTGTCTGTGAGTCTGTTTCTGTCTTGTAAATAAGTTTATTTCATTCTTTTTTATGGCTGAGTAGTAGTCCATTGTATACATAATACCACATCTTCTTCATCCATTCATCTGTTGATGGACACTTAGGTTGCTTCCATGTCTTGGCTATTGTAACTAGTGCTGCTATGAATATTGGGGTGCATGTATCTTTTTAATTAGAGTTTTCTCCAGATATATGCCCAAGAGTGGGATTGCTGGATTGTATGGCAACTCTGTTGTTAGTTTTTTAGGGAACCTCCATACTGTTTTCCATAGTGGCTGCACCAGCTTACATTGGGAAAGTCCTTATTTCCTCTTCATTTATGAAGGATATTTTCACTGGATATAGAATACTGGTTCGGCAGTTTTTTCCTACATTTTAAAGTTGCTACTCCACTATCATCTTGCTTGCACAGTTTCTGACAAGAAGCTTATTATAATCCTTATCCTGTTCTTCTGTATATAATATGTTTTCCCCTCTCTGGCTGCCTTCAGGATTTTCTCTTTGCCTTTCAGCGATTTGAATATGATATGCTTACGTTTTTTTGTTTTTGTTTTTTTGTTATTTATCCTGTTTGATGTTTTTGGACCTTTTTAAGTCTGTAGTTTGGTGTCTTGTTACTAATTTTGGTAAGTTGTTAGACATTCAAATATTTCTTCTGCTCTGTTCTTTCTTCTCCAGGCATTCTGAGTGTTACACTGTTTGATATTTTCCCACAGTTCTTGGATGTTTTTTTCTGTTTTATTTTCCTATTCTTGTTCTTCTTTACATTTCAGTTTGAGCAATTTCTATTAGCCAATCTTCAAGTTCACTGATTCTTTTTTTAGCTGTTTCAGATCTACTAATAAACTTGTCAGAAGCATTTGTTATTTATTACCATGTTTTTTCCACTTGATTTTTTCTTATGATTTCCATGTCTCTGTGAAATTACCTATCTGATCTTGCATGTTGTCTACCTTTTCCGTTAGAGTCTTCACCATATTAATCATGTTTTAAATTCCCTGATAATTCTAAAATCTATATCATGTCTGAATCTAGTTCTGATAATTGCTTTGTTTCCTCAAACTGTGTTTTTACTACTGCCTTTGGCATGCTTCATATTTTCTTGTTGAAACGTGACCATTTTGTATAGAACAGGAAGTACTGAGGTAAATATCTGATATGCTTGGAGAACACTGTAAGTTTCCTTCTGCTAGTCCTTTAGGGTGGAATTTGAATTAATCTGTTAGGGGTTGAGCTATGTTTAAACATTATTATTGCTATGGTTACCAGAGTTGACATTTGTTGTTGCCATGGAAACTGGAGACTTCAGATTTCCCTAGTGTCTCTTATCTCCCTGCTTGGCTTTGGGTTTTCCCTTTGTGCTGTTTCACACAGTGAGTTCGTCTTTTGCAGCTATATTCCATTGTTATTTTTACTCAAAGCTTATTAGCCTGGTAGTGGAGGGTGGGGGGAGTTCTCTGGTGGTTTGTTAAACCTCAGATTTTGGCAGGCACTAGAACCTGGATCTCGGAGCTGTGGCCTTCATAAAACTTTCTACTTCTAGGAGTGGAGTTGTTCCCCTTCTTTGTTTTTCCCCAACTGCTGCGTCTGGGTTAGGTTTTCTAACACCACCACCCCCTTTTTTTAAGGCAAAGTTTTTTTTAAAATAGATTTTAACCAATAATGGTTTATTCTTTATTTGAATTTTCTATTTAAAGCAGCCTTCTCTGCCCCTGTATTTTATTTTATTTTATTTTTTGGCCATACCACAGGATCTTAGTTCCCCAACCAGGGATCCATCTCATGCCCCCTGCAGTGAAAGTGTGGAGTCTTAACCACTGGACCGCGAGGGAAGTTCCTAAGTTAAAGTTTTTAAAGCCCTTTCCCCCTGTATTAAGATTGTTACTTTAGAGAAATAGTGAAGATTGGGTGTAGTCTCCTTTTCTTTCTTCCAGCTATAGTGAGATTCTACCAGTGTTCTCAGGGTACAGGCCTTGGTGATTTTTTTTTTTCTTGCAGATTAAATCTTTCATTCCATAGGGAGATAGGGGAAATAGATCTGGGCTGATTGGCATTGGTTGCCAAGTTCCACAGGGGTGGGGGCAGGGATGAGGAACTTCCTTTGCATTCTCTCAGATCCCCCCCACCCCCCGCATTAGAGAGCCTTTTGGGGTTTCTGGAGGAAAAGCCTGTAATACGGTGGAAACTCTCCTATGATTGCAGCCCCCAGAGACTTTACACTCTGATGCTAGCCCACATTCAGTCTTCAGCAATTTGTCATAATTTGTGGTTTAATCTTCCTGACTGCAGTGGGATTCTTTCATGCTCTTGGGGCTATATTTCCTTTGGTTAGAGAGAAAGGTTTCTCTCTTTTAGGGTTTTAGGTGCTTGTCCAGCCTCTGTATTGCTCCATCCCATCTGTATTGCCGACAGGTTGGGTCAAGAGACAGTGTGGGTGGTGGGGAGAATGTGGTTTCATCTACTCTTTCTAAACCTTAGGAATCCACATTGTGGTCAGAGAATAACTTGTGAAACTTGCCTTAGTGCTCAGCATATAGATCAATTTTTGTAAGTGATCTCTTTGTGCTTGATAGAGTATTTATTCTGCAGTTACTGGGTGCTGTGTTATATAAATATCTGTTTAGTTCCAGTTTGTTAACCATGCTATTCAAATCTATATTTATCTCTTTATTTCCTCCTATTTAGGTCATTTATTCTATCAATTACTGAGAGAGATGTTAAAAATTTCCCCATTATGATTACAGATATATTTTACTTCTCCTTGTAGTTCTGCTAAGTTGTGCTTTATGTATTTGGAGGCTATGTTATTGCATGCATACAAATTTTAAATTATGTCTTCCTGATGAATTCTACATTTAATCCTATGAATTACTCCTCTGTTAATGCTTTTTGCATTATAATCTACTTTGAGTACTATTAATAAAGCTAGAGCAGCTTTTGTTTAGTTTATGTTTGTGTGACCTTTTCCATACGTTTTATTTTAATTGTTCTCTATATTTTTGGTGTGATTCTTTTAGACACCATAAGATTGAATTTTTTTTTTTTTTGGCCATGCTGCGCAGCTTGTGGGATCTTAGTTCCTAGACCAGGGATTGAACCCAGACCACTGCAGTGAAAACGCCGAGTCCTAACCACTGGACCACCTGGGAATTCCCTGTTTTTTATTTAGTATGATGATTTTTTTCTTTTGGTCCACTTACATTTAATGTAATTACTGGAATATTTGGGTTTACATTTGACATCTTATATTTTGCTTTTTATATGTTCTACTTATCTGTGATCTTGCTTTCCCGCCTTTTTACATTTATTTGGGTATTTTAATTCTACTTTTCCTTTCTATTAGCCTAGTAGTTATATACTCTTCTACTATTTTTAAATGTTTATCCTAGAGATTAAAACATGTATTTACTTTCTTTTTTTCAAATATGTAAGTTTATTTTTTCTCAACATAATAATAGTCATAAAGTTCAAAATTCAAAAGGTAGAAAAACTTTAAAGATGGAAAGTCCTCCATTCACATCTGCCCACCAGCCACTTAGTTCTCCAGATGACTCAGAAATGGGTATCCACCAGTACAGGCATCTGGCCTCTTCACTAGCCCCCAAACGTATACTGTATTTACTGATCTGTGCTGTGTTTACTGCTCTCTAGCTGAGAATCTTGGCCTATATCTTCCTGCTTATTCATCCATCTTCTCATCCTTCATTAAAGCTTCTTTCTCCTTCTTGAAGCTTTTCTGAACAAATCTAATCTAACTGATCTTCTGCTTCTGATGGTAATCACAGTTTTCCTCCCACAATTTAGCACTTAATTATGTTGTTTTGTGCTGTTTTCCTGAAGTTGCAAGTATGTAAATCTTACTTTCCATCCTAGATTGTGAGTTCCTTGAGGGTAAGATAGGATACGTTATTTGGTCTGTATAATGCTGAGCACAAAGCAGATGCCCCCCAAATATGTGCCTAAGTAAATTACTTCTCTGGTAATGGCTGTCAGAAACTTGTTTTCCAGGAAATTTTCAATTTTGGTGCATCTTGAGCCTCAATTGTTCAGGATAGATATAGCTTTTAAGACTTGCTTTTAAATATAAAATTGCAGATAGACAATTGGAAGCTACTTGAAAAATATTTGCTTATAAAATTATGCTAATTTTCATGTATGTACTTGTTTTGCATTTCATGTTACTTTAAGAGCAGAATTAATGGAATATCCATTCCTAATTCAATATCATAGTGTAAAAATATTCATTGCTATTTATAAAACATGCCACTTTCTTTTTTAAGTATTGACAAGTTTCTTTTTTTCCCAAGGTATTTTTCCTTGATTACAGTTTTTTATTATACCTTTGCAAAATTAGAAAATACTAAAAAACACTAGAAAAAATTACCTTACTCCCACTAGTGAGAGATAAATGTTAACATTTTGTTATGTGTATACTTAGTTTTTTTCTTTGTTTATATAGATGTTTCCCTTTTGTAAGTTTCTCACTTTGTAATTCTTAATGTTTGCTTTCAGCTTTTCCTAAAAGGATTCCAGAACACCTTAGAAGTGCTTGAGGAAGAGTGATAAAGGCAAGTATCCAACTCTTTATCATCAGTGAAATAAGTTGGTTCATAGCCAAACCAGAAAGCTTTGGTCACCATATCTATCACAAAAACTAAAAAGTTGGGAAGAAAAACTTAAAGGAAAAAAAGAAAGATAATTCATATATAATTTGGAATTTTTTTGCAAAACCGTTGTAGAAAAATTCTTAAAAATTCTGAAAATTTAACAAAGTTATCTGAAATACCTGGTTTGTTGGTGGCTACCAGTTTTCTTCCTCTTTTTTCCCCACTTTTCACCCCTTCCCCCTGCCCCCTTTCTCCCATGTCCTTTTGTTCCCTTTGCTCTTTACCCATTTCTTCTGGCTTACTAAAAGAACTTTACTTTTCAGAGAAGCTGAATGAATAAAAGAGAAGCTAACATTTCCTTCTTACGAAAGCACACTTAGCTTTACTGTTGTATTTGTTTGTGTTAAACCAGAGACCTCAATATGGTTATTTGGGAAATTTTATAAACTGAGCAACAGTTATTATTGATTTGAATTTTACTACTGTCTTACAGAAGAAAATAGGGGAGTTCTAAAAAACTTTCACAGTATTGAATTCCTTTAGTGCTTGTTTTTCTTACTGTCACAAGTTTTATATAATTAATTATTATAGCATTACTGTCTTCGGTATTTTGGGCATAGCATTTGACCTTCCTTAATATTTATCACAAATTGAAAGGTGGCCTTAAAGATTTTTTCTTGGCCTACAGAAAGTTTTGCCAAGTTTCACAGTATTTGACAAGAAATATTTCTTTCTTTCCTTCTTTTTCTTTTTCTTTTTTTTTTGGACAAGAGATATTTCTTGTTTGTGTTGATATCACAGCAATAATGCAGATGATAGGTACAAGTACCAGATTACATTTTATAGTCAGTGCAACAGGTTGTTTTTCAAAATTTTTATCTAACAACTTGATGTTTAAAGCTCAATTTAGGTTTCTTTAGTGTTCCATGTTAGGTAAGCTTCTGTTAGTATCATTAATATATGTTTTGCCTTTAGAAATCCCAGAATTTATTACTCTTCTACTAGGTAATCTTTACAGCTATGTTGATATCCTGTGCAAGCTTTGGCTTGGAAATTAACACTTTATTTCTAGGTTTTCCTAGGAATGCTGGCATTTCCTTGTAATTGATCATTTCGAATTATTTGAAAATAAATAATGTAGACATGCTAGTGAAATCTCAAATGAAGTTACTGACATTTAAAATGTACCAGATTCTCCATTTTTTTAAAAGAAGCAGGTGACCACCTGATTAGTTTATAATACTGCCTAATGAAACTGATTTGCTGAGTAATAAATTCCTGATATGTTTATATATGAGACAAGTGGGTCATTTGGTTTTCCAGCTAACCTTGACACCATTCCTCTCTTCATGGTATCTTTTATTCTCATGGGAGAAACTTATTTTACATATTTACTTTCAAAATCAACCCCAAAAAAATCAGTTGTATTATTTAGCTAATGCAATATAAATAAGAAAAAAGTAAATTACTTCCTCATTATCAGCCTGCTGCTTTCACAGTGCAAGAAGAGATTACTTGATATACACTGTTACTGGATTATCTTGGTTACATAGCCCTTTTTCTCTGAGAAGCTTAATGCTTTGAAAAGTGAAAATAATTCAATAACTATTAATCTATGCTACAAACTCTTGAGAGAAGATGAGGATAATTAAATACATACACTATTGGCAACATTTTTCCCCACAAGGAGCCCCAGAAAACTCCAGTACAAGCCAAGACAGTTGTTAATCTAGTAAGGATTAAGGGCCTCTTTCTTGGCTCTTGAAAAGGGAAAAGGAAAAATAAAGCAATACACAGTCAGGAAAAGGGTAGGAGGCCCCAGTGGTGTGGCAGGATTTCGGTGTGGCCACAAAGAATTTGAGTGAAAGGCAGTGAAATTTCCCATTCTCATGGCTCCTACTCATTTGCTTAGTTTGGGAGCAAAGAATTTTGTGGTATTTAGACAGTAGGAAGGTACTGGTGAGAGACAAACATCTTTAACCCTGTCAACACAGTTTACTCTCCTGAGTCATGAAGAGGTTAGCAGATGGGAAAATAGGCATGAAAGAATATGGTCAGCAGAGCCACAATGACAGTGTCCATATACATGATGAGAAGGTCTTCTGAGAGTAGTTACCAGGAAGAAAGGTCTAGTGGGTTTGCATTCCTCTCCCTTTGAACTCTAGTAGCCTGGAGGTCATAGTGAACTCTTAAATCCAGCTAATTTTTGCCTTTTAGATTGCTACTTGGTGGCCAGGGGTCTGCATATCCCCAGAACATGACTGCCTTAGGTGCTTCACTAGTAGTGACTTAGACTGTTCAAAGTACTTGGTATAGTGTAGGGAGTTCTAAAGCTGTTTGAATGAAAGTCTGAGGTAAAATATGGAAATAAAGACCTTCCTACACCATATTTTGCCCTCCGTAGCTGGTTCTGTACATTAATACAATTTTGTTTTATATATTTGCAGAAACTCAATTAAAAAAAAACACACACTTTCTATTATGAAAAATCTCATCCTTACCATCCCCCCCTTTTTTTTGGCATGTGATTTCTGTAACCATGGCAATTGTGCTGACCTTGCGTCTCTTAGTTTCAACTTCCTTTTAATTTCCTGCATTTAATATTGGTATGTGGTTGCTATTTGACCTTTCTTTTTCTCTACTTTCAGTCATACCCAGTTACTGTGTCACTTCTTTGTTTTTGAATTTTTGTGAATACAGTTGTCCCTTGGTATCCTTGGAGGATTGGTTCCAGGACCCCTGCAAATACAGATATCCTCAGATGCTCAAGTCCTTTATATAAAATGGCATAGTATTTGCATATAACTATGCACATCCTCCCATATACTTTAAATCATCTTTAGAGTATTTATGATACCTAATACTATGTAAATGCTATGAAAATAGTTATAGATGCAATGTAAATGCTATGTAAATAGTTGCTGGGCACATGGCATATTCAGGTTCTGCTTTTTGGAACATTCTGGAACTCCCCCACCCCCAATATTTTCCATCTGAGGTTGGTTAAATCTGCAGATGTGGAACCTGTGGATATGGAGGACTGACTGTGTATGGGAAGCCTCTGTCAGAGTTGACACTGTTCAAAGAAAGGCATTTCTTTGAGTATCTTATCTTGATAGCTTGTACTGAGCAAAGCTTTAGTCTCTCTGAAGACAGATTCTCTTTGGATCATTCACTCATATGGTGCCAAAAGGTCATTTGGGCTTCAGCAGAGAATTCAACTTACAAGATTTTAATTTACATTTTCCTCTCAAAAGAGCAAACTTATCACTTCTAGTTACCAGTGACCTTGATGAGTATGAAAGTTAACCAGAAATTCCTCTTTTCCATTAAAATCCACATACAGTTAGGTTGGGATATTCACTTCTCACTATTATTCTTTGAATTTACTCCACTGAGCTTCAGCGTACAGATAACTAACTGTGGTTTTGAATGAGAGGAATAATTTAAATTGCCTCAGCAAGACTGTACATATTGAATGCTCTGTGCTCTGTTCTCTCTTATTCCCCAAGTAATGGCTATTCTCTCAAATATTGTGGTTTCCATTCCAAGATGACTCCTCTATTATTCAGTTCTTCTTCATATTGAAACTTGTAGGGATTTTTTTAAACGTTGCTCTTTTCATTTCCTATGTACTTGTTTCTGAGCTTTTTCTCCTATTCTAGAAAATAATCATTACCCACTATCTGGAAAACTATCTTTTAATCTTCTGATTAAAGATTGCTTAATGATAATGCCTAGTTGTTTGGCTAGTGGCATGTTTTTCTTTGTTTTAACCCTGGAGTTTCTGCATGGATTTATAATATGAGGTTCTTTTTTTTTTTCTTTTCTTTTTTAACATTAGATAGGCATGAAGCCTTCGTCTCAAAGCTGCATGTGTAGTTACTGTTGAAGCAATGCCTACCTAATTTGACAGTCTTGGTGTGTTTAAAATTTTTTGAGTTTGCAAATAATCGTATTAAGTCTACTGATGGAGCCTTCGGGCAGTGAACAGTTATTTGAGGACCCTGATCCTGGAGGCAAATCCCAAGATGCAGAGGCCAGAAAGCAGACAGAATCAGAACAAAAGTTGTCTAAAATGACCCACAATGCTTTGGAGAACATTAATGTGATTGGCCAAGGCTTGAAGCATCTCTTCCAGCACCAGCGCAGGAGGTCATCAGTGTCTCCACATGATGTGCAACAAATTCAGGCAGATCCAGAACCCGAAATGGATCTGGAAAGCCAGAACGCGTGTGCTGAGATTGATGGTGTCCCCACCCACCCCACAGCTTTGAATCGTGTCCTGCAGCAGATCCGAGTGCCACCCAAGATGAAGAGAGGGACGAGCTTGCATAGTAGGCGGGGCAAGCCAGAGGCCCCAAAGGGAAGTCCCCAAATCAACAGGAAGTCTGGCCAGGAGATGGCAACTCTTATGCAGTCCGGCCGACCCAGATCTTCATCCACTACTGATGCTCCTACCAGCTCCACTGTGATGGAAATAGCTTGTGCTGCTGCTGCTGCTGCTGCTGCGTGTCTGCCAGGGGATGAGGCATCTGCAGAACGGGTAAGCCTGTTAGATTACCTGTTAACTTATTGTTCTTTGTATCTAGGACTCTGCAGACTTTGCTTTGGTGACTAAAAAGAGGTATCTGGGCTTCCCTGGTGGCGCAGTGGTTGAGAGTCCGCCTGCCGATGCAGGGGACACGGGTTCGTGCCCCGGTCCGGGAAGATCCCACATGCCGCGGAGCGGCTGGGCCCGTGAGCCATGGCCGCTGAGCCTGCGCGTCCGGAGCCTGTGCTCTGCAACGGGAGAGGCCACAACGGTAAGAGGCCCACGTACTGCAAAAAAAAAGAAAAAAAAAGAGGTATCTATCTCATCAAGTACCTCAAAGTTGTGGCAAAAGATGGTTTCCCTTTTCATTAAATAAGTGAGATGAATAATAATCGTTATAGCTAATAATGAATGCTTATAATTATATTCCTATTTGCTTCCTAACATATTGCTATATTTTATTTTATCCTTTTGTTAAAACCTTCAGTATACTTCATGTGCTCTTCAAGTATTATATTAAAAGGCTCAGATTTATGGTAGAGAAATAAAGATGCTTTGTTTTTTCTTGTTTAGTTTTGCACATGAACTGGCTTTCTTATATTAGTGAAGATAATGAATAGAGTTCTGGAATCTGGGTTTGTGCTTAGCATGGAAATATACTAAATTGCTTATAATTTCATTACACACTGTACCACGTTATCAGCATTCAGTATACATTTTGCTTTCTACAGTAGAACGTATGCATTCTTACCATTTACTCTTTTTTTTAATTTTCGAATTTTATTTATTTTTTTATACAGCAGGTTCTTATTAGTCATCAATTTTATACACATCACTGTATACATGTCAATCCCAATCGCCCAGTTCATCACACGACCATCCCCACCCCACCCCCACCCCGCAGCTTTCCCTGCTTGGTGTCCATACGTTTGTTCTCTACATCTGTGTCTCAACTTCTGCCCTGCAAACTGGTTCATCTGTACCATTTTTCTAGGTTCCACCTACATGCGTTAATATATGATCTTTGTTTTTCTCTTTTTGACTTGCTTCACTCTGTATGACAGTCTCTAGATCCATCCATGTCTCAACAAATGAACCAATTTCATTCCTTTTTATGCCTGAGTAATATTCCATTGTATATATGTACCACATCTTCTTTATCCATTCGTCTGTTGATGGGCATTTAGGTTGCTTCCATGACCTGGCTATTGTAAATAGTGCTGCAGTGAACATTGGGGTGCATGTGTCTTTTTGAATTATGGTTTTCTCTGGGTATATGCCCAGTAGTGGGATTGCTGGATCATATGGTAATTCTATTTTTAGTTTTTTAAGGAACCTCCATACTCTTCTCCGTAGTGGCTGTATCAATTTATATTCCCACCAACAGTGCAAGAGGGTTCCCTTTTCTCCACACCCTCTCCAGCATTTGTTGTTTGTAGATTTTCTGATGATGCCCATTCTAACTGGTGTGAAGTGATACCTCATTGTAGTTTTGATTTGAATTTCTCTAATGATTAGTGATGTTGAGCAGCTTTTCATTTGCTTCTTGGCCATCTGTATGTCTTCTTTGGAGAAATGTCTATTGAGGTCTTTTGCCCATTTTTGGATTGGGTTGTTTTTTTTTTTTGTTTTGTTTTTGTTTTTTTTTTTTCCCGTACGCGGGCCTCTCACTGTTGTGGCCTCTCCCGTTGCGGAGCACAGGCTCCGGATGCGCAGGCTCAGCGGCCATGGCTCACGGGCCCAGCCGCTCCGCGGCATATGGGATCCTCCCAGACCGGGGCACGAACCCGTATCCCCTGCATCGGCAGGCGGACTCTCAACCACTGCGCCACCAGGGAGGCCCTGTTTTTTTAATATTGAGTTGCATGAGCTGTTTATATATTTTGCAGATTAGTCCTTTGTCTGTTGATTTGTTTGCAAATATTTTCTCCCATTCCGAGGGTTGTCTTTTTGTTTGGGGTATGGTTTCCTTTGCTGTGCAAAGGCTTTGAAGTTTCATTAGGTCCCATTTGTTTATTTTTGTTTTTATTTCCATTACTCTAGGAGGTGGATCAAAAAAGATCTTGCTGTGATTTATGTCAAAGAGTGTTCTTCCTATGTTTTCCTCTAAGAGTTTAATAGTGTCCGGTCTTACATTTAGGTCTCTAATCCATTTTGAGTTTATTTTTGTGTATGGTGTTAGGGCGTGTTCTAATTTCATTCTTTTACATGTAGCTGTCCAGTTGTCCCAGCACCACTTATTGAAGAAACTGTCTTTTCTCCATTTTATATCCTTGCCTCCTTTGTCATAGATTAGTTTACCATAGGTGTGTGGGTTTATCTCTGGACTTTCTATCTTGTTCCACTGATCTATGTTTCTGTTTTTGTGTCAGTACCATATTGTCTTGATTACTGTAGCTTTGTAGCATAGTCTTAAGTCAGGGAGTCTGATTCCTCCAGCTCCGTTTATTTCCCTCAAGACAGCTTTGGCTATACAGGGTCTTTTGTGTCTCCATACAAATTTTAAGATTTTTTGTTCTAGTTCCGTAAAAAATGCCATTGGTAATTTGATAGGGATTGCATTGAATCTGTAGATTGCTTTGGGTAGTATAGTCATTTTCACAATATTGATTCTTCCAATCCAAGAACATGGTATATCTCTCCATCTGTTGGTATCATCTTTAATTTCTTTCATCAGTGTCTTATAGTTTTCTGTATAGAGGTCTTTTGTCTCCCTAGGTAGGTTTATTCCTAGGTATTTTATTCCTTTTGTTGCAATGGTAAATGGGAGTGTTTCCTTAATTTCTCTTTCAGATTTTTCATCATTAGTGTATAGGAATGCAAGAGATTTCTGTGCATTAATTTTGTATCCTGCAACTTTACCAAATTCATTGATTAGCTCTAGTAGTTTTCTGGTGGCATTTTTTGGATTCTCTATGTATAGTATCATGTCATTTGAAAAACAGTGTCAGTTTTACTTCTTCTTTTCCAATTTGTATTTCTTTTATTTATTTTTCTTCTCTGATTGCCATAGCTAGGACTTCCAAAACTATGTTGAATAATAGTGGTGAGAATGGGCATCCTTGTCTTGTTCCTGATCTTAGAGGAAATGCTTTCAGTTTTTCACCAATGAGAATGATATTTGTTGTGGCTTTGTCGTGTATGGCCTTTATGATGTTGAGGTAGGTTCCCTCTGTGCCCACTTTCTGGAGAGTTTTCATCATAAATGGGTGTTGAATATTGTCAGAAGCTTTTTCTGCATCTATTGCGATGATCATATGGTTTTTCTTTTTCAGTTTGTTATTATGGTGTATCACATTGATTGATTTGCTTATATTGAAGAATCCTTGCATCCCTGGGATAAATGCCACTTGGTCATGGTGTATGATCCTTTTAATGTGTTGTTGGATTCTGTTTGCTAGTATTTTGTTGAGGATTTTTGCATCTGTATTCATCAGTGATATTGGTCTGTAATTTTCTTCTTTTGTAGTATCTTTGTCTGGTTTTGGTATCAGGGTGATGGTGGCCGCATAGAATGAGTTTGGGAGTGTTCCTTCCTCTGCAATTTTTTGGAAGAGTTTGAGAAGGATGGGTCTTAGCTCTTCTCTGAATGTTTGATAGAATTCCCCTGTGAAGCCATCTGGTCCTGGACTTTTGTTTGTTGGAAGATATTTAAGCAGTTTCAATTTCATTACTTGTGATTGGTCTGTTCATGTTTTCTATTTCTTCCTGGTTCAGTCTTGGAATGTTTTGCCTTTCTAAGAATTTGTCCATTTCTTCCCCGTTGTCCATTTTATTGGCATAGAGTTGCTTGTAGTAGTCTCTTAGGATGCTTTGTATTTCTGCTGTGTGTTGTAACTTCTCCTTTTTCATTTCTAGTTTTATTGATTTGAGTCCTCTCCCTCTTTTTCTTGATGAGTCTGACTAATGGTTTATCAATTTTGTTTATCTTCGCAAAGAACCAGCTTTTAGTTTTATTGATCTTTGCTATTGTTTTCTTTGTTTCTGTGTCATTTATTTCTGCTCTGATCTTTATGATTTCTTTCCTTCTGCTAACTTTGGGTTTTGTTTGTTCTTCTTTCTCTAGTTCCTTCCTTTCTCTAGTTCCTTTAGGTGTAAGGTTAGATTGTTTATTTGAGATTTTTCTTGTTTCTTGAGGTAGGCTTGTATAGCTATAAACTTCCCTCTTAGAACTGCTTTTGCTGCATCCCATAGGTTTTGGATCGTAGTGTCTTCATTGTCATTTGTCTCTAGGTATTTTTTGATTTCTTCTTTGATTTCTTCAGTGATCTCTTGGTAGTTTAGTAATGTATTGTTTAGCCTCCATGTGTTTGTGTTTTTTACGTTTTTTCCCCCGTATTTCATTTCTAATCTCATAGTGTTGTGGTCAGAAAAGATGCTTGATATGATTTCAGTTTTCTTAAATTTACTGAGGCTTGATTTGTGACCCAAGATGTGATCGATCCTGGAGAATGTTCCGTGCGCACTTGAGAAGAAAGTGTAATCTGCTGTTTTTGGATGGAATGTCCTATAAACATCAATTAAATCTATCTGGTCTGTTGTGTCATTTAAAGCTTCTGTTTCCTTATTTATTTTCATTTTGGATGATCTGTCCATTGGTGTAAGTGAAGTGTTAAAGTCCCCCACTGTTATTGTGTTACTGTTGATTTCCTCTTTATAGCTGTTAGCAGCTGCCTTATGTATTGAGGTGCTCCTATGTTGGGTGTATATATATTTATAATTGTTATATCTTCTTCTTGGATCGATCCCCTGATCATTATGTAGTGTCCTTCCTTGTAACATTTTTTTTTTTGCGGTACGCGGGCCTCTCACTGTTGTGGCCTCTCCCGCTGTGTAGCACAGGCTCCGGACGTGCAGGCTCAGCGGCCATGGCTCACAGGCCCAGCCGCTCCACGGCATGTGGGATCCTCCCGGACCGCGTCACGAACCCGTGTCCCCTGCATCAGCAGGTGGACTCTCAACCACTGTGCCACCAGGAAGCCCAACATTCTTTATTTTAAAGTCTATTTTATCTGATATGAGTATTGCTACTCCAGCTTTCTTTTGATTTCCATTTGCATGGACTATCTTTTTCCATCCCCTCACTTTCAGTCTGTATGTGTCCCTAGGTCTAAGTGGGTCTCTTGTAGACAGCATATATATGGGTCTTGTTTTTGTATCCGTTCAGCAAGCCTGTATCTTTTGGTTGGAGCATTTAATCCATTCACGTTTAAGGTAATTATTGATACGTATGTTCCTATGACCATTTTCTTAATTGTTTTGGGTTTGTTTTTGTAGGTCCTTTTCTTCTCTTGTGTTTCCCACTTAGAGAAGTTCCTTTAGCATTTGTTATAGAGCTGGTTTGGTGGTGCTGAATTCTCTTAGTTTTTGCTTATCTGTAAAGCTTTTGATTTCTCCATCGAATCTGAATGAGATCCTTGCTGGGTAGAGTAATCTTGGTTGTAGGTTCTTCCCTTTCATCACTTTAAGTATATCATGCCACTCCCTTCTGGCATGTAGAGTTTCTGCTGAGAAATCAGCTGTTAAGCATGTGGGAGTTCCTGTGTATGTTATTTGTCGTTTTTCCCTTGCTGCTTTCAGTAATTTTTCTTTGTCTTTAATTTTTGCCAATTAGATTACTCTGTGTCTCAGTGAGTTTCTCCTTGGGTTTATCCTGTATGGGACTCGCTGCGCTTCCTGGCCTTGGGTGGCTGTTTCCTTCCCATGTTAGGGAAGTTTTCGACTATAATCTCTTCAAATATTTTCTCTGGTCCTTTCTCTCTCTCTTCTCCTTCTGGGACCCCTATAATGTGAATGTTGTTGTGTTTAATGTTGTCCCAGCGGTCTCTTAGACTGTCTTCATTTCTTTTCATTCTTCTTTCTTTATTCTGTTCCGCAGCAATGAATTCCACCATTCTGTCTTCCAGATCACTTATCCGTTCTTCTGCCTCAGTTATTCTGCTTTTGATTCCTTCTAGTATAATTTTCATTTCCGTTATTGTATTCTTCATCTCTGTTTCTTTGTTCTTTAATTCTTCTAGGTCTTTGTTAAACATTTCTTGTATCTTCTCGATCTTTGCCTCCATTCTTTTTCCGAGGTCCTGTATCATCTTCACTATCATTATTCTGAATTCTTTTTCTGGAAGGTTGCGTATCTCCACTTCATTTAGTTGTTTTCCTGGGGTTTTATCTTGTTCCTTCATTTGGTACATAGCCCTCTGCCTTTTCATCTTGTCTGTCTTTCTGTGAATGTGGTTTTTGTTCCACAGGCTGCGGGATTGTAGTTCTTGCTTCTGCTGTCTGCCCTCTGGTGGATGAGGCTATCTAAGAGCCTTCTGTAAGTTTCCTGATGGGAGGGATTCTTATCATTTACGCGTAATGAACAGTTTTTTTTGGTCTGCCTGGAAGGAGAACTAAGCATAACAAATTTAGGGAGAACTCTAACTCTAACTTCATCCCTCATTTATGGTTAGGTGAGGCACTAACCTCAAACTGTTTCAAACTAGGGTTTGAAAACTCAGATACATGTAGCCAGGTATGTAGTGACAATGAGTGAACTCAAGTGTTAGAGACTTGGACGGACTGAAGAAAGAGTATGTGCCCGGTCTAAAGGGACAGTGTCTTCTTAGCTTTAGCTGATTGTTGTAATTTAGGACTGTGAGCCTAGTATTGCCAAGGCTTCTGAATTTTCAAGAGAAACTAGAAAGTTAAATGAATAATCTCTTGATTTTTAACATACTGTGCAAGCCAAAACAGAACACATTTGTGGGTGAGGTCTGTCCCTTAGTGTCACCAACTTGCTATCTTTTGGCTTTACTTTTATGCATCCCTTAAGGCTTTTATGATAGTAAATCACTTTCATTCTGTGTCTCCTTCTGGCACCAGTAAGTTTATTTTACAGCATATTTAACCTAGAAATCTAAATATTGAGTCTAGGACCTTTAAACCTCTCCTATCTAAAGAAGACAGTAGGGACTTCCCTGGTGGTACACTGGTTAAGAATCCTCCTGCCAGTGCAGGGGACACAGTTTCGAGCCCTGATCCGGGAAGATCCCACATGCTGCGGAGCAACTAAGCCCATGTGCCATAACTACTGAGCCTGCGCTCTAGAGCCTGTGAGCCACAACTACTGAGCCCGTGTGCCACGACTACTGAAGCCCACGCACCTGGAGCCCGTGCTCCGCAACAAAAGAAGCCACCACAATGAGAAGCCCGCGAGCCACAAAGACTGAGCTCGCATGCCGCAACTACTGAAGCCCACATGCTTAGAGCCGTGCTCCTCAGCAAGAGAAGCCACCGCAATGAGAAGCCCGTGCACCACAATGAAGAGTAGCCCCCACTCTCCGCAGCTAGAGAAAGCCCGCACGCAGCAACGAAGACCCAACACAGCCAAAAATAAATAAATAAAATAAATTTAATAAATAAATAAAATAAAAAAGACACTAAAAAGAAACAAACAGATAGTGGACAGTAAATCACTTTAAGAAGTTAAACGTGTCAGAAAAACAAATCCACCAGAATAACAGAATCATCAGAATAATGATTCACTTCATTAAAATTAAAAGTATAAATGAGGAAAAGTAGCATATATTTATGCTATAATTCAAGTAAAAAGGACATTTGGTCGTCAATTATGCAATCTACTTGGCAATACAAACTAACAATGTAATTGTATAATTTGTCTTGATCTGTACCAGAGAACATTAAGAAATTTATTGGTAGTGATTCTAGGATTACAGACTTTTATGTTATAATGAAAAAGCATAAGTAAAGCATATTGTATGCGTTTATATTGTTTTGAAAACTTCATAGAAACAAAGCCAAGGGAGAATCTTTTTTCATAAAAATTTTTTTTAATGTTTGTCAACAGTACTGACATATACTTCAATAAAACCCAGTAATTTTAAGTGTGCAGTTTGATTAGTTTTGAGAAATGAATAGTCATGTAACAGTAATCATGGTATAGAACATCTCCATCACCCCAGAATGATTTCTTATGCTTCTTTGCTGTAAGTCCTCTGTTCTCTAACCAACCCTTGGCCTTTGGCAACCACTGATTTGCTTTCTATCACTATTGTTTTGCCTTTTCTAGAATTTAATATAAATGGGATCATACAGTGCATAGTCTTTTGTGTTTGGCTTCTTTCACTTGGCATAATGCTTTGGAGTTTCAGCTATGTTCTTGCATCATTTTTATTGCTGAATAGTATTCCATTGTGTATCTATTTGTTTATCCATTCACCAGCTGATGGACATTTGGATCATTTCCATTTTCTGGCTATAATGAATTAAATTGCTATGAACTTTTGGATATAGGTCTTACAGACAGTCAGTAAAAGTTTTTATTATCAAAAAAATTATTTAAAAAGATATGTACTTTGAATATTTTATTTTATTTTTATCTTTTAATTTAATTTAATTTTTTTTTGGCTGCACTGCATGGCTTGTGGGATCTTAGTTCCCTGACGAGGGATCGAACCCAGTCCCCGGCAATGGAAGCACCGAGTCCTAACCACTGGACTACCAGGGAATTCCCTTATTTTAAAATTTTTATTGAAATATATTTGAATATTTTATTTTAACTTAAAACTAAGGTTGTCTTACATTTTATTTTACTTTTTAAATTGAACTATAGTTGACATACAACATTATATTCATTTCAGATGTACAGCATTGTGATTTGACATTCACATACGTTATGAATTGATCACCACAAGAAGTTAAGTAACCATCTGACACCATACAAAGTTATTACAATGTTATTAACTATATTTCCTAGGCTGTACATTACATCCTCTTCACCCATTTTACCCACCTCCCCACCCTTCTCTCCTCTGGCAGCCACCAGTTTGTTTTCTCTATCTTTGCGACTCTGTCTTGTTTTTTAGGTTCCACATATAAGTGAACTCACATGGTATTTGTCTTTCTCTGACTTATTTCACTTAGCATAATAGCCTCTAGGTCCATCCATGTTGCTGCAAATGGCAGGGTTTCATTCTTTTTTATGGCTGAGTAATACACCATTGTGTATATATCTTCTTTATCCATTTATCTATCAGTGGACAGTTAGATTGCTTCCATATCTTGCCTATTGTAAATAATGCTGCAGTGAGCGTAGGGGTGCATATATCTTTTCAAATTAGTGTTTTCATTTTCTTTGAATAAATAACCTAGAAGTGGAATTGCTGGATTGTATGGTAGTTCAATTTTTAATTTTTTTGAGGAACCCCCATACTGTTTTCCACAGTGGTTGCACCAATTTCCATTTCCACCAATAGTGCATGAAGTTTCCCCTTTCTCCACATCCTCGCCAACACTTGTTATTTGTTGTCCTTTTGATGATAGCCATTCTGAGAAGTGTGAGGTGATATCTCATTGTGGGGTTTTTTTTTTTTTTTGCGGTATGCGGGCCTCTCACTATTGTGGCCTCTCCTGTTGCGGAGCACAAGCTCCGGACGCGCAGGCTCAGCGGCCATGGCTCACGGGCCCAGCCGCTCCGCGGCATGTGGGATCTTCCCAGACCGGGGCACAGACCCGTGTCCCCTGCATCACCAGGCGGACTCTCAACCACTTCGCCACCAGGGAAGCCCTCATTGTGGTTTTGATTTGCATTTCCCTGATGATTAGTGATGTTGAGCATCTTTTCATGTATCTCTCGACCCATCCATATGTCTTCCTTGGAAAAATGTCTGTTCAGGTCCTCTGCCCATTTTTTTAATTGAATTGTTTGTTTCTTTGATATTGAGTTGTGTGAGTTCTTTATATATTTTGGGTATTAACCCCTTATTGGATATATCATTTGCAAATATATTTTTCCATTCAGTAGATTGTCTTTTCGTTTTGTTGATGATTTCCTTCACTGTGCAAAAGCTTTTGAGTTTGATGTAGTACCATTTGTTTATTTTTGCTTTCATTGCCCTTGCCAGAGGAGGCAGATCCAAAAAAAATACTGCTAAGACTGATGTCAAAGAGCATAACATTTTAAAAACGTAAATCTACTATTGGACTTCTGTTCCTTTCTTGTACTCATTATATGGACTGTAATTTCTAGATTTAATTTTTATAAAGTGGAGTGATAACTTAATGACACTTGTGAAGCAGTTGGGGTCCGAATCCTAGGTTTTAATAATCTCTTGAAATGTCTTGCCCACCTTAAATTCATTTTTTTAAAAGCAGCTTACCTGTGTTGAGTCTTAAAGTGCTTTACTTAGTTTTCATAGAAACAACAGCCCTTTTTCTACTCATATCTGATTGGTTTATTTAGTATTTAGTTAAACTAATTATAATGAGTATAAGAAACTGATATGGGAGCAAGATATGTACGGAAGTACTAGCCATGAATATTGATTCTCATGAGGGCATAAAGTCCACACGTCTTTTGAAGAAAACAGAGAGTTTAAGAATAATGTGACAAGTTGGTTAAGTAGAGATTAGTCTGGAGAGCTTCTACTCTGCTGTATCTTTTAGTATGTGAGATCGATCGTTTCAAATTCTAAATACTGGCTCTCTATTTTTATATCTGTTTTTTTCTCTCGACTCAAAGTTCTGAGTATGAAAATGTTTCAGTACTGGTTATAAACATTTAAGTACACTGATATTTCTGTCCCATGGAGTTAATATCATTCTTATAGACTTGCACGTGCATGTAACCATGTGCACACACAACCGGAAGACAAATGTTGAGTTGATTTTCAAGTGTATCCACTGTGTTTGAAAGCTACCTGCTTTTGCCTTAGCCATCTGCCACATAACCAGTCTAGTTGTTTTTGGGTTTTTCTAATTTTTATTTATTTATTTATTTATTTTTGGCTGTGTTGGGTCTTCGTTTTTGTGCGAGGGCTTTCTCCAGTTGCGGCAAGTGGGGGCCACTGTTCATCGCAGTGCGCGGGCCTCTCACTATCGTGGCCTCTCTTGTTGCGGAGCACAGGCTCCAGACACGCAGGCTCAGTAGTTGTGGCTCACGGACCTAGTTGCTCCGTGGCATGTGGGATCTTCCCAGACCAGGGCTCAAACCCGTGTCCCCTGCATTGGCAGGCAGATTCTCAACCACTGTGCCACCAGGGAAGCCCCCAGTCTAGTTTTTAAATTAGATTCTTGGCCTTTAAGCTCGATTACTTAAAAAAAAAAATCAGATTTGGCAAGTATTTATTTGTTCCTAATATACCATGGCTTTGACCTAATGTTGGAAATGGAACCCGGTTGGAACAGTCATGACATGTTGAATACAAAGGTTCTGTACTCCCTTTCTTTTCAGGTTTACTAACGTCAATCTTTTTCTCACAGAAAAATCTTATTGACAAATTCAGTCCACTACAGTACTTGTATATACTTGGTCAAATTACATTATTTAAAGGATCATCTTTAAATTCACAAAGGCAGATTGATATAGTCATAAGCAGTTTTATCTATAAGTGCTTTGCGATTTGAAAGTTAAAAAGTTAATTTTTTTGAATTTGAAATATGCCCAGTGTGGAAAATTTTGAAAATACAGAAAAGTAGAAGAAGAAAAAAAACTATTGCCAATATTTTGGTGTTTTTTCTCAATATATTCCTTACATATGAAAAACATATAGAAGAAAATTTAAACTTATTTTTATTTAGTTTTATTAAGATTAACACATTAAGATAAAACCAGAATCTTATTAAATGCACAGGGTTTTTTGTTTTTCTATTATTTTTTATTAAAGTTCTATCATGAGCATTTTTAGATACTTATAAATATTCTATATAGATTTTTACTGACTGCATAATATTATAACATTTTGTTGTAATGCCATAATTTGTGTTAACCATTTTTAGATATTCAGCTGGAGATGGAGAAATGAATATATTTAAATTTTCAATATAATTTTCTTTATATAAAACTATATGAAATATTAATCAACAGATATTTAGTAGTACCTAGTGGTAGTGATGATAATGATAAGCTACCATTCGTCTTGTGCTTATTATGTGGCAGACAGTGTGTTTACACAAGTTATGTAATTTTCTCATTAATTCTAAAACAGCCCTTTCTTTTGTATTTTCCCTTTTTTGTTGATGAAATAACAGAGGCATAGAACAGTTAAGTATGCCATGATTTCACAGCTAGCATATTTCCAACTAGAGTGTTTCAGAACTAAAATAATAAGTCTAGGCCATTTATATTTTGATTAGATATGTTTTAGTAACTGCTGTGTGCTAGACACTATCTGATTCGAAAACTCTTATCATACCGAACTCTCTCTCCATTTTTATGTATTGGGCATTGGTCAGAGGAATCTGGGAAAACTTTGAAGGAAGGGCAACAGGATTTTGTTGTGGGTAATAGGGAGTAAGGATATCCTCTACGTTAAAGACGTTTTGGAATAAAACTAACTAGTGTTTTCTTAGTAAACTTACAGTCTTTCAAGGTATATTATGGACTTGAACAATAAGGCCTGTGACATTTTGGATGATATGTTGAGAGAATGCCTAGTGTCCACAGGACTTGCAAGACAGGTGCCAGGTCTTAGCTTTGTATCCCTCCGAGCACCTAAAAGGACAACATTTTACACACAAATACCTCATGCAGAAATAGCATTTTAGGGTATTACTAACTAATGAGCAAATCCTCTTCTCTGTCTACATCTTAAGTATTGTGTCCTTCTAAGTTTTAACCATAGCCTGTACCACTCTTTTTACTCCTTTGTGAACTTAAATGCTTCCACAAAATTTTGGTCTCCAACCTGACCAATCCTATATGATCTTTGGAATTGGTTATTTATCTGTTGGTTGTCTGCATAGACAGTTCAAACTCATCATTTACAAATTTAAGTTCATCATCATCATCTCTCATAAATCTTTTTGCCTTCTAGTGTGTTTTTTGTCTCAGTTGTTTCAAAACTTGATTGAATACAGTAAAAATCACTTTGGACACTCGTTGAAAATAAGATTTCCGTGCCCCATTCCCAGAATTTCTGATTTAGAAGATCTGGTATGGAGCCTAGAAATGTGTATTTTTAAAAAAAATAAATTTATTTATTTATTTTTTGCTGTGTTGGGTCTTCATTGCTGCGTGTGGGCTTTCTCTAGTTGCGATGAGGGAGTGCTATTCTTCGTTGCAGTGCGTGGGCTTCTCATTGCGGTGGCTTCTCTTGTCGCAGAGCATGGGCTCTAGGCTTGTGGGCCTCAGTTGTGGCATGCAGGCTCAGTAGTTGTGGCTTGCAGGCTCTAGAGCGCAGGCTCAGTATAGAAACGTATATTTTTAATCAAGGCGTCAGATGATTCTAGTGCAGTCAGCCCATGAGTTTGAGAATTACTGAATCTGAATTTCTGGAGCCACCAGTTACCCGGGTTGGCAAGCTTTGAGTTATCTGGACCCCTCCTACTCTTTAATCACGTGATCCCCAAGGTTGCCCCCATTCTCCATTCCTAAATCAGTGTCCTAGTTTAGGCCTTCATTCATCTCATTGCCCTTTCAAAGCCTTTCTCCATGCTGCGCACAGCTTGTGAGAACTGTCTAAAATCAAAACAAATCATTGTCATTTCCACGGCTTAGAAACCCTTCACTGGCTCCATCATTTCCTGAGGGATATGTTCCTTGAAATGACGTGCAAGACCTTCCATGATTTAGCCCATGTGGACTTCTTTACCTCATACCACTCCCAGCTCATACAGCAACTAGCACTCCTTTCCCACACTTTTTATTCTTCCTCTAAAGTTTTTCCTATTTCCATACTTTGGCTTATGCTTTCATTCAGTCATTCATTCAAAAAACATATTGATATGTTCTAGGCACTGTGGATACTGTGATGAACAAAAACAGATGTGATCCTTACTCTTATGGAGTTTATTATCAGATGGGTCCACATATTAAATAATCATTTGGCGAATTCCCTGGCAGTCCAGTGGTTAAGACTCCGTGCTTCCACTGCAGGGGGTGGGGGCGCGGGTTCAATCCCTGGTTGGGGAAGTAAGATCCTGCATGCTGTACAGTGTGGTCAAAACAAACAAACAAACAAATAGACAAAACAAAACTAAAAAAAAATCATTCAAACAAATCTGAACTTTCAGCTGTGACAAGTGCTACTAGAGCCTGTTATTGGAACATTTGACCTAGTTAAGGAAGTCAGGGTATACTTCCATGAGGAAGTGACAGAGATCTGTAGGATAAGCTGGGCTAATTAGGTGATGGAGTGAGAACTGCAGGTGCAAAGGTGCTAAGATAGAAGGAAGTTTACTGAGTATGAGGGATAGGATGGCAGGTGTGTATGTCTGTGTGTGTGTACATGGAAGCACTCAGTGGTTAAGGCTGGAGAGAGAGATAGGAAGCAGTTCATACAGAGGTTTGCGGAGAGTGTTAAGGGGTTTTTCTCTACCTAAGAGGAATGAGTAGCATCAAAGCATTTTAACACATTATTGACCGGGTGATTTTTGCAGAAACTGACACCTGGGGCCGTAATACATCTCCAGTCAAAAATGTGTTAAGCAAGGGGGGGCAGTTTCAACTTTGTGATTAGAAAATATCACTATGCTTATAGCATGGAGAATGGATTGACTGGGTTCAGATGGAATGAAGGTAGATGAGCCAGATGGCTGTCGTGTCCAGGTGAGAGATGACAGTAGTTTGGATCAAAGAAGTGATGATGGGAGTGGAGAGAAGAATTACCTAAGGGCAGGAGTGTGTCTTATTCATATTTCAATTCCCCATGCCTGATACTTTGGTCCTTGGATTATTTGTTTGATGAATTAGTAGTAAATAGAGATAGGGAGCAAGAGAGGATGTCTAATTAGTGAGTTTGAGAATGTACATGGATAAGTTTCTGAAATGGAGTAAGCTTTCATTCAGTTATTCATCAGTACTTATCAAATACATACTATGCACTAGGCAATGTTCTAGGTAGTTAGAATACACCAAAAAATGAAACAGGCAAAAATTTCTGTCCTTATGGAGCTTAGTTTGTATTGTAAGAGATAGCATACAATAGATACAATAAATGACTGGTATGTTATGTTGGAAGATGATAAGTATTACGTAAAAAAAGAACAAAATTAGACCAAGATAAGAGATCAGGAGTGTGTATAGAGGGGAGGTGAGTTGCAGTATAAAGTAGGATGATAAGGGTAAGCCTCTCTGAGAAGGTAACATTTGAGTGAAGACTTGAGATGAAGGAGTTAAGTCATGAGGCTGGCCCTCTGGGGGATAAGTACTTAGGCAGATGAAGTAACTCCAGGATGGGAGCCTGCCTGACATGTCCAAGGAATAGCAAGGAGGCCAGTGAGGAGAAGCTGAGTGAGCAGGGGACAGTAATAAGAGATGGGGTCAGAGAGGTCACAGGTAGCCAGATCGGGTAGGGCCTCATAGACATTGTAAAGACTTTGGCTGTACTCTGAATGAGACAGGGAGCCATTGGAGGGTTTTGAGCATAAGGGTGATATGATCTTACTTACCTTTTTTTTTTTTTTTTAACATCTTTATTGGAGTATAATTGCTTTACAATGGTGTGTTAGTTTCTGCTTTATAACAGTGAATCAGCTATACATATACATATATCCCCATATCTCCTCCCTCTCGCAACTCCCTCCCACCCTCCCTATCCCACCCCTCTAGGTGGTCACAAAGCACTGAGCTGATATCCCTGTGCTATGCGGCTGCTTCCCACTAGCTACCTATTTTACATTTGGTAGTATATATAAGTCCATGCCACTCTCTCACTTCGTCCCAGCTTACCCTTCACCCTCCCCGTGTCCTCAAGTCCATTCTCTACGTCTGTGTCTTTATTCCTGTCCTGCCCCTAGGTTCTTCATAACAGACTGCCAACAAACACATGAAAGAATGCTCAACATCACTAATCATTAGAGAAATACAAATCAAAACTACAATGAGGTATCACTTCACACCAGGCAGAATGGCCATCATCAAAAAATCTACAAACGGTAAATGCTGGAGAGGGTGTGGAGAAAACCCTCTTGCACTGTTGGTGGGAATGTAAATTGATACAGCCACTATGGAGAACAGTATGGAGGTTCCTTAAAAAACTAAAAATAGGGCTTCCCTGGTGGCGCAGTGGTTGAGAGTCCGCCTGCCGATGCAGGGGACACGGGTTCGTGCCCTGGTCCGGGAGGATCCCACATGCCGCGGAGCGGCTGGGCCTGTGAGCCATGGCCGCTGGGCCTGTGCTTTCGGAGCCTGTGCTCTGCAAAGGGAGAGGCCACAGCAGTGAGAGGCCCGTGTACCGCAAAAAAAAAAAAAAAAAAAACCTAAAAATAGAACTACCATATGACCCAGCAATCCCACTACTGGGCATATACCCTGAGAAAACCATAACTCAAAAAGAGTCATGTACCACAATGTTCATTGCAGCACTGTTTACAAGAGCCAGGACATGGAAGCTACCTAAGTGTCCATCGACAGATGAATGGATAAAGAAGATGTGGCACATATATACAATGGAATATTACTCAGCCATAAAAAGAAATGAAATTGAGTCATTTGTAGTGAGGTGGATGGACCTAGAGTCTGTCCTACAGAGTGAAGTAAGTCAGAAAGAAAAAAACAAATACCATATGCTAACACATATATATGAAATCTAAAAAAAAAAAAAAAAATTTTTAAAAAGGATCACTCTGGCTGCTGTGTGAATAGACTGCAGGGGGTTGAGGGTGGATACTCGGAGCACCTGTTAGGAGTCTGTTGTAGAATCTAGGCAAGAAAGGATGATACTGAAAGCAGGGTCTTAGCTGCCTTAAATAGAGCAGTCAGAGAGATCGAAGCAAGAGAATAACAATGGTCAGTTTGAAAGATTTTGAAGGTCCCAATAGTATGTCCCTGGAAGGCAAGTGGAGTTAATTAACAGTATGTCAAGAAAGGGATTCTCTATGAAGAAAAGAATAATGAGCTTTGATGTAGATTTTATGCAACATCATAAAACATTTTAGAAAAACTACTAAATTATTCAGCAGAGGCCCAATGAAAAAATCAAAATTTAAGGAGTTGGCAATTGAATACACGTTTTCATGACAGTAGGTTAGAGATAGGCCATGTTTTGAAGCAATGGTAAGATTCGTAGTGGTTCAGAAGTCAAGTATACATTTCATGGTGTAAATTGAGATTATTTAAGTAAATGCTTTGAAATTTCAGTGTAGTACAGTTGACCCTTGAACAAAGTGGGAGTTCAGGGTGCCAGTCCCCCACCCAGTTGAAAATCCACATATTGCCATCTCTGCATCAAAAACAAAGGAATTGATATAGAGCGAACCTATGGTTGGGAAGGAGGGAAGGGTGGGGAGGAGGGATAGTTGGGGAGTTTGGGATTGACATGTTCACAGTGCTATGTTTGGAATGTTGACCGACGGGGACCTACTGTGTAGCACTGGGAATTCTGCTCAGTGTTGTGTGGCAACCTGATTGGGAAAATAATTTGAGGGGGGGAAAACGATTTATAAAGTGTAGAACTGCGTAAAAAACCAAACCAAAACAAAAAAACCCCCCAAAAACCCCCAAAGGAGTTGATAAATTACTCACCCAAGGACAGGAAGCTGAAAGAGTTTGGTTTGGATAGAATCCGGACTCAAACCCTAATTCTTTTGAATTCACTATTGTGATCTCTAATCAAACACAAACTTTCCCCCCACACCTAGTTAAAGATCTGTAAGATGAAAATACAGGTGCTATATTTATTGGAAAAAATCCACATGTAAGTGGACCTATGCAATTCAAACCCATGTTGTTCAAGGGTCAATTGTATATAAATGTGCCACAGTATTAAGCTAGTGTTATGTTTAAGAATAACGTGGTGACATCAGGGTAGAAATGGACAGTAGAGTTAGAGGAGAAAGGAGGCCTGCTAATTCAGAGTAGTTTCATTTGGTTCAGTTCCCTCAAGTTTTTGTATATTGTAATTGTTGTTTTATGATCAGTCAAACTTGTAAACACTCAGGTTACTTGTAACATTATAAAGCCAGATTTTATACCTTATTCTCAAATAGAAGAATGTAAAATAATTGATTAAAATGTGCTTGATTATAATGGAAAATAGTGTTAAAAAAAAAAAAGCTGCTGTCCTTCATTTGCCATTTACTAGCAAGTGATTTTAGGCAAGTCGCTTAACTATCTCATCTTTTAGTGCTCCTGCCCATTTTTTTCTTTGTTTATGATGTGGAATATGAAAAATTGTATAGATGAAAGTGCAAACCTGGTTAAGCATACTAAGGCTTTCATGGTGATATCTTCGTTTAGATGCTCTTCTGTTATATCTTTTATAAAATACCGTGGGATCAGAAATGTTTTCCCCCTATGTATGTTTGTTCGTCCATTTGTTCAATATTGTTTATAGAGTGTTTGACCTAGCATTGTTTTAGGTTAGGGATCTGCAGACTTTTTCTGTAAATAGTCATTTAAATATTTTTGACCATATGGTCTGTCTTGCAACTACTCAACCATGTCGTAGCATGAAAGCAGTCACCCATAATATGTAAATGAATGGGCATGCCTGGGTTTGACTGTGGTGAACAGTATCTGGGCCTTGGCCCATACTTTGCCCACCACAGTTTTAGGTGCTAAGAATATATGAGTGAATAAAACAGACAGAAATACTCGGCCTGGTGAAGTTTAAGAGGAGGTAAACAAAACATATAAGTAAAATGCACAATATGACAGTTGTGAAAGAAGATAAAGAATTCTAGGGCAGGAAATTTTAAGCAGAGTGATCGGGGAAGACCTCACTGACACATGAGCAAAGACCTGAAGGATGTGAGGAGATAACTAGGGAGAGAGCAGACCAGGCAGAGGGAAGAGCAAAGGGGAAGGTCCCAAAGGCCTATACTATAAAGAAATTTTACTGAGATTGGGTTTTGGGGGGCATTGTTAAGGGGAGAAAATGATAATGCACATCAAGGCCATAAGTCATAGCCTCCTGTCTACATGTGCCAGATGGGTGAGGAGCAATACTTAGAATAGTTCTTACTAATAAGAATTTGAGCTGTATGCATTATTTAAACTTATGTTGTATGGTTTAAGTGTTAGTACTTTTTCATCTTGTTAAAAAACAAAGTTCAACTGAGCAAATTTAAGGATCTTACTGACTTTATTCAACGATTTATGAATTGGACAGCCTTCAGTCTTAAGCAAATAGAAGGAACTCTGAAGAGCTGTACAAAATGAAAGACTTTTATAGGCCGAAGGGAGCAGGAACAAGGAAGTTATACTAGGCAGAAAAGTATATTGGTTATTGCTAGGTTACTTTCCCTGTAGAGGATGGCAGGGGTTACCTAACTAATGCTGATCAGGCAATTCCTGATTGGCTGGTTTGAGTCCATTTCTGGGAGAGACAAAACTGTAATTTAGTTCTCAGTTTGACAATGTGAGGATTAGCATAAGTGACTCCATTTGGGGCCTGTTGTCTTGTTTTTAACAAGCTTACTGTGCTTAGATGTAGCTTTTAGAATAGTCATGTCAAGTTGCCTAGTCTAAGGTGTAGTTTCAGGTCACTCTTCTAAAGTGTATTTGTCCTCTTTCTCATTTTCTATTTATGTACATATATGAATACACACAAATGTTTATACTATTCAAACACATTTCTAAATATGTAAATTAAAATTATCCTTTTTATTAAATGGGACCTTTCTTTACAACAGATACTTTTATCCCACCAATAATTATCCCTTAAGTACTCCTCAGTTGGAGATTGGCACTTTGAGAGAGATGAGAGCTACATATAAATCATGTTACAACCTTATTTTCAGAGACCTCACAGTCTTGTTGGGACAGCAAGATTTATGTAAGTGGCAATTAAAGAAGCAGTGTGATGTGGTATAATCAAGCCCAGAAGTCAGGATCCTACAGTTTTGGGTTCTAAGAATGCCTTATTTCTGGGTTTTTTTTTTATATCAGTGTGACCTTAAACAAATTAAATTCTCTAGGTTTCATTTCCTTCATTTTCAAGATGAGGTCATTGTACTAAATAATATTTAGAGTTCTAATTTGAAAATTAGAAGCAGGATAAAGTGATGACATGTTTACAGCTGAGGTGGTTGATCCAATCACTGTAGGCTCTACTTGGCCACCTAGAGGTCTGAGGCTATTAATATCTATAGCATATTTTAACCCTTTCTTATCAGTTAAAAGCTTTGTTAGAGAACACTATATAATCAGCTGTTACTGAAATTAAGGACAGTAGAAGTTCCTAGAAGGGAGAGCTAAGTATGGGGTCAAGTTGTTGACAGGGGCTTTATAGAGAATGTGTTCCTTGGAGATGTTTTAGGAGTATGAAGCACACTCAGTATAGATCTTCTCCATTGTAAGACAACACAATACATGCAGATTTCACGTTTCAAAATAGCTGAGATGTGCTTTAAAAAAGAAGAAGAAGAAATTCCTCTTTCTTCTCCGCCATCCTATATGTGGTTGAATTTTCTCCTTGCCATGTCTTCTCACAAACTTTCAGGGTCAAGCGATTCCTGGCGAAGAAACAAAAGCAGAATCGTCCCATTCCCCAAAGAATTCGAATGAAAGCTGGTAATAAAATCAGGTATGTCTCCAAGAGAAGACATAGGAGAAGAACCAAGCTGGGTCTGTAAGGAGCCCCACACATGAGATGGCACACATATTTATGCTGTGTCAGGGTCACTTGCATCTTACCATATCACTCTGAAAACATCACTACCATCAGAACAGCTGGATGTGTTTTACTGGGAAAATGATTTTTCTCTTTGTGTCAGTGTTTCTGCACTAGTGTTTGGCTCAGTAATAAATATGTGAGACCTTTACAAAAAAAAAAAAAAAAAAAGGAAGAAAAAGAAGAAGAAGAAACCCCAATTGTGAGCCTCTCAAGAGCTAGGACCATGTGCTAGTTATCTTTATTTATACCCCGCATAGAACCCTAGGGCCTAGCCAGTATGAGGACCGTGTGAAGGGAAACTTTGAAGTTAGTGATCTTGGTTCTCTATTTAAAGGTTAGTATCACTTCAGAGCTCACTATCACTTTCCTGTTTATAGATGAAGTTAGAAAAAGTAATATACCTTTATTAGGCTGCAGTTAGGGAAGTTTTGTGGGCTGCTTTCAGTTTGGACAGAGAGAAAGGGCATTTTTTTTGCCACTTTAATATTTAATTTTATTATTCATGATGGTTATTACATCTGTTTGAAGATCCATAAAATTGATTTTCTACCCACTGGGAAATAATTGGGCTATTTAAAACCATAGGCTACAAACAAATCTCCTGAGGTGCATGACAGCACATTTCTCTCAAGAAAGGGAATTTTTTTGTAATGCCTGGCTGAATCTGGAAATTAGAGAAAAGAAGAAAGGGTTGAGGCAGGCAGGTGAGGTAGAAGGAGAGAGGTAGGTTTACTCTTCCTGTTGTAATTCCTACGTTTTGGTGGCTAAGAGCCCAAAATGTTGGGATGATTTCACACTGAATAGTCTGAACCACCTTTGATAGAATCATGGTTTCCAGGCCTACGTGTGGATTTTCCATGCAGTGGGACTACATAGCTGCGGGCAGGGCTCAAGGGAAAGGCACCACCTTTCACCTTCCTTCTGTACCGGAGGTCCCACGCAGCACCGCCCCAGCTGCTTACACTGCCTCCAGGCTGGCACCTCAGGAGCAGCAGGAGCTTCAGACGTCTTTCCCCATCGGCCCGTATCTCCACAAGGTGGGGTCGGGCCTATGCAGGCCCGGAAGGACTTCCCAGCTGAGGCCAACGCTGGAAAATGCATACAGAGCTCAGCATCTGCCGCTGTCTGGAGTTCATCTTTGAATTACCTCTCAAAAACCCATTCCTTCTCATTCTTACTCAGTAACAAGTAATTTGTAGACTTAAGAGTTTGTGAATTATCCAGCGTTTATAAATAAGGAACTCTATCCTCTGTGGTAAATTGCACCAGGAGGACATTCTGCTCTGTTCAAATGAAAGGGAGATTTGTAAGATTGAATTAATTGAGCTGCGAGCAAAACCAGAAAGCCCAGGTGTAATGTTCTCCCACGGGGGAAGAAATGAGATGATGGGAAAGGTAATTCCTGTTGCTCACCATAAGGTGGTGCTCCTAGACCAGGAGAAGTAGGTGGAAGTGAGGGGATGACTCCTACTGACAGGCCATTAATAATGATGGGATTATACCTTGAGAAGTAACTAGTACAGGGAATCGTTAGGATATGGGCTGGATTGAGTAGTGACTATCATATAGTGGTAGGTGCTCTTTTAAAATACTGAACTGAATTGATAACTATGGAAATGGAATAGACAATAGTAGAGTAGGTAGAATTTAATGACAATGTTAGAATTTAAAATAATTAAAGAGAAACAAAATTTAAAACCCAAAGGTATGCTTGGGAGAACTAGTAAAATAATGTCTGTTTTCCTAAAAAACAGTTGAAAATTGTAGTTTTTAAATGAAAACCAATACAGATCTCTCTTTTTTGTGTATTTAGTGTCAGTTAGGGAGCTGGCGCTGTTAAGGGAATATTTTATTCCCTATCAAGGGAATCATATGGGAATGCAAAAGTAGGAATAAGAGATGAAGATGTATTTTGGCTTTTTTTTTTTTTTTTTTTTTGCGGTACGCAGGCCTCTCACAGTTGTGGCCTCTCCTGTTGTGGAGCACAGGCTCCGGACGCGCAGGCCCAGTGGCCATGGCTCACGGGCCCAGCCGCTCCGCGGCATGTGGGATCTTCCCGGACCGGGGCACGAACCCGTGTCCCCTGCATTGGCAGGCGGACTCTCAACCACTGCACCACCAGGGAAGCCCTATTTTGGCTTTTTTAGTTGTTCTCCAGTAAAGGTACTTTATAGAACAAAACTTGCGTGCCAAAGGACGTAACTTTTAGGTTTATTGACCCTAGCTTAGATGTCTAGAATGTGTATGTTTCTTTTAATATAGTATATTTATGTAGTGACCCAAAAGATATCTTTATTATCCTTAATGATCCTACGTTGACTTTTTTTTTTTTTTTTTGGCTATACACGGGCCTCTCACTCTTGTGGCCTCTCCCGTTGCGGAGCACAGGCTCTGGACGCGCAGGCTCAGCAGCCATGGCTCACGGGCCCAGCCGCTCCGTGGAATGTGGGATCTTCCGGGACTGGGGCACGAACCCGCGTCCCCTGCATCGGCAGGCAGACTCCCAACCACTGCGCCACCAGGGAAGCCCCTATGTTGACTTTTAATATGGTTGTCCTAAGAGTGGAATTGAAGGTATAGATAGGATGTTCTTGACCTTGCTAAGTTTATCATGCACAGTTGTCATCATAGGGATGCCTCCTCAAGTTTTGTTTGGTTTTGTTTTTTAAATCTGAGTTGTATTCCTTCTGTTCCAAGCAGCAGCTTTTGTGAGAACGCTCAACATAATGCAAAGTCAAGTTCACTCTTTAAGTTAAATTTAACCTTCTTTTCCTTTATATTGCAAAATATATAAAGTCTTTAGAGTAATTAGACCTGTAAAGGGATGTATTGTAGTATGTGACTTAACTTCTGCTTTCCCCTTTTATTCACGAGGGATTTGAGTACTTTACCAATAGCCTTGGATCTTAGGAGTGGGGGAGAATTTTAGCACTCAAAGTGCACTACTCTTCTGTTTATCCAGAACACTGATACAAGGATTTGTCTTGGGACTGTTAGCTTCCGAAGACTTATAGGTAAATAAATAGGCAGAAGGACAGACCAGGATCATGTATTATAGAAGATAATCACTAGAACAGATTGGTTTTTCTTCCGCGATCATAGTACAGCATTTTATCTAAAGAAAGGTAGGCAACTTTGGCCAGTTAGCATAATATTGGGCTTTAGTAAGTGTTTGTTAAAAATTGACTTATTTTGATGTTACCTCCTTATGTCCTGTGATCTTGTCAGTCAGTGGGAGCAGACCGGATTTCACTTTTGAGCTTTCATACTTCAGGGTCAGCGTATATTTATTATGCATTAATTTGTGTCTCTCATTTTATGTATAGTTAGACTTTGAAAACATCTTTTTTCCTAAATAGAATCATTTAAAATATATAAAATATGTTTGATTTCAAAAATTAATATTATGACAAATCCCTTTGTAAAAAGGATTAGCAAGGATTTATTGGTTTATATATTATAAAAATATTCATATCTTCAGCCCAAGATCAAGTCAAATATTTATTAAGGACTGACAATTACATTTTATTTTATCACGGTAACATCTTACTAGAGTGAGGAGCCGTGACACAGATTTCGATATTGTAATAACAAGGAAGCTAAGAATTTAGAAACCTTCGGTTACAAAATGAGTCCCTTGCAACACAAATGATTTTCAGTCAAAAGATCACTGGCTATTGCCAGGTGATTAGCAAAGACTCAGAGACTGTTCAGCTTTTGGGCTAATCCTAATCAAGCTCCTCACTTTACAGGTCCAAAAATGTTAAAACCTGCCTGAGGTAACGCAGCTAAGTTATGAGTGATATCAGGACCAGATCCCTGGGTTCCTTCTGATTCTGTGTTCAGCATTCTCGCCTCTTTATCCTGTTGATTATGTCAAAGAATCGAAGAACACCAGTTCTTTCAAGTAGGGGACAAAAAAGTTTTTCCTTTTTCCAAATATTGGTAACTTAAATAAGCTTTTTGAATGAGGGCAGAAATCTAAGAACAGTGACAAAGGCTGATTTCAACAATACCCTTGTTTGGTTTCTTATGTTAATACTTTTAAATAACTTGTCATCTTTTACAGTAACAATGGAAATAGAATACTGTAATGATTCCCTAGAGTTATTTTAATACTGTTCATAATTAAAATATGAGCAATGACATTCTGGACTCTCAGATATCTAAATAAAATAATAAGGAAAAGTGTATTAGTTATATATAGTATGTAAAATAAGGCCTCTTCTGTTTAGTTACATAGGCAGTTAAATAGCCTCCATGGAGCTATTTCTGCATTGTGAGGTTGAGACTGGGGTGGAAAAGAGAGTTCATACTTAAAGTCTCATATTAACCATAACATAATTTGCAGAATTATAGTTAAGGGATGAAGGTGAGAACTATCCTTTATCATCTTTCTTATGGCCTTAAGATACCAAGAAACCTGCCCTGAGAATACTGAGGGTTTTTTTTTTTTTTTTTTTTTCGTTTGCTGCGCTGGGTCTTCGTTGCTGCACCTGAGCTTTCTCTAGTTGTGGCGAGCGGGGGCTACTCTGTGTTGTAGTGCACGGGCTTCTCATTGTGGTGGCTTCTCTTGTTCTGGAGCACAGGCTTTAGGCCTACGGGCTTCAGTAGTTGCAGCACACGGGCTCAGTAGTTGTGGCTCATGGGCTTAGTTGCTCTGCGGCATGTGGGATCTTCCCGGACCAGGGCTCGAACCCATGTCCCCTGCATTGGCAGGAGGATTCTTAACCACTGCGCCACCAGGGAAGCCCAAGAATACTGAGTTTTAATGACTCATTTGATAATTGAGAATCTTTTCCATGTAGTTGGTAGTAGTCTTTGCAAGAATGTTTTATGGAAGTGACTTTGTTTCAATATCATTGTATGGGATCATACTCAGCTTTTTGAGTGTCTGGTGTAATTTAAATTACACATCCACATGTAATTTAAGTTGCATGTCAGCTTTTTGAGGTAGGTCTGATCTCCTTTGTTACAAATGAGGTAAGTAGGGCTTAGGGAAAATTTTAAATTTGCCTAAGACTAGTGAGCTAGTACATGGCTGAGTCTAAGTCTTTTGCTCGACTCTACTAAGCACAGGTGCCTTAATATTGTAAGTTTGTTATCATGTACTTAGTGTGAAGAGTATAATATAAAGGCAAAGAGTGTAGAAAATCTTAGAAGGCTCTAGACTGCCAAAAAATTGGTAACCTCCCAACCAGTTGGAAGATACATCTAAGTAGACTAATTTTCCTGAAACACCTAAAGAAAAAAATTAAACAGTTCGTCTTAACGATTAAATTAAAACAAGATTTGAAGTCTGATAATCAACTCTTATATTAGAAATGAATAAAGTAGAAATTTAACTAAAAGAAAGAAGTGTTTCTCATTTTCATATCTATGTCAAAAGGCCATAGTGAAATTGCTCAAAGTTGAAAAGTAACCACAGTCTTATTAACCTCCACTGTTTTAAAAGTAGGAAATGAGGGGCTTCCCTGGTGGCGCAGTGGTTGAGAGTCCGCCTGCCGATGCAGGGGACGCGGGTTCGTGCCCCTGTCTGGGAAGATCCCACATGCCGCGGAGCGGCTAGCCCCGTGAACCATGGCTGCTGAGCCTGTGCGTCCGGAGCCTGTGCTCCGCAACGGGAGAGGCCACAACAGTGAGAGGCCCATGTAATGCAAAAAAAAAAAAAAGTAGGAAATGAGAAGTGATTGACTGATTTATCTTTGCCTCCAGGTAATCTGACTGGTGGCAGGTAACATGGCAGTTAGTAGCAATGATTATTTTTAATTGTGTGTTTTTCTTGTCATCCCCTGCCCTGCCAAGTTTCTATAGCCATCTGGAGGGGTAAGGCAAGAGTGCTGGAGCATTGTCCTAAGAAAGTTCTACTTCTCTTTTTGAGCCTTGAATTAACACAACATCTTAAATTGGGGGGTACTTCTGCAGTCATTAAGCTTGGTAACATTCTCCCCAGGTGGTTGTCTGGGCTCCCAGTGAAGCCCATTCTACTTGTGGATGCCTCTGTTAGGCAAATCTAACATGTTAAACCGAAATCTGGTTCCTTGTATTTCTCCAGTTAGGGCCAATCAGAATGTGTACTGCCTCTGCAGGTATGAATTGCTTTCGCAGTGTGTTGTCTCTGAATAGTCCCTTCTCGAGGCCAATAATCCCTAGTCCTTGGGATATTCTTTCTTTCTTTCTTTCTTTCTTTCTTTCTTTCTTATTTATATATATATATATGTATATATATATATTTATTTATTTATTTTTTGCGGTACGCGGGCCTCTCACTGCTGTGGCCCCTCCCGTTGCGGAGCACAGGCTCCGGGCTTTTTTATTTTTTAATTCAAAAAATATTTATTTATCCAAGCATTCTAAGTGTAGAATGCAGTAGTGAATCCTCGCAAACACTGTACTGTGAAGTTATCTCTATATCATAAGTGAGGAAACAAAAAATTGAGGTTGAAGTGATTGTCAAGTTCACACAACTGGTAAGAAGTTTATTGTATATCAGAACCAAGTCTTTCTAGCTCCAAAAGTCATGCTTTTGACCACTACCCTTTGCTGCTGTGGGTCTTGCCAAGAAAAATCTTGTAGCCATCAGTAAGGCCTGGAGCAGATAGCTCAAAGAGAAAACTGACCTAAAGAATGGCCTTCTAGCTATGAGATTCTGGGATGCCAAATGAATTTGGAATCTCCCTGGGTTCCACCAGGAAACTCCAAATCAGGAGGATTCTTGGCAGTCACAGATTTAAATTTGTGGTTTAAACAATTCACTAAGGACCCTAGAGCCCCATGAAAAATATGGAGCGCTTCACGAATTTGAATGTCATCCTTGTTCAGCGGCCGTGTTACTGTACTCAGTGTTCCAATTTTAGTATATGTGCTGCTGAAGCAAGCACTAGGGTGTTCTTTCACATTGTAATTTTGAATATTTAGTCACACTGGTCCATCAACTCTTGGTTGTTCTAGTTCTTCAGTAATTCTTAAATGATGGTCTCCAGAACAAAGTACAATGTCCAGATATGGTTACAGTGGTGACTAGAGCTTAGCTATTGCTTTTCTAATTCTAAGGTCTTATATGCTTCTTTTAATATAGACAACTCTATTTTGAAGCTGTTTTTCCTTTTTGCAGTTTGACTTATTTTTCATATCATCTTTGATTTTTACCTGGGGAAAATCATAGAATTTAACTCACAGCAGTTGAAAATTTTGTAGATAGTGCTTTAAAAATATAGATGCTCAGTAATTTTGAGAATGTTAGAAGACTTTTCTAGTGAACTTTTTGTTTTGTCTTAAAAAAAAAAAATTCCCAGCTCAAAATAATAGAAATTTCAGCCTCTGAAATTGTAATAAAGTATCTCTCAGAAAATCAGAAGTGATGATATGGATTGGTCTGGGTCTGTAGGGCCCTAAGAGGAAGAAATTCTTGTTAGCAATTTACTTATTTTCAGGATAGTGGATAGTAAGATAGCAAATGTTGCTTTTCCACCATATTTGTGATTTTATGATCTTCTTAGACGTCACATAGTTTTTTAAAAAAATAATGTTCTGAAGAGCTGGCACTTCTGTTTAAACTGTTAGAAAAATTTGATCCTACAGTGCAAAGTTGTAATCTGGAAAGCAGTATTTGACATTTGAATATTGCTTTCCTGGTTTGGGGGTGAATTTTTTTAGTTTAAGAGAAATTCCCAGATTTAATTTCTGAGCTAGAGTCTTAATCAGTTGTTGACAATTTAATTTGAACTTAAACTTTCTTTTTAGCAAATATCAGTACCAGGGAATTAATTCATTCCCTGGCTTAGTTGGGAAAGATGTTTTTAGAAAGCTTTATTACCACTATTTCTAGAGGCCCTCTGTTGGTACCTTCTGGTACTGCTGAGAGTATTGTTTAATGAAATTGCTAATTCTTCTGCATTGTACTAGTGATTCTTACTGGCTGCAGTGTATTTTAAACATAATTTTCTTGGTTAACCCTAATAATAATCCCAAAGTCTTATTTTTAATTACCAACCTGGTTTTGGAGCTAATTTTTAACAAATGTTGGCACAAATTCTGAACTTTTGCAGAGACCCTGTGGTTGGTAAATAACTTCAGGATTTTTACTTTGGTCAATAAGGTTGTTTTGGTTTTAAATAACAGAAAGTAGACAATGTGCTTTGAAAACCTAATTTTTTTTTCTTTTTTTTTTTTTTTTGCGGTACGCGGGCCTCTCACTGTTGTGGCCTCTCCCGTTGTGGAGCACAGGCTCCAGACGCGCAGGCTCAGCGGCCATGGCTCACGGTCCCAGCCGCACCGCGGCATGTGGGAGCTTCCCGGACCGGGGCACGAGACCGTGTCCCCTGCATCGGCAGGCGGACTCTCAACCACTGCGCCACCAGGGAAGCCCTGAAAACCTAATATAATTTAAATGTGCTCGCCTTTCTAAAGGTGCTGGATATAGTGATTTTCCAAAGACTCATTCATCATTCCCTTGCCTTCTTTTTAGAATACTACTTATGACAACATGAACAAATAATAAAGCATTTTGATAGTGTGCTATAATAAAGCATTTTGAGAGTGTGCTCTAAACAGTAATGTACTTGAAAACTAATTTCAAGGATAACAGTATTTTCAATGTTAATTGAAATGGACTTGGTATGTTCTGAGGATCACTTCCAATATTAAGATTTTGGAGAATCCAGCTTAGGCCTTTAAAGGTAGATAAATTCAGTCAACTTAGTTTGAATTTTTAGATTTAGGTTGGAGGAATAATGAAAGATATCCTCACAGGTCTTTATCCCCCCTCTGGGCGTGTGTGTATGTTTGTACGTATGTATGAGTGTATGTGTACCTGTACACAATTGCCACACGCATGGTATAAGCTTGATGGAGAGTTGGATAGTCCATTTCTTTGCCACTAGTTCTGCACTCTTTTGCCAAGAAAGTCATTTTATTATTTTGATATTTTGGAAGATTATTTGGGTGCCCTTAAGGTCTGATGCTGAACATTTATTTATACATGGTTGGTGGTACACTGTTTATGAGTATTTAGTATCTATTGAAAAATCATAATCATATAGGTAGGCCTCCTATGACCTAATTTTAAAAAAAAATAACGGAGGGGCTTCCCTGGTGGCGCAGTGGTTGAGAGTCTGCCTGCCGATGCAGGGGACGCGGGTTCGAGCCCTGGTCTGGGAAGATCCCACATGCTGCGGAGCAACTGGGCCCGTGAGCCACAACTACTGAGCCTGCGCGTCCGGAGCCTGTGCGTCCAGAGCCTGTGCTCCGCAACAAGAGAGGCCGCGACAGTGAGAGGCCCGCGCATCGCGATGAAGAGTGGCCCCCACTTGCCACAGATAGAGAAAGCCCTCGCATGGAAACGAGGACCCAACACAGCCAAAAATAAATAAATAAATTTATAAAAAAAAAAAAAATAACGGAAAGTTCATTAACAGTCTAGAGTAGTGGCCTCCAAATTATTTTGCTCACCCACACCTTTTAGTGTACCTCTAATGTTTTTATATTTTATGTATTTTAATATTTTATATAATTGTTCCTATATATTATGTATCTCATATAACACAAAAATAGATATGAAAAGGATGAATAAAAAATATAAATAAAAGTTATAATGTGTTCTTTCCATGACTCATTGCTTGTCTTGTATACACACTGTGGTGCATGTATCCTGTATTTAGACCAAAATTAAAAGTCAGGATAATTTCCCTCTAAAGAATTTTTTGATAATATGAAAATCATTTGTACTTGTCTTAGAAATATGACACTAGTACAATATAAGAACAAATTTTACAATACAACTGTCCAGTTTTGAGGTAGGCTGCCTTGGGGTGATGAGGCAAAGGCTGGAGAACCACACATCATGCATGTTGTAGGAAAAATCCATGACTCCAATCGAGAGTTGGACGAAATGACTTCTAATATTTCTTCTAAGATTCTGGGACTATAGATAGGAATTCATAGGTTGAGCACTTAAATTTAAAACACTGCGGGGAAGTTAGGCTGTGAGTGAAGAAGTGGCTCAGGAGTATGCCAGGAAGTTGTTGCACTTCATCCAAACCTCTGCTTAGCTCTGCTGTCAGCTTGAGAAATTTGAAGGTTTCTGATTCTCAAGCCATCGCTACGTAGGAAAAAGTATTAAGGTATCGTTCAAGCCTATAGCCTGACTAAATGGGAGAGTAAATATATAAGCAGCAAGGGATTCCAACAATGGACTTTATCATTTACTCTGCTTCATTATATCAAAGAGAGAAAAATGAAAACAAGTTAAGAATAGATGAGCAAATATTTTAAAGTGTATAGTATCACAGATGGCTTAGTAAATATGTTTTCGATTTGTTAAATTCCGTGTAACACATATAAGTACTATTTCATTAAAGTTAGTCTGTTCTGCAGTAGAACTTGAACAGCTTCATCTTTTAAACCTCAAAATTCTATCACCTTAAAAACAAAAACCTTAGCTTCTCCCTAAACTCCCTTTTTTGTTTTTGGTGAGGGGATGGTTAGTTTGTGAAATCCAACTAACAAAGGTAAGTCAGCAATAAACCTACAACTTCTTCACTATACATATCTTGATTTGAGTATTGTGAATGTGACTGCAGTGCTAGAGAGTACCTGCTGAAGTTTTTCTGTTGTGGTGGTGGTTTTCTTCTTTCCTGGTTTATATAATACCCTGTTCTCTTTCATTGTTAACACAGAGGCAAAAGCCCTTCTGCACCAGTGAATCTAAAAGTGATACTGGAATCACCAAAACTTGAGATTTTTTTTCATAATGGCTGATCCTGTATTTATTGAGAAGATTTGCATCTCAACAGCATTTTTCTCTGAGCAATGTAAAAATCACGAAATGAATGAAAGGCCGTAAGAGTGAAATAGAGCTCTAATTCTGATCTATTTATTTCTGAGCATTTCTTTATAAGAAGTTTAATAGTGGACTAGTGCTTCAGAGGAACTGAAGATTGGTATATAACCTCCCCCATATGGATGCTCTGTGGAAAATGTTTTCTACGACTTTACCATAATAGAGACTTATTAGAACATATACAATCTTAGGGAGCATACTCTTGGTTTATTAGTAAAAGTCTCCTGTTAAGCAGTTATGCAAATGCACATTTAAATAACCACCTTAGGACTAGAATATCTTAAACATTGCTTTCTGGCTTAAGCTCACCACAGGCTTTCCAACAACTTTAGACTTGTTTTCAATGATTGTAGATGGTTCAGGTCACAACTGTACATTCTTCTAGCAAAAGAACAGGGTCCAAGTTTTCTACTCCTTGGAACTGTTGTCTGCTGCAAGAATGCAAAACAGCTGAAGAAAATAATCTACCCCATTTTGTTACTGTTAAGTGCGATTGTTATGACTTGAAATGTTTCTTTGATAAGGTTTCTTCCATTTTCCATATTCCTTGGTTATCATACATTGTCTTTACATGATTTCTGATGAGTTACACTGAACATAGAATCAAATTAAGTTTAAGCAGATAAATATGTGTGAGATTAATATATTCTTCCTAGGGATGTTTACTCAGAGGGCCTTAGGGTATAAGGTGACCTTGCTTAAGTTTTTTTGCATAAAGATAGAATTCAGTCTATTTTCTAATTATCAGAAGTTTAGCTTTGTAAGAAGGGGAATAAAGGTTTATGACCTGATTATAGCTGAGAAGAATTCAGGCCACAGTATAAATTACCTGCCTTGGGTCTACCTACTAGTTTGTGATATGTATTCCTTGTTGTCTGCTTACAGTTCTATCTCATTATCTTCTGTTGCATTAGGGTACAGAGGTTTGTAGGTTGGTACAGAGATCAAGATAAGCTTGACTTTTTTACATCTTTTTTTTTTAATCTTCATTGGAGTATAATTGCTTTACAATGTTGTATTAGTTTCTGCTGTACAACAAAGTGAATCAGCTATATGTATACATATATCCCCATATCCCCTCCCTCTTGAGCCTCCCTCCCGCCCTCCCTATCCCACCCCTCTAGGTTGTCACAAAGCGTCAAGCTGATCTCCCTGTGCTATGTAGTAGCTTCCCACTAGCCATCCATTTTACATTTGGTAGTGTATATATGCCAATGCTACTCTCTCCCTTTGTCCCAGCTTCCCCCTCTCCCCTCGGTGTCAAGTCCGTTCTCTACATCTGCATCTTTATTCCTGCCCTGCCACTAGGTTCATCAGTACCGTTTTTTTAAATTCCATATCTGTGCGTTAGCATACGGTTTTTGTTTTTCTCTGTCTGACTTACTTCACTCTGTATGACAGACTCTAGGTCCATCGACTTTTACGTCTTGTTTTCATCATTATGAGGATTTGTGGCTCTAGTGTTTTACTAAATAAAATTAATTGAATAAAATAAATCAGTTTCCTCATTTAGATGAGACACAGTTTGTCACATCCAGACTAACTTTACTGGGTAGTTATTTTTTACTCTTTTAGTGGGATTTACCTAAAAATGAGGTTTAAAAAAAGACATTGATGTTTGTATAAAGGAAAAAACATTACTATGTGTCTCTCCTTTACTACTCGTACGGAACACTTCACTGTTGGTTACCAACTGTGTAGGGTTTCCCCCCACACCCCAAGCAATTCTCTGCAGCACTAGCTGGGTGTCCTACAACTTAATGCAATTCTGACACTATCTGAGGATAGCATCAGATCCCACAGGTCAAGGGCTAAGTCCCACAAGGCTGCCTCCCATTCCTCTTTAGTCGCCAATCACAAATCCAGGTTGTCACCTGTGCTTCTGACCAGCTGGCTCTAGAACCTTCTCATGACCCACTCCTTGGGTTTGATTAATTTACTAGAACGGATAAAAGAACTTGAGAAAATATTTTACTTACTACACTACAGCTTTATTACAAAAGGATGTAACTCAGGAACAGCCAGATGGAAGAGATGCATAGGGAAAGGTATGTGGGATGAGACTTAGAGCTTCCCTGCCCTCTCCCAGGACCTCCGTGTGTTCACCAACCTGGAAGCTCTCCAAATCCAATGGTTCAGGGATATTTATGGAAGCTTCATTACATGGGCATGATAGATTAAATCGTTGGCCTCTGGTGACTGAGTGTAATCTCTAGTCCCTCTTTCCTTCCCTGGGGTAGGGGTTGGGTTGGGTGGGATGGGGTGGACTGAAAGTTCCAACCCTCTAATCACATGGTTTGGGTCCCCTGGTAACTAGCCGCCATCCATGGGTTACCTGGGGACTTTATAAAAGTCATCTCATTAGCACAAATTCAGGTGTAGTTGAAAGGAACTTGTTATGAATAATAAGACACCCATTTCACCTTTATACTCTGAAGCTATTTTAGGAACTGAGGACAAAACACCAAATATTATAACAAGACGCTCCCATTGCTTTTACCCCTTAGGAATTCCAAGAGTCTTGGGAGCCATGATCTAGGAACCATGGACACAAGACCAAAATAGATGTGTATTATAAATCACAATATCATATGTTCAATGTGAAAAATAACAAAAGCCATTCTTTTTTGTTTAATTTGAATGTTTTAATTATATATTTTTCTATAGATACTGTCTTTTATCTCTCTTCTTTAAGATTTGTACCCTTGTGATTTTTTTCTTCCTGTTAGTTTGCATCTCTTGTCATTCACTGTCTGTGGCTTCACAATTCAGTATTGTCCTAGTACCATTTTTAAAATCACAGCTGGAAGCACTGAAAAGCATTCTGATAAAGGAAGACTGAATTGTGACTTTAGACCAACAATAAGCTACAGGAACAAATGATGTTTAAAAAATTAATTTTATTTCAATATGTGTTTGTGTCTTTGGTCCTTCAGAGAATTGTTGAAACCAAGAATTTAGAAGTCACAGACTTCTGCTTTTCAACACAGAAGTATAAAATATTTTACTTGCTTGCGAATCTGCTATTTTACTTTTTTTTTTTTGGCTGCTCCATGTGGCTTGTGGGATTTCAGTTCCCTGACCAGGGATCGAACCCTGGGCCCTTGGAGTGAGAGAGCATAGTCCTAACCACTGGATCACTAGGAAATTCCCTTAACGTTTTTTGTGAAGAAGTATCCATAGACTCATTTACTGCCATCTTTCAGGTTCTCAGAGCTCTCACAAACAAGTATTTTCTTCAGCATATCTAACCCAAGGAAAATGTATTTTAATTTTTATGTTTATCAAACAGCCATGCTGTACAAGGTTCTAATAACTGGAACTCTTGATCCTATTTCCCACTTTCCTCAGGCAACCATATTTAAACTTTTATTCTGAAATATGCTTAACTCTATTTTTTTCTGTTTTAGATAACATCTGTTGATTTCCTATGATGAAGATGATGATTTAGCTTCTCTCTCCTGCCCACATCTTACTAAGATTTTAGTTAAATTTCAATATATTGTTTACACTGTGTCAATGTAAATTTTTTACACCTTAACCTTATAGTATATGATTACATTTCCCTTTTTATACAATTTTTTGTTGTCTATGGAGTTAATTGCTTCGATTTTTATTGTTCTTTATAGCTGTAATTGGGTCCTCTCCAGATTCTGTAAGAACTATAAATCTTCTCTCAATACTTTCAAAAGCATCATATGTTCTTCTGTTTTATCTTTTTCTTGGTGTTATACCTCCCGGAGCCCTCACTTCGCCTATAGTCTGAATTGATTGCTGTCCAAGACCACACACCTTTTGTCAGAATTCCTTCCTCTGTTAATAAAAGATCCCTGTTTCCTTGGTTTCATTTTGTTGTCTTTACTGACTTATTCCTTTGTATGAAGCACATTCTCCATGGAGCCTTATGAAAAAGCATGCATAGGAGATCCTTTTTCAGAAATTATGCTCATTTCAGATTTTCTTTATTTTACTCTAATGCTTCACACTTCATTGACTGGGTGTGGAATTTTAGGTTGGAAGTCATTTCCCCTTAGAATTTTGTAGAGCATTGTGTCTTTATCTTCTAGCTGCTAGCATTACTAGCTTCTGGTGCCGCACCGATTCGCAGTCCTCTGGGTAGCAGTTTCAAAAAGTCTTCTCTTTATCTCTGTTTTCCTGAAGTTTTACAGTGATGTGCCTTGGTGTGAGTGCTGGCATTTTTTGGTCTGTATACTGTGGGTCCTTTCAATCTGGACAACTCAAAGACTGGATCTAGAAACAGTAGTTTTAGAAAACTATCTTACAGTATTCATTTCTATTCCATCAAACCTCCCAAATTTGTTTTCACCACACCTCCCACTAACCTGCCAAGCATTTACCTAATGGGAGAAAAGCTGATTTTGTTTAAAATTTTTATTATGTAATATTTTATTCATATAAAAATAAACGTATGTACTATGACACACAAGACCTGTGAACCTACCATGTCACGTAAAGAATGGGAACATTAGGGCTTCCCTGGTGGTGCAGTGGTTGAGAGTCCGCCTGCTGATGCAGGGGACACGGGTTCGTGCCCCCGTCCAGGAAGATCCCACATACCACGGAGCGGCTGGGCCCGTGAGCCAGGGCCGCTGAGCCTGCGCGTCCGGAGCCTGTGCTCCGCAACGGGAGAGGCCACAACAGTGAGAGGCCCGTGTACCACAAAAAGAAAAAAAAAAGAATGGGAACATTAGAACATTACCATCACCATGTTCTTGGAACTGTATGGGATTCTCCCACTGTTGAAAATTTTTTATTTCACTCACTTTACTTTAAAAAAAATACTTAATTACATATTGTATGTGACACTGTTCAGTTGTACTTGTTTGGGGGCTTTATAAAATGATATTATAGCTTATGTAGTCTTCTGTGACTTGCTTTTTACACAGAAATATTTTTCTAAGGTTGATCCATGTTATTGCATACAGTTGTAGTTCATTTGTACTGCTTATTTAATTTTCTCCCTCATTTATCTTTTTCTTAGTCAGAGGTTGGATCTCCTATTTTGTTTTGTTTCCTTATTTTCTGACTTTTTTATCCTGACTTCTAGGAAATTTCCTTGAAACTTATTTTCCAGTACTTCCATTAAAATATTTTATTTCTATCATGTTTTAAATTTTTGAAGTGCTTTTTCTCTTCTATGAAAACTTCTTTATAATAACCTATTCTTATAGGTTATGTTTTCTTTTGTGTCGAAGTTTTTTTTTTTTTTTTTTTTTTTTTTTTGCTTCCTATATAGTCTCTGTCTCTTCAGAGTTTCTTTCCCTTTTTCTTTTTTCCTGGGTGTTTTAGTCTCTGTCTTTTTTGTTACAGGCTTTTCTCAAGTATCTTTCTTGCCATGGCTTTGTCTTCATATTTGAGGGAGGCATTAAAATGTTGTGGGAAGCTCTCCTTTGTGAAAGGCTTGTAGGTTGATGGTTTTTTACTATAGAGTAATTAGGCAGAGACCCATTTTATTGCAGACCTCTCCACTTGTCAGTATCTGTAGGTCTTGTCTTCAGTTCTACAGTCACCTTTTCAAGAGAGATTATTCAAACTTTTGCATTTGCTGGTGGATGAATGATGGTGGTGGTAATAGCCTGGCTGCCTTGTGGCTTAGTGCCTTCCGCTAGGAGGAAGAGGACTAAAATTCTCATTTATCAGTTTAATTCTTCTGTCCTTAGAATGGTACCTCATTCCAGCCCTCAGCTGTGTCTAGAGGCTCTCAGTCTAGAATCCTTCTCGTCCCTTGTTTCAGTCTTCGCCAGAAAATAAAACTCTGGACAGATCACCTTCCTGTGTGTTAGGAGAATGAGCTGCTGGTCTAGATCTAAGCGTTCATTATAAATACTTATAACCAGTCCTTCTGTTTTCAGGCCCAACCCAATGCCCTTGTTTGTGAGTAGTAGCCCCTGATACTTCTAAGCCTTGACCTTTCTATACTTCTGGCATAAATAGGCTTGCTTCTTGTTGGTTTCCTCACACCACCCACTACCCTGCCAAGTACTTACCTGACTGGAGAAAACCCCAAAGCTGTCATTTATTACCGGACCATCATTTTTTCACTCCCAGAGAGTTTTATTGGCATCTCTCATTTACTGGTGTCTCCTCTCAAGTTTGCTGTGCCTTTCTGGGTATATGCCTTTTGTTATTCAATTTGAGTAGAAAGCCAAGATAAGTATGTTCAGTTCTTCATGTTTAATCCATGATTCCTCTCTAAGGAAGCTTTTATTACAACAGAAATGTGAGGGACTTTGATATAGACTTGCCCTCTGAAGTCTTCTTTGTTCTCAAAGTAGAAATCAGCAAAGATTTCATTTCTACTGGTTGTGATCCAGGTTAGTTTATTTTTCAGCACATACAGAGCCTTTTGAAATATAGGGGACCACTCTTGTAAAGTAGAAAAGACTAGGATCCATTTGTTTCTTCCTGTAGCCACTAAAAAAATAGCATTCCTATAGCAATTTTGTAGTTATCTTCTGTCTCAGATTCTTTTTACTGGACAGCTAAACATGAACTTCATTCTCTTTTCATTGACCTAGAGCGTCATAGACAGAATAATCTTTTTAAAATTTGAATTTGGATATTAAAACTTAGTTTTCCAAGTCCTGATTTGGGTGAAGGAAATCTAGATTAAGTTTAACCAAACTGTGGTTTTTATTATATTTTATACTTGAATAGTACTTTGAGCCATACGAAATTGCCAATAGCTGAGCAGTTGTAGCCTATAAAAATGGTAATTTTATGTGATTTAGCATAACAAAGTTAAAAGATCTTAATAGTTTAGTTAACAGTCCTTTCTGTCCAATGTCGGAATTTGTTCTATAGCATTTTGGGAAATATTCCAGTAGGAGGAAAGGATGAGATAAAATGATAATGTCAGGCTAAGTAAGAGGAAGAGTTGAGGTCCCTATTCAGTATAACTGTTATGTCCAAGAGTTGCATCAGGGTTCCTGTGGTGTTCTAGAAGCTCCACACTACTGAGGCTGGAGGCTATAAATTCCATGGAGTGCCAATTAGATACACAGTGCCTGTGAATTTGGACACTAACACACACTCCCTGAGTACCTGGCTGCCAGGCTACAAATCTGTAGAGGATTTCAGCAAATATCAGTTTAGCTGGAATAGTATCACTTAATTTTGTTTATTCTGTATACAGCCTTTATGTGTATTTCCTTAAGTTAGTTAAAAGTTGAACTTTAAAATGATAATATGACTGTCAGGTTTAAAACATTGTAGAGATAAAATATACAACAACAATAGCAAAAAGGACTGGGGGGAGGATTGGTTTGTTTGGAAGGTGGTTAAGGTAGATTGTAACCCTATAATTTACAGGGTTACCACTAAAAGGATAACACAAAAATGCATAAAAAACTAATAGAAGAGATTAAATGGAATATTAAAAATACTTGATGAATAGAAAAGAAGAATAAAGGAATAAAGAACACATGGGACAAATTTAAAACAAATAGCAAGATGGAAGTAAAAAGACAGAAAAAAGACCATGCAAACACTAACCAAAAGAAAGCTGTTGTTAAAGCTATGTTAATATCAGATAGGTTAGACATTAAGGCAGGAAGTATTGCTAAAGATAAAGAATGACATTTTCATAATGCTAAAATTGTCCTCAGTAGAAAGACGTAACAATCCTAAGCAACCTTGTTGCTTGGTTTGCTGACCATACATGTGTGGTGTTTGGGTCTTTTCACGAGTGTTGTCATTTTTCACTGCTAGAGATGTTTCTTAAGTCTGTGAGGGAAGAGCTGTTGCTTTGTCTCTGACTGTGGTTATGTTCATTTTAGCACATGCTCTGGGCGTTGTAAACGATTGTGTGGGGTACCACCTGAGAGAACAAAGCCTCACAATTATAATTATTTCATTTAGTGTTGTAGTTACTTTTAATGTAATTATTGGCCTTTAAAACATGCCATGCGTGAAAAATAGAATTTAGATGAGGACTAAAGAAATTATGTTTCAAAGAATTCTTTTTTAACATTGTGCGATTATGAGTAATAAGGTACCATAAGGAACAAATCAGAAAGGAGAAGCTGGATTCTTGTTAGTAAGCCTTTTTTTTTTTTTTTTTTTTTTTGGTATTAGGTCTTTAAAGCCCTGCAGTGATGTATTATTGTCAAAAGTCTTCATTTCTATCTGGAGAGAATGTCCTGTTATTTAGAGAATATTCCATTTTTCTGGAAAAAGACATCTGTTTGTTGATCTTCATGCCTAAATGGAAGAAAAGGAGAGAGGTTTAAGGAAACAAAAGAGCTGAATCAAAGAGCATACTTGGAAATAGACAGAAATACAATTAGTGTAACTTTAAAAAATTTGTGGTAAAAGCACATAACAAAATTTACTATTTAACTGTACAATTCAGTAGTGTTAAATATATTCACTTTGTTGTGAAATAGATCTCCAAACCATTTCATCTTGCAAATCTGAAAATCTATACCCATTTAAAAACTCTTCCTTTCTTCCCTCCCCTCGGCCACTGGTATCCACAATTCTACTTTGTGTTTGAATTTGACTACTCTAGGTACCTCATATAAGTGGAATCATACAGTATTTGTCTTTTTCTGACTGGCTTATTTCACTTAACATAATGTCCTCAAGGTTCATCCATCTTGTAGCATGTTACAGGATTTCCTTCCTTTTTAAAACTGAATAATATTCCCTTGTGTGTATAGACCACATTTTGTTTATCCATTTATCTGTTGGATATTTGGTTTGCTTCCACCTCTTGGCTATTGTGAATAGTGCTGCTATGAACATGGGTGTACAAATACCGTCTCGAGACCCTGCTTTCAATTCTTTTGCATATATACCCAGAAGTGGGATTGCTGGATCATACGGTAATTGTATTTTTACTTTTTTGAGGAACTGCCATACCACTTTTCCACAGCAGTTGCACTGTTTTGTATTTTACATCAGTGTGCAAGGGTTCCCGTTTCTCCACGTCCTTGTGAACGCTTGTTTTCTGTTTTTTTTTTGTTGTTGTTGTTGTTAGTTGCCATCCTAACAGGTATGAGGCAATATCTCATTGTGGTTTTGATTTGCATTTCCCTGATGATTAGTGATGTTGAGCATCTTTTCATATGCTTGTTGGCTATCTTTTGTCATCTTTGGAGAAATGTCAGTTCATATCCTTTGCCCATTTATTCATCAGTTTGATTTTTTGTTGTTGAGTTGTATGAGTTCTTTATATATTTTGGATATTAAGCCCTTTTCAGATATAGGACTTACAAATATTTTCTCCCATTCAGTAGGTTGTCTTTTCATTTTGTTGATGGTCTCCTTTGCTTTGCAGAAGCTTATTAGTTTGATGTATTCCCACTTGCTTATTTTTACTTTTGTTGCCTTTGCTTTTGGTGTCAAATCCAAAAAATCATTGCCAAGACTGACGTCAAGGAGCTTACTGCTTATGTTTTCTTCTAGGTGTTTTATGGTTTCAGGTCTTACATTCAAGTCTTTAATCCATTTTGGGTTAATTTTTGTGCTAGTGGTCCCGTTTTATTCTTTTACATGTGACTGTCCAGTTTTTCCAATACCATGTATTGAAGTGACTGTTATGACAGTTATTTAAAATTCTTTGTCAGGCAGCTCATAGATTGTTTCTTTAGAGTCGGTTTCTGGAGTTTAATTTTGTTCCTTTAATTGGGCCCTACCTCCCTGTTTCTTTATATGTTTGTGGTTTTTTGCTGGGGCATTTGAAAAAACAGTCACCTACCCCTGCCTTTGCATACTGGATTCCTTCTAGGACCTCTCAAGCCTTTTCTGATCTTAGCTCCCCCTGGGATTTGCCTGCAGAACTGCAGCTGTAAGGTGCTTTTTGCATCTTGTTTACAGTGTCTTGCAACTCTGGTTCCTATTTTCTTAGGGCTCTGAGTTACCTAAGACAGAAGCCAGTCCCTCAGGCAGTTCCCAGACAAGCCAGAATTGGATGTATTGTCTGTTTTGTTTGTGTTCCCAAGGGAAGAGCCTGGCATGAGGGGTTTCTTCCTGGTTGCTCCGCACTATGCTCTGCAGGGGAAGCGGCATGAATGGGTATGCCAAACATCACAAATTTTCCTACCCCTGTCATTGGAATCTTGTGTTGGATTTACAGTAGCCCAGGTGCTATAGCTTCTTAACTGTTCTCCAGAGTTTTTGCAGTGGTTATTCTGGTCTGTCTGTTGTTGTTAACTAGTGTCTCTGTAGGGGAAGGAGGGCCTGTATTTTCCTAGTCTGCCATTTTGCTGACATCACTCTCCCTAGTATCATTTTTTGAAATATAAATTCTGCCAGATAATGTTTCTCTTTATAAGACATGTGGGTAAAAGGGAATCAAAAATGTAATATTTTGGACTTGAGGAAGGAGATTTGTCCTTTGTGAGGTTCATGTCTGTAAATGGAGAAGATGAAATCTAAAGCAGTGATATCCTATGTAATGTTTTATTTTGGAATAAAGAAATAAGGTAATCCTATCAGATAAGACCATGTTTTCTTTTATGGTTTTCAGGGCATTTGAAAAATATTTAATTGAATGTCTACTATGTGTAAGATACTATGCAACTGGGATACAGAAAGTATGAGATGTAATCCTTCAAGGTGCTCATTTTTAATTTGATGAAAGACAACCTTAATGCATAAAAAACTAACAGTACAGGATCTACATACCAAATATAAAAGTACAAGAACTATCACTGTGAGCTATGCAGAAGCAGAAATGACAGTGAACTGAACAGGAATGGCTTCCAAAAAAATGGACCTTCAGTAGGTAGGATCTTATCTTAGTGTCTATCCTGGAGGAAAAAAAAAATCACACATCCCAAAGCAGGCATGTATAGGCAGTATGTTTGTACTAGCAGAAATGTAGAAATAATCTAAATGGTCATAAGAAAATGGATGGGGCTTCTCTGATGGTGCAGTGGTTAAGAATCCACCTGCCAATACAGGGGACATGGGTTTGAGCCCTGGTCCAGGAAGATCTCACATGCCGCAGGGCAACTTAGTCTGTGTGCCACAACTACTGAGCCCGCGCGCCTAGAGCCCGTGCTCTGCAACAAGAGAAGCCACTGCAATGAGAAGCCCTCGCACCACAACGAAGAGTAGGCCCTGCTCGCCACAACTAGAGAAAGCCTACCCGCAGCAACAGAGACCCAATGCAGCCATTAATTAATTAATTAAAAAAGAGAATGGATAAATAAACTGTTCTGTCTATACTGTGGACTGCTGTGTAGCAATTAAATAGTGGAGATCCATATGTACTGACAAAATTTTCTAAGTAAATTGAGTTTTTAAAAACGGATATCTTAGCTTATTTGGGTTGCTATAACCAAGTACCACAGACTGAGACGTTTATAAACACAATAATTTATTTCTCACAGTTCCAGAGGCTAGACATTTGAGATCTGGGTGCCAGTGTGGTTGGGTGAGGGCCCTTTTCTGGGTCTCAGAGTTTTTTGTATCCTCATGTTGGAAGGGACTAGGGAGCTCTGGGGTGTCTTTTATACGAGCACTAGTTCCACATGGCGACTGTAGCACCTCTCAAAGGCCCTACCTCCTAATAGTATCACACTGGGTTTTAGGGTTTCAACATAAGAATTTTGGGTGGACACAAACATTCAGACCACAGCAAAGGAAGTTTCAAATAATATGTATGGTATGATATTAGTTGGGTTAAAAAACAAACCAAGCTAAAAACAAACCTACAAATAATACTGTGTACTTTTATAAGTAAATAATACATAAATTCATACTAAAGGAAGGTTAAACTGATAACAGTGGTTACAACAATTAAGCATTTATAAATTACTTGTATAATTAAAAATAAAGAAAAGGCCCAGATGAAAATTTATGTAAACACAATTAGTGGTTACTTCTGTATGGTGAGATTATTAACAAATTTTCTTTATATTTTACTGTATTTTCTGAATTTTTACAGGAAACATTTTATTGGAAAATGTTAAATTATAAAGAATCATAAGTGGGAGATAAGTTATTGTCAAATAGTTAATAAAATTAATTTTCACAAAGTGGAATAGAAGAACGAGTAGAATTAGGTGGAAAAATCAGGGAGTTTATGGGTAAGGGAGATGGTTGAGGGAGAGAGAGGGAAATCCAGAATGTCTTAGAAACTTAAAATTTTATAGAGTCATTATATTTTTAAGCCATTCATTCAGGAAATATTTAATAAATATTTGGCCTAGTAGGTGCCAGGGTCCCTGCCCCTAAGGAGCTTATGTTTTGATGAAGGGGATGCAGCCAAGGAAATTACAGTGTATTAAGGAAGAATCAATTAGTAAGGTAGAGAAAGAGGTCCTTGAGGGTTGATAGATAAGGTTTTCCTGAAGGAGCAGAAGTCTAAGCTGAGATTTGGAGTTAAGTTGAAAGTAATGTGAGATGTCTGGAGAGGGAAAGCAGGGACCAGCACAGGAAACACCTTGTAAACCATTTTAAGAACTTGATTTTATAGTGTTTAAATATTTCAAATACATAATCTTGCTGGGTGTTCTTTGCAACATAGCAAACAATAATCGTGTTGGTTGTTTGGTACTTAGTTAGGCACATTATAAACTCTTCCTCCCTCCCTCTCTTCTCCCTTTACTTTTCTCCCTCTTGTATGCATTCAGTGCAGGTGATGCACGGCATGGGTTTTTGGGGGGAGAAATAAACGCAAATCCTAAAACATTGCTGATGTAATAAAAGGAGGCAACCTTAATTTAGCATATTTAAAAGAGCCATGTCCAGTTCATCAAAATAAAAATGTTAATTTGACATGGTTGGCTGCTGTTTAAATCAGCCATTACAATGAGTTATGGAATTGAATACAATTAGGTGTTCAAAAAAATTTTTTTTAATTTATTTTATTTTTGGCTATGGTAGGTCTTCATTGCTTCACGCTGGCTTTTCTCTAGGTGCGGAGAGCGGGGGCTACTCTTCGTTGCGGTGCATGGACTTATCATTGCGGTGGCTTCTCTTGTTGCGGAGCACGGGCTCTAGGCACGTGGGCTTCAGTAGTTGTGGCTTGCGGGCTCTAGAGCGCAGGCTCAGTAGTTGTGGCTCACAGGCTTAGTTGCTCCGCGGCATGTGGGATCTTACCGGACCAGGGCTCAAACCCGTGTCGCCTGCATTGGCAGGCGGATTCTTAACCACTGTACCACCAGGGAAGCCCAGGTGTTCAAATTTTTTTAATCATCAATATCTTTTAACATCTTACTACTTAATAAATTATACTACTTTCAGGGTTATTTATATTGACAGTGGCTTGGACTTTTGTAAATAACTTCACAAGTTACTTAATCTGTTCTTGGGTAGATAAAATAAGGTATCTTATTGTTATCTATTGTGGGATTCCCAAAAGAAATATATTTCTGCAAGACAGAACGATCATATCATTCAAGGGGCCTGAATTGCCATAGGGAAACCTGAAACTGGAGATGTTATTTACTAAACTTTTTGAAAATAGATTTTTCTCTCTTTGCTTTAAAGACATTAAGAGAATTCTGTAAAAAACAAGATAAATGGAGATCCAAAGGTGCAATGTCTGGTGAATGTGACAGATGAATCAGAACTTCCCAGCCAAGCTATAACAGTTTTTGCCTGGTCATCAAAGAAACATGCGGTCTTTCGTTACCCTGATGGAAGATTATGAGTTTTCTGTTGACTAATTCCGGATGCTTTTTGTTGAGTGCTGCTTTCGGTTGGTCTAATTGGGAGCAGTACTTGCTGGAATTAATCATTTGGTTTTCCAGAAGGAGCTCATAATAGAGGACTCCCTTCCAATCCCACCATGTACACAACATCACCTTCTTTGGATGAAGACCGGCCTTTGGTGTAGTTTGTGGTGGTTCATTTCGCTTGCCCCACAATCTCTTCCATCCCAAATTATTGTACAATATTCACTTTTCATTGCCTGTCACAATTTGTTTTAAAAATGAAACGTTTTCGTTACGTTTCAGTAGAGAATCACGTGGAAATACCATCAAGAAGGTTTTTTTCACTTATGTGGAACCCAAACGTCGAATCGATTTACATAATCAAGCTGGTGCAAATGATTTTCAGCACTTGATTTGGATATTTTGAGTATGTCGGCTATCTTCCCTGCGGTATGATGTTGATCTCAATTAATGTCTCGATTTGATTGCTATCAACTTCATCTGGTCTACCTGACCATGGAGTATCGTCCAGCAAGAAAATCTCCAGCATGAAACTTCAGAAACCACTCTTGACACGTTCAATCAGTCACAGCACCTTCTCCATACACTGCACAAATCTTTTTTTGTGTGTTTCAGTTGAGGTTTTACCTTTCTTGAAATAATAAAGCATAATATGCCGAAAATGTTGCTTTTTTTCTTCCATCTTCAGTATTAAAATGGCTACACAAAAATTCACCAATTTTGATGTTTTTTTTTTAATGCATGCTGATATGACAGCTGTCACAATACAATCTAACAAAATTGTTTCGAATGAAGTTAGAGCCAACTAAGTGCTACTAGAGACATTTACGGAAAAAACCGAACCAACTTTTTGGGCTAACCCAGTAGGAGGAAGCATGATGTAATGGGAAAAGCAGTGTAGTGAAATCTGGGTATTTGGGGTTCTAGTCCCAATTCTAATACCAATTTTGTGATTTGGGGCAAGTTTGAAAATCTCTTTGAATTTTAGTTTCCTTCTCTGTAAAAGTGTAACTTGTAATACATGATGTTCAATAGTAAATACAAAACTTTAATATCAGTTTATTTTTTAAATGTGTTTACAGAGAATTTTAAGAATTAAGCTGGTGTAAAGGGAGGGGCACGTGTTTTGAATATAGAAACCAGCTAAATTGGGATAATTATTTAAATTTCATAAGTTTTCATCCAAGATGTTTCTGAATTTTTTTTTCAGTAGTAACAGTACAGTCCTAGTTTTGTCAAACAAACAGACATGAATATGTTTATACATGTGCAGGAAAACATACAGTTCAATAAGTTTTAATATTATCCTCAGTGTGGAGTTGTATATGATGGATAAAACAAGTAGAATAAAATAATTTTTTTTCTATAATGGTAATGAAGAAAAATTAAAACAAAATAGAAGACCATTTTATAAAGACCATTTGTGGCTTTGGAGGTAGATTATCTTATGACATACAGTAAGGAAAATGTAAGGAACAGGCTTTTTTTTTTCTTTCTGTTTCCCAGTTTTACTAAGAACTGTTACCTATGGGGGAAAGCAGAAAACAAGATAGCTTAGTGATTGATGATGATCAGCTCTTTTTCAGTCATGACAGGAACGAGGGTCCTTTTTTTTTTCTATTGAAGTATACTTGATGTACAGAAATAGTACATAAGTCACAGGTGTATAATATAGTGATTCACAAATTTTAAAGGTTATACTCCATTTATAGTTATTATAAAATATCTACCCCTTCCCTCTCCCCACTGGTAACCACTAGTTTGTTCTCTACATCTGTGAGTCTGCTTCTTTTTTGTTATATTCACTAGTTTGTTGTATTTTTTTAGATTGTAAATATAAGTGATATCATACAGTATTTGTCTTTCTCTGAATTATTTTACTTAGCATTAATAGCCGCTGGGTCCATCCATGTTGCTGTAAATGGCAAGGTTTCATTGTTTTTTTATGGCTGAGTAGTTTCCCATTATATATAATACTACTCAGCCGTAAAAAAGAATGAGAGATATATATTTGCCTCATCTTTATCCATTCATCTGTTGATGGACACTTAGGTTGCTTCTGTATCTTGGGAATTGTAGATAATGCTGCTATGAACATTGGGGTGCATATATCTTTATCAATTAGTGTTTTTTGGATTTTTTTGGGTAGATACCCAGGAGTGGAATTGCTGGGTCATATGGTAGTTCTTTTTTTAGGTTTTTTTTTTTTTTAACATGGTAGCTATTATTTATTATTATTACTTATTTTAGTCTTTTGAGAAACCTCCATACTGTTTTCCACAGTGGTTGCACCAATTTACATTCCCACAAACAGTGTATGAGGGTTCCCTTTTCCAAGAGTTCTTAATATAGCATCTATCGACAAGCTTTAGTGGAATCCATGAACCATTTGGAATGGTATCAAAAACACTGAGTATGTCCATGAGTATGTCCATTCATGCATTTCCTGTATGTCACTCCAATGACTGAGTTCATAGGTTTTAACAGATTCACGAAGAGTACATGATGCAAAAAGTATTAAGAACACTATGGACAGTTCTTACCTGCTTCTGCATAGAGTGTAAGAAGATGTGGGGCTTCCCTGGTGGCGCAGTGATTGGGATTAAGAACACTATGGACAGTTCTTACCTGCTTCTGCATAGAGTGTAAGAAGATGTGGGGCTTCCCTGGTGGCGCAGTGATTGGGAATCTGCCTGCCAATGCAGGGGACACAGGTTCGAGCCCTGGTCCGGGGAGATCCCTCATGCCGCGGAACAGCTAAGCCTGTGCGCCACAGCTGCTGAGCCTACGCTCTAGAGCCCGTGTGCCACAACTATTGGAGCCCATGTGCCCAGAGCCCCGTGCTCCATAACGAGAAGCCAGTGCAATGAGGCCTGTGCACTGCAATGAAGAGTAGCCCCCGTTCGCTGCAACTAGAGAAAGCCCGCACGCAGCCAACAAAGACCCAACGCAGCCAAAAATCAATCAATTAAATAAATAAATTTATTTTAAAAAAAGAAAAGAAGAAAAAGATGTGGATTTTTAGTCACAGACTAATGAAAATGGCATTGTATATTTGGGTCCTGGAGTATTAGGGAATGATTACAGGGCTGTTGATTTTTCTCTCGGTTATGCATTTTTACGTTTCCTGTTATTATTTTGTAACCTTTGACCTTGGTCTGCTATTCTCATCCAAAAAGCTGCCAGACTCCTCAAAATAAATGAAATTTAGAGATTCTAATCTTTCCCCTAACAGCTCAATTTATTGAGGATCTTTTCAGTTTTTTGTTTTATCAAGGAATGAATTGGATTCATGTGTTTGAATTACTTTTAACAAGTTTTATTGCATTTAAACAATTCCAGTTTTATCTTTATTTTAATAGGCAAAAACTGAGTAGGTTCCTCCTAGAATGAAGACACCATCCTTTTAAGTCTTCTTATGTGTATCTGGCACTTTGAGGATTTATACCCTGTTCAGTTATGATTGATATTTAATGTGTACTTGAGTCTGTAGACTTCTGACATTTTTTTCTAATTCCTTTAACTCTTTTCTTTCTTTCTTTCTTTTTTGGTGGGGGTAGGGTTAGAAAGAATCTTACAGCAGTGATCTGGGATTCTGGTTGCTTGTATCAGAAACACCTCATGTTTACGTTTAAAGACACTATGTCTTGGGAATTCCCTGGGAGTCCAGTGGTTAGGACTCCACGCTTTCACTGCCAAGGGTGTGGGTTCAGTCCCTGGTTGGGGAACTAAGATCATGCAAGCCGAAAGCATCTCATTAATTCTTCTGCATTCCCAGGAGAAGTTTTCTGAATACTTGGTTTCTTTCTTTGTAGGAGAAAAACGGAGGTACTGGTACTCTTACCATTAAAAAGAAAACACACAGAATTCAAGTTCTCTGTCAGCCTACTTTCCACTTCGAATTAAATTTCAATCAGTTAGTTTAACTGTTAGGTTACATTGCATACTCTGAACCCAGGTATGAAGGAGTCTTCACTTTCATTCAGAGCTGTTCTAATAGTTTTTGTAAGCTTTGGAATTTCACAAAGTTTAGTTAAATATGTGCAATTCTTTTCCATTTAAGGTTTTTTGGAATAAAAATTTCATATATGCGTTTTGGTTAGAGTAATTTTTTGGAGCCTTGGCATCCTGCTATTTGTTTGAATTTGATACATCTTTTCTCCTCTTCCTGAGGTACTGTGAAATGTGTGTCATATTTTAGGTGAATTTTTTAAAATTGTGCATCATATTTGGTGATAATTGGAAACAGTAGTGTGTGATATGGGCATAGTTGAGAATAACCATTGCTCAAAGATCTTTTTTTAAATTTTATTTATTGATTTATTTAATTTTGGCTGCATTGGGTCTTCGTTGCTGCACGCAGGCTTTCTCCAGTTGTGGCGAGCAGGGGTTACTCTGCATTGTGGTGCGTGGTCTTCTCATTGTGGTGGCTTCTCTTTGTTGCAGAGCATGGGCTCTAGGCGCGCAGGCTTCAGTAGTTTTGGCTCGTGGGCTCTCGAGTGCAGGCTCAGTAGTTGTGGCGCACAGGCTTAGTTGCTCCATGGCATGCAGGATCTTCGCGGACCAGGGCTCAAACCCATGTCCCCTGCATTGGCAGGCAGATTCTTAACCACTGCGCCACCAGGGAAGCCCCAAGATCTATCTTTTCGAATTCATTTTTCATTTTTCTCACCTGAAGAAAAAATTTAGTAACACTATATGGTTTACTCATAATATTGAGATTTTAGAGAGAAGATCCCTGCTTTACTTGTCTGAGTTGGATATTAATACATATTTCACAGATTTGAGAAATCAATGGTATGAAAGATGTTAAGTACTCAACAACTGCATATAGTAGGTTCACTTCAAAAAGGCTGTATGTAGCCTAACACGTCGTCATGCTCACAGAGAATTGAGAGTCACTGGAGCAGGAAAAAATTAATATATGCCAAAAAGTTCTGCCTTGGTCAGTTATTAAATTCATTCAGAAGTAATGAAAAATTTGGAGAGGAGCATATAGAGTGGACAGTTTCATTAAAATGAAGCTTTATCCTTAAATTTGCTGTCTGGAAGCAGAATCAAATAGATAGGAAGAGACTAGTAAATTATAACAAAATATTTTTTTATCTTTGGAACTGCCCTCACAATTGACATTTTTTCATACCTTTTTTACCTGCATTAATTCAGTCTGAGCTGTTCCTTTTGTGTGTAGATTTTTAAAAGTTACATTGTTCTAATGAGAGAGGGAAAGCATCTCAGGAGACAGTTTCAATTTGTTTAACTTGCTAACGAAGTTGAAGTCACCCTCGGAATAGGCGTCTCTGCACCTGACATTCCTGCCCCAGGCCGGCCGGACCCCTCCCTGTGAGTAAGAGGAAAGGCTTGGCCAATTACTTAGACAAAGCCGGACGGCTGCCGAGCCGGCGGGGAGGAGTTTCCTTCTCGGAGTAGGGCTTCTTTCACACGGTTTCGCCCAGCAAGATTACCTGCGGCGGAGGTTGAGTAGGGGTTGTTGTCTTTGCCGCGGACCCCCTCCACTGGGAGGGGTCGGGTGGGAGGAATCGTCGCGGTTGCCAGTTTCTCCTGGAGGCAGATGCCTTCTGACCCCAGCGCTCCGGTCCTCCTCCCACACAATCAGGTCCGTCCCCGGAGTCTCAGGTGGCACCACGGCGGCATCCTAGGCTAATGATTTGGTGGAAAGGGAAGGGGTGGTCCTTCTGCCTGGACCCCTCTCGGCTGACTCACAGGAAGTGCTAGCAGGGCCGGGCACTGGGCGCAGCAGCTCCAGGATTCCGCCTTCCCCGCCGCGTCTGCCGCCCTCTCCCTCCTACGTGGGCTTTGCCGTATCTCCCGTAGAACAATGAAGGGCTTCCAAGTTTTCTAAGACTCCCAGGCACATTCTTTGGACTTCTGTGATAGTCTTCAAAATGTTTCGCCACCGACTTTTACAAGAAGCTGTTTTTTAAAAAGCCCTTCCCTGCGTGGATTGCTTTGTCTGAAGATTACTCAGGGTGACCATGGTTCAGCGCTTTAGCCTCAGGAGGCAGCTATCCAAGGTGGGTACCTTGGGTAGCTTTGTGTGTGTGTTTAGGGGAAACTCTCACCAGCTTTGGCGTGGTCTCCTTTTTTCTCTAGAACTGTTCTGTCAAGCCTGCCTCCTCCGGTGGTAAGGAGGGACAGAGGGAGGAAGCGCCGCCTTTTGTTCTTTCCTCAGACAGACACAAAGGTTTAAGGCTGACTGCACTGGAAACCCCGGATTCTGTTCCCCTAAAACTAGAGCTATCATCTGTGAATTTGCAGGAAGTTGTAGTCTGCTTCTCAGTTACAGTTTCCAGAGGGTGTGAGTGAAGGAGAGAATAGTGGGTAAAAAGTGCATGTTTAATTAGCAATTCATGTAGCAGCTTTTGACCAAAATGAGAAAGCTTTATTGGTCTTTGGAATCAGTGCTTTCATACAGAGTTTAATATTAAACTGGGGAAAACTACCATAAAATAGTTCAATAAGCATGACTGGCTTGAAAATGTTAACATGAGTGGTTGTATTAAGAAACTCACTTATTCCTTCATTAAGGAGTGTGTGAAAAGCAGTAACCTGAAGGCTCAGGAATCAATTTTTACAGAGTTGTGATTTAAAAACAGGTTTCACGTGTGCAGCTTTGGGGGCAAACTTCTTTTAAACTAAGAAAATCAAACTTAAATTTAAAAAAAGAAAGAAAGAAAGCAAAGCCCTCTTAGAAGAGGGGCTGCTGATTTTATGAATCAGCCTTGGCAGTGGACCTCTGTTGACGCAGTCATTGAGCTCTCTTTTTAAGTGAGTGCGGAAACTACTTTGGAAAGAGGTGTGCTGAGAGTTGAGCTTATTTCAAAAACCCATTCTGTTTTTAAAAGCTCTATTTTTAAAATGTAGCAGTTGGTGGCTAAATTGTGTCACAGTTCATTCTCTGCAGACAGAAGCTTAAACAAATAGTAAATCAGTAGACATTCTACACTTCCTTGGTTGTTAGAATTGTTAAATCCTGAAATGCCTTATTGTCTTAAGGGGAAACCTTTAGTTCCTCACAGGTGACCCCAGTGTAGGATGTGTGCATTCAAGCAAAAATGAGCAAAGCTCTTGCCTTCATCCCCATGTCAAATTTCATCTTTTTTCTTGGATCTCCAAGCCTAACAGGGACTTTTTAGGAGTATTAGAATAAATTTTCCTTGCTTCCCTTCTCCTCATTCCAGGTGTGTGGGTGGGGGTGAGGGGGCTGGGAAGCCTCCACATTTCTCCTAAACAGTAAAGAGAGCATTTTTGTTTCTCCTTCACGTGAACCTCTGATCACGTATTTTCAAATATATAGTACAACTAAAAAGCGGAAGTTGTGTAGATTGTCAGGGCAGTGACCCTTCTGCATAAGGATGTTTGAAACAAGTGAGAGCTAGGTGGTAAGTTTCTAAGTAGAAAATAACTGCTTTCTAGGTATTTCTCTCCCAATTATTTTGTGAACTTTTAATACTCTTTTCTCTCTGTACTGTATGCATGACCGTGATTTATAGGGGGAAAAAAAAAAACACTTTTAGGGGGATTAGGAGCACATCTTCTCTATACCATGAAGAAATAAAAGGTACAGATTATGTAAAAAGACTCCAAGAGGTGACCTCTTTTAATTCCTTTTTCTAACATCCCTCTCCATTTTAACATGGTTTCTGGGTCCTAACCTGGATGGTCAGGACCAAATCGAAGGAAATTTGTTTTCTATCAAGAGTCCTTAGCATAGTAATGAATTGAAAAAAATTCAGTAATGAATTGAAAAAATAATATTCTTAATTGTTTCAGTCTGTATGGCACTAAAATATGGAGGAGAAACTGAATAGTTATGTCAAAAAAATTTTTTAAACTACAGTGAATGCACTGTGCCTCTATTCTGTCTTTTTGGCTAAATCCACGTTACCTGAAAACAGAGGCCCTGTTGTACCCCAGTGCATGGTATTTCTGGCACACGTGGAACACTTAAAGTGAAATTGGTTTTTTGCAGGTCAAAAACAGTTGAACAATGGCAATTTCATATGATTCCAGCTTTACAAACAAGTGTTTTTGCCAATAAGAGATAATCTCCCACAAATGTAAACTTGTCTTAAGATGATCTCATATTTATAAAGCAATTTCCTATTTTGATGAGAAGAAATATTCATGTGATCATCTTTAAATTTTGTTGGAAATTTTCTGAAAGAAAATATTCATAAATGTTTGCAGTGATTTAAAACCCAGTATCTAATTTAGGTGGGTTTTTTTTTCACCAACAAACTTCTATTTATTCCTTAGCTGCTTTTTATCTTTAAGTTTGATAGTCATGTTTACTTACACTGGATATTTCCCCTAGAATATTCAAATGATTCCTTCAGGCTAGTGTATATTGACATCTGAACTAAGTAAAAAGGAGGAAGTAAATTAAAATAGATGAAGTAAAAATCTTCATTTTAAAAGCTAGATGCTCAGTTATTCTCTTTGGCCAGATCCCAGTTACCCGACTCCCAGAAAAGTTCCTTTTCCTTGCCATTTTAGATTATTTTCTTCCTTTATAGTTTTCTCACATGTGACTTCAAAATAGTCGCTCAGGAAAGCTTTTTCTTTCTTCCCTAAGTCCTCTTCATGAGCCTGCCGAAATAGTCTGAAACCTGCCAGTTTTGCACATTACATTTAATTCTCCTAATGATCCTTAAAGTTAGGTGGTATCAGCTTCATTTTGTCATTAAAGAAACAGGTTCAGGGGCTTCCCTGGTGGCACAATAGTTAAGAATCTGCTTGCCAATGCAGGGGACACGGGTTCGAGCTCTGATCGGGGAACATCCCACGTGCCGCGGAGCAGCTAAGCCCGTGCGCCACAACTACTGAGCCTGCGCTCTAGAACCTGCAAGCCACAGCTACTGAGCCCGCATGCCACAACTACTGAAGCCTGCACACCTAGAGCCTGTGCTCCACAAGAGAAGCCACCGCAATGAGAAGCCCGTGCACCGCAGCAAAGAGTAGCCCCCACTTGCTGCAACGAAGACCCAACTCAGCCAAAAATAAAATAAATAATTTAATTACTTTAAAAAAAAGCGCGGGAGGGGGCTTCCCTGGTGGCGCAGTGGTTGAGAGTCCACCTGCCGATGCAAGGGACACGGGTTTGTGCCCCGGTCCGGGAAGATCCCACATGCTGTGGAGCGGCTGGGCCCGTGAGCCATGGCCGCTGAGCCTGCGCGTCCGGAGCCTGTGCTCCGCAACAGGAGAGGCCACAACAGTGAGAGGCCCGCATACCGCAAAAAAAAAAAAAAAGAAAGAAAGAAAAAGAAACAGGTTCAGAGAAGTTAATTTTCCCAAGATCAGCCAGAGGCAGACTCAGGTTCAAACTTAGGTCTAACTCTAAACCCATTCTGCTTCCCCACACCAACTGCCTCCCTAAATTTCTGGTGTATTAATCAGTTTACTCTCATGGACTATGATATTTCTCCATGCTTATAGAAAACAGTGTAGTAAATAACTTAGGTAACTTCTTTAGAGCAGCCCTTTTCAATAGGGCTGAAATTAATGTCTGATAGGGTTTGAATATATCAGTAAAACTTGCTAAGTGTTTTCCACAAAGTTGTTTATTTGGCCAGAGAAACATCAATCTGAGTAAGATAGTTGATTTAATAAAGCCATCTTAAATGTAGTTGAAGCTTAACTGCATGTACTTACATGAAACTTTATAAACTGTATTGCCTTTTAGAAAATGTCTTTGTTAAGGAGAAGAATTTACTCTTGAGTTTCTATAATAATGTTTAAGGGATGAAATACAATGAATTAAAAATTCAGAAAGTCTTGTTTTAACTCACTCTAGCTCTGTTGTCCCTCCCCGCCAACCCCCCTCAAATCTTTTAAATGGGTAATAGAAAATCAGTTTTTTTCTTCTATTCCGGAATTTCAGTTTTTTAGAAGGTATGATAAAAGCTGAGGAGGCTTTGAGAAAATAGTTTTAAGATTGATTGTTTCAGTAAGAGTATTATACTCTTTTTTTTTTTTTTTTTTTTTTTTTTTTTTTTTTTTTTTGCGGTACGCGGGCCTCTCACTGTTGTGGCCTCTCCCGTTGCGGAGCACAGGCTCCGGACACGCAGGCTCAGTGGCCATGGCTCACGGGCCTAGCCGCTCCACGGCATGTGAGATCTTCCAGGACCGGGGCACAAACCCGTGTCCCCTGCATTGGCAGGTGGGCTCTCAACCACTACGCCACCAGGGAAGCCCCTCTTTTATTTTTTAATAGTAATCATTTCTGTAGTTCAAAAATAAAAAATTACATAACTGTGAACTCTTGCTTCCATGTCTTTTCAATGGTTTCGTATCCCTGCCTCCATAGGTAACCAGTTTCTTATTTAGCCTTCCATTGTTTCTTTACTCACATGTAAGAAAATGTGAATATATATTTTCTGACCTTTCTAAAATGAAAGATAAAGGCTATACAGTTTGTTCTAAGATAATAGCTTGAACTTTAATTTTCCAGGAATGGATGCTCAATAGTTATCTCAGTTTGGGGTTCACATTTATTTTCACATTTTCACAGGAGGCTTACTTTCTTTAGGACAGATATAGCCACACAGAATCTACTTTCTATATCAAAGATAATTAAAATAACAACAAATCAATGATGACTTGATTCTTTTTTCATTCATATCACATTTCTTTCCTACTCAGTTGGAGAGCTTTCTTTGGCTATATTAAAATTTTTCATATGGTGAAAAACATAGAATATAAAAACCATACCAGTGTATTCTGGGTTGGCCTGTGAAGAGATTAATGACCGAGAAATAGGAGTTGTGGGACTTCTGTCCCCCAATTCACCTGTTGACTTACTGAAATAATTTCATTCACATTTGTAGAGCGCTTGAAAATATTTTTGTCTAAAAATGTTACTCTTGCCCTTCCTACATTTGATAGTGTCCTATTATTTGGTGTCAGTTTGGTACCAGCGTAAGAGACTTAAGATTTAGAGAAGTGTTGATCATAATCTGAATTCTTAAAACTATTAAATTTTCAAACGTAGTCTCCTTTGAATTTCCACCTGATTTCTTTTGGGTTTATGACCTGTGATAATATACATGATTGACTTAATCTTTCAGTGAATGTACTCTTATTAGTAAAAGGAATAGGGATCTCATTTCCATTTTAAGTAAATTAATTGGGGTCTTTTAAAAGTATTTTGATGGGGCTTCCCTGGTGGCACAGTGGTTGGGAGTCCATCTGCCGATGCAGGGGACACGGGTTCGTGCCCCGGTCCGAGAAGATCCCACATGCTGCGGGGCGGCTAGGCCCGTGAGCCATGGCCGCTGAGCCTGCGCGTCCGGAGCCTGTGCTCCACAACGGGAGAGGCCACAACAGTGAGAGGCCCGCGTACCGCAAAAAACAAAAAAGTATTTTGATGGCGAAAATGGTAGATTTTATGTATTTTTACCACAATTAAAAAGAAAATATTTCAAACCCTTTTAATGATAAATACTATATGGGTACAGTGAAGTAGTATTTTATGTAATTAAACAACTCAAATACATAGGCAAGGGAGTCAGTACCAGATGGGTGCTTTTAAATAATGGAAATGTATACAACATCTTTTTCATGCTTTTTTTTTCTTTTTCATGCTTTTAAAATTTAATTTTCTATGTTACTTCAGACATCAACTAGTTTCATACTTGTAAATATAATGTTTTATATTTATATTTTGCTGTCAGTTAAATGTTACATCTTCATGTTAATCATTAACCCACTTTTAGGAGGCTTAAGTCAGGTAGTAATGTCATCAACGTTATAAGGTCATTCTGATGCATTACATAACCAAAATAGGAAGACTGATGGATGCTGCTCTTCTGTTACATGAAATGAGACCCTAGTAAAATCAGTTCCATATATTGTGGATGTGGTGGGAATAGATAAGGAATAGAGAATGGCTTTCCTATTTAATTATATTGGCAATAATAGGCTGAAATAGAGAAACTAATTTAAAAATATGTATATTGTAATTCTGAAATGTTTTCATGGTGTTGATGCCAGTTTATTATTTAAAAATAATAGTCAATAACAGTAAGTTATTGACTGTAGATTTGCGACACTGGAATATGCTACCAAGAGAAGACAGTAAAATCTCCTTGGAGTGTGTTGCTTTTTTGTTTTTTAAGTACACAGCTTTCATTTGGTGTTAACTTGTGTATCATTTTCCTGAAAGAGATGGCTATATTAAATGACCAATTAGATTCTTTGAAGTTGGAATATGTTTACCAAGGGCTGTTAGTTTTGAAGATCAATGAGCTGATACTTGAAAGCACTTTGAAAACTATGAAGCATTATATTAATTTAAGAATTTAAGATTATGGTGTTTTTATTATTCTGTCATTCTGTAAGTATTGTTGCAAAGAAGTGACTGTACTTTAAAACTACACTTTGAAATATGCACATATACACACACACCTTTTTTTTTTCATACACATAGGCTATCTTTGGATAGGTAGCAGTTGATTGCCTCTGAGAAGATTGGACCTGGGAGACTTGGGTTGGGGGTGGGAGGGAGACTAGCTTTTTTTTTTTTTTTTTTAATAAATTGATATCCCCATTTTTAGTGTCATAGATCTTTTTTAATAAATTTATTTACTTTATTTATTTATTTTTGGCTGCATTGGGTCTTCGTTGCTGCACCCGGGCTTCCTCTAGCTGCAGCGAGTGGGAGGCTACTCTTCATTGCGGTGCGCAGGCTTCTCATTGCGGTGGCTTCTCTTTGTGGTGGAGCATGGGCTCTAGGCACGCGGGCTTCAGTAGTTGCGGCTCGCGGGCTCTAGAGCATAGGCTCAGAAGTTGTGGCGCACGGGCTTAGTTGCTCCGCGGCATGTGGGATCTTCCCAGACCGGGGCACGAACCCGTGTCCCCTGCATTGGCAGGCGGATTCTTAACCACTGCGCCACCAGGTAAGCCTGGGAGACTTGCTTTTTAAAAATTATTTACTATGTACATACACTTTGTTAAATAATAGTCTAAGTCAAATGTGTTAAAAGATCAAAGTGTAGAATTGAATTTCAGCCTCATTGTTCTTCAGTGAAAACCATTGCCGATAGTTTACTTAAACCTTAATGGTTGGAAGATGGTATTCTTCTGAGGTTGATACTTTCTCCCAATCATACATGTTATTCACAGATTGAAGATAACTCTTGCATATAACACATAAGTTTGTAGTATAGAGTTACCAACCCTTTAAGAAATGTTTAGATGGACCTCTTTGGAGTAAGTTAACCATACTATAATGAAAGCACATTTTGGGAATGGTGTATAAAGGCAAGAAGACATTTTACTTGTTATATCTGTATGTAGAAGTGGCATGTAATACTTAATAAAATATTCTGATTTGTTCTTAATCATTTTGGCTTACATGAGAAAATTAGAAGAATTTGCTCTTTTGGATACCCTGGGGTTAGTTACGACTAACTTCTGCTATATACATGGACCTCTAACAGTCCTCCTGCAAAACATGTTGAATAAGAAGACAATGCAGGGGACTTCCCTGGTGGCGCAGTGGTTGAGAGTCCGCCTGCCGATGCAGGGAACACGAGTTCATGCCCCGGTCCGGGAAGATCCCACATGCTGCAGAGCGGCTAGGCCCGTGAGCCATGGCCGCTGAGCCTGCGCGTCCGGAGCCTGTGCTCCACAACGGGAGAGGCCACAACAGTGAGAGGCCCGCGTACCGCAAAAAAAAACCAGAAAACAATGCAGGGACTTCCCTGGTGGTGCAGTGGTTAAGAATCCGCCTGCCAATGCAGGGGATACGCGTTCAATCCCTGGTCCGGGAAGGTCCCACATGCCACGGAGCAGCTAAGCCTGTGCACCACAGCTACTGACCCTGTGCTCTAGAGCCCGTGCTCCGCAACAAAGAGAAGCCACCATGATGAGAAGTCCGCGCACCGCAACGAAGAATAAATAGCCCCCGCTTGCTGCAACTAGAGAAAGCCCACACACAGCAACGAAGACCCAACGCAGCCAAAAATAAATAAATAAATAAATCTATTTTTTAAAAAAAGAAAACAATGCAAATTGAATTTGCCTTGTGGTAGCACAGGAAATTACCATTAAATTTCAGCCTGTTTCTATCAAAAGTTTTGTAAGAAGCAGATTACTTTGTGTGCCCTTATTAGAAATTTAGTGTTTGAGAAGAATCCATGTTAAAGCCAACAGTGTCTAAAATCCAAAGGTAACACGTATAATAAGCATTTCATAGCTTTCCTTTTCATTCAATAAAATATATCCCAAAGGTGTTCATCATTGAAATTAAGTAAACTGTGGCTGGCTTTGTGACTTTAGACAAGTAATTTGACCTCTCTGAAGCTTTCTCCTCATCTGAAAAGTGTCATCGAGGATCCTCGAGAGATGTAAAATTATGTGATCTGTTTGTGAGCCAGATTATAGTCCTAAGAAAAATGACTTTATATAGCAAACACCAAGGAAAATATGTAGTTTTATACCAGGAGGAATCTAATGTTATACAGTTGTTCTTAGCTAAAGTAAATAAATTCATGACTCTAATGGATAGGCTTAGAGTTTAGATTCTAGCCGTCTCTGGATAATTCAGATTTGAAAATAGCAAGAGAATTAGTTTTACACTTATTAGAGACCAAGCGCTGAGATGATGTACATTTTTTCTACCTCTTCTTTGTCAGGAGAAAATTTAAAATTTCTCTGTGGAAACAGATATTCCTTATAATGGAAATTTACCTTATACACAACAGAATTTTCTTCTTATGATGGTATATTGGAATCCAAGTCCTTTTTCTTGGACAAAACACACTCTTCTTAACTCTTTTTTTTTTTTTTTTTTGCGGTATGCGGGCCCCTCACTGTTGTGGTCTCTCCCTTTGCGGAGCACAGGCTCCGGACGCGCAGGCTCAGCGGCCATGGCTCACGGGCCCAGCCTCTCCGCGGCACGTGGGATCTTCCCAGACCGGGGCACGAATCCGTGTCCCCTGCCTCGGCAGGCGGACTCTCAACCACTGCGCCAACAGGGAAGCCCACTCTCTTCTTACTCTTAAGGAAAAGTTAATCATAACTGGGGGGGAGGGGGGAGAAAGGTAAAAAGCTAATACAAGCTTTTTATTTTTACAAATTAACTCGTCCTTTGAACCTGAGGTGGGCTTGAAAAGCCCTGTAGAGGAAGTGGGATTTTAGCTGGACCTAAAGGATTTAGATTAGTGGTTCTCGACTTTCCCTTCCCGTTAGCCCCAACATACCTCAAAAATGTGACTTATGGGCTTCCCTGGTGGTGCAGTGGTTGAGAGTCCGCCTACCGATGCAGGGGACACGGGTTTGTGCCCCGGTCTGGGAAGATTCCACATGCCGCGGAGCGGCTGGACCTGTGAGCCATGGCCACTGAGCCTGCGCGTCCGGAGCCTGTGCTCCGCGACGGGAGAGGCCACAACAGTAAGAGGCAGAAATGAACGTTTCCTCTCATTAATTTTAATCACCTAAACTTGAAAGATTCCTTAGTCTTTTTTACATCCCTGGAAGTTATATTGAACTTTATAGTTTGATATGAATTATATATTCCAGGTATTTTAGTTGCATCTATAATAAAATTATCATTTGGTTTTGAAAAAAAAAATGTGACTTAGGCTTAAGGTAGTAGTCACTTGGAAGGTGACTTGAAAAATCCTTCACCCTTCTGATGCATAGTCCTGGAGAACCCCTTCCTTTGCAAATCATTGATGTCGATGAAGGACAAGAGGAAAATATTCCAGGAAGGGAGCAAGATCACCAGATATGGTTTTGTTGAGAGGGAGAGGTATGTCATATTCAGTATCTGTTATTTTTAGGGAGTTCTAGTGTGAACATCCTTTAAAAATCTAATCCAAGAGTTAGTTTATATTTTCCATGGGGAAATTTAACCAAGGTAATGAGTGAGGTTGCCAGCCTAAATGCCGTAACTTCTGTGGAGTGAACAGAGGGGTAAAACTAGGAAGCTGTCTTCTAGATAATGTATGTGGGTTGTTTAATATTACCACTTAGTGCATGGAATTTTAACTGCAAAGTCTTAGCATACTTCTCTAACATTCTTTCCGTCTTCGAATCATTTGATGAAATGTACATTGAAATGATACAAACAACACCTGAGTATAATTGCCCATTCTCTTTTTGTTGCAGAGTGTTTTTGTGTGTGTCTGTGTGTTGAGACTTAGGAAACTAGCCACAAAGCTTGGTCTCAATTAACAAATTCTCTTTGGACAAAATTGAAAATCTGACCCAGGCTATTCAGTTACCTAGTGGTGAGTGTTTATTTTAGTTCTGAGTCTTAGGAAATGATGTTATTGATCACTGTATTGAGATAACACCCAACCTTTGGGACTTCAAGAAATTTTACAGCATATAGTAGAAATTCTGTGTATATTCTAACTTGGAGAGAACTTGGAACACAGTAAATGGAGACCATGCATGTAGATGAGCGTCTCCCTCACATCTTACTACTCTTCCTTTACTCAAGCTGCTCGAGCTGTACCCCCTCCTTGCTGTTTTTGCAAATGCACCACAGCCTCAGGTCCTTTGCACTTGTCCTTCCTTCTGCCTGTAATCCTTTTTCTCCAAATATTGGCTTGTATATCCTTGAAGTCTCAGCTCCGAGGTCACCTTTTCAGCAAGGCTTTGGCTGACTGTTTTCTTTAAAGTAGCAAAATTACTCCCTACACACACACTTGTTCCCCAGCTCTCCTTATTTCCCTTCTCAGTTTCTTTTCTTTTACCCCTCAAATTATTTATTGTCATCTGACATATGTGCTATATATTTTTCTTATTCTGCCCCCCAGTCATGTAAACTTTATGATAATGATATTTATCTATTTTGTTCATGTCTATATACAGGAACATAGAATACTGTGTGGTACATGGTAAGTGCTAAATACATATTTGTTTTATGAATGAATTTGAGTATAAAGAATAATTAAAAAGTGGCTAGTCTACTTCCTTCCATCTCTTCCCATACTACTACTACCATCACCACCTCAGGCTGCTTCTAATCCAGCCTCCATTCTGCTGCAGAGTAATCTCATGTCTGATAGGACTTGCCACTTAGTAGACACCAACTAAATATTTGATGAATCTCTGCTAATATTACCTTCCCTCCCAGATATCAGACAAGTCTAAAAATCAGAAATGGCGATAAATTGACAACCTCACTCTAGTTCTTGAATTATAGGTATCCACATTTTAAAATTCATCTTTTTGATATGATGGAAAGAGCCCAGAAGTAGAAACCCACAGGTTTCCTGTTCTGTGTGATTTTTGACAAATCACTTGATTTCTCTGTATTTCAGTTCCTGAATCTTAAAGTAGCATAATGATACTATTCTTGCTACCTCATAGAAACAAGTAAACATTGAATATGTTTGAAATGGTATTTAAAACTCTTAAATATAAGGTAATATTCCAAATCACATTTTACAACTATCAAATACTTCTAAATAGTCAAGGCCACTAATGTGGCTTTCAGTCTTTTTTTTTTTCTCTCTCTCTCTTTGGTTGCATGTTGGAAAATAGAGGTTTTCCCTCCCCACCTTTATAAATAAAGCTCTGTGTCAAGCGGTGATAGCCACCTTTGCTAAGTGCTACATCGTATGAAAAAAATGATCACAAAAGAAATGCTAGAGCTGTACTGACTATTGGGAAGTTTTCTGTGTTATATCTGCATTTTTCCTAGACTTTGAGATTTAGGAAATTGTTCCTCTATAGATTTTGTCATATAGACTCCTGCATAAAAGCATCATTACTTAGAAACTAGAATCCTAATGAAATTTCCTTTCTCTGTTATTCAATGAACAAATACATTTAGGTATTTAGACATTATAATGTAGAGACTTTTAGGGACCTGACATCTTTCAGTCTGGCTAAACTGAGAAAAAAGACTCATACTTCATTCTGCTGAAGAGAATAGTGACCCAACACTTGAGCTGTCACTAGGTTTGACAAACCTAACCCAGCTGTTGTATTAACCACAAAACACATTTGTGTTTGAATATATATAGTGGCTTCAAGAGTCACCTTGCCTGTTTTTCAATTTAAGGGAAAGGGCAAAAGGCTGTTATGAAATAGCTTATCTTATAGGACAAGCTAAATGGAATTCCCCATTCTGGTCTCTAAATTAGCTGAGTTTTTAAACAACTTTTCATCTTCTACCAACTTTTCATCTTCTAAAGTCAGGAATACTTGTGCTTTAGCTGATAAGTGGAAGCTCTTTCTACCACTACCCTCCGTATTTCCTGTGTCTATCCTCAAATAAAAGAAAAAAAAGGAAATAACATATTACAACTATTATACAATATTATATTGTAATAACATGTTACAACTCATATGATAATCAAATTGTACTCAGCAACCACCTGAAAAGTCATAGAAAAGATGGCACACATTCCCAATAGGTGCCCTTCTCCCAAGTCCTTCTACTCAAGTAAAAGTAGTTCCCCGTGAGAGTCAAAGGAGGAGTAAGCAGTGAGGGAGACTATGTCTGTCAGTACCACTCTAATTGTATAGCTTTGAGGACTTAGAAATAGAGACCTTCACTCTGGCATTGTTGTTAATTTCACCCGTGTCACTTCCCCACATATGCTTTGCCAAGCTCTCCAGTGCCTCCTCTGTGTTGCTAAATTCAGTCATCAGTTCTTAGTTCTCATCTTGATTTTAACATTGCGTGTTGGTCACTATCCTCAGTGAAACACTTTCTTCACTTGGCTTTCAGCATACCACACTCATGGTTTTTCCCCCACCTCACTAGTCCTCACTAGTCAATCTCCTTTGCTGATCTTTTTTTTTTTTTTTTTTTTGCGGTACACGGGCCTCTCACTGTAGTGGCCTCTCCCGTTGTGGAGCACAGGCTCTGGACGAGCAGGCTCAGCGGCCATGGCTCACGGGCCCAGCTGCTCCGCAGCATGTGGGATCTTCCCGGACCGGGGCACGAACCCGTGTCCCCTGCATCGGCAGGCGGACTCTCAATCACTGCGCCACCAGGGAAGCCCTCCTTTGCTGATCTTTTAATTAATGTAGCTATGGCCTGGACTTAGTCCAATTCACTACTTTCTTGGTGATTTCATCCTGTCTTACAGTGTTAAATACCATCTGTATGTTGACAGTTCTCAAATGTATATTCCCAGTCCTGATCTTCCCCTTGAATTCCAGACCTGTATATTCAGCTGCCTATTTGACATCTCCATTAGGATGTCTATTGGACATTTTAGACTTAATATGTCTGAAACTAAGCTTCTGGTATCTTTTTCCCTCCCTGGTTCTCTTGAACTTCCCCTTCTCAGTTAACAGCACCTCCACCCTTCAGGCCTGAAATCTTTGAGTCAGCTTTGGTGCCTCTTTCTCACTCCCAATATATCATTAAATCCTCTTGACTCCACTTTTAAATGTATCTAAAATTTCCCAATATCTGTTCTCTGCTGCCACCCTCTTTCACCTGTATTACTATATTAACCTCCTAACCAGTGTCCTAGCATCAACTTTTGCCCCACTAGAATTTATCCTTATCACAAGAAACACAATGATACTAATAAAACTTAAGCCAGATGATATTATTCATATGATTAAAATCCTCCAGTGTTTTCCTCACTCACTCACTTTTACATGGCCTTTAGGGCCCTACACAATCAGTTTCTTCATTCAACTCTCTGACCATACTGACCCTCTAGCTCTTCCTGGAACATACCAAGCATTCTCCTCCCTCAGTACCTTTGCAGTATACTTTACTGTCTGCCTGGGTTCTTCTTCCTCCAGGTAGCTACATCACTCATTTGGTCATGACTTTCAAATCTTACCTTAAATGTCATCTTCTCAGATCTTCTCAGTGAGACCTTCTCTGAGCACTCTAAAATATAAAATTACAATATCTCCTTGTTTTATTTTTTTATTCCTAGCATTTATTACCTTCTAGTATATAATAACTCTAATATACTATATAATTTACTAATTTATTTTGTTTGTTCTCTTTCCCCCTCCCGCGCCCACCTCAAGAATGTAATTCCTTGGAGAGTTTTTGTCTATTTTATTAATGTATTTTCAGCACCTAGAATATAGTAGATGTCTAGTTCCTATTTATTGAATACATGAATGAATCATTTATTTGAAGAAATGGAAGGAAAGAAAAGAGCCATCCTGAATTAAGAATATAATATTCCATGGATCATTGTATTTTATTATCAAACAGGAATCTTAGTGTTTAACTTATTAAAAGTGATTTCATCATTTCCCTTGAATGTAAGAACAGCAAAACTAATCTTTTGCCTAGTCTTTATTTTTTAGCTTTTTTATAAATAATAAATCCCTAGAGATTTCTTCTTGCCAACAAGAAAAATCAAAGTTATTCAGTCTTATTTAGTTTGATTCTACGAACTAGATAGAACAAATGTTATTGTCCTACTTAGTAGATATATAAAATAAGATTTCAATGTTTCTTATAACTCTTTGATTTTAGTTAAATTCATATTAACACAGAAATATCTCCTGTTTTGGTAGTAAATGCCAAATTCCTTAAGTAGATTAAATTCTAGTTGGGAAGATAAAGCATGAAAGAAGACAAAACTAAGTTCTATTTAATTGTGTCCAAATGTGGGCTATATACTAGTGCTCTGAGAACTTAGAGAGGGGAAGGTAAGCTAGGAGAGCTTGAAGGAAATGGGCTTTGAAAGATAGATGGGCAGAAAGCCAGTGAGAGGAAAGAAAGCAAAGAGCCAGCCGGAAGATTACTGACTGTTTTCTTTTCTGCGTTATTCCTGGAACCTGTAAGTGTCTCACAGGTAGTTTGTTTATTTACTGAATGAAAGAATGAATGAATGTGATAATGAGAGCATTATCGCCTACATGATCAATGAGAACAGTTTGGCCAACAGAGTATGTGTTGGCAAAGAAGATATACAAAGACGTTTGATGAAGCCAAGCCTGGAAGGTTTAGATGCCCAGGTAAAGATTTCGGACTGATCTGATTGTGTTAGCAATCCAGCCCATGTTCTTAAATAGAAGAAAACCCATGATGTAAATAGGGTGCTAAGAAGTGTTGTCTAAGATTACATCTCCTTCCAGTAGAACTTTCTGTGAGGATGGGAATGTATCTGTATCTGTGCTGTCCAGTATAATAGTCACTAGCCACATGTGGCTGTTGAGCCCTTGAACTGTAGGTAGTGTGAATGAGAAACTGAATTTTAAATTTTATTTAATTTTAATTTAAAAAGCCACCCACAGTTAGTGGCTACCATACTGGACAGTACAAGAGAATATTGGATGGTTTGGAGAGTGAACAGAGTAGGATGGAGAAAACAAGTAGTAAGCTTTTAGAGTAATCCAGGCATGAATGATGAAATTTTAAAAGGGAGAATATCTGCTATCTAGGAAGAAGGAACAACAGGATTTAATAAAAGGAGATGAAGGAAGGAAGACTCAGACTTGCCTTTTAAGCCAAGACTTTGGATAATGAGGAATTGAATTATTAAGGAAATAGGACATTTGGAGCAAGCTGAAGGATGGTTTGTTGGTTTGGGTGTAAATACAAGTTTGGGTATATTATGTCTTTGGTGAAGGTAGAATGACTAAGTGGAGAGACTGTGTATTTGGAAACAGAGAATTTGGGGTTAGCGACGGTGGTGATATTAGCTTAGAGATAATACCTGAAGTCATGAGTGGAAGAGCTTTGAGCAAATAATAGAGGAGTGAAGGTGGTGATTAGTGTCATATGGCAAAGAGAAAAATATGAAGACTGATTAAGTTTAGTCATAAAACTATAGGTTTTGTAGAGGAAGAGACCCTAGAGATTGTCATCTAATCAGTCCATTCAGTTTACAGATGAGGAAAGTGATGCTAAGTGATGTGAAATGAAATTTTAAATATATACAGCTTGTAAATGTCAAAGGGAAGTATTGAACCTAAATTGTCTGCTGACCCCTTCAATTTACTCCTTTTCCCATTGTGTTGGCAAAACAGGAAAATCTTATTGAGGAATATAATTTCAGTAGAGCAGGTTGGAAGCTAGCACAGTGATAAGAAAGTGGAATATGGGATAGAGAAATGGAATTAGTAAGTGTGGGCAGCTTCTTTAAGAAGCCTGGCAGTGAAAAAAAAAAGAGATTGAAATGGAATGCAATTCGAAGAGACAGTAAAATCAAACCAAAGTGTTACAGAAACATCACTGAATATTCTGGCATGAGAGGCAGGGGATAAAAGTGACAAAGTAGTCTTACCTTCCTCTTACTGCTGCCTAGGAATATGAAGTAATTGACTCAAGATTATCATCAGTGGAGCCAGAAATAAATAGTCCTTAGATCTACTGAAACTATTTAATGACCAAACCTTCTGATTGTGTGTATACAGAAAAAGAGTCATGCCTTACTGCATGTTACTCATTATTCTGTTTTGGTTTAAGATGTTGATTGTTGGTGTGATTGGCATTTTACTTGGAAAGATATGACTTCATAATATTTCCTGTTCTTCAGGCCACTTGATCCACTAAGATCTAAAAGGAATTCAGAGAGACAAATTTTTAGCATGAATACTTTAAGGACTTTTTTAAAAATAACTTTTAATTACCTAACCACCACTCTTTGAGGATATTTCCCATGATATTAAAGAACCAACCACTATGTAAGTTAAATGTGCCTCAGTATGTCAGTTATATCTCAGTAAAGCTAGGGTGTTTGAGAAGAAGTTTCCCTGATTCCCTCCACTCCAAAAAGGTACCTCAAGTGATACTTTTTTACAGCTTTAAAGTAATGTCATATTAGAAAGAGAACTTTTACTGAAATGGTGATTACAGACAATGAGAATATAAGTTGGAGAAAGAGAAACAATTGAAGATTGTTAAGGACCCAGATTATTGATTTATATTATGGTTGTTATTAGAAAAAAATGATCTTAAGAGACTAACTAGGCTTTAGCCTTATGTATAAAATTAAAAGGTAAAATTTAGGAATTCTTTTAATATTGCAATGATGTCTTAGAAATAAAAACTGACAAGGGAGTTTGAAGCTAGAAATTACATCTTGGTGTTTAATTTCTGCTACCAATTTATTTCTGAGGGCACATGACCACTCTTAGTTGATTTACTGCTGCTAGAGAGTCTCTGTATATTATGATGGAGAATGTTGTGCTTCTGCTCAAAGTCATTGAATTCCGGACGAATTGGCAAATCAAGATACAGTTGTTTGACGCTAGATTCTCGGAAGAAAACACACACACACACCACCACCACCACCCAAAACAAAGCCCTGTTAGAATGGAGTTAGGCTGTTTCATTAACTTTTTTTTTTTCATTAACTTTTTTAAAAGGGAGCATATTACCTTGAGAAAGTAGTACACTGCTGGCAATTATGCTGTATTACAGGGAGATCAGATATTGTGAAATTCAGCCTGTTTTGAAGGCAGAAAAGGGGAAAGTAACTTTACCCTATTTCATCAATGAGCAAATAAAGTCAAAAGCACAGTTGCATAGTGATGCAATCATGATTAGGATTTCTCTGTCTTACTTTCCAATTTCATGCTCTTTTGGCCTTAATATTAAATGAAAATTTTGCTCTGTGTTTAAATTTTGAATTTTTTTTTATTCCACACCTCAGTCTATTAATATACCCTAGTAAATAGACTGTTTACCTGGGAATATTCAGAAACTTAAATGCTGTAGTTTGCTTTTAAAACATTTCAGCTTAGAAGAATGTGTCTTGTTTACTTTTTGCTTGCTAAGCATGTATGACTGGCAGAAGTTCTTTAGCCCTGCTGCCCACATGGTCTGGACAAAAGAAGTAGCAGTCTGTTAGAGAAGAACAAAAGAGAAGCAAGGAAAATAATTTTCCTTTGCCTGGAAGATATCACTGAAGCCTTGATCTCTAGAGTTTAGACAACAACTGAAGTAGAGAGAAATCAATGGAAAATAGTGTGTGCTGGTAGGAAGGAGGCATTCTGGTTGGGGGTTGGATTGCATGGCATGCAGAATAAAGGTTCCTGTTGGTCAATGATATTTCAGCCTCATGTTCCCAGTTGGAATTTAAGTGAGAAATATTCTGGCATTTTTATCTTGTTTAGTGTTTTTGAGGAATCTATGTTCTTTCAGTTCAGTTGACTTTTGTTGTTTATTTAAAAACAAGCAAACCTCTTGACTCTAAAGGGGATAACTAAAGAATATAATCTAACAAAATAAAAGCAAAAAAAATGAGATATAACTGAACTATGATACTTTTCCTTCTAATCTGTCTAGTTTTAGAAAAGTCAAGAAGTCTTGTTTTGGACTAAGATAAGCCCAAGGAGCTTGTGTTTTGAGGGGAAAGGCAGGTATATGGTCTTTCTCTGAGTTGTGTATGAAGGGTGGGGAACTTAACATAGCTGTGTATTGAAGTGAGTCAGTTGACCTACTTTTAAGTCACTTAAATACCTCTGTACCTGTGCTAAAACCAAACTGGAATCTTGGAAAAAACCTTGAATTGGTACTTACCAGTTGTTTCCCTATAAAGAATCCTGTCCCTTTGCTTATTTTAGTGTTCTCAGAATAGATAGGAATTTTTAAATCAAATTATTCCCCTAGGAAGATTACTGTAAATTGCTATAGTGTGCTGTAATTTTTTGTACTTTTTTTTTTATCAGTGAAGGGAAGATAGTTTTATAGTAGTAGCTGTGATTGAATGGGTGCCTATTGTGTAGCAGAAATTGTACTCAACACTTTACCAACAAGATCTCATTTAATCTTCTAAGCAGTTGTGATCATTAAGATTCAGATTGGGACTTTCTCATAGCACGCTTAGAGAAGATTGTACCATGTACCAGTCTTTGAATAGTTGTCAAATAGCATTTGATCTATTTTCTTGTTTAATTTTATGTCCCAACTCCTAGCATAGTTCCTGGCACATGGTAAGCACTTAATATGTTTGTTGAACATATGTCTGACTTCAAGGATACATACTTTTCCTTAATGCCAAGCTGCCTTTCTAATAAAGAATGCTCTCCTACAGCGTTCAGCACCTTGGGAATATTTTCTGGTTTTCCTTCTTTATCTCTGGTTCTTCCTTTTTGTTCCTTTTTGTTTACAACACCTCTTCTGCTCATCCCTTAAGTGTTGATGTTCCTCTGGGCTCTGTTTTAAGCCCTCTTTTATTTTCTCCCTATACTTCCCATGGAAAATACCTACTTCCTTGGTATCATTTGTCATGCACATGTGGAAGATGCCCAAATTAGTAGCTCCAGCTGAGATTTTCCTTCTGAACTGAGCTTCAGTTCCATTTATTTGTTTATTCATTTGTTAATTCAGCAAACATTTATTGAAGGTCAACTCTGTACCATCTATACAAAGTAGAGCAGTGAAAAAGATAAACAAGGTTTCAATTTTCATGGAGTTTATGTTGTAGGGAATAGGTAAACAAACAGGATTACAGATTGTAGTCAAGTAAATCATGGCAATGTGGTAGAGAGTGGTTAGAGAAGGACTTTTTGAGGAGATGATACCAGTATTTGAGATGAGAGCTAAAGGCAAAGAACAAGACTTGTGTGTTGAGGGAGGAAAGGGGAATAAAGGGAGGTGAGGCAGTTCCCTAGTGCAAGGATTCTAAAAGCAGAGAACTTGGCCAGTGTGGGTAAGGCCTAATAAGTGAGAGCAGTTGATAAAAGATGAAAAAGGGTACATATCATGGAGGAATTTTTTGGCTATGGTAAGGAGTTTGATTTCATTCTAAAATTCAATAGGAATCCCTTCAAAGGTTAAAATAGGGAGTAATGTGATCTCCCTTTTCCTAATTCTCTCGCTACTCACTTTCCACTTTCCATCCCCAAGAAACAAGCAAATGTATAAAAACTCCTGAATGTCCTTTGGGTCTCAGCTTAGATGTCATTTCTCCAGAGAAACTTTGTGACCCACCAGCTATAAGCCAGTGCCCCACCCCTCTTTTGTGTTCTCTTAGCACCCTGTACTACCTCCCACCAGGCCACTATCTCAGTATTCTGAATTGCCGTTGTTTTCCACTAGACTGTAAGCTTCATGAGGACAGGGGTGAAATCTTCCATGATCACCACTTTACTTCCAACTTCTAGATTCTTAATATACATTTCTTGAAGGTGATCTGTGGTAAGAAATGTAGTATATTAATAGAACATTCATAGCATTTTGGGGTACGATAATTTATTCAGCGTACTGACATTTTTATAGAAATAATATTCAATATATTTAGTTTATAAATAAACTGATACCTCTGGCTAAATGATGAACTGATCAGTGCCCTGAATAATGTTATTCTTGGAAATGGCCCATAGACTTTATGACATGACCCCAGCAGTCCTTATGTAACACAAAAGCCAAGAAATTTTCTTCTCCAGACCTAGAATAAGCTATGTTCTTCCAAGGACCCCTGGTTCCTTTTAGTAGGAAATAGTATTTAGAGACCATTCTGAGCACTAAGTATGCTCATTGCTTCTGTGTTGTGCCAGTATGAGAACTGAAAACAGTTTAATATTTCTTTGTGGTTCTTTTGGTCTTTAAGGTACAAAGTACAGTAAAAAATATGTTTTACTGAAAATAGAACTACCATATGACCCAGCAATCCCACTACTGGGCGTATACCCTGAGAAAACCATAATTCAAAAAGAGTCATATACCAAAATGTTCATTACAGCTCTAATTACAATAGCCAGGACATGGAAGCAACCTAAGTGTCCATCGACAGATGAATGGATAAAGAAGATGTGGCACATATATACAATGGAATATTACTCAGCCATAAAAAGAAATGAAATTGAGTTATTTGTAGTGAGGTGGATGGACCTAGAGTCTGTCATACAGAGTGAAGTAAGTCAGAAAGAGAAAAACAAATACTGTATGCTAACACATATATATGGAATCTAAAAAAAAAAAATGGTCATGAAGAACCTAGGGGCAAGATGGGAATAAAGACGCAGACCTACTAGAGAATGGACTTGAGGATACGGGGAGGTGGAAGGCTGTGACAAAGTGAGAGAGTGGCATGGACATATATACACTACCAAATGTAAAATAGATAGCTAGTGGGAAGCAGCCGCATAGCACAGGGAGATCAGCTAGGTGCTTTGAGACCACCTAGAGGGGTAGGATAGGGAGGGTGGGAGGGAGGGAGACACAAGAGGGAGAAGATATGGGGATATATGTATATGTATAACTGATTCACTTTGTTATAAAGCAGAAACTAACACACCATTGTAAAGCAATTATACTCCAATAAAGATGTTTAAAATGTATATATATATATATATATATAATATATATATATTTTTTTACTAATGTGATTAACAGGTAAAAAAAATATGTTTTAAAATCACTTGAAATAATTTTATTTTCTGTGTTGTTAACCTACCAACTTGATATTGTTGGGCTTCTTTCATTTCACTTTTTATATTTAGAGGGTTTTTCCCCATTCTGATTTAATTCGATTTTAATATAACCACATAAAACAGTTACATGCTTCCAAAGTCAAGTCTTCCAAGCAAGGTACATTCAGAGAAATCTAGCTTTTTAACTGTTCCCCACCCCATCTCCAGCTTTGCCTTTCCCATATCTGTTTTGCCTATGTACCACATAAATCTTTCTAAACTATGTCTCTCATAGTCTTAATCATGCCATACAATCTTCATTTGCTCCCTCCGTACTTGGAGTGAAATTCATATTCCTCAGCTTATTGTTTAACTCTTCTCATGACATAACACCAATTAACCTAACCTCATTAGCCAGTGAGCCTAATGGTCAGCCAAATTGAATTGTTCATTGTTTCCTATAGAGGCTCCCATATTTGTTCACTCTTGTTTTTCACTCAGATTTTTCTTACAGCCTGGATCACTTTATCGTCCCCTTCCCTTCATAGCCCACCCCAATCACCTTATCCAGATCTTACCCATTCTTTAAGCCAAGATCATATGCTTCCTTCCTATAATACCCCTCCTCTACCATTCTCACATTTCTTACTACAGACGTGTTGATTTCTGAGAGTATCCTAGTCAGGGACCATTAGAATTAAGTATTAGAGCAAGTCATCAGAGAATCAGAGATTTTGATGAATTGTGTTCTGGTAGTATCACACTGACAGAACACTAACAGCACGAACACTCTTAATTGATTCATCTGATCTCCCAAGGGCAGTGTCAGTGATACTTCTGTCATCCACATCTCTTCATTTCTGTTAGAGTGCTTAGGAGACCAGAAATTTAATTTTAGGTTTAACCTAACTATGGTTCTTTTTTTTTTTTTTTTTTTTTTGCGGTACGCGGGCCTCTCACTGTTGTGGCCTCTCCCGTTGCAGAGCACAGGCTCCGGACGCGCAGGCTCAGCGGCCATGGCTCACGGGCCCAGCCGCTCCGCGGCATGTGGGATCTTCCCGGACCGGGGCACGAACCCATGTATCCTGCATCAGCAGGTGGACTCTCAACCACTGCGCCGCCAGTGGTGCCCTATAGTCCATCTTTTTATTCAAGTGTACAAATTGCAGTTGCAAATTCAGTTTTACTGTGTAGTACCCCTGAGCTCAAATTCAGAGTGGGTTCCCTATAGGTGTGGGAAATTTTTCACACTCTCTAGAGATAACCTCTAAGTTGATAGATTTTAGAATTAAAATCTGTAACTTAAGAGTATTTTGATAGTGTTTAAAGTATTGTATCAAACCTGTGTTCTTAATGCCTCAATAGATACATCTACAATTTAAAATTTTTTGCTCTTTCATTTAATTGGACCTGAGATGATTACAGAATCCCTTGGAGCCCCAAATAGTTACCAACCTCAGGCAAAATTGTTTGCTTGCCAAGGACAGAATGTTTCCCTTTAATAATATAAGGGAAATGAAAGTTCCATTTTGCACCAAAAATGTAGTGCAGGATAGGTCCATTTGAATTCATGACAAACATAATAAAATGAGAAAGTAAAGAGTATGTTGGCTAAAATAATTCTTTGGTAATTATCACCTTATAGAAAGACCTTTAATTGCTAAAGGAAAAGGTAGGCAAAATACTCTTTGTTGCTTCTGATCCAGGCAGAGTTTCTGATTAATAATAAAGAGCATTTCAAAATAAATTTTGCAGTTTTGTTCCCCTCTTTAAATCAGTATAACTTAATATGCCGTAAGAAGAAAAGTGGTTTAATTATTCTTGGTTTATTTTTACCCCTGGTCAAGAGTAAATATGTGAAACTTTACATCATTTCCAGAGATTAGTGTAAGAACATAAGTGAATGAGGTCTAATCTAGACTGCTTTATAAAAGAATCATATTTGGCACAGAGATGTGAAGTACTTGAAAGAAGAAAGGACAAAATTCCCAGCTCTTACCCCTGGTTCTCTATCTAAAAATCTGTCACATCCATTACCATTCACTTGTCTTTCCTCCCCTACTAGACTGTGAACTCTGTGAGGTCAGAAATGAGTCTGACTTCTCTGTTTATCCCCAGTGAATGCAGGGATGAATCGGGAGTCTCACCCTAGCCATACTGACAAGCTTCTGTTTAGCCTCAGGCAAGTCATAGTACAGCTATGTCCTTATGCCTGTTTTCAAAAGGATTAAAGAGAAAATCATAGTCTCTTAGAGATGGAAGAGACCTTAAAGAGTACATAATCCAACCCCTTATTTAGTGGATGAAAAAATTCTGCCTGCCTGGCTCTTCTAAATGTGAGAATAGAAATCCTTTGAACTAAATAAATAGCCGTGTTATATTTTATCCTGATTTTCTCTTGTGGGATAGATTAATTTCATTTGGGACTGTGGTGTAAAGCCTTAAACCAGATCCGTTTTCCTTTGCAATTTAGTCCTCAAATCTTATTCTTGAGTTAGAAAAAGAATGGCTGGTTTAAGTTTCTCAGGGCAGAGGACAATAGGAGAGGGAAAGAAACATCTATTCAGTAGGATTTATGATAAATCAAAACAAAATACCTAAACCTAGTTTCTTAAATCATTTATCTCTCACTAGGCACCTCTCACTAAACTTTTTTTTTTGTTTTATAATGAACTCATGGACACATTAAGGTCCTTATGTCTAAATATGTGGGCATTAAAAAAATGATTTTCAGGGCCTCCCTGGTGGCGCAGTCGTTGAGAGTCCGCCTGCCGATGCAGGGGATACGGGTTCGTGCCCCGGTCTGGGAGGATCCCATATGCCGCGGAGCGGCTGGGCCCGTGAGCCATGGCCGCTGGGCCTGCGCATCCGGAGCCTGTGCTCCGCAACGGGAGAGGCCACAACAGTGAGAGGCCCGCATACCGCAAAAAAAAAAAAAAAAAAAAAAAAAAAAAATGATTTTCAGAAGTTGTTTAGATTTGGGGACTTTAAAATTTTACTTTGTAATGAAATATCTTCAAACTTATGAGGAAGAGCTGTGTCTTGGCATCTATTATAACAAACCCCAAGTGAACTGAAATATTTATTTATTCTTAAAATTAGGGAGTGATTATTTGCTTTTCAAAAGAAGGCTTCACTTTAAGAAAATATCCAAAAGAAGGACTTATATGTGCTACAGTGACAATGAACCTTAAAAATATGTTTAGGAAAAAAAGCCAGTTACAAAAGACTACATATTGTATGATTCCATTTATATGGAATATCCAGAATAGGCAAGTCTATAGAGACAGAAAGTAGATTCGTGGTTACTTAGGGCCAGGAGAGATGGGGGAATAGGAGGGTGATGGCTAAGGGGTACGGGGTTCCTTTTTGAGGTGAGGAGGATGTTCTAAGATTAATTGTGGTGATGGGTGCACATTTCTGTGAATATAAAGAAAATCATTGAATTGTACACTTTATTATTTTTTTTTTTTTTTTTTTTTTTAATTTTTTTTTGGTGGTACGCGGGCCTCTCACTGTTGTGGCCTCTCCCGTTGCGGAGCACAGGCTCCAGACGCGCAGGCTCAGCAGCCATGGCTCACGGGCCTAGCCGCTCCGCAGCATGTGGGATCTTCCCGGACCGGGGCATGAACTCGTGTCCCCTGCATCGGCAGGCAGACTCTCAACCACTGCGCCACCAGGGAAGCCCTATTTTATTATTATTATTTTTTTTTTGCGGTACGCGGGCCTCTCACTGCTGCGGCCTCTCCTGCTGCGGAGCACAGGCTCCGGACGCTCAGGCTCAGCGGCCATGGCTCACGGGCTTAGCCGCTCCGCGGCATGTGGGATCTTCCCGGACCGGGGCACGAACCCGTGTCCCCTCCATCGGCAGGCAGACTCTCAACCACTGCGCCACCAGGGAAGCCCTGAATTGTACACTTTATTTATTTTTTTTTTTACTTACTTACTTACGGTACGCGGGCCTCTCACTGTTGTGGCCTCTCCCGTTGCGGAGCACAGGCTCCGGATGCGCAGGCTCAGTGGCCATGGCTCACGGGCCCAGCCGCTCCGCGGCACGTGGGGTCTTCCCGGACCAGGGCACGAACCCGTGTCCCCTACATTGGCAGGCGGACTCTCAACCACTGTGCCACCAGGGAAGCCCTGTACACTTTAAATGGGTGAACTATAATGATGTGTGAATTATATCTCAAAGTGATTTTTTAAAAAATATTTATCGAATTGTTTAGTGAACGTTGTTACATCATCTAAATAACCATTTGATTTTTTGAGAATAATGGCTAGCATTTGTTTATTGCCTATTATGTGCCAGGCATTGTGCTAAATACTTGAAAACCTACATTTTCTTACATTAGGTGTTAGTTTCCATACAGCTTTTCAGCAACACAGTCGTCTTTGTATTCTCCATGCATACTAACACAAAGCCTTACAAATGCCATAAGCTCAAAACATTTGGATGAATGACTGTATGTATGAATTTATGAACGAATGAATTTAGCACTCTGGCTTGGCATCCCAGGACATCAGAGTTTTGATTTCTCCTTTTCTGTTTGTCAGTCTAGTCTCAGACCTAGCAAACAGTTTTAGCTCACATAGGGATTAATGATTGTATCAAATGGAAGAATTATTCTGATTTGCTTTTGCCGTTTCCACAGAAGTAAAGGAAGAAGAGGGCATTTATTGCATTGCCCTCCTTCCGTTTGTTCCTTATTTTGAGTAGTCAGCAACCCCTCTTTAGCTTTCAGTCTTTATATTTACTTCTGGAAGGAGTGGTTTAATCTTCCTGCATATCTTTTAAGGAGAACACTAGCCCAAACAAATTTGGCTTCAAATATGCCTGAATCAGAGTCCAGGAAAATGCCTCTCAAAATCTTCTACATAGGTGATATTTCTATTTTTTTGTTTCAGTTTCAGAATAGAAATGAGATTCCCAAACTCTTACAGTGAAGGTCACAATTTCTTCTTACTTTTAGATAGTTGAATTAGGATAATTAGTTGGATGCTGACTAAATACACGAATAATATAGTTCAGCTCTGCAACCCAGGACCGTCTAGAATCCTGATGACCTCATATCCTGGTAGAGATTGCTCTAATACTGTAATATCTATATTCCTTCGAATTCTGGGTCAACTAGAAGGTGCCTCTCTCCACAGCCTATGCTGATAATTACTGAATTATGAGAAATTACAGTTTTATTCATTACTCATAGTTAATCCAAACTTGCCAGTCTTTTACACGTCACTTATTAAGAGTCAGGTAAACTTTTCCTTTTCTAGAATTCTAAAAATCTTGCATACTACGATGATGATTATAAAGCCCTCTGTCTTAGTCCATTCAGGCTGCTATACCAGAAAAAAAATATAGACTGGGTGGCTTATAAACAATAGAAATTTATTGCTCACAGTTCTAGAGTCTGGGAAGTCCAAGATTAAGTGCTAGCAGATTCAGTTTCTGGTGAGAGCTTGCTTCCTCATATTCGGGGATCTTCTTACTATAACCTTAAATGATGGAAGGGGCAAGGAAGCTTTCTCTGGCCTCTTTTTAGTGCTGCTTTTGTAAGGACACGAATTTCACTCATGAAGGTTACACCATCATGACCTAATCACCTCCCAAAGACCCCCCCACCTCCTAATACCATCACTTTGGGGTTTAGGGTTCAACATATGAATTGGGGGGGACACAAACACTTAGACCATAGGATCTCTCCCAGTTCCCACCCCGATAATTATTTTTATAAGAAAGTTATTTGCCAATAAATACTGGATCTTATGCTGAAAAATACCAATATTAAAAGCATTCTTTTCTACCCATTACTTCTTTTTTTCCTCTCCATTTCTTAGAGTTTTAAAGCAGTTATTTTTCATAACAGGCTTATAACCATTTCATCACTTATTATAAGACTCGTGCCTGATTTATTTTTTTTATTGAAGTATAGCTGATTTACAGTGCTGTGCCAATCTCTGCTGTACAACAAAGTGACTCAGTTATACACATATAGACATTCTTTTTTTAATATTCTTTTCCATTATGGGTTATCACAGGATATTGAATATAGTTCCCTGTGCTGTACAGTAGGCCCTTGTTTATCCATCCTATATATAATAGTTTACATCTGCTAATCCCACACTCACAATCCTTCCCTCTCCCACCCCCCCTCCCCCTTGGCAACGACAAGTCTATTCTCTATGTCTTTGAGTCTGTTTCTGTTTTGTGGATAGGTTCGTATGTGTCATATTTTAGATTCAGCATATGAGTGATATCATATGGTATTTGTCTGACTTACTTCACTTAGTATGATAATCTCTAGTTGCATCCATGTTGCTGCAAATGACATTATTTCATTCTTTTTTATGGCTGAATAGTATTCCATTATATATATATATATATATATATATATATATATATATATATATATATATATATATATGCCACATCTTCTTCATCCATTCATGTGTCAATGGACATTTAGATAGTTTCCATGACTTGGCTATTGTGAATAGTGCTGCTGTGAACATAGGGGTGCGTGTATCTTTTTGAATTATAGTTTTGTCCAGGTATGTGCTCAGGAGTGGGATTGCTGGATCATTAAAACTCTTGCTCCGTGTCATAAAATTCCTCTGTTTTTAAGTAGAGGCCCAGGTTTTTGTTTTGTTTCCTGAGTATTTGAAATTTTGGAATTGAATCAGTAGTACAGTGTTGCAGGCTGCAACTTTTATCCACCTTTCACCTAAAATGGACCAAGCCAACCAGAGATAATTTAAAAATTATTTATTCCAAAAAATATTTTGGAATATCTGAAAAGAATGATTTCTTTTGTGCTTGAATTGCTAAATGATTTGTAATTCCATTTGCAGTTTTTTTAAAATTTCTGCTGTGATTTTTAAAAAATAAATTTATTTATTTATTTATTTATTTATGGCTGTGTTGGGTCTTCGTTTCTGTGTGAGGGCTTTCTCCAGTTGTGGTGAGTGGGAGCCACTTTTCATCGCGGCGCACGGGCCTCTCACCGTCGTGGCCTCTCCCGTTGCAGAGCACAGGCTCCAGACGTGCAGGCTCAGTAGTTGTGGCTCACAGGCCCAGTTGCTTCACAGCATGTGGGATCTTCCCAAACCAGGGCTCGAACCCATGTCCCCTGCAGTGGCAGGCAGATTCTTAACCACTGCGCCACCAGGGAAGCCCCCATTTGCAGTTTTCACCCCCACCTGTTGATTACAGTTCTGCCTGCAGGAACTGTATCAGCCTACTTTCCCTTTAGCATCTCATGAATTATTATTATCATAAGGAAGTGAGAAGTTTGACCATTGTTGTCACAACCCAACTGAAAGGAAGCACTTAACCATATAATGGCATTGGGGAAATTGTCATAGCCTTGATGAAGGGAAACTTTGGTTCAACATTTAATTTACTATGATAGCTGGTCATGTTTAAAGCCTGAAGAGAGAATGTTTTGTAATCTTTATATTGAGGCCTAGAAAACACCAGGTTTTTGTGCTTTCAACTGATCAGCAGTGGAGGCTGAGTAATGATGCTACCCTGCTAGGTATGGCAAACAGCAGAGATGTTAAACGTTACAGAGTTAAAAAAAAAGAAAAAATTCCAGTTTTAAAAGAATCCGTGTTAGTTTTTATGTATGAGAAGAGAAAACTTGCTCATCATATTTTGCTTTTACTTTTTTTGTCTACCAGGAAGACTTCGACTTAAACTTTAGGTCTAGTTTTAGCAAATGCTGTAATAATTAGTCTTAAGTTTATGAATTATTTCTCTACTTACTTATATGGTAGTACATATTTACTTATCCTTGTTTCAATTGTCTTGTTTTGCTTCTTTTTTAAAAAATATTTATTTATTTGGCTGTTCTGGGTCTTTAGTTGCGGCACGCGGGATCTTCGTTGCAGCGTGTGGAATCTTTTGGTTGCTGCACGCAGGCTCTTGGTTGCGGCATGCAGGATCTAGTTCCCTGATGGGGCATCAAACCTGGGCCCCCTGTATTGGGAGCGCAGAGTCTTGAGGACTGGACCACCAGGGATGTCCCTGTTTCTTATTGTAAACCATCTTTAAAAATATTTTTTAAGAACTGGGTTGGGGGCTTCCCCAGTGGTGCAGTGGTTAAGAATGTGCTTGCCAATGCAGGGGACACGGGTTTGAACCCTGGTCCTGGAAGATCCCACATGCCACGGAGCAACTAAGCCTGTGTGCCACAACTACTGAGCCTGTGCTCGAGAGCCCACGTGCCACAACTAATGAAGCCCGCGCGCCTAGAGCCTGTGCTCCGCAACAAGAGAAGCCCACGCACTGCAACGAAGAGTAGCCCCCACTCACCACAACTAGAGAAAGCCCGTGCGCAGCAACAAAGACCCAATGCAGCCAAAAATAAATAAAATAATTTAAAAAATTACAAGAGGGAGGAGATATGGGGATATACGTATATGTATAGCTGATTCACTTTGTTATACAGCAGAAACTAACACACCATTGTAAAGCAGTTATACTCCAATAAAGATGTTAAAAAAAATCATTGCACCATAAAAAAAAATTGAACTGTAGGGAAAATAAACTTTATAAAATAAAATAAAACAAAGAGAGGGTGGGTAACTGAGGAGCCTGTAAAAATTCATTTTTAAGAATCCTTTTGCAGCCTGCATTAATGGAGCATGCGTTCAGGGTTAAATTTATATTTTAGATTAGGCTTCAAGTATATGGGGGATTAGCATTTTATTGAATGCCTGTTATGTGCCTTGAAGAAAAAGCTGTCATACATTAATTCATTTCATTCTCACAGCATTTATACAAAGTAAATATTATTCCTGTTTTACTGATGAGGAAACTGAGACTGAGATTCAAAAAGCTTGCCCAAGTTTACAAAACAAAGTAGGAAAGTAAGTAGGTGTTCTTTCTGCTCCTCCATACTATTATCTCCAACTGAGTACTGGTGACGTGCTGGGCGTTGCACAGATGCTGTTGCCACAGTGTTGAAAACAGCTGACACTTGCCCCTGTCCCGCTCTCTCAAAAAGAAGGTGAGGGGACTACGTATATAGAATAATAAACCTGGTGTGATTTCATCTAATTTTAAAACCAGTGAGAATGTAAGTATGTCAGATATTCCTTACAGTGGTCCCTTTTCTCTTTTAAGAATGCTGGGACTGCTTTATTGAATTTCCTTAGCCTTCCAGTATCCTCATGGAAGAAACATTTATTATACAAATGCACAAGTAGTGTTGAGTGTGATTATGATTGTCTCCTTATCATCGAGTTTATTGGTGGAATCACTTTAGGACCAAGTTTCCTAACACTTGATATTACACAGTAGTCATCAGTCTGCATATTATTGAAAATTAAAACAGTTTTTAAAGCTACATGTATATTCATTAAATCTTCTCTAAGAGTACTTAATTTCTTTTCCTCCCTTTCAGGGATTTAAAAAATAGACAAAAAGAAGAGAGGTTCAACCATGTCTGTCTCTTTGGGTAGCGAGGACATGCTTTGTGCTCCTGAAGTGGAGAAAGAGAGACCAATACCCTTAGGATCCAGAACATCTGGCAACGCTGCCCTAGAGGCTACACACCACAACTGTAGATGTACAAGGTTTCCCATCAGGGCATTTGCTTTGAAGGGGGAGGATTCTTGTGGCAACAACTAGGGTTAGAGAAATGTGAAGCTGCTCTTGGAAGAGGTCGAGCTACAGAGTGAAGTGCTCGGCTTTGGCACTGTGGCTGAGAAGCTGTTGGTGTTACTCTGATTATGAGCTCACAAGAGAAAGTGTGGAGTTGGTGCAGGACATGACAACAAAATGTTTTATAATCTCATCATACAAGCCAAAGAGAAGAGTGAGTTTCAAGAAATGTGAATGCATGTTTAAAACTGTTGGGAAATTTTTTTTCTCTGTTTTTTTTTTTTGTACTCCTGAATAGAAGAATTTTCCTACGAGATGAGTGTCTCCAGCGCTAACAGCTGGTACCTTGAAATCTAGTTTAATTTGATTTAACACAGGACAGTGAAGTGTGTGTTTTCTAAGAAATTTTATTCTCTTTATATTGTGTGATAATGGGGAAGTCTTGAAGATTTGTGCTGTGTTCTAAATGATTACCAAAAATTATCATACAAGTTGAAAGCACAGATAGGCTTTCTTTATAGGCTGGAAAAACCCAGGTGCAAATCCCTTCTTCTTTACTTATCAGTTCTGTTACCGTGAGCAAGTTTCTTATCCTCTCAGCTTCATCTTTGAGTTGAAGATGGTGGTGGTAACAACTTCCTCCTAGGGCTGTTATGAGATTATACTGAATATGTGTAAAACTCTCAATATAGTAGTATACTAAGATTACATAATATGCTATTCTTATTTTTTTTAGAAAGTGGTGAAGATAAATGGGTTGTCTCAACTTAAAAATACTTGATTTTCTAAAAACTTCTACAACAAACCAGCCTCATTGCCACCTTCTACCTCTTTCCCTGAAGTTGCTACACCTTTAGATACCTACTTGGTACCAGTGTTAAAGTTACAAGGTGAAATCAAGGTTTAAATATCTTATCAGCGATGTTAGCATCCATTTTGCACCTAATTTAATTAGGTACTTGGAACACAACATTAGTCATATTTACTCTAGAGATTTGGATAATTTCAAAGAAGCTTTTTTAAAGTCATACTCTTTGGTGTCACTAGAATTAAAGAGGCTTTTCACTGTGAACAGCTTCATTATAGATGCTGTTATGACGGTAATTGTTTTTTAAAACACATGAAACTTGGCAGTCGAAACCTACCAAAGTACAAGAAAAGCTTTGATTTAGGTTTTATGAAACAGTGAAAGTATTTTTTAAAACCTGAATTTTAAATAAGTTAATAAAATAAGTTAATAAATAGCAACCAGGTTGTGAGTTTTAAGTTTTTCTTAGAGTTTAGAAACTGAACTCAAAAATGCCTCTCTCACCCTCCATTATCTATGTTTTTATTTATTCATTTATTTATTCATTCATTTATTTATTGCCTGCGTTGGGTCTTCGTTGCTGCGCATGGGCTCTTTTCTCTAGTTGGGGTGAGCGGAGGCTACTCTTGTTTGCAGTGCGCGGGCTTCTCATTGTGGTGGCTTCTCTTGTTGCGGAGCACAGGCTCTAGGCATGCGGGCTTCAGTAGTTGTGGTGCATGGGCTTAATTGCTCCGAGGCATGTGGGATCTTCCCGGACCAGAGATCAAACCCATGTCCCCTGTGTTGACAGGCGGATTCTTAACCACTTCACCACCAGGGAAGTCCCTATCCATGTTTTTGAAGCTATGATCAAGATTTTTTTCTTTATTAGGGCAGTGCATTTTGCAGACCATTTAGCCTATTTACCAGTTTTTATACACTGAGTGAAACATAATACAATTAATTTCCTTGGTCTGCACCATATAATAAAAAAGTAAATATAACTAACTCAGTGCCTATCACAATATCTGGCTCAGAGTAGGTATTTTATTATTCATTCGTGAAATGCTGTGAAAGTTGGGAAAAGGATTTCCTCAAAGGGAACTCAGAGAAAGCGTCATGGGAGCATTGGCATTTGGGCCTTTAAGATCATGGTGATCTCGGATACAGAGAGAGTTAGAAGGGCATTCCAGGATGAGAGAGGTTCAGGAGCCAAGGCCCAGTGGTGGTGGATACCATGGTAATGTATACATTGTTTACAAACCATCCGGCTCTTTTGAGCTGCTGTCACAATGGGAATCTAAAGACGTAGGAGCAAAAATGAAGCTAGCAAGGTAGCTACCTTCCTTTAGGATAGGTAGAATAAAATGCAGCCTGTCCCTTGGGATTTGGCTTGTCATTTGAAGCAGGCCCCTCTATGAGAACATCGAAGATAGATTGAATAGCAAAGGTAACCAAGTGGCTTACCTTCTCTGAGCCTTAATTTCCTCATCTTTAAAAATGAGGCCAGTGAATAAGTAGAGTGTGGGGTATTTGGAGGATTAAATGAAGTAATGTATATGAAGAGCCTAGTACTTAGAAGGTCACTATTCTTTTGGTGGTCATTGATAGTAGTAGTTGTATATATTATATATGTTTATATATACATACATATATATTTTAAAATTTTTATTTATTTAGTTATTTGTTTTTGGCTGTGTTGGGTCTTCATTGCTGCTCACGGGCTTTCTCTAGCTGCAGCGAGCGGGAGCTACTCTTCGTTGCGGTACGCAGGCTTCTCATTGCGCTGGCTTCTCTTGTTGCAGAGCACAGGCTCTAGGTGTACAGGCTTCAGTAGTTGCAGCACGTGGGCCCTAGAGCGTATGGGCTTTGGTAGTTGCGGCACATGGGCTCAGTAGTTGCGGCTCGCAGTCTCTAGAGCGCAGGCTCAGTAGTTTTGGTGCACGGGCTTAGCTGTTCCCCAGCATGTGGGATCTTCCCAGACCAGGGATCGAACCTGTGTTCCCTGCATTGGCAGGCGGATTCTTAACCACTGTACCACCAGGGAAGTCCCGAAAGTAGTAGTTGTAATGAAAATAGTAACATGTTGTTTGGGATGAAAAGACATTTCGTTATCCAAAAGAATCAATGGTGCATTACAGCGCCACAGCTTTATGAGTATTTCTAATTCTGGTGTCAGTCACATATACTTCACATTTGTGTAATGTAAATACAACTTTGTTTTTCTTATTTCATGATAAAATTTTCTACTCTGAATACTTTATATAACAGTAGAGGAGTAGCTGCATATTCCAAAGATTCACCATAATAGATACCATGAAGTACAATGACACTTTTCTACAGAAGCCTTTTATAGGAATGTTTAATTCTTTTTTTATCCCTTATCCCACCCTCCCTAGAGTTCTCAACTGCTCATTAAGTTCAAATTTGTGCAAACTACAAGAAAATCTTTCTAAGAGAGTTGATTCAGCCAAGAATTTTATCATAAGAGACTTCAGAGATGAGGAAACTGGGGCTAATTTAGATTTGTCTGCACAGGTTATTTGTGCTAAAACTGGGATTGAGTCTGTTTTCTTCTTTCCCTGGCTAGGACTCTTTCTTTGATATATACCATGCTGTCTGTAATCAAGTACATCTATGCAGTAAACCTGTATTGATCTTAAGAGTTGGGGTGGCTGAGGAGGGCACAAGTCCTGTTAGAAGCATTTCATCAAGGAATGATTTTTAAGTTTTAACAGCTTTTCAACAAGTTTTAACAGTTTTTTAAAAGTATAATCACATACTATACAATTCACCCATTGAAGCTCTACAATTCTATGATTTTTACCTTATTCAGAGTTTTGCAACCATCACCACAATTAATTTTAGAACATTTTTATTACCCAAAAAAGAAACCCCATATATCTTAGCCATCACTGCCCAATCTTCCCATTCACCCCAGCCCTAGGCAACCACTAATCTAGTTTCTGTCTCTATATATTTGCATGTTCTGGACATTTTATACAAATCAAATCACAAAATATATGGTCCTTTGTGACTAGCTTCTTTAATTTAGCATACTGTTTTCAAGACTATACTGTGTGGGGCTTCCCTGGTGGCGCAGTGGTTGGGAGTCCACCTGGCAATGCAGGGGACACGGATTCAAGCCCTGGTCCAGGAAGATCCCACATTGCTGCGGAGCAACTAAGCCCATGCGCCACAACTACTGAGCCTGCATTCTAGAGCCCACGAGCCACAACTACTGAAGGCCCTGCACCTAGAGCCCGTGCTCCGCAACAAGAGAAGCCACCGCAATGAGAAGCTCGCGCACTGCAACACCCACACACTGCAAGAGTAGCACCTGCTTGCTGCAGCTAGAGAAAGCCCCGCACACAGCAACGAAGAACCAACACAGCCAAAAATAATAAATAAAAATAAATTTATAAGATTATACTGTATGTTGTATATCAGTATTTCCTTATTATTGCCAAATAATATTCAATTATATGGATATATCACATTTTATATATTCATTCATCAGTTGATGGACATTTGAGTTGTTTCTACTTTTTTGATACAATGAATAATGCTGTTGTGAATATCTGTGCACAAGTTTTTGTACGGACATTTGTCTTTATTTCTCTTGGGCATGTACCTAGAAGTGGAATTGTTGGATCATTTCATAACTCTGTTTAATCATTTGAGGAACTGCCAGACTGTTTACCAAGGGACTGCACCATTTTACCTTCCTACCAGCAGTCTATGAGGGTTCCATTTTCTCTACATTCTCACCAATTCTAGTTATTGTCTGTCTTTTTTATTATCGCCATCCTAGTTAGGTGTGAAGTGGTATCTCATTGTGGTTTTGATTTGCATTTCGCTAATGGCTAATGATGTTGAGCATCTTTTCATGTGCATATTGGCCATTTGTCAGTCTTCTTTTGAGAAATGTCTATTCAGGTCCTTTGCCCATTTCTAAATTGGGTTTTCTCTCTAATATTTAGTTGTAATGGTTCTTTATATATTCTATGTACAAGTCCCTTATAATGCTTATGAGTTGCAAAAATTTTTTCCCATTCTGTGGGTTGTCTCTTCAATTTCTTAATGGTGTTCTTTGAAGTTTGGTCTGTCTTATCTATTTTTTCTCTTTTGTGGCATATGCTTTTGGTGTCATATCTAAGAAACCATTGACTATATCCAAGGTCATGAAGATTTACACCCATGTTTTCTTCTAAGAGTTTCATAGTTTTAGGTCTTACATTTAGATCCTCGATTCATTTTGAGTTAATTTTTGTATATTGTGTGAGGAAGAGTCCAAATTCATTCTTTTGCATGTTGATAGCCACTTGTCCCAGTATCATTTGTTGAAAAGACTATTGAGTTGTCTTGGCAAAGGAAATGATTCTTAAGCTTTGCTTTAAAAGGAGAGATGTAAATGGCAGAAATGAAAGAATTCTGATCTGGCTTCTAGGTAAATTATGTGAAGAGTGTGAGGTCAAGATATTTAGACCAGGGACTTCCCTGGTGGTCCAGTGGATAAGACTCCACGCTCCCAATGCAGGGGGGACTTCGATCCCTGGTCTGGGAACTAGATCCCACATGCATGCCACAACTAAGAAGTCTGCATGCTGCAACAAAGATCCCGCGTGCCACAACTAAGACCTGGCACAGCCAAAAAAATAATAAGTAAAATAAAATTTTAAAAAAAGATATTTAGATCAGAGAGTCCTTTCCCCATGGCAGACCGTTGGAAACCGTAAGTAATAGATGAGACATCTGCTGAGGAGGAATTACAGTATTGGAATTACAGAGTTAAGTTGTAGTGTTAGAAGTCTATCAAGAAATGACCTGATGGTCTTAACTTCTTTTGTTGAAATAAGTCATGGAATCTTCAGTTATTAAGATGAATGTACAGGAAAACTTTGAGGGAACTTTAAGTATGCAAAAGCTGCTGTAAATTTCTAAGATAAAGAAAGCCAATGTAGAAAAAATAAATGACAGAGCTAGAGCATGAGAAATATTATTTATAATTTTATTTCCTCCAAGTAAACACAGAAGCACAGAAATGGATGCAAATAACTGAATGGCAAAATAGTGAAAAGAATGTTAGTGAAGGCAGAGGACGCCTGTACTCGCGGGTGGCAGGAGCCAGGAGCCGGGACCCAGGACCCCAGCGCTCCTGCCTTAGTGGTTGCAGGATGTGGGCGCCTCCCAGGGCCGAGAGGAGCTGAACAGCCGCGTCCTGCTGGCCAAGGAACTCGTCATCACAGACAGCAGCGCAAACCAACCCCAACCCCACCTTGACTGGGCTCTGAACTTGCACCACCACCCCCATCACCCAGACCTCGCTGCCAGGCTCGGATCCTCCTGGTCCCACTCATGTCACAGACACAAAGCCAAAGCAAGCCCTCCCTGCCCCCCTCCCTGCCCCCCTCCCTGCCACTGGCACTGGAAAGAGAGTCCCGATGGCCACACAGAAAAAACAGAAAGAGAAACGGGTGCCATGAGTAACAGAAAATCAGTGTGGGGTTTTTTTGTGTGTGTTTTTTTTTTTTTTGCAGTATGCGGACCTCTCACTGTTGTGGCCTCTCCCGTTGTGGAGCACGGGCTCCGGACGTGCAAGCTCAGCGGCCATGGCTCACGGGCCCAGCCGCTCCGCGGCATGTGGGATCTTCCCGGACCGGGGCACAAACCTGTGTGCCCTGCATCGGCAGGCGGACTCTCAACCACTGCGCCACCAGGGAAGCCCCAAAAATCAGTTTTTAAAAGGTGCTTTAGGGCTTCCCTGGTGGCGCAGTGGTTAAGAATCTGCCTGCCAATGCAGGGGACATGGGTTTGAGCCCTGGTCCGGGAAGATCCCACATGCCGTGGGGCAGCTAAGCCCGTGCGCCACAACTACTGAGCCTGCACTCGAGGGCCTGTGAGCCACAACTACTGAGCCCACCTGCTGCTACTGAAGCCCGCGCGCCTAGAGCCCATGCTCCGCAACAAGAGAAGCCACCACATGAGAAGCCCGCACACCGTAACGACAAGTAGCCCCTGCTCGCCACAACTAGAGAAAGCCCACGCAGCAACGAAGACCCAACACAGCCAAAAATCAATTTAAAAAAAAAAAAAAAAAGAATGTTAGTGAAGAGTCAGAATTCCTCCATTCTAATCCTAACCTACACTAGTTATGTAACCTTGAGTAAGTCAGCCTTTAGAATAGTAGCTGATAGGGACTTCCCTGGCGGTACAGTGGTTAAGACTTCACCTTCCAATGCAGGGGGTTTGGGTTCCATCCCTGGTCAGGGAGCTAAGTTCCCATGTGCTTCAGGGCCAAAAAACCCAAAACATAAAACAGAAGCAATGAAGTAACAAATTCAATAAAGACTTTAAAAAGGGTCCACATCAACAACAACAACAAAAAAAATTTTTTTAAAGAATAGTAGGTGATATTTACAGAGGCCCTACCATATTCCAGACCTTGTGCAAGCCTCAACCTCCTTTTTTGTAAAATGGAGATTATATTGAATTAATTACTTTGAAAACTTCCGTAAAGAGCCATGTACATAGAAGAGATAATTCTTGAACTTTGGTTTTCTTCACTGTAGTAGTAGTAGCGTCTGATAGTATGTGTCAGTGTCCAAAACAATTCTGAAGGGTGTGCTGTATTCTTATTTTGATGAAGAAACTGATGTGCAGTGGTTATGAAAGTTGCACAGTCAGTAATCAGTAGAGTCATGATTCTAATCCAGTTCTGCATGATTTCTTTATACCACCTTGACTTTGTCTTGAAAGACAGTAGATCCTGGTGGGCAGAGGAGGGGGAAGGAATAGGAGAGCACCAGTGAGATTTAATTTATTATATATGAAAGCTTAAGATGTAATGCCAAAGGGATGATTAGTCCTGAGATTGGTGATCTCAGTGGTGAGGTGGAACACTACCATGTGTTGATAATAAGGTCATAGGTATATCCCATTTGATTAACTTGTAAGTCCCAGAAGAGCTAAATGTTATGAAGCACAGTCATATAATAGTTTATCCATGTGTCTTCTGGAATCTTGGACATTTTTCTTCAGGAGACAGAGGGAAGACAGAACACTGGTGAGGTAATGAAGTCTGAGTGGAAAGCAGAGGTGAGTACAAGAGGCTAAAATAGTACTATAGTTTGTGGAGATGGGTAGACTTTGCTTTGAACCAAGAGGATGTCACTTCTTAGAATTAATTCTCATATTCATACCCTTTGAAGACCCTTCTCACCCCACCAATAAAATGTCTATGATTAATTTCCAAATATGGAACTAAGCAGGTCTTGAGTGCTTCATAACTTTGATCTCTCAGCTCTTTTTACACTTCTTATCCTTCCCATGGTTTAGTTGAGAAATATTATTTGGAAATATAAGACTAATAGACCAGAAAAAGAGTACAGAAAGACCGGAAAAGAATACAAGAGCAGAACAGTTTTTATTCATGGATTTATCCTGTGCCATTTTCTTCTTGACAACAAGTACAAAGTTCAAGCTTTAGTTGTCATTCTGCTGCTGCTGCTGCTGCTACTAAATTAACAAGCAGTAGACATGCTTCTCTTTGATGCAGTTTATCTGTTGGAGATGTCATCAGCTGGCACAGGGGAAGCAAAGAACTTTGAACTCTCATTCTGATTTGCAAACTTTCAGTTTCTGCATAGAAATCCATGGTGATTGGTGTCTATGAGAATAGATCCGTGATGCAAATATGAATAGGAAAGGTAGCTAATATACATTGGGCTCATGCTTTATGTGAGGCAGTCTGAAGCACTTGAAGAGGAAGTAAGAGTCTCAGAAATTACGAAGGCCTGAGTTGTTTTCATTAATACTGCTGTGCTTCTCAGAAATGGCAGAACTGGGATTCAGAAGAAAACTTGAGAGACATTTGAGAGAAAGCTGATGCTGTGTGCTAATTTTGCATTTGCATGTGTGTGTTCACGTGTTCCATCACTCTGAAAGACTGCCTTGGTAGTCATACCTAACCCCACCATTAATCCATAATTCATAATTCATTCTTTTCACCATAGTTTTATCTTTTTGAGAATGATAAAAGGATTGGGTCACTTTTGGTCTAGAGTAAAACTTTCATAATGTAAGGGAGACCACAAAATGTAAAGGATTATATACATTGTCCTATGTTTTCTCTTGACAGAAATTCCATCTTCTGGTTCCTTTTTCTATTTAGGACCTTTTTTGTGTGTTCCCCTTATTTCAGGGAAGAATTTCTAACAGTACAGTTGTATACATTCTTGGTGACCTAAAAAGAAACAATAATATGCATTAGGTTCGTAGCAACCTCTGCTTTTTGGGTATATGTGAGAAATGAAGTTTTTTAACCATACCTTAAGTTCCAGCATGTATCTATTACCAGAAGTATTTTTTCAGAATATTCTCCCTTCTTCCTTGTAAAGTCACAGAGAAGTTTTGGGGCTCTTCAGCTAGGTCACAGTGGCCAAAAGACTGTGCCTCATCTTAGAATAGAATCGATATATTATTTGTGTTACAAAACAAAGTAACCAATAGTTCTTCAAATTTCCCACTTCCTGTTCATTTCCTCCAGACACAAAATAGGTTTGAGGAAAAAAGTATTTTCCTGATGCTTTGAGCTGCCTGTGTTTGGGATTCAATGTATTTTGGGTGCTTATTGCTTAACTGGGCTGAAGATTATCTCATGTGACAGCATAGATCTCTTGTTTTGGAATTGCCATTACTTTCTAGAACAGCCACTCTGTACACTGGCCAACATGCCCTGGATCCTCTTGCTTCATATTACAGTGATACTGCTTTGTCAGGGTAGAATTCAGCCTCACAGGGCTGGTGTCAGTCTCTGCTGACCTCATGCCACAGTACAGCATGTTCAAATCTGGGAGAAACCCGAGGGTTATTCGACACATTCCTCCTCCTTCTCCCTCACAAGCATGGAACCCTCACTCTCCTCGGAAACCGTATGTTGTATATGTGTGTGTATCTGTCTTTTTAAAAAATCTCTTCCTTAATCTTATAATTCTACAGCTTTAAGTGGGGGCTGGTTGAATAGACAGACACAGGAAATGCTGTGAGCTGCTGAAACTTAGCATTTTTCAGCAGTAGATCTCAGCCACGGGTATTTGCTATTTTGGGTCTGACTTGTGTGAGACTGCAATAACTGAGAAGCATATTATGTGTTTCCTAGTTGTTCATTTTACCCATAGGTGTTTAGGCAGAATGCACAGGGTGTTCTTTGGCTGTTTGGTCATGCTCAGATCATACCAGAGTGTCCCCATTCTCCCGTATGATGGGCTGTTTCAGTGCAGAGTAAATGTCATCCTCACTCTCTCAGGCTAAATAGTTATCCAAAAATAAGTGTTTTCTTCAGTGAACAAAAGAGTTTCGTTTGCCTTTGGCAGCTTGGGAAAAGCTTGGGTTAAATTTGAAGATGCCAGGCATGCATAACAAATGAGAATTTGGATTAAAACCATTTGAAATATTTCTCACATTAAAAAAAAAAAAAACGGTTCTTATTACTCAGCTACTTGTTTTCAGTGTATTTTTCCCGAAGACTTGGCAGTTTTCTGAACTGTAAAGCAGTATGCACGTATCTTGGTGCTAAGTTCATGTCTTCAGATCACCAGAGCAAGTCCCTGAGATACAGCTGGATGGGAGGGTGATCCAGCTTTATGCAACACAACCACCGTTTTCACATTTCATCCATAGTCATGCGTACAAAACCTTGCCTATAGCTTGATTTTACCATGGTTTTTTGGTGTTGGCTTTATAAATGATGCATAGATATTTTCTGAGATAAATGCTAAAGCAAAGCAGATTCTTTGTAGCTTTACCTGATTCTAAAGCTAATGTTTATTAATATTGTTTGGTGTGAGCCATTGGATTTAAGATCCAAACAGATTTTTCACGCTGAAGTTTGATATTAAATTACTCTTATTCCTTATGGTTGATAATTTAAATGCCAACTTTATTAACAGATTGTACCCCTGCTCTGTACCCTTTTTTTCTGTTGTTTGTTCTGTCTCTTGGATTTACACCCTGGCATATCTCTGTTTGTTCTGAGGTTATAAAAGGTCAGTTTACTTATCTATGTTTTATTAAGAACGAGCCCAGGTTGAATGGAGTGGTCCAAAGGAAAGAATTCATAGGTAAACCCTAAAAGGATAGGGTGTGGAGACTGATAGTAAAACAAAAGTTAACTCCTTTTTCACCATTACTGACAGTCCAAAAAGAGGAGGGAAACATAAAACATAATCTAAATATTTATAATTGATTTTATTTTCTCCATTTATTGCATTAATCCATGAGTAGAGGAAACTTGCCAAAAGTGTATACTTAGTACCTGAGTGAATGATTATGTTTCCTTGCTTCACTACCCATGTCTCTGTCTCACTTCTCCAAACTATTCCTCAAATCTGGTGAACTAAAATACTCCTATTGAAACAATGATTAAAATGTTCAGAAACGAGGTACTTGCTCCAGTTTCTGAAATTCTTAATATGGCTATCTGGATACATCAAACTGCTCTAGATAGGGGTTTACACATAACCTCCTTGCATGAGGTTGCAACACACTTTGTGAAAGCTACAGAATAAACATTTTGAAGGAAGAAAACTCTAGAGGGGAAAACATATCAGACTCTAGGAAATAAATGGAGAGTTTCAGGAAGTGGGATATTATAGAATGCATTGTATATATATTGAACTTATATTTATATTTTAAATACATAAGATAATATTCCCAGATGTTGACCAGTTTTAAAGATGAATAATTTCCTCTTTCCTTTCTTAATAACCCTGCAGCACCACACATCTGTATAAGTTGCCTCGGTTTTCTGTACAAATGCACAGAAATTACAGTGACAGTTTAGAACATAGCATGTGTAATCCTTTGGTTCTGTATAGATGCTATCATTTAAACAATTGTTATTTACATTGGGCTGTCACTTTTGAAAGATAAAACAAAACTCCCCTCCCATCTAAACCCTCAAACTGCTGCTTGACCTAAATCTCATCCCTCCATAGGGCTCAGAATGCCACATAAAAGTCAGATTCTATAGGAACGATGCACAGTTCTGCCCACATTATTTTGTAATTGTGGGATTTCTTTTAAATTGAGTTTCATTCAAAAGAAATAGCTAGAATAGTGATTTGAATGGTGGATGAGAAGTGTACAGTAAGGCAGCAGAAGGAGACTGTTTCATGTTGCAGTGTTTCCCTCCTCCCAGTGCTCAAAATGCCTTCCTTCTCCTCATGAGAATGTTTTATATCCCTTAAGACTGTTAGAGGGAAAACAGGTCGAGAACTCTGACCTAATGCTTAAAAACATTTGTCATTGATTATTTTAATTCACGCCAGAAATTATTAAATGCCAGAGCTCCAGTATATCCTGTCTGAAAGAGAGGGTGGTATAGACCAATCATTTGTTCACTGAACAAACAATTATTGAGATTCTGCTGTATATCAGAGTTTGGGAGTTGAGATGGATTGTCTGCCCTCATGCAGCTTACATTCTAGTTGGGGAAGATGAAAATAAGTAATAAGCCTATTAAGTTAACTAGGAGTATGTTAGGTGTGGGCTATAAAATAATAAAGCTGGGAAAGGGAGATTGGAAGTGCTGGAGGCAGGCTGCCTTTTTTTTTTTGGATAAATTTATCTATTTATTTATTTTTGGCTGCTTTGGGTCTTCGTTTCTGTACACGAGCTTTCTCTAGTTGCAGCAGGCGGGGGCTACTCTACGTTGTGGTGCACATGCTTCTCGTTCCAGCGGCTTCTCTTGTTGTAGAGCACGGGCTCTAAGGCGCAGGGGTTTCAGTAGTGTGGCACACAGGCTCGGTAGTTGTGGCTTGCGGGCTCTAGAGTGCAGGCTCAGGAGTTGTGGCGCATGAGCTCATTGCTTCGTGGCATGTGGCATCTTCCCAGGCCAGGGCTCGAACCCGCATCTCCTGCATTGGCAGGCAGATTCTTAACCACTGCACCACCAGGGAAGTCCCTGGGCTGCCATTTTTAATTGGATAGTAAGTGTAAGCCTCATTAAAGAAGACATTTGAGGAAGGGCTTGAAAGAGGCAAGCAGGTTAGCCATACAGCTGTCTGAGCAATGAGCATTCCCAACAGAGGGTACAGAACAAAGACAAGAGTGTTCCTGATGGATACAAGGAATAGGAAAGAGGTTGGTGTGACTAGAGTAAGAATAAGGGAGTGTAGAGTGGTAGTAATTGGGGTGTCAAAGATGTAATCGAGTGCCTCAGTTATCTATTGCTGTATAACAAAGCACCCCAAAACTTAGTGACTTTAAACAACTATTTTATTTGCTCATAATTCTGTGAGTCAGGCATTTGGGCTGGGCTCAGTTAGGTGTTCTTGTGCTGGTCTTGCCTGGGGAGTCCCTGTAGTTGTTAGGTGGTTCAAGACATGTTTGGCGGTTGGTACAGCTGAGCCTCTCTCCTGGTGGTACAAGGATTTTAGCCTGAACAGCTATAAGGATGGAGTTGTCATTGACTGAGCTGTAAAGCCTGCTGAAGGTCTCAGTATAGCAAGAGAAAGCAAGCCCCAGGCACAAACACTTTTCAAGTCTCTGCTTGTGTGACATTTGGTAATGTTTCACTGGGCCAAAACAAGTCCATGGCCAAACCTTGGACCTTATCATGGGTTGGAGAAATAGATTCCATCTCTTGATGGGAGGAATGGGAAAGTCAAATTGTAAAGGGAAGGGCATACTAGATTGGATGAATTTGTGCTATTAATCTGCCACACAGAGGGCCAAATCAGGTATGCCCCTGAAAGCCATTTTTAAGGACTAGTTTTCTCTTTGAGTATAAGGAGGACACACAGAAAAATTTAAGCAGGGGAGTGACGTGATTTGACTTAGATTTCTAAAGGATCATTCTGGCTGTTGTATTGAGAATAGATCATATGGCAACAAGGGAGACCAGTGAGGAGGCCATCGTAGTAATCCAGACGAGATATGATCATGGCTCAGACTAAAGTAGTAGAAGTGAAGATAATGAGAAGTATTTAGATTTTTGATGTATTTTGAATGTAGAACCAACAGGATTTTCTGATGGATTGGCTATAAGAGAGAAATTGATGACTACAAGGATTTTAGCTTGAACAGCTGGAAGAATGGACTTGTCCTTGAGATAAAAAGTCTGCTGGTGGGGCAGGTTTTGTGGGAAAGAGGAAGAGTTCAGTTTGAGATGTCTATTAGATATCCAAGTGGGAATATCAAATAGACAGTTGACTGTATGCGACTGGAATTCAGGAGATGTCGAGACTGAAAATATAATTTAAGAAAGTATCACAATTAGATGATATTTAAAGTCATGAGACTAGGTGAAGTCATCGAGAGAGAATGAGTGTAAAGAAGAGAAGAGGAAAAAGCTCTGAGCCCTGAGCACTCCAGTTTGAGAAGTGGAAGAGGAGCCTGTGAGGGAGGAGGGAAATGAGAGTATGTGTACTGGAAGCCAACTATAGAAAGTCTTCATAGGAGGGGGGAAACATCAGCTGTGTCACATGCCACACTGATAGGTCAAGTAAGATGAGGACTAAGAACTCGTCTTTGGATTTAGTAATGTGACGATTATTGGTCACCTTGACAAAAGCTTTTTGATAGAATGAGATAAAATCCAGTTGAATGGCTTTGAGAATGGGAAGAGAGGAATTTGAAGACAGTGAGTTTTATACCATTTTTATGAGTTTTACTGTAATAAGGAGCAGAGAAGTAGGGAGTAAGTGGTAGAGGAAATGCAGTCAAAAAGAAATTTCTTTAAGGTGGGAGATGGAAAAAAATCATGCTAATAGGAAGAATTCAGTAGGGAGAAGAGAAAAATGATGTTTCTTTCATTTATAATATTTAACAAACTTCAGAGGCACTTGCATGTGTGGGCACTATTCAGAGCACTTTACAAATATGAACTCATTTAATATAAGAATGAAAACAGGGCTTCCCTGGTGGTGCAGTGGTTGAGAATCCGCCTGCCAACGCAGGGGACACAGGTTCGAGCCCTGGTCTGGGAAGATCCCACATGCCGCGGAGCAGCTAAGCCCGTGCGCCACAACTATTGAGCCTGCACTCTAGAGCCTGCGAGCCACAACTATTGAGTCTGTGTGCCACAACTACTGAAGTCCGCGTACCTAGAGCCCGTGCTCCACAACAAGAGAAGCCAAAGCAATGAGAAGCCCGCGCACCGCAACGAAGAGTAGCCCCAGCTCACGGCAACTAGAGAAAGCCTGTGCACAGCAACGAAGACCCAACGCAGACAAAAATAAATAATAATTTTTTAAAAAAAGAATGAAAACAGTGACTGGCCACTCAGTATAAAGTACTGTGGTGGGTGCTATAAGGAGTTCAGGGATGTGTAGGACACAGCCCTGACCTAAGGACTTGTGGTCTCTATTAGAAAATATAAAAGCTTGCAAAAAAATGAAAATAGAAAGGTAATATATAACAAAAAGGATACAGTTTAGAACTTCAGAGAAGGGAGATTACTTTTAGCTGGAGAGTAAGGAATGTCACTAATTTGATTCTAATTAAATAACAACAGGCCTTTAAACTAAAAGTAGGCTCATTTGGACCTAACTAAATTCATATACGTTTCACCTTGAGCGTGGACAGGAGTGTGTGTGTGTGCGTTACAAGGTGGAATGGGGACAGGGTTGGAGGTAGGAAGGAAAACATTTTTCTCTTCAATAAATAGTCTTAAGAGGTCTAATACAGAAAAGACAACCTCAGAGATGCTCCTTTCTAAATCACCATAATTGTCATCTTCTTGTTTATAGTCCTAACCTCCATATGTAAGGGGCGGGTTGGGGGTTGATGGCAAGGGAAGGGCACGAGCGCGCGTGTGCATGTGTATGTGTGTGTATGAGTATGAACTGCATGTGCATCTTCAGTACCTAAAGTACAGGAATTCCTCTACCAGTTAGATATATTTAGGAGCCTGTCTTTGATTTTTAAATAGTTTGGGGAACAATTCAGAATTCTTTTTCCAGACAAATAAAATAAGAAAAGTTGAGATATATAAGCCCAGGAAATACGATTAGAATATGTCCTTTCATTATTATCTGCTCTTAATGAAAAGTTTAGTGGTTGTTTGAAGTCTGAGGATAAATAGAGAATTCAAACTGTTTAGAATTGGTACTTGGGTGGAAGACAGTATTTTTTGTTCGGTAGAACCTTGTGAGGAAAAGTTTATACAGAATCATTCCTGGGGAGTGGAGAAGCCTAATTCAAGTTGGCTTTTTTTTTTTTTTTTTTTTTTTTTTTAGTGGTTCCTCATACATATTGTCTATTTGAAAGATCTAGGGACATTTTAATTTAATCAGTCTAGAGACTGATTGCAAGTTCAAGGAAGAGATCCTTTTTTTTTTTGTTTTGTTTTGTTTTGTTTTTTGCGGTACGGGGGCCTCTCACTGTTGTGGCCTCTCCCGTCGTGGAGCACAGGCTCCGGACGCGCAGGCTCAGCGGCCACGGCTCACGGGCCCAGCCGCTCCACGGCATGTGGGATCTTCCCAGACCGGGGCACGAACCCGCGTCCCCTGCATCGGCAGGCGGACTCTCAACCACTGCGCCACCAGGGAAGCCCCCAAGGAAGAGATTCTTATGAGGGTCCCAAGGAGCTCACAGAAAAAGGAATATGCATGGTCAAATTACATATCAAATGATGGTCGTTTACCCGTAATTAAAAGAATGCAATTGATAATTAAAATGAGATCTTATATTCACTTATCAGATTAATTAAAATACAAAAGTTTGATACCTAGAGCTGACACAGTCATTCACCTACACTATGGGTAGTATTGTAAATTGCTATAGTCTTTCTGGAGGACAACTTGGTAATTTCTATCAAAGTATAAAACATATACACTCTCTGATACACTGCTAGGTATTTACATTATCAGTATACGCAGAGAAGTTCACCGATAGATATATATAGAGAGAGAGGGAGAGGGAGAGTTTGTAATTTTAAAATGAGAAGAATATGTTTTGATGCCCAGTTGAAGTTCAACAATATTAAATATCTTTGACATCCTCTGCTGCGCCAAAGTGAAGCCTTCTTCCTTATTAGGGAATTGGATCCTATATCATCCTATTTTACAGTTATCCAGTGGGTTCACAGGAATTTTTTAAAGTGTCCTAGAGTTAAAGGCTTTTCGTTTATTCTGTTAATGGCCATCACTGGAGATGAGGTGTTCAGAAAGATCTAATACTCCAAGATAATTCTCACAAAAGAGCTATTAGGAACAGAATGGCTACAGTAGGAAGCTGATAATTAGAAAACAAATCTTTAAGAAGTAAAGACTACATGGATTAGTATGTGAATGAAATGGGGGAGTGAGTAGTCTAGAGGAAGTTTACCATAATTCTGCATCTTCAGATAATTCTTTTATATATATATATTGGACTGTAGTTGATTTATAGTATTATGTAAGTTTCAGGTATATAACATAGTGATTCACAATTTTTAACAGTTATACTTCATTTATAGTTATTATAAAATATTGGCATATTCCCTGTGCTGTACAATATATACTTGTAGCTTATTTATTTTATACATAGTAGTTTGTACCTCTTAATCCCCTCTCCCCATGGTGCCCCTTCCCCCTTCCCTCTCCTCTTTCCTTAACTGGTAACCAGTAGTTTGTTCTCTCTATTCAGATAATTCTTTTAATCTCTAAAAGCTCTGTTTTCATTTTGAAGAAGAGAACTGCCAACTAGGTCACAAAATTTGCAAGAGCAGTAGAGGAAGATGGAACTTTTATTACATACTTCTTCCTAAACTAATGCTGCTTTTACATTCTGCATCATTACATTTACATTTATCATACATACATTTTATCATACATGATTTATCAAATATAGGTTATTATATGAAACAATCTAATTTTGTCTGTTTATCTTAGGTTTCCCCAGTACAAGCTCTGGTAAATTGCTTGCATCATTTGACTCACTGTTACTCTCCACTGAGTTAATTATATAAAAATTACCTCTGAGTTTTGGAGCTGGGTAGGGAGAAATAGTAAAGCCAAGTGCAGGACATCCAGGTGGCAGCTGTTCATACCTCAAACAATGAGCAAGATCTAAAGACTATACTCAACTAATTATTTCTTTGGGGGCATGAAAGCAGGATCAGAGTAAGGCAGAACTCTTACTGGTTCTCACTGACCAGGTGGTTGTGGTTTTGACGATCAGAGTGAACATTTTCACCTTGGAGGCAAGGGTTCTAGACTGTAGTGCCACTAGAGCCTCAGTTGTCTCTAAAAAGGAGAATTATATCAGCCAGAGGCTGAGGCTCAAGAGACCTGGTTTATAGTCCCAGCCCAACCACAACTAGATAGGAACTTGGGGATTCAATTAACATGCAAGAGCTTTTATTCCTCACCTGTAAAATAAGACTGTTTCACAAGATAACCTCTCAAGATGTTTAGATTTTAGCAGATTCAGAATTTACAGGTACAGACATGTATAGATTGATTTTAAAACTAAAGTAACGCATTTTCCTATGACTCAGAAATGGACAGAGACACAGGTCTCAAACTTAGCATATTTTCTCTTTCTAGTTCATTAGATTTAAAAAGCAATTTCTTAACTGATTATTTTTCTTTGATTACAAAGTACTCATAGAAGTTCAATGAGGGATTTTACTGGACTTAAACTAAAAGTACTAGTATATAGGAAAATCTGGATTTCGACAAAGCCTTATAACTTTGGGTAGGGTGATTATTTACTTTCAAAAGCAGTCATTCTAGATTCCTTTAAATAGCCGCTTTTAAGTCCAGTATAATATTTTTAAATGTAATAAATATCATTCTATATGTAAATCCTTAATTTGCACATTATTTTGCTGAAACAAAATCTGCCTTAAGTGAGAATAGCATACCTTAATTTACATGAGATTAATCTCGGTAGCCTACCAATTAATAAATAGAAATTTAAAATTAATTTAAAAATGTACAGTGAAATGGGTGTAACCATATGGTGTATATATGTACTTTAAACATTTACTTGATCCAAGGTTTCTAAAACACTGAGAGTCTTAAGGTAAAACTGTAATGCTTCAGGTTTTTATTTTTTCTTTTTTTTTGGCTCCCTGTCGGGGAACTGAACTCAGTTTTCTTATTAATGTTAAAATTAGGTGTACAAAGGTATTTTCTGGTTGCTATTAATTCTTTGAAAAATAGACAAATTTTCAGCTTCCTTAGCATTAAATTGTTACTATTAAAGACCAGTGGTTAGGAGTACATAAATAAGTACTTTACAAAAGAAGCCCTAGTTCCTAGGGCATTCGATTTTCTAAGTTTAATTACCCTAGATTAAACTCATTTCCTTTTTTAATAGGATTACTGTAGTAGTAGGGATATTCTGAAGACATAGGATATCTAGATTTCAGCAGTACATTAAAAAAATTTTTTTAATTAATTAATTTATTTTTGGCTGCATTGGGTCTTGGCTTCTCTGCATGGGCTTTCTCTAGTTGCTGTGAGCGGGGGCTACTCTTTGTTGCGGTGTGCAGGCTTCTCATTGCAGTATTTTCTCTTGTAGGCACAGGCTCTAGGCATGCGGGCTTCAGTAGTTGTGGCTCGCGGGCTCTAGAGTGCAGGCTCGGTAGTTGTGGCACACAGGCTTAGTTGCTCCGCGGCATGTGGGATCTTCCCGGAACAGGGATTGAACCCGTGTCCCCTGCATTGGCAGACAGATTCTAAACCACTGCGCCACCAGGGAAGCCCCAGCAGTACATTTAAGAGATTTTTTCATATCTTTTGAGGGGGAAATTATAACTGATTATTCATAACTGAGTAAGTGAATGAATGAGTGAAAAGAGTTCTAAAATATCATCCTGGAACACAGTCTCTGATGAATTGTTGCAATTTGCTTCCTGTCCTTTTCAACCTCTTCATTAATCCTTGGCTAAAGACATTGCCATGCTTAGAGTTGAAGATGTCAAGCAGCTGAAAAGAATAATTTAAATTTTGAGCTGTAAAGTTGGAATCCAGTGGTATTCTCAGACGTAAAGCATAAGTCACCACATTATGTGATTTATGGAGAGGTCAGCTGTTCTTAACACCATTTTCAATTAAAGAGAAAGCAAACACAGGGACTAAATTAGATGCTGTGACTAGGTTCTCTAGCAGATCTCTTAACTCAAAGTAATTTAGATACTGTGGGATCTTACCTAGTGGGTAAGATCTTAATTAACCTAAATCAGACAAAGCTCTTGTTACATTGCAATACATTTTAATTAGATTGTCTTGGGAATTCCCTGGCGGTCCAGTGGTTAGGACTTGGTGCTTTCACTGCCAGGGCCTGGGTTCAGTCCCTGGTCAGGGAACTAAGATCCCACAAGCTGTGCGGCTCAGCCAAAGGAAAAAAAAAAAAAAAAAAAACAGGTTGTCTTAGTCATTCTTTGAAATTAAAATTCTAGAAAAGATGCATTATTAATATTACCTTAATATTAGGATGTTATAACCGAAACATTGTTGTTGATATACTTACAACATAAAACACCCTGAGAGAAAACAGAGTTCCCAGTAGTTGAAAAGAATAAGAGAGATGCTTAACAATATCCCCATCTCAGTTTTGTTTACAAGGAGCCACTAAGAACAAAGAACATTTGTTATCAGTTGATCATGGGCAAATTTGTCTATTAAAGTTTTCCCCTTAATGTGCAAGAGAAAGCACTAAGTTATTAGGAATTTTAATTAGGACTTTAACTTTCCAGCTCCCTAGATTAACTGTCTACAAATTCTATAATACCCTATGAAGCCTTAGCAATCATCTAAACTTTAAAGTTAATTTTAACTTTAAAATGTTTTGAAAATTAGTTTTTATCAAATCATTAGGAGATAGAAGTAATTTTGTCAGAAAATATTCATGGGAAGATAGAAAATGTTTTTTTCCTGAGCGACTGCCAAAGTCAAGAACAAACTAGAGGCAGTTCCATATTGATTTTCTAAATGATGGCTTAGAAACAGAGATCTTCCATATTTATTGCTTCTTAGTCTTATGTGAGAAATTTGTCTCCTCATTTTAATTGTGGGTGCTTTCACTTAATCATGGGGTAAACTATCTTTTACGGTCTGTTACAACTCTGGCTTGGAATTCTGTGGAGAAAAAAAATCTGTAACTCTACCTTTTATGTGGTTGTAGAATATCAGAAACTAACTCAATCCTTAGAGGACTAAAATTAATTCATAAGCAAACACTGTCTAGCAATCAGAGGTGGCTCTGTAAAACACTGAATGCAAAAAAATGGAGGATTCCAATTCAGAAACCAGCCACAACTATCTGTAGATTTAAATAGCATAAGCATGTATTTGAGGTGATATGATTTATATTCTTATTTCTTATGGATTCATTCAACATTTATTGAGCCTACATTGTCTGCCTGGTCCTGGAGAACCAGAAGCAAATGTAGGCCCCACCATATGTATCCCCCTTCTTTTATGTAATTATAAATAAATTGGTCTCATAACTTTTAGGGAGCCTTACTTTATGAGTAGTTTCACTGGGACCCCAGGTTGTTGACCTGTGGCTGTAAGTCCTTATTTCACTGTTACCATAGTGAAATTACAGAGTTTAGTGATAGCCTGTGTTAATTAACCCATCAGATACTATAGCAAACCTACATGTAGTCTAACGGAATACAGAAACCTCAGAACAGGGTTTCCTCTCTCTTCTGTGAATACATCATTTTATTGTTATATTAGATTTTTTTTTTGGAAGTATTTCAAATAGGTTGAGCCTAAGGAAATTAGGCCAGTGAACATGATGGCATTTATTACTGGATTCTGACAAGTAAATTCAAGATTGAGGGCTTACAGATATTTAATGAATGAACCATATTTCATGAAAATTCTTGAATTGTAAAGTTCAGGTGTCCAGGAACTTATTAACTCCTACCCCACCTCCACCTCTCCACCCCACTGGCCACCCTGGCTTTTGGAAATGTAAGAGAGGGTATTTTGGTTGTCGCAAAGATGTGGAGAGGGGAGTGATTCTGGCTTTAGTGAATAGAGCCCATGGATGACATAATGGCCAAAATGTCAGGAGTAACCCTGGTTGGAAGCGGAGTAACCCTGGTTGGAAGCAGAGTCCCCAGGCATATTTCATCTCCCTCTGCCCTTCCCTCTTCTTTTCTTTTCTCACTAGAAAGGAAGAACCCCAGCAGTATGGATATTAGGGGCAGCAGTATGCTGTTAGCACCCTGGTGCTCTTGTCACGGCACTTATTTGGTGCCATTGCCTCTTTTACATCTAAGATATTTTTCTGAGGAAACATTGATGTCTAAATTAGTATCTAAAGTGCTCAACATCGCTAGTTATTAGAGAAATGCAAATCAAAACTACAATGAGGTACCACCTCATACCAGTCAGAATGGCCATCATTAAAAGTCTACAAATAACAAATGCTGGAGAGGGTGTGCAGAAAAGGGAACTCTCCTACACTGTTGACAGGAATGTAAACTGGTGCAGCCACTATGGAAAACAGTATGGAGGTTCCTTAAAAAATTAAAAAGAGAGTTGCTGGACTTCCCTGGTGGCGCAGTGGTTAAGACTCTGCCTGCCAATGCAGGGGACACGGGTTCAAGCCCTAGTCGGGGAAGATCCCACGTGCCACGGAGCAACTAAGCCCGTATGCCACAAGCCACTAGTACTGAGCCCACACGCCACAACTACTGAAGCCTGCATGCCTAGAGCCCGTGCTCCGCAACAAGAGAAGCTACCACAATGAGAAGCCCATGCACCACAACGAAGAGCAGCCCCCACTCACTGCAACTAGAGAAAGCCCACATGCAGCAACAAAGACCCAATGCAGCCATAAATTAATTAATTAATTAATTTTAAAAAATAGAGTTGTCATATGATTGCACTCCTGGGCACATATCCAGAAAAAACTCTAATTTGGAAAGATACGTGCACCCCAGTGTTCATACCAGCACTATTTACAATAGCCAAGACATGGAAGCAACCTAAATGTCCACTGACAGATGAATTGATAAAGAAGATGTGGCATAGATACACAGTGTGAATACTACTCAGCAATAAAAAAGGAAATAATGTCATTTGCAACAACATAGATGGGCCTAGAGATGATCATACTAAGTGAAGTAAGACAAAAAGAAAGACAAATACCATATGATATCACTTATATGTGGAATCTAAACTGTGACACAAATGAACTTATTTACAAAACAGAAACAGACAGACATAGAAAAGAAACATGGTTACCAGGGGGAAAGGGGGTGGGGGTGGGGATAAATTAGGAGTTAGGGATTAGCAGGTACAAACTACGATATATAAAATAGATAAACAGCAAGGTCCTACTGTATAGCACAGGAAACTGTATTCAATATCCTGAAATAAACCATAATAGAATAGAATATGAAAAAGAATATATATAACTGAATCGCTTTGCTGTACACCATAAGCTAACACAACATTGTAAATCAACTCTATATCAATTTAAAATTTTTTTAATATAAATAAATTAGTATCTGAAGGGACATTAATTCTCTATACTTTTTATATTAGAACATATTTATTGACCCCAGTAGAAGGTGTGCATTATCTTCCTTATTTTCTTCCTTTTCCCCTCTGTGATTATAATCATAAGTATACTATTGCTGTGTATGTATCTCTTGTATATACATTGATTGCAGTTCATTGAAGTGAGTTCATTGGAGGGAGTTGTTTCCTAATTTCAGCTTAGTGAGCCTGTGCTTGTGATATTTTCAGGAACAGTACAGATTCTCATTCAGCCACTTTGACTACTATAAACCTAATGTGAGTTTGGAATTTAGAAGTTAGTTGCTTTGACCTCAGCAAGACTTGTTCACTTATACGCTGTTCCTATTTAATGTAAGCACACTTGGGCCAAAGAACATGTAAATATTTGGCTTCGTATTTGTCATCTTACATTAAATGTTGACATTAGTTAATAGAAGTATCTCTAGGAGATCCTTTTCTTTGGATCAGAATTCCAGCTTCACTTTCTTTTTTTTTTTTTTTTTTTAAGGGAACGCTATTTATTTATTTATTTATTTATTTTTGGCTGTGTTGGGTCCCCGTTTCTGTGCGAGGGCTTTCTCTAGTTGCGGCGAGCGGGGGCCACTCTTCATCGCGGTGCGCGGGCCTCTCACTGTCGCGGCCTCCCTTGTTGCGGAGCACGGGCTGCGGATGCGCAGGCTCAGTAGTTGTGGCTCACGGGCCCAGCCGCTCCGCACCATGTGGGATCTTCCCAGACCAGGGCTCGAACCCGCGTCTCCTGCACTGGCAGGCGGATTCTCAACCACTGCGCCACCAGGGAAGCCCCAGCTTCACTTTCTTTCTAACCATTTCTAAATGATTATCTTTTCATTATTGCAATTCAAAATACCTAAATTTGAATTCATAATTGTCTTTCCTAAAACGAATCTGTTTTTCATCTTCCTTATTGCATCATCACTCTCTTAGACTGGAAACTTGGGCCTCATCTTTTTTTTTTAATTTAACTTTAAAAAATTTTTTTATTGGAATATAGTTGATTTACAATGTTGTGTTAGTTTCAGGTGTACAGCAAAGTGAGTCAGTTATACATACACATATATCCACTCTTTTTAAGATTCTTTTCCCGTATAGGGGCCTCATCTTTATTCATTCTTCTCTTTCATCTCCAATATGTAGTCAACAAATCCTATTGGTTCCTTCTTCAGAAGAATCACTAGGCCTTTCTTTCACATTTCCTCTGCCACTACTTTACTCCAATCCTTATCATGTTTCACTAAGAACACCTCTAGTTTCTCACCTCTGTTCAAGCTTTTGACTTCTCAGGTTAAAACTACCAAAGTAGGGCTTCCCTGGTGGCGCAGTGGTTGAGAGCCTGCCTGCCGATGCAGGGGACACGGGTTCGAGCCCTGGTCCGGGGAGATCCTACATGCTGCAGAGCAGCTGGGCCCATGAGCCATGGCTGCTGAGCCTGCGCGTCTGGAGCCTGTCCTCCGCAACGGGAGAGGCCACAACAGTGAGAGGCCTGCGTACCCCCCCAAAAAAAATAATAGAAAACTACCAAAGTAGATGGCAGAATGCGTTAAGACATAATGTCTCGGGAAAAAACAGGAGACAGGTGAATATTTACTCTGAGATCATCTAATCTGCAACAGAGTAAAATTTATCTTTGTCTTTTGTCCTAAATTTTCACTTTTCCCAGAGTTTTACTTACTCATTTATTCCTCCATTTAATAAATATTTAATAGTATTTATTAAGTATATGTTCTGGTGTAAATAGCTAAATATTGTATTTATTGTCTTCATTTTCCTTTGACAATTCATCTGTTGTCTTCAATTATCCTATTTATGCTTTCTCTAGTTTTTCAACCTCAACCTTGCAAGCTCTAGTCCTATTTCTTAGGTACTAAACCTTGATTCATTTTAAGCTCCATAAATCACACAAGTCCCAAAACTGATGGATGGCAAAGCAAGGACTCAACTCCATCTCTTCTACAGACCAGCAGCCTTCCAACCGCATCTTATTAATATAATAAGGCCTGTTGTCTAAGCTTAATGACATGAAACAATAGAATACTATAATGTGATGGTATCTGAAGAGAAAGGGCAAAGGAATGAGAAATTGGCCCTTAAATTGTTTTTTTATAACAAACTTTAAGAAGTTTGGAAGGCATTATATTCCCATAAGTAGCCAGTTAATAGTGTACATGTCTTCAACTTGCTTCCTACTCCTTCTTGGTTGTATTTTTATTTTGCTATTCTTTTTTTGGGGGGGGGGTACGCGGGCCTCTCACTGTTGTGGCCTCTCCCGTTGCGGAACACAAGCTCCGGACGCATAGGCTCAGCGGCCATGGCTCACGGGCCCAGCCGCTCCATAGCATGTGGGATCTTCCCGGACCGGGGCTCGAACCCGTGTCCCCTGCAACGGCAGGCAGACTCTCAACCACTGCGCCACCAGGGAAGCCCTATTTTGCTATTCTTAAAGAATATTTGAAACCACTAGGGCTGTATTCAGTTTAGTGGGAAATTAAACAACAAAGAACAATGAAGCCAGGTTATTTAAAAATGTAATAGCTTCATATCTTCCCCTGCCGAAGCCATCTATGGCTAGTAAGATTTTGGAAAGAATAAATTGAGTCAATCCTTGTTCTTCTCACATGGACTTGAACTAGCCCTCAAAAACCATTTTCTTGCTCTTTTAGCAATTTTTATATTTTCTGAGAATGTGAAAAATGCATTTGTTTTTTTATTCCTGAGAGCCCAGTATGGTCTGTTCTTCACCTGTGATTGGAAGGTATAAAATAGATATTAAGTAAGGATTTTCAGTAGATGGCTTATGTAGATCTGACATTCATGGAGCATAGCAAGAAAACAGCTCCTTACTGTGGCGAGTAACATTTTCTAAAACAATATAGCATTACCTATGTATTTCCTCCAAGTGGTAGTTTCTCAGAGAATATGCTTGAACACATTCTAATGGTTTACCGTATACTTTTGAAATTTGAGTTGTTTTATTTTGCCTTTTTTATTAACTTTTATTGGAATATGGTTGCTTTACAATGTTGTGTTAGTCTCCACTGCGCAACAAAATGAATCAGCCATATACATACAGATATCCCTTCCCTTTTGGACTTCCTTCCCATTTAGGTTACCACAGTGCATTCCCAGTTCCTCCCACCCCACCCCTTTCCTCCTTGGTATCTGTACATTTGTTCCCTACATCTATCTGTACATTTGTTCCCTACATCTATGTCTCTATTTCTGCTTTGCCAATAAGATCATCTATACCATTTTTCTAGGTTCCACATATATGCATTATTATACGATATTTGCTTTTCTCTTTCTGACTTACTTCACTCTGTATGACACTCTCTAAGGCCATCCATTGTCTCTACAAATGACCCAATTTCATTCTTTTTATGGCTGAGTAATATTCCATTGTATATATGTACCACATCTTCTTTTTTTTTTTTTTTTTTTTTATTTTTTTTGGTGGTACACGGGCCTCTCACTGTTGTGGCCTCTCCCGTTGCGAAGCACAGGCTACGGACGCGCAGTCTCCGTGGCCATGGCTCACGGGCCTAGCCGCTCTGCGGCATGTGGGATCTTCCTGGACCGGGGCACGAACCCGTGTCCCCTGCTTCAGCAGGCGGACTCTCAACCACTGCGCCACCAGGGAAGCCCCCACATCTTCTTTATCCATTCCTCTGTTGATAGACATTTAGGTTGCTTCCATGTCCTGCCTATTGTAAATAGTGCTGCTGTGAACATTGGGGTGCATGTGGTTTTTTGAATTATGGTTTTCTCTGGGTATATGCCCAGGAATGGGATTGTTGGGTCATATGGTAGTTCTGTGTTTAGTTTTTTAAGAAACCTCCATATTCTTTTCCATAGTGGCTGTATCAATTTACATTCCCACCAACAGTGTATGAGGGTTCCCTTTTCTCCACACCCTCTCCAGAGTTTATTGTTTGTAGATTTTTTTGAAGGTGGCCATTCTGACCGGTGTGAGGAGATGCCTCATTGTATTTTTGATTTGCATTTCTCTAATAATTAGTGATGTTGAGCATCTTTTCATGTGTTTGTTGGCCATCTGTATATCTTCTTTGGAGAAATGTCTATTTAGGTCTTCTGCCCATTTTTGGATTGGGTTGTTTGTTTTTTTGATTTTGAGCTGCATGAGCTGCTTGTATATTTTGGAGATTAATCCTTTGTCTGTTGTTTAATTTGCAAATATTTTATCCCATTCTGAGGGTTGTCTTTTCATCTTGTTTATGGTTTCCTTTGCTGTGCAAAAGCTTTTAAGATTCATTAGGTCCCATTTGTTTATTTTTGTTTTTATTTCCCCTTCTCTAGGAGGTGGGTCCAAAAGGATCTTGCTGTGATTTATGTCATAGAGTGTTCTGCCTGTGTTTCTAGTGTCTGGCCTTACATTTAGGTCTTTAATCCATTTTGAGTTTATTTTTGTGTATGGTGTTAGGGAGTGTTCTAATTTCATTCTTTTACATGTAGCTGTCCAGTTTTCCCAGCACCACTTATTGAAGAGGCTGTCTTTTCTCCATTGTATATTTTTGCCTTCTTTGTTGTAGATTAGGTGACCATAGGTACGTGGGTTTATCTATGGGCTTTCTATCCTGTTCCATTAATTTGTATTTGTTTTTGTGCCAGTGCCATACTGTCTTGTAGCTTTATAGTATAGTCTGAAGTCAGGGAGCCTGATTCCTGCAGCGCTGTTTTTCTTTCTCAAGATCGCTTTGGCTATTCAGGGTCTTTTGTGTTTCCAAAGAAATTGTAAAATTTTCTGTTCTAGTTCTGTGAAGAATGCCATTGGTAATTTGATAGGGATTGCATTGAATCTGTAGATTGCTTTGGGTAGTATAGTCATTTTGACAATATTGATTCTTCCAATCCAAGAACATGGTGTATCTCTCCATCTGTTTGTGTCATCTTTGATTTCTTTCATCAGTATCTTATAGTTTTCTATGTACAGGTCTTTTGCCTCCTTAGGTAGGTTTATTCCTGGGTATTTTATTCTTTTTGTTGCAATGGTAAATGGGATTGTTTCCCTAATTTCTCTTTCTGCCCTTTCGTTGTTAGTGTATAGGAATGCAAGAGATTTCTGTGTATTAATTTTATATGCTGCAACTTTACCAAATTCATTGATTAGCTCTAGTAGTTTTCTGGTGGCATCTTTAGGCTTTTCTATGTATAGTATCATGTCATGCCTTTTTTTTTTTTTTAACATTGAAGGTTTGATCTGGGATTAGAGGAAATGGGGAATTACTGCTTACTGAGTACAGTTTTAGTTTTGGATGATGAAAAATTTCTGGAAATAGATAATGGCAGTGGTTCCACAACATTGTGAATGTACTAATGTCACTGAATTGTACACTTAAAAATGGTTGAAATGGTAAATTTTGTGTTTTGTATATATTACCTCAATAAAGAAAAACATTTTTTGAAAAACACTGAAGGTATGACCTCACTTAGAAAAGAAAACTGAAATCAACCTGGTCCCACTAAAGGCTATATTTTTTCTTCCTCATAAGCCTGCTATTTTGAAAATGTTTGTTTACAAACAATATATATTATTTTTCCTGAAAAAAAGAAAAGTAATTAGGAACTAAGAGCCAGTCATCATTTTTGAGCAGCACCAGTATAATGATACCACCTGGAGTACTTAAAATTCCAGACAAAATTAAATATTTGTCATTTTAATCTTCATATACAACTTCATTATGGGTGAATGTACACTTTCCATTGGGCCCTTGGACATCTGGAAAACAGCTTGACCCTTTTACATACCTCAGGTTGGAGACCACTATTCTGTATTATGTCTCATGACATCACAGATACTATTTTAATATACCATTTCATCTTATGACACAAATTGCTGTATGATTCTGTACTTGCTTTGCAGGTGATGCTTGGGGGTTACCTGGCCCTTCCTTGATTGGAGGCTGATATTCCCATCAGGGCTTTATGGTACTTTACAGATGTGAAATAGCTCCCCAAACACCTTTGAGCCCCTTAGGTGGTACATGATTCCTTTGAGGTAGGCAGAGCCTAAATAAGCAACCTTCACTGCTTATTGTACTTCTTCAGTTAAGTGTCTTGAATAGGAAGACAGGTAATTTAACTAATTTCTAAAGAAGGTCAGTGCCTCTGTTCTTCCTTCCTAAAACCTCATAATTCTGGTATTGGCTTTGGCACTAAGCAAAAGCTTCTGTTGCTCTCCTTTCTGAACTAATTGGTTCTAAGCAGTAAAATAAAGTACTTGCCTTATTTAGAGGTTCATATGACTATACTAATCTCAAAAGATTTTAAACTCCTTTACAGTTCCTCGCTTTGTCATTTTTCTGCTCCCCCACCCACTGGCTGGTTATGGGTGTTTACTTTTTCATAAAGAAAGCCGCTGAAGTCAAAAGCTACCTCTTATTGAATCCCAGTGGGAGGTTAATACAGTTAGGGAATTTTTAGCTGAACTGGTTGCCAGCTGGAGGAGGGCAAGAGAAGAGACTCCTTGAGGAATGCACAGCCAACTGATGTGACAGATTTTAACTTCAGTGCCTTCCTTGCAGATCTGTTCTCTGCTTTCTACAAGTACAGATAGTAATTGATTTATTAGATTTATCAATTTTCTTCCTTGATTCAACTTTACTTTTCCCCATCTTTTGCCGCTTTTGGAAAAATTTATCCAGCCAGTCATCAGGCCTCAACATCAAAAAGGTCAGTCTGTAGAAACAGAACAATTTCCTTGGTCTTTGGACTTTTTTCCCCAGTGGATCCTTCATGAATAAAATATAGTAAAGCGTGAAAGAGAAGGAGAACATTAGGCATTTTATCCAAAAAATAAAGTAGTATCCATGAGGTCTGACAGCTGAGGTAGGTTTTAATAATATAGAAAAGCCTCTGGAATTAGTCTTGGTTTTTATAAGGAGTATCTTTTGTCTGGGATTTGCTTCCAGATAATTGCAAGGGAGGGAGGAAGTGCCCGCCATGAGTTAATCATTGAAGCTGGATAAAGAGTGCATAAAATTCATTATCCTCTCTACTTTTATGTATATTTGAAATGTTGCATAACAAAGAGGTTTTGAAAAGACATCTTTTCCCCAGGAATTTTGGAAGGATAAAATCTATTTCCTTATGAAATTTTCAGCATCCCCCCCCCGCAATAGTCAACAGTGTTGAACACCATAAGGATACTATTGTAGGTTTGTATTACTGAGGGAAAAAATATTTTCTTGTCAGATATAATTCTGAATTTAGTAGGGTTTTTTGTTATTATTTTTGTTTGTTATTGTCCAGATTGTTGTATTTATACAGCAATGTGTAAAGTTATTTCAAAAACTAGATTCTAGTGAAACTTGTGTTCAGCTTTGTTTCCATCTAAAGGCATGTTCAGTAAACTTTAATCAGTATTGAGAAGTCTGAAAACTACTCAATGAAAAAATAGTATTAAACAGTTTCTTTATAAAGTGACACTTAAACGTTTTTAGTTGTTTGTAAAGGAAACTTTTTGTGTTATCATTAAAATATCCCTGATACATCTTTGGGTGGTATTTAGTAAAGGAGCCTACCTTCTCAGTCTGGGTCCTAACTTTACTGCTAAATCCTCGGTGTCTTCTAGTTTGTCAAGTTGATCACACTTATTAAAATATCTATGCCAATTGAGATATTATAACTTTGATCTAAAGCAAGGGTTAGCAACCTTTTTTTTTTTCTTTGTAAAGGGCCAGATAGTAAATATTTTAGGCTTTGAGGGCCACAAAAGTGCTCTATTACATGTTCTTCTTTGTTTTTTTGTTCTTAGAACTCTTTAAAAATGTAAAAATAGTTCTTAGCTCTTTTGCAAGAGCCTTATTAAAACAGGCAGAATTAAACAATTGCTTTTTAATTAGATGCTTTACAAAATATTAATAAAAGCTAAGGACCTAAATGTTAAAGGTTATTTTCAAAGGTAAAATTATGACTCATACAAAATGAACATATGTCAAAGATTGTATTTAACTCACTAATTAACCAATTATTAGGAGCCAGTAAGATATTAAAATGAGAATTAGACTTACGGAAATTTATATTCTCTACCAGAAAAAATTGATTTGTATTTCATCACCAGCGCTGTCCACAAGGTAATTTCCGTCTCTACAGAGTTTCAGAATAACCTAGCCAGAGACAAAGATGCAGACCTTTATACTATCAGATAACTCCAAAATATCCAATAGACAACACCAGATATTCCCTTGAAAGGGCACATAAAATTTTTTTACCATTTTAGTCTTTCACAGTTTCTGCTGACAATCTCCCATCCCTCTTATGATCATAACTAATTTCCAAAGATTTTTCTTGATCGCAAAATAGTTGGTCTCTTTAGGTTTGACCTGATTATTTATATAGGTGCATTAAGAGTGCTAATTAATCATACAGACATCCTTGAGTTTTCTTTGCAAATCCACAGTGATACAGTTTTGAGCAATTACTAAGGCTACAAGATTGACTTCTGTATGGAAGTTTTCATAAAGAATCTTAGATTGGACTTTTAAACACCTCTATTACTTACTATCCCAAGGTTAGGAAACCACACCTAAGAAACTCTCTGACTAGATTTCATCTACAGAGCTGATAAATTTGAGTGAGTTAATCTCATCTTTAGGTCCCCAGCATTTGCTGAGGCTTGCCAGGAAGTAAGTGACCTTCCTTACCACCGCTAAGCCAGGGACTCTGTAAATCAGGCATCAGGTCGGTTTTCCTGGGAGGGCTTCTTTTTAGACATTGGCTCCATATATAAAGTCAACTATCCTTAATGTGGTTTTTCATGTATGATTAAATGCGAATCTTTCTCAAATATGATATTCCAGGTATGTATGGTTACAAAATCCAATTATATCCTAATAAAAAGGAGATAAGATACTAGTATTGATCCTATACAAATAACTGTATTGCCATAAAAAGGTAAGGAAAACTCAGTAAGTTTCTGAATGCTGTTGATTCAGTGAAAATCAGATACCACTTAATGTTTTATTTTAGATCACAAAAGCAGAGTCTACTAAAATGTGAGTTAGAAATAGTTTAAGAAGAAAGTAAAAGGGCTTCCTCATGTAGCCACAAAAAATAGAACATTAAGAGAACATCAACAGTATTCTAAACAAAAAACCACAATAAAATTTCCTTCATCAGTTCATTCCGTCCTGTATCGTTAGTTCTTGCTCAAATGGAACTTGGGTCAGCAGTCTGCTTTCATGAAACATCTGCTTCTGGACTGAAAAGCATCATGGAAATCCTGGTCTAGTCCACTGGTAAATCCTGAAAGTTATCTAAGTGATGTCAGCTCAGAAACATGTACCTAAGGGTCTGTTCTTTGGAGTAGCAATAGTTTGTAGAGTACCTTGTACATTCCTTTCCATGAGACTCTCAAAGATAGTTTTAGGTGTAACAGTTAACCTGAAAGTTTCATTTTTCTATATTTAGGAGCCAGTCTTGGGAAGGCAAAATCAAAAGAATTGTTGAAAGAGATTTGGGCCCTTGATTAAGATAGGAGCATGGATGAGAAACGGTACTTGGTTATTTAATCAAAATGACAATAAAACATTATAATAAACATGTAAGGAAATGCAATTTTAAAGAACTTAGCTCTTTCACAAGTAAAAAACCTTTGTTCTTTCTGGTTGGTTTGTTTTTTTTTTTAATCATTAAGAACTTTGTAAATCCAACATAAAACCAGAAAGTTATTCTGCTATCTAGGCAAATTACACAGAAGATAAAGAATAATCTTTCATATTGTAGATGAAGGCATTAAACAGTAAGCCAAAGAAACTAGCCCATCAAAACTGATTGAATTTTGCAAAATTTGGACATATTTCATATCTTCTTTTCAGATCCCAGTAGTATAAACCAAGGCAAATCAAATTCAGTTTCTAAGATTTGTCTTTCTTTCAAATTCTGGAACAAACTGCCACTTTACTTTGGGACAGAAATGCTCTTTTTCCTTCAAAAACGAAAGGACTTTACACCTTGTACCGTTGCTCCTAGCATAGTTCGAACCTCCTATATCAGTTATAACATATTTCAGAGAGAAGATTAGGTGGAGGGAATGGATAATAAGAAATATCTGTCATACACAAGGATTTTAGCAGACTAGAAAGGCTCCTGAATACACATAACAGATTTTCTACAGCCCCACACTTCTCTTACACCTTCTTAAAGTGGCAAAATGAACCCGATTGGTAACATGACCTAAAGATATAGCCACTCTAATAGCATATACAAATAAGAAGCAAATGTATATCAACTTAAAACTATGCTTAATAATCAACATTTAGTATTCTGTTTACTTAGAAATTTATCTGAGCATCTAAGATTATTTGTTAATTAGCTTCATTTGACATTAGTCCAAGATTTTAAATTGCCATAAGATCTTGGAGGTATTTAAGCTGACACATAATTGCTATTGATATAAAAAGTTATTCAGTATTACGATTCAGTTTAGATGAACACAAATTTTCGTTTTTCTAAATATCAGACATTATATAAGAAGAATAATATTAACTTATTTGATCAGTAAACCTGTATAAGTAAATTTAGGAAGTTGAGATTAATTTTAATCTGAATTAAAATAAACACAAGTAAATTAAAATGTGTGCAGTATTATACTTGGACAAAACTAATCTTTTTTCTTTGTTTTTTTTTGTTTGTTTACAAATCTAGTCTTGATTTGCAAAATATTTAACTTAATTATATGAATTTGGATTTTTTTAATGTTTCAGAACTATTAGTTTCTGTAAGAAGGATTTTTTTCCTTTGTCTAACATATTTGAAGTATTACATGTTCAGTTCATTTTCTTGGACTTCTAAGAATATTTGATGTGTAAGTGCTTATTTAGCTCTATAAAACCAATGAGAACAGAACCCCTTAATTTAAGAGCTATTATAATTAATTTTTAATGTCTTCTAAAAATAGGAAAACTTACACAACAAGAAGTCAAGATCTTTCTGAATTACAGACACAGGCACACAGAGAGCTATGGCTTCAGTTCTACAACTTCAGCCATGAATCAAAAGTAAGCACAAAACCTTACCAGTACAGATCTCAAAGAGCTGTTCCCCTTTATAATATATACAGCATTTTTAATTGAGTTGAGCTCAATATAGACAAATGGGCAAAAAGAAAAGTCTAACAAACTGAATTCTCTTTTGGTTTATTACCCAACAGAAAATAGATCTATTGTGTATCACTTTTCTGAAGAGACCACCACATGGTCAAATTATTAAAATCAAATTCTCATTCTGTGATGCCATCAATGAGGAGTAATTTATCATAAAGCAGAAACAAACAAAATCAACAAGAGAAAAAAAATCAAAAGAACCAGAAAGTAGCAAAATTAATGTTCTATTGCCAGTTGAGATTTGCTTTGGGAGCCAAGAAGACTTGTACCCAGGCTAAGGCAGCCAGTGAAGGGTACTTCTCTGACAACTTGGGTAAATTCATTAGCATCTTGGTGGAACCTCAAAAACTGTTTGAGAATAATTTTTTGTAAGGTAAGATCATGACTCTCATATAAATACACAGTGAACATTTCTTACACGCAAGGTCTTACACACCCAGGAAACTCTTCGGGGCTGCTCTCTACATATGGCAGCTCATCCAGTCAAGGCAGTTTTGAGCTTATGACACCTTGTCTCAACACTTGCTTCAGTGATCTCAGTGGGAAGGAAAGAGAATAAAAGAGCCTCATGACAGAAGTGTTTGGTTTGGTTTTTTCTAAGTGATGAGATTACACATAATTTGGCTTTCTCTTATGCCCACTCGCGTTTTCAAAGTTTTCTACAATGAACATAATTGTCTTAACAGAAAGTATATTTAAAATATGCCAATAAACAGAATTAAGCAAACATCTGCTAATGTTGATGCTAGCAATGCAGGATTGGGGGTTTTTTTTGGTTTTTTGTCATTGTTTTTGTAGAAACAAATATTTACTCTGCTGAAACCTTATAACCTAATTTTTAAGCAAAGACACAACTTGTATTAAGTCATAAAATTCTTTATTAATTTGTTCTGGAGAGTCAAGGTCTGAGTTCTGTGCCTCTAGAGATAAAAGAGGAATTTCTGGAGCCATGGTTTTAACCCAGAATTTTCTTCAAATTCATTCAAGATACTCTGGATTCCATTCAGAGTACTTTCTCTGATTTTAAATGAAAAATGCTAAGGAAGCTGGTGAATGCTGATAGAAGAACCTTCTTTGACCTCTCAGTACTGTGTGCTGGTTTGAGCTTCCAGCCCCATACTTAAATAGAAGTATAGAAATGATCGCAGCTTTAGGCTCATAGAAAGGACTATACTGTACTATATCAAATTGTCTTCATGTTAACCTTTGTGCATGTTAACTTCAAAAAGTGTTACTAGCTATTATACATTGTACACGCTACACTATATTTTATAATCATTAAAATTCTTCCCATGTGCATTTCCCAAAACTACTTTTATAAATGAAGAAATAAAGCTCAGATCTGATAGGTTGTTTAAGGATAAATCCCAAAGTGACTTTCTCAGTGCAGAAACAGCTTCTTCAAGACATTCAGTTCTTTCATGCAGTATCGTGGGTATTGAATAAATAGTATGTGATGGTACAGGAGCTGAGCTCAGGTTTACGACTGTGGTGTTTTAATCTGTTGCTTAAACTTCAGAGACCTTAATGCTTTTCATTCAGAAGCTTTTTCTCCCTTTGTCCGTAGTGAAAAAGACTTCAGGGTCTCATGCTCTGCACAAGAAGTCTTTCTGAAGTCTTTCTCTTGCTCAGTTTTCATTTAAATGACTTTGTGAACCTAAAATGAAAATAAGAGAAGAAACATTAGAAAAGCATAGAAATTTGTCCTGGCGATCTTTTAGTCCTTTGTCGAAACATGGGTAGATTGTTTTCTCTTTGTATTTATTGAACCAAGCTACCTAAACAGTGTTATCCTATTTAGAATGTTTTTAACCTTCTTTAAGCTATTCTCTAAACCTTATCTGGTTTTAAATGAAAATACAAATGTGGATGGTGAATTAATGTCCTGTAGCTTTAAATTCAGCCAGTTTGGTGCCTTTGTCTCTTATAAAAGATGCTCACAGCTCGGGAAGAGAGGCAGCTACTGTCTGTGATCTCCATTCTGAAACTATTCAACTATTCATTTGCATTAGCAGCTCTAGCAAACTGCACCCACATCCAGGCGCGCGCACGCGCGCGCACACACACACACACACACACACACACACACGGATGCTTGTTTGGCAGAAGCTTTCTGTTTATTCAGCAGAGTCCTCCCTGGCTCCCAGATTTCTGTAGAAAGCTCTAAGAGTTGATGCAGGAGACAGAACCGGAACTGCATGAAGGCTGAGGAAGGCACTGCGGAGGATTGGCTATGCAGGGATGTTGATGTGGCGTGGCTGTACCTGTCTGTTCTGTGAAAGACACTTCTCTGAGGCTGTGAAGGTGAGAAGCCCAGGAATCAACTAGAAGCTTCATTTCGGCCGGCTGTTGGCGGGGGAATGCATTCCCAGTGGTAGCTGTCCTCATTTCCAGCGTTATTCTCGGAAACCAAGTATGTGCAGCCTTGACAGACTATGCCACAGCTCCTCTGCAGTTTGGAAGCTGGGACAAATGGAAAGAGCTTATAGCCAAAAGAGGTTGTGATTGTTTGCACGATCCAAGCTTGCTCTGGCAGTGCACAAATGAAGGATGAGCTTTGTGGCAAAAGCAAAATCAGCAGACTGCCTGACAGGGGGTTTTGGTAAGATAAATGTGTTGCTTGTGTTTTGGGTCTCCACCACCTTGCCCCCCATCTTTTCTTGTTTTTCTGTTTTTACTTTTCTGTATCAGCTATATAGAATTGACTCTTAGCAATAACTAAAACATTTTAGAGATTCACATTTGGTGGTAAGGGATAGGCAAGGGAGCTAGAAAGGAAACCATTATTTCTGGTCATTCAGTTTTGTGACCTTCAGAAATAGTCATCAAGTTATCTCGATATCCATAAAGAGGCAGAAGCTAGGAATTTCCAGAGCAAAGAACGCTAACAATAAGATATCCCTTCCCTTCTTTGAACAGTCATAATTACCCCCGCTCCTTCCCCCCCCCCACCCCAGCTTTCCCTGTGGCCTGAAGTGGAGAAGAAAAAATAAAGTCTTCTTGCTCTTATAAAATTGTTGCCGCTGGAACAGTAATAGGCTGAGAATTTAAGTATGGAGGTGGAGGAAGGCAGGTTGAGGAGTCTGCTATTTTCATAGCTGTGCATTGGTGGGTGTTTATCTTAGATTCATTAGCATTGCTGTTCATTATCACGTGGTTGTTAGTGCTTTATCTCTTTGCCTGTACTGTGATTTAATCCCTTTTATGTTCTATTTTGTACAATTTTTCTTTGCCAGGCCCAGTTATATCATTATGAGGCCTTTTTCTGTTATTATTAATACATATTAGCCTTTATTAGAGAAAAGATGGTTGTAGAAAGTAGCCCTGAAATACTTACGGACCCCAAGAAAGGTAAAGTTATTTTCTCTTTAAAATCTAGAGCTTGCTTTCAGCAGATTCTGGGGTCTTGATTTGGGGATCTTTAATAAGCATTTTATTGCAAGTTAAAGAAATAGTCACATTAGTTCTGTGAAATCCTACCTTGCTCTAATCTGCCTTAAGTTGGATCCTGTTTCTTGTGTTTTTCTAAGCATGAAGGTTTACTTTTCCTCATGCTTTCTTAGGCAAGTGTTGCTGGATGGTATGGTGACTGTTTTATTAGCCTACCTCAGACCTTGTCCTTGACCCCCCCTTCTCACCAGTGGAGAGAGCCAAGTTTTCTAGCTGCTTAGAGGGGCACAGAAGAAAACCATTGACACCTGCCTTTTTGCTGACTCACTGGTTATATAAACCTTGTAAATACAGCTATCCATATACTCCATTAGGTTACTGGGCAGGTGGCCCCCTCCTTGTTTACTGGCCTTTTCCTTTCTCCTCATCCTCCTGCTTCTTCCTTAAGGTTTTGGTAACACAGTCTCAACCTTTCACCAAGTGAGTTCTAAGAAGCAGTGATAGACAGATCTTTTTTCTTCTGTTGAATTGTTGGGTTAACTGTGTATTTTCATCTTGATTATGATAAAATTCCAAATTCTATATTTTCTTGGCACATGAAACCTACAGTATTAATACGTCTTTTCTTTTGTGGGCCAGTTAAAGTAAAAACTTCCTTTTCTCTCTTTGAGAACTCAGTTTAAATGCCCCTGTTCAAAGAATTATTCTATGACCTCCCAATCTAAAGTAAGTTTCTCTGCCTTACATTATTCCTTTCTCACAGCACTGTTCTTTTTCTTTGCAGCACTTTTCACAATTTATGTTATTTGATTACTGGTTTTTTTGTTTCCACCACTTTTCCCCACTCAGCCCTAAGTGTCATGAAGGCAGAGACTTTATTTTTTTGTCAATATATGCCCAAGCACCTAGCAAAACGCCTGGCTGAGAGTTGAAGAAATGACAGTAGGCAGTATTACATGTGTAAAGACCCTATGCTGATGTCGACTGAAAAAAAAAAATGCACAACGTCAGAGTTGTGAAGTAAGTTTTATTTGGGGCAAAATGAGGACTATAGCCTGGGAGACAGCCTCTCAGATAGCTGTGAGGAACTACTCCAAAGAGCTAGGTGGGGAGTTCAGTATATATGTGATTTTGGTGAAGGGGGATTCATGCAGTCAAGCACACATGTTGGCAGAAAGTTGCCACTAGTCACAAGGAGCAGATGCCTCCATTAATGATTTAAGTGCTTTTCCAAATATGAGAAGATGCAAGAAATTGGGATCATAAAATCTGAAAAATATCTTAACGATCTGAAGCTCTGTTCTGCCAGTTTTCCCGGAGCACAGAGTGCCTCATTCCTGATCTCTGCCCTGGCTCCTTTCAGGGTGTGTTGAAGGTCAGCGATTACGGTGGCTAGTGACTTCATCCTTGTAGAGGCAGATGGTGAGCAACAATTCTTCATCCACAGTGAGAAGAAACAGGATGAGCAGCAGCAGGGTCTAAAAAAGGCCAGTGTGGCTAGAGTGAGAGGAGCATGCTATAAGATGAAGCTAGAGAGAGGTCCAGAGCCTAATCAATCACATAGTACTTTACAGACCAAGTTCACATTCTTGTTCTTAATATTTTAAGAGTGTGGAAAGCTACTAAAATAATTTAAGCATTGGGTGATTTAGGATTTCCTTTTTTTTCTTCTTCTTTTAATTCTTCAGTTTAATTGAGGGCCTAAATGAATGCAGCTAGATCAGTCAGGGTGAGTGATTCAGGAGAGAGAGGACAAGATTTTTTTTTTTTTTGCGGTATGCGGGCCTCTCACTGTTGTGGCCTCTCCCATTGCGGAGCACAGGCTCCGGACGCGCAGGCCCAGCGGCCACGGCTCACGGGCCCAGCCGCTCCAGGGCACGTGGGATCTTCCCAGACCGGGGCACGAACCCGTGTCCCCTGCATCAGCAGGCGGACTCTCAACCACTGCGCCACCAGGGAAGCCCAAGATTTTTTTTTTTTTTAATCGTTCTTCTGTTCCTCAATTTAACCTTTTTTCAAAAATAAATTTATGTATTTATTTATTTATTTCTGGCTGCATTGGGTCTTCGTTGATGCTCACGGGCTTTCTCTAGTTGCAGCCAGCAGGGGCTACTTGTCGTTGCCGTGCGCGGGCTTCTCTTGTTGCAGAGCACGGGCTCTAGGCGCACGGGCTTCAGTAGCAGCATGTGGGCTCAGTAGTTGTGGCTCGTGGGCTCTAGAGCGCGGGCTTAGCAGTTGTGGCTTGCGGGCTTTAGAGCGCAGATTCAGTAGTTGTGGCGCACAGGCTTAGTTGCTCCGCGGCATATGGGATCTTCCTTGACCAGGGCTAGAACATGTGTCGCCTGCATCGGCAGGCGGATTCTTAACCACTGCACCGCCAGGGAAGTCCTGAGAGGACAAGATTTTGTCCTAAGAGTTTGACGGTAGAAATAAGTAGAGATAGGTGGGAAGTATTATAATTTGACAGGAATTTGGAAAGTAAAATAGATAGGACTTGGTATTGGATTGGATATAGGTAGAAGGCAGATGATGTCAAGGATGATTCGTGGGCTTTGGCATGGTTTGGTTTTGGCTTGTGTAACCTGATGGATAGTAATGCTTTCCCTGAGATATAGAATACTGTAAGAGAACCAGGTTTAGAGAAGGATCACAGTGTTTGGTTTTGGTCATGTAGATTTTGATATAGTCAAGTAGCCCTTTGGATCCGTACATCTAGATTCCAAAGGAGGTTGTACTACTTTTACCATTGGGAAACCTTTAGTGATATCCTTGGAATAAAGTCCAAAACAGTTTAGACCTACCTTGGGAGCTTATTTCCCACCATAGCCCTCTCCTGTGCCATACCTTTACAGTCTCATGAACCATTCAGTTGTCTTGAAGAGACTATTACATTTCCTTCTTCTGGGCCTTTGCTCATACTGGCGGTCAACCTGAAATGCCTTTCCTTACCCCTTCTCATTTTTATCAAAAACTTCTTCCTTCAAGGCTCATTTCGTTTTTCACCTCCTCCAAGAAGCCTTCCCTGTTCCCTCTCCGTTCCTGTATTCAAGAAGTACTTTACCTTCATATCTACCATATCATTTACTTAATCAGACCTGTGTTTCATTTCTGTGTCTCACCAACTAGGTTATGTGTTTCTTGAGAGCAGGGATTCCACCTTTATTCAATATGTTAGATAAGAAGAACAAAGGATAATTGCAAAATTAATTAAATAGTAGAAGCCTTGATCTTTTCTACACCCTGCTTCCTTAGTCTCATAGCACCATGATGTCCATCTATCTACTGATTTTCTCTAGGCTGTCCTACATTTGTACCTTATAGATACCTACATACAACTTTTCTACCTACATAGTAGAAAAGTTCTTCCTTTCATACGCAAAATCCCTAAGCTAGTCATTTTCATTATATACTTTTTTACTTTTACTTTATTTGTAATTTATCAGAAAAACTGAAAGCTTGCTGTTGCTTATCACACGTGAAAGAATTGACCAAGACAGGAAGGACTAGAATTCATAGCTGATCTTGTTGTCTATGTCTCCTCTTTCCCCATTCTCTGGAATAATTCTAGAATCCATGCAGTACTTTTTTCAGTGAGGTCACTTATTGGCGTTTAAGACTGGGTAAGACTGTGCGTCGCAGGAGGCGTGACCCACATATTTCCTAGTGCTCCCTGATAGGATAGCACTGTCCACAGTTGAGCAAGCCTCCCCCCAGGGAGCAGAGTGTAGAAATGCAGAGACAAGTTATGAAGGTTGGCTCCTTCCCATTTAAGTAATTCTTTCACAGAGGCTTAAGCATTCAATTTGTCTCTTCAGACATCTTTAAAAAGTTGAATTTCCTTCTTAATATCTCAGTTAATATTTGTATATATGGATTTTCATTCTTTGGAAGCCTGAATTTCAGTGATTTCTTACCCCTTTCAGGAGTTATAGATACCTCCATTTAAAAACCTGAGAGACAATTGGACTACCCTCTGAAATTCATACCAGTCACATATTTATTCTATTTTTTTATAGATGTGTTTAACTTAGACCTTTCTTTTAGTCATAGTTATCCCATTATAACTTGGAAATATGAAATAGATTGTATCCCTTGTATTCTATTTGAGAACGTTGGTTTATATATCATCCATTGTCGTTACAGATCTTGAATGAGAAAAATCTAAGCAACTCTAAACATTATATCACAAAAGAATGACTGTAGTTCTAACATGATTTGATTACTTGCAACTAAATAAAAATTATTTAAAGATAAATTTATTTAAACAAGGGACAGATCATTATTGCACTCTTTTTTTTTTTTTTTTTTTTTTTTTTTTTTGCGGTACGCAGGCCTCTCACTGTTGTGGCCTCTCCCATTGCAGAGCACAGGCTCTGGACGCGCAGGCTCAGCGGCCATGGCTCACGGGCCCAGCCTCTCTGTGGCATGTGGGATCCTCCCAGACCGGGGCACGAACCCGTGTCCCCAGCATCGGCAGGCGGGCTCTCAACCACTGCGCCACCAGGGAAGCCCCCATTATTGCACTCTTGATAAACTCTTCTCAGATCAATTCTGTTCATTAAAAAATATATAAAATCTTTGACAAGTGATACTGTAGGCTATTAGCTTTCTTAGAATTTGTACTTAATTTTGAGAACATAGCTGCTTTTTTGTACAGTAGAATAAAACAGATACATATATAAAGTTTGTTTAAATACCTGCTATGTAAACTATCTAATATCTTGAGAGTCATCAGTTTTTAAAGGTCATGGAAATGTTAAATTACTTTTTGCCTATACTTCCCTTTATGTTAGCTGCTTTTGGACAGTGCCGTACTACTACTATCTGGATAGCTCCAGTAGTACCTCACCTCATGCTCCATATATATAATATATACGTTTAATAGACTCTAGGAAGGGAGTTGTAATCCTAAATATGGGATTCCCATCTGGAGTCTGACTTTGTAGAAATCATCAATGCCTCCTTTTTATGTTGATCCAACTGGTGGTAATCATGGCTGTTGTGAAAAGCATTATAGGGAAGTAGTTAAGGACAAGGACTCTGAAGCCAAATCCTATGGGATTTAAGTCCTGGCCCTGCTGCTTACCGTTGTGTGGCCTTGTTACTTAACGTCTCCTAACTCAGTTTCCTCAGCTGTAAAACTGGGGACTACAATAGCATGTATTTCCTAAGGTTGTTGTGAGGGTTAACTAGGTAAATATAGGCAAAGCACTTACAGCAACACCAGGTACATGGTAAACATTCACTTACTGGTGCATTTAAGGCTATCACCATCATCATCAGGTTTACATATAAAGCAGATGGAACCTTGAGCTTTCATAGCCTCAAGAGGTACCTATCTGAGGAATAAACCTAGTGAGATAATCCTAGAAATGTTCAAAGAGTTCACACAGGAAAGGAATAATGCTGGGCATTGAATTCATAAGCCTTTCGAATTGAAAAATATCTGATGTCTGAGCCAAATATTTTTTTTTAATTTTTATTGAAGATAGTCGACTCACAGTGTTGTGTTAATGTCTGCTGTACAGCAAAGTGATTTAGTTATACATATATATACATTTTTTTATTATTCCTTTCCATTACGGTTTATCATAGGATGTTGAATATAGCTCCCTGTGCTACACAGTAGGACCTTGTTGTTTATCCATTCTATATATAATAACTTACATCTGCTAATCCCAACCTCCCACTCCATCCCTCCCCCAACCCCCTGCCCCTTGGCAACCACAAGTCTATTCTCTATATTCGTGAGTCTGTTTCTGTTTCGTAGCTAGGTTCAATTGTGTCATATTTTAGATTCCACATATAAGTGATATCATACACTATTTATCTTTCTCTTTCTGACTTAATTCACTTAGTATGATCATCTCTAGGTCCATCCATGTTGCTGCAAATGGCATTATTTCATTCTTTTTGTGGCTGAGTAGTATTCCATTGTATATACGTACCACATCTTCCTATCCATTCATATGTTGATGGACGTTTAGGTTGTTTCCATGTCTTGGCTATTGTAAATAGTGCTGCAATGAACGCTGGGGTGCATGTGTCTTTTTGAATTATAGTTTTGTCTGGATATATGCCCAGGAGTGGGATTGCTGGATCATATGGCAACTCTATTTTTAGTTTTTTTGAGGAACCTCCACATGGTTTTCCATAGTGAGCCAAATATTCTTAATGTATGACAGTAAGATATTTCAAGGAGCATTAGAAGTCAGTCTCTGATTTAATACTATCCTATTATAATGCAGATAAAGTTATAAATAACCTTGTTAAGACCTCTTGGTATTACAGTAAACAAAAACACTTTAGGTTGTAATAAAAGAGAATTGTAAATAGCCAGTACCCAAAATAGTTTCTGAATAGATAAGTGAATAGGAAATAATTTCATTCATTCGGGAAACATTTAAGCAGCTACTAAGTGCTATGCACAGTTTTAGGTGTTAGAGAAACAGAAGTGGACAAAACACAAAAATCACTACCTTCATGGACTTTACATTCTAGTTTTTGTTGATAGATATCAAAATATATGTCATGAGGTAAAAAGTTCTATGTAGAGAAAAGAAGTCTGGAAGCTAGAATAGGGAGTTCATAATGGAAGCAGAGGCTGTAATTTTAAATACAGTGTCAGGGAAGACCTCACTACTAAGGTGACATTGGAGCAGAGACTTAAAAGAGGTAGATAGAGTAAGCCATGCAGGTGTCTGGGGAGGGGCGTTCCAGGCAGAAGGAACACGAAGTGAAAAAGAATGAAATGGTGCATGCCTGGCACATTCTAGGAGTAGCAAGGAAGCCATTGTAGCTTGTGGCAGTGGAGTGAAGGGATGAGTAAGTAGTAGGAGGTGCAGTCAGAGAGATTATAGATGCGGGGCAGGTGCCAGATCATAGTCATTTAGGCCATTGTAAGGACTTTGGCTTTTACTCTGACTGAGTTATGGAGCCACTGGAAAGTTTTAGATGTAAAAGACTATTGTGATCTGACTTACATTTTAAAGGACTGCTCTTCATATAATTGATTATAAAAATATTATTGCAATCATAGTGTAGGAGACCATTGCTGTAGTCCAGGCAAGAGCTGATGGTGTTTTACACCAGGGCGGCAGCAGTTGAGATCTAGTGAGAAGGAGTCAGATTCTGCATCTCCTGAGCAAGTAGAGCCCAAAACATTTTGCTGGGGCAATGTAGTGTGCATAGGGGGTAACACCGCAGACTCTGTAGCCAGACTATCTGGGTACAAACGCTGGCTTTGCCACTTCTTTACTTTGTGATCTTGGACAACTTAAATTCTCTATGCTTTGGTTTTCTTAGCTATAAAATAGAGATAATAATAATACTCATCTTGTAGTTTCATTGTGAGCATTGAACAATTTACTAAACTGAAAAAGAACTTAGAACAGTGCCTGGCACACAGTAAGTACTATACTGTATGTATTAGCATCTATCTTTATTAATATTAACTGGGTAAGGTATGAGAAAGAAAGAGGAGTGAAAGATGACACTAAGGCTTTGGATCTGATCCCATGGATCAGTGAAGTAGCCATTATCTGAGATGGGAAAGACTGCAGGGGAAGCAGGTTTGCGGGATGTTGGGAACTCAGTTTTGTACATAGTAAATTTGAAATGATTGTTAGACATAGGTAGTTGGATATATGAGTCTAGAGTTAAGGGAAGTATGGGCTGCGGTATGCATTTGGAAGCCGTTAGCAAATAAATGATATTTAAGACCGTTTTAAGAGAAAGAAGAGTAATTAAGCCATAAAATGGAATTGGGGATATACAGTTTGGACAGCCCCTACTTAGAGCCTTTACTCTTCACAAGCTAACAAGCCTAACAGTAGCCAGTTCAGAGACAGCCAGATTATCACAAACCCATGGAGCTTTCCAAATTCTTTCATTGCTTTTTAGAATTTTGTTTTATCAGAATTGCTTGAAATAAATAGGATTAAGCTGAGGCTTAGAAATCTTTTGTCTTAATTAGACTGTGTCATAAAAGTATTTGCAGGGAATTAACTTGTAAAGGGGAACTCATTGGTGGCAGTTTTACAAATTGGCTTATCCACACATGGGTTTTATATGTTTGTTTTTGTTTTGTTTTGTTTGCGGTATGCGGGCCTCTCACTGTTGTGGCCTCTCCCGTTTCGGAGCACAGCCTCCCGACGTGCAGGCTCAGTGGCCATGGCTCACGGGCCCAGCCGCTCCGCAGCATGTGGGATCTTCCCGACCGGGGTGCGAACCCGTGTCCCCTGCATCGGCAGGTGGACTCTCAACCACTGCGCCACCAGGGAAGCCCTATATGTATTTTTAAATCCCCAGTAGTGAAAACACTTTTCTGTGTCCCTTTCTCCTTTTACTAGTTAGCGCCTGCTCAAAAAATAGTAACTAATTTTAGTATTAGCAGATCTGTGTGCTTCAGACTAATCATTCTTCATTCTGAGGTTTGTGAGATTGATTTTTGAATAACCCATGTCCCAAGTCACTATTTCTTTTTAACAAAATTTAAAACCTTAAAATTAGAAGAAAACTTGGATCATCTGTTCCAACTGTCAATCAGTATATCCTCATATGACATTTTTAACATGCAGGCATAAAGTCTCTGCTTGGACATTTCCAGTGACATACGTGAACTGGTATTTGAAACCCCCTGGTTAAGTTGAACAATGTACCTCTTCTTATTTTCAGTATATGTCACTTATTCTTTTAGTTATCAGGATGAGATTTTTCTCTTAAAATCTGCTACTCGGGCTTCCCTGGTGGCGCAGTGGTTGAGAGTCCGCCTGCCGATGCAGGGGACACGGGTTCATGCCCCGATCCGGGAGGATGCGGCTGGGTCCGTGAGCCATGGCCGCTGAGCCTGCGCGTCCGGAGCCTGTGCTCCGCAACGGGAGAGGCCACAACAGTGAGAGGCCCGCGTACCGCAAAAAAAAAAAAAAAAAAACAAATCTGCTACTCATCTATAAAATAAATTTTCTTAACTGGATGACCTGTTTGGTTCCTTTCTAGCTCAAAGAATCTGTGCTTATAAAAAAAACTCCTAACCATAACAAAGCAGAATATAATTTTATACTTATACCATCGATGCTGTGATTTTGTAGGCTCCTTATGGACTTTCTTTCATTCTTTCTTTCTTTATTTCTTTCTCTCTCTCTTCCTCTTTCTTTCTCTCTTTCTCTCTTTCTCTCTTTCTTTCTCTCTTTCTTTCTCTTCCCTCCCTCCCTTCCTTCCTTCCTTCCTTTCTTCCTTCCTTTTCCTCCCTCCCTCCCAGGCTCACATGAACCTATTAAATCCAAACATCGGGCCTGAAGTACATCTGGCAGTACAAATCCTCAATGATGTATTTCACGTAAGCCAGGAAATCAGTCCTCCTGTGACAAAGCAATTCTGAGCAACAGCCCTAGATTCCATAATGGATATTTTGCAGTGGGGTTGGAACAGGTTGGCCATTTAGGATGTTAATAATCTAAACTCATATTCAACTCAGTCAGCAGTTTTTCCTCAGCAGCCTTGGAGGGATGAATATCATCTGTTGGAAGCTATTTTTCTTACAAAAATTCTGACCTTTTTTCCATTCAGAGTAACATAGGCTCAGTCACTGCATGGCATATGAGATCTAAAAGGATCATTTTAAGGAGATGCTGGCGAGCATTTATATTGAACATTTACTTGATATCTTCTTTGTCCAAGGCATTTTGGTACCTTCTTGGGGCACAAAGATGAATGTGATGTAACCCCTGCCCTCAGGAACTGTCAGTGGAGGCAACACACTCAAGCAGTCATTTCAGCGTAATGTGATAGGGACAAGTGATACAGAAACATAGATAAATGAGAATATAAAGGAGGAGCCATTAATCCAGCTGGGAGAGGGAGGTTGTCAGGAAAGATTTCCTGAAGGAGGTTATACCTGAACTGGGTTTCCTTCAGCCAGAAAAGGAAGGGAGAATATACCCTGGACTGGCTGAGGGAGCCGTGTGGGCAGAAGCCTGGAGGTGTGAAACAGTGTGCCATGTCAGAAGAACCAAATTATAGTTGTGACCCTTAGCATATATAGATTTAAATTTAAAGTTTCCATTATTCCCAAGTGATCCATGATACAGTTTTTTTGTCAAAATTTTGCTGAGGCACATGGTAGGATCTTCAGCTACAAAGCTAGAGAGCAAACCCCACCAGAATTCACATTTCAGTGCACATCACCCATGAAGTGATTTTAAAACTTTGTTTTTGATGAAGATGGACCTGGAAAGTGCCGGTGGTAGAAAAGAGAGTGGGGCCTTAAGTGGTTCTCAGTAGAAAAGGGAAGTTTGAGACAAACTAGACTGTAGTGCCAAATTCACAAGTGACCAGGATTCTTGTCATGAGTATTACTTGTATATCAGTGATTTTTCAAACTTTTTTTGAGTGTGATTTTGTGTGTGTGTATTTTTAATTGCTGTAACATTGGTCTGTAACTTGACATAAGTTTCATGTGTACAACATTGTATTTCAACTTGTGTATACACTACTTCATGTGCACCACCAAAGGTTTAGTTTCCATCCAGCACCATACAGTTGACCCCCTTTACCCATTTTGCCCTCCCCCAACCCTCCTTCCTCTCTGGTAACCGCCAATCTAATCTCTATATCTAGGTGTTTTGTTTTTGTTCTGTTTGTTCATTTATTTGTTTTATTTTGTTTTTTATTCCACATATGAGTGAAATTTTCTCCATCTGACTTACTGACTTAGCATAATACCCTCAAGGTCCATCCATGTTGTCACAGATGTTAAGATTTCATCTTTTTATATGGCTGAGTGGTATTCCATTGTGTATATGTGTATGTATATGTATGTGTATGTATTCCATTGTGTGTATGTATATGTATGTGTATACACACACCACACACACACACACACACACACCCCATATCTTCTTTATCCATTCGTCAGTTAATGGACACATAGATTGTTTCCTTATAAATAATGCTGTGATGAATATAGGGGTGCTCTTTCCAAATTAGTGTTTCCTATTATTCTGGTAAATACCCAGAAGTAGAATAGTTGGATCATATGGTAGTTCTGTTCTTGAGGAATCTCCACTGTTTTCCATAGTGGCTGCACCAATTTACATTCCCGTCAACAGTGTACAAGGATTTCCTTTTCTCTACTCACCAACACTTGTTATTTCTCTTTTTTTTTTTTTTTGTGGTACGTGGGCCTCTCACTGCTGTGGCCTCTCCCATTGCGGAGCACAGGCTCTGGACGCACAGGCTCAGCGGCCATGGCTCACAGGCCTAGCCACTCCGCGGCATGTGGGATCTTCCCGGACCGGGGCACAAACCCGTGTCCCCTGCACTGGCAGGCAGACTCTCAACCACTGCGCCACCAGGGAAGCCCTCTCTTCTTTTTGATAATAGCCATTCTAATGGGTGTGAAGTGATATCTCATTGTGGTTTTGTTTTGCATTTCCCTAATAATTAGTGATGTTGAACATCTTTTCTGGGCCCGTTGGCCATCTGTATATCTTCTTTGGAAAAATGTCTATTCAGATATTCTGCCCTTTTTTTTTTTTTTTTTTTTTTTTTTTTGAGGTACGCGGGCCTCTCACTGTTGTGGCCTCTCACTGTTGTGGCCTCTCCCGTTGCGGAGCACAGGCTCCAGACGTGCAGGCTCAGTGGCCATGGCTCACAGGCCCAGCCGCTCTGTGGCATGTGGGATCCTCCCGGACTGGGGCACGAACGCGTGTCCCCTGCATCGTCAGGAGGACTCTCAACCACTGCACCACCAGGGAAGCCCTGCCCATTTTTTTTTAAACTTTTTTTTTTTTTAATTTATTTTTGGTTGCGTTGGGTCTTCGCTGCTGTGTGCGGGCTTTCTCTAGTTGCATCAAGTGGGGGCTACTCTTTGTTGCGGTGCACAGGCTTCTCATTGCAGTGGCTTCTCTTGTGGTGGAGCATGGGCTCTAGGCATGCGGGCTTCAGTAGTTGCAGCATGAAGCTCAGTAGTTGTGGCTCGCGGGCTCTAGAGTGCAGGCTCAGTAATTGTGGCACACGGGCTTAGATGCTCCGCGGCATGTGGGATCTTACCGAACCAGGCAGGGATGGAACCCGTGTCCCCTGCATTGGCAGATGTATTCTTAACCACTGTGCCACCTGGGAAGTCCCACTCTGCCCATTTTTTAATCAGATTGTTTGTATTTTGCTGTTGTTACTGTAGAGTTGTATGAGTTCTTTATAAGATATTAACCCCTTATCGGTCATATCATTTACAAATGTTTTCTCCCATTCGGTAGGTTGTCTTTTGTTTTGTTGATGATTTCCTTTGGTGTGCAGAAGGTTTTTAGTTTGATGCAGTGCTATTTGTTTACGTTTGCTTTTGTTTCCTTTCCCTGAGGAGACATACTCAGAAAGATATTGCAAGACCCATGTTAGACTATAAGGCCTATGTTTTCTTCTAGGATTTTTATGGTTTCAGGTCTTACTTTCAAATCTTTAAACCATTTTGAATTAATTTTTTGTGTATGGTGTAAGATAGTGGTCTAGTTTCATTCTTTTGCATGTGGCTGTCCAGTTTTTCCAACACCATTTAATGAAGAGACTGTCCTTTCTCCAGTGTATGTTGTTTGCTCCTTTGTCATAAATTAATTGTGGGTTAATTTCTGGGCTTTCAATTCTGTCCTATTGATCTGTATGTTTGTTTTTCTGCCAGTACCATGTTGTTTTTATTGTGAATGCTTTGTATTATAATTTGCAATCAGGGAGTGTGATATGTCCAGCTTTGTTCTGTTTTCTCAGGATTGCTTTGGCTATTCAGGGTGTTTTGTGGTTCCAAACAAATTTTAGGATTTTTTGTTCTATTTCTATGAAAAATGTCATTGAGATTGGGGTAGGGATTGCATTGAATCTGTAGATTGCTTTAGGTGGTATGGACATTTTAACAATGTTAATTCTTTCAGTTCATGAGTGTGGAATATCTTTGCATTCCTTTGTGTTTTCTTCAGTTTCTTTAAACAACGCCTTATAGTTTTCAGTGTACAGGTCTTTAACCTCCTTGGTTAAATTTATTCCTAGGTATTTTATTCTTTTTGTTGTGATTGAAAATAGGATTGTTTTCTTATTTTCTCTTTCTGCTAGTTCATTATTAGTGCATAGAAATGCAGCAGATCTTTGCATACTGATTTTGTACCCTGCAAATTTACTATATTTGTTTATTATTTCTAGTAGTTTTTTGGAATCTTTAGGATTTTCTGTGTTTAAAATCATATCATGTGCAAATAGTGATGGTTTTACTTTTTCCTTTCCAATTTGGATGCCTTCTATTTCTTTTTCTTGCCTAATTGTCTGGCTAGGATTTCCAATGTCATGCTGAATAAGAATAGTGAGAGTAGGCATCTTTGTGTTGTTCCTGATCTTAGAGAGATAGCTTTCTATTTCTCATCATCGAGTATGATGTTAGCTGTGGGTTTGTCATATATGATCTTTATTACATTGACATATGCTCCTTTTATACCCATTTTATTGAGAATTCTTTATCAAAAATGAGTGTTGAATCTTGTCAAATGCTTTTTCTGCATCTATTGAGATTATCACATGATTTTTATCCTTCATTTTGTTAGAGTGGTCTATCACATTGATTAATTTGCAGATGTTGAACCATCCTTGCATCCCTGTCAAACTTTTTAAAAATAAGTGATAAAACATTGTTTCCTTTTCTTTTTCTAAGCAAAAATTTCCCAGGATACCCATATAAAATAAATGAAAGAAGAGGTAATCAGGGTTCCAGGAGCCCTGCTCACTGGCTTCACTATTCCCCTTTGTGGTGATCCAGACACATCTCCATAGAACCTGGGGTTGTTTCATGTACCAAAGTTCTGTGTAAAAAAAGTGCAAAGGTGATTCCTAGAACTTATAGGAAACACTTCGGTCTGTATAAGAATTATTTATCAAATTAAGAAAAAATTTTATGACAACTGAAAAGGCCTGTTTTTTAGACTATGACCTGAATCTTGGTTTTAGGTCCAAAGCAGAATATGGAATGCTTAGAGAAAAGGCTTGCTTGCTGTGGGCTAGTGGAATTTAGTCTATTTTTATTTTCTATTACACCCACTTGAGATCTCCTCTCCATTTCACAGCATGGCAAACTCAACGTCGGTCAGAATCGCATAGGAGAAATTTGCTCAACAGAGTTGTGCTGACTGACTGTGAGGAGGGAAGGGCGTTTGTTTCTACAGTGAGACTGGGGAGATGGGTGGAAAAACACTGTCATGATTAAGGTATATTTTCTTCACAAAGTGCTGATAGACTGTGGGGTTTCTTTTCTTTTCGTTAGGGATGAGGCATGGGGGAGGTGGAGAGGCAAGCCTGAAGGAGATGATGCAAAATTCAGATCCAGAGCTGTGTAACACCTAAGGCAGGGCTCTTTCTTGTGTTTTATATCCTCAACACAATCCGCCTGGCAGAAGAAGAAAAGCTTATAAGACCAACCAGAGCCTCTTCATGTTTATTATCGATTAGAAGGTAGATTCCTGTGTGGTTCTTAGGGCCAAGATTAAGAATCTCCAGGGATTACCATTTGTATTGGATTTGGGGAGTGGTCTCCCCCAAATCAAATATTCTATCTTATTGCCCCCACTAAGTGTACTTGAATTGAACCATACACTCCAATTTTGATTCGAAACATGGCCACTGTATCTCTGAGAAAATATTTGGCAGAACAGTGGTCTGCAGGTGCCCCAGCATCAACTTGCACAGGCGACGGCACAACCCATTCTGTGAAATTGGCTTTGGAAAAGATACACTTTCAAAAAAACCAAAATAGTCAAGCTTGTATTTGTTTTCAGATTAACTACAAAGACTTCCTCACTCTCTACCCCCTTCTTCTTTTATTGTAAAATTCCTTCTTCATTTTCTCAGAAAAGATATGGATTATTTAATGTGTAGAGTATGAGATTGCCTGAGAGAGACAATACTCTATAAAGCATAGGTAAGATGGCTTCATCATACTAAGTAAGCAGAATGGGACTGTGGCTTTTATTGAAGATAGCAATGTCAAGTCAGGGATTTCTGAATCTTTTTTAGCTACAGATATACATGTCTTGGATTTTGAGTAATGAACCAGGTAAGGAATAGAAAAAGGTAACTTCTTGAATGCTTACCTTGCTTGGCAGGCATAACACACATTTAACATCTTTTCAAATAATCTCATGAGAAAATGATAGCCCCATTGTATGGAAGAGAAAACTTAGGCTCAAAGAGAACTAGTAGATGGCCCAGAGACACACAGTTGTGAGGTGACAGAGTCAGGTTTGAACCAGGTCCTTTTACTCTTGAAAGTGCCCTTTCCACCGTGTTGCCTTTATATATGACTATTCTCAGAGCTGGGTCCTGCCGTGTTCTAACACTTTAATCCACTTAGAGAAAGTTGACAGATCTTTAATATATTTGCACATGAAAAATTGAAAGCCATTATAAAGCTTTATCAAAACTCTGCCGTAGATGGCTCCAGTTCTGTCCTTGATTAATCAGTGTTTTGAGGTATAGCTGTTGAAAATTTTCTCTTGGGCTGTTTTCTGGTCAGTTAATTCAGATCAGTGAATAGATAATTTCAACAATGAATTCTTAATAGTAAGAAACAAAGTACAAACAAAGCAGTATAGTCTGCTTGTTATAGCAACAGTTAGATATTAATTGTGGCTTCTGACCATATCTCTAGACTTGTAGCATATTGCCTAACTTATAATAAGTAGTCAAAATATGTTTAACTGACTGACTTTTGGTCCTAGCTTTTCCTATACAAATTAATTCTAACCTCAACAATAAGTGGGCTGCTGCTTGCTATTTAGTGGGTATGATTAGATTTGAAAGCCCTTCAGGGGATATGGTCATAGGAAACCCTGTTGTGAAGGTGATATTGCTGCTGCTGTTGTCAAATTGCTAAGTGATAAGGTAGTAGGAGGCACCTCACAGTCAGTTCACTTGTAAATTAGTGATAACAGTGTCTACTTTGTAGGGTTACTGTGAGAACTGGAAGATTAGGCAACCAGCTGCCGAGCCACAAGACCAACTGTCAAGAAAGATGACTATTGTTACTTTATGTAATGTTGAAGTACATTATTCCTTTGGTTCAGGCTCTTCATATCCCCTAGTTTATGCCTGAAATGTGAAAGATCTTGGAAGGAAGTATATTCTGGAATCTTTTAATATTTGAATTTTTCAAAAAGAACCACTTACATGGTACAAAAATAATAGCCAGTACTAACAGCTTGCACTGTGCCTGGTACTGTTTTGAGAGCTTTTATGTTCATTGACTCACTTCATCCTCACAACAGTCTTTGGAAAATGGGCATTAGTATTATCCATATTTTACAGTTGATGAAATGGATATAGACAGAGGTTAAATAACTTGCCCAATGTCACATGGCTAGTAAGTAGCAAAGCCAGTTTCGAACCCAAGCAGTTTATGCCAGAATCCTTGCTTCACTGCTACACTAAATGTCGCCAGACTTAATAGTCTTGTTTTTCTGATCTATGCCTTTTCCTGTATAAGAAAACCCTTTCCTGTTTTCCAGTACTGCCTTCTAAAAGGTTTTAAATTTGCTTTTCACATTTACAATTACACATTTCAAATTTGCAATAGTTGTTTGTCTGGAGTGAAGTAGGAATCTAATTTTATGTTGTTTTATGTGGATAGCCTAGTATGCTAGCAAAGACTATTGGAAAAGAGAACTTTTCACTTGGTCCGTTCACAATTCAAGGCTAAGTCAGGCCCTTCCAGTGCTAAGTGTTCAGGCCACCAAGGACTTGGTTCATAGTTCAAAAGATACCAAGAGAGTATGCACAACCCCTGTCCTATAATTCTGTAGTTCAATATATCTTTCTCTTTCCTCCTCTTTCTCTCCCCTCCCCTCCCCTCCTCTCCTGATTTCCTGCTCTCTCTCCTTCCTCTTTAAGAACAGTGCCTGCCAAGATTGGGAGGAGTTACTGAGAATCGAGTGATTCATGGTTTCAAGTGTAAACTACCCTCCTGCTGAAGCTGTGGGTTAGCTTTCTTTCTCAAGGCGGAGGACAGTGGATTCTGTCAGCTCTGCTCTTGCAGCCATATTGATGATTCTAAGTGGGAGTCACACACTGGAAGGACATAGTGGGGCTCCGAACAGCCAGGTAGGACAGAGGTCAGAGTAAAGACAGTCTGGTTTATTTCTTTAGTTACTGTGCAGGGAAATAAAGACACATCTAAACTGATGATTTGTAAATAATTATATTGAAACTTTATTCAGGTTTTTTCAATTTTAGAGATGTAATCAAACCTTGATTCTAACAACAAGGTCCTACTGTATGGCACAGGGAACTATATTCAGTATTCTGTGATAAACCATAATGGAAAAGAATATAATAAAAAAAGAATGTATTATATATGTGTAACTGAATCATTTTGCTATACAGCAGAAATTAACACAACATTGTAAATCAACTATTTTTCAATAAATAAATAAATAATAATTTAAAAAACAACAACAAACCTTGATTCTAGTCCCAAAGCCATCTTTTGAGCAGTATGATCAATTTCTGTCCTCCCAGAGTAAGAGTTAAACTTGATTTCCATGTCTACACTTCTTTAGACAACAAGAATGCATATAAGTTGATATTCAAGTAATAAGAAAGAACCTAAGAAAACTAGACCATGCATAAGCTTGTAGTCTTAGATCTAGAGACGTTTCATATTGCTTTCCTTTTATACCGTGGTAGATTTTGAGCTATTAAACATAAGTACACAATCAGGGTCATATTACATACTATAGTTATGGGATCTGAAATTCCATTCAGAAAGAAAATCACACAATGGGAACTCTGTACAGCTTAAGAGAATGAACTGAAGGAACTGAAGAGAGTGGGTTTCCAGGAGCTTCTCTTGCAAGTCTTGGCGACTTGGTTTATCTGGAACTCTGGCTCATCCTCTCTTCTGCTGCCTTCCCTCTGGCCCTTTCACTGCTTGTTAGCATGCACCTAAAGATGAACAGGGCAGATGGAGAAGTGATACAAAACAGTTACTGTGCTAGTCCCTAACTATTCTGCATATTCTTTTTATTAGTGGAGCATAATGTCATCTTTGTTATTCATTTCTGTTTTAAATTATTCTTTTGCTTTTATTTAAATTACGGTATTTCACGTTTGTTCATCTAGAAGGAAAATAATATTGTTTCTGTTCACATTAGTAGTAATATGTTGAATCCAGTAATGAACTAAATGTGTTTTAGAGATCGGCATAGTCCCTGCTCAGACAGTAAAACTGAGGAGATACAGCCAAGATGAAAAAAGGAGAATGCACCTCTAGACTGACAAGTTAATTATCAGCATTTCATGAATATTTCAGATTGGTTTTATTATTGTCATTATAGAATTAATTCAACTTTTTAAAATATGAGAGTAACCTACATATAGTTCTTCCTAGCAGATTGTTTACTGGTGACAGATTAGGGATGGGAACCAAGGAAAAGAGTGTGCCCTTAGTCTCCAGGATGGTAAACTTGTACACTGTCACTCCTACTGGGAATTTTTGTTTCCCTGCGATTGTTATTTTATTATTTATTTCGGTTACTACTCAACAGAGAGTAAGTTTCTAAGGCCTTTCTCCATGGACCCTTCCCTAATTCACCACCACAAGCCACACCCAGGGGCGCCTTCTTGAAGGACTTTTTTCTCCTGAGTTAGAGAAACATGACCTCCCCTTAGCTTTGGCTAATGGCTTTGAAGCATGATAGTGTAAGTTTTCAAATCTGAACAATTTGTCTTTTTCTTCAACTTCCTTGAGTGATCACTCATGCATACCAGAGGATAGTCATTGTATGCGTTTTGGAGTCCCTTGCCTAATAAAAATCTTTTGCTAGATAGAACTCACAAAATTTGAGCTTCAAAAGGTCTGAACTTGGTCATTGACTTGTTAATTACTATCCTCTTACTGTCTGTGTCCCTGACTGTCTATGTTATCTTACCTAAGTTATCACATTTACTTGTGATTTGGGATTTTAACTCTCAAGAGCATACCACGTTCATCCTTGCCCTTTCAGCAGTACCCTCCCATTCCCTCCTTCACCTGTCTGCAGCTACCCATTAAGTGCCCCTAATAGAACAGAGGGAATGATTGCATCAACCTTGACATGATTTGATAAAAAGACACTGTGATAACAATTGGATTTTTATATCTAGCCACTTAAATTACCTTTTCTCGCCCACATTTTCAGATGACCGTAATCTGAAAGCATGAATTGGAATACAGTGATGTCTGAATACTAAGATGATATTCATATAATTAAATTGAAATACAGATGTACTTTGTTGTACATAGATATGCTTCTAAACAAAAATATGTGTGTAGAATGTTTGTGAATTAATTCATGCTTTAAACCCAGTAGGAGAAGTTTATTATTTAAAGAAGTACTGTAATAAATCCTCTAGCAAAGGAAGAATACCCCCACTTTACATCTTGTGCAAGTCTTTTTTCATATATATGTTGTGCTTAAAGCAAAGGGTACTTGTATGAGGACAGTATCCAAGAGGGAGATGGGGCTTGTACAGGACAGGAGGAATTAGGTCAGCTATCTGTGCTGAGTAAGTAAATTTTCAATACATTTGGGCCCATTGATTCTGGAAAGCGACTCCTTTTGGGCTCCTTCTAACATCCGCCTCTTGCTTTTACGCTAGATCGAGCGGTTGGAAGTAAGCAGCCTCGCCCAGACTTCCAGTGCGGTGGCCTCCAGCACTGACGGCAGCCTCCACACAGACACTGTGGATGGAACACCAGACCCTCAGCGCACAAAGGCTGCTATTGCTCACTTGCAGCAGAAGATCCTGAAGCTCACAGAACAAATCAAGATTGCACAAACAGCCCGGGACGACAACGTTGCCGAGTACCTGAAGCTTGCCAACAGTGCGGACAAGCAGCAGGCTGCCCGTATCAAGCAGGTCTTTGAGAAGAAGAACCAGAAATCTGCCCAGACCATCCTCCAACTACAAAAGAAGCTTGAGCACTACCACAGGAAGCTCCGAGAGGTGGAGCAGAATGGGATCCCCCGGCAGCCAAAGGACGTCTTCAGGGACATGCACCAGGGTCTGAAGGATGTGGGAGCAAAGGTGACCGGCTTCAGTGAAGGTGTAGTGGACAGTGTTAAAGGTGGACTCTCCAGCTTCTCCCAGGCAACCCATTCAGCAGCAGGGGCCGTGGTCTCTAAGCCCAGAGAGATCGCTTCACTAATTCGGAATAAGTTTGGCAGTGCAGACAATATCCCTAACCTGAAGGACTCTTTAGAGGAAGGGCAAGTGGATGATGGGGGAAAGGCTTTGGGAGTCATTTCAAACTTTCAGTCCAGCCCCAAATATGGTAGTGAGGAGGATTGTTCTAGCGCCACGTCGGGCTCAGTGGGGGCCAACAGCACCGCTGGAGGCATTGCTGTAGGAGCGTCCAGCTCCAAAACAAACACCCTGGACATGCAGAGCTCAGGACTTGACGCACTACTACATGAGGTCCAGGAGATCCGGGAAGCCCAGGCCAGACTGGAGGAATCCTTTGAGACCCTCAAGGAACATTATCAGAGGGACTATTCCTTAATAATGCAGGCCTTACAGGAGGAGCGATATAGGTAAGTTACGTGGAATTAAAATCCTAAATTATGTTTAGGTTCCCCTCCCTTTGAATACTGGGGAGTAGCTTTAAAAGGCCTTGGTACAGTGTCTTTCTCTGGAGTATTCACAGCACTTTAGATACGTTACATGATGTTTGCATGAGTTCTTAACCATAGAGAGCAAAAGAGAGGCAAGCAGAGTTAAATGACTCCCAAGATCACACACCAGTGGAGTGTTTCAGTCAGGGGGTAATGATTACTGTAGCCCTCTAGTCTTCAAGTTTCAAATGAAGCCCAAGCTTTCTAAGGCAGTCCACCTACTTATTTAAAATCACAGAACCACAAACAATTGCAGCCTATAGTTACAATACATTGAATTGAAAAGATCTATAACCCTCTGAACTCTGTAGAAATCAAAGATATAGCCCAGCCAAAATGTAATGAACCTTGTAGATATTTGACTTTAAACACACTTATCTGGGCAATTGGTATAGAAAGATTAGACTGGAAATAAATCCAGATAAGCCTGTCTGTTACTTTTATGAATTGGCAAATGTTTGAATGAGAGTGGACTTAAACATGAAATCATTCTACAGTAGTTAGAGAATTCGCAAAGGACTAAGTGCTTTGAGTCATGATCTGCTAAAGGTAGAAGCTGGTCTCTTTTTTGTGTTTCACATTACAAACTGTATTCATATTAGACCACTCTTAGCTGTTCTCCAAATGTGTGTCCCTTCCCCTTGCTTCCATCACGTGCAGATAGAAATAGTATCCACGTGGAGTACTCATTCAGATCCAAACTTTGTCAGCCAGAGCCAGGCCACCTCACTGTTACAGATTAAGGGCCAATATTACAGGAGCCACACAGCCTGTTAACAGCCACAGGTTAGGCCCTGAAAGGCCTGGATTGTGGTTTTGTCCCAGTTACGATCTGCAGGGAATCCTCAGTACTTTTACTATAATGTCAAGGATTGAACAGACAGTCTCTTAAGATCCCTTTACCTCTTGTAAAAAAAGATATAATAAAAGTGATTTTTTTTAAAGTTTACTTTTATGAGATAATTTCAGGGCCTGAAATAAATTGTTTGTGTGTATCAATTAGCTCTGAAAGGAGTTACCTCAGCAAGCTCTTTTCAGATGGAGAAAATGCTAATCAATCACTCAGTCCTACCTCTTATCTTCACTCTTCTGTCCTTCGATTCTGACTTAAGACTTAAGGGAGAAGAAAAGAGAAGTGTGGGAGAGAGAAATGAAGTTCTAAAAGCAAGTATATGACTATTCTTATTTCATTGTTTTGTGTATTCTTTAGTATACTCAGAAGACAATTTCTAAAGCAGCGAGCAATCTAACAAATACTCAGATGGACTCTAAAAGTAAAACACCTGGTCCTTTGTACCACATGAAACCTAACTCCTGGGTTGAAATTCTAGTTCTGCCACTTACTAATCTTGAAAACTGGGCAAGATTCTTAACTTCTCTAAGTCTTGATTTCCTCATCTCTAACATAGAAATAATAGTAGTCCTTCATAAGGTTATTGTGCCATTTAAATGAAATAACTTATGTAAAGCACATAACTCAGTGCCTGGCCCGGTAAGTGCTTGATTGATGTTAGGTAGCAGCTGCTACCACTGCTATTAAAATACACCCCTCTGAACATGGAGACCTGGGAGTTCCACGGTCAGTTGCTTTGACCCCTTTATTTTGAAAGGATAGCAAAACATTCCAGTTTTTAAATTCTTCCAGAGCTTAAAACTCATATAGAGTTTGTTACGTCTTTAAGTCAGGTGTACGCCAGCGTGAGAAAATCAGGGAGGAAAAACGAGTCTCCCAAGGCCTCCTTTGTATCCATTTAAAATAATTCACAGACAGGACAGAGCTTTAGCTCCTCATTATTACCTCATTAAAAGAATCATGTCCAAGCCACTTAGGACGTTAAGGAGAAGTGCATTTCTTTCACTGCATTTTGGGTTCTTGGTAGTAAGTGAATGACTTGTTTTATGGAATGAAGAGAGAATAAAGGAAACTTGTGAATTTTCAAAAACAGAGGGGGAGAGAGGAATACATAATATAATGTGTAATCTGACTGTCAAATCACTGCAGCTTGAGAATGGTCTTTCCTTAAAACAGAATCTTGAATCTTTTTTTTCCCAAGAAAAGCAGTGGAAAAGTCACAACTGTTTTACTCAACTATGTCGTCGCACCAGTATTTCCATGTTTAGAGCAGTAAGGGATTTCTCCTCCATTCCATATGTCTTTACACGGTAAATATATTTATCTAATTTTGTTGGTCTTTGAACTGTTCTACATAAGTGAGATTTTCCCCACAGATTGTAGTTTATTCTTTTAAGCACCAAAACTTTTAACCTTTTAAGCATTTTTGCAGAATTTCTCTGCCTTCTTTTAACAGAGTAGTTACACTGAACCTAACATGATTGGAAATAGCTTAAAACAGTAGTGTTCTTAGAGCTATGCTCTCAGCTCAGTGAGGGTGTCAGCTTACATGCCTCTGCAATAAATGGTCCTAGGCAGCTTGCTTTTTAAACTTCTGTCGTCTGCCTTTTTAGTTTGTTCCTTCACCTTTCCACATATTCTCCGCACTCTTAATGAGCTGCCTGCAGCAGCGTCTCTTTGCTAATTTCTATTTCTACTCTGTTACAGGCTTGGCTTTTTGTCTAGGAAGGAAGTAGGGAGGGATGGACTTAAGGGACTCTTCTGTGACCAAGAAACCAGTTAATGCGTACATGGCTGCTCTAGATGCATTTCTGCTTATTTTCTCTGCTGTAGTTTATTTTACTAATATCTGAGTTGACAGGAGGGAGGCCATGCACAGTATTAAATGAGGAGGAGGAGGAGGACTCTACCTCTGGCAGCTTCTCTCACTAAACTTCTATGATGTGCGTAGTGCTAGATGCTTCATGTATATTTGCTAAGCCTCACAATGTCCCTGCAGGTGCATTGTATTAACCCATTTTACAGATGAGGAAATTGAGGCCCAGTGAGGTTTTTAAGTTTTGCCAAAGATTACTCTGTAAGTGGTAAAGCCAGGAATCAAGCCCAGTTTTATCTGACTCCAAAGCCTGTGTTCTTTTCATACCAGGACAAGTTTTTTCCCAAACTCAAACCTGACATCTGTATGATTGAAAAACTAATCTGTAGTCTAGCTCTAAGAAGCATTGACTTTATTAGCAAGAGGTATTAGGCCTTTTCCAGGTCACAGTGTATTTTTCCTAAAAGTCCCTGTTTTAACATATTCTGTAAAATTCTGTGAATGCACAAGTTCTAGAAAGTTTTCTCAAGCTAGTATCTACACTAGTTTTCTCAGGTGTAGGTAAGTAATAGGGGACCCCTATTTAAGTAAACCTCCACCCCCGTCCTGATTTCCCCCTTTTCAGAGGCCCTTCGCAACACTGTCACTCAGTTAATGTGCTTCCCATTGGTCTCTACCCCAGTGAGTAGCACCAGGGTAAAGAGTTTTGCCCAAGACCATCTACTTTGGAATAATCAGAAGCATTCAGAAACCTCTCAGCACCCACGTGGTTGCGCCATGACGGAAGAGTGTTTCTGCAGCGCCCACATGCACTTAGCCCAGGAAGTCATTGTAGCAGAGCTTGGATCTGAACTCCACCTCAACCTTGAGACAGTAACTAGGTACTTAGTCTTTGAGCTTTGTATTGGACTCTTAGATATAAGTGGGATCATGAATTTGAGAAGGTAGGAGACAAGAATTAGACATTTGTTTTTAGTGATGGGATCTGTGCTGACTTCAGATTCTCTTTATCCAGCTAATCTCTTCATCCCATTAGAGCATTATTACAGATTTGTTAGTGGCAACTGGGTTCACTTTAGTACTTCAGAGATAGAAGGGGCCCTTAGATATCTAATTTAATCTCATTCTACAGATGAGTACACTGAGCCCCAGAAAGATAAAGTGACTTTTGCCAGGTCACACAGTAAAATGGTTTAACATGTATTTAACTTGCTGCTAAAAGCTGGAGGATTAGTCTGTTCCCAAAGTGGGTATCCTGTATTGAGCTACAGAAGGAAAAAGTTCAGCTGTGGCAAAATGCACTGAAAATAGGAGAGAACTAGGAAGACAATTCATCAGCAGTTTTACAGGTTCCTTTTATAGTTTTCCCCTTAGGGAATCTGGCCTGGAATTTTACTCAGCTACTGCCTGTATAGAGAGCAGTGTCATGTCAGGCAGGCTGAAAACACTCCTGGTGTTGATGAGCAGTCATGCCATTTGAAAGCTTCTATTTTAAGGGGATTCCTGTTCTTTGGAAATCGGCTTCTGAGACTGTTTGTATTAAGCCCAGGGATATTTTAAATTGCACTGGGTTATAAGAGCAAAAATACAGGAGGCAGTCACCGTGAGCAGTCGTCACGTGCAGTAGAACAGTCAGTAACTAGGCTCACCCAGTTAGGCACAGGCCATTGGAGTTCTAACTAAAGAAATTGTTGTTTAAGTATGAACTTTTACTATCACTGGGCATAAGACAGAGACATGGTCAGATATAGCTATGTTAGCCCTGTATTCCGTGTGTTAGACCTGTTTGTCAACTGTAAGTTGATCTGAGACTCTCCAGAGGATATGTAGACTAGGTTTGGCCATAAGTTTGAAATGGAAACTGAAAATATTGGATCAAATTAGTTCTTCATTTATAAGAGGAAAAAAAGCCCAGTTGAGAGGTGCTCATAAGAGATGCTTCATAAGAAGGGTAAGACCTTCCATCGAAGAGATCTTTCATACCGATAGGCTCTTCCCAGTTTAGCCACTGAAGAGGTAATGGAGGGAGAATGGGAGGGAGGAAGGAGGAACAGGGGAAGAGAAGGAGAGCAAATAAATTAATTACTTTGTTAATTAATTAAGGTTGGACAAGCCTGAATTTTCTTGCCAGTTCTGATACTAATTAGCAGTGTGACCTTATGTAACTCACCTGAGTCTCAGTTTCCGCTGTAAAAACAAGGTAATGGTATCTGTTGTACAGGGTTGTTGAGATTATTAAATGAGATAATGTTTGTGGAAGCACCTGATATGGTCTGAGAAGTGGCAGGATATTAGAAAGCTGTCATTACCAAGTCTCCAAATTGCCCAGAAAGCCCCTGTAGCCTTTATTTATTCCCTATATGCTTTAGGCATCTGCTGCTTTTTGACTTTGGGGGACTGATTGTTAATCGGGGACTGATGCTGTGCTTTTTCCTTTTCAACTGAAGGCTAGCTAGTTCAGTGTTTCCTAGACTCTTTTGGGCTTCAACACAAATATGGTAACAAAAGGTAAGGAGGGAAAATTCACTTTCTTTCCCCAGTTCAGCCAGGGGTGTATTCAAGCTCCCATTTCATGTCATAATCTCCTGCCCCAGCTTTCTGTCCATTCTGGTCAAACACTGGCAGAAACTACCTCAGGTCTCCGGTATGCACTTGGGAAATAATACAGCAGACTGCTTTCATAGTTGCCTATTGGTGTCAGTCAGCCCTGGGACCTAGTTCTTCCTGTTTCTCTCAATACCTGTTCTACAGGATTCTTCAGCCATCCTGTCCTGGTGGCCTATTGCCCAACTAGGGAAGCACCACTGGCTCTCAGAGGTGGCTGCAAACTTTTGAGCCACACCCAAACAGTGGTGCATTAAGTGAAGCATTCCCAACCTGTGCACTCACCAAAATTTCTCATTTGTCAGGAATTTGACCCAAAACAGCCCTGGCTTATCTTTGATCTAGGAAGGTGACTACTGTGTTGACTAATCCAGTGGATGAAATTGTATCAATTTCTAAGACCATTTGGAATTTTCACTTTCCAAGACCCATATTCACTTACGAATTGTAAACCTACAACAAAATCTGGATATGTTTTAATACTTTGTAGATAGAGCAGGTTTAGCTTCTGGGGGAAGAATTTCACCTGCCCAAATATAATATAACCTGCTTTTTAAAAAAAGATCGCACAGTGTTCAAGCTTTCTGTTTACTAATAGTTAAGCTCAAATCATATTTAGCTGTCTACGTTCCCTTTGAGTTGTAATGATTGAGGAAGGACCTTTAAGTAAAAAGTCTCAAAATGAGATTATTAATCTCATGCTACTTTCTGTTCCAGATGGAATGACATGAAAAGCATGTGCCAGTCAAAATCATATACTAGTAGGATCAAGAACACCCCCCCCTTCATGTACAGAGAGTTTTAATTAGTGTCTTATGAAGGGGTTAAAATCCCTTACAGGGAGTTCTTGATTTTAAAAAATCACATATGAAAGGCTGTTACACAGTTTACTTTCCCTTTTTTCCCTTTGCTGGTTTGGTGTTAATATTTAATGAGAGAATAGAGGTGTTCTTTCTATGAATTCCCTAGGTATCTGGCTTCTCCATTTTAGAATTTAGACAGGAAGTAAATACTAGAAAGTAAAGTGAGCAAAGGAGTTTATAATACTAAAAGCGGGAGGAGTAGGAAGTTGGTGGGAAGTATTTTCTTCCTTTTGTTATTCAGATTTTGCGTTTGACTAATGGGGGGAATGTTAAAAGACAACAATAAAACAAATCTAAAAAACAGGTAGCGTTGGGCTTCCTTGGTGGCGCAGTGGTTGAGAGTCCACCTGCCGATGCAGGGGACACGGGTTCATGCCCGGGTCCGGGAAGATCCCACATGCCGCGGAGCGGCTGGGCCCGTGAGCCATGGCCGCTAAGCCTGCGCGTCCGGAGCCTGTGCTCCACAACGGGAGAGGCCACAACAGTGAGAGGCCCGCGTACTGCAAAAAAAAAAAAAAATCAGGTAGCGTGAACCAAGCAGTTCAGACCCTCCCTGCACCTCACTAACAGGGGAAGGTTGCAGCATTTTTCTCAGTCTCCCATTTCTTAATTATAATTTGAAGTACATCCCAGAGAGGAAGGAGGTGAGGATTAATGGAGAAATGTCTTCATGAATTTGAGTTACTCCGAGGCAGACGCTTCACATGAAAAGGTGTAGTGGGCTGGGTAGCTGTCATTGTTATTGTTATTTTTGGTGCTGATGTTTTGATGCTTACAATGATTAAGTAAGTTAGATTGAACCCTAAATTCATCCACCACACACACTCCTCCACCCCAGATAACACCACATCATTTTCACTGGGCTCTTTGTGTTAGCCTGTTTGCAGACCGTAATTTCACACGTGGATTACATAAGCCACTCAGGCTGATAACACTGAAAAAATGTTTGATTGGAAATTGCTAAGCACGGTCAGGTTTGTGCTTTCAGTTTGCAGGTCGTGAGGTTGTGAGAAGAGCTGAGGAACAAACTTCCGTGAGCCAGGTGAAAAAATTAGGGAAAGTGTTTTAATAATGACAAGCCAGTACAGTTTTTTCAGGGTACTGAGGCAACCCAGAAGACTGCATTGCAGGACACCAGGGGCACCTTGCCAACCTCTTTGTTCATCATGTTTTGCAAAAGCCTCAAATTTTATGGCTTTCTCAGCCTCCTCCCTGATGTTTCCTGCAGATTGGAGGTGCTTACTATGGTAACCCAAACACAGCTGTTTGTGTGAGTGTAATAGGGTTACAGCTACACAATAACAGCTTCAACTTTTCTGTTCTTTCAGAAAGCCATCATTCTCCAGGTAATTCTTATGACTTGAAGAGGGTAGTAAATGCTGGTAGTCATTAGTGGATGAATTAATGGAGCTGTTTCATCTGGACCCTTTGTGGGTTTTGCTTCACCCCTGAGTTCTGCAGCTTTGTGTCACCTCAGCAAGTCTCCTAACTTGTTTGTGTTTCATCTGTGGGAAAATGGAGCTCATTTTGCTTACCGAAATGCTACTTTGCTATTTAACTATTTGCTAATAAAGTGCTATGTTTGGGAGCGATAGTTACGTTTTTCCCATTTAGGAAGACTCAGCTTGAGGAGATCTTGCTGTTACTTCCCATGTAACTGTGAGTAAATTGTTCAACTTCTGAAAGACTGCATTTTCTACAAGGGTATGGTAATCCATGGTAAGGATTAGCACTTTCTACTCAACTCTTTCTGAAGATTTGCAAAGATCAGCTAAAATTTATTTAAGAGACTTTCCCTCACACACATACAAAACACATGCCATGAAAGGAAGGTAGATAGGAGGTTTCTTTATCAATTTAAAGGACAGCTTGGAACAGGCCAGTGAATGGAACTAGTTGAATTATCTGGCAGACTTGAGCCAGATAATGGCAGGAGCCATTTGTATGCTTGTGCTGGCCCTCCTGGTGAGGAAGTAAGAAGAGGCTTGTGCCCAGAGTTGAGAAGGACAGAATGTGTGCCCAGTAAACCCATTTGTGTGATGTCATAGAAAAAAACAACATGAATATACTGGAAACAATGAAAATTCCAGACTATATGAAATTGAGAATATGGAGATAGATGAAGAAATGAAGGATTAGAGGAAAAAATCAGAAGCAGGGAGCTGTGAACAGTGGAGCCATATAGTAGTACTTGGGATCACATGGCAGTCGACAAGCGGTGCCTTTGAACCACCTCACCTAGGGGTTGTACCCTTTTTTGCCAGGCATCTACCTCCTGTGTAATCCACACAGTTGCCCTTTGGAGTAGATACATTTCTTCTTAACAGATGAACAGGGTCACTCACACCAGTGTGTCGCAGAGCCAGGATTTGAGTCCAAAACCTGGATGAGCTGATACATCGGCTGGTTCAAACTGCGTAACACAGCATAAAAACATCCCTAAGTCAAAAGAAGGTGCAAAGCAGAAGCAGTGAAGGTGGAAAGCCTTTAGATATAATGTGGAGTGAACAAAATTCGGTCCTAAAATGGTTTCCAGAACCTGTGACATGTTAATGACCATTATATGACAAACATTGGTTTATAAGCTTCAAGAGTTAGGAACAAGTGCTGAGGACTTTTGCAAGTACTCCATTATTTATATATAGTATTACATACTCGTGCATAGTGTTAAATAATTATAGAATTTCTCCTTTCACAAATGGGTTAAAAAATCTGAGGGGCAGCCTCAGGTGTTATTTAATAAATCATCTTAGGGCTTCCCTGGTGGCGCAGTGGTTGAGAGTCCGCCTGCTGATGCAGGGGATGCGGTTCGTGCCCCGGTCCGGGAAGATCCCACATGCCGCGGAGCGGCTGGGCCCGTGAGCCATGGCTGCTGAGCCTGCGCGTCCGGAGCCTGTGCTCCAAAACGGGAGAGGCCACAACAGTGAGAGGCCCGCGTACCGCAAAAATAAATAAATAAATAAATCATCTTAGCTGTTCATAGGTGTAAGTATCCAAAACATGTTTTGTCACAACCCAAAGCCATGAAACAGCCCAAAGAGGAACCTGAAAGAGATACATGCAGGAGGGAACTCCATAAAATACTCTCAAAAGCTGCAAATGTCACAAGAGAATCTAGTTGATGAAAGAAACCCAGTGTGAAACAGACGAAAAATATGAGACATGATACTGCCAGAGAACAACAGAATGATACCTGCCAAGTGCTAGGGAAGAATAACTACATGTAGGCTGCTCTGTCCACCTGATTTATTATTCAAGGAGAGGATAAAATCAAGACACTTTCAGACTCATGTAGATAAAAATTACCTCTTATAAAACCTTGCTGAAAGAAATACTACAGAATATATTTCAAGAAGAAAAAACATGAACTCACACCATTGGTGAAAGAAATCAATAAAGCGTGTTGGTAAATCTAATTAAGTGGGGACTTAAAATTATATATATTGAAAATTCTTAATGTCTACATCAATTTGGATCTGAAATTCTGGAAGAGAATATAGGATTCAAGGGTTGCATTTCAAAGGAATGTTGGGCCTCCCTGGTGGCGCAGCGGTTGAGAGTCCACCTGCCGATGCAGGGGATACGGGTTCGTGCCCCGGTCTGGGAGGATCCCATATGCCGCGGAGCGGCTGGGCCCGTGAGCCATGGCCGCTGAGCCTGCGCGTCTGGAGCCTGTGCTCCGCAACGGGGGAGGCCACAACAGTGAGAGGCCCACATACCGCAAAAAAAAAAAAAAAAAAAAAAAAAGGAATGTTAAAGTGTTAAAAGTTTGGGAGAAAAAACATTTCTTATACCCTAATCTGCCTGTCACTTGCAACCTGGCAAGTTTCTGTTCACTTTTTTCCTGTCCCCTTAAATTGATGGATGCTCACAAGAGCATTAGGATAAATAAAACACAAATGCAAATGCGATTTTGCTTTTCAATTAGAGGTTTATGTATGAAATTCCTGAGCCCTAGGCAAAAATTACAAAATAGGCTGACTTATTCTTTCTTCTTCTCACCTGACCTTTTATGATATACAACAAAATGTATATCACCCTAGCAAGGACAGTTACCAGGCTTAGGGGCTGAGATACTCTCTAGCAGCAGACTCTAAGCTCTGAGTGGCCTTGCCCTTACCTCCTGCCTTCTGTGTCTTCACCCAGGATGAAGACAGTGGAATAGGAGACAGGCTTATCTTTACAAATAACGAGGCAAGAGAGAGAGTGAGTTGAAAGAAACCAGTCAGCAGACTGAGTTCAAAAATGATACTGACAGGGCTTCCCTGGTGGCGCAGTGGTTGAGAGCCCGCCTGCCGATGCAGGGGACACGGGTTCGTGCCCCGGTCCGAGAAGATCCCACATGCCGCGGAGCGGCTGGGCCCGTGAGCCATGGCCGCTGAGCCTGCACGTCCGGAGCCTGTGCTCCGCAACGGGAGAGGCCACAACAGTGAGAGGCCCGCGTACCGCCCCCCCCCCAAAAAAAACCTGACAGATGCGTGTGTGGTCAGGACTTTAGGGATTAGTTCTGTGGAAATCCATAGGGAACTATCTCCTATTGCTGAATGCAGGTATCACAGGTAATGTAGATGAGAGAGGGGGCTTGAGATGAGAGTTATGAGTCGCTAGGTTTTAGTTCAGTTTTAGATGGATAGCTGTATCTATCTAGCAGTGAAAACAACTGCCTTAAGAAAAACGATACCCTGCCACTAGAGGTGTTCACAGAGAGATTGCTTGTTAGGGATGTTGTAGAAATAGTTCCTTGATGGAAAGAGATTTAAGTAGGCTTTTTCTAATCCCTAGAATTTAAGATTCTTTATAGTCAGGGAACTTATTTTTTATCTTTCAAACAATACTTTAACTGTTTGTGGTGTATTTCTCTTTGTAACCTACTGATTTTAACAACTCTAAAGGGGAAGGAGGAGGTACGCGAAATAGTGATCATCTTAGAGACATGTAAAACAGGGTGTGAGATATTGGATTTATTTTGTAGTTAGCACAGTGACGTGGACTGCCGATGAGCCTAAGATGAGACTAAGGCCATGAGTCAGTCACCACAGGAAATATCTGGTTAGTTAAAAAGGTTTTCAAATTGCCCATGAATTCCTTTCAGGGAGCACATACTCAGGCGATGCCTTCTTCATTATGAAGTAGAAACATTTTAGAAAGGGCCAGTGTGTTCTTAGTAGTCTGTGAAGATGGAAAGGAGAGAGACATTTTTTAACACCTCCTGTGTACTCAAATGAATATACAAGGTAGAGATTATTACCCTCAGTTTATAGATGAAGGAACTTGCTATGCAACTTTGAGAGGTAGAACCAGGAATCAAACCCAAGTGCTTCTGGCTATAACACCTACAATCATTTTTTCCCAATGTTTATCATAAAATTTTCAAACACACTGCAGACTTGAAAAAAATTGTGCAGTGAACATCCATACACCCACCTCTTAGATTCTACATTTTACAATATTGTCTTATTGTATATCTTTCCGTCTATCCATCCTTTGTTGTATTTTTTTTTGATGCATTTCAAAGTAAACTACAGGCATCCGTAATCTTCCTTAACAGCTTTATTGAGATACACAAATCAATAGTTTTAGTATATTCATAGATATATGCAACCATCACCATAATCTATTTAGGACATTTTCATCAGTCTCCAATCTCAGTCCTGCCCCAGTCCCTGGCAACCATTAATCTTTCTGTCTCTATAGATTTGCCTATTTTGAATATTTCATATACATGGAATCATACAATTTTCAGGTCTTTCTTACTGGCATGCTTCACTTAACATAGTATTTTAAAGGCTCATCCATATTGTAGCATGTGTCATTACTTCATTTCTTTTCCTTTCCAAATGATACTGCATTGTATGAATAGACCACACTTTATATATCCACTCAACAGTTGATAGTTGTTTCCACTTTGGGGCCATTATAAGTAATGGTCCTGTGAACATTTGTGTACAAATTTTGAGTGGAAATAAGTCTTCATTTCTCTTTGGTGTATACCTGGAGTGGGATTTCTGAAGCATATGGTAACTCTATGTTTAGCTCTTTGAGGAGCTGCCAGATTTGTTTTCCAGAACAGTTGCACCAGCAGTATACCAGGGTTCAAAAATCTCCACGTCCTCACCGACACTTGTTATTATCTTCTTTCTTATTCTAGGCCCATAATCTTTTTATTACACTCCTCCTCCCATTGACTCCACCTTGACATAAAGCTTCGAACCATCACGTCAGTATAGTACTGTCCAGGCCCCTCTGTGGCTATGTGATTTGGATCAGCTTTAGACCTGACTCACATTTCTTACTTATGAAGGGAATTAGTTTATCTGGGCTTCTTGAATTGTTTCAAAGTGGCATCATAGCACAGAGGTTAAGAACTTTGGCTTTAAAGTCAAACCAACCTGGATTCAAATCTTTGCTCCCCTGCTTAATTTCTGTGTGCCCTTGGGCAAGTCTCTTTACCTCTCTGAGCTACAGCTTCCTCATCTGTAAAGTGAAGATAATACCCACTACCTTCTTAGGGTTGTGGAAGTTAATTTACATAGTAGGCACTGAATAAATGGTAGCTCCTGCTATTACTTTTTAATTCTAATGGTATTTGTGAGCCATGTTTAATATCAAATAAGATTCTCCAACATTCCTGAAAGGCCTAAAAGACTATACAATTTGTGGGCTAAGGGGTTGAGGTGGTAGCCTATGGAACGCATGCCAAAGATGTCATCTGGGTCTGCTTTCATCAGCATGCAGGCTGGTTGCCACTACCACCAGACTCCCCTGCCTGCCACCCCACATCAATCCTTAGCTTAGGACAGTTCTTTGCTGCCATGCCCAGCCCTTCCCTTAAATCCCAAGGGACTGACACAGTGGAACACCACTTTTAAAAAGTGTCTAGCCCCTCTGTGGTGAGGAGAAAGAATAACAAAATCATCAAACACTGCAAACACCACAAACAGCTTAATAGGACAATCATAAAAAGACAAAAATATGTTAACATAATCCTGTGGCATTTGTTGAACTTAAACTTTGGTGGAAAATCAACTCCAGAGGTGGCATCTGTTTCTGAGCATGCCCAGGGTCACAGATAAAGTGAAAAGGCAGAGTCACAGAGAATCCGCCCTAGTTACGGACAAAAAGTGGAAACCTTTCTGATCAATTGTTCAGTCACTTTAGTGACAGTTTCAGTGGGAAAGAAAGCAGCACAAAGATTCTTATCAAGGACACAGGAGAACTAAACAGGATTCAGTAACATAGTAAAAAGGGTCAGCTGCACCTTTTTTTTAATCCTTGTTTCATAGAGAGGGAATGGAGTTTAGGATATAAATGAATATAATTATTCATTATACAATTATTAGAAGGGGGAATGTTGGTGATGCCATCACATAAAAATTACCTTGAACAGAGAACTTCCATGTATTCCTTAAAAGTTTGTGTACTATACATGTGGTTAAAAACAAGAGGAAAAGGGAGGGTAGTTTTAAATGTTTGAGTTCGTTCTGACATTTTTATTTTTTTAAGACGAAGTCTGCTGAGACTCACATGCTGGTGTTAGGTGTGTGCTTGCCTGAGCAGCACTCAGCGGTAGCATCTGCGGGGCATCGGTTCCGGGACACACATTCCCCCTACTCCACCCTCACGGATACCAAAATCTGCAGATGCTCAAGTCCCTTATATAACCTATGCACATCCTCCCACATACTTTAAATCACCTCTAGAGTACATATAATACCTAATACAATGGAAATGCTATGTAAATATTTGCTGGCGCACAGCAAACTCAAGTTTTGCATTTTGGAACTTGGTGGAATTTTTTTTTCCAAATATTTTCATTCCGAGGTTGGTGGAATCTGCAGGATGTGGAACCCCAACTGTATATATTCTCCTGTTGGGATGAGCCCTCTGTCTGACTGAGACGCTTCCATTCTAGTAGCCCTAAGCTAGACCTGTGTTTATTCTTCCCTTTCTAGGCTTCTTAATGTGTGGTCGTCAACCTTTCTCCTACCTACTTAGCTCATTTTTTGGTTCCTTGAACTCCACCCACAGCCTGCCCCAAGCTTCACCACTAGCAGACAACCCAGCTTCTTAAAACACCGTGTTCATCATGTCACCACACCGCACTCCCCCCACCCCAGCAGTGTGCTTTGGGCCCTTGTACTGTCTATTCCAGAATCCCCACTCCCCTACATACCTTTTACGGGCAGATTTCCTTTTTTTTCTCCAACTTAGGTCTACTATTCCAGTTAGCCTATACATTTCCACCTCCTGTCCTTTACCTGTGTTCTTTTTCCACCCGGAATCTCTGATCGCGTCCTTTAAAACTGTTCCAGCCCTACTGGTCCTTAGATGCCCTGCCCAGGTCCCATCTTTATGTAGAATAAACCTTTTCATATGTAGTCCTAAATGCTAGAGGTGCCAGATGAACAAAATGATCCCTCCTCCTGAGGAACCTTATCTCCCTGCATTCTCACAGTTTTTTACTCACCTGCAGCCACACTGTCCCTACTTCCTGTCCCTAAAACCTGCCAAGCTAATTCCCATCTTGAGAACTTTATACTTGCAATTCCTTCTGCTTTAAGATACTCTTCCCCTCACAACTTCACGGGGCTTATTCATGTCATCACTCAGGTTTCAGCTCTCATTGTTTAAAGCATTGAATGGGGGAGAGGCCTTCCCTGACCATTCCAGCTTCGTCAGCCGCTGGGTACTCTGCCATATGCCCATACTGATCTTTCCTGGTTTACTTATCCATGCCTGCGGTCGTCTTGGTTTTCCTGCCTTCCACCCCCACTGCAGAACATAAACTGAGGGCAGGCGTTCTGTCTCGCTTATTACCACAGTGTTCGCAGCACTTTGAACATACCGGGCACACAGCAGGCTCTCAGTAAATATCTGTTGACACTGTGCTTGGCTATAGTGATGATGGGCTCTGAATAATGAACATCCAGGTGAGTGACCTGCCTGGTGTTGGACTAAGCTACTGGTGATTGCCAGAAGGTCAGTTTCCATTTATGTGCTGTTTATCTTCTGATAAGACCTGCTTAATGTTGCTGTAGTTTTTGCCTCTCCCATATACTGCTCAGAGCAGAATAAAAACTGCCTCGTTTATGATGGGTATGCTCAAAGCTAATCAGGGCTGCTGGCCTTGCTACAAATACCGTGTGTTGAGAGATGTGGAAGAGCCATGTTGCTGCTATGATATGGCCTTGTGACAAGCTGTCCGTTCCAGGCACTAAGAGCTGTACCCACTAGCATGCCCTGTTACCTCAGGCCACTCACTTAATTTCTTTGTGCTTTTATTTTCTTCCTTTGCAGAATGGATTTTGGGGATTGGATGTGAATAATACCAAGAAAAATACAGAATGCATAAAAAAATTAACTTTTCCCCCTTCTTAGATGTGAACGATTAGAAGAACAACTAAATGACCTAACAGAGCTCCACCAGAATGAAATCTTGAACTTGAAGCAGGAATTGGCCAGCATGGAAGAGAAAATTGCATATCAGTCCTATGAACGGGCTCGGGACATCCAGGTTAGCATGAAGGATCAGGTGTAAAAGCAAAAGGCTAACAGAAAGTAGAATGTTGGTTTCCAGGGGCTAAGGGATTAGGGGGATGGGGGGTGGGTTATTGTTTAATGGGTCCAGAGTTTCAATTTTATAAAACGAAAGAGCTATGGAGATAATTGGTGGTGATGGTTGCACAACATTATAAATGTTTAATACCACTGAACTGTACACTTAAAAATAGTTAAGATGGTAAATTTTATGTTATACGTATTTTACCACAATAAAAAAAGAAAAAAAGGAATGAAAAACTGATACATGCTACAATATGGATCCACCTTGAAACATTATGCTCAGTGAAAGAAGCCAGTCACAAAAGGCCACATAGTGTATGATTCCATTTATAAGAAATGTCTAGAATAAGCAAATCTGTGGAGAGAGAAAGTAGATTAGTGGTTGCCAGAAACTAAGGGAAGGGGGAAGGGAGTAATAGGTAAAAGGTAGGGGTTTATTTTGGGGATGATGAAAATGTTCTGGCATTTAATAGTAGTGATGGTTGCATAACATTGTGAATTTACTAAATGCTTCTGAATTAAACACTTTAAGATGATTAAAGTGGTAAATTTTATGTGTATTTTACCACAATAAAAAAATGTTTAGGGGGAAAAAAGGATGGAGAGGGTAGAATATTGAGAAGCTTATACCAACTGTAATACACCTGCTCTTCAGATGAGGTGCATTTCTCAAAAGTCTATGCCATTTGGAGGTGGTATGCTTGCTTGCGTTCTTAGGAAATGTTTCTTAGGATCACAATTGTCTCAGTATATGGAAAAGCACATGTGTTACATCTGTTCGTTGCTGCTTCAGGAGCTGCTGTGACATGTCTCAGGGCCATCTTACCTATCTTCTTCTATGGTAAAGGGGGCTTTTGTGCTAGCTGCCAAATCCAAACCTTTTACAGGTGCATTGCCAGGCAGTTTACAAGAATAACACATGAGGCAATAATGTTTAAGGCTAATACTCCTCTAGTTTAATCTCTGGGAAAATACAATATTTAACTTTTACTCATCCCATTTGGGAGATATTTCTAAGAAAACAGTTGGTGGTTTCATATGAAAGCATCTTGAAATAAACTAGTCTTAGAGAAGGGAAGTGGTCCGGGAAACTTTTATTACAAAGAATCAAGGGAATGTCTAGATCATTTGCCCAGATGCCATCTTCTCCATGCCCCGGAATTCTGCTTATGTTTTAGTTTTTTTCCCCAAGGTCATTCTGGGCTGGAATGTATCTGTTGTATGTCCATTCTCCAGCTTAGCTTCAGTCTGAAGTTGCCTAGCTTTCACCTCGAATCCCAGGAAACCAGGGCCTACTGAAACCAAGATCAGAAAAACCCAGGGCTCCCACCACTGCTGAGCTTTGGAGGGTATCTGACCATTGCTAAGGAAATCGGTTCTGTCCTCTGAGTGTTATGGTAAATTTTATATAAACCCGTGGGTGAAGATTATGGCCTTGAGAGGAGATCACTTGAAATGTTTGGTCAAGTGTTTGGGCATAGTGTCTGTCCTCTACACAGAGATTAATCAGCTCTTCTTAAGAAGACAGAGCAGGGGACCCTTTCCCCTGATGTCAGGGAGTTAGTTAACTTGAAAAACACCAGGTAGTGTGTACAGGGATGTCCAAAGGATGTTCACCTCTCCATTGTTATAGTGGGAAAGTTGGAAATAACCTATGTCTCTCCAGTAGGGAACTGGCTGAATAAACTGTGACATATCCAAGCTATAAATGCTAGGTAGCCGTTAAAAAGAACTAGGTGGGCCTCTACGCGTTGACATGGAGAGATCTCCAGGACCCGCTGTCAAGTGAAAAAAAGCAAGCTGTGGATCAGTCCTAGGGTATGATACTATTTTCATTAAGGCAGACAATTTTTAAATAATTCCATGCATATCTCTAGGGACGTATGTGTATAGACTTAAACACGGGTGAAAGGATGAACACACACCAAATTGACAGTTATGTCAAGGGCAGGGACTGGAACTGAGGAAAATACCAAGAGAGACTGCCTTTGTGTCCTATTTGAAATGTTTTTATGTTGAACAATTACGTGTGTGTGCAACTTAATAATTTTTAAATGGAAAAAAAGAGAAACAAAATCATATATTTGAGATCTTGTTATTAAAATATTCAAGACCAAATCTAATTGTGGCAACTGCTTCCTGTGAGCTGTCCCACAGGAATGCAATGGAAAGCAGTTTAGGTGAATAATAGTTACTTGAATTGTGAGTTATGCATTTGGCCTCTCACATTCAAGACTCTAGCATATTTTAAATCATTGGCGTGGCTCAAGATGCATCTGCCTTGCCCAAGGGGCATGTCAGCTATTCAGAGTGCTTGTGAGCAGAAAGCTTAACTCTTCCCTGTCTGGCCCACAGGAGGCCCTGGAGGCGTGCCAGACCCGCATCTCCAAGATGGAGTTGCAGCAGCAGCAGCAGCAGGTGGTACAGCTGGAAGGGCTGGAGAATGCCACTGCCCGGAACCTTCTGGGCAAGCTCATCAACATCCTCCTGGCGGTCATGGCAGTCCTTCTGGTCTTTGTCTCTACGGTAGCCAACTGCGTGGTTCCCCTCATGAAGACTCGCAACAGGACGTTCAGCACTTTATTCCTTGTGGTTTTCATTGCCTTTCTCTGGAAGCACTGGGATGCCCTCTTCAGCTACGTGGAACGGTTCTTTTCCTCCTCCAGATGATGCCGGCACAAGAAGGCAGTGCTCCCCTACCCTCTGGCGAGTGCATGCGGTGAAGAATTAGACAGCAACTTACCTACTCTGAAGTTTTCTACAACAACAAAAGAGTTGAGTGAATCTGTTTACATTTAGAATAATGTTTTTTCTTCAAAAGACGCAATTGCAATAGTATTTTTTAGATTTTATCCAAGAAGTTTTTTGGGCAAAAATCTTGGATCATTTTTATGTAGCATGATTTTCCTTGGGATGCAGATCTTAAACAGTCCTTTAACATGAACCAACAATCTGGAGCACACTGAAGGGCATTCTAAATTGTGGCTTGAAGGACTGCACTAAAATCCACTAAAAAGATGCGAAAACCTGATTAGGGAAACCAGTTAAACCTAACACCCTGCCTTGTCTGGGCTCACCACCTCTCCCCTTCCCAGACTAACTTTACTGTGAAGTCCTACCACATTCCATGTCTGAATTTCTGGATTTAGGGTGGATTTTCCTCGTCCGTGGAATAACACATGGATCTCCCTGGCTTTCTCACCCAAGTTGGCCGCTCATGGTAACCCTGGAAGTATGATCACTTTTGAACCTGGTCGCTTAACCTTTGCTAGGACACACAAGTGAGAGCATCATGCCCCAAAGGATCACTGCACAGTCCTACTACAGTATTTTGAAGTAGCCCTCTAAATACTTAACTTTAAGCAAATCCCATGGCCGCACTTTTAAGGTTTTTTTAAATATGTGTATAGTCACCAATTTAAAAAACAAAAAATCTGAACAGCATACTTGAAGAATGTAATACTCAAACTCTCAGTGCTTCCTTATGGTTTCTAATAGGATTTTTTATTATTGTTATTATTATTATTGGGTTTTTTTGGAAAGGGTTGGGAGGGTCTTTTATTTTTTCCTTTGAAATAAAGAAGTGATGTTTTTAAATGAAGAAATGTGTGGATATTTAAGTGTGCTGCTCCCTCTTGTCTTGAAACAATTTGAGTAAAGGAACACTTGCTGTAAATGCCACCCTCTGACACCCTTGTTTTGAGACCCAGCTTAAACTCCATCCTCTGGCTGCTGCTACTGCTTTTTGGTGTCCTGCCACCCCACACCACCACTTTATGGGCTTGGCTTGGTTGGAGAGGAAAGGGGTGCGCAGGGAGAGGGGGAGGCTGTTTCCACAAGCCAGCATGATAGGGTAGAGTTTTTTTTGCCCCAACAACATGTTTACCCAGTGACTTTGGGCTGGGATTATCTGTAGGAAAAATTGAGACCGTACTATGAGAGTCATAAATAATTCCTTGTGTTTTCTTAGTTCATTTTTTAACACCCCCTAATTACTGAAACCAAAGTGATGTGGAATCTTTTGTCTGCATTTTGGCCCCAGCATCTTTAATTTCAAAGCTTTCTTCTGTCTGCCTGAGAGAATCAACTGAAGGTGATTTCTCCCTAAAGAGCAGAAAAGGAAATGTCAGGTTAGAAGGACTCAAGTTTGGGGTATAAAATGTTGTCAGCGTCCTCTTCATCTAGACTGACTTATTAACATAACTATGCTCAGTGGACCTTCATAGACAGTTTAGAAAAATGGACTGAGCCTTCTTCACCATCCTATAACCAGTTCTACCATCCTGGTGGAACTTGGGCTTTTAGAGCCTATCTAGAAAGCTTGGCCAACCTTTTCGTATTCATAGTATTGAACCACAAATGCTGTTCCCTCTTGGCCTCTGTTCTGTGCAACCAGGTGATGAGCAAGGGGCACATACTTTGCCCTGAAAAGAGTAGCAAAGCATGATCTGCCCATCTCCCCTATACCAGGAAATTCTTCTGGAACTAGGTTAACACTGCCTGTCTGAGAGGATGGCTTACATGACAGCTCCAGCCTCCTGTGGCTTGGCAGGCTGGCCTTCTCAGAAACAGCATGTTGTTTCCATAATCATTTTCATATTTTAACTCAGGTACCCCAGTCTTCACTCCATCCCCCAATGATTGTAGTACACCTGTTAGCTCTGTTGACCTCTCAAAATCAGTGCCCAGAGCAGGCACCACAGGGGTGATTTTTCTTTTAAAAAATAATTGGAACCAATTTATGTTCAGGCCAAAAACAAATTGTTCACAAGCCTATGTATTTACAGTGTTAACTTTGCCTAAAGATATTGCAGTGACTTTAGGCAGAAGTGCCAAAGGACACCATGACCTTGTCGAACTAGCACAGTTTTTCCTAATTTTTTGCTTTAGTGAGGGAAAGCCAGTCCCACAAAGTTATTGGAAAGATGCTCTAGCCACAATCCTCCAGTTTTTCTAAGACAGAACTTCTGAGTCCCCTGAACTGTGTAGAGGCTACGAAGTATTGTGGGCACTGGAAGTCACTGGCTAGATGGATTGAAAATGTTCCCATTTGCCTTGGGACAGTTTCTGTCAAAGGAAGGTTTTCACCTCTGGAAAGCCCCCTGAGCTCCCAGCCAAACAGCCCCGCACTGACTGTCCATCCTCCATTCTCAAAATGTCCTCGGAAGGACCTCCAGGCTAGGTCAGGCACGGTAATGGCTTTCTAGATCTCTTGTCTCTTGATTATTCACCAGGCCCAACAGTTGTCTGCATTTAATGCTGTTTGTAACCGTGCATCTATTTTCTTGCCTTCCTTCCACTTTGTGCTGCCTATACCTGTTGCCTTTGAGCTTCTTTGCAGTGTGGCTGTTCTTGGGTTCTCTTATCTATTCAAAGCTCTTCTATAACCTCGCTCTAATGGTTTAACAGTTCTGTGGATGGAAACTTATCACTCTAATGCTTCTCTTTTAAAGACTACATGCATTCCATTTGAAATGAAGCATTCCTGGATTACTGGTTAGTGCTGGTGTGTGAGGCTGACTATGGTAGCCTGGGTGACTCTGTTCAGGTTGTAGAGTGACTAACATTTACCTTTTTTTATGATAGTTGAACGGCACTTCTGTCTGCTCCAATTTCAGTTCTTTGGAAAGATATTCAGTGCATCCTAGCAAGGAAGGCTTTCTATTCCACTGGCTCCTTAAGAAGCAAAAGTAGGTTAAATTTTACACTTCCCTGACTGGGTGGGGTTTTCTCTCCCTCCTGTACCCCCCCAACCCAATTGAGGTAAAAATCTGATACGAAGGGGCCTCCCTGGTGGCGCAGTGGTTGAGAGTCCGCCTGCCGATGCAGGGGATACGGGTTTGTGCCCCGGTCCGGGAGGATCCCATATGCCGCGGAGCGGCTGGGCCCGTGAGCCATGGCCGCTGAGCCTGCGCGTCCGGAGCCTGTGCTCCACAACGGGAGAGGCCACAACAGTGAGAGGCCCGCATACCGCAAAAAAAAAAAAAAAAAAAAAAAAAATCTGATACGAAGAAAAACTCAGATCAAGCCTTCCTTGCTAGCCATGTCGTAACAATGAGCATAATTTTCATGTGGTCTTCTCTGTATTTGGTTTTGTTTCTGATTTCATATTCCTTTGAGGTACAGTCAGATGAAATGCTGAATTCCAAGTGAGTTCCAGTGAGGAGCTGCCTTTCAACCTCGGAAAATGTGCATCCAAAACAAAACCAAATATTATCAAAAAACTGACACAGGTAAAATGATGGTTCCCACCCCCACGTGAAGCTGGGGATTTTGAACGTGGCTCTAAGAGTTAACATTTCTGTCTGTGTGTCGTGTATGCTGGGTGATGCCCTCAGTAGGATTGACTACTAGACTGTAAGTGTGTTTTATCAAAGTGTGTAAGAATAAAAACTCACTTGCACGAATTGAAAAGTACAGAAATGACACTTGTGAACGTGTGAACATTAACACTGTAGTTGATAGATCTTAAGCTGCTAATTGTTGAGAGAGAATTACATTTTTGTTTTGTCTGGTTGCTGCAGATTCTCAGCAGCACTTTTACTGTACATACAAATTGAAATAAAGACCTCAGCTATTAACGAGGTGGTTGGACTCGGGTTTGTTTTGCTCTTTATTTTTGCATATTCAGTTCCGGTGACACGTTTGTCAGTCTGAAAACTTTCCACTAGTTTGTGCATTAGAAACTTTGTGAGTATGTGAGTGAGTGTGTGTGTGTGTGTGTGTGTGTGTGTGTGTGTGTGTGTGTGTGTTTAGCCAGTATCTTAAAACCGTAACCGATAGCTGATAGCTGGGTAGCTGTCACCGTCTCCCTGGATTGTATATACTTCATTTCAGACTGGCATTTTGCCACAGTTCCTTTAGGCTGGTAGGTAGGATTGCCTTTTAGTGCTTTGGAGGGAGTTCTTGAGAGGCAGTACCCCCCAAATTCAGCATCTGATGCCCGCAATGGGTATAATGATCCCTGTCCATTGTTACAAGGCTTTGTTAATAAACCAATGTTATGATGGGAGTAAAAACTTACTTTATAAAACATTTGAGGTTTGAAGTTCTACATTCATGAAAGGGGTTATCTTCTAGCCTAACTCCAGCTATGGTTTTGGTATAGATGTAGTAGTTTCTATGATGATCTCTGGGAGGTCTCTGGAAATCGAGAAGCTCTAATCTTGCCTTTTTGTAATTTTTTTTTTTTTTTTTTTTTTGGCCACGCTGCAGCATGCAAGATCTTAGTTCCCTGACCAGGGATTGAACCCGCGGCCCCTGCAGTGGAAGCGCAGAGTCTCAACCACTGGACCGCCAGGGAAGTCCCTAATCTTGCCTTTGACAGGGTACCAAACAGGGTCCTCATGACTTGGTCCTTCACACCCCCAATCTGAATGTCAAGATGTTTAGGCCACACTTCCAGCTTACTAGTTCTGTGCCTCCTACCCCATCTATAAACTAGAGATATCACACCCATCTTCATCCTACCTTGTGGATGATGTGAAAATAAGAGATGCTGCTTGTGAAAACTTTTAAACTCGCTGTGAGAACGCCCGAAACTTCTTGAAATATGGACCAGGCTGCCACGTACAGATGTGCAGGTTGTAAGCCAATCCCAAGGGGCCGTAAGAAAACTATACTGTGAATGACACGTCCTAGAGTTTCACAGTGCACAGTGGGCACCCAGAACAGCCCTCACCGCAGCTGATAATTTGAAAGCCTGATTTATTGTCATCCATTAAAAACTTTGGAGAGTGGAAGCCTGGAAACATAAATATGAGAAGCTGTGGTGTAGACAACAGACTGGGGAAGCAGGAGATGGGTGTGTGGCCAACTAGAAAATGTCGGCCTCACCTGAAGTGTGCAACTAGTGTTTTAAAACTCCGTGAGGTAAACTAAACTCCTAGCCAACTTGTGACCCCAAATCTTGGTAATGAAGAGTAGCTGACATTTATTGAGTACTTACTGAATGCTGGGCTTAATGTTGGTACTTGTAATGCAATTCTCACTTAATTCTCCCCAAGGTCTTACACAGGCCTTGTCATCCTCATTGTCTAGCTGAGGAAACGAAACTTAAGTGGCTTGCCCAAAGTTATACTGTTAAGAAATGGTAAATGAATGTGATGGAAAATAGGTCTGTGCAATGTACGTAACAAAAGATGGGTGTCCACAAAGAGTTAATACAAACTGAGAAAACCGTCAACTAAGTAGAAAATAGGCAAAAGATTCACAGAAAAAGAAATGAATCACCAATAAGCATTCAGTAGAAAATGTTCGGCCTCATGTGTAAATCAGTGCGTTAAATGGAAAAAAAAAGTGGTGAAATAGTATATTGTCTATTTGTGTTCAAAATAGTTTTGTTTGCATAAATATATGTATGTAAGTATACAGAAATGAAACCACATTAAACTGTCCCCAGTAATTACTTCTGGGAAAGGGAGTGGGAGGAATGGTGGTGAAATAGGACTTTCATGCTTGACTCCTATAAAGTATGAATCTCTTAATACAAATGTATTTGTGTATCTTTAAAAAATCAAAACTTTTTAAAAAGAAAATAACAGGTCCCTTGAGGGGTGGAAAAGAAATGGCAGTGTTATTCATGCCAGACTGTAATAGAACATCTTTTGCTTTAGGATTGCCTTAGAAGGAGCTCTGGACCAAGTTTGGACCACCCGTTGGGCTTTCTTGCCGCCCTGGATTTCTAGGCGTTGTGGTCAGATGGCCATCCCAGTGCCAGACAGGACGTGGGGCGGTGGGCTTGCAGCAGCTGGTACCACCTGTTCAGTTCAGCCCTTCATTCATCCTACAGCATTTGAGAGCCATTCTGTGTACCAGACCAGGCTGTGGAGATGTGCTCAGTCAAGGGGAGAGGAACCTGTGTTGTAATAGAGCTGGAAGCCATGTGTGGGAGCGAAGAGGAGGGAGCAGTTCTGACCGGGCAGTTGGGAAAAGCTGGATGGAGGAGGGTTTATGGTGAGTGAAGATGAGTGAGGAGGGCCTTCCAAGTTGAAGGAACAGTACTGGCAAAACCACGGAGGTGACAAAGGCCGAGGTGAGTGGGCCAAGCAATGGATCAGAGCCTCAGATGGCTGGGAGGGTGCCTGGAAGAACATGTGAATCAGGGACAAAGTTAAAAATAGTTGCGAAAAATTCTGAATGCCATGCTGAAGGTCTACCCTCTGCAAGAAGGTGTCGAGTGGTGTAGTGACCCATCCTGTGTTTAAAGACAATTATAGCCCTTCTGGAAGGAACCAGTAGCCTCCTTTTCATGTCATCCAAGTCACTTGGCTGGTTGAGAAATGCCGTCAAATAAAAAGGTATTTGATCTTTTGCCTTTTGATCCTATAATGGAAGGAGCTTAAACTTTTTATTTGATCTGGGAGGTGAGGGTATACTGAGGGTATAGGAAGCTCAGAGTTCACTTCATATATATAAATGTATGTCACTTCTGGCATTAGAATCGTTAAATTCTACGACAAGAGTGCTTACAAATTTATTCAGGTTTCTGTCTTAATGAATGCTTAAACTGTCCAAAGGGATATTCTTTTAGAAGACTTCATTTCAGTAGTTACTGAGACTCTATTAAAATGTACAGCAAACCATGATGAAAATAAATTATAATAACCACTATACCTTAGAGAGCCGGTTGTGAGGATTAAGTGAAATTGTGTGGTGCCTCACCCAGCTCCACAAATGGTCTCAATTATTGTTATTAATAGACTGAGAATTCCTTGAGGACAGGGAGCTGTCTCACTCATCTGAATCTCTTCAGACTATATCGTGTCTCTCATTCTTACCTGATGAAGGACCCAGTGGCCAGAGTTTGAGCTGTCTGTAGCCAGCTCTGGCTCTTGAGTTGGTTTGGAAAACCAAAAAGTAATCAGTGTGTGTCAAGGATACTCTGACCATAGAAACAACAGAAGAGAGCATCCCAGCCATAGAAAACAAAAGCTGGCTAATGGATACACATACACTGGGCTGAGGGGCTAACAATAGAGTTTACTGGTGACTTCTTAACCACAGGTAAGGACATTGTTGTGTTCATGGCTGTGTACTCAGTGCCTGGAATGGTGCCTGGAGCATAGTGGGTGCTCTTTGAAAAGTGGAATTTTAAAATGGCTACATATTGAATCCCTAGTCTGTGCCAGGCACAGTGCCACTTGTTTTACTGCTAATTCTTACAGTTGCTCTGAAGAGGAGATGGTGTAATTTCCATGTTGCAGATGAAAACAAACTCAGTTAGGTGTTTGGGTTTTATCCTATGGGCAAGTCGTTTCACTAGTAGATGGCAAAGTCAGGATTTGGACTCAGAGACCCTAAATCACACTTCTTTATGCACTGGAAGCATTTTTTTCTCTCTTACGTGTTTTCATTAGGTATCTTCCAGAACATAAATGAAACACTTCCTGCTGAAATTCATTTAATCGTCATGACCAGGTTGCCAGCCCAGAGACACTGACTTGGATAATTGGAATGTTATGCTGTTTGCCCCTACGCTAAAACAACCCAGACTACTGTACTTACTCTTTTTTGAAAGTACCAGCTTTAATCAGGTACCATTCAATTCAGTCGTTTAAAGTGTTCTATTCAGTGGTTTTTGTTTTTATTGACGTTGTGCATCCAGCATCACTAATTCCAGACCTTTTTCATCACCTAAAAATGGAACCCTCCACCCATTAACTGTCAATCTCCTATTCTCCCAGCCCTAAGAAACCACTAATCTACATTCTATCTATAGGTTTGCCGATTCTGGACGTTTTATGTAAATGGAATCACACGATATGTGGTCCTTTGTGACTGGCTTTTTTCACTTAGGATGTTATCAACGTTCATCTATGTGATAGCATGTTTCAGGACCTCATTCTTTTTTACTAATAAATAATATTGCATTGTGTGGATACACATTTTTATCCATTCATCAGTTGTTGGATATTTGGGTTGTTTCCCTGTTTTTAGCTATTATGAATAGTGTTGCTGTGAACATTCATGTATAAGTTTTTGAATGGACCTTTGTCTCATTTCTCTTGGGTGTATACCTGGGAGTGGAATTGCTGGGTCATACAGTAACTATGTTTAACCTTCTGAGAAACTACCAGACTGTTTCCAAAGTGGCTGAAGCATCTTACATTCCTACCAGCTGTCTGCACATCCTCACCAGCACTTGTCATCATCTGACTTCTTAATTATACCCATCCTGTGAGTGTGACATGGTATCTCATGGTCTTGATTTGCATTTTATGTGTTTTTATGCTAATATCTCTTTTCATAAGCTTTCCTATCCATATCTTCCCAACCCAGGCTGTGGCTGTCACATTTCATTATTGCCACTGTGCTTGCCTTACCTAAAAGCCTTTCATTTCCCCACTAAAAACTGCTTTTCATCTACTGTGGGCTGGAATTCCATATAACCCAACTCATCAGAATTATATCCAAAGTAAGGTTAACTGGATTCTGAATGAGTCCCCACCAATAAGTAAGATATGTGCTTGGACTTTGTGACTGCTGATATAGCAGCTTTGAGACTATTTCTGCTTAAAACCAAGATTTTATTTAAAAAAAAAAAGAGAGTGAGGAAGGAGAGAGAGAGGGAAGGAAGGAAGGAAGCCTGGCCTCCTATTCATCATGTGACCTTGGACTCAGCCCAAGTCCTCATGCAGGTGTCCCCCGCTCCTCCCTTCCTGCCTTGTACTCCTCCACTTCTCTGCTGCTTTGCATGTGCTCTTCCCTCTTCTCACAGTGACACCCCCCACACCCTATTTATCTGCCTGGCAAGGTCTTACTCTTTTTTTTTTTTGGCTGCATTGGGTCTTCGTTGCTGCGCGCGGGCTTCCTCTAGTTGCGGCGAGCAAGAGCTACTCTTCGTTGCAGTGTGCGGGCTTCTCATCGCGGTGGCTTCTCTTGTTGCAGAGCACGGGCTCTAGGTGTGCAGGCTTCAGTAGTTGTAAAACGCGGGCTCAGTAGTTGTGGCTCATGGGCTCTAGAGCACAGGCTCAGTAGTTGTGGCACACGGGCTTAGTTGCTCCGCAGTATGTGGGATCTTCCTGGGCCAGGGCTCGAACCCGTTTCCCCTGCATTGGCAGGCAGATTCTTAACCACTGTGCCACCAGGGAAGCCCTCTTACTCTTTTATTTTACTCTGTATTAAGGAATTTTTCAAACATAGGCCATAAATGCATAGGGTAATAAACCCCAATCAACAGTTACCGACTTGTGGTCAATCCTGCCTCATCCACACCTGCCCTCCTCTCTCCTCTCCCCTCTCCCCTCAAACTGGATCCATTTGGAACAAATGCCAGGTAGCATACATTATTTGTCCTTTTTGGGGTTTTTTTCTGGTCAAATTTTTTTTTATTAAGGTGAAATTCACATAACATAAAATTAACCATTTAAAAGTGAACAACTCAGTGGCATTTGGTAGATTTACAATATTGTACAACCACTGCCTCTATCTAGTTTGTAAACAGCTTCATCACCCCAAAAGGAAACCCCATACCTGATAAGCGGGCGCTCCCCATTTCCCCTTTCCGCACACTCCAACCACCATTCTGGGCTCTGTCTCTATGAATTTGCCTATTCTGGATGTTTCATATAAATGTAATCATCCAAAATGTGACCTTTTGTCTGGCTTCTTTCACTCAGCATAATGTTTTCAATGTTCATCCATGTTGTAGCATGGATCATTACTTCATTCCTTTCCAAAGCTGAATAATATCCTTTTGTAGGGGCAGACCACATTTTGTTTATCCCTTCTCAGTTGATGGCCATTTGGGTTGTTTCCACCTTTCGGGTACTATGAATAATTCTGCTGTGAACATAGGTGTACATGTACTTGTCCGAGTACCTGTTTTCTTTTGAGGTGTACACCTACGAGTGAACTTGCTGGGTCGCGTGGTCATTCTGTGTGTAACCTTTTGAGGACGTAGGCAGCCTCTCCCCTGTGAGGCCTGCCCTGACTTCCCCACGTACATTCAGGTGACCCCGGCTTTGCCAGCCTCTCTGTTACAGCACCTACCTCACTATGACTTCTTTGGTTTATGTGTGGTTTTGCCACACTACATCGCTTCCTGTGGTAACTGAGCTCTTTTTCACAAAACACCCTCCCCCATTCTCGCTCCCCATCATTCAAGTGAACTAATCCCATGATCCTGGCTCAAGAGCTGGACAAGTAATTCAAGTCAGGCCAGTCACAGTTGGTCCTGAGGCTCTTGCTGGCTGAGTTGGGAAAGAGGGACTCTTCTCCTTTTGCTACTTACAAGGACCCTTTGTCCCCAGAGCTGCCAGGAGCACAGCCTACCCAAGTATGAGGTCAAGAGGGAGGGAGGCAAAGCCAAGACATGGACAAGAGAAACAGGTTCTTGATGAACCAGTTTGACTCCTGGATGCAGCCATGCTCAAAGACAGATTCATCTCTTGAACCTCCCAGTGTTGTGAGCCAGTAAATTTCCTTTATTGCTAAGGTAGTTTGAGTTGGGTTTTGTCGCTTGAGCCAGGAGACACACATGATGGTGGACTCATAAGGGACTGTCTGCCAATACCCTCCCTTCCAGGACCACACCTCCCCACACTTCAGCCGAGCTGTCTGCATGGGAGGGGCCGTATTATAGCCTGGTACTGTCGAGCTTGGGACCAGAAGGAGGGTCAGTCCTAGTTCTTGGGTCATAGGAGCAGGTAAGTGTGAAGTTCGTGAGAGCTGTTGGCCGGGGGAGACTCCAGGCAGGCAAAGAGAGGTGAGGCAGGGCACACCCCAGCGCCCCAGGCCCTGGCCCAGCTGCCAGTGCTGGCCCTACAGACCTCGCCATGGTTCGGTCGTATAAGACATGCCCATGTGCCTCTAACTAGTCACGCTTTGGGGGCCCAATCTAATTCAGGCCATATTTCTGTAATATGCCTAGTCACATGTCTCCTTAAGCTCCTTAAGCCGCAAACCGCTTCTTATTCACTCCTGCATCATTCATACCTGTGAGGAGCTCTGCCAGGGCTCCCGCCTGCGTGGACACACTGCTGACTTTATGTCAAGTGCTTGTGCATCCCAGGAGCCATGCTTAGGTGTTGGATGGGTGTCTTGTTTGGTCCTACTGGACGCTAGTAGGTGGAACTGTGAAATTTCCAATAGTCAACTGTTTTTTGAGCTATAAAAACAGCCATTTCATATGGCCCAGTGTCATACGAATGGTATTTTGCTGATGAGGCCAGCGAGGTTGGTGTCTTGCCCGAGGGAAGCCGGGTAGAAAACGGCGGAGCTGAAGGCAAAGGGAGGCCTTGACTTTCAGTGGCGTGGGTGGGTGAGAGAGGGGAGACAGGGAGCGGAGGTCTCATAACAGAGCCTCCGCCCTGCCCGTCTGCCCTCGGCTCCCTGGGCAGTGAGAGAGGAGGCTGAAGGCCCACAGGTGCTGCAGGCGCACCCCGCAGCTCCTGGGAGCCCAGCCCGTGGACAGAACGGCAGGGCTCACAGGGCCCGGTTCGTCCTGCAAAGGCCCTCTGGGCAGGCAGGAGGGCAGCACGCCTCTGGGGAAGGCCTCCGCCCAAGTCAGCCACCCGTGACCTCAGGCAAATCCTTCCACCTGTCCCCGCCTCCTTAGCTCCACTGAGGAACAGAGGTAGCAAGGGCACCAGCCTCAGGAGGTTGTTAGGAGGGTGTCGTGAGTTAACTGTTGTCAGGTACCCAGAACAGCACCTGACAGACAGTAAATGCTCCGTGAAAGTCAACCAGGCTTGCTGTTATCAGAAGCCAGGCTCCCTTGTACACCCTTCGCCACACCTGACAAAATGCTGCCGTTCCCATGCTTACGGTCACTGCCATACCTTCACACATGCTGTTCTCACTGCCCTGCGCTCTCTCTGTCTGCTTAGGGAATTTCTCTTCTTCCTTCCAACAGCCCCCCTTCTCAGAAGTCTTCCTTGACCAGCCCTTCTCCCCACATCCCCCAAACAGACCAGAAAGCCGTCTTCGCTTCCTTCTCTGTGTCTCTAGTCCAGTGCCAGCTTGAGTTGGGCTCTATGACAGCTACACAGTGAGTGGTGGTTGAGCGTTTACATGACTGTCAGCCCCGCTGGACTGTGAGGGGAGCAGGGGGGTGCCAGTTTCTCTCCTGGGGGACCTCAGACTCTCAGTGGTTTCAAGTGTGAAACAATCAGTGATTGAGATAGAAATCTCCCAGCTACGGGACAAGTACACAGAGGAGCTTGAGTCTGGAGGGAAGCCGGCGTGTGGTGGGCTCTCACACTTCAGACCCAGCTTGCTGGATCCACCCATTGGAGAACTGCAAACTGTTTAGCTAGTGGCCCCCCCCCGAAACAATTTGGAAACACTGTGCCCTCTCACACATTCTACAGTTGACATCTACAGTATTAAGGCTTAAATGGGGGAGGACTTCCCTGGTGGCGCAGTGGTTAAGAATCCACCTGCTGGGCTTCCCTGGTGGCGCAGTGGTTGAGAGTCCGCCTGCCGATTCAGGGGACACGGGTTCGTGCCCCGGTCTGGAAAGATCCCACATGCCGCAGAGCGGCTGGGCCCGTGAGCCATGGCCGCTGAGCCTGCGCGTCCGGAGCCTGTGCTTCGCAACAGGAGAGGCCACAACAGTGAGAGGCCCGCGTACTGCAAAAAAAAAAAAAAAAAAAAAAGAATCCACCTGCCAATGCAGGAGACACGGGTTCGAGCCCTGGTCCGGGAAGGTGCCACATGCTGCGGAGCAACTAAGCCTCTGCACCACAATTACGGAGCCCATAAGCCACAACTACTGAAGCACATGCACCTAGAGCCCATGCTCCTCAACAAGAGAAGCCACCACAATGAGAAGTCCGTGCACCACAACGAAGAGTAGCCCCTGCTCACCACAACTAGAGAAAGCCCGCGTGCAATAATGAAGACCCAACACACCCAAAAATAAATAAATAAATTCATTGAAATTTTTAAAAAAGCTTAAATGGGTGCAAAGGATGTACTTTCCAGGATATTTTAAATATTGACACTGTAAGGTTGAACTGTTTCGTCACTCTGTAACGCATCCAGTGAAGCTAAAGAGAATAGTGATTGCGTCCCCATCATCACCCATGTAAACAGCATGCAAACAAGCTCTTCTTTATTAATGAGGTTTCACCTCGCTTTTTTATCTCTGAAAATTGTATTCAGTTCCTCTCCCCACAAAGTTTTAGCCTAATGTACTATATTCTTATGCCTGAAAATCTCTTATTGATCACACCATCTTCTCTGTATCAAAAACTATGGATGTAAACTGGTTTTAAAATTTTAAAATTTTCTGTGATCTTAAGTCACTAAGTGTTTTAAAAATGTTATTCTGGAAAGGTATGATTACAAATATTAGTATGTGATTGATCAAAACTATAAATATTACAAATATTGATAGATATTGATTAAACAAAATGTTACTATATATTTCATTTTTTTATGAGTTGATTGGATTTCCCCCATTGTGTGTACTCAAGGATAAATATGAAGCTTATTTCTGCAGCTTCATTTCTTCCTCATTCTCATTTTTACAGGTATAAGCACTCAGAAATCTTGTCACATAAATAAGGAACAGAAACGAAAGGAAGGAGTATTGGAGCAATGTTACTCAATTATTTTAACTCCCTTTGAGTTTTATGCCAAAAATCAATAGTAATCCATCATCAAGAATTATTTTTTGTTGCAACTTGGTGATGGGTAAATGAGAGTTCCTTATACTATTTGTGTATGTTTCCATTTTTCATAATATAAGTTAAAGACGCTATGTTTACTCTCTATTGGCTGACAAAAGGATTGGGCCCTCCTGCAATTTTGTTGCAAGCAAAAAATAGAAACTACTCGACTGGCCAAAGGATTTGTCTCCCAGTATTTGGAGTGCTTAGAGCCCTTCTTCCTCTCCAGTCCCAGAGCAGGACTTCCAACTGGCCTTGCCAGTTAGGAGAATTTGTCTTTCTTTCCCAAAGCAAGAAGCTGCTTTCTCAGAGAGTCAGTGCCCCATTTGAAGACTGTGGTGGATGACTGTGATGGACCCCTTGGCCAAGGACCTGGGGAAGTGGGTCAGACCAGGAAGAATGAAAGAAAGATTCCATCTCAGAAGGTAAGTGCATTCTTTGCCCCTTCCAGCCTCTCCCACACCCCTTGCTCAGAACCTGGCACCTTTCAGTGGAGAAGACCTGAGTAGGACCTACCCAGGTTCATGCGGTTTAGAAGCGTGAAGCTGGAACTCTTTATATCCATCTTTAACAATTACTTCAGCCTGGGAAAGCCTAGTGAATAAATTTCATTTAAAATAAAAATGAACAACTAAATGTGATCCTGGAGTGGATCCTAGATTTGGAATGGAGGCTGGGGGTGGGTGAATGCTATAAAAGACCTCGTTGGGACAATCGGCAATATTTGAATAATATTTTGTAGCGTAAATAACAGTATTGCATCATCATTAAGTCGCCTGATCTTGAAAACTCTGCTGTGGTTGTGTAATAGGATATCCTTGTTCTTAGGAAATACACACTGAAGGATTTAGGGTTCAAGGGACATCACGTCTGCAATTTACTCTCCCGATGCTTGGAGGGGGACTTGAATATGCAAAGAGGGGGTCAGAATGCTAAAACTTGATGAATCTGAGTTAAGAAAGGGTCCAAGAGTTCTCTGTATTCTCACAATTTTTCTCTAACTTTGAAACGATTTCAAAACAAACTCTGGCGCCGCAAGCCCGGTCTCTGTCGCCTCCTGGTGGCTACTGCGGAGAGTGCACCCTCCGTGTCGGAAAGCTTTAAACTACCCGCCTCGGGCAGCGGCTCCCGACGTCCCTCTGCCCAGCCACCCCGCGGATCAGCCCCTCCAGCCCACGGCGTCTCTGGCTGTGCCGGTTTGATTTTCCTTTCATAAGTCCGTCCGCGTCTGTGAACCTCTGCAGGCGCATTTCTTGTGCAGCCAAGGTGAGGTCGCGTTCATCTTGGATTGAGAGTAGGAATTTCAGAGCTTCCAACCCGCATGCTTTCTACGACTAGGGAAACTGAGGCCCGGAGAGGGCAAGTCGCCGATCATGGCTAAAACCGAAGTTTTCCTGACTTCTTTGTTCTCTGCAAGCTGCTGGCCCGAGCCCCACCGTCTCCTCCCTGGATTTGACTCAGATGCGGCCTCTCGCCTGAAGTCTGGGCTCCCACGAGGCCGGTCTATGACTTCACTCACGCCCGCCACGCGCCTCCACCCGCCGGCCTCGCACCCACGCAGCACATTCTCGTCTCCGGGCCTTTGTCCACGCGGTGCCTCTGCCCCGACATCCCCTGGGGCCGCCTCTTCCTCCCGTGCTTTCTGCCAGCATGTCACATGCCCAGAGCCTTCGGCGACCACCCAACTACCTGAGCCCTCCTTCACTGGTCTCTCTGTTTGTACAACTGTGCAGTCACTTATTTGTCGTCTACTTGTTGCTCTCTGCCTCTCTGCCCCCACTGGAATGGGGGCCCCTGCGGACGGGACCCTGTCTGGTTTCTCGGTGTGTCCCCAGAGCCTGGCACAAAGCGGGGGCTCTGGCAAGGGCAGGAATGTTCGTCCCCCTCCTCGATTCCCCAGTGTTGTGCCCACGTGACCATCGGCGAGGAAATGTCCCCCACCCCCACCCAGAGGCGTCTGTGGTTTCTGAGGGGCTCAAAGCCCCAAGGGGGAAATGAGGGGTGATGGCTCAAGTGACCCTGGCCACTGGGGACAGCGTGCTGGCCGGAGCACGCTCCTGCTGACCAGGAGCGCAGTCGCTCTACACAGTGCGGAGCAAGGGGCACGGCGGGGGACGCTGGGCTCAGTCCCCAGCCCTGGCCTCCCCCTTGCAAACGAGGAGGGGCGGCGTGGGCCGGGGGAGGCTCCGCCCCGCGACCCAGGGACCCCAGCCCCGCCCAGGCCCGGGAAGGGTCCCACCCCCGGGACAATGCGGGGCAGGGCCGGAGCGGACAAGCGGACAATGGGCCCGCTCACCCTGCGCGCAGCTTCCGACCTTTCCCAGCCTGGGCTGGCGGGACGCGGGACCGCGGAGGCCGGCGCTGCTTTGGGTGCCGCACGTCCCGTCTCGGGCGGGACTAGGCAGCGCCCCCGTGCGGAGTCGGAGCCGGGGCGCCGCGCCCCCCAACCCCCGCGGGCCCCCGACTGCGGCGCCCTAGGGGCCAGCGCCCACCCAGCCCCGCAGGCGGCCGGCAAAGGGAGTGGTGGTTAAAAAACTGTTTTTTGTATTTAGTTTTCTATTGAGGTATAATTTACATCGAGGGAAATGGACAGATCTCAAATATGTGAAGTTTAATGAATTTTTACACATGTTTATGCCCTGTAACTAACTCTCAGAACAAGACGGAATATTCCAGCTCCCCAGATAATTCCCTGGTGCCCCTCCCCAGTCAGTCCCTGCCCCCAGTCCCAGCCCGTGGCAACCACTGATCCCTCGTTTGTCGGTACAGCTTGGCCTTCTCTAGAATGTCCCATAACTGTAATCCTGCAGTATGGAGACTTTTGAATCTGGCTTTGAGATTCATCCGTGTTGTGTGTCCATAGCTCATTCCTTTTGATTCCACCGTAGGGCTGCATCTTATTTGTTAATCTATTTATCGGTTGTGGGAATTTACTGTTGTTTCTGGCTTAGGGCAGTTATAGAGCTGCTGTACACATTTGTGTACAGGTTTCTGCGTGCAAGTGTGTTCTCATTTCATGTCAATACCTAGGAGTGGGATTGATGTTTTGCCTAAGTCTACGTTTGACTTTGTAAGAAACTACTAAGTTGTTTTGCCATGTCTGCACCATTTCACACACATACACATGCCCCAGCAGTGTGTACAAGTTCCTTTTGCTCCGCATCCTTGTCAACACTTGCTATTGTCAGTCTTAAATTTCAGCCATTTGAGTGGATATGGAGATGTCTCAAGAGAGTGATTATTGACTCAACAAATGAACAAACACCCAGAGCACGCCAGCCTTCAGAAAGTCCCAGCAGTTTCCCAGCCTTTCCTCACCCTACTTCCAGGCAGTATTTAGGTGCAGGGAGGGGCCAGAGTCAGCCCATGTGCACACTCTGCATGGACAGATGCCTGTCCCCATCGGTCCCTAGGACTGAGCTGGCAGGAAGCTTTTTATGCTCAGGTCCTTCCCAGATGCCCAGCCCTCTGGGGAAGGAGCTGGCACTGAGCCCACAGGTCAAAAGGGATGGGACTGGGTTTCAACTTGGGTCCTACCTGCTCAGCTATCCCAAACAAAGAGCCTGTCTTAGTCTGCTTGGGCTGCTATAACAGGATTCCTAGAATGAGTGGTTTACAAACAACGGTTATTTATTTCTCACAGTTCTGGAGGCTGGGAAGTCAAAGATCAAGGTAACAGCAGATTTGGTGCCTGGTGAGAGCCGACTTCCTAGTTCTATACATGGCTGCATTCTCCATGTGCCTTCACATGGCAGGAGGGACAAGGGAGTTCTCTGTCATCTCTTTTATAAAGGGCACGAATCCTATTCATGAGGGCTCCACCTTCATGACCTACTCACCCCCAAAAAGTCCCACCTCCTAATACAGTCACATTGTGGGTTAGGATATAACAGAGGAATTTGAGGGGGATGCACTCAGTCTATAGCAGAGCCTCCGGAAGAATCACTGAAAGATAAATGAGGAAAGGGGAGTGAACACGGGTGCAATGTTTGGAAACCAAGGATGTAGAGGGCAGGCAGCAGCCCATGCACCTGGCAGGCAAGTAGTTCTCATGGCTGGACCTCTGGGGGCCACCACCTGAACCCACAGGGCATCTAGAGGCCTGGCTCTGCCTCTGAAGCCCCCTGTGATCTGAGTTTTGGAAGGTGGGGAGGTGGTGCTAGGAGGGGCCTGCCCCCCTGCCTTCAACACATCTTTATTGCACATCTGCTGTGTGCTGGGCACTGTCTGGCTCAGAGCACCAACCCCTGCCCTGGTGAAGGTCCCAGTCTGGCAGGAGAGATGGCTGACAGCCCCCAACGAGCACGTTGGTCTGGGAGGGCCTCTTTGAAGGGGGGACATTTGAGCAGGGACTTGAGTGATAAGAAGGCAGCCCTGGGGAAAGGGCATAACAGGCAGTGGGAACAGCAAAGGCCAAGGCCAGGAGGTGGGAACATGCTAGGTGGACTGAAGCGACAGAGAGCAAAGGGTACAATGGAAAGAGCCGAGGTTGGTGAGGGACTGGGTCAGATGGTGTCTTGGTCGGCTTTGGCTGCTGTAACAAAGTACCACACCTCAACAACAGAAATTTCTTTTCTTACAGTTCTGGAGGCCAGAAGTCCAAGAGCAAGGAGTCGCAGGTTTGGTTTCTCCTGAGGTCTCTCTCCTTGGCCTACAGATGGCCCCCTTCTCGCTGTGTCCTCACATGGTCTTTCCTCTGTGTGTGTACTTGTCTGTGTCCTAATCTCTTCTTAAAAGGACACTAGTGGGCTTCCCTGGTGGCGCAGTGGTTGAGAGTCCACCTGCCGATGCAGGGGACGCGGGTTTGTGCCCCGGTCCAGGAGGATCCCTCATGCCATGGAGCGGCTGGGCCCGTGAGCCATGGCCTCTGGGCCTGCGCGTCCGGAGCTTGTGCTGAGCAACGGGAGAGGCCACAACAGTGAGAGGCCCTCGTACCGCAAAAAAAAAAAAAAAAGGACACGTTCTGTTGGCCTGGGGCCCACCCATAGGACCTCATTTTAACTTAATCACCCCTTGAAAGGCCCTGTCTCCAAATACAGTCACATTCCAAGGTACTGGGGTTGGGACTTCAATATATGAATTTGGGGGGACACGATTCAGCCCATAACAGTTGGCTTTTGCTCTCAGGGAAGTGGGGGCCTGGGTAAGGGTTGAGCAAGAATAGACAAGATCTGATTTGCCTGTTAATAGGATCCCTCTGGCGCCACGGCCAAGAGAAGGATAGACTACTGGGGAGGAAACCAGTGAGGAAGCTACTGCCACAGTCCAGGCTAGAAGCCGGTGGCTGGACATGGGTGGTAGGGCGGGCGGGGAGCAGGGGTCAGACTCTTGTTATCTTTGGGAAGTGGGGCCTGTAGGTTTCCCAAAGGATGGACTTGGGAGGGGGGAGGCCAGGAGGGGGATGGCGCCCTGGGCCCTGGCTGAGGGAGGTGCCAGCTTCCACTTCCTTCCCCCTTGATTCCTTATCCACCGGGTGCCTACTGTGTGCAGCGCTGTGCCCACAGGAGAGGCAGCCAAGGCCTAGAGGCAAAGCCCAGGCCCTGGGCGTGCTGACTCGGGACTTCTCCTCCTCTGGCGCTTCCTCCCAACTCCTGGCTGCGGAGCCTGACCCCCACTTGGACAAACATCTTGCGGCCATTTCCGCCTCGCCTGCCCGGAGCCCCAGCCTGGCCTGAACAAACACTCGGGACCTGTGCTTCCGGCCTCAGCTCTGGGAAAAGCCCAGCCAGGGGCCATTGAGGTCAACCCTGGAGGGAAGTGGGAAGGAGGCACCAGGGGCCTAATCACACCCATCTCAGAGGACCCTAGGGAGGCAAGAAGCACCCTCTGGGCCTGGCACCAAGAGGGGGACACTTCCCACAGGGCTGTGAGAGGCCTGGGGAGGGTGCTCCAAGGGACTCCCCCAAGGGACCACAGTGCTAGAAGGGTGCTGTGCCAGATTTTAACCTCCCTCCTGTGGCCTCCCCATTCTTGTTCCCTTTTTTTAAAATTTATTTATTTAATTTATTTATTTTTGGCTGCGTTGGGTCTTCATTGCTGTTCGCAGGCTTTCTCTAGCTGCGTCGAGCAGGGGCTGCTCTTTGTTGCGGTGCGCGGGCTTCTCACTGCAGTGGCTTCTCTTGTCGCGGAGCTTGGGCTCTAGGCCAGCAGCCTTCAGTAGTTGTGGCGCGCAGGCTCAGTAGTTGTGGCACACGTGCCCAGTTGCTCCACAGCATGTGGGATCTTCCTGGACCAGGGCTCGAACCTGTGTCCCTTGCACTGGCAGGCAGATTCCTAAACACTGTGCCTCCAGGGAAGCCCCTTGCTCCCATTTTCTGAAAAGTGTCCCACAGGGTTACACCTCCAGTCCAGTTCCTGTCACTGCAGAGCCTCCCAGTGTCACTGTCAGAGATTAGGAACCAGGCCAGGGGTGGGGCAGGAGTGGACAGACATTCCTGACAATGCAAATATGTGAAAATGGTTAATTGTGAGGAGTGAGCTCCCCATCCCTGGACGTAGGAGCACAGGCAGCTGGATGTGCAGGAGGCGACTTGCCAACACTTCCTCTTCTTTAACTGCTCCTAGCACCCTGTGAACTGTGGACAAGCTAGTGGGTTCTGGGGTCAGAGATATCCAGATTCAAATCCCAGCTCTGCTGTGTGACCAACCAGCCCCTCAGTTTTATGGGTGTGAAGGCGAGGCTGCTTGGGGACTAAGTGAACTGGTTAGGGAAGAGCATCGGCCTCCACAGCGCTCACCCCCTGAGGGGCTGCTGGAGGCCCCAGTGCCCCCACCAAGGGGCACTGGGGTCTCCTGTCTCCACTTCACTGGGGGATCTGGGCTGGTCCACCACTCAACCCCCTAGTTGAACACTTTGCCAGAGAAAGCCTCCCAGCTGGGGTCTAATTTTGATTTTATTTTTGTTTTTCAGGCAGGATCTGGGAGCGGAAACAATGGAATTAATGTGTGTGAGGGTTTTTTTTTTTTTTTTTTTTTTGCCTTTGGAGCAGTTTCTCCTCATCTGAGAGCTGTGGGGTTGGATTCCCACCTAATCTTCCGGTCTTTGGAGGAGCCACCAGGAGAGGATGGGCGTGGGCGGGGGAGTCAGGAAGGGGGGATCTGGGTGGGGAGGTGAAAGGGAAGGAAGGTCCAGGCAGGGCCAGCAGGAGGGAAAGGAGTGATGTGTCCCTTCTCGCCTCTGGGACTTTGCACGGGCTGTCTGCTCTCAGCCCCTGCCCCTGTTGGTAGCCCTGTGCCTCCTTGAGATCAGGCATCATCTCCTCCAGGAAGCCCTCCCTGACCTCCCCCACCAGGGCTAAACCGGTGTCAGCACCTTCCTGCTCTCATTACACTCCATCTTCCACTGTGGGCTGGTCCTATTGATTTACAGCCCTCTCCTCTGCATGAGACTCAGCTCAGCACAGGGCCTAAAGATGGCCCTCAGGGGACACCAGCTGAGTGGAGCACAGAAAGGGGGACCCCCTGCACCGTGGTCCTCACTGTCCGCCCAGGGGTCTTGATCTGGGAAGGAGAAGGCAACCGGGGAAAACGCAGAGGGAGAGTCGGACTCAGATGTGAGGCCAGGGGTGTCTGTGTAGGGGGTACAGGCATAGAGGGGGTATGGATGGGACAGTGCACAAGGACTGGACTCCGACGACCCTGGCTGTGTCACTTTGGGCAGTGAGGTCTCCCTGAGCCTCAGTTTCCCTCTCTGTAAAAGGGATAACAGCACCACCTGGCGAAATTAACTTGAACTGCCCCAGCAGAAGGCCCAGGAGGCGCCCTGCAGGTGCTTTAATCAGCTTAACAAGGGTGGGAGCTGGGGTTGGTGCCCAAGCAGTGGGAACTCTGTGTGGGAGGGTCCAGGGCATGGAGGCAAAAGCAGAGCCCCTGACCCGTAACTCACTGCGGCCCATTCAGCTACTGGGGCTAAAAATAGTGCAACCCCCGCCCCCTCCTGCTTTCTCCCGGCATCCTCCGCGAGGGGGCCACGGGTCTTGCAAACTGAAGTGAATTACGGTCAGGTGGGGACTCAGAAGTAAATCACGCTGTGACTAGCATTTAAGAGCCTTTTTGAGGCTGCTCACTTAAACTCTCGGCCCCTCCTCTTTCACTCGGGGACAGCGCTGGATGGGCACAAGGGCGTCCAGAGGGTCAGGGCTCCTGCTACCAATGCCCAGGCCTTGAGGTCCGGAGGCCTTGAGGTTGGGTAAAGAGAGAGGGACCGGGAAAAACACCTGCAGCTTTGGGCTGGATGATAAAAGGAGGCGGGGCTGGCCTGTGGCCGTAACTCACAGGTAATGGGCACCCACGCAGGATCGTACGGTCCCGCCCACCCTTACGCATGCTCGTGGCGCTAAGGCCCCTCCCCACTCCGTCCGTCCGTCAAATAGACACACGCGTGCACGCCCGGCGTTTGCCTGGTTCCACCCCGAGTTAATGCTCCAGGGCAGCCCAAGAAACTGAGGCACAGAGCAGGGTGGTGACTTGCCGGGGAGCTGCAGAGCTGGGGTGCCACCAATGCTGCCTTTCAGAGGGGGCCTGCAGGCCACCCAGGTGAGTCCAGCCCTAGAAGTTGTGTCTGAGGGGAGGGTCTGGGATGGGCAACCCTGTTAGCCCTTATTGGGTGGGTGACCCCAAACAGGTGGCCAGCTGCCCTGAGCCTCAGTCCCTCCACTGCGGTGGAGCTGAGTCTCTCCCTCTGGGCTGTGGGGCAGCGACAGGGCCTGGGCTGGGCTGAAGCAGTCTGAGTGCCCCCGACACAGGTTCCCTGCCCCATCCCCCTTCCCTTTGTAGGTGCAGCTGTGCTTTTGGCCGCTGATTCCTAGCAAAAATCCACCAGAACCCACATCCCCCAACCCATGGCTCTTGTCCTGTGTTGCCTTTACCACAAATAATGTACACTCTCTGATGAAACTTAGAACATTCAGACTTGAAAGAAAAACTTCAAATTCCCTGCTCCCACCCAGCAAAGCATCAGGGTTCATCCTGCCTGATTCTGCCTCTCCCCGACCCTGTAACCCGGGGTGCACACCCTCGGTGGCGGGGTCTTAGGGTGCCCATTGGTAGCTGCATGACTCGTCCAAGCCCAGGTCCTGGGGTTAGAGCTCTGACTGTAGAAGCCCTTGGTTCAGAAGGGGCAGGGGTTGGCCAACTCTGCCCATGGCACGGAGGGAGAACTGAGAATGGAGGGGCAGGGATGGGGTGACATGGGTCTAGTTGAGGAAGTGAAAGTTCTCCTGAGTCCCCCCACCTCTGACAGGGCTGACTGCAGCTGGCCACCACCGCTGCTTGTCTCAGATGGAGTTTCACAGGGTGGTGCCACCCCCAAACCCGGCCGAAACCATCTGGGGCCCCGGGCTGTGATGCAGGGCGGAAGCGGGTCCCCTGGTCCCTTGCCCAAGGAGCCTCAGCTCAGGGGGACCGTCCCAGCCTCAGACCCCTGACTTTGGTCTGGCCAGCCAAACCTCTTGAGTGAGGACGGGGAAATTGGGGCCAGGGAGGGGGCACTTGATTGGCCCTCTTTTCAGGTAGAGACCGAACCGGGACTAGAGTCCAGCCAGGGCCTCAGATGCCTGCCCCAGACATTCTTGGTGGCGGCCTCCGGGTCAGTGCTGGTGTCCCCTGAGTCTACTGTACCCTCTGAGAGATCTCCATGGTAACACAGAGCTGAGTTCAAGTTCCGTGCTACCCTCGCTGCTGATGTGGCCTTGGCAAGCCCCTGCCTCTCTTTGGCCTTCTATAAAATGGTGCCAGCGAGACCTTGTGCCCATGTGGGGAGTAGATGCGATAAGTAGAGACCCACCCTGGGTTGGCCCCGGATGTATGTCAGTTGGGTTGGGGGTTTGGGCATGGGGCTGCTGCTGCCCCACCAACCGACCCCAGGTGTGGCAGGACAATGGGCTGGTGGCCATCTGTGCTGAGCTCACCGGCTTCCGCCGGGGCCCCACAGGGCCGCCTGTTTTGCTGGGGAGAGGGTCTCCCCTCCTATCCTCTTCCTCCAGGCCTCCTTCCTGCTTCCCTAGGTAAAGCCGGCCCTTCCGTCCAGGCGCTCATCAATTGCACCCGAGGTGCCGAGCGTCCGGCTGGCCTTCTCAGGCCCTGACTCACTTCCTGTTTCCCGGAGCTAAAAATAGCTTCCCCTGGATGCTAGGCCGGCGCTGGGGGGCTCCCTCCCCGGGCAGCTGCTCAAAGTGTCCACAGCGCGCCCCTACCCAAGCCTATGCACCCACCACTAAGTCTGTATTCTATTGGACGCCAAAGCAGCCCAAGGACCCATTCATTGCTCGCTTAGGGATGTAGGAGCACCCCTGGGGGCCTGGCCATGGGGCAGCAGCAGTGAACAAACAGATGAGGACCTGCCCTCGGGTGTCTGCAGACATTAACCAAATAACTCTGCAACTAGGTGCCTTGAGCCCTCTACAGGGAGGGTGTGGAGGCCTCTGACCACCGTGGAGTCCACAGAGGTTATGGATGAGGAAAAAGGGGTGGGGCTTTACCCCTTTTCAAAGGGTTTCAAGTTGTAGAAAAACAGATTCTACAGATTTGCAATTTGAAAATCTCCCTCAGGCTGCTTCATGGAGAAGTGATTGTGGGAGAGGCAGGAGGCATCCAGGCAGGAGGCGGGGTTTCAGACCAATGAAGTAGTCTCAGACTGATGGGAGGTGATTAGCGGGTAACGTCTGCACAGGTGGGAGGAAGGGATGGGGTGTCTGGGTGCCTTCTGGGTTTTGCCTTGAGTGCAATGCGGTGGAGGCCTGCGCTGGGTCCAGGTGGTGCGAAGCATCAGTCCATGACTGTGGGCAAGTCACTTAACTCCACTGTGCCTTACTTCCTATCTGCAAAGCGGGTATAATGAAAGGGCCTCCCTCCCAGGTGGTTGTCATGAGGAATAAACATGATAATCCATGTGAACCTCGTGGGCAGCCTCAATAAACTTCAGCTGCTTTTATTTCCTGCCTTAGGCCTGGTCTTCTGCCATGTGCCAGGGGCTGTGAAAGGGGTGATGAGGCTCCTCTGAGGCAGAGAGGCGCAGCCTCACCCCCATGTTGCAGAAGGGGAAACAGAGGCTGGGAGAGAGAAGGCCTTTGTCCCAGGTCCCACTGGGAAGTGGTGAGGCAGGAGGTAAACCTGGTCACTCTGGCCCCATGGCCTCCCACGGGGATCCCAAAGTGCCCCTCCCCTGCCTGTGGCCCTAAGCTGGGGGAATGGAGGTGAAGCTGGTGCAATTGCCCTATAAATTTCAACCCAGCCGAGTCATGTCCTCATAGGAAAACCTGTATTTTTAGACTCGCAAACCCTCCCCAGGCCAGTCCTGGCCAGGAGGTGTCAACCTTCCCTGGCAGGTGGGTGAGAGCAGGTGGGGACATCAGCAGGATTCCGGGGGGAAGGAGGGCCCTGGAGCTGTATGGAATGGGTACCTGCCAAGAAAGTGATGAGAGAACATTTGTTCATCTCCTCCCCCATTCATTCATTCATTCACCCTTGTGAGCCTGCTTTGAGTCCAACCTTCTGCCTAGTCATGCAGGGGACACAGGTATACCCCCAACAAGATCCAGCTCCTGAGATGCCCCCTGGTGGGGGAGCCAGAGCAACAGACACATTGTCACCTGGTGTGAGTGTTCTGATGGTGGCAGCATAGGGGGGCCATGGGAGCCCAGAGTAGGAGGACTAATCCAGCCTGGGGGATCTGGGAAGGCTGCCTGGAAGAAGAGAGGCCAGAGCCGAGTCTTGGAGACACCCTGGGACTTAGCCAGGGTGACAGGGCAGGGAGGGAATTTCAGGGTCATGGTGAAACTTAATATGCACACCAGGACCCTGAGGACTGCAAGGCTTTTGGGACTCAGATTCTGACGTGGGTTGGGGGAGGTGTGTGGGGAAATACAGGCAGAAGATGGTGGCTCATCCTGAGACTCCGGGCTGTGGTTAGTGGGGGCTGGTCTTGAGTAAGATGAGGGATGGCGTCATCCAAAAGTCCCTGAAGAACCAGTTCCAAGTTCCTCAACAGAGGGGACTTTGGCCAGGCTGAGTAATACTCACAGGCTGGCCTGCCCAAGGTTAAGGGCTGGACCATCCAAGGCCCGCAGCTGGACCATTTAAGGTCAGAGGCTAGACCACCCAAGGCCAGAGGCTGGACTCTACAAAACAGAGATTGGGCTATTGACGGTTGATAATAAAAATCTTGGAGTTTCAGGAGGAAATCCTCTAGCAGCCCTGGGTGCAGAGGAGGGTGTAGTCTGGAGAGGACAAAAGCCTCTTGAGGTGAGGCTCTGGCTGCAGGGGGAAGAGCTGCCTCTGTGGGCACCTGACACCCAAGCCAGCTCTGAGCTCTGTCCAGCTAGGGCAGGACAGGGGCAGAGCTTTCCAGAAGCCAGAGCTGGAAGGACGGTGGGAGCAGCAACATCTCCTCCCCATCAATGACTTTAATAATAAATGTCATTGATTATTTACCATGGGCCGGATGGCTGGTGGCTCCACACTCTCTAGGGATTATTTCATTTGATCCCCACAACCTGGAGGGATAAGAACTCTGAGACCCATTTCACAGGTGTGGAAACTGAGACCCAGAGAGGTGAAGGGACTCACCCTGGGTCATGCAGATAGGAAGCAGAGGGTTGGGATCTGAACCCAGGTCCCAGGACCACAGGATGACAATTCCATAGCCTTGACTGGACCCTACTCCTGGAGAAGAGGGAACAGCCAGACCTAAGAATTCCTGCTCCACCTTGAGCAGCTGGGTGGCCCCGAGCGAGTCATTTCCCTTTTCTGAGCCTCAGTCTCCTCCTCTATAAATGGACGTCACAGTCCCTGCAGTGTGCAAGATGAAGTTTATGTTGGATACTCAGTAATCCTGTGAGGGCTCCTTAAACTGGGCTCAGGTGCCCCTTCCCCTGGGAAGCCTGCCTTGCTTGCTCCCATGGGTCTGGTTGCCGGAATGCTCCTCTGTGTATCCTCAGGGCATCATCGCTGCTGTGTCCCGGGGTATACAGTAGGTGCTCACTCAGTATCCGCTGGAATGAGCGTGGTTAGACAGACCTGGGTTCAAATGCAGGACCACTGCTTTGCCTCTCTGAGCCTGAGTTTACTCATCCACCAAATGGGATCACTAGCATGGACTTTTGATGGCTTTTGCAAGGATTGGCTGAGAAACGTCTAGCACATAGTAGGTGGTCAGCCCCTGTGACTCCCTGTCCTCTTCAGCTCTGGGCCTCCCCTGCTTCCCTGTGGCTCCATTCATGGAGTCCCTACCTTCCGCTCAGGAATCACCTGCCCCTGCCGCCCAGCCTGCCCCGGGCAGCTGTCCCCTGGAGATGGCAGCAGCCTGGGAATGTGAGTGGGGTCCCCCGGGGGCGGCCCTGCCCCCTCCCCCACCCCCGCTGCTGGACAGAGGCTTCAGTGTGGAGCTGCCGGGGTCCTTTCACGGGCCCAGACCCATGACTGGACGTCTGAGAATGCCGCCCATTATCCGACTCACAGAGCACAAAGGGGCCACGCGGGGGCTTGGCAGGCCAGGCGCCCGGGATGGGTGCACGGGGGCTCCGGGTCCCCACCCCGGCCTGCTGCATCCCCACCACAGAGGGCAAGGATGTGCCCAGAGTCGGGAGAGGGCGTCTGTCACACACAGGAATGAGAACCATTTCCTTCAGCCCCTGGGGAGACAAAGAGAGAAACGAGCAGGGGCTCGGCTCGTCAGGCAAGGGCGGGCACCCCTCCCGAGCCCTGATACCAAACCTAGAAGGCCACCCCCCCTCCCCCCTGCCACCCAGGGGTACCCAGTGGGGCAGGGGAGGGAATACTCCAGAACTCGGAAGGGGGGCAACCCCCCGGTCTTCCCCAGAGTCTGCAGGGGGGAAGCCCCAGCAGAGCCACCCCAGCAGCACCAGTGCTCTGTGACTGAGACACCAGTGTGAGGGGGCCTGTGTCCTGTCAGTGCTGCCACTTGGTCACCCGGCCCCTCTTGGGCCACTCCTGTAGGACATGGTGGCAATGACAGGAGACCCAGTGTGGAGGGGCAAGGCTGGCTAGAGATGGGGCAGGGGTCACTTCGGGCCACCTGTTTGCTGTGTGACCTCAGGCAGGCCTCTAGGCCTCTCTGAGTCTGGCATCCATGTTTATGAGAAGAGGGGAGGGAGACCTGGTGGAGGGTTAATTAAGGCAATCTTTTGCATCCGAGCCCTTCATGTCACTGGCACGGATGACGCGTCTCAGTGGCAGTTTCTATGAGGATGACGTAATTATCTGGGTCTGGGGGCTCTCCTGAGTGGGGTACAGATGACCAATTTTAGGACCCTGAGGAGAGGACCCTTGTGATTCAGAGCTGGAAAGTCAGTGGACGCCATACTTCCTGACGTGCCAGGCCTTTGACACGTGTATGCTTTTCCATCCTCACAGCAGCCTCGTGAGGTGGATTATACTCCCCTTTTCCAGGTGAGGAAACAGAGGCTCAAAGGGAGGTGGTGCCACCAAGGTCACCCAGGTGGTTGGGGCAGAGCTGCGCGTGGAGCTCAGGCCTCTCAACTCTGAGGCAAGAGGTGGAGAGGGACACAGTGGCCCAGGGCAGAGTTTGGAGGCCGGTGAGCTGTGCAGCTGTGGGCAAGTGGTGTCACCTCCCTGACCCTCAGTGTCCCCATCTATAAAGAGGGGCTGATAAAACCCACCTCTCAGGCTTGTTCCCAGGGGGAATGAGATGGGCAAAGCTCCCAAGGAACTGCAGTGGTGGCTCATGGCACCGTCGGGGCCCACGCTGGGGCTGATGAGCGGTCCCGGAGGCCTGTGTTCCTGTCACCAAGGCAGTGCTTGGAGCAGTGAGCATGTCAGGAGCACTTCCTGCAGGGGCAGCATTCGCTGAGGCCAGGCCTGAGGGACAGGAGGGCAAGGACCCCCTCCTCCCTGTGCAGCCCTGGCCCCACTGTTATTTTTTCCAATTGAAGAAGGAAAACATTTCCTCCTCCTCCTCACGCTCTGCCCTGGGCAGCCAGAGAGCCGAGGATGGACGGGGCAGGATGGGGAAGCCCCTGCCCAGGCAGCGGTGAAAGGCCCAGGCCCTCCTTCTCTGGGCCAGCCTGGCCACCTACCCCTGGGTGTCCAGGCAAAGACCTGCCCCATCTGGGCCGCCATGTCCTCATCTACAAAGGCACTGGATTAGATCAATGTTTCCCAAATTTTAGGTGTTTTGTACCACCAGGGTTATGACCATATTTGTCTTTAAGTTAACTCACATTTTAAAAACTTCGATAGGGACTTCCCTGATGGCACAATGCTTAAGAATCCGCCTGCCAATGCAGGGGACACAGGTTCGATCCCTGGTCCGGGAAGATCCCACATGCCGTGGAGCAACTAAGCCCGTGTGCCACAACTAAGCCTGTGCTCTAGAGCCCGCAAGCCACAAGTACTGAGCCTGCGTGCCACAACTACTGAAGCCTGCATGCCTAGAGCCCATGCTCCGCAACAAGAGAAGCCACTGCAAATGAGAAGCCCGTGCACCACAACGAAGAGTAGCCCCTGCTCGCCACAACTAGAGAAAGCCCGCATGCAGCAACGAAGACCCAACGCAACCAAAAATAAATAAAAATTTAAAAAAACAACTTTGATAAATGCATTTATCAAGCAAGCTGTACATCATTATTATACTTGGAAAGCCTGTAGTATCACTTGCCAAAACCAGAAAATAACGGCAAATATTATAAAGAAAAGGAGCTATAAGTAAATTCTAGAATGCTGAGCTTGAGACCTTCTCTCTATTAAAAATGGACAATGACAAATGTTAGAGGCATTAAAGACACATTAGCCCCAGAGTCCTTCTCCTTGATATAATCAGAAGTCTTGAACAAAAACTGAAAAGGGCCTGAATCGCAGTGTAAAAGCCGGCAGTCACTCCAGGGTTGGTAAATCTGGTTTAGTTCATTCAAAGTGAGTTGACGCTGGGTGCTTCCTAACCTGCCGTCCTGGGTACCATCCATATCCCCTTGGTTCGCTCTAAAATCCCTTCTGGGAGGATACCCCACCACCTCTTAGCAAGGCCAGGGGAGATGTGGGTTCTTTCATTCATTCATTCATTCTGTCATTCACTCAGGCCAAGTTATCAGCACCTCTCTGCCCAAGTGGGGGTGTAGGGTGGCTGCCACCATGATCCATGCTGGCCTGAGGGAGCTCCCAACTAATGGGCAGAGGAGAGAAAGCACAGGATTTGGAGACAGACCTGGGTTCAAATCCTCCCCTTGCTAATAGCTCTCAGTTTCTCCATCTGTGAAATAGGTTCGATGACCCCTGCCTTTTCAGCTGGCTGTGAGGATGGCATCAGATTGTTCAGGGCAGTGCTGGGTGCAGTAGTTTGCTCTTGGTAGACAGTGGCTCTGCTAGCTACCATGAGGCCCTGATGGGTCATTGCTCAATGTAAGGGGAAAAGCAGGCATTTGTCCGGTGTCTGCCACGTGCCCAGCACTGTGCTTTCTGGTACGTTCCGTTCTTCACATCATATAACCTCCCAGGGGCTGGTGTGCTATTATGATTGTCTTCATTTTACAGACAAGGAAACTGAGGCTCAGAGAGGGCAAGTGCCTTGCCCTAGGCCACACAGCACTTCCACCTCCAGCTTATGTGAAGACACTTGGACCCCAGCTATGTCTTCTGCGGCTAACCTGGCCCTGCATATCCCCAGCTCCAGGCGGCTCCTGAGACCCAGGACTCAGCTTGGCAGGTAGTTTGTGTCCAAAGTGCCCGGAAGCATCCACTCTGCCCCAGAGTGAGTTGCGACCACACAGAGCATTATCCTCAAAGCTCAGTGGGGGGAGCTGCAGGATGCGGCAAGATGAGCCCAGAGACAGGAAGGAAGCTAGGAGGGGCGCGAGGGGGAGCTGCGGGGGGAGACAGAGAGAGGCAGAGACACAGAGAGAAAGAGATACACACACAAAGAGACAGACAGTGGAAGGGTGGGGGGAGAGACTGGGAGAGAGACAGAGAGACAGAAACGGGGAGGAGCAAGAAGACAGACAAAACCAGAGATGGGGTGGCGAAGGCTGAGAAAGATAAGATGGGGAGACAGACAGAGGGATGATCGGGGAGGGGTGGGGTGAGGTGCACCCCGGCAGGGCTCCCAGGCTGCTTCCACAGGTGGCACAAGATAAGTCCTCCCCACCCTGAGATGGAGGTGGGGACATCGGTCCTATCAAGCTGCCCCCTGAGTGGCCTTGAGCCCCAGGGGTGGGGGATGGGGCCCCGAAAACAGAACCTTTGATTTCCTGTGTTGAATACTCGTGGCTGTCAGAGCAGTGGTCAGATTGACGGGGGTGGGAAAAGGCAGGCGTGATGAGCACATGCTGATGGCAGGAAGGCGCAGTGTTGGGGGCGTGGGGGACTGCTGTCCGCTTGGCCTTTCCTACCTCCTCCATGGGGCACAGAGAAACCCCTGTTCTTCCTTCCTGACCAGGTGGGAACAGGTGAGGTAGGCCACACCACCCGCAGAGCCAGGACCACGGCACCATGTGGGAGCCCCCCGTTCTGAGAGGCCTGGGCTGGGGGAGAGTTGGGGTGGGATTCAGAGCCAGCAGACTGGGGCTTCCAAACATTGTAGTTCTCCTCCTTATGAGCTGTGCATCTTGGGCCAGTCCATTCACCTCTCGGGCCTCAGGCTATGAATCTGTAAGGTGGGACAGTGATCGTACCAGCCTCAGAAGGTGGCTGTGAGGGCAAAGTGAGTCAAAACACACGAAGGGCTTGGCATAGCACCTAATAGGCAGCGAGCCCTGCTTGAGCGCCCTCATGTAAGCTCTGTGACCTGTAAGCATCACTGCCTGCCCCGGCCCCCAGGGCCCACCTTCTCCTCCCAGGTGAAAGGAGAAGCAGGCCCAGTGCCAGCTCACCTGTGGCTGGTCTTCAATAAATCTGGGAGGGTTTTAGGTCCTTCCAGAGTCCCGAATAAAGTGGCTGGAAGGGCAGCTGGGTCTCCACAGGAGGTAACTGTGGGCCTCCTGGGGCCATCACCCCCCAGGACCAAGGCTCCACTCTGGTTACCCCGGGGCTTGGCACAGACCTGAAAGCTCCTCTTCACTTTTCCCTGATTTATATGTCTGACCCTTGATCTCTGGTCCCTGCCACTTGTCAGACCCCTTTCCGGGCTGGGGATCTTGGAATCTGAGGGGGCAGTGCCCCCTGCCCAGCGGACCCTGGGGGTGTCCATGGTTTGGGGTCTAAGGTCTGGACAGTGTCCTGCGACAGGGAGTGGAATGTCAGGTGGAGAGAGACAGGGAGGGCAGGGATAGAGGAAGGTGGACAGAGGTAGAGGAGAGAGCGGGTAGAGGGATCGAGAGAGACAGAGGGTCCGAGGGGGCGGGCGCGGAGGGAACCAGGAGAGAGGGAGAGGGAGCCAAGGGCAGAAACACGGGAGAGCAGGGGGAGAGAGAATGCAGGGGAGAAAGGGGGGGGCGGGGTAACAGACGGGAGAGCGAAAGCGAATCAGACTGAGAAAAGGAGAGACAGCACGCACGGAGTTGGGGTGGGGGGCGGGACACACAGACAGAGACAGGGAGACACTGAGAGACACTTACCGAGAAGGAAGGAAGAGACAGAAAAGGAAAAAATAAAACAAGCTCGAGAGACAGGCCAAGCGGCCAAGAGGGAGAAGGAACTAAAGCAACCAGCGACGGAGGCGGAGGCAGCTCCGGGAAAGGAGCCTCGGGCCTCGGGTGCCGCACGGGAGGGTCCTGGAGGGCGCGGGGCGGCCAGACCCAACTCAACAACAGCTGAGCAAGGGCCCGGCGGCCGGAGGGCGGGGCCGGCGGGCAGCGGGGGCGGGGGCCCGGGGCGCGTGGGGAGGTGGGCCCGGGGCGGGCGGGCGGGGGCCCCGGAGGCGGGGCGCGGCAGGGCAGGGCGCGGCGGGGGGGGCGGGGCGCGAGGGCGTGTCCGCAGCGGAGCCGCCCCCGCCCCGCCCCTGGGTTGAGCGGAGCTGCTGAGCCCGGCCGGGGCGCCGGGGCCGGGGGCGGCTGGCGCGGGCAGGAAGCGCCTCGCGGCCCGGGCCCGCCCCCCGCCTCCTGCCGCCTCCGGGCTCCCGGCTCCCGGCCGCGCCGCGCCCCATGCACTCGCCGTGCCGCGCAGCCCGCGCACGCCCGGATGGCTCGTCGCGGCGCGGGCGGCGCACCCCTTAGCGCCCGGGCCGCTGCGGCCAGCCCCCTGCCGCCGCGCCCGCCATTCTGGGCCCCGCCGTGCCCGCCACTGCTGCTGCTGCTGCTCCTGGGGGCGGCGCGGATAGGCGCCCTGGAGATCCAGCGCCGGTTCCCCTCGCCCACGCCCACCAACAACTTTGCCCTGGACGGCGCGGCGGGGACGGTGTACCTGGCGGCCGTCAACCGCCTCTACCAGCTGTCGGGCGCTAACCTGAGCCTGGAGGCCGAGGCGGCCGTGGGCCCGGTGGCCGACAGCCCGCTGTGTCACGCCCCGCAGCTGCCGCAGGCCTCGTGCGAGCACCCGCGGCGCCTCACCGACAACTACAACAAGATCCTGCAACTGGACCCCGGCCAGGGCCTGGTGGTCGTGTGCGGTTCCATCTACCAGGGCTTCTGCCAGCTGCGGCGGCGGGGCAACATCTCGGCGGTGGCCGTGCACTTCCCGCCCGCCGCGCCGCCCGCCGAGCCCGTCACGGTGTTCCCCAGCATGCTGAACGTGGCGGCCAACCACCCGAACGCGTCCACCGTGGGACTGGTCCTGCCGCCGGCCGCCGGCACCGGGGGCAGCCGCCTGCTCGTGGGCGCCACGTACACGGGCTACGGCAGCGCCTTCTTCCCGCGCAACCGCAGCCTGGAGGACCACCGCTTCGAGAACACGCCCGAGATCGCCATCCGCTCCCTGGATGCGCGCGGCGACCTGGCCAAGCTCTTCACCTTCGACCTCAACCCCTCCGACGACAACATTCTCAAGATCAAGCAGGGCGCCAAGGAGCAGCACAAGCTGGGCTTCGTTCGCGCCTTCCTGCACCCTCCCGACCCGCAGCCGGGCGCCCAGACCTATGCGTACCTGGCGCTCAACAGCGAGGCACGCGCGGGCGACAAGGAGAGCCAGGCGCGGAGCCTGCTGGCGCGCATCTGCCTGCCCCGCGGCGCCGGCGGCGACGCCAAGAAGCTCACTGAGTCCTACATCCAGCTGGGCTTGCAGTGCGCGGGCGGCGCGGGCCGCGGCGACCTCTACAGCCGCCTGGTATCCGTCTTCCCCGCGCGCGAGCTGCTCTTTGCGGTTTTCGAGCGGCCGCAGGGGACCCCGGCGGCCCGCACGGCTCCGGCCGCGCTCTGTGCCTTCCGCTTCGCCGACGTGCAAGCCGCGATCCGCGCCGCGCGCACCGCCTGCTTCGTGGAGCCCGCACCCGACGTGGTGGCCGTGCTCGACAGCGTGGTGCAGGGCACCGGGCCGGCCTGCGAGCGCAAACGCAACATCCAGGTATGCCCAGGCAGCGGGGGCGCTGGGGACCAGCCCAGGGGGCTGGAGAGAGAGCGTGCGGGTAACAGGGCAGGTTGTGCGCTGAGCGGGTCACACGTGTGAGTGTGCCGTTACCTAGATGTGCGTGTATGGAGACTCAAGTGTATACTCTGAGCCACCCGTGCATTTGCGGGGACCCAGGTGTAGTCGCGAGGATACAGGTGTCAGCAGAGGTGGGGGGGCACTGCCGTGAATATGGCCTAGGTATGCGCGTTGGGCACTCAAATGAGTGCTGGGTTACAGGTGCACATATGTAGGTGTGCGGGGCAGTCGGGTTGTGCATGGGTACCCAGGTGTGCGCTGAAGAGAGCCGAAGGTGCATATACATCCCGGCTGTGCAAGTGAGTGTCGCAGCAGTGGGCTGTGTGCGCAGCAAGTGAGTGCAGCATCTGACCAAAGGTATGTTCTGGGCTGACCGCATGAGCCCGTGAGGGCTGCCTTTGGGAGTTGGCAGGTGTGTGCACGAGTGTGGCAGGTGTGCAGGGAGGCATGCAGGCGTGCATCAGGGGCCTGCAGATGGGGGGTGAGGGGAAGCAAGGTGTATGCACCAGACTTGTGTGTCACTGAGCTGGGTCACACAGGCGTGTGGGCAGGCAGGTGCGTGTGGCAGGGACACACTGGTGCAACAGTGCAGGCCTGGGTGTGCAGTGGGATGTGTGTGGCAGGGGACGCAGGTGTTTGGGAACCAGTAGGCACTCTGGGGAGGCCGCTGCTTGGCAAATGGGTGTGTTCCCGAGGCCAACTTTTTATTCACTCATCCAGCACACATTTACTGAGCATGTAACATGCACCAGGCCTGGGGGCTATGAGGAAGGCAGTAACACTTGTGGAATGCCTACTAAGCGCGTCACATGGCATAACTCTAGGTTTTAACGGCAGTCCTCTCAGCTAGGCTCTGTTCTCATCCCCATTTTACAGATGAAGAAACTGAGGTACAGAGAGATTCAGTAACTTGCTCAAGGTCACACAGAACTAGCAGAGGCAGGATTTGAATCCACGCTGTCCGGTCTCAGCATCTGTGCTCGTAGAGCTGCAGAGCCTTTGCCGCCTTTGCCGCCTTACAGATGTGGAACTCAGAGTGTGTGTGTTGGAGGAGTCCCGGCGACTGGGGTGGGGAGGTGCCGGCTTCAGGAGGGTGGAGGGACGTGAGTAGGACTGCATGTAGCGCTTGAGTGGGCCGTGGGGATCTGGAGGGAACGAGGAGGGCCAGGTATAGGGCCACAGCGGCTGGGGTGGGGGAATGGGGCCCAGGTGTCTGGGGCTGGGCAGGGCAGGAGTGAGGGGGCCAGGTGGGGGGGGATCGATGTGTGCGTTGATCTTGGGTGGATGTGACACAAGGGTGCAGGAGGCATCTGTGTGTGGTTCCACTCAAGGAAGCGCAGCAGCAAGGGGTCACTTCTTTAGAGCGCCCTGGGAGGTGGACCCCTGTGCCTTTTCTGCACTCTCCATCCCGAGCTGAGTCAGGGGAGACTTGGCCAGTCCCTTAGAAAGCCTCAGCTTCTCACAGTGCAGAACTTCGCCTTCCCCTGGTGGTTGCGGAGCCCTCCTTGGGGGCTCCCTGTGCCTCTGCCCTGTCCCTTCTCTGGGATCCTCAGGCCGTGGCAAGAAGCTCGTGAGATTAATTATTCCCCTGTGGGCGTGCCCAACACTGGGGCTCTGAGAAAACGCAGATTCCTTCTCCTGCAGCTGGGCCCTCACACTGCCTACCACCCGGCTGGCTGGCTGCCCTGAAAGTAAAGGTCACGGTGGGTGAGCAGGGCAGACTGGCCCGGGAGCCGGTCTGCTACCAGCGGGGGCCAGCTTGGTCAGGGTGGCCACCCAGAGCCGCGGTTGGGACGTGCACTCTTCCCCGCCCCGGAGCCACGTACCCCAGTGGGCTGTGTTTGAGGGCACAAGCTTTGTGTCCGGGGGTCTCAGAGCCTGAGGAGGTGAATGGGGAGTCAGTCTCTGCTCTACGGAGGGAAGACCCTGTCGGAAGGGCCTTCTTCGGGCCTTTCCAGGCCTGTGTGTCCGTCTAGGCCCTCAGTGTAAGACAATCTGTGGGATTCCTCAGGCCGCCACAGTCTCCCTCTCCCTCTCCCCCTCCCCCTCTGGCAGGAACCGTCCTGGTTCCCACGGTCCCCCGTCCCCAGCCTGGCCTGGTGCAGTGACTCACTGCTGAAGGGAGCTGGGGCTTCCCTTTTCTTCAGGGACAGGGCCTCTCCAGGGACACAGCCCCAGGGACAGAGTGCTTAAGGGCCTCCCCCCTCCTTGGCCACTCTCCCTGTGTCCTCCACACCCCTCTCCCCTTCCCCATGCCCAGCTGTGGGCACAGGCCCCAGGGTCTGGGCCTGAAGCCTCAGGTGGGGGTGGGAGAGCGATGCTTATTCTTGCTCCTGGCTGTTGCCAGCTCCCCAGTTACAGTCTAAGAACTTGGACCTCGCGCCCGGGGTTAAATTCTACTCTGTCACTTCCCAGCTGTGTGACCTTGACAAGTGACTTAACCTTTCTGAGCCTCCATTTCCTCATCTGTAAAGTGGGGACAGTAAATCTCTAAGGATTGCTGAGGACCAAATGAATTAATTAACGTAAAGCAGTTCGTACCCAGCATGTAGCAAGCACCTAGTAGATGTCTGCTGTTCTTGTTATTATTACCCAGGGGGGCATTATTAGCACAGGTCTGGGCTTGGTCCTGGACAGCAACCAGTGACCTATTTTGGCTTGTTCTGCAACAGTGAAGACCCCACCTCTAGCGCCCGATGGCAGCCTCAGTAAACATTTCCTAAGTCCCTACTGTGTTGCTGGGTGCTGGGGACCAGTGGTGATTCCCTTACTGTCTGCTCTCGTGGACCGTGCCAGAAGACGTGTGGCCAGGCCCTTCCAGCCCAGAGGGATGGGTGCTGTGATCCCATCCAGGCAGACGGAGCCCGGAGAGGGGCAGCAAGGCCTCTGGGGGGAGTGGTGTCAAAGCGCAGGTGGGTGGGTGAGCAGGAGTTAGTCACACGAAGCTGGCAGGAGAAGAGGAAGGGGTCCAGGCAGAGGGAGCAGCCTGTCAGAGGCCTGGAGGTAGGAAGCAGCAAGACGGACTGGAGCAGTGAGAGGTGGTCACTGTGGCCGGGGAGGGGAAACAGGAAGTACGAGCAGGGCTGGGAAAGGCGGGCAGGCCTGCCATGCGGGTGCGGATAGGCGTGACTGTGTCCTGGGGACATGGGGAACCGTGAAGCGTTTTAGCCAGAGCTTCTGATCTGAACAAGCATGTCAGTTTCCTCCTCTGTAGAACAGGAACGATAATAAAAATACCGACTTCGCAGGACCTCTGTGGGGATTAAATGAGATGCTACAGGTGAAGCCCTTATAGCAGCGTGCTCGGCACACGTGTTTGCGGTTACTGTGATGGTTTTTAACGGAGCTAGTTTAGAAAGTCGTTAGGTGGTTGGTGAGAAGGAGAGAGGAGAAGCAGGGAGAGTAGGAAGGAGGCTGGTGCCATCTTCCAGGCAAGTGATTTACTCCTTCATTTGCAAATATTTCTTGAGCACCTACAGTGTGGTGGGCACTGGGCACAGAGGTAGGGGTGGCTGGCCAGGTGTTGTTCTAGGGGGATGTGACAGGCCTGGTCTGAGGGCACAGAGAGAAGCGGGAGGTTCAGGACGGATTCAGATGCCTGGATGTAGCCCCAGAGGTGGGGACAGACAGGATGGAGAAGGGAGTTGCCCAGTCCAGCCCGGCATTGGGATGGAAGTCGGGGATGTGACGGGGTGCCTCTGGGGGAGATGGTGGGTTTGGTCGGGGAGTGGGGGTGAGTACCAGGGCCCTGGAGTCCCTCTTCCTCCCAGCCCCGTCTGGCCTGACTACTCCAGCACCAGGTGGTCTCAGTGGGGCTGGACAAGGGGGGACAGGACCCTGCCCTTCCATCTCTTCTGCAGGGATGTCTGCCCCCCAAGCAGGGTGGCTCAGCCAGGCCTCTGGACACCCAGCCTCGTGCTGTTGCCCTTGGGGCCTCAGGCCTGAAGCTCCAGAGCCACGGTTGGGGTGGTCTCGGACATTCCATCTCCTCGCCTGGGAGGCTTTGCTCCCTGCTCACCACCCTTAAGGCAGTGAAGAGGCAGGGAACCTTGTCCTCCAAGCCTTGGGCCCCAACTTTGTCCCTGATTGCTTTGGGCATATTTGGGGCCTTTGGACTATTCTGAGAGAGAAAGTGAGAAAATGAGCCTCTGGCCTGTAGCTTGGATCCCTTTTTTCAATTCACGTATGTGGTGAAAGTGAGTTGGGAAGTTGCCTGTGCTCTCGGTGGGGAAACAGAGGCACAGGGCCACTCAGCAAGGCAAGGTCAGACTGAGTCCTACTCCCTTCCCTGAATCTTTCCCTTTAGCCTATGAATGGCCATAATATTTGTATTTTAAAAGAAAAAAGAAAACGGACAGGGAAATGTCAATGTTGCATTTTCAAGGTGTCTTTTTATAGTAAAGGTGGAAAAAAAAACCCTCAGGCGGTTTTAAACTGGCATGCAGTGGGTGGGTGCCCGTTGTCAAGAAGGCATTTTCTGAACCAATTTAGGGGTTGAAATGCTGGGTGGAGGTGGAGGGAGATAAGCTTCCAAGATGGGCTTTCCATTTGGAGTTGGCCTGGGGGCTGGGAGTGAGCTCCCCGCGGCCGCGGGTAAAAGCAGAGACACTTGGGGGCACTTAGGAGAGGGGGCTCTGGAGGGGTTGGCTGGGATGACCTTCTAGCCTAGAGAGACAGACACATCTTGGGCCAGGAGACGGTTAACATACCTCCCTGACCTGGAAGTGTCATCAGTCTCAACTGCCAGGTACGTGAGGGTAGAGCTGATGGTGAGTCCTGTTCTCCTGCCCGTAAGCTGTGTGACCCAGGGTGAGTCACTTACCTTCTCTGGGCCTCATGCTTTCTCATTGTAAAATGGGACAGTGTCTCCTTCTGAATTGAAATCTCACACGAAGTGCCCAGGAAATGGCAGGTGGAGGTATGAGTACCAGGAGAAGAGAAATACATCTGAGAGAAGTGTGCTCAGTGTGTGGAACAGCCGGTGGGGCAGGGAGCGCTCAGAGGAGGGAGGAGATGGGACCAAAGCAGGTCCTGAAGGTGAGCAGGGGTGGGCGAGACAGAGGCGCAGGTGTGTCGGGTGCCTCCCAGCCCGAGCTCAGCTGCGGGAGGCACAGGCCGAGGAGAGAGCCGCCGGGCGCCGCTTCTGTTAATGGCGAGACGCCGCGCATCTGGTAGGCCTGAGGGGTGTGCAGATGCGGGGTGCCCTCTCAGCTCTCTGGGGCTGAAAAGTGACCACGGCCACCCTCCCGGTTCTGAGCAGGCACGCTGCGTGGGGCCCTTCACAGGCACCAGTGTGTTTGCTCTCACAGCGCCCCACCCCCACCCCGTGCGGCAGGAAGTGCTGTTATCCCCAGTTTTACAGATGGGGAAACTGAGGCCCAGGGTCCCAAGCCGCTGGCTAGTGGCGCAGGGACCTGCAGACTGGCTGTGTGGCTCCGGAGTCTGCCGTGGGTGACCGCTGGTGTTAGCTGTGGGCTCTCAGCTGGGGGTTTTGCAATTAACCCCCCATCCCGCAGAGATTTCGGTGGAGCCCTTTGTACAAAACCCCCTCTGGGGCAGCACCTCCCAGCAGGCCCCGGATGCAAGCGGGGATGGAAGCCGGGAGCTGCCGCTGCAGTGACTCAGTTCCTGAGCCAGCTGAGGCTGGCTAGGGTATCTGCAGAGGCCCTGCCGCAAGTGGGGGCTGGGGCTGAGGGGCCCTCCTGAGGAAGTCAGGGAGGCAGGGAGTCACTTAGTGACATTCATCTCTGAAAATGTGATTGTGACCCCCTGGCCCCTTGGGTGCGTGAATGAGAGGTGTGGTCCGTTTGAATGACTTGACAAATCCCTTTCAACCCTGCCCCCAGCCCTGGACCATGCTGTGTGCTGGGGCTGGGCAGGCCACCGCCTCCCCTCCAGGGCAGCCCCTCACTATCCAGCGTTTGCTAGGAGGGTTGGAGGATCTGTCACGGCCCTGGCCATGCCCACAGTCAAGCCTGCCACACCACACACGCCCAGAGTGGTGGACGGGTCAGTGCTGGACCCTGGCACCAACTCCCTGGATTCAAATCCTGGCTCTGCACCTCCTCCCTGTGACCTCCAGCAAGTCACTTACCTTCTCTGGGCCTCCACTTCCCCATCTGTAAAGTGGGCTCAGCAGAAACAAGAACAGGGACCCCTGGAGTTCAGCGGAGGCCTGTGTGAGTTGGCTCAGCCCCTGCAGAAACACCCTCTTCAGGAGTCTCATTTGCCTACTGCCACCGCTGCCGGTTTTCATGGAGATTAAGGAAACAGGCCGGCTTCCGGGTTCTGGTTGCTGGGGGGTGGAAAACAGACACACTGTGTATGGAAGTGGAGCACGAGGGCCTGAGGGATCCCTTCCTGTTTCTGGGCCTCAGTTTCCCAGTCTGAGTTGGGCTGTGGGGTGGCAAGAAAGCCCTCACTCTGTCACCAGAGCTGCTCCCATTGGCATCATTATTATTACTATTATTGTTGTGTCCTGGGAACTTATTCTGTCTCAGGCACTTTGCAAAAGCACGCGACGTGTAGTGTGTATCTTTTAATCCTGCCAGCGACGGAACGGGGTGAGTGTTACGCTAAGTCTACAGGAAGGGAAAACAGAGGCCCACAGAGGATAAGTGACTTGCCTCAGGTCACACGGTGGGTAAAAGGTGGAACCAGGTGTCTGGTGTCAGAGTCTGTGCTCATCTCCTTTACTCCCTGGTTCCTCTGAAAACTCTGACCTAAGGGGTGTGAGCCAAAGAGGCCCTCAAGGTCCCAGTGATGGGGCAAATGGGTCCCTTTTAAAGTTGAAGAAATTGAGACCCAGGGATGTTCTTCCCCTGCTGGGGCTGCAGTGGGGAGTAATGAGAACTTCCCAGTGAGGCCAGCAGAGCTGCCGAGCCCCGTGCCCAGCGTGGTCCCAGGCTGGGGCCAGGTTCCCCGGGTGCAGGGCTCCTGTTTCCCACAACTGCAGCTGTCTCCACCTTCGTCCACCAGAGCCCAGACCTCCTGGGCACCATCTCCTGCCTGTCTGTGCTCCTGGTGGAGGGTTCCCTGGAGTGTGGCAGGGAGGGGCTAAGCTCTGTTACATGGCAGCCCGTTAAAAGGCATGAATCGGACCCTGCCCCTATCCTCCAGGAGCCCCCAGACAGTCGGGGAGGAGTTCAGGACAGAAGATATGCCAAAGCAGAGCTGAGTCTGAGGGACTCAGGGAAGGCTTCCTGGAGGAGGCGGGTGTTGGAGCAGGACTTTGACAGATAGGGCTTGGGGAGGCCTTCCAGGCAGAGACGAAGGCCCAGAGACGCGGTAGAACATGGTTTGGGTACCAGGCAGTGATGAAGCTGAGAGCTTCATGTGAGGTCTGGGGTGCAGGCCGAGGATTTGGACACTGTCCTGTGGGCTGCAGGGAACCAGTAAGGCCTGGGGGAAGAGAGGGACACAGTTGATCTGGTTCTAGAGGAGACCCCGTGGCTGCTGGCCCACATCCGTCCTGCCAGGTGCTGGCGGGAGCAGGATGCTGTCTCCTGGAGCCCCCGCTGGGGCTGGACCAGGTGACTCCCAAGGGGCCCTCCAGCTCTGCCAGCGGTGTGGGGATTGCCATGGAAACCAGCTGGTCCCCGAGTGGGGACAGGCCCGGAAAGTCTCCTGGCGCCAGCCATGTGGATTTGGATCCGGGCTCCCCCCAGAGCTCGCCTGTTTTCCTTCTTTCCAAAGCCTGTGTTGAGCCAGGGCCGAACCCAGCAGGCCGCCTGGAAGGGCCCCGCTGCCCCGCCCACTCTCCCGCCACCACCGATCCTCGATTCGATGCCACCGAGATAAGCGGGGCGAGCCCCACCCAGTCCACCCCATCCTTTACCCTGAAACACGATAAATCACGCGCTGGAGGAGGGAGGAAGCTCACAGCTCCATTACGAGGCCCAGCGAGGCCCCAGTAGGGCGTTAATCACGGAGCGCTTTCTGCTCTGATCGGTAAATAATGGGTGGGGGGGCCGTGGGCAGAGGGCTTGAAGTGGAGGCCAAGCCCAGGAAAGGAGCTAAACAGCGATTGGCGGTCACCTCCGCCCCCATCCCCCTCTCAGAGCTCGTCCACCGTCTGTGTTGGAGGTGACTGAACCCTCTGGAAGTGGCTAGCTCCTTGATGGGCCCCAGTATCCCCAGCTTGCAACCCAGGGCCTTTCCAGCTCCACGTGGCCAAACTCCCAGCAGCTGTTGGCTGCACCCGACGGAGCAGGGGGCGAAGAGACTGTGGGTTAGGACGAGGGTACTGGAGCCAGCCGGCCTAGGTTTGAGGCTCACCTCTGGCTATTCTGGCTGTGTGACCCTGGGCAAGTCACTTTACCTCTCCGTGGCTTAGTTTCCTTTGCCATAAAGTAGCAGCAACTTATGAGGATCTGGTGAGGGTTCAGTGAGGTTATACAGGCAGAGGTCTCTGCACAAAGTAAACCATTGCTGCTTATTATTGTTGTGTTACTGATTCCACTGTGTTGTTAACTGTTATAAAGCTGTCCCTTCCCCACGTGGGGGTGGTCTCTGAACTGGGACATTGACAGCTAGAGAGAGGGCCCCATGTCACCTCCATGTCTCCAGCACTTGGGGCCTGGCCCAGAGATGTTTACTGGGAGCCCCTCGGCTGCGGTCACAAGCCGTTGTCAGATGACTCTGGGACGGAGGCCAGCACCCCCGGGGATCGGGAGGAGGGTGTGAATTCAGTATCCAGGGCCCCTCAGCCCCAAGAGGAGGAAGGCCTGGTGTCCCCAGGAGACCAGCTGCACTCTCAGCTTCTCCCGGCCTGCATCCCTTCAGGGGAAGAAGCTGGGACCGAAACTGTTCCAGGGTGAGGAGGGGCTGGAGCTGCTGCGTTCCGCCTGCCGCCCCTCCCCCGCTGGAGCTGGCGGGAGGGAATGACCCCCCTACCCGCGCCGCCCCAGCCAGGGAAGAGTCCTGGCTGCCCATCCCACACTCTGCTCCTCTGGGACCCGGGGGGAGGGCTGGAAATGGGGCCAGGCTGGGCCAGAATGAGAAACAGCTTCGAGAAGGGGGAGCTGAGTGGCTGGGGGGCGGTGTCCAGCTAACAAAACAATGGCTGCTTGAGTCAGCGGCTGCGGCAGCAGTTCCCAGGCAGGCCTCAAGCAGAGCCACCCCAGCCCGGGTGAAGGCATTGCTGCTGATCCAGCCTCAGATGCTTGAGTTCGGGGAGTGGTGGAGCGGCTAGTCCCAGGGGCCCTCCTGTCCTCGGGCGTCCCCGAGCCTCTGCCCAGTGGCCTGCAGAGATAATTGGGGATGTGTGTTGAGTACCTGTGGTGCTCAGTATTGAGGGCTGCTGTGAGCTGAGCCTCTGTAGTGGGCGCAGTTATTGCCCCCATTTTATAGGTGAGAATACTGAGGCTCAGTGAGGATGGAGCAGCCCACAGTGAGTTAAGAGCTATGAGACTTGGCACATCAGGAGCCTCGGTTTCTCTGTCTGTTAAATGGGAACCCAGCAAGAGTGTGTGCTCCATGCCTGCATGCAGCAGGTCTTCAGTCTAGCCCGGCCTCTGACCTCAGCCTGGGGCTGTTCCTCCAGGCTGTGTTCTGTTTAGCGGCAGGGTCGGGAGTGCTAGTTGTGGGTGGGTGGACACATCGTGCTCAGGGCGGCCTGGCTGGCTGGTCCACACGGCCCTTCCAGGTGGTGCCCAGCTGGCCCAGATGACCTCAGTGCTTGGGCTGGGCGATCCGCCTCCTCCAGAGAGCGGGTCAGGGAAGCCAAGGCAGGCCCTCTGAAGCTGTGGAAGGGTGCACGCAGGCTGTTCTGCACATTGCCGTTTGTTGGTTTTTCCTGCCTGATTCGGGCAGCCTGGGGCCAGGAAGAGAATTACTGCGCTGTGTGTCCTGAGGAAGCCTCTGCCCCTCTCTGTGCCTCAGTTTCCCCAAAGCACTGTTTTTCCCCTCCCACTCAGAGCCAGAACTGCTGACTTGTTCTCTGGCCTGGCTGGCCATGCTCTCCCCCACTGCCCCCCACCTCCACCCCTTCAGGAAGTGAACATCTTGATCACCAACTGGGAGGTGCTGGTATTTCCTTTCTTGGCAACAGGCAGCTTCCTCCTTGGTGTGAGGGCCATTGCCAGAGGCCCCCCAGAGCCGAGTCTGTCCTGCCCCCTCCCAGTACCGGAATGCGGTAGGCCCAGGGCTCTTTTCATGCCTTGGTTTACCCTCAGTGGAGAGGTCAGCTCATTGGAGCCGTAGCCCAGTAGCCGCCGTGTCTCGAGAGCCCGCACAGGCTGAAGTGGTTGGGTGGAGTTTGGGTTTGGGAGTCGCAGGTGTGGTTTCAAGTCTGGGCCTGACCTGTGCCCTTGGAGACCTGGAGAACACTTCCCCCTTTAACCTCAGAGCTTCGGGAGAAGGTCAGGGTAGGGCTTACTCACCCAGGCTCTGCAGGAAGCAGAGTTTAGTGCCCTGTTTCTAGGCCTGGCTTTTGATGCTGTGCCTGTGAGACCCCCATTACTGCCCTGCTGGCTCCCCGTTCTCCAGTCCTGGCCCCTCCTCTGCTGTCCACACTGAGGGAGAAGGAGCTGGCCAGGACAAGGGTTGGGGGAAGCCACAGAGGGGCATGCCAGCTCGAGCAGGGCCTTGAGGGCCCAGTAGCAAATTTTGGGTTTATGCTGAGGGCACTGGGGATCTATGGAAGGCTGTTGAGCTGTGGGAGGGACACAAGCCACTTTGCTTTTTTTTTTTTTTTTTTTTGCGGTACGCGGGCCTCTCACTGCCGTGGCCTCTCCCGTTGCAGAGCACAGGCTCCAGATGCGCAGGCTCAGCGGCCATGGCTCACGGGCCCAGACGCTCCGCGGCATGTGGGATCTTCCCGGACCGGGGCACGAACCCGTGTCCCCTGCATCGGCAGGCGGACTCCCAACCACTGCGCCACCAGGGAAGCCCTCTTTTTTATTTTAAAACAACTTTTTAGTTTGGAATAACTTTAGATTTACAAGAAAGTTACAAAGATTGTACAGATAGTTCCCGCATACCCTTCCCTCAGTTTTCCCCACTGCTAAGATCACATGTTACGACAGATGCGACATATATTTGTCAAAACTAAGAAACCAACATTGGTCTTTTACTCTCAACTAAACTCCAGAGTTTCCTCCACGAATGTCCTTTTCCTTTTCCGGGATCCCACGTCACATTTAGTGCTTTGCGGTTGTAAAAGCTCTTTTTGGTTGCTGTGGAAGGGTGAGTGGGAGGGCCTCCGTGCAGCCCCCAGCCCCGTGTGGTGAGCGGCAGGCCGACCGGCAGTCTGCTGCTTAATACCCCAAAGTGATTGGTGTGCTTTCAGCTCCTCAGCAGTGAAAGCTCACTTTCCCGGGACCGGGGTTCGGTAACAACCAAAAACTTGAGGCAGGAAAGTGCCCTCACTTCCCAAGCACAAAACCCCGACAGCCGGTGTAGTCTACACCTGGGGCGGAACCACTGGTCTTGTAGTCTGCCACTGACGCCTCATCCTCCTCGGAGTGCCACTTGCAGTGGGGCTGAGGTTTGGTGGGGTCTGCAGGCAGGAGGCAGGAGGCTGAGAAGCCAGGCTCTGGAAGCTCTTGCTCCAACTGGCTTCCTGGGGAGAGAAAGTCAGCACAATTACAGTTGATAGTGAAATCAGTATGTCAGAGTTCTAGTGGGAGAGTGGGCAGAGCTGAGCTTTGGCCCCCGGAGGCAGCCAGCGGAGAGGGAGGAGGTGTCCTGCTCCTAGAAAAGAGCTGAGACCAGCAGCCGCCCGTTGCTCATCCCTTTTTTTTTTTTTTTTTTTTGCGGTACGCGGGCCTCTCACCGTTGTGGCCTCTCCCGTTGCGGAGCACAGGCTCCGGACGCTCAGGCTCAGCGGCCATGGCTCACGGGCCCAGCCGCTCCACGGCATGTGGGATCTTCCCGGACCGGGGCATGAACCCGTGTCCCCTGCATCAGCAGGTGGACTCTCAACCACTGCGCCACCAGGGGAGCCCTGCTCATCCCATTTTAGAGAAGGATCAACTGAGGTTCTTAGAGGAACCAAAAGTAGCAGCCAGGTGCTGCCTGGCACTGAACACCTGGCTCCCCTGTGTTGTCACACACACAGTTGACATACAATTGACCCATACTTTTCCTTCTGTTCTCCAGCACCCAGCATGGCAGTGTTGCTCTCATTGTTTCTTCTTTTATATATATATATATATATATATATATATATATATATATATATATATATATATATATATATATATTTAATTAATTAATTTTGGCTGCATTGGGTCTTCATTGCTGCGCATGGGCTTTCTCTAGCTGCGGCCAGTGGGGGCCAGTCCTCATTGTGGTGCGCGGGCTTCTCATTGCGGTGACTTCTCGCTGCGGAGCACGGGCTCTAGGTGCGTGGGCTTCAGTAGTTGTGGCGTGCGGGCTCAGTAGTTGTGGTGCACAGGCTTAGTTGCTCCACGGCATGTGGGATCTTCCTGGACCAGGGCTTTAACCCGTGTCCCCTGCATTGGCAGGCAGATTCTTAATCACTGCACCACCAGGGAAGTCCCTCTCATTATTTCTGCTTGGAAAAGAAGAAGCTGAATACAGTCATTCACACTTTAGTCAAAATTAGTTTCCTTTCTTTAGTCAACACTCACCCCAGAGCACAGTCTCCACCCTGGAGAAGCTCATGCATACGCTACCATGAGAAATGAAGGTGGTGACCAGCACAGTGCTGTCACAGAGGGCTGGAGAGGTTTTTTTGGAATTGCATCTTGAAAGCTGGCTGAAAACTTGCCACCTGGGCACAGCTGGCAAAGGGAATAGCGTGGGTCAAGAGGAGGGGAAATAGAGGGCTCAGAGGTATGAGAAGGGCTTTGGCTACTGAGGGAACAACATCATGAAGGTTCAGGCGCCCCAGGAGGAAAGTGTGTACACATTTGAGAAACTACAGAGATTGATGTGGTCGGAGCTGAGGGCGGGGCAGAGACAGAAGTGAGACTCCAGTCCTGAGCAGCCGGCAGGAGCCAGATCACAGAGGCCTTGAATGCCAGGCTTGACCCTGAGGACAGCCAAAAGCCAGGGAGGGGCTCTGCAGTCTTGTGCTTGGGAAGGTGGCCCTTCTGGGTTGGAGGAGGCCACTGTGAGAGTCCAGCCCTCCCCCTGCTCTCAGAGGAATTTGTGTTTTGAAAGACCAACGCCAAGTGAGACTGGAAGGAGGGCTGGTGCTGATGGAGGGATTTCAGGCCGTGTCACACGGTCAGGGCAAGCAGTATTTTGGGTCTTGGAGCTGACTGCCCCTGGAGACCGGGTTCGGCTGAGGGCACACTCGGGACGGCCGCCAGTTCCCCCGAGCCCACTTTCCCCCTTTCCCGGGCCACATCCCCCAACAGCAGAGGCCTTTCTCACCTGCCCAGTGGACGTGTGTCTGGCTTCCGTTTTCAAGTCAGTTGTAGCCTTGTGATTTCCCCTGGTGGCTGGGGAGCCAGCTTCCCCCTCAGAGCACAGATCACGGAGAGCAGCCAATGGGTTACTTCTCCTTTAAAAATTTTTTTAAATTTTATTTTTAGGATAAGAAAAAAAAAAGTAGGAGGAAAGGCTTTTTAGAGAATTCCTCCAGTGCAGAATTAATGGCTGTGAACGTCAGGGCGGGCAGGCGAGAGCTAGATTCCCAGCCATTCCCACCTCATCCTCTCTGCACCCCCGGCCCACAAATCACCCTGATCTGGGCGCCTGGTCCGGCTGTTCCCAGGACCCCCCATCGCAGGACCCAGTGCAGAAAACCCCAAAGTTGTCACCCAGGCCCTCCAGGTGTCCCCTTCCTGCCTTCCCACCCCTCCCAGAGCTCAGGGAGGAAGCAGCTGTCCCCTGGGTGAGGGTTTACAATTTTAATTTTAGAACAACGTATTATTAAATGATGCAAGTAATCCACAGATTTCAGTGATGAAAAGTTAGACAACCTCTAGGAAAAGCGTCCTCATGACAGGTCTTGGGCCCAGGTGCCTGCTGTCCTGCCTGCTCGCTGGTGGAGCCACCTCATCTCTTCCCTGCAGCCGCAGGATTGCGGAGGGTGGGACCAGGGCTGGGAGAGGCTGCTGGGGAGATGGGCCAGCAGCCTCCTTCCAGGGCCGGCCCCCAACTTGGGCACAGAGATGAACACAGAGGATGGGTCAGGCAGGGTAGTCTGAAGCTGAAAGATGCGGAGCCAGTGATAAGACAGTCTGGGCAGTGGCATTCCAGGCAGAGGGACTGGCACAGGCAAAGGCCCTGTGGCAGGACCCAGTTTGGAATGTTTGAGGGACAGAAATGAGGCCGGTGTGGCTGGAGTGGAGGAGTGAGGGCAAGGATGGGATGGGATGGGCCCAGAAGATCCCAGGGGCCTGAAGGGAGGGTTTAGGATTCAAGGTTTATTCTCAGTATCGAGTAAGCCATCCGAGGGTTTCAAGCAGAGGAGACCTTTATGCCTTTAAAGGGCGCACTTGGCAGCTGTGTTCAGGGGGAAATGTTGAGGGCAGGAGCTGGCCCAGAGAAGAGGGGCCTGGAAGAGGCTCCTCGGTGAGAGGATGGCTGCCTTAAGGTGGTCCCAGGTGGTCCAGATTAGAAAGTTTTTGAGGTAGGCATGATTTGCCCCCAAATTCCACTTTATAATAATAATTTCAGGGACTGTCATATCTGAAACAGCCATAGTATCAGTTGACACCTCTGTAGCATTTACTGTGAGCCACGCTCCATGCCGGTGCTTTACGATGAACTGTCTTATCCGAGTGCCTATGAGGGAGGTGCTAGAAATGCACCCATTTTATAGTTGAGTAAACTGAGGCTCAGAGGAGTGAAGCGACTTGATCAGGTCACTCCTGGCCATCCTGTGGAAGGCCACCCGGTCATGAGTTGTGGCCCAGGGTACTCCCCAGCCCCACCCCCATCGCTGGGCTCAGGGCTCAGCTCTGTTTATTTTCCCAAGAATGAAGGACCTGGTATTTATGGTTTGCTTTTGAAAACTAGTTGAGATTTTGTACAAAACCCATGTGGGCACATCATCAGTGGCTTTGGCTTGCAAAAAGCACAGATAAGGGGAAAAAAACCTCTCTGTAAAGCCATGCCCTAAAGCCAGTTCTGCTGGCCGCTTCAGTCCTGGTGGCATGATATTGCAGCTGGTGACCTGGAGCAGGCCACATCTCCTCTGAGCCTCAGTTTCCCCGTCTGTGACATGGGACCTCAGAGGGCTGCCAGGATTCCGGGAGTTGATGCACAGGCCTGGTACAGGGTCAGTTCCCAGTAAACGTGGCCTGTATTGTGTTTGCTGTCGTGACTGTTACTTTAATGTTTATGTGCCAGTTTTACCAAAAAGGCCCCACGACATCCTGGGACTTTTCTCAGCCAGATATCTTTCTTCATAATCATTGCAGATTTGTGGTGTCTCCCAGGGCTGGGGTGGCTCTCCTGGATGATGTGCTCAATCCTCGTGGACACTGAGGTTGTGTCCCCCAACCCCCGCTCTTCTAAAACACCCTTGTGTCTGCATCCTTGTGGATTTGCACAGTTGTCTTCTGAAAGGCACTTCCTAGAGGCCTGTTTGTACTTCTGTGGAGATTGCAGGAGAAACCTTTGAAAGAACCAACAAAACTCAGAGAAAGGTGGAAAAGGTGGGCGTAAGTCCAGGGAATGGCGGGGACTGGGCATGCCAGTGCGGTTTTCCCGCTCCTGTGAGGTGGAGCTGATGTGGGTGGCAGGATTGTGCATTTGGACACACCTGGCCTCGGTTTGCCCATCTGTAATGTGGGCAGATGAAGGGATGTGTGTTGGGAAAGGAGAGAGGGACCTCAGTTTGGGGAGCCCTCAACCTGGGTCTGGCGAGCTGCTGGGAATTTGGGAGGGGCTTGCTGGGGTCAGAGCAGGGGCCTGGGGGGAGGAAACCCCATGATTGCTGTGGAGGCCTCGCCGGGACAGGAGGGACACCTCTTGGGTGTCGGCAGGTAAGTTGGGGCAGAGGCTGGCCTCCCTGGGCCTTCTTGCCTTCCTCACATGACTTCTCCTGTCCAGCTCCTGCATACCCGGAACGTACCCATCTCCTTGGGGCAGCTCCATGACTGAAGCTGAGGGCAGGGGTCGACCTGGGCCCAGAGACGGGGTTCTGCTTATGTTGGGGCCTGAGCCCAGCGCTGGGCATACAGAACAGGAGCAGGACTTTAAAAGCACTGATGCTGAGGCCGGAGACCACAGCCGGCTGTGTGGGCAGGGAGCCGGAGAAGGTTCCGGAGCCGAGGTCTGACATGCATCTCTCTTCTAGCTGCAGCCGGAACAGCTGGACTGCGGGGCCGCCCACCTGCAGCACCCCCTGTCCATCCTGCAGCCCCTGAAGGCCTCGCCCGTGTTCCGAGCCCCGGGCCTCTCCTCTGTGGCCGTGGCCAGCGTGGGCAACTACACGGTGGTCTTCCTGGGCACAGTCAGTGGCCGGCTGCTGAAGGTAGGGCTGGGCCTGGGGGGATCCCCGGGGGGGTAGGGGGGAGGGGCCCACGGGTTATAAGGTGGCGTCTTCTACTTCTGTTTCTTCCACTCTTGCTCACAGCAGTAAGTGCCCGTCGTGTGGAGGAGAGAACCAGGGCTGAGAGGGGCCCCTTCTCTCAGGGCTCCAGGACTGGGGTTTTGAAACCGGGTGGATCTGAGTTCAAGTCTCTGGGCTCTGCCACTTGCAGGCTGTGTGACCTTGGGCAATGAACTTTCTCTCTCCCGGCTTCAGTTTCCCCATCTGTTAAGGGCTGCACTTTCCGTCTCTTGAGACTGTTGTAGAGCTTTGAAGGGGCGGGGGGAGGCCACAGCCTGGCAAGTGGGGACTCTCCCTCCTGTTCCCTCCTCCACTCTGTTGGCCACCCTCTGCAGATGCCCCAGCCCAAAACCAAAGTGACTGGTTTCTGGAGGTAATGATGCCCGGCCCTGAGTTGCCTGGAGCTGGGAAGGGGTGAGAGGAATCTGGTTTCCCCACTTAGCGGCCTCCAGGTGAGGGCATGCACCTGCCCCCCAGGCACCTACCACACCATGCCTGTCGGGAAGTCAGCCACCTGGCATGCCTCCAACCGGCACCAGGCCCTGGCCTAATTGATTCAGATCCCATAATCCAATTCCCTCAGTTCCCTGGGCAGACGCCGCAGGCTGGGGGTGAGCAGTGGGGGTCAGAGTCCCAGCCCGCCTGGCCCCCGACCCTAGCGGGCCCGCTGACATCTGTGGGGGAGATGCCAGGCGTGGGATCTGGGAGGGAGCAGGGGTCCTCCTCAACCTTCAGAGCTTCCGTTGAGGGTCCGCAGACAGTAGGGCTTGTGTTTTGGGGTCAGGTACTCGGATGGGAATCCTCGCTCCTCCCCTCCCAGCTGTGTGACCTGCGGTGGTTACTTCTCACTCTGAGCCTCAGTTTCCCCATCTGTCCAGGAGTCTCCCCCACCCACGAAGCTGCAGTTATTAGGCACCACTGTGCCTACCCAGCCTCAACAGGCATGTCACGGGCATCATCTTGTTTAATTCGCATCTCCTTAATTCTCACATCCCTTCAAGGGAGGCAGAGCCGTGATCCCCATTTCACAGATGAGGACGCTGAGGCTCTGAGAGGGGAAACGACTGCCCCAAAGTCACACAGCGAGAACCTGGGTTGAATTCAGGTCCAGTCAGCACAGAGCCACCCCACCCCTCAACCTGGACCTGTTCACCTTCCACCCTGTGCTGTGCTGGGTCATCTCCCACCCACTTCCCCAGCTTGGGGCTTAGATCATAGCACCCAGCCCAGGCTCCAGAGCACACTAGGTGCTCAATAGACTGTTTTTTGTTTTTTTGTTTGTTTTTTGGCTGCGTTGGGTCTTTGTTGCTGCGCGCGGGCTTTCTCTAGTTGTGGGGAGCGGGGGCTACTCTTCGTTGTGGTGCGCAGGCTTCTCATTGCGGTGGCTTCTCCCGTTGCAGAGCACGGGCTCTAGAGCACAAGTTCAGTAGTTGTGGCGCGTGGGCTTAGTTGCTCCGCGGCACGTGGGATCTTCCTGGACCAGGGCTCAAGCCCATGTCCCGTGCGTTGGCAGGCGGATTCTTAACCAGTGCGCCACCAGGGAAGTCCCATCAGTAGACTGTTGAAGGAGTGGAAACATGTCTGCTGGATGCCTGGGGGTGGGAATGGGGCCAAGCTGCCCGGGACAGACTCTGCCAAGAGGCCACTTGGAACGAGGGATATCACAAGGGCAGGGACAGCCTGTGGGAACCTGGGGAGAGAGTAATTCCAACTGGGTGTGTGGAGGGCATCTGGGAAGCCCTCCTTTTTGTTGGAGACCTTGGGAGGACAAATCTTGGTCCAAGGGGGAGAGGGAAGTGTTCCAGAAGGGAGCACAGCATGGGAAAAGGCTCAGAGGCTGGGATGTTGAGTCGGGTTTAGTGGGTGGAGATGAGGCTGATGGAGTAAGCTGAGATGGATCGTCAGGGCCTTGAATGCCAGAACAAGTTGATGCCGTACACAGGAGGAGCCGCTAAAGGTTTGGGAGCCCACCAAGGAGGGCTGGGTGGTCGGAGGCCCCAGGGAGGCATCTAGACCCCTGACCCCAGCTCAGGGCTTGGCAGGACCCTGACAGGGCAGCATGTTGGGATTGTGAGACCAGCCGGAAGAGAGCAGTTTGATGGGTCTCTGATCGGCATTGTCAGTTCTCTGGGGGACATGCAGAGGGGCCCTCAGCCAGAGAAGCTTCCAGGCCCCAGCTAGTCCTGGTCCTTCTCCTGCCCGGACATTGGACCCCACACCCCAGCCCCAGCCTTGGACTCTGGGGTCAGACAGGCCTAGGCTTGCATCGCGACCCTGAGGCATCTTCATTTTAGGACTCTTGGCAAGTCCCGTGGCTTCTCTGGGCCTCAGTTTCCTCATCTGTGAGATGGGCATGAGAGGGGAGGGATGAGACGGCTGGCTCTGCAGCTTCCCCCGGGCCTGGCCCTCGCAGCGCTTCGCCCGCATCTTCTTTAGCACATTTCGTGGTCATGCGGGGCAGGTATCGTCATCAGCCCCATTAGCTCAGAGAGGGGAAGTGACTTGGACAACTTGTACTTTGTGCAGCGTGTAAATGTCAAGGCCAGGATTCAAACCCAAGTCCCTGCTCCTTGGCATGATGCCCAACAGCCTCCTAGAGAATGTTTTGTAAACTGTGAAGCCCGAACCTCTTCACAGGGTTGGATGTGCCCGTGAAGGGCAGTGAGGGAGGCCCTGGTGGGGGCACAGCAGAGGCAGAGGTGTCGAGTGACCCGCTGCTGGGCCTGGAAGGGCCCGAGAGAGGGGCAGGGGCGGAGACTCCAAGCCCGGCTCAGCCCCTACCCCCAGGGCAGCTCCCCCGCATTCGGCCTCCCCCTGCCGGGGCACCCCGTGGCTCACCATCCACTGACGGCTCCCCCCCCCCCCCCCCCCCCGCTCCAGATCAACCTGAACGAGAGCATGCAGGTGGTGAGCAGGAAGGTGGTGACGGTGGCCTACGGGGAGCCTGTGCACCACGTCATGCAGTTTGACCCCGCAGACCCCGGTTACCTCTATCTGATGACGTCCCACCAGGTAAGGCCCGAGCCTCAGTCTGACAAGGTCCCAGGACGAGCTGAGCTCTCTTGCTTGCCTTGCACGTGCTGCTGCTCCTGCTGGGAGCGCCTTCTCCCCTACCCCCTGGCCTGCTCATCCTCACCTCCCAGCGCAGGCATCACCTCTGCAGGGAAGCCTTGTTCCCTGTGTTTCCCCCATTGTAGCATCGAGCCTCCATTTCCCCAGCCTCTCACGGCCCTCGCCGTGCTGACTCCCCCGGGAGGGGCCGGCGGACCCTCTGATCTGGGCCCCTGCCTCTGCCTCTAGATGGCCAGGGTGAAAGTCGCCGCGTGTGCTGTGCACACCACCTGCGGGGACTGCGTGGGTGCGGCCGATGCCTACTGTGGCTGGTGTGCCCTGGAGACACGGTGAGACCCCTGGGACGGGGGCTGGGCCGGGAAGGCCGTCGGGGTGGGGGAGCCCCCCTGCGTCCTGACCTGTGCCGTGCCGCCCCAGGTGCACCCTGCAGCAGGACTGCGCCAACTCCAGCCAGCCGCGTTTCTGGACCAGTGCCAGCGAGGGCCCTGGCCGCTGTCCCGCCATGACCGTCCTGCCGGCCGAGATCGATGTGCACCAAGAGTACCCGGTGAGTCTCTGGGGAGCCAGGACCCAGCTCCGGGCTCAGAAGTATGGGTGGAGAGCAGCCCTTCACCTGGCACCCAAACCCTGAGAGGTAGAGACTCCTGCGCATAGCACCCCAGGGACCTGGAGGCAGATGACGAGAACCATAACGACCAGATGGTCTTAACATCCCCAGTTTACAGGCGAGGAAACTGAGGCCAGAGCAGTAAAGTGACTTGTTCAAGGTCATACAGCGAGGGAGTGGCAAAGCTGAGATTTGAATTCAAGCGGGTGGGCTCCAGAGTCCCAGAAGAGGGGGGGCAAGTTGGAAGATTGGAGGAGAGCCAGCAGCCCCCATCTCACATCCTGCCTTTTTCTAGCTCCAGTACGGGGTCGGGGGAGGCCACCAAGTGCCAGACTGCTGTTTCCCGAGCTGGGAAACAGATGAATCTGCAGCATGGGGGCAAGTAGCTACCCCCTCACCCGTGTCCAGGAGGGCCTAGAGCTGCCGCAGCCTCCTGCTTACCTGTAGCATGCAGCCTCTGGGCAGGGGTGTTCCAGGCCCTGGCAGGGGCTGAGGGACAGGCAGGCTTGGGTCCCACCCAGCCCTGCCCTCAGTGACTTCTCTGAGGCTGGCATCTTCCTCTGTCCCCTGGGGGAGATGATGGCTCTGATGGCCCAGACAGGCCCTGGGGCTCCTGGGCGCCCTCCTTCCCATCATTACATGTCACAGTCCTGCACGCACGTCGTCTGGTCAAGCAAACTAGCTATGTGCCACGCGCAGGCCTAGACTTGGGGACACGGCGGTGAACAAGATAGACAAACGCCTGGCCCTTAAGGGGTTGACGTGCTCATAAGGGAGAGAGACGAAGCAAGATAAAATGCCAAGATGGTGATAAGTACTACAGAGAAAAAGATAGCAGAGCAGAGATGGGGTGCAGAGCGAGTAGGTTGCGGGGCAGTGTTGACATTTTAGACCAGGTCGAGGTGGGGGGCTCACTGCAAAGGTGACATCTGAGCAGAGGTCGGAAGCCAGGGTGAGTATCTGGGCAGAGGGAACCGCCAGTGCAAAGGCCCTGAGGTGGGAGCAAGACTTATGATTTGAGAGAGTATCAGAGGATGGCGTCTGAGGTCACGGGGGCCACATCATGCAGCGCCTCTGGCTACTGTAAGATGGTCACTTTCATTTTGCAAACGGGGAAACTGAGGCCCATGTAGGCTGCAGCCCTCTGGTGTGGAGTCCTGACCACCCACCACCTCTTCTCCTGGGGTTACAGGGCGGGGGTGGGGTGGTGCGGGGAGTGGCCTTCCTCCACCCCCACCCCAATTCCCCACCCCCCCAGCTAAGGGCCCTGGCCTCCAGGGTATGATCCTGCAGATCTCAGGGAGCCTGCCCAGCCTCAGCGGCATGGAGATGGCCTGTGACTATGGAAACGACATCCACACTGTGGCTCGGGTCCCGGGCCCTGCCTTTGGCCACCAGATCGCCTACTGCAACCTCCTGCCAAGGAGCCGGTTCCCGCCCTTCCCACCCCACCAAGGTAAGCACTTCACTGCCTGGGCTGCGGGGACAGCCAGATGGGGGCTGTCAGGTGGTGGAATCTCAGGCACGGGGGTCCTGATATCCCAGCCGTCTGACGTCGGTGGAGACCCCCTTCCCTTGTTCTTCTCTCCCTGGATTCCCTGCTCTGTTCCAGACCACGTGACCGTCGACATGGCGGTGAGGGTCAACGGGCAGAACATCGTCAGGGCCAGTTTCACCATCTACGACTGCGGCCGCGTTGGGCAGGTGTATCCCCACACAGCGTGAGTGGGGCGGGGCCTGCTTCCAGGTGGCGGGAGGAGGTTCTGCTCCTGGGGAAGCCCGGGGAAGAGAAATGATGGTATCCCAGAGGCAGACAGGACTCTTGGTTGTTCACTTGCCAGCATGTTTGTGCAACAAACTCGTCACCCAGTGCCCGGCGTCTGTGAGCACCCAGGCTAGTAGAGGCCGAGAGAAGTGCTTTGATTACACTTAACTTAGTCTCCTAAAGGCCCTGCTTGCCTATTTCCTCCTTGCATACCTCTTGCAGCAGGAAGCTCACTACTTAAAAGAGTGCCCAGCCCCTCTCGGCAGCTCTGATGTTGAGAAAGACCTTCCCCTGTGCTGGGATCTGCATCCCTGGGTCCCGGTTCCTGGGCACTGGGATTGGGAGCCGGGTAGCTGAGGGCCCCCCTTGTCTTCCAGCTGCACCAGCTGCCTGTCGGCACAGTGGCCCTGTTTCTGGTGCACCCAGCAGCACTCCTGTGTTTCCAACCAGTCTCGGTGTGAGGCCTCACCAAATCCCACGGTAAGCCAGGCCCAAGGGGTGCCCTCTGCCTCCAGTGTTCTGTTTTTTCCCATTTAGTATGTTGAGAACATTTCCGTATCGTTAAATTTTCTTCCTTCGCTCCAGATTTAACAGCTGTGCCAGGCTCATCACATCACGGTGCATTTAACCAACCCCCTCTCGTTGGACATGCTGATCCTTCCTGTTTCTTTTTTGCGTTCTGATACGTTCAGGGCACTGTGCACGGCCTTGGTTACTCCCTGGAGACCAGTTCTTCAAAATGGCATTTTGGGGTGAAAGCTTGGCCATGTTTTTCACTTTTAGCTCAGCTGACCCCCAGAAAAGCCTGAGCCAGTTTACGCTTCCAGCTGTAGGAGGAGGCCCCTTTCTGCACATTGCACTCGTTTTCAATTTTACCTTCAACATTTTCTGCAACCCTAGAGAGTACCAGTCCCCAGAGCAACTGAAGCCCCAGCCTCTTGGCTCTGGGCTCAGAGAACCTCGTCAGGAATCCCCAAAGCCTTGTCTGCCCGTGGCAGGTGCCAACGAGCAATGCTGAGGAGGGACTTCATGGCCTGAGCCTGGAACCCTGTGGTCTCAGCCCCTCCTGTCTGAGCCTCAGAAGTGCTTTGAGGAAGAGGTGTGCAGCAGCAGTAATGCTTAACTCAAAGCAGTGATGCAGTAACGTGGGGTTTCCAGTGCTGGGAGAGTGGCCCGGTAGAGGCTGTGTGGCCAAATCCCAGGGGAGGCTCCGAGCCTGTGCAGTGGGCACTGGGACCCCACAGTCTAGGCCAGCCTGGACTCCTGCTCTCGTTTGGGGCCAGCATCTCCTTCCGGCCCCAGCCCTGGACTGTGTATACAGTAGGGAGCTGATGAATGTCATTGTGAAGCATTCATGCCGGCAGCCTGCCTCCTGTGCTCTACCCTAGGATACTGGGGCGAGGAGGACCCAGCCTCAACACTCTTCATTTATTGAGCACCTGTTGTATGCCTGGGTGTGTCCTAGGCACTGGGAAAGCACCAGGTTAGACACAGTTCTGCCCTCCCCGTCGTGAACCCAGAGCCTGAGGTGTGAGTTGTAGCTGTGTGATCCCGGGCAAGCTGCCAGACCTGTCTGTGCCTATTTCCCCGTCTGTAAAATGGAGCCTATTTCAAAGGCTGGGGCGGGCATCTGGAGTTACACCTGTCTGTAAGGTACCAACTTCATACTTGACACACAGTAGGTGGCCACTCTGCTGGGTGGGACAGAGAGGACTTCTCTGGGAGGGGAACCTTCTGCCGGGTCCTAACAGATGCATAGGAGCTCACCAGCCTGGAGGTGTATCTGTGGCAGTGCCCCCGTGAACCACTCTCTCCCAGGTCTGTGGCTCTGCAGGTCAGGGTTGAGGCGGGTGCAAAGAGGGTCTGTCTTAGAGGATTATGGCAATCCAGTGGGAAAAGAGGCAGCTCCCACGCTGGGCCTGCAGGGGCTTCTGAACCGATGCTTAATTTGGCGTTTAAGTGCCAGTTAGCCGTGGAGGCGCCATGCCTCTGATCGGGTGGCAGGCAGCAGGGTCTGCACATCCTCCTGGACCCCTCAGGAGCTGGGAGGCGGCAGTAGGACTTGGGCCAAGCCAGAGGGGTGTCTCTGGGAAGGCAGGTGCTAGGGGCTGGGTCTCCTCTCACTCCCCGTTCCCTTGTGGGCCCCAGAGGAAGGAAACCGGGGAGTGCAGGATGCCAGGAGGAGGGCTCCAGCTTTTCCGCGGAAGGAGGGGGCGCTGCATCCTCCACGTTCAGTTGTCCAAGGAGGGTGTGGCCACCCCAAGGCAGTGTGACTTTCGGCCTTAGAAGCAAGGAGGGTTTGGGCAGATGGAAGGGCAGGGTCTCTTGGTGGGGAGCCTGGGTAGACGCCTCCATGAAGGTGGTTAGGAGCCAGTGGAGAGGGTAGTTTGGTGGGAATGCGGGGGAAGTTTACAGGGGCTGGGAGCGGTGCAGAAGGGCAGGGAAGGGACAGGTCAGGTGGGTTCAGGGTCCCAGGGCCACCCAGTGCTCTGCTGGATTGGGACCCCAGCTCTCAACTCTTGAACTTGGGAAGACCTTGGGGGAGTCTGTGAACTCCAGTGTGGAGACGGGTGAGGCCCCCTGTGAAATGGCACACACTGGGCTCACATCTGGCCTTTCTGTGGCTCCTGGCATTGCTGCCCTGGCATCTGTTCCCCCAACTCCTGGTCTCCCGCCTTCTCTGCTCTGCCCAGAGTTCGTTCGGTCAGTTGGCCGTGATTTCCTGAGCCTGCAGCTACACTCTGGCAAAGGGGAGAAGCTGCTCAGCATCTTTCTGAGGCATTGACGGCTCTGCTTGGGGTGGGACAGGGAGGCCCCAGTCCTTTGCGAGTAGGGAAGCCCTAGCTCAAACTGGCGTCAGCCCCAAAAGAATCATGTGGCTTGTGTGAGTACAGAGTCCGAGGGGCGGCATCCCCTTCAGGCACAGCTGGATCCAGGGGCTCCAACAGTGTCAGCAGGGCCTCCCCACCCCTCTCAGTGGCCTCCACTCTCAGGCAGGCCCTCCCCGCTTGGCAGCAAGATGGCCTCAGCAGCCCCAGGAGACTTTCTCGTTGGTTCTGCGGAAGTTCCAGGGGAACTGGGTCACATTCACTACCCATACCAATTGCTGAGTCCAGGACAGGCCTGGGTACCCGCTCATCCTTGGGGCTAGGGAGTAGGATCAGCCCTCCCAAACTACAGGCCTGGAGGTTGGGGAGATTCCCCTGTGGCCAAGGCAGACTTGGGGGCTGGAGGCTGGCAGCAGGTGTACCAGCTGTCCCCAAGGAGGATTAGCCAACCCTGGGGGAGGTGCTGAAAGAGGGCAAAGATGCGCCCGCACTCTCAGCCTTGCTCCCACTCTGTAGAATGGGTACAAGCATCCAGGTGGCCATGGCTCATAAGGGTCAAGGGGAGTAAGGGCCCTCAGGGATGATCCCGCGTCACTTTCTCTTGCGGAAGCTCCCCCTTCCCCAGCCCTCACCCCTCCAGCCCCCACTGTTGGCCACCTACCCTCAGGTGGGGGGCAGCTGGGAGGACAGAGCCGCAGGGCCCCCAGCCAGCTGTGAAGCAGGCTGGCAGCGGCTGTGAGACCCGATTAGAAACATGTGGCTTCCATTCCTGGAAACTCCAGGGGGTTTACACATGGATGGCACAGGACAGCAGCTCAGAGAGGGACAGACTTGTGGCTCACACAGCGAGTGGACACCATCTGCTACCTCCCAGCCCCACAGCCTGGTCAGCTGAGGGGAGGAGGCCCCACCTGGGCCCAGCCATGTTGCCTCTTTGGCCAAGGCCCCTGTGGTCGGCTCCCAGGGAAACTCACCAGCCTGGGCGAGGTTTCTGGCCTGGAGGTCAGCAAACATTCTGGACAACTAGAGCTCACTGTGCTTGGGCAAACCACTTGGTTTCTCTGTGCCTCAGTATCCTAGTCTGTAAAATGGGTGTAATGGTGGTGCCTACCTCATAGGGCTGTTGGGAGAAGGATTCGTTGAATTAATACTGTGCAAAGTGCTCAGAAGTGTCCAGGTGCACAGGGAGGGCTGTGTCAGCTGGCCGCTACCGCTGTCACTGTGACCACGGCCAACGATAGTAACTATGGCATTGGCATCCCTCGAGCTCTGGTTTTATGCTGGGCCCCTGAGGGTCCCCTGAAGGAGCTCCCTGTCTAATTAACAATAAGGAGTAAAGACCCCTGGTCCCTGGCCCTCAGACAGATGGGAAGTCAAAGAGCAACTCTGCCCTCTGCCCTCAGGTAGCGCCCCTCCTCTCTGAACCTCAGGTTCATACCTCCCTCCCCCCTCCCTAACTTCCTTCCTTTTTTGAAGTCGCCTCTGTGGCTCCGCGGAATGAGGATGTCCAGGCCCTCTGCAGGACTTGCTGGGAGCTGGCACCTCCACCCAGAGGCCTGTGACTCGCCCGGGCAATGGGGAGGGGTCTGAAGCCTGGCGGCACCAGGGCGCTCACAGCCTGTTTCCCGTGGGCTGTCGGAAGTCTGGGGTTTCTCTTTTCTGAATCATTTAGCGTGAGTTAATCTGGAAACCAGAACTCCAGAGCTGGGTGGAGTCTCAGAAAGTGGTAGAGCCCCTCATTTTACAGCTGGGAAAGGTGAGGCCCAGAGACGGGGAGGTTTCCTCTGAGAGGCACGCGGTGGAGCAGCCATGGGGATCCAGTTCCACTGGGCAGGGTACTGCATCTCTCTGTGCCTCAGTTTCCTCGTCGGCGAAATGGGGCCAATGCATTCTCCTGCTCGTAGGCCTTGCCGTGAGGGTCAAGTGAGATGGTATGTGGGACGCAGTGGGCACGCGGCCCTCAGTGGGTGTGGCTGCTACGTTTTGTTAGTAGTGTTTTCTCACTTCCCCGGGCTGCCTGGTGCCTCCCCGGGGAGACAGGGCTGCGCAGGTTGGCTGGGGTGGCTGTGAACCCCGTCTTTTCCAAAATGCCCCAGTGCCAGCCCCACCTCCTTGGGTTTTGACTGCAGAGCCCTCAGGACTGCCCGCAGATCCTGCCCTCAGCCCTGGCTCCCATGCCCACGGGCAGCTCCCAGAGCATCCCGGTGCATCTGGCCAATGCCGCCTTCTTCCAGGTAAGTGAAGGCTGGGCGGGGGTGGGGCGGAGGGCTGGGAGAGTGCCGTCCCAGGTGGGGGGACCCTGCTCTGGGCCCACCACCCATGCTTTGGTTTCCTTCCTCTGAGTTTCCAGGCTATGTTTGAGAAAACCCCGCTCTGGTTGCACGGAGCTGGGGAAACAGGAAAGTGGGCGGGGAGGGCCAGGCCATGGGGACAGCAGGCAGCCCCCAGCGCCTGCAGGAAAGCCTGGCCAGGACCCCCAGACCCTTCTACCCTCTAAAGCTCCCCTGACAGATCCAGGCCCTGCCTCCGCCCAGTGCCGCAGCCCATGGGTGACATTGTCCATACTGTGCCCGCCCCGCCCTAGCCCCCAGGCTGACTTGTGACCCTGGACACACCTCCCCAGTTCGTGGCTGACGTGTCTTCCCTGGAGAATGGCCAGAGAACCCCTTTGCCGCCTGACTCCCCATTGTCCAGGTGGGGAAAATGAGGCCTAGGAAGGGGACGCAGGTGCCTCCAGGTCACACGACGTAGGGCTGGACTCGCACCCTAGCCCTGGACTCCTTGTTGAGTGGTCTTCCCTACAACCAGTCTTCCCCTCCCACTGCCCATCTGGGCTGGGGGGAGGGACACAGCCCCTTTCTGGGTCCCTCCTGGAGGAGCGTCCTGGGTGGGAGGTGTTGATGAGTCCTGGAAGCATGCCAGCCACCCCCTCCCCAGCTTCTGCGGACTTGCCATCTGTCGCTTCCATGGGGGAGCCGAGGCCCGTGACGGCTGTCACACGTGGGGGCCACACGCCAGGCATCTGGGATGCGTCAGGCAGCCTCGTGGCAGGGCCTGCAGCTCAGTGAGGGGCAGGGCGGCCCTGCCCTGGGCCCTCAGGCTCTTCCCTGCAATGGTTGGGAAGAGCCTCCAGGGGCAGCAAGGGGCCTGGAGCCATGTGGAGGGCTGTGCCGCTCCCCTGCGGCCCTGAGCCCAGGGACTCGGAGGACAGACCCACCTCCCAGCTCAGCGTGACAGGGACACCTGAGCTCTCAGCTCTATCAACAGCCACTTTCCTGTGTTAGTTTCAGAATGAAGCGGGGAGGGGGCAGGGCAGGGGAGCTGCTGACCCGCTGTCTCCTCAGGGTGTCACATCTGCCAGCGACAGGGACATAAACAGGAAGTCCTGCCACGCGGCTGGCCTAACACACTCAAAACCCGGGTTTGTTCATTCAGCAAATATTTACTGATGCTGCTCCCAGAGGCCTGTGCTGGGCTGAGGGCAAGACGGGATTGGGGGATTGGCCCTGTTTAGTCTTCCAGCAAGCATTTATTGAGCACCTCTTGCATACTAATAACGGCCAGCATATATTAGGCACCCACAGTGTGCAACCCACTAAAGATAACATCATCTCCAGTTTTCCTAGAATCCTGCAGAGTAGAGCAGCCTCTTTCTGTTGCAGAGTTTAGAAACCCGAGGCCCAGAGAGGAGGAGCCCCTTGCACAGGGTCACACATCTGGGAGGTAGCAGAGGTGGGATTCGAACCTGGGTGGGCCTGTGTAAGGTAGAACCTGAGCTGTTTCAGCTGCCATCTGCTGCCCTTGGAGGTGTCAGAGGGGCTGAGACCCAGCCCCAACCCTCCCCAGTGGGTGGGGGGACAGGTGTAGACAGAGCCTGCACAGGGGATAAGGGTGGTCCTTGGTATACAGGGTCGGGGACAGGCTTTAGGAGCTTAATGGAGCCCCTGGCGCACGCCCAGATGTTCATTGCTGAATGGATGGATGACCAAGTGAGGGGTGCCCCTGTGATTTGAGGGGGGAGTCTGGGAAGGCTTTGGAACATGGGACATTTGAGCTGGATTTTGAAGGCTGTGTTGAGTTTTGCTGGGTGGAAGAATGGGCTTGGGCAAAGGCTGAGGGCAGGACAGCCTGTGTGCTATGTCGACATGTGTCCTGTGGCTGGTCCCAGGCCTTGTGGGGCAGAGGCGGGGGGGTCTTGACGTTAAAGGACAGGTGGAGTCTCACTGGGATGAACCTTGTATGTCGGTCATGCTGAAGAGTCAGGGCTTTACCCGCGGAGTGAAAGGCCCCGGGTTTAGGCCATTGCGAGACGTTGGTGAGACTTTTAGTGGCATGGAGAGAGCACAAGGCCAAGGTTCCAGGTGTTTATGTGCCCCCTGCCTCCATCAAACATTGGACATGGAGGCCCGGAAGGACATCCTGGAGGAGGTGCAGTCCAGGCAAAGGCCTGATAGTAGGACCACGCCCACTCTTCAGGACAGCAGTGTCTGACGTCCTGATGGAGGTACAGGGCAGTGGGTGCTGACCTGACTCTCCCCAACCCCCCCTCTCCCACAGGGTGCAGCGCTTGAATGTAGCTTTGGTCAAGAAGAGATCTTTGAGGCTGTGTGGGTGAATGAATCAGCTGTATGCTGCAACCAAGTGGTGGTGAGTGGTGTCGCTTTAATGGCGGCGGTCGGGGGCAGAGGGGAAGGGGAGGCCTGCGCAAGTCCAGATCCTACACTCCCTCCTTTCTACCTCCTCTTTTGGACCCCCTGCCCCCAGTAGCCCTGCCCTCATCTGTCTCCCTGACACCCCTCCCCCAACAAAGACCCAGACACCATTCACACCTCTCATGGTTTTTCCTGTCCTTTTGCAGCTGCACACAACCCAGAAGAGCCAGGTGTTTCCACTCAGCCTCCAACTAAAGGGGCGGCCAGCCCGATTCCTGGACAGCCCTGACCACATGACAGGTGGGAGTGCCTCACACGGCCTCAGAGGACTCAGCCGCGGTGGGTGGGACGCAGCCTTGGGGGACTCATTCCTGTGCTCAGGTGTTCCCTAACACACACGCTCTCTCAGATCCCAGCCCTGCCTTTCTGTGCCTGGTCAGTTACTCAGCGCTTGATTATTGAGCAGCTACTCTGGGCAGGCACCACGCCCTCGGGGCATCTCCAGGCCAGTGGCTGTGCAGCCCCAGGTACTTAACTTACCCTTCCCTTTCTGAGCCTCATTGTCCTCATATGAAGCAAGGGCAGAGGCCCTTTCGCAGAGGGTGTGGTGAGGATTTGCTGAGATGATGCACACAAAGCCTTGCAATGGTGTCTGGGACACAGTCTATGCCCCCATATGGTGGTTGGTGTCCTTGCTCTTATTATGTGTACTGAATCAACTCTCCAAGGGCCTGTCTGTTCATGGGGAGTCTCAGACATCTCGGTGGACGTGGGCACCCCCCACATGCATGCTATGAAGGTCCCAGACAGAAGCCCCAGAACCAGCCTGCACACCCTGAGGCCCTGGAGAACTGGCCCTGCACTTCTCCTTGTGCCAGTCCGAGGGTCTGCTCTGAGGCTCACAGAACCCGCATTGCTCAGTGGTTCCCTAGCACCCTGGAGCTCTGTGGGGGCTCAGGAGACCCACTCGGGCCTGGTTACGAATCCAGCTCTGCTACTCACAGGCTGTGTGACCTTGGGCAAGTCACTCTACCTCTCTGAGCCTCATCTCTTATCTGTCAAATGGAGCTAATAAACAGCTCCCACTGGAGAGATTCACAGTGAGGATGAGTGTTAATGGGGCTGTGGCTGCACTGTGCTTAGCACAGCCCCCAGGGGGTTTGGAGAAGACTGAGAACTTCATGGGGTCCTGATCCTAAGAACCAGGACCCTGCTGACCTGTGCTGCCTCCGTGTCTCCCGCAGTGGAGGTCTATAACTGCGCCATGGGCAGCCCCGACTGTTCCCAGTGCCTGGGCCGGGAGGACCTGGGCCACCTGTGTGTGTGGAGTGACGGCTGCCGCCTGCGGGGGACCCTGCAGCCCCTGCCTGACACCTGCCCTGCCCCCGAGATCCGAGCAGTAAGCACCCCGCCCCCACCTCCCCCCTCGGAAGCCCGTTGCACCCACATGGCTGAATGTGCACACGTACAGCGCCCCACGTGGGCTCAGGGACCCACAGCACACGTGCTTGCACACACCCGGGCCCGTGCGCACCGTGTCACCCCCTGAGCACCTGCCGGGTGCTAGAGACACAGCAGGGAATGAAACAAGCACCTGCCTTCACAGAGCTAATGTCTGAGTTGGGGTTAGGGGACGATAATGAGAAAGGAAATAATTTACATAGAGAAGGTGGTAAGCGCTACGGCAGGGCAGGGCGGGGGCGTTGGGAGTCCGGGGTGGAAGAGATGCTGGGGCTGATGGTCTCTAAATTTTATAGCGAGGTCAGGGAAACCTTGCTGATAAGGTGAAAATGGGGGCTGCCAGTAACTCCGAAGCCTTAGTTTTAATTAAGAAAAAAATCTCAGGGAAGAAGTCTGTTTGGCTTAGCCTGGGTCAGGTGCCCATCCCAGGCCCAGTCAGCTCTGGTTGGGAGGTAGGGTCATGTGGTCAGACATGGCCACTGGGAGTGGACCTTGGTGTCCCCAGGAGACACCCCTCAAATAGCAGTGACTCTGTCCCTATGCACTGGTGTCCCCAGACCCAAGACGGCTCAGTATCACAAATGCACATCCTGTCTGGCAGCCCCAGTGACCTGCCAAGTGGCTAGCGGTGCCAGCGCTCTCAGAGCCTCCCCTAAGGGATGGGTCTCCCTGGCCCTGCCCCCCCGGGAGCCTGCCAGCATCCCAGCCTATGAACCCCATTCACCCCTTTCTCCGGTCGCCTGGCAGATTGAGCCCCTGAGTGGCCCCTTGGACGGCGGGACCCTGCTGACCATCCGCGGCAGGAACCTGGGCCGGCGGCTCAGCGACGTGGTCCGTGGAGTGTGGATTGGTAGCGTGGCCTGTGAGCCGCTGGCCGACAGATACACGGTGTCAGAGGAGTGAGTAGCGGGCAGTCCCTGGGGCCATTCTGAGTGACCTGCAGGCCCCACCCCCCGGAAGTGCCAGCTGCATCTCCGCCCTCCGCTCTCCCTTTTCTTCTCCCCACTCCCCGCTCTGCCATCCCACTCTCCTCGGCACCCTTCTGCTCCCCAGAAGTCACTCGCTCCTGGGTCTCCCGGACTTTGCTCAGGCCATTCCCACCACGCGTCCTGCCCTTTCCTGCTCGGGACACCACTCAGGCGCCTGCTGCCCTGGGAAGCCCACCCGTGTTCCCCTAGACCAGCCCCACCTCCACAGAAGCCTTGCTCCGATGAAAAAAATTGCTGTTAAGAGTGTGGGAGCCGCTGGTGTGGCGCAGAGGTCTGGGCCTGCAGCTGCGGAGCCTGGCCCGGAGGGCAGGGAATGAGCTGGGTTTCCTTTCCGAAGGCTGTAAGTCAGGCTTGCAGATAAGGCCATCAGTCTACCAGCCCAGCAAAGGTTCTCATGGTTGGAGAACTTTCAAATATCCCAAAGACCATCTTATCCAATCCCCTTGTCTTATAGCTGCAGAACTGTCATAAACTCAGGTCGGGGGTGGTCCCGGGGAAGAGCTTGGCACCAGGGTGACACCTGGGGGACTCAGTGGCTGTTTTCCAGCTGATGGGGAATTGTCTCAGTATTTTGATATGGGTAATGCCATTGGGTGTCCTGGCCAAATGCCAGCGCCAGGTGTGAGTGGGAGGGTGGGTGGCTGAGTGCAAGGGTGGGGCACTCACACACCCTGGGGGTGGAGCAGGGGCCATTGTTTGAGGGAGAAACCAGATGGCACCTGCCTGGGCCCCCAGGATCCGCCGGCTGCTCCTTGACCAGAGTTGCCTCCCCCAGGATCGTGTGTGCCACGGGGCCAGCCCCGCGGGCGTTCTCAGATGTGGTGACGGTGAACGCCTCCAAGGAGGGCAGGTCACGGGAGCGCTTCTCCTACGTGGTAAGGGAGGCTGCAGCCTACCCCCCTGCCCACCCTGCCAGGCTCACCCCGGGCTGGCCTGAGGCCTGACCGCCTGCCTTCCTCCCCACAGCTGCCCCTGGTTCACTCCCTGGAGCCTGCCATGGGCCCCAAGGCAGGGGGCACCAGGATCACCATCCATGGCAGCGACCTCCATGTGGGCTCCGAGCTCCAGGTCCTGGTGAATGACACGGAGCCCTGCATGGAGCTGGTGTAAGCCCCTAGGCTGGGGGGCTGGAGGGCTGGGGGTGATGTCCTTGCACCAGGCATCACCAGGGACTTCACTGGCTGTGTCCCCTTGGCCAAGCCCCTTCCTCTTTCTGAGCCTCAATTTTCTCAGCCGGTAAGAACAGTACCAGTGACTTGTGGGAAGTGCTGTGCCCAGCATACAGTAGATACTTCATAAGTGACCTTAACCTGCAGTGAAAATGGTGATGATTGTACACACTCTGAGAGCTGCTGCTGGCCCAGGGGTTGTGGTCCAGAACCTCTTGGTGAAATACTTGTCTTTATTATGCACTTAACGTGTACCAGGTGCCATTGATAGGCATTGCTGTGGATACCAAGATGAGCCCAACAGTCTCAGCCCTCAGGGTACAGCAGACACTCTCACAGGAGCTAGGAACATCCAGGGGGGGCAGGATTAGGAGAAGTCAGAGCTTTCAGGGCTGTGGGCGCAGGGCCCTCACCGGGGCGGGAGCCAGGAGAGGGCTTCTGGGAAGGCTTCTTGGAGGAGGTGGGATGGGGCAGGTCAGAGAAGAGAAGGCAGGGCGTCCAAGGCGGGGCAGACAGCCCAAGCAAAGGTGCGGTAGTGGGAATATGGAAACAAGATTTCTGTATGAGGTGGGGGGCCAGGTGAGCAGGCCTGGACCCCAGGCTACGTGCCCCGGGTGACGGGGTGTTGCTCGCTGGGGAGTGACGGAGGCGGGTTCCTGCTGACGCGGCCCGCGTCCTCCGCAGGCGCACGGACACCAGCATCACCTGCACGGTGCCTGGGGGCGCCCTGCCGGCCCCCGTGCCAGTGTGCGTGCGCTTCGAGCGCCGGGGCTGCGTGCGCGGCAACCTCACCTTCTGGTACAAGCGGAACCCGGTCATCACGGCCATCAGTCCCCGCCGCAGCCACGTCAGGTGAGACCTGGACGTGACCCCAGGCCAAGGCACTCTCTGGGGCTGCACCTGGGCTCACGGGGCTTGCTGTCCCCCCGCAGTGGCGGCAGGACCATCACGGTGGCCGGCGAGCGTTTCCACATGGTGCAGAAGGTGTCCATGGCCGTGCACCACATCGGCCGGGAGCCCACGGTGAGGGCGGGGCCCCGGCGGGCAGGGCTGGTTGTGGCCCCGGCTGACCAGGCGTCCCTCCACCACATCTCCTCATCTCTGCCTCTCCTGTCTCTTTGCCTCTCTCTCTCCCGGTTGTTTCTCACATCTGACTCTCCCTCCCGTCCCCCACCTTGGCCCCGGCCCCCCCCAACCAGCTCTGCAAGGTTCTTAACTCCACCCTCATCACCTGCCCATCGCCCGGGGCCCTGAGCAACGCCTCAGCCCCCGTGGACTTCTTCCTCAACGGCCGGGCCTACGCAGACGAGGCAGCCGTGGACGAGGAGCTCCTGGACCCCGAGGAGGCCCAGCGGGGCAGCAGGTTCCGCCTGGACTACCTCCCTGACCCACAGTTCTCCACGGCCAAGAGGGAGAAGTGGATCAAGCACCACCCCGGGGAGCCCCTCACCCTGGTCATCCACGTGAGTGCCAGTGGGTGCCCGGTGGGGGGCGTGAGCAGGCCGGGCTTAGCCACAGGCCTCACGGGCACCCCTTCTGCTCCCGCAGAAGGAGCAGGACGGCCTGGGCCTCGAGAGCCACGAGTACCGGGTCAAGATTGGCCAGGTGGCCTGTGACATCCAGATCGTCTCCGAGAGAGTCATCCACTGCTCGGTCAACGAGTCCCTGGGCACAGCCGAGGGGCAGCTGCCCATCACAGTGAGTGGATGGGGCACTAGAGGCAGAGGTGGGCTTGGCCCCCAGTCTTGCCCCAAGGGCCTGAGCATCTGCCCCCTGCCCGGCACGTCTCAGCTGAGCGTTGTCATGCTCAGAAGCTTAGACAACTGGGGCAAAGAGGAGCTTTACCTCCCCACTTGGCAGATGAGGAAACTGAGACCCCAAAACTTAGTGACCTGTCCAAGGTCGGTGATCAGCCCCAGCTGACTCTCAGAGGCCATGACAAGTTGTCTCCGTTCCACTTGTTGCTCTACCCAGAGTCTGGGCTGCCAGTCGCTATGCCGAGTCATGGAGGGAGGGAAGCAGGAGTGGAGAGAGGGCCTAGAACGTGGGGTCTCTTCTGCACTGTACCTGCTTGCATGCCTCCTGAGATGGGGCGCTCACTCCCTCCCAGGTGGCACACGCCACCCAGGATGGCTCTGACTGCAAAAGCTCCCTTTCTCGTGTACCCCAGTCCCAGTTCTTCTCTTTGAGTCCTAAGAACTCACGTGCTCCCCTGGTCCTTGGGCAGCCCTACAGATACTTCAGGACATGGCCAGGCTCTGCGAACTGCCCGGCCACTGGCTCTTCCGCTGCTCCTTGCAGGCTGTAATAATTATCACAGTTGCCTGTATTTATTGAGTCTCCCCTCTGTGCCAGGCTCGGGACTCAGAGCTTGACAGGCATCATCTCATTTAGCCCTCATAGCATCCCCAGGAGATGGGTGGGGCTCTCTCTGTCTTATAGTCGTGGCATCTGAGGCTCAGAGAGATTAGGTGCCTTGCTCAAGACCGCACAGCTAGCGAGGAGAAGAGCCAGGGCGTAAGTCCAGGGAAGATACAGCCCCCTCCCCCCACCTCTGTGCAGATCCAGGTAGGGAACTTCAACCAGACCATCGCCACGCTGCAGCTGGGGGGCAGTGAGACCGCCATCATCGTGTCCATTGTCATCTGTAGCGTCCTGCTGCTGCTCTCCGTGGTTGGTAAGGAGCCCCACCCTCATGTCGTTTTGCGGGGGCAGACCTACCCCACCTTGCCTCAGCCCCTCTGGAGATCAGTGGGTAGGAGAGAAGGCATAGTGGGCCAGGGCAGGCTGAACAAAGGCGTGAAGGTAGGAACAGGCGCTCAAGGGGTGGTGAGGAGTGTGCCCCAGCCGCAGCACAAAGGGTGGAGGACAGTAGCTGTTGAGAAGTACGCTGGGCCCAGGCGATGGGCCCTGAGTGCCATGCAGAGGGATTCGGATCCTTGTTCTCCAGTCAGCAGGGCCTGCTGAAGGTACTTATAAGAGGGCTGTTCAGGAAAGATTAACCTTCCTCTTAGGTAGGCTATACCACTATTAAAATAATGGTTATGAAAGTAATGTATTCAAGGTAGCATGGAAATTGAAGCCCTCGTACACTGCTGGTGGGAATTTAAATGGTGCCATTGCCGTGGCAAACTCTCCAGCAGTTCCTCGACATGTTAAATAAAGTTACCATGTGACCCAGCAGTCCCCGTCCTGGGTATCTGCCTGAGAGAAATGAAAACATATGTCCACACAAGCACCTGTGCATGAATGTTCATAGCAGCATTATTCATCACCAGAAGTGGCAACAGCCCAGATGTCCATCAGCTGATGAATGGATAAAGAAAATATGGTTTATCCATACCATGGGATAGTATTAAGCCATAAAAAGGAATATATATATTTTATACATCTCATTGTATTATATATAGATATAGATATATTACATCTCAGAAAGGGGTTATAAGCACTGCTTTGTAATTATTTAGAAGTTCTGACCCATGGTACAGCATGGATGCCCCTTGAGGATGTCATGATAAGTGAAAGGTGCCAGACATAAAAGATCACGTAGTTTGATTCCGTTTATATGAAATGTCCAGAATAAGTAAATCGATAAAGACAGAAAGCAAATTAGTGGTTGCCAGGGGCAGGGGGAGAGTGGATGGGGACTGACTACTTGTGGTTATGGGTCTTCAAGGGGCAGGGAAAGTGTGCTAAAATTAGATAATGGTGATGGTTACACAACCCTGTGAATATACTAAAAGCCATTCAATTGTGTGCTTTACATGGATAGACTAATGACATGTGCAGTATATCTCGATAAAACTGTTTTTAAACAAGTAATATATTCAATGTAGAAAATTTAGGGAAAACTGGGATAGAATATATAATATATAAAAATATTATATATATATATTTTTTGGCTGCGTTGGGTCTTCGTTGCTGTGCATGGGCTTTCTCTAGTTGCAGCGAGCGGGGGCTACTCTTGGTTGCGGTGCGCGGGCTTCTCATTGCGGTGGCTTCTCTAGTTTCGGAGCACGGGCTCTAGGCGCGCGGGCTTCAGTAGTTGTGGCATGCAGGGTCAGTAGTTGTGGCTTGTGGGCTCTAGAGCTCAGGCTCAGTAGTTATGGTGCACGGGCTTAGTAGCCCTGTGGCATGTGGGATCTTTCCCGACCAGAGCACGAACCCATGTCGCCTGCATTGGCAGGCGGATTCTTAAGCACCGCGCCACCAGGGAAGCCCCATGTATATTTTATGCATCTCATTATATGAGATATATAGAGATATGTTACATCCCAGAAAGGGTTTATAATATAATACTGCTTTGTAATCTTTTAAAAGTTTCTTAATTCACAAGTAACCTCGTTGTTGTAGAAAGAACTGAAAATACTAAATAGCAGAAAGAGAACAGAAATCACCCATAATTCTCTCATCTAGAGAAATCCACTGTTTACCACTATTTTATTTTTTTTCACTCAACAAGTAATTTTTTAAATTAGTTTTTATTTTATATTATAGTTGATTTACATTGTTGTGTTAGTTTCAAGTGTACAGCAAAGTGATTTAGTTATACATAAACATATATCCATTCTTCTTCAGATTCTTTTCCCATATAGGTTATTAGAGTGTTGAGTGCAGTACCATATGCTATACAATAGGTCCTTGTTGGTTATCTGTTTTATGTAGTAGTGTGTGTTTGTTAATCCCAAACTCCTAATTTATCCCTCCTCCCACCTTCCCCCTTTGGTACCTGTAAGTTTGTTTTCAAAGCCTGTGAGTCTGTTTGTTTTGTAAATAAGTTCATTTGTATCTTTTTTTTTAGATTCCACATGTAAGTGATATCATGATATTTATCTTTCTCTGATGTCCTTCACTTAGTATGATCATCTTTAGGTCCATCCCTGTTGTTGCAAATGGCATTATTTCATTATCTTTTATGGCTGAGTAATATTCCATGGCATATATGTACCACATTTTCTTTATCCACTCCTCTGTTGATGGACATTTTGGTTGCTCCCATGTCTTGGCTATTGTAAATAATGCTGCAATGAACATTGGGGTGCATGTATCTTTTTGAATCATGGTTTTCTCTGGATATATGCCTGGGAGTGGGATTGCTGGGTCATATGGTAATTCTGTTTTTAGTTTTTTAAGGAACTTCCGTACTGTTCTCCATAGTGGCTGTATCAATTTACATTCCCACCAACAGTGCAAGAGGGTTCCCTTTTCTCCACACCCTCTCCAGCATTTATTGTTTGTAGACTTTTTGATGATGGCCATTCTGATCAGTGTGAGGTGATACCTCATTGTAGTTCTGATTTGCACTTATCTAATAATTAGCAATGTTGAGCATCTTTTCATGTGCTTTTTGGCCATCTGTTTGTCTTCTCTAAAGAAATGTCTGTTTAGATTTTCCACCCATTTTTGGATTGGGTTGTTTTGTGATATTGAGCTACATGAGCTGTTTGTATATTTTATAGATTAATCCCTGGTCGGTCACTTCATTTGCAAATATTTTCTCCCATTCTGTGGGTTGTGTTTCTGTTTTGTTTATGGTCTTTTGGGTTTTTGTTTTTATTTTTGCTGTGCAAAAGCTTTTAAGTTTAATTAGGTCCCGTTTGTTTTTCTTTTTATTTTCATTACTCTAGGAGGTGGATCACAAAAGATAATGCTGTGATTTATGTCAGAGAGTGTTCTGCCTGTTTTCCTTTAAGAGTTTCATAGTTTCCAGCCTTACATTTAGATCTGTAATCCATTTTGAGTTAATTTTTGTGTATGGTGTTACAGAATGTTCTAGTTTCATTCTTTTACATGTAGCTCTCCAGTTTTCCCAGCACCACTTATTGAAGAGACCATCTTTTCTCCACTGTATAGTCTTGCCTCCTTTGTCATAGATTGTTCATAGGTGCGTGGGTTTATCTCTGGGCTGTTTATCCTGTTCCACTGATCTATATTTCTGTTTTTGTGGCAGCACCATACTGTTTTGATTACTTTGATTAGCTTTGTAGTGTAGTCTGAAGTCAGGGAGCCTGATTCCTCCAGCTCCATCTTTGTTTCGGCTATTCAGGGGTCTTTTCTGTTTCCATACAAATTGTAAAATTTTTTGTTCTAGTTCTGTGAAAAACGCCATTGGTAATTTAATAGGGATTGCATTAAATCTGTAGATTGCCTTGGGTAGTATAGTTATTTTCACAATATTGATACTTCCAGTCCCAGAACATGGTATAGTTTCCATCTGTTTGTGTTATCTTCAATTACTTTCATCAGCGTCTGATAGTTTTCAGGGTATAGGTCTTTCGCCTCCTTAGGTAGGTTAATTCCTAGGTGTTTTATTCTTTTCTATGCAATGGTGAGTGGGCTTGTTTCCTTGATTTCTCTTTCTGATCTTTCATTGTTATTGTATAGGAATGCAAGAGATTTCTGTGCATTAATTTTGTATCCTGCTTCTTTACCATATTCATTGATTAGCTCTAGTAGTTTTCTGGTAGCATCTTTAGGATTTTCTATGTATAGTATCATGCCCTTTGCAAACAGTGACAGTTTTACTTCTTCTTTTCCAATTTGGATTCCTTTTATTTCTCTGATTGCTGCAGCTAGGACTTCCAACACTATGTTGAATAATAGTGGCGAGAGTGGGCATCCTCGTCTTGTTCCTGATCTTAGAGGAAATGCTTTCAGTTTTTCTCCATTGAGAATGATGTTTGCTGTGGGTTTGTCATATATGGCCTTTATTATGTTGAGGTGGGTTCCCTCTATGCCCACTTTCTGGAGAGTTTTTATCATAAATGGGTGTTGAATTTTGTCAGAAGCTTTTTCTGCATCTATTGAGATGATCATATGGTTTTTATTCCTCAATTTGTTAATATGGTGTATCACACTGATTTTTTTTGCAGATATTGAAAAATCCTTGCATCATTGGGATAAATCCCACTTGAGCATGGTGTATGATCCTTTTAATGTGTTGTTGGATTCGGTTTGTAGTATTTTGCTGAGGATTTTTGCGTCTATGTTCATCAGTGATACTGACCTGTATTTTTCTTTTTTTGTAGTATCTTTGTCTGGTTTTGGTATCAGGGTGATAGAATGAGTTTGAGGGCGTTCTTTCCTCTGAAGTTTTTTGGAATAGTTTCAGAAGGGTAGGTGCTTATCACTATTTTAAACAAACACACATTTCTTATTATAAGAATGGGACGTGGAGCCTTACTTTCCTGGCCGTTTCCCAAGCCCTTGGCCCTGTAGTTTTCAACCCACTGGGGAGGAGAGGACCGTGAGCTGAGGCGCCTGCCCCAAGGAGCTGGAGCTGAGGGGCGCAGGCAGGACCTCTCCCTTGAGGCCCAGGCCCTGCGCAGGGCAGGTACCGACAAATGCTCTCCGAAGGGCTTTCATTGGCCTGACCCGCCTCTCTGCTGCCCACAGCCCTGTTTGTCTTCTGCACCAAGAGTCGCCGCGCTGAGCGCTACTGGCAGAAGACTCTGCTGCAGATGGAGGAGATGGAATCCCAGATCCGAGAGGAAATCCGTAAAGGTAGCAGGTGGCGACCATGCGGGACCTTGGGCCTCGGCTTCACCATCTGATCCACTCACAGCCACTGCCTGTTTACCAGGCTTTGCTGAGCTGCAGACGGACATGACGGATCTGACCAAGGAGCTGAACCGCAGCCAGGGCATCCCCTTCCTGGAGTACAAGCACTTTGTGACCCGCACCTTCTTCCCTAAGGTCAGTTCGGGCCCCTGCCGGCTACTGCAGGAGCTCCTCGACCCCTCCCTGGGCCCTGAGAACCTAGAGGGCACTTCTGTGCCGAGGGGAGAACTTGACAAGTGCAGCCTGGGCCCCTTGAGCAGTCCGAAACCTGCACGCCTGCCTGTGGCAGCCTGGGCCCCTGCCCTGGCCTGCCGAGGGAGAGGGCCCAGTTTCCCCCACTTTCCTTCTCTGCCCACTGATGTTTTAACTGTCCGTACAGAAGCTGGCTGCCAGGCCCACTTTTCTCTTGGGGTGCTGGGCATGCCTCCCCTCTCGGGGTGAGTAGAGGCACCAGTTCCCTGCCAGCCCCTCTCCTCTCTGGGCCCCTTCCCAGGGAGGCCTCTCTGGGTCTCCACATCTCCTCCTTCTGTCCACTGGACTCCGTCCCATCCCTTCCATGCCTCCTTGTGCTGTTCCAGGGGCCGCTGCCTTGTCCTCACCTTCCCCGGCCTGTCAGGAGTGTTTATGCCAGTGGCCAGCACCCTCCTCTGGCCCTGAGAGAGCCCATATTGTGGTCTCCGCAGGCATTTCTGCCTCCGTTTCCCTCATTCTGCGCTGAGCTGCGTTTGCTTCCTCTGAAGCCTTGTGCACTCTAGCTTTGCCACACCTTGCTTCACGCTGCGTCTGCTCCTCTTCCTTCAGGAAGCCCCCGGGGACTCCCCTCCCTTCCTCTGGAGTCCTGTGGCACCTGGGTGTGGCCCACTGTCTCTTCTTCCTTTGTAAAGTGGGCTTTGGCATTTGTCGAGCGGCCCCTGCATGCATCAGGGGAAGGTGCAGCCCTGCCGAGATGCTGGGGGTCTGCGGCCCTGCTGAGGTGCTGGGGGTCTGCCTCCACAGTGCTCCTCCCTCTATGAAGAGCGTTACGTCCTGCCCTCCCAGACCCTCAACTCCCCGGGCAGCTCCCTGGTGCAGGAGACCCACCCACTTCTGGGAGAGTGGAAGGTGAGTAGCCCTCCACCGGTACACACACACACACACACATTGGGCTGCCTCAGGGCAACCCCATCGCTCTCTGGGCCCCACTTTCCAGCTCATCTGACCCATGGATCCTAATCATGGGAAGTTGGGAGGAACCTGCCATTAGATGGTAGTGAGCCCTCCATCACAGGAGGTATTCAAGTGGCCATTCAGGGCGTTCTACGTGCTGACCCCCAGGCCAGGTAGAGAGGGGAGAGGATTGGGTCCCCCTGGACATCCCACTCCCCCCTCACACAGGGATACTGGGTTGCCTTCAAGCACCCTTGCCTGAGCCTCACTTTTCAATTCAACTGAGCCACTGTTCCCATTCACAGGGAGGTAGGAGGCGTCTACCACTAAAGGTAATGAGCCCCCCTTCCCAGGAAGCATTCAAGGAGCCACTCAGGGCATCCTGAGTGCTGACTCCTAGGCCAGGCAGAGACACTGGACCTCTGTGGACACCCCCTCACTGAATGCTTCTGCAGATCCCCGAGAGCTGCCGGCCCAACATGGAAGAGGGCATCAGCCTGTTCTCCTCGCTGCTCAACAACAAGCACTTCCTCATCGTCTTCGTCCACGCACTGGAGCAACAGAAGGACTTCGCAGTGCGGGACAGGTCAGGCTGCGAGGCTCCGGGGGTGGGCAGGGGCCTGTTGGAGGCCACCCAGCCGGTCCTGGGTCTGCCTGGCTGGATCCAAGGCTGGGCCAGTTTCCAAATCACCACGTCCCTGGGGCAGCTGGCATCTCCCCAGCGTCAGACCCTGGGTGCTGGGGCTTTGGAGGTCCTGAGACCCCCCTCCCCACTCTTCCCCTTCCTGGTCTGCTTGCCAGGACAGGGCTCGTGGGCATGGCGGTTGCTGTGCATGGTAGGGAAGGTAGCCCTGTCTCCAGCGAGATTTTCGTCACACTCACCCGTCTGCATCCAGCGACAAGGTAGCAGCAGAACCCCCCACTGCGTGGTCCTCGGAGCCCAGGGCCTTGCGGTGCGGGTGGTGCCGACGCCCTCAGCCCACGCCCGCCCACAGGTGCAGCCTGGCGTCCCTGATGACCATTGCGCTCCACGGCAAGCTCGAGTACTATACGGGCATCATGAAGGAGCTGCTGGTGGACCTCATCGACGCCTCGGCCGCCAAGAACCCCAAGCTCATGCTGAGGCGCACGGAGTCCGTGGTCGAGAAGATGCTCACCAACTGGATGTCCATCTGCATGTACAGCTGCCTGAGGGTGAGGGTGCCGGGGAGCGGGGCAGCTGTACCGCCACCTAGACCTGATTTCATTTTATTCTCATGCCAACTCTGCCGAAGGGATTATCATGTTCTTTGTGCAGATGTGGAATGGGGGGCTCAGAGGGCACAGGGACAGCCCCATAGGATCCATTATGCAGATGGGGAAACTGAGGCTCATAGAAGGCCTGACTTCCTGCAAGGGCTCAGAGCAAGCCCAGGACGGAACAGAGGCTCTGTCAGTGGCATTGTTTCAGAAGATTGTTTTCTCAGTCCTCACACGCCCCCTGATGTGCCTTTGAGTCCAGCTCTGCCACTTCCCTGCTGGGTGACCCTGAGCAGGTTGCTTGCCCTCTCTGAGCCTCGGCAATGAGAATGACACCCCGTACCTGGAAGGGTTGCTGGCAGGATGAAATGAATGGGGCCACCCACATTAGGTGATGTTCGAGCTTGGAGTCCACAGAGGCACCTCTGGGTGGGGGGTGGGAGTCAGGCAGCGGCACCAGGATCAAAAGGAGGGTATTAAGCAGGCAGCCACGGAGGTATTGGTAGAAGGAGGTAGCGAAGGCGTTCCACGTTGGGGCTGGACTCTGGAGTGTGGGCTGGAGGCCAGGGGCTGGGCCCAGCAGTCTGGCCTCAGTCTCTGACAGGAGTGCACCTTCCGCAGGAGACGGTGGGGGAGCCATTCTTCCTGCTCCTGTGCGCCATCAAGCAGCAGGTCAACAAGGGCTCCATCGACGCCATCACAGGCAAGGCCCGTTACACGCTCAACGAGGAGTGGCTGCTGCGGGAGAACATCGAGGCCAAGCCCCGGGTGAGCCTGGCGGGCGGGCAGGGAGGGGTCCCGCACCCCCGGAGAGTCCGGCTCCACTGCCGACTGCCCCCCAACTCCCCGCAGGCTGTCTCCCCTCCAGGGCCCGGTGGGCGCCTGCTGACCCTCCCCCTCTCTCCTGCAGAATCTGAACGTGTCCTTCCAGGGCTGTGGTATGGACTCGCTGAGCGTGCGGGCCATGGACACAGACACGCTGACGCAGGTGAAGGAGAAGATCCTGGAAGCCTTCTGCAAGAACGTGCCCTACTCCCAGTGGCCGCGTGCCGAGGACGTCGACCTAGGTGGGCAGGGCAGGACAGGGGCGGCAGGCGTGGGGCTGCTTCAGCAGCGCAGGCTCCTGCCTTGGGTGCACACGCTCCCGCCGCTCATCAAATGTGCGCTAACTGTGGCTCTGGGGACGTGCAGACAGATCAGCTGCCAGGAGCTCTGTTTGGGGCGGGGAGGGGAGACAGGGCCTGCGGTGGGAGGTTGATGCAGGCTGCTGCCAAGGTGGGTGGGAGAGGCCTCCCCAGCAGCTCTGAGATCCCAGTGACAGCCCCGAGGATGAAGCCTTTGCAGAGCTCCTGCTCTGCGCCCGGCACCCTCTCCCCTCCCCGTCTCCCAGATGGGGAAGTAGAGGCTCAGAGACAGGTGTGGGTGCCCCCGGTTCTCTCCCCGTGTGGCCCGCTGGGTGCCCGCCTCCCCGCGGCCCCTGCTCCCAGCCCTGATGCCCTGCCCCCTGCCCGCAGAGTGGTTCGCCTCGAGCACGCAGAGCTACATCCTGCGGGACCTGGACGACACCTCGGTGGTCGAGGATGGCCGCAAGAAGCTCAACACGCTGGCCCACTACAAGGTGGGCCCCAGCTCCACCCACCTCCCTCCACTCCCACCCTCCCTGACCTCCAACCTCTGACCTCGGCCTCTCTCCCCCTCAGATCCCTGAAGGTGCCTCCCTGGCCATGAGCCTCACGGACAAGAAGGACAACACCCTGGGCCGAGGTAGTGCTGGTGGACGTGGGGAGGGCCCCTTCTGAGCGGCCCCAGTGGGGAAGCTGAGGCTTCAAGGGACAGGGCTCAGCCGGGCTGAGGCTCCCTGCTGGGGGCGGGGCCGGGGCCCGGGCCCGGGCCCCCTGCCGCAGGGCTGCTTGGCAGGGCCTGTGGCCAGGCCTCTCAGCACTGGTTTCCTGCAGGCAGCGGAGAGAGGCCCCAGGAGGGTGGGATGTGATTCCAAGAGGTCTGGGCAGCCGCCAGGCCATGTGGGCTTTGGCCTGTGTCCCCGCCTCAAACCTCCCATCCATACCTTCAGATGCCCCAGGCCTGGGGTCCTAGGCTCCTCTGGGTCTTGGGGTCCCCTCCTGAGGCAAGGAGCAGGCTCTCGGGGCTCTCCCAGTGAGGTCTGGGCTGGGGGGTGAGGGCAGCCTCCCTGCCCTACTCCGGGGCCGTGCCCGTCTCCACCCGTGCCCGTCTCCACCTGTGCCCGTCTCCCTGCTCCTGCTGTCACCTTGTGGATGTTTCCGTCTCTGTCAGCGCCTCTGTCTTTCTCTCTCTACCTCCTTCTCTGTGTGTTTCTCTGCCTCTCTCTCTCCGCTCTCTCACTTTGCATTTCTCTCTCTCTGCCTTGTTCTCTCCACACGTCTGTCTGGCTCTGTCCATCGAGCTCGTTTCTTTCTCCATCTTTTCGTCTCCATTTCTGTTTCTCTCTCTCCCCACTCCCCTCTCGTTTACTGTGTGTGTTTTCCCTCTCGCAGTGAAAGACTTGGACACAGAGAAGTATTTCCATTTGGTGAGTGCCCTGCCTCCGGCCCTGGGGGTGCCCGCCCTTCACTGGGTGTCCACTTGGCTTCCTGCCACCCTGGGCCTCTGGGGGCAGTGCTTGCAGGTCCTGGGAACGGCTGGGGTGGGGAGCGGAAACGGGACACAGGGTAGCTCACATGCACCACAAAGAGAGCCCAGTGCTCACGGGGGCAGGGTGGGACCGCCCACGGGTGGCTGGGGATGGTGCCTGGCACCAGCACTGACCACTGCCCACTGCCCCGGCCTCCCAGGTGCTGCCCACGGATGAGCTGGCAGAGCCCAAGAAGTCCCACAGGCAGAGCCACCGCAAGAAGGTGCTACCAGAGATCTACCTGACCCGCCTGCTGTCCACCAAGGTGGGCCCACCCTCATCTCTGTGTCCTCACTCCAGTGGGTCAGCTGTGAGCACACACTTGGAGTGAGGGGGACAGTGCGTCCCCTGTGGGGCCAGCCAGGCTCTGGGGTGAGAGGCTGAGGGCGTTGGGTCCCAGCTGAGGAGGGGTTTGCTCCCAGCATGAAGGGTGCCCGATGACAACTTCTCTATCAGCCTGTGTGACACGGAGGGCAGCAGAGGCCCAGTGATGCCCCCAAGGCCACACGGCTGGGGCAGCAGAGTGGGCGCCTGAGAGCTAACACTCCAGCCCAGCAATTCCCTGCTCTATGTCTCAGTCCTTCCAACACCCTTGTGGGGTAGGTTGCACTAACCCGTTTCACAGACAGGAAGACCAAGGCCCAGAGAGGTTAGATGACCAGCCTGATGGCATGTAGCTTCCCCATTCACCCAGCACTACTCAGTCCCAGCACCACGGGCTCCCCTGAACCGCCAGAGGTGCATGCTTACCCCTCTCCGTGTGGTCCTGGGCTGACGGCGGCCACCTGCTTCCATGCAGGGCACGCTGCAGAAGTTTCTGGATGACCTGTTCAAGGCCATTCTGAGTATCCGTGAAGACAAGCCCCCATTGGCTGTCAAGTACTTCTTTGACTTCCTGGAAGAGCAAGCAGAGAAGAGGGGGATCTCAGACCCTGACACCCTACATATCTGGAAGACCAACAGGTGGTGGGCCAGTGTGGTGTGGGTGGCAGGCCAGTGGGGAGGGCTGTGTGGCTTCACTGTATTATTGGGGGCAGCAGTGGTGCGGGGGTTCAGAGCCTGGTCTCTCAGCCCACCGGCCTGGGTTCAATCCCTTATGCCACTCCAAGCTGTGTGTTGACCTTGGGTAAGTGACTTAACCTCTCTGTGCTTTAGTTTCTCCTAGCTATAAAACCAGGGCAGTAAAAGTAACCCACTTTAATTGTAAGAATTAACTAGAAGTGAGCATTGTCTAAGTTTTGCCCTTACCATCGCTCTCCTCCACCCCTCTGCGGTGGGCACCGTCAGCTCCATTTTACAGATGAGCACACTGAGGCTCGTGGAGTTGTTCCTGCCCCCGATCACATCCCTCCTTTGAGGCACTGTTTAGCTTTTCATGGTCACAAACCCCAACAAGAAGTTGCTGAAAACCTCAGCCTAACCCTCAGAAAAAAATGCCGCAGACCTAGAAGTTTCTGTATAGTTGCAGGGGCTGTTCAGAGCTCGGGGTGGGGTGGGGGTGGGGGGGTCCATATGTCCCAGGCTGCCCAGTCACTGGGGAGGAGGGTGTTAGCAACCCTCTGGCCTCCTGAAGCTAAGGATCCAGGCCTCTCCCCTCCCTCAGTCTGCCTGGTGATCCAGCTAATGATGGACTTCCCACAGCCCTGCAGGGGCTGGAGGAGGAGCCATGGGCTGCGAGGCGGGGGCAGGGCGGGGGTTCTAATGAGAACCAGGACCGGCTCCCTGGCTCCAGGCTGCTGCGTGAGAGCGGGCCACTCTGCAGGGGGTGGGGCGGGCAGTGAGGATGAAGTCAGGCCTTGCAGCTCCTGCCGCAGCCCATGGCCCTCTCCACGCAGGAAACCCGGCTCCCAGCCCCTCTGCTGCCCCAGCCGGCCGGGGATGGCCATCAACTGCATTTGTGGAGGAGCAAACGGAGGTTTCCAGAGGTTCCGTCCTGTGACTAGTCTCCGCTGGCCTCGAGGGGCAAAGCCAGCCTGTCCCAAGCCCCCTCGGCAACCACTGCCTCTGCTGCCCACCCTCGGGGGGGCTCACACCGCCGCCCCTGTCACTCTCTGTCCCACAGCCTTCCTCTCCGGTTCTGGGTGAACATCCTGAAAAACCCACAGTTTGTCTTTGACATCGAGAAGACGGACCACATCGATGCCTGCCTCTCAGTCATCGCACAGGCCTTCATCGACGCCTGTTCCATCTCGGACCTGCAGCTGGGCAAGGTCAGCTGCTCCTGGGCAGGCCACCTGGTGCTGATGGGGAGGGAGATCTTTCTGGGAGGGGAACCAAAAGAGCTCAGATCTGGGGGATGTGGGAATGAACGGGGTTCTCAGAAGCGGGGGGGACTCCCAGAAACCGCCACCCACAGTCAAACTACGTGGCTGCAGACTGGCTGCAGCTGCCCCAGCTGTGCCCTGCACCAGTTCCCAAGGCTGAGGCCGTGGAGCCAGGCCGGGAGAAGCCAGAGTGAACATGGAAAGCCTGCGTGGCCTGGCACACCATCGGAGACCAGCAGGCTCCAGGCGGCAGCCCTGATGGTCAAGAGCCATCCAGTGGGCACTGAGTGAAGGGGTGGGCAGAGGGGGGCACAAGTGACCAAGACCTTTGAATACGTGCAGGAGGGAGACCCCTGAGGCATCTGTCTGCAGGGAGAGGACCCAGCTGGCTTTAGCGGGCGCAGAGGAGAGAGAGCGGCATTCCAGGCAGAGGGAAGGGCCTGGGCCGGGCAGGGAGGCTGTGAGCGTTAATGAAACGGTAGAGTTAGACCTGTCCCTGCAGGAGGGCGGGTGCCTGGCCCTGCGTTTAGCCCATGACTTTCAGAGAGAGGCTACAAGAGGCAGAAAATGCCGTCACCTCTCACACACTCTCTGAAGGCAAGACGCCCATGACAGAGAACTGGGAGCATACTTGGCACGTTTTGCTTTCAGGCGTAGGAAACATGTGGTGGGAAATATTCCACTGAGACAGCAATCGGGCTTCCAGAAATCTTAGCCACCAAGACCCACATCCCTAAGCAAGGATACAAACAAAACAGCCTGTGTGTCAGAGCGCTGGCACAAGCCCATGCACTTCTCCCCCTAAAACTCGGTCCCCCTTGAGGTCATCACCCTGACAGTTCCGTAGAAAATAGGGCAGGGGTTCCAAGTACAAGGGCAGAGAGGATAGGGGTGGGGGGCCCTGGTCCAAAGCCCGCAGGGCGGGGACGTTCAGTCATAGGCTCGTTTGTGTGGCGGGAGAGACGAGGGCTCATCCAGGAGAAAACGAGTCTGTGTCTTAATCCCTCACTCCTCTCTGCCCAGGACTCACCAACCAACAAGCTCCTGTACGCCAAGGAGATTCCCGAGTACCGGAAAATCGTGCAGCGTTACTACAAACAGATCCATGACATGACTCCGCTCAGCGAGCAGGAAATGAACGCGCACCTGGCGGAGGAGTCACGGGTGCGCCGAGGGGACCTCGCAGGGCGGGACGGGGCGGGGCGGGACTTGACCGGCAGCGAGGGGCTGTGTTTAAGCAGCGGGTCTTGGCTGGGCTGGGCCTGGTTTTGACCATGGAGTCAACCTTCTTCCGACTCCCGCCTTGTCTTTCCTCATAGAAATACCAGAATGAGTTCAACACCAACGTGGCCATGGCAGAGATTTATAAATACGCCAAGAGGTATCGCCCACAGGTGAGTAGCCCCCAGTGCGAGGCCCCCCTTGGAGCTACGATGCCCCCCTGTCAGCCCTGCTCACCGCCACCTGCTCAGGGAAACAAACCCAGGGTGAGGGTCCCTCTCAGGCATTCATATCCCCAGGACGTTTCTGCTTTGGGGGTGGCCACCAGCAGTGGAAATCCAGGCGGTGTGTTCTCCCCCCGGATGTGCGGTGGGGCCCGGGGGTCCTGGGCCCGGGCTTGGGCCCAGCTCCCTCCACTTCCCCCTCAGATCATGAGCGCCCTGGAGGCAAACCCCACAGCCCGGAGGACGCAGCTGCAGCACAAGTTTGAGCAGGTGGTCGCCCTGATGGAGGATAACATCTACGAGTGCTACAGCGAGGCCTGAGCCTGGGGGCTGGCAGGACGGGTGCCCTCCCTCGACTTCACTTTGTCCCCAGTGCCTCGGACTCCGGCTGGGAAACGACGCAGCACGAGGGGCCTCTCTGAGCCAGCCAGAGGAGCCCCCAGCCCTGGCCCCTTGGGCACCGTCCCCTCCCACCTGCCCCCAGACCCGGCTCTGGGCTGGGGGCTCAAATGCTGCAGCCGTTCCCCGGTAAGGTTCCCACCGTCCACCCAGCACAGCCTGGACGGCGCCCTGCTCGCTGTGCCCTGCACGGCCCAGTGCTAACGAACCCACCGATGGGCGAAGAGGCCGCCCGGCCCTGAGGTCGCAGCCGGAAACACTACCTCATCCTACCCGGTGGAGGGGAGGCCCCTTGAACCAGCCCTCAGCTGGTTTCCGCTTCAACCACCAAAATGTTGTCCCCGTCTCTACTCACCTGCAGAGGACCCTGGCCACACGCCATCCAGCAGTGTCAGATTTCTGTGCTCGAGCGGCCACTGGCCGAGTGGGCAGCATCCACTGCTCGCGGGAGGCTCTGTGCTGCCCTGGGAGCCGGGCGGGCACGGGCCAAGGGGACAGGTGCTGGACGATCCTGGTCTCGAGGGAGGGGAGGGGGCTGAGTTGCACCGAGGCTGTAGCTGGGCTACTTGATCTTGCTGGAAGTGTTTCTAAAGAGAGCACCACTTTTTGTTGTTTTTTTTTTTTTTAAAAAAAGCTTTTATATATTAAAAAAACTTACCACGCGCCAACTGTGAATAGCTGCCACTAGTGCAGAGGACCCGGGGAGGGGTCCCGAGGGGCTCCCAGCGCAACACTGGAAATGACTGTTCCAGGGGACAGGCAGACCTGGCAGAGACCCCCCGCGCCCTGAGAACACCGTCCTTTCTGTTCGTCAGAAGCGGCTGGCTGGGGCTGACCCAGGCAGTGCTGGGACAGGTCGCAGACCTTGGGGCTGGGCTGGAGGGGGAGGCTGGGATGCTCTGGAACCTTCTTTATAATAAAAGCCTGATGGGAAAACCTGCCGTGGGCTCCAGCCTTTATCCTGAGATGGCTGTACTTGGAGCAGAAAGGAGGGAGGGGGGCCTGGCTTAGGACCCTGCCCAGCTCCCCTCGTGAGGGGTGTGCAGGTACCAACTCCGCTTCCAAGAAGGTTCAGTGGAGAAACGCGGGCATCCACTGACCGCCAGGAATATGTCACAGCTGCTGTGTGCCATCTACCCCTGGGCAGGCCCTGCTCCTAACCTACTTACCTATGTAATAAGCTGTGAGGAATAGAATATCATCCCCATTTTACAGATGTAGAAACTGACTCTCAGCACAGTCGAGGAATTTCCCAGGTCACGGCACAGGGAAGCCAAAAACCAACTTGCATGGCCCCCTCATTCCTCTGTTCCATGCTTCCTCCAGGCTGGAGTTTCCACAGCGGCTCCCAAAGTGTGTGGGGAGCTCCAAGGTGACCACCCTGGAAATAGAACTGCTGTTTACACACTCGCCCTGAATTTGTCATAAATATATACCATTAACTCCATTATTCAGATGAGGAAACAGAGGCAGTTTCTCCCGGGCTGGTGTAACCCTGCACTATTTCTCACCACAGCACATGACTTGGGATCAGCAAATACCACAGAGACCCCCAGCCCACCCAGCTGGCTCTGGGCCTGAGCTGGGGCTGAGGTTCACTGACCCCCAGGAGAGGTCACTAAAGGACCACCTCCAAATCAGAAGCGGCTTAAGTTAGTTTTTTCTTTTTATGAAGGAAAAATAATCACACACAATCAGGAGTAAGAGCTAGGACAGAAAAATTCGTACAATTTAAACAAAATCCCACAAATACCAGTTCTAGAATTGAGAACAGAAAAATGAGAAAAGTAAACAATTTTTAGCTTTAAAAATAGCTTCCTCCTGTAGTGCCTTCTGGGTGGAGATTCTTTATCTTTTCAAATTCTCTATTCTGATCACTGATGCCTTTTTATTAAGCAGCAGATTTTCTAGTCTAAGTTATTTACACAATTTGATAAGAATTTTTTTGGGTGGTGTGATGCTAGAATGAATACATGTTTTCTGCAGAACTCTGAGGAAGCACAAAAAGCCTGAAGAAAATAAAAGCTGCCCTAACCCACCCATGGTTACAATCTGACAGCGCGCCATTCCAAACTCCAAATCGTGTGCCTGCCCGGGTTGGAGGCTGAGGAGTGATAATTGAGATCAGGATGTACTCACCATTTCGCAGCTGCCTTGTCCCCCATGCAACATCTTTCTATGCCATTAACTATTCCACAGCCTGTTTTAATGCCTGATTAACATGCAATTCCTTCTTGAAGCTTAAAAACGCATTTGCAAAGGGAGGAAATCTCTAGTTTCTAGGGTCATTTCTCAGCACAGAAGGTGGCCAACCACTGTAAACCACCCCCAGTCCTTGTCTGGGGCCCTGAAGACTTGCCTTGCAGCTACAGGTGTCCCTTAGCTCCGTCTGAGGGTCACAGGAGGTGGGAACTTCGGCGTAATGTCTGTCCTCAAGCAGGGGAGGAGGCCCTCCCAAGTCTCGTGGGTGCTGGGTGCTGTCCGGCCTCTGCCAGGTCAGGGCTACAGGCCTGCTGCCAGCTCGTGGGGGTTGGATGCCCGGTGATGCCCACCCACCCACCCCCAGAGGCTGCCCAGGGTGCCTCCCCCAACCAGACCCCCTAAGGGGGAAGCGCCAGCCCAGCTCCCTGCCATCTGCTCACTGTGCCCCTCGGGGCTCTGCTGGCAGCCACGTTACAGATGCCCCAGGGAAGCCAGGAAGCCATCGGCACAGCGAGACAAAGCCTCACGTGGGATTCGGGGAGGCAAGGGCAGGGTTGAGGGAGCACCGGCAGAAAGGGAACAGTCTGATGCTCCATGCTGGGCTGCCTCAGTTTCCCTTTGTGTCCCATCTGCCCCACCCCAAGTGCCATCCAGCTTACCTCTGACTCCCTTCAAATCCACCCCTTCCGTCTCTGCCCACTCCCTGGCTCAGCAGTCACCCCTCATCTGGACCATCTCTTGGCAGCCCCCTGAACGAGCTGTTCTCGCCCCAGGAGGTTGTCGCCATGCAAGCACTTGTGTGGACCCCAAATTGTGGACCCCTTTCTACATCCATTCCCTCAGCATATCCCATCCACCCTGCTTAAACCTCTACCCAGAATCCACTACTTCTAACCCCTCCCCTCCATGGTGACCCACCCATCAGCTGGACCATTGCAGGGGCCGCCTCCTCATCCCCCTGCTGCTGCCTGTGTCCCCCTGCAGGCACTCCGCTGCTCACTGGCCTCTAATGGCTGTTCATCACAATTAAAACAAAACCCAAAATTCCTACCCTGGCTTACAAGGCCCTTCAGGATCTTGCCCTAGTCTACCCTGCAGCCCTTGTTATGGTATCTACTGCTGTGTAACAAACCACCCCAATACATGTGTGGTGCTTATGTGTCTGCCTGGGGCAGGGCTCGGCAGGGAAGGCCCATCCCTGTTCCACATGGTGTCAGGGGGGCCGCTCAACTGGGATAGGTGATGCATTTCCAAGATGGTGCATTCCCATGGCTGGCAACTTGGTGCTGGCTGGTCAGGGAGCCCAGCTGGGGCTGACAACTGGGGTGCCTCAATTCTTCTCCACCAGCTGTTTGGGCTTCCACACAGCATGGTGGCTGAGTTCTAAGAGCAACTATTAAAAAACGAAAAAACAACAAGAAACAACCCACACACAGGAAGTAGAAGCTGCCAGTCTCTTAAGGCCTGAGCCCAGCAACTGTCCTAATGTGAATTCCACTGTAGTCTATTGGTCGAGCAATCAAAGAGCCCGGGTTCAAGGGGCCAGGGGCACAGACTCCAGCTCTCCATGGGAAGAGTGTCACATACGTTTTTAAAACACCCCAGACCTCACCTCTGTCTCCATGTGGGCTTTAGCCACATGGGCCTCGCTGCAGCTCCACATGCCTGTCAAGAGCATTCCCACCCGACGGCCTTTGCGCTTTCTCTTCCTTCTGAGGATTCCCGAGGGGCCCGCAGTCCTGCTCAGTGACTAGTCGAATGGTACGCACCTCCTCTCAGCTCCTCTAACCCCGCCTCTCCACAGCCACAGGGCTCCTTCTCAACACACACCACGTCAGCCTCTTCCCTGCCTATAACCCACCCTGGCTCCCCACTGCCCCCGAGACAACGTCTGCCTTCCTTAGTCCACCCTTCCACACCTTCCTGCCCCATCTCCACGGCCCAGGGGCTCATGCCACCCTTCCCCCACCTGTTCTCCTCTCAAACCCACAAATCCCCATCTTCCAGCTCCACCCCACATTCTGGGCCCTCTGCCTGCAAGGCCCTTCCCCTCATCTATCTGGCAATTCTTACTCATCCTTTAAGACCAAAAGCTGCCCCCTCCAGGAAGCACTCCCAGATCTCAGGCTGGATTAAACACCTTTCCAGTGCCTCCGCAGGTGCCTACGTGCCTTTGGATCCCTGCAGCGGTCTGCATCTCCCCAGGGCAGAAGCTTCTATCTGGGTCCTAGCCCTGGATGGCCAAATCCTTAGACCTCAGCCTCCTTCCACACCAATTTGTGGGGGAAAAAGTCTTTATTGATAAATAGGTTACAGTGAAATAGAGTGATAGTTTTTAGGGGAATAAAAAAGTAGAATCTCAGTCTCTCTCCACCCCGCCTCTAGCTCTCGGCTTCTGCCTTCTTACTGGCTGCTTTGGATGATGAGGGCTTGGTGGGAATGCCAGGCTTTCTCGGGCCTTTAGGGGCCTCTGCCTTCCTGGCCAGTGGTACAGGCTCCATCTTGGACCCACTGCCCTTGGGAGGAACAGGGGCCTTGGCTTTAGGCCCCTCCCCAGCCCCCTGGGCAGCAGCCTTTTTAGGGACCTTGCTCCCCATCTTCTTTTTGGCTGGGGAAGCAGCAGCATTCTCGCCCTATAAGAAAGCAAACCAGGAGCAAGGGAACAGAGCTGGGCAGGGCTGGGTGCACAGGTCAGAGCCCATGAGCTTAGGGTTGAAATCCCAGCTCTGGGTCACTTTTGACAAGTGACCTCACCTCTCTAAGTCTCAGCCTCTTATCTATAAAATGGGGATGGTGATCCTCAGGGCGCTGAAGGGCCGGGGAGGAGAGGAAAGGGCTCTGTCCTTTGTAGGAAAATAAGTTGCCCCCTTCCTCGGCTGACCCCTCTGGGGCTGGGTGGGGATGCCTGAGCTCTGGTTGCTGGAGACCCGGAGCAGGAAGTCACCCAGGCACCTACCTTGGTGACCGTGGGTTTAGAACTCTGACTCCCAGGCTTTGTTTTCCTGTGGGCCTTGGTATCTGCTTGAAGAGGGGATGGCATGTGAGAAACACCCCTTTCAGGAGGAGCTGCTGCCGGGCAGGAAGGTTCGGGGGTCCCACAGCCCTCGTCCTGCCCAGGGCCCAGTCCTCACTCTGACACTTGCAGGCTGTGTGACCTGGAGCAAGTAGTTCAGCCTCTCTGAGTCTGGGTGCCCTAGTCTGCCAACTGAAGGTAGCAGCCTCTCTCCCACGGACAGTTGGAGGATTAACGGGATGGTGGATGACCATCCCTCACTCCGTTCACAGCTCCACGCCTGCCCACACCAAAGGCCCCTGACAGGTGTATCTGCCTCTAGCCTTTAACCCATCTTCCACATGGTGGCCAGGATACGTTTTTTAAAACACCTTGGGCCCTAGCTGTCCCCTGTTCAGAGTCTTTCTGTGGTTCCTCATCGTCCTCCAGATAAAGTCCAGCCTCCTGCTGCCCCTCACAACCTCCCCTTCCCCTCCCCCAGTGCACACAGACACAACTACTTGTACTTCTTCCACCTTCTTCATGCTTCCAGGCCTTTGCACAAGCTGTTCTGCCTGGGACACCTCCTCCAGGAAGCCTCCCCTGACCCGTCTCAGAGATGACCCCTCCTCCTCTCTCTGCGCCCTTCTCCCCCATACCCACCCCCACCAGCTACCATGCATTCTCTGTCTCTCTGAGTCAAGCCAAGTGCTCAGGGCACACTGGCTAGAAAACCCTCCTCCCCAGAGCTGGCCCCTCCATTCCAACTCATGTCCAGCGGCTGCCAGAAACCCCCTTCCATGCCCTCCTCTCACCCCGTTCACATCCATACCTTGGCTGCTCCTTCCACCTTTGACCTCTGACTTCCCGCCGGGCCCACTGGCAATGGGAGGGGCCTGTGTGGCCTTGTCTGGCTGTTGGGAGGACTTCTTGGCCTCACCCAGTCTTGCCTCTTGGTCCTTGGTCTGCTGGCCTTTCTTGGGGACCTTCTTGGCTGCACCTGGTTTGGAGGGAGCTGTCCTCCCCTCTCCCGGCTTCCTGGATCCTTTTTTCACATCTCCTGGGTTGGGTGGGTTCTTCTTTGACTCAGCTGGTTTCTTGGGGTCCTTTCTCTCAGCTTGACCAGGCCTCCTGGGCGCCGTCATGGTGGACGTCTTCCTGGGCTGGATTTTCCTTTTGTCTTTGGAAACTAGCTGCAGGAGGAGAGAACGGCGTAGGATTGAGAGCAGAGGTTCTGGATATCTCACGCCCCTATACCCTACATGAGGCTCAGAGAAGACCCCATCCCAAAGGAGGGGGAGAAGAAGGCGGCCAAGGCCTTGCGGAGAGGACGCAAAACGACCTCCTAAATGCCGGCTGCCAGCAATGCATTCCACCCGTTCATGCACTGTGAGGAAGGGTGCTGCCATCAGGAGCTAAGGAACCCGAGTCTCCAAAACTCACCCAACCTTCTCCTACCCTCCCTGCACAGGTGGCGGGCACGCGCCTCCCACCCCCGCACCTGGAAGCCTCAGAGCCAGGCTTCTGGGAGCACGTCAGGCACACTGAGCCCTAACAGTATCTCTGAGATGCTAACCTATAATCTCCTTTGACCCCCCCCAACACCATCCCACGGACTGCGGCTCGGACTCCCCACCTCCCCGCCTCACACCACCGCGTCCCCAAGTCTCCCTGCCGCTTCGCTTCTGTGTAGCTGGACACGGACATGGACCTCAGATGGCTGAGAGTTCATGGCTTCCTGGGGCCTCAACCCCAGCCCAAGTGCGACTCACCCAAGTCTTCTCCTCCCCCTCTGGCCTCAGTCTCCCCATCTTTACAATGGGGCCATCAGGGAGGGTACGAGCGGCAGGAGGATGCAAGCGTCCCTGGCAAACAGGCGGTCCCTGCCCCTCTAGAGCCCAGCTGATGATGCTGCTCCCCAGCATCCCTGGACCCTCACGGCTCCCCGTTACCCACCAAGACCAGAATCAACCCCCACTCTCTGCACACACACACTCCTGACTCCGTGGTACCCAAGACCACCTTCCCTGCCTCCCAGCCCCTTGGCCCACTTTCCTGTCTCCCAGTCACACGCACTCCCAGTGCCCTCTCTTGCTCCCCTGCACCCCACCCTGTGCCCCTGGCCTCGCCATGGCCGGTGTCCAAGCTCTGACCCACACACACCCAGAGTTCCAGGAGGGGGGATCCCCTGTGCTCAGCCACCTTATTTCCATAGAGATTGGAACGTGGAGGTTGAGAACGTTCTACCGTGTTCCATGGAAACTGTCAGAGGAACTGCTACTTGCTGGGGCACAGCAGTGACAAGACAGACCCCATGTCTGTGTCCCTGAGATTTCCCTGGTGGCAGCTGACAGTCACGATGCTGGGGCTTAATTCTGTGGCCAAATTTGCCCTTAGCTCTGGGTGACCCTCCCCTTTGAAAGAGGAGGATGTAGGGGCTCAGGGAGGCGTCAGCCCTGGTCTGGAGACCTCGGGTCTGGAGCCAGACAGCACGGGGAACAAACCCCATTTCTGTGACCCCATAGAGGCCAAGGTTGGGTCTGTGCCGCCCGTGGTAAGGAATTCCAGGAAGGGGTCACGGGCGCCAAGGACCCAGAAGTGAAACAGCTGAGACGGCCTCTGGTCACTCAACACACCCAACAGGGATGGAGGCGATGCAGCAGGGTGACCGGGGCCATGTGGGTGCTCAGGTTTCCCGGGGAGATGGGGGTCTTGGCAAAGACAGAGGAAGAACGAGAGGAGACAGAAGGAGAGAGGGAAGAGGGCAGGGGACCAGCACCCAGAGGCTGGGAAGAAAGAGCTGGAATTGGGCTTCAAGCCCTCGGGCAAGTCCACCTGCACCCTGGGGCCCCTCGCCACCCCCCACCCCACTCCCAGCGGCTGACTTTGAAGCTGCCAGTGGCTCCCCGGGCCTTGGAGTTGACGGGCCTGACGAGGAGGCCGCGGTGTATGCCTGTGGCCAAGGCCTGCTTCAGCAGGTACTTGAGCCGGAGGACGTCCACCGTCGGGTACTTCTGCAGGATGTAAACCTTGATGGCCGCCACCGAGGTGCCCCGGCGCTGCTCCCCCGCCTGCAGAGCCTCCAGCACCATGCGCAGCACCGGGGGGTGGCGGCGGGGCTCTTGGACGCCGCTCCGGATCAGGCCTACGGACGGACAGCAGGACATCACCCGGGGCCCAGACCTCCCTCAGACCCCGCTGAGGACAAACACGCCTAGCGAAGCACCCACTAGGCGCTGGCCAGGCCCCACTGTGGGTGAGCAAGCGGCCGGGGGATCAAATACACACCCCTCACCCCCACCCCAGGTCAGTGCCACTGCCCCCTGGCCTGGGAGCAGAGGCGGGGGGCACTGCTTGGCCACCCGGGGTCTCCCGGTGCCCGCCGTGGGGCTGGGCACGCACCAGCCCTCCACGAAGGCTCATTAAAAGCATTAAAGTGTCCTTTAACAAACAAACCTACACCAGGTCAGCTGTCTAGCTCTAACTACCAGTTTACAGGAAATGCAAGGGCCACGGGCATGAAATCAGTAAAACCCAGACTGTGAGGAACTCTCCAGAACACACGGTCCGGTTTCTGCTACAAACAAGCAAGGAGGAAAAGAAAACGTGGGAAGGGCCCCAGAGAGGAGAGATCCTAAGAATCCCTTTAACCAAATGCAACATGGGGGCCTTGTTCAGACTCAGAACATGATTTGAACAATCCAACTGGAAAAAAAAAAAAGGCAACTAGACAAATGTGAACACTGGAATATTTCATGATATTAAGGATGATATTGTTTCCAGGGTGCTGATGGTACTGCAATTATTTTAAGAGGTTCTTATCTTTTAAAGATAAATACTGAACTGGGACTTCCTCAGTGGCACAGTGGATAAGACTCCGTACTCCCAGTATAGGAGGCCTGGGTTCGATCCTTGGTCAGAGAACTAGATTCCATATACATGCCACAACTAAGAGTTTGCATGCCACAACTAAGGAGCCCATGTGCCGCAACTAAGGAGCTGGTGAGCTGCAACAAAGGAGCCTGCCTGCCACAACTAAGACCCAGTGCAGCCAAATAAATAAATAAATAAATAAATAAAAGATAAATACTGAACTGTTTACAGATGAAATGATAAGTCTGGCATTTACTTTGAAATAATGCAGTAGGTGAAACAAGGGTAGCCACAAGCTGTTAGCTGTTGAAGTCGGGTGATGGCTGCCTGGGGTAGGGGCACAGGTCACTGTACCATTCAGTCTAATTTTGTGTCCGTTTAAAAGTTTTCATCATGGGACATCCCTGGTGGTGCAGTGTTTAAGAATCCGCCTGCCAATGCAGGAGATGCGTGTTCGATTCCTGGTCCGGGAAGATCCCACATGCCACGGAACAACCAAATCCATGTGCCACATCTACTGAGCCTGTGCTCTAGAGCCCGTGAGCCACAACTGCTGAGCCTGCATGCCACAACTACTGAAGCCCACGCACCTAGAGCCCATGCTCCACAATAAGAGAAGCCACCGCAATGAAAAGCCCGCACACCACAACAAAGAGTAGCCCCCGCTCACTGCAACTAGAGGAAGCCTGTGCGCAGCAATGAAGACCCAACACAGCCAAAAATAAAATATAAATAAATCAATTTATTTAAAAAAATGTTTTCATCATAAAAAGTAACAAAAGAATTTCACTCCTATGCCTAAGAAAAAAGAAAATATATATCCACACAAAAATGTGTACACAAATGTTCATAGCAGCATTATTTATAATAGCCCAAAAGTAGAAACCACCTCAAAGTCCATAAACTAATGAATGGATAAATAAAACGTGTTATAGCCGTAAAATGCAATGTCATCCAGGCAACAGGAGGAATGAAGTACTTGCCTGAAAACATTATGCAGAATGAAAGCAGCCAGTCACAAAAAGTCATATATTGTATGAGTTAGTTTATATGAAATGTCCAGAATGGGCAAATCAGAGCCAGAAAGTAGATTAGTGGTTGCCAGGGGCTGGGAGGTGGGCAGGGATGGGGAGTTGACAGCTAATGGGTACAGGTTTTCTTTAGAGGGGATGGAATTGACTAAAATTGACTGTGGAGATAGGTACACAACTGTGAATATACTAAAAGCCATTGTACACTATAAATGGGTGAATTGTATGGTATGTGAATTATTGAGATATCTCGATAAGCTGTTATTTTTAAAAAGTTGCAAAGGAGAGTAGGATCCAGGGGTGAGGAGGGAGACAGTGTGAGAAGTTGTCAGTCACTGTAAAGCACGTAAAAGTTGTTTAAATATGAAACCTGATTTAAACATGGTGATTAGAAATGTTGATTTCCAACCAATCTGCAAAAACTAAAGACTCAAAAAAGGAATCAAGTGGCTAAAATATATATATTTTTAAAAACCACATTTTAAAGTGGAAAAAAAACAACCTTGTACATATACAGACTGCTATATCAAAGCCATATGGGAACTACAAACCAAAAAACTACAATAGATACACACACAAAAAAGAAAAAGCAAACAACACTAAAGATAGTCATCAAACCACAAGGGAAGAGAACAAAAGAAGGGAAGAAAGAAGAGCAACAAAAACAAATCCAAAACAATTAAGAAAATGGAAATAGGAACACATGTATTGATAATTACCTTAAATGTAAATGGATTAAATGCTCCAACCAAAAGACATAGACTGGCTGAATGGATACAAAAAAAGACCCATTTATATGCTGTCTATGAGAGACCCACTTCAGACCTAGGGACACATACAGGCTGAAAGTGAGGGGATGGAAAAAGATATTCCATGCAAATGGAAAACAAAGAAAGCTGGAATAGCAATACTCATATCAGATAAAATAGACTTTAAAATAAAGACTGTTACAAGAGACAAGGAAGGACACTACATAATGATTAGGGATCAATGCAAGATATAAAAATTATAAATATGTATGCACCCAACGTACAAGCACCTCAATATATAAAGCAAATACTAACAGCCATAAAGGGAGAAATTGACAGTAACACAATAATAATGGGGGACTTTAACCCCCCACTGACATCAATGGACAGATCATCCAGACAGAAAATCAATAAGGAAACACAGGCCTTAAATGAAACTTTACACTAGATGGACTTAATTGATATTTATAGAACATTCCATCCAAAAGGAGAATACACATTCTTCTCAGGCGCACATGGAACATTCTCCAGGACTGACCACATGCTGGGCCACAAAGCTAGCCTCAGTAAATTCAAGAAAATTGAAATCATATCAAGCATCTTTTCTGACCACAATGCTATGAGATTAGAAATAAAAAATACAGGAAAAAAAACTGTAAAAAACACAAACTCATGGAGGGTAAACAATATGTTACTAAACAACAAGTGGATCACTGAAGAAATCAAAGAGGAAATTAAGAAAGACAAATGAAAATAAAAACAACGATCCAAGACCTATGGAATACAGCAAAAGCAGTTCTAAGAGGGAAGTTTATAGCAATACAATCTTACCTCAGGAAACAAGAAACATCTCAAATAAACAACCTAACCTTACACCTAAAGCAACTAGAGAAAGAAGAACAAACAAAACCCAAAGTTAACAGAAGGAAAGAAATCAAAGGTCAGAGCAGAAATAAATGAAACAGAGATGAAGAAAACAATAGAAAAGATCAATGAAACTAAAGCCTGGTTGAAACTGGTAAACCTTTACTAGACTCATCAGAAAAAAAAGGGACAGGCTTCCCCTTTCAATAAAATTAGAAATGAAAAAGGAGACTACTACAAGCAACTATACACCAATAAAATGGACAACCTGGAAGAAATGGACAAACTCTTAGAAAGGTACAACCTTCCAAGACTGAACCAGGAAGAGATAGAAAATATGAACAGACCAATCATGAGTACTGAAATTGAAACTATGATTTAAAAACTTCCAACAAACAAAAGTCCAGGACCAGATGGCTTCACAGGCAAATTCTATCAAACATTTAGAGAAGAGCTAACACCTATCCTTCTGAAACTCTTTCAAAAAAAATTGCAGAGGAAGGAACACTCCCATTCTACAAGGCCACCATCATCCTGATACCAAAACCAGACAAATATACTACAAAAAAAGAAAATTACAGGCCAATATCACTGATGAACATTGACACAAAAATCCTCAACAAAATACTACAAACCAAATCCAACAACATGTTAAAAGGATCATACACCATGATCAAGTGGGATTTATCCCAGGGATGCAAGGATTCTTCTATATCTGCAAATCAACCACTATGATATACCACGTCAACAAACTGAAGAATAAAAACCATATGATCATCTCAATAGATGCAGAAAAAGCTTCTGACAAAATTCAACACCCATTTATGATAAAAACTCTTCAAAAAGTGGGCACAGAGGGAACCTACCTCAACATAATAAAGGCCATATATGACAGACCCACAGGAAACATCTCAATGGTGAAAAAATGAAAGCATTTCCTCTAAGATTTCCTCACAACTATTATTCAACATAATTTTGGAAGTCCTAGCTACAGTAATCACAGAAGAAAAAGAAATAAAAGGAATACAAATTGGAAAAGAAGAAGTAAAGCTGTCACTGTTTGCAGATGACATGATACTATACATAGAGAATCTTAAAGATGCCACCAGAAAACTACTAGAGTTCATCAATGAATTTGGTAAAGTTGCAGGATACGAAATTAATGCACAGAAATCTCTTGCATTCCTATACACTAACAATGAAAGATTAGAAAGAGAAATTAAGGAAACAATTCCATTTACCATTGCAACAAAGAGAATAAAATACCTAGGAGTAAACTTACCTAAGGAGGCAAAAGACCTGTACTCAGAAAAGAAAGAAATCAAAGATGACACAAACAGATGTTCTTAGATTGCAAGAATCAACATTGTGAAAATGACTATATTACCCAAAGCAATCTACAGATTCAATGCAATCCCTACCAAATTACCAATGGCATTTTTCACAGAACTAGAACAAAAAATTTTACAATTTGTATGGAAACACAAAAGACCCCAAATAGCCAAAGCTATCTTGAGAAAGAAAAACAGAGCTGCAGGAATCTGGCTCCCTGACTTCAGACTATATTAGAAAGCTACAGTAATCAAAACAGTTTCATTGCAGCACTATTTACACATGGAAGCAACCTAAATGTCCATCAACAGAGGACTGGAAAAAGAAGATGTGGGGACTTCCCTGGCAGTCCAGTGGTTAAGACTCTGTGCTCCCAATGTAGGGGGCACGGGTTCGATCCCTGGTCAGGGAACTAAGATCCTGCATGCTGCAGCCAAAAGAAAAAAAAAAAAAGATGTGCTACATACATACAATGGAATATTACTCAGCCATAAAAAAGAATGAAATAATGCCATTTGCAGCAACATGGATAGACCTAGAGATTTTCATACTGAGTGAAGTAAATCAGAGAAAGACAAATATCATATGATATCACTTATATGTGGAATCTAAAAAAAGGGTACAAATCAACTGTTTACAAAACAGAAGGGTCACAGATATAGAAAACAAATTTAAGGGCTTCCCTGGTGGTGCAGTGGTTAACCATCTGCCTGCCAACGCAAGGGACATGGGTTTGAGCCCTGTTCTAGGAATATCCCACATGCTGCAGAGCAACTGAGCCTGTGTGCCACAACTACTGAGCCTGCATTCTAGAGCCTGCAAGCCACAACTACTGAAGCCCGCATGCCACAACTACTGAAGCCCATGCACCTAGAGCCTATGCTCTGCAACAAGAGATGCCACCACAATGAGAAGCCCGCGCACTACAACAAAGAGTAGCCCCCACTGGCTGCAACTAAATAAAGCTCGCACACAGCAACGAAGACCCAACACAGTCAAGAATAAATAAATAAATAAATAATTTTTAAAAAGAAAACAGGGCTTCCCTGGTGGCGCAGTGGTTGAGAGCCCGCCTGCCGATGCAGGGGACATGGGTTCGTGCCCCGGTCTGGGAAGATCCCACATGCCGCGGAGCGGCTGGACCCGTGAGCCATGGCCGCTGAGCCTGCGCGTCCGGAGCCTGTGCTCCGCAACGGGAGAGGCCGCAACAGTGAGAGGCCCGCGTACCGCAAAAAAAAAAATAATAAATAAAATAAATAAATAAAATAAATAAATAAAAAGAAAACAAATTTATGGTTACCAGGGGATAAGTGGGGGGAGGGATAAATTGGGAGGTTGGGATTGACATATACACAATACTATATATAAAATAAATAACTTATAAGAACCTGCTGTATAGCACAGGGAACTAAACAATCTGTAATGGCATATATGGGAAAAGAATCTTAAAAAAAAAAAGAGTGGATATATGTATATGTATAACTGATTCACTTTGCTGTACACCTGAAACTAACACATTGTAAATCAACTATACTCCAATAAATTTTTTTTAATGAAACCCAATTAAACTTAAAACTTTTGCACAGAAAAAATAAACAAAACAAAAAGACAACCCATGAAATGGGAGAAAATATTTGCAAATGAAGTGACTGACAAGGGATTAATCTCCAAAACATATGAACAGCCCATGCAGTTCAATATCAAAAAAAACAAACAATGTAATCCAATCAAAAAATAGGCAGAAGATCTAACTAGACATTTCTCAAAAGAAATACAGATGACCAAAAAAGTTGAGCATGAAAAGATGCTCAACATCACTAATTATTAGAGAAATGCATATCAAAACTACAATGAGATATCACCTCATACCAGTCAGAATGGCCATCATCAAAAAGTCTACAAACAATAAATGATGGAGAGGATATGGAGAAAAGGGAACTCTCCTATAGTGTGGGTGGGAATATAAATTGGTACAGCCACTGTGGAGAACAGTATGGAGGTTCCTTAAAAAACTAAACATAGAACTACCATATGATCCAGCAATCCCACTCCCAGGCATATATCCAGAGAAAACCATGATTCAAAAAGATACATGCACCCCAATTGCATCACTATTTATAATAGCCAAGACATGGAAGCAATCAACATGTCCATGGAAGGATGGATGAATAAAGAAGATGTGGTACATATATACAATATATACAATGGAATATTACTCAGCCATGAAAAAGAACGAAATAATGCTATTTGCAGCAACATGGATAGACCTAGAGATGATCATACTAAGTGAAGTCAGTCACACAGAGAAAGACACATATCATATGATATCACTCATATGTGGAAGCTAAAAAAAACAAGGTACAGATGAACTTATTTACAAAACAGAAATAGAGTCACAGATGTAGAAAACAAACTTACAGTTACTGGGGGGAAAGGGAGGAGGGATAAACTGGGAGATTGGGATTAACATTTACACACTACTATATATAAAACAGATAACTACTAAGGATATAGTGTATAGCACAGGGAACTCTGCTCAATACTCTGTAATGACCTATATGGGAAAAGAATCTAACAAAGCGTGGAATATATGTATACTGTACACCTGAAACCAACACAAAATTGTAAATCAACTATACTCCAATAAAAATTTTAAAAAATAAAATAAAGTGGGAAAAAACCCACCTGAAAACTCTAGATCTCAGCAAAAATTGTAAAGATGCTTAATCAAATTCAACCTCTATTGCCTCCTGGCCAGGAAGAGCCCAGTGTCTGAGAATATTCATTTTGGGGCCAGAGCCTGCAAATCAGTAGAGTCTGAGGTCAGTCAGGACCTCTGGAGTCTCACTCTCCTCTTGCAAATAAAAACTTCCCCATCTCCCGTGGTGGGGAGGGGGCCCTAAGGAGCTCTGAGCCCTCCCAACTGCAGTGTCAGAGGGTTTCTGGAGCGGTCTGGCCTGGTGTGACAGCTCTGAGACAGGCTGGGACCTGGGACTGTCTGCTGCAGTGCTTGCACCTGGACAGACATCTCCTCAAGCAACGACATACAAAGAAACTATAAGGGACTAAAAATAACTGCATGCATGCCCAGTGGGGCAAATTATGGACAGAAAAACCAAAAACCCAACTGCTACTTCTGAAGAGCTGGGAGCAAAAGCAGGGCACTGCACATGCCCCCTGCACACAACACCCCCTAAGGGGTGGGCAGACCACCTAAGCACCCCCTCTGGCCCGACCCCTAGACACACTCTCACCCCCACACCATATGAGAGAGCAGTTTGCACGCCTCCCTCAGCAAGCGAGCAAGGGAAGCTGTAACTTGTTTTCGCTCCCCCCTGCTGCAGCAGGGGTCCCAATGAAGCTTTGCCTGAATTTTTTTTTTTTAATTTGTTTTTGGCTGTGTTAGGTCTTCGTTGCTGCGCACAGGCTCTCTCTAGTTGCGGCGAGCGGGGGCTACTCTTCATTGAGGTGCGTGGGCTTCCCACTGCGGTGGCTTCTCTTGTTGCAGAGCACGGGCTCTAGGCACATGAGCCTCAGGAGTTGTGGCGCATGGGCTCAGTAGTTGTGGCTCGTGGGCGCTAGAGCACAGGCTCAGTAGTTGTGATGCACGGGCTTAGTTGCTCCGCGGCATGTGGGATCTTCCCGGGTCAGGGCTCGAACCCGTGTCCCCTGCATTGGCAGGCAGATTCTCAACCACTGTGCAACCAGGCAAGTCCCTTTGCCTGAATTTCTTACCTGGCCACTGATCAATTTCTATTGATAAGGAGGCCAAGAAGCCTGTTCAGTAACATACTTTGTGGTGACACCACAAAGGGACAATTGTTCCCTTCCAGAAGAGGATCTATGCACCTCTGGGACCACTGAACACAGCTTCCCCATGGGTGATAAGTGGCCAGCTGAACCTCTTGTTTCAGTGTCACCACATTTGGTAAGTCTGCCTTCCTGGCCCCTGGGGGCCTCATTCAGGCAACGCTTTCCCCTTCCCCTTTGTCTTTTTTCCCTCCCGCTTTCCCTTTGTCCCTTTTCCTCTCCTGAAATCTCTCTACTTCCCTCTCTGTCCTCTCCTACTTCTGTCCTATCTTTCCGAGAGAGTGGACGTCGGGCAGCTACTGCATCACTCCTCTCAGCTTGTGAGACCTGCTCCCTCTGGCCGGCAACAGCTCACCTTGACAGGTGACAAGCAGAGGTGGGAGAGGCGAGCCTCACACAGTGCAGATCCTGGTCCAGCAGGCTCTCCTGACTGGAGATTTATGAGAATGATAGAGGTTCAAACCTCAACATGTGGCTGGAAGTACGATCATCCCAATATTCTCAACTTTATTTTCCTGCCGCCAAGAGAAGTCCCGTTGGACAATAAATGCTGGAGAGGGTGTGGAGAGAAGGGAACCCTCCTATACTTTTTGTGGGAATGTAAATTGGTACAGCCACTATGGAGAACAGTAGGGAGGTTCCTTAAAAAATTAAAAAGAGAGCTACCATATGATCCTGCAATCCCACTCCTGGGCATATATCCGGAGAAGAACATGGTCCGAAAGGATACATGCACCCCAGTGTTCATTGCAGCACTGTCTACAATAGCCAAGACATGGAAGCAACCTAAATGTCTATCGACGGAGGAGTAGATAAAGAAGACGTGGTACATATGTACAATGGAATACTACTCAGCCATAAAAAAAGAATGAAATAATGACATTTGCAGCAACATGGATGGACCTAGAGATTGTCATACTGAGTGAAGTAAGTCAGACAGAGAAAGAGAAATATTGCATGATATCGCTTATATGTGGAATCTAAAAAGAAATGATACTGGACTTCCCTGGTGGCACAGTGGTTAGGAATCCATCTGCCAATGCAGGGGACATGGGTTCGAGCCCTGGTCCGGGAGGATCTTGCGTACCGCGTAGCAACTAGGCCCCGATGCCACAATTACTGAAGCCCGCGCACCTGGAGCCCATGCTCTGCAACAGAAGTCACCCACAGTGAGCGGCCCACACGCCACAGCAAAGAGGGGCCCCGCTCGCCACAACTAGAGAAAGCCCGTGCATGGCAAGGAAGATTCAACACAGCCAAAAAATAATTAATTAAAGAAATAACTTTAAAAAGAAATGATACAAATGAACTTATTTACAAAACAGAAACAGACTCACAAACTTAGAGAATGAATTTATGGTTAGCAGCCGGGAAGCGTTGGGGGAAGGGTTAGTTAGGGAGTTTGGGACATGTACACACGGCTATATTTAAAATGGATAACCAACAAGTATCTACTGTATAGTACAGGGAACTCTGCTCAATATTATAAGATAACCTAAATGGGGAAAGAATTTGAAAAAGAATAGATACATGTATATGTATAACTGAATCACCTTGCTGTACACCTGAAACTATCACAACACTGTTAATCAACAATACTCCAATAGAAAATTAAAAGTTTAAAAAAGAAAATGAGAAGTCCCATTGGGAATGGGCTAAGGCAGCGGTTTTCTATATACTGGTGTATGCATGGGTGAGAGTCCCACAGATGATGTACAACTGGCTGATTTCTGGGCTTGATCACCACAACAGGCAGTGGATAGGGTCTTCCCTCCTTCGCTGGCTCTTTCTGGAAGCACGCAGGTTGGTGCGTGAATAGATACCCACAGGGGGTGGGTTGAAAGGGCAATCTCTCTCTTTCTTTTTTCGTTTTTTTTTTTTTTTGCGTTACGCGGGCCTCTCACCACTGCGGCCTCTCCCGCTGCAGAGCCCAGGCTCTGGACGCGCAGGCCCAGTGGCCATGGCTCACGGGCCCAGCCTCTCCGCGACCTGTGGGATCCTCCCAGACCGGGGCACGAACCCGTGTCCCCTGCATCGGCAGGCAGACTCCCAACCACTGCGCCACCAGGGGAGCCCCTCTCTCTCTCTTTTTCAGTCTTTTCTTTCCCTCTTCCCTTCACCTGTCCCTTGGTTCTCAGCCCTGCACTCTCATCTCCTTAATCCTAAAGGTTTCTTGTTTGTGTGTTTAAGTTTTTGTCACTGGTGTCTTTGTATTTTGTAGTCTTGTCTGTCCAACTGCTCTTGCAAGTCTCTGCCGAAGCACAGTGGAGCATTTAAGCCTGAAGTAAAAACACACACAGCCACATCGCCTGAAACTCCAGTCATGGGTTACTTGGTGGGATTTTAAAGAATAACAACAAAAAAAAAAAAAAAAAAAGAGAGAGAGGGGCTTGCATTTCTCTCTTCTGCCTTTGCAATGTAACTATTCTGCCTGAGCTCCGAGAATTACCTGATCCATCTGTAGTCCCCTAGTCTGAGGGAAAGAAAGAGGCCCTTTTAATTTCAAGAGGGAAAACTATGAGATCTCTGATTCTGTAGAAATTAACTTGTCTAACTTAAGCTTGTCAGTTTAATTAATACAGACCTGTCTTTAGACTCATCAGCTTTTTTTTTTGCGGTACGCGGGCCTCTCACTGTTGTGGCCTCTCCCGCTGTGGACCACAGGCTCCAAAGGCGCAGGCTCAGCAGCCATGGCTCACGGGCCCAGCCGCTCCGCGGTATGTGGGATCTTCCCGGACCGGGGCACGAACCCATGTCCCCTGCATCGGCAAGCAGACTCTCAACCACTGCACCACCAGGGAAGCCCGAAGTATAATATTTTATTTGTACCTAGGGTTACTGAAAGTCAATAAGTACATATTGTTTCTGTTTTAAAATCTGTCATCAAGGAGAATGACCTGATGTGATTAAACTTTTAAGTAAGTTTAACTATGATAAGAGCTTTACGATAAACTCTATGGGAATAATTGTGTTTTGGAAACGTCCATCTAGAATAGTCCCTCTAAATTTTGGTAACTTAAAACTAAATTAAGTCAAATGATAGGAATCCATCGAGTATCCAGGCCATTCCAAATAAGATGAAATACTGGAACATTAATTGCTAAACAGGTCTATATTTACCTACTTTTGTCTTCTCGTGAGAGGGAAACTAAAGATGTTTGGGTTTATTAGACACATGTCTTGCACATTAAGGAAAGAAATTGTGTTTTGGGAAGATACATGTTTCTAGATGTTATGGGATATTCCAATCAAGGAATGCTAAAGACAGTTCATGGTTGCTTAAGGAAAGTAGGATGTGTGTTTTCAGAAAAGAAGGTATGAGGGTGGCTTCCTTGGTGGCACAGTGGTTAAGAATCCGCCTGCCAATGCAGGGGACACGGGTTCAAGCCCTGGTCCGGGAAGATCCCACGTGCCGTGGAACAACTAAGCCCGTGCGCCACAATTATTGAGGCTGCACTCTAGAGCTCATGAGCCACAACTACTGAGCCCGCATGCCACAACTACTGAAGCCTGCATGCCTAGAGCCCGTGCTCTGCAACAAGAGAAGCCACTGCAATTAGAAGCCCATGCACCGCAATGAAGAGTAGCCCCCGCTCGCCGCAACTAGAGAAAGCCCGCACACAGCAACAAATACCCAACGCAGCCAAAAAATAAATAAATGTTTAAAAAAATAAGATATGAGGAACTGAAATATATTTTATTAAAAGGAAAAAGTGACTTTTGTCCTAGGGCTGGTTATTTCTGAATGGAAAGAATAAGGGACAGGATAATATGGCTACACAAAGTTGCAGAAGGTTTGCAGAAAAGGATCATTGGAAAAAGAATTTTGTATGTGGTCAGGACTTTCTAAGGTTGGGTCAAATTTAATTAGGAAAATGGATTTTATTAAGAGCAGGCTGATACAAGACTGGATTTGGTTTCTCTCTCTAGGAGAACAAAATTGTCCTGGAGTGCTGCTTTTGATAAAAGATCCTGTATTTACTTTTGAAATATTTTTTTCACCTTAGCTTAAGGAGTAAGTAAGTACTCTCACCTTTATTCTATGTCCAAAAATCCCCTGTGGGAATACTCCCACCTCTAGGCTCTCAGGTTCTGACCCCTGTGGCCTTTTCCATTGCGAATCTGTAAGGAGAGGTTTGGCAGCTTCTCAGAGAACTCTGACAAGTTTAGGGACTAATTTTTCAGGCTGGGGTTGACATTCTCTCTCACCTGGCAGGACATCATGGTTATTCTGGCCCACTGTTGCACCCTGGATTAAAAGGAGCGCATACAGAGAAACTCCAGGGAACATGCAGATGGCCTGGTGGCCACCAATCCACACCACCAAATTTATCAGGTGGGTGGGGATGCAATCCTAGAAATGACCCCCACTGGGACTGTGAAGACTGTGCAGGCCAAGCTAGGATGAGACACTATATTACTTGTCTATCAGAAGGAAGGAAAGGGTATATGGTGAAGCCTTTCAATTATGATAAGGTCTGAGAGGTTACACAGGAAAAAGATGAAAATGTGGCAGTCTTCCCGAGCCGGGCGACAGAGGCATTCAGGAAGGACACCAGTACAGACTCTGAGTCCACAGAAGGGAGGACACTGTTGACCATGCATTTTATCACCCAGGCTACTCCTGATATCAGGAGAAAATTACAAAAGCTTGAGGCCGGGCCCCTAACCCCATTGTCAATCTTGGTAGAGGAGGCCTTCAAGGTCTGTAACAACCAAGACTTAACAGAGGAGACCAATAAGAATAAGAGGCTAATAAAGAAAATGCAGCTTTTGGCTGCTCTGATCCACCCACCACCTCGAGGGGATCCTGGAGGGTCAAGAAGGCTGGGCAGACCGCCAAGAAGCTGCCTAGGCCAGAACCAGTGTGCCTTTTGCTGGAAGGGGGCACTGGAAGGGGGAATGTCCTGAGAGCCCTCCTGTGGGATGCCCTAGGGGCAACCCCGTCCCGCCCCAGTTCCTTGCCAATCTCTCAGATAACAGATTCCTGCACACCGACTGAGGGGGCCAGAGCGCCTACCCGGCTCCAGATCCCACTCGATCCATCCTCATCACTCCAGGGGAGCCTTAGGTCACCCTTGATGTGGCAGGTAGGAGAACTGAATTTCTTGCAGACACTGGAGGTGCCAGTTCTGTTCCGATTTGGCCAGCTGGCCCCCTCTCCAACCGTGACTGTACTGTGACGGGAGTCGATGGACAGCCAAAGGTAAGGCAATTTAGGTCTCCCCTTGCCTGTGGAATTGGGTCCTTTATTATTACTCACTCCTTTCTGTATATGCCAGAATGCCCTGTCCCCCTCCTCAGAAGAAATTTGCTAAATAAATTAGGAGCTAGTATATTCTTAGGACAGGGGAGTCCAAGGAGGTAAAGAATTCAAACAGAGAATGCATCTATTTGTACCCCCGATGGCCCACCTGCTGGTCATCAAAATGTTCCCCAACACATCCCCCAGGAAATTAGAGAACCGGTAGATCCTGCAGTTTGAGATACCCCGGTGCCAGGAAGGGCAAAACTTGTTCCCCCAGTAAAAATATGGTTAAGGCCTGGGGAAAAATACCCCTGGAAAAGATAATATCCTTTAGATGCCACATTCCAGTTTGAGATACCCCGGTGCCAGGAAGGGCAAAACTTGTTCCCCCAGTAAAAATATGGTTAAGGCCTGGGGAAAAATACCCCTGGAAAAGATAATATCCTTTAGATGCCACATTCCTGGTTTTGTGCTGCTCGATAGGGGTGTTGCCTTAGAGATCTGCATGGGCTGGGCTTGTGAAAGAATCAACATGCCTTTGGCTAGAGATTCCAAGATCCTTCCTTGGAAAGGAAAAGAAAAAACATAAAAAGAAATGGCTTGGGGCTTCCCTGGTGGCACAGTTGTTAAGACTCCTCCTGCCACTGCAGGGGACACGGGTTTGAGCCCTGGTCCGGGAAGATCCCACATGCCGCGGAGCAACTAAGCCTGTGTACCACAACTACTGAGCCTGTGCTCTAGAGCCCGTGTGCCACAACTACTGAGCCCACGTGCCACAGCTGCTGAGCCTGAGTTCTAGAGCCTGCGAGCCACAACTACTGAAACCCGCATGCCTAGAGCCCGTGCTCCGCAACAAGAGACGCCACTGCAATGAGAAATGAGAAGCCCACATACAACAACGAACAGTAGCCCCTGCTCGCTGAAGCTAGAGAAAGCCAGCGCGCAGCAATGAAGACCCAACACAGCCAAAAATAAATAAATAAAATAAATAAATTTTTTAAAAATGGCTGGTTCAAAGCACAAATTCTTATTTTATGGATGTAAAATATCCAGGTGGCTACAAGATTACCACGGTTTTCAGCTGTGCTCAGAGAGTGGTGCTTCACGTAGGTTGTTCAACAGTGTTGTGCCGGCCAACAGGAGGAAAGGCCAGACCCACAGAAGGGTGTTCATTTAGAAGAAAGCAACACTAATGATCCACACAACTTCCTGAATTTGTGTTCTATCGTAGAAAGCCTTATCAGTTCAGTAATTCCAGTTAATCTACTAAGATAATGTAATTATGTTTAATTTTGTAAGGTATACAACAGCGTTCTCCTATTTGGGTGTCAGTTTTTCAATCAAGTTTTGATTATGGGGGAAAAAACCCCACAATATCCTTTAAAACCTGAAGCCCTGAGAGGAAGCCAACCACTGCTCATCAAATTCCTAAAACACAAACTCATTAGGCCCTGCCAGTCCCCTTGCAATACCCCAATCCTCCCTGTTCAGAAGCCTAACAGGGAGTATTGGTTTGTGCAACGCTTATGAGCAGTGAATGAGGCCGTCATCCCTATTCACCCACTGGTGTCAAACCCATACCCCCTCCGCACCCAAGTGCCAGGGAGCACGCAGTATTTCTCTGGTTTGGACCTCACTGATGCATTTCTCTGTATTCCCCTAAATCCAGACTCTCCATACCTTTATGCCTTTGAGTGCAGGGACCCTGACACCCTGGAGGCTACCCAATACACCTGGACAGTACTTCCACAGGGTTTTCAGGACAGCCCCCATCTTTTTGGAAACATGTTAGCAAGGGAACGGAGGGATTTGAGCCTTGAGAAGGGAACTCTGCTACAATATGTTGATGATTTATTGATAAGTAGTGAGACCAAATAAGACTCAGGTAAAAATACTGTTAGGGTCCTAAATTTTCTGGCAAGAAGGGGATATAAAGTATCTTCAACCAATAGAAAGTATCTTCAACCAGCAACAGTTTCAATATTTAGGATTGGGTTGGACCCCAGGGGAACGAGCCCTTGCCATAGATTGAAAAACAGCAATTAATGCATTACTGTCTCCAACCACTAAAAGGCAACTCTGAGGCTTTCTCAGGATGGCTAGGTTCTGTCGTATCTGGATTCCAAATTATAGCCTTATAGCAAGACCCCTATGTGAGGGTCTAAAGGGAGAAGAAAGGGAGCCCCTTCAACGGAATAAGGACCACCAGCAGGCCTTTGAGACTCTGAAGACCGGGGTGAATAGAGCAGCAGTGCTGGGGCTTCCAACGTTGCACAAGCCCCTCACCCGACACGTCCATGAGAGGTCCTGACCCAAAAGCTGGGGCCGGGTCAGACACCAGTGGCTTACTTCTCAACACAATTGGACTCAGTGGCCCTGGGATGGTCAAGCCGCCAGCAGGCAGTAGTGGCCACATCCCTGTTGGTAAATGAGCTTCCAAGCCCACCCTGGGACAACACTTAGGTGTGCCAACCCCTCATCAGGTACAACTTGTGCTGGAAGTCAAAGGACATCATTGGTTGACTGGAGGAAGGTTAACAAGATATCAGGCCCTCCTACTGGACACCCCCGGCATTATCTTAGAGGTGTGCCAAAGCCTGAACCCAGCAACTCTGCTTCCAGCTGTCTAGAGTGGAGACTTCGTGCCTCAGTGTACAGAGACCATAGAACAAACTTGCTCCAGCAGGTCTGATCTAGATGAACCTCTTGACAGCCCTGAGGTCAAACAGTTTACTGACAGGAGCAGTTTTATAGAAATGGGAACCCAAAAGGCAGGGTATGCCAGTTAGTCTAGATGAACGGAATCGAAGCCAAGGCCCTGCCCCCCCACAGACATCGGCCCAGAAAGCTGAACTAATTGCATTAATGAGAGATTTGCAATTAGGGACGGATAAGAAATTAAATATTTTTACTGACTGTAAATATGGGTTCCACGTGCTACATGCTGCCATTTGGAAAGATCAATGTTCATCGCTACAAATTCCCCCATAAAATACAAAGATTTGATTCTGGCTCTTTTAGAAGCAGTGCAGCTCCTGACCCAGGTAACAGTAATCCGCTGCAGGGGCCATCAGAGGGATGGATCCCTTGTGAGCCAAGGCAACAGCAAAGCTGATCAAACTGCAAAACAGGCAGCTCAATTGCAAGAACCTGAGCAAATTATGGCCCTAGTGATTGGCCCCCCTGAACTCCCTAGCCTTCTCCAGTATTCCCCACAGGAACAAGAAAATGCTAAGAAATGGGGCTATGAGAAGAGAAGCACAGGCTGGTACAGAGAGGAGGATACTGTTCTAATTCCTGAGGCCCAGAAATGGAAACTCACTAAGAGCTTCCATGGTGCCACCCACTGCGGGAGGGATGACTACGGGACTAGATGCAAAAGGCTTTGTCAGGGAAGGGGCTTAAAAGAACAGTAAAACAAGCAACACCTGCCTGTGATTTATGTGCCCATAATAACCCACAGGCCCATCCAATCCCCCCTTCATTACTCAGGCCAATTCAATGCCGAGGGACATATCGGGCTGGGAGGGAAGACTGACAGTTAGATTTCACCCAAATGCCCCCACGGTCAGGGTATAAATATCTTATGGTGTTTGTCAATACTTTCACAGGATGGGCCGAAGCCTTCCCCATGTGATCTGAAAAGGCTGTGGAAGCCTGTAAGTCCCTTTTAAAAGAAGCAGTTCCTCGGTTTAGACTTCCAAAGTCCCTCCACAGTGATAACGGACCCTGTTTTATAGCCAGAATCACACAGGGGCTCACAATGGCTCTAGGGATAGACTACAAGCTACACACCTCTTGGCACCCCTAGTCTTCAGGGAAGGTAGAGAAAATGAACCATCCTTTAAGGAAAACCTTAGCAAAACTCTGCCAAGAGACTCATGCACCCTGGACCAACTTGCTTCCTACTGCACCCCTCAGGGTCCGTGTAGCCCCAGGAATGGTCTGAGACTTAGCCCGTCTGAAATGACCTATGGGAGGTCTTTTCTTACTACTGACTTTCTACTGGATGAGGAAGTGAACCAGGCCCTGAGATATATTATTAATCTAGGAAAAGTTCAGGAGGCAATCCAGGACTAGGCCCACAAGGCACTGCCAGCCCCCAGTAACACTACCGAGGAAGGAGCAGGTCCTTCACAAATAAACCCCAGGGACCAGGTTCTTCTTAGAACTGGAAAGAGGGGTCCCCCAAAGACCAACTATTGCTAAAATGGAAGAGCCCCTATAAAGTAATTTTAACCACCCCTACTGCTGTCAGACTGCATGGGATATCTAGTTGGGTACATTTGTCCAGACTAAAGCTTTTACCTCCAGAAACTCCGCAGGTTCCAACAGAAGAACAATACACCTGTGAGCCAGTGGAAAATCTGAGACACCTATTCAAAGACAGGCACCATTGGGGCTTCCCTGGTGGCGCAGTGGTTGAGAGTCCACCTGCCGATGCAGGGGACATGGGTTCGTGCCCCGGTCCGGGAAGATCCCACATGCCACAGAGCGGCTGGGCCAGTGAGCCATGGCCGCTGAGCCTGTGCTCCGCAACGGGAGAGGCCACGGCAGTGAGAGGCCCGTGTACCGCAAAAAAAAAAAAAAAAAAAGACAGGCACCATCAACAGATAAGTAAAATGATGTAGTGGACTGGACCCCTATTTGTCATTTTTGCTATTGTACTCAGCAGGAGCGTACACGAGCATCTTGTTAAAAATGTTGTAGAGCTTTATATGCTGAATTATGAACATAAGGGTCTGCTGTCCCCTAATTTTTTAAAATTAATTAATTTATTTATTTTTGGCTGCATTGGGTCCTCGTTGCTGCACACAGGCTTTCTCTGTTTGCAGCGAGCAGGGGCTACTCTTTGTTGCGCTGCGCGGGCTTCTTATTTCAGTGGCTTCTCTTGTGGCGGAGCACGGGCTCTAGGCGCACGGGCTTCAGTAGCAGCATGTGGGCTCAGTAGTTGTGGCTCACGGGCTCTGTAGTATTGGCATGGGCTTAGTTGCTCCGTGGCATGTGGGATCCTCCAGGACCAGGGCTCAAACCCGTGTCCCCTGCGCTGGCAGGCAGATTCTTAACCACTGCGCCACCAGGGAAGCCCTATCCCCTAATTTTTTAAGTACTAACAAGAGTTATGTCCTTCAAGGGCTGTCCTCTCTTAACAACCGTGAGACAGACATTCAGTTCTGCACCCCAGAAGTGTTTGTTTTTCCTCTGCGGACACCCAAACCATCAGATGTTATGGAATTATGGCCAGGCCCTTGTCCTTTTCCAACCAAGCTAGAGCGTATAAATGCATTGATAAAGTTCACTTCATAGGAGAGTGCACTCTAGGGACTATAGGGATAAGAGGGGTTTTTATCTGTAACAGGACCACTGCAGCTCATCAGCGAACCCAGAGAGCACTAGAAATGATCTTAACAGGGGCAGGGCTGGCCATAGGGCTGGCAGCTCCGTGGGGAGGCTTTACCTATCATGAAACAACACTGAGGAATCTCACTAGACAGCTTGGTTATATGATGGAACAGACAAGACAAGCCTTAACGGGACTTAAGATCTCTTGTTTCTTTGGCTAATGTAGTTCTTGACAATCATCTAGCTCTTGATTACCTTCTGGCAGAACGAAGTAGAGTTTGTGCGATAATTAATACATCCTGCTGCACCTGGACCAATGCGACAGGACAGGTAGAATTTAATATTAAGGAAATATATGCCCAGGCAGAGCAGCTTCACAATTTTCGCAGGGGCGACATCACCTCCACTGTCTGGTCAACAGTTAAGGAAGCCCTCCCAAAGTTAACCTGCTTCCTTCCCTTTCTAGGGCCCTTTAATGGCTATTGTTCTTCTCCTTTAGGGCCCTTGTTTGTTTAACCTTCTGGTTAAGTTTGTGTCTTCCAGTCTCCAACAGTTTCAAGTAAAGACTCATGATGTCTCAAGGAATTCAACCCATTCCAGTGGAGAGTGGCCCAGGTCCATACAGGTCCTTGGAATAGTCAGCGAGGGACTTCTACACCACTAGGGTAGGCTAGGGTCTGCGGCCCCTGTCTAGCAGGAAGAAGGTTCAAAAGGAGAGACCTTTGGCCCCTTACCCTTTAAGAATAAGGGGTGTAGAATCCCTCAGGGGGGAATGAGACAGACTGGGACCTGGGACACTTTGCTGCAGTGCTTGCCCCTGGACAAATGTCTCCTTGATCAATGACATACAAAGAAACTATAAGGGACTTATGTATATGTAGAACTGATTCACTTTGGTATAAAGCAGAAACTAACACACCATTGTAAAGCAATTATACTCCAATAAAGATGTTAAAAAAAAAAAAAAAAGAAAGAAGCTATAAGGGACTAAAAATAACTGCGTGCATGCCCAGTTGGGGCAAATTATAGACAACAAGATACAAAAGGACCAAGGAGCCCAACTGCTTCTTCTGAAGAGCCAGGAGCAAAAGCAGGGTACTGGGCATGCCCGGTGCACACAACACCACCACAGAGGTGGGCAAGCCTCCTAGGCCACCCCTCTGGCCTGACCCCTGGACACACCCCTACTCTCACCCCATAGAAGGAAAAAGTTTGCCTCCCACCTGAGTGAGCAAGCTAGCAAGGGAAACTGTTACTTGTTCTCGCTCCGCCCTGCTGCAGCAGGGGCCCCAATAAAGCCTTGCCTGAATTTCTTATCTGGCCTCTGATTAATTTCTATTGATTAAGGAAGCCAAGAACGCTGGTTGGTAACAGATGCGTGGGTGGTGGAGCAGGGAGTCACTGTACCATTCAGTCTACTTTTGTGTCCGCTTGAAAGTTTTCATCATAAAAAGTAACAAAAGGATTTCACTCCTAGGTATATACTCAAGAGAAAAGAAAATACAGGTCCACACCGAAATTACACAAATGTTCATAGCAGCATTATTTGTAACAGCGAAAAAGTAGAAACAACCCAAAAGTCCATAAATTAATGAATGGATAAATAAAACGTGTTATAGCCATAAAATGCAACGTCATCCAGGCAACAGGAGGAATGAAGTACTTCCCTGAAAACATTATGCAGAGTGAAAGCAGCCAGTCACAAAAAGTCACATATTGTATGAGTCAGTTTATATGAAATGTCCAGAATGGACAGGTCAGAGCCAGAAGGTAGATTGGTGGTTGCCAGGGGCTGGGAGGTGGGCAGGGATGGGGAGTGACAGCTAATGGGTACAGGTTTTCATTTAGAAGGGATGAAAATATTCCAAAATTGAATGTGGAGATGGGTATACAACTGTGAATGTGCTAAAAGCCATTGTATGCTTTAAATGGGTGGATTGTATGCTATGTGAATTATTATCTCAATAAGCTGTTTTGTTTTTTTTTTTAAAGTTGCAAAGGAGAGTAGGATCCAGGGGTGAGGAGAGAGACAGTTGTCAGTCACCATGAAGCACATAAAAGTGGTTTAAATATGAAACCTGATTTAAACATGGTGATTACAAATGTTGATTTCTGACCAATCTGCAAAAACTAAAGGCTCAGAAAAGGAATCACGTGGCTAAAACATATTTTTTTTAAAAACCGCATTTTAAAGTAGAAAAAACCCACCATCCCAAAACTCTAGATCTCAGCAAAACTTGTAAAGAGACTTAATCAAATTCAACCTCCTTTGTTTGGAGCCTAGCGTCTGAGAATATTCGTTTTGCTAATCCGTAGAACCTGAGGTCAGCCGGGACCTCAGGAGAGTCTCACTCTCCCCATCCCCCATCTCCCACGGCGGGGAGGGGCCCTAAGGCGGTCTGAGCCCTCCCAGCTGCAGTGTTAGAGCGTTTCTGGAGGGGCCTAGCCTGGGGTGACAGCTCTAGCCGTTGCCCTGTCTCCCCCAAACCATGCCCTGTCCCAAGGAGCCACCCCCAAGTCTCCTTCCTCCCCCCGGCCCTCCAACTGTGTTCAGCTTCTCATTCCACAGTTATTCGATGCCTGCTGTATACCAGGATGTCCAGAACAGAACTCACAGCTCCCCAAAAACCTGTCCCCCATCTTCTCTACCGCACAAATGTGTCCACCCCCGTACCTACCCAGACACCCAAACAAGTGCCCGGCGAACATCCTGGAGCCCCTCCCGCTCCCCATAGGCTTCTCTGCCTCCACCCCCGGGGCACAGTCTCCTCCCCCTTTCCAACCCTCTCCTCCATTGCCTTCAGTACAAGGGCCAACACACCTGACCTGGCCTTGGAGGCCCAGTCTGATCAGCCCCTGCCCCCATCACCGCGGTTCCCCCAGCTCTGCCCCAGTCAGCGGGAAGACCGCGCAGCTCCCAAGCACTCCACCAGCACTCTCCCCTCCAGGCCACAGCCTGCGCCATGCTGTTCCCTCGGCCTGGGCGGCCGTGGCCGCCAAGCAGCTTTCATTCATCCTTCAAGGCCTAAACATTATGGAGATTTGGACCCCAGCCAAACTGAGCACCTCTCCCTGTGCTTCCCAGGCAGCTGGGACCCCTCATTTCCTCCAGAGGAGTCTTTGCAAGTACTCAGAACACTGCCCCTGCCCCAGCCCTCCTTCCCCTGGGTGAGGCTTATCCCTCCTTCAGAGTCACCTCCTCTAGGAAGCCTTCCCTGACCTCCCAGAGGGGGTTAGGCGACTCCTCCGGGCTCCTACAGCCCTCTGGGTCCCCACCACTAAAGCACACGCCACATTATCAAATGGCATCTATAATGAGGCAGGCTTGCCTACCATACTGGGAGCACCTGGAAGGAATAAAATGGGTCTGTTTGCCTCAGTGGACCCCATATCCAGAGAATCCTTGAGACGTTGTTTGTTGATTGAAAACTGGGACGCAGCCCTAAATCCAAAGCCCAGTCAAGCGTCGAACGCTTGCTTCGTTGTTGCTCGGGCCCCTTCAACTAGCTGCAGCTGCAGCTGGGCTGCCAGCCCTCGCCCACAGCAAATGGGCTCCAGCCGGGGAGGCCCCCCTCTGCTCTCTTCCCTGGCCCCCGCTACCTCTGGCATCAGCTCTTCTGCCCCTGGGGTGGGTTCTGGGGCCAGACTGAGAGAGGAGGAGAAGGGTCGGGGAAGAAGGGTTCAGGACACCCAGGGAACGGGCTCGCGCGGATGAGGGAGGAGCCGCTCCCTTTGCTTACCTGGCTTTTCAGACCCAGATGACCTGGACGACCCCAGTGTGGAGGTTGAGGAGGTGTCACTGGAGGCGACGCTCCCAGGAGCCATTTCACAGGCAGATGCAGATAGCCCCCTACCCAGGCGTGAGGCCGCCAGGTCTGCCTGCTCGCCTTACATACCAGCAGGCCCGGCCCCACCACTCCAATTAGCCCCTGATTGGGCTGGAGGCTCTGAGCCGCTGATTGGGCAGGAAAGCTGAGAGGGGGCACTGCAGCCCTGCCTTGTGTGCTGATGCCTCAGCCGGGCCACCTGCTCGTATGTGACCTTGGGTGTATCGCTTGACTTCTCTGGGTCTCAGCCCCCATGGCAAAATGATGGGGCGGGGGGGGGGGGGCGGGGTCTGAGATGCTTGATCCCTCCTGCGCCCTCTGCTCAGCAGAACCTGGAATGCTGATGGGGAACTGGGCACACCTGGGCTGTGGAGGTAGCTGCTGAGGCCCTCCAATCCCACTGCCCCAGTGTCCACTCCTGTTCCCAGGCCACTGCTGGCCTTGGTGCCTCAGGAAGTAGCAGTTGGGGGCCAACCAGTGGGTTTACCTGGAACAGACACCCCAGGTCAACCTGTGGCCTCCTTTTGTTTTGTTTTATAAGAAAGAATTTTTAAGGGATGAATGAGCAATTTTTAAATTAAATTACTTCCCAAAAGTCTCCATAAATAAGGACAATGTCCTCTCGGAAAATAAACAAAGAATATTAATTCACCAGAAAGGCTGATAAACACAGGAAAATATCTTCGACTTCTTTGACACTCAGGAAATTTTAAATTGAAACAATGATGAGATACTATTTTCTCATCACATTGATAAAAATTGAAGACAAAGCGTTGGCAAGGATGCAGGGAGCCAGGCCCTCATTGCCTCTGCCAGGGGCATAAATTGGGTGCAGCCTACTTGGAAAAGGGATTCCCTTGAGCCCAGCACTCCACTTCTCTCTCCTAGGAGTGCATTAGTCGGAAAAGAAATAATTGCTGCATTATTTGGAAAAGGAAAAAAAAAAAGAAGTTCCAAATGAATCACTCAGGCTCTGGCTGAATTACTCCCTTACTGTAGAATACTCTGCAGCCATTTAAAATGACAAGGTGGATTAAAACAAGGATGAGGTGGTATTTCACACCCATTAGAATGACAAATATTTAAATGCCCATCAATACTGTGTGTCTAGGATGTGAAGAAATGCACAGCCGTCGGGAATGTAAGTTGGTGGCCACGTAGAAAGAATTGAGTAACGTCTAATACAACTAAGATGGATTCGTGCCACATCCCATCTATGTCATTCTGGGTATAAATCTGAGAGGAACTCTTACACTGATACACTGCAATCTTAGCAAAAATTCAAAACAACCTAAATGCCCACCAAGGGGAGATTGGACAAATAAACTGTGATCTGTTCACATGGTGGAATAGTACACAGCAGTGAAAATGAAATAAAACAGAAAGTATCTGTGGAATATGTCCCCACTTCTGAGAAGACAGAACTCGTGTGTGTGTGTGTGTGTGTGTGTGTGTGTGTGTGTAAGTGAAGCCACAGAAGAAGGTCTGAAAGGGTTCATTCCAAGGTAATAACAGTGGTTACCTCTGAGGAGGGTATAGGATTTGAAGGGGGCAGGTTTAGAACAGACTTGCAGTTTTCTCTCTGTAGTCCTATTGTTGGGATTTTTCCAGGGGACTCTCCATCACCAGAGGTCTGGATTGAGGGAGGCAAAGTGTTCTAAAGTGAAAGTGGATATCACTGCCCTGCCTAGCACCCTTCATAGGCTCCCCACTCCCATGGGTGAAAGCTTGACCTCTTCAGTCTGTCTTATGGAGCCTCCTTCCTCCGGAAACCCACAGTCCAGGCTCTTGGAACTGGTTAGGTATTGAGAGCTGGATTTTCCCCTTTGTGTTTCCTCTGTGTGTGTATCTGTTAGATTGATATCACAATGGCCCCAGTTTTTCACCCATGTCCATATCCATGCCCATTTGCAGTATAAGTTTGCAGCTCCTCCCACATGCCTTGAATCTGAGCTCACCTTGTGACTTGCTTTGACCAACCCCGCATGGTGGAAATGATGTCCAGTCCCAGTCCCACGTGAACAAGCCTGCTGGATGCTGAGCATCCCATTGCCCAGTCTCCCCTGTCGCCCAGCCCATAGCTGGCCAAATAGCCAGCCCTCCAGCTGACCACAGATGCTTGAATGAGCCCAGCAGAGATCAGTCAAGCTTGGTCCAGATCACCTGGCTGACCTGCAGAGTCACGAGCAACAATACATGGTGGGTTGTTTGAAGCATGAGATTTGGGGGTTGTTTGTCACACAGCATAAGCTAGCTGATACACTCTCCCTAGAAGGCCCTCCTTTATCTCCACCTACCTTCTCTGGACCATTTCTCACTCATCCTTTTGGCCTCAGTGTAGACATCACTTCCTCGGAAAAGCCCTCCCTGACACCCTAGGATGTTCGGGGCCCCCCCCCCTTGGGTTGCCAGCAGCCCCTCAACTTGCTCTGTGGGAGCCTCTCGCACCCCGAGTTAAAACACTGTCTTACCTGTCTCCTTGAGCTCTGGGAGGGAGTGGGGGTGGGCAGGGCTGTGTCTGTCTTGTTCCTGGTAGTGTTCCCTGGTGACCAGCACAGCACCTGGCACGCAGTAGGTTCTCAGCACCCATTTCTGTGGAAGCCCCAGTGCCAGAGCCCAGCTTGGCTGAGTGGAGGGAGGCCTGAAAACCATCTGTGGGAACCATCTAGAGCAGGAGATGAGATGAGGCAAAGAGGCGCATGGAAGCTGGTGCCAATGGGGGCAGCAATTTTGATCACATTTCCAAGAACTGAGAAGTAGAGAAAGACTCAGTGATACAAACATTCCCATGAGCTTCATCTGAAACCCTGCTCCAGGGCTGTGCCAGGACAGAGTTTTGCATTTGGAGGGAAGAAGTTCTAAAATGTGCTGAGTGATTTAAAAATTCTTCTAGAGGATTGCCTTTTCACAGGGAAATGGTAATTGTGAGGATCAGGCTTCTGGAGAGAGGACAGGTTGCTTGGTGTACTCATGAGACGCTTTTACTGAGGCCTGTACGAAATGTAAGTTTTGCCAAGAACTTTTTTTGCCATCTTGTAACATTGAATGGGGTCCTCCTATGTGTGAACTTACAGTTCTGGAGGTTTCAGTTCTAAAGTCTTTGAAGCAGTGCCTGTTTTGTGTTTACTCTAACCCCTGTAGCATGAGGACATCTGTGACTTTAGGTCAATAAATGCATAGGGGGCAGGGTAGAAAGAGCTGCCATGTTCAACGTCCACATGTTTTATATTCACTGCTATATTTATACATGAAAAAGCTAAAGTTCAGAGAGGACCTGCACTAGGCCTTCCTAAGTCCAGACCCTGGGCTACAACCTGGAAGCTCTCTGCTTTAGTTAAGAAACCAACCCTGACTCCAAAATAACAGTGGCTTCAACATGAAACCAGGAGACTGTTCTCTCATGACACCCCTCAAGTCTGGGTTGTGCAGGGCTGGTGAGGCAGCATGGGAGACCCAGGCCCCTTCTTTCTTGCTGCTCTGCCATTATCTGCCCACAGGTTCTACCTCGTGATCCAAGAAGCTGTTGCAGTGCCGGTCATCATGACCACATTCTAGCCACCAGGAAGGAAAGAAGAGAGGACGTGGTGGACACCTCCATTCTCTGAAATGCACAACCCAGAGACTGCACATATCACTTCTGATTATATTCCTTTGGCTAGACCTTAATGTCACCTAAATGCCATCGCAGATGCCGGGGAAGCTGGGAGATGCAGTCTTGTGCTGGGTGGCGAGGTGCCTAGCTAGAACTTGGGCTGATAATACTAAAAGAAAGAAAGGGAATGAATACTGGGGCCAGGTAGCACTTGCTTCCCCCTTTCCTGAGACACCTCCATTATTTTAATCTCTCCACACATCTATCTCCCACCATAACAGGAGCCGCTCCTTTGAACTTGGTTCATGTCTCTGGGAAGGGAACTCACATTTATTGAATGCGTATTATGCACCTCATCTCTTGTATCAATAATCTCAGTCCCTTTAGACAGTTCTGGGATGATTGATTCTCCCCTTTAAAGCTGAAGGGCCTGAGCCCTAGTGAGGTTCAAGGATTTGGCCTGAGGTCACACAGCTGGGAAGGGCACCCACTGTCTCCCAGGGGCACTTTGGGGTATGTGGAACACATGTCTCTACTAGAGGGCAAGGGGCAGGCTGTCATCAGGCCCTGCTGCCTTGGGGTGGAGGTTCACGCACTCTCCTCCCAGAGGCAAAATCAGGGTGAGAGAGCTCTGTGGCCCTGACGCTGGCCAGGTCACAGCCCAGAGACTTGCTCCCTCCAATCCATCTCTGAGTCCCCAGCACGTCCTGGCCTAGGGTCAGCTTCCTGAGATTGGGTTGAGTGAAGGTACGATTGTACACAACAGGCACTCCATAAACCTGTTGGCTTCCTGGAGCCTGGACGTGAGCCGGGTAACACCCTCTCCCCCGCCTCAGTCAGCAGCTCTTTGCCTTTATTTATGGCAGGTTCCCCATCAGTGGCTGTCAAATCAATTATAAATTAAGGAAGTAAGGAGGCTTTTCTCTCTACCAGAAAAAGCCAGCGAATGTTCTGGTTTTAGAGTAAATTTTTTCTCTGGATGTGGGGCTGAATCCTCAGAATAAGTTGACTGGGGTGTGGGAGTGAGAGGACAGGGCTGCGTGCAAGGCAGACGAGCTGAAATGCCACTGTCTCTCCCGCTGCCGTGCCTGGCCCGACTCGGCATCTGAAATGGAGGGTAAGACCCGCGGGGGCCCCGTGGGAATCTTCTGTGCGGGTCCCCGCTGTGGGGGGAGGCTGGACTAGCTGGGCGTCACCGACATAGAGTCCATCCCCTGTGGCCCGCTGTTGGTTCTGGCCACGCTCTCTCCGGCCCTCCTCCTCTAGAAGCAAGCCCCTGAGGTTTTCTTTGGGCTCCTTCCTGTCCCCACCCTCAGACCATTTGGTTTCTGTGGGGTTAACTCTGCCTTTGGCTGCAGAGGCAAGCAGGTGACCCAGGTCTGGCCAGTCAGAGGATGAATCCCCATCCCAGCCTGATCATAGGCTTAGGGGCTATCAGGTGACCCAGGCCTGGTCAATGAGAGCCCTACCTGGGAACTGTGCTGGAACAGATGAGAAAGAGAAGACAACTTTCTGTAGGCCTTGCAGAGCCTCGAACTGCTGGTGGCCTTTATGCCACCTCTTGAGAACAGTCAGCCTTGCATGAAGCCAATAGAGGAAAGTGCAGCCAGAGGAGAGACATAGAAGCCAGATAACATCATCCAAGCACCTGCATCCAGCTGTGCCTGATGCCCTGAGATTTTCATTTATGGGAGCCAATAATTTTTCCCTTTTGCTTCAGTGCTATTGAGTGGGATTTCCTGTCACTTGCAGCCAAAGTAATCCTGACCGACATCACCTAGGGAGACAGTTAAGAGGGGCAACAACAGAGATCCCAGCCACTACCTGCTCCAGTCCCTCCATGACACTGGAGATCTTCCTTCTCAGGCTCCTTCCGCCCTTTCCTACCTTGGAGGATGAGGGTAATTTGGGAGCTACATCTCCATCCCATTCCCCTTGGAGATGAGGTCCCTGGTAGGGCCAGCTCTGAGCCAAGGCTCCAGTAATGCCAAAAGTCTCCCACTGTCTGCTGTGTCCAGGAAGCAGGCTGGTTGCATAAAGCCTGAAAGCTCATCAAATCCCATCAAGGTCAGCTTTAAGATTCCTTTTTGCAGATAAGGAGGCTCAGAGAGGTGACAAAACTTGCTTGCAGTTTCACGGGTCACCTGGATCTCTGTGACTCCAAAGTTGGGGCTTTTCTCATTCCTGGGCCTGCTCCCCCCACCTTGTACTCCCAGGGGGCTCTGACGGTTGCCCAAACCAGGCAACCCAGGGTCAAGGGTCAGGTGGACGCTGCCCTGTTCCAATCCATCCTGCAAATAAAGAGCTTGAGAGTGACAAAAACCACCACCATCAACACCAGGTATAGGAGCTGAGCTTTTAATACCCCAATTTGCCTTCATCTCCAGGCAGAGCTGGGGAGAGGTAGAGCTTCCAGCTTTGGTGATGCGGAGGAGCAGGGGCAGTTGCTGAAGCAGCTCAGTTTCGATGCCCCAGCGTCCCAGCCAGTTTCACAGCAACAACTCTCCACAGTGAAGAATGGACTGGAGCCGCCGAAGTCTCGCCCAGCAAGGGACCCGAAATCTGAGACCTGTGAACATCCCCAGGGAAGGTGGGCCCAGCCAGATTTCCCATTTTTTGTTTCTAAGCTCTTTGAGACAAGGGTGACATTGGGGACCCAGCTCCCCATTAAATGTGGGCAGGTAAGCATGGCTTCTAGAAGCTCCATACTGGCCCAGAGATGATGCAGCCTGAGTGCTGGGGAGGAGAACAAGTGGTTTCCGGAAGCTGAGAGAAAGGCCTGTCTCTCCATGGGCCACACTGAAAAGGGGTGGCCCTAGTCCCGGGGCTCCATGCTGGAGGTGAGATCCCCGGGCCTCGGTCCCACACTCTGGACCCCCGATGTTGTTTTTTCAGTCCTGATGACCACATTTTGCATTTTCTTGAACTGTCCCTCCCGTGGCCCAACACCCAGCCCTGGTCTGGCCTTGACGTCTGGCTCATTTTTATAAACCTGCTGAAGCTGGTTGCTCAGGGCCTTGCCCAATCTCAAAATGGTCACTATCAAGAGGAGATGATCATAGCAATGAATTAATTATATTCATTGATATTATTTATAATGTTAACTACAGTCTGTACAGCTCCTTACCATTTACAAAGTGCTCACACACCCATACGCACACGCACACGCACACACACAATCTCATTTGATCTTCACAGCAGCTGTGTGGGGGATTTGGAATTTCCACTTTATGGGGCAAGAAAGTGAGGCCCAAGGAGGAAAACAACTGCTCAAGGTCATCAGCCAGGGGTGAGCTGCTGCTGCTAACATGGTTTTGAGAGGATAGATAAGCTCTCCCTGGCCATTCATCACTCCATTCATGTCTCCATTCATTCCTTCCTTCAACCATCTAGCATTTATTAAGCACCTACTATGTGCCCCACTCTGTGCTACACGCTCATCCCTAAGCTGGGACACTTTTCCAGAGCAAGAGTTCTCGTGTGCCTGAGAGATGAATTTGGGGGGAAAGCGGGGTACAGATCCCACCGGCCCCTGGGAAATCAGGACTCCAGACTGGGCTGTCCCTGCCAAGTGAGGAGCCTCATTTTTCTCTCATTAATTCTCTTTTTGTTTGTTTGTTTAAACTCAGGGAGCCTGTGTGACCTGGTTCCGACAGGCACGGCTCCTGATGGAGCAGCTAGGGTGGAGGGCGGGGGCTGGGAGACTCCTACAGTTGGCCACAGAGTCCTTAGGCAGGCGCCACCTGGCTGGTCTCTGTCTTGGAGGCAGTGGTGGAGACCTCATCGTCACCCAGTGGGTTCCTGCCACAGCACAGGGTGGTGAGCATGCAGTTCCGGAACTGGAAGAAAGGGCGTGAGTCAGTGTCAGGGTCCCCCAAAATGTGGGTGGCAACCGGCATGGTCGGTGAGATTTGCCTCCACCCCCTTCCCGCTTCTGGCCTTCCCAGCCTCCACTCCCCTCTCAAATGGCTCCCTGGAGGAACTTACTAAGCCTTCGCAACCCCACCCGGAAATGCCAGGACCAAACCTCAGGGGGCTTTGTCACTGGTGAGGCTCCATGATGCCCTCTGTGTGCCAAGGGCTATCTGTAAATTATCTCATTTAACCCAAGAGTTTAGGATTTCACCCTTCCTATGGATGAAGAAACTGACGTCCAAAGAAGGGAAGTGACTTGCCCAAGGTCACACAGCTAGAAACTAGCAGAGCTGGGATTTGAACCCAATATGTCTGACTCCATGTTTTCCCCACTGGATCAAGGGATCTGCAGAGGAACCACTGGTCTGTGTTAAAGGACCGCGCTTTATCCTTTCATTCCTCGGAACAAGACTTTTTAGCGCCCTGTCCAGCTGTGTGGAAACTGTCACCTCTTCCCAGGCTTGGGACTTTGACCGTTTGACCTTTAAAGCAGGCCTCTGAAACCATCTGGACTGGTGCTTCTCATTCTTGAGCCAGCATCAGAGCCACCTGGAGGGCTTGTTAGAAATGCAGGTTCCTGGGCCCACCCTGAGCCTCTAATCAGAAGGTCTGGGGGTTGGCCCAGGAGTCTGAATTTCTCCCAGATGACTCTGACACCCCGGAAGACCAACTCTCTGACCATTTTGCAGGTGGAAAGACTGAGGGCCCAGTCAAGAATGTGGCTTGTCCTCCTGTGGCCTTGGGGGACCTGGACCCTCCCGCCCCACCAGCAGGCACCTGCTTGTTCATCATGATGTAGATGACGGGGTTGTAGATGGCGGAACTCTTGGCAAAGAACGACGGGATGGTCATGAAGATGGGGCCGAAGTTGGAGCCCTGGTGGGTGAAAATGTAGAACGCCACGCTGGCATAGGGCACCCAGCAGATCAGGAAAGCAACGACCATGATGACGACCATGCGAGTGACCTCCTTCTCGGCCTTCTGTGTGGTGGCCGACTCCTGCTGTTGGGCAGCTGCCTGCGGGGACACAGGGCCTGGTGTCAGACTGAGGCTCCTCTGGAATGGGGGCTGGGCTCAGCCCAGTCAATGTGCATGTCCCCAGCGCCCAGCATAGGACCATACCTCCTTGACTGTGAAGACCAGCTGCCCGTAGCAGAAGAAGATGATGACCATGGGGATGGAGAAGTGGACCACGAACATGTAGACGACGAAGGACTCATTGTTGACCTCTGGCGAGGGCGTGTAGTAGTCAACCCCGCAGGAGCACTGCATTCCCTCTGGGATGTACCTGAGGACCCGTGGGGGGATGGGGCGGGAGGGGTAAAGGGAGACCCACATGTGAGGGACTTGGGAACAGGCACAGCTGACCAGAGTCCCCTGCCACCGCCTACTGTAGGGCTGGTCTCACTCTGGGCCTCAATTTCCCTCTCTGTAAAATGGGGATAATAAACCTCTCCTTGGTTGTGCGACTGAGGATCACATTGACTGAGGTAAGCGATTCAAATGCACCTGTGGAAACAGTGTTGTTTCACTGTTCGTTTGGTGCCGTGTTATCCCGGTACCACAGTCTCTCCAAGTCTCTCATTCCAGAGGCACCCCCCCACCCCTTCTCCGCCCCGCCCAGCCCGGCCTGCCACTCCCTAGCAGCCGGAGGCCAGGCCTCGGGCCACGCAGGGCACAGGTCAGAGGGGAGAAGGGAAAAGCCCTCCCAAGCTCTGTATTTTGAGGCGCCCAGGTCTTTCTAGGCCAAAGAGGGGCACACGGGGTAACTAAGGGATACTTGCACTTTCTGGAAACAGGAGGCCCCCGGGGCGTCTGGTTAGGATGTTTGGGTGATTTCAGACTATGGTGACACTGGACCGACCTCGGAAAACCCAGTGTCTGTTAGCTGTGCCTACGAGGATGTAACCGGGCCAGACTGGAGAAGACAGGGAAGGGGGCCAGAGTTTTTTGTCCCTTGCTGAATTGCTCAAATTCAGCAAGGGGCAAAGAACACTGGCCCCAGGAAGACTGAGAGAGGAGGAAAGTGGAGAGAGATGGGACTTTCCCGGAAGCAGAGGGACACGAGGCCACCCACAGAGTCACTAGTCCAATGTCCGGAACCACTGTCCACCGCAACCCCAGCTCATCTCAGCCCATTTGGAGAGAACGGCCTAGAGTCTGGACAGGACTGCTTCCCAGAGGCCACAATGTCACACCTGCACAAGGGAGGCTCTGCCTCTCCAGGTGCTGAGGCCTAAGGTCAGAGGAGCTGCTCAACAGGGCACTGGACCAAAGAGGATTGGAATCTGGCCCTGGCTTAGTTGCGGATTAGGGGCACAGCCAAGGTGACGGGTTGGGGCGTCTTGGAGTCTCCTTGACATGGGGACCAGCCCCATAGCGGCGTCAGGGGCTGACCCTCTCTTCCCTGCCCTAAACCTCAACCCCATGACAGTTGCCAGCTCGGGACCTGGAACCAGACAGCTCCCCTGGCTGGAGGACCCTACGAAGAGCCCTGGAGACCCTTCCTTCCCTTCCACTCGGTGCTGTTACCTGGACCAGCCGACGAGGGGGGGCGCGGCACAGGCCAGAGCCATGATCCAGGTGAGGGCGAGGCCCATGATGGCATGGTTCTCCCCGAAGCGGAAGTTGCTCATGGGCTTACACACCACCACGTACCGCTCGATGGCCAGGACCACCAAGGACCACAGGGCAATTTCACCTGCAAGGTAGCCAGCTGTCAGTCAACACGCCACGTGGCTGGACCTGTCTAAGGAGGGGGAGCTCCCCTGAGGGATGGGGAGAGGGCGGCCAGGAAGGTACCTGGGGGCGGACCTGGAGCAAGGCCTTAGGGTGCGGAGGGTCTGGACATTGAAGAGGGGGTGCGGGGCAGAGGGGCCACTATGCCGCGCAGAGTAACTCCCAGGAGAGTTAGTTCAGCTCAAGAGCTCTGGGTTCTTGAGGGACACAGAAATTGGGTCATGGGGTCATGGCTGGACTGGGAGCCCTGTAGGGAGTTTTTATAGAAAAATGTGTCCTTCATGGGGCAACAGGCAGAGTTCCTGTCAAAAGATATTGCAGAGGGCTTCCCTGGTGGCGCAGTGGTTGAGAGTCCACCTGCCGATGCAGGGGACACGGGCTCGTGCCGCGGTCTGGGAAGATCCCACATGCCACGGAGCGGCTGGGCCCCTGCGCGTCCGGAGCCTGTCCTCCACAACGGGAGAGGCCACAACAGTGAGAGGCCCGCGTACCGCAAAAAAAAAAAAGATATTGCAGAGGCAGCAGAAGCCTGGAGTTGGGAGGCCTTCCCTCCCTCCTGGGCAGCAGCCTCTCCCCTCCAGGGAAATGTAATAACATGAGTTATGTGGGACCCTCTCCTAGGAGCCAAGGAGCTGCATAATGTTTTGCTCAGAGAAGGAGGAGGAAATAATGATGTGATTCAGACATCTGCCCTGCACATCACCCCAGAAACTCAGGAGGGAGGGTGGCCATAGGATTTATCAACCAAACTAGGACATTACTGAGAGTGAAAGGGAACACTAGTGAGTATTCCAGGACCATAGTTGTAGCAGAGACGTGCCCGCCTGTGTTGCACCCTTCTGGCCTGAGACTGTGTGACTGCGGTCGTTGAAGGTGACAAACACCCAGTGACGGCCAGTCCCAGGAATGGGGCAGAGGCAGCAGCCTGGACACAGGTGGGAGAGGGAAGACAGGAGGCAGAGTGTCCTTGTGGCTGGTGCTAGGCTCTCCCTGTCACCCTGGCTCTGTAATAATGACCTCCCGTGTCTCCTGCTTGCCTGAGAGGCCGTGTGTACCCAGGGAATGTTCCTGGATCTGAGCCAGGAGACCTAGGCCCTGGTCACTGCCCGGCCATATCCCTAAGTCATTCTTCCCCTCTGCACACTGCAGTTTTCTCATCTGCTAAATGGGATCTATTCTCTGCAGAGAATCAGTTTTTCAGTTAAAGAAAGTATTTTAAACTATGGTTCAAAGCTATACAGATCACCTCACAGGTCTAACGTCTCCCTGTGAATGGACTCATCAACGCAGAAAGCATTCAAGCACGGCAGAGAGGCTGGAGGCGGGCTGGGAGGGAGTCAGCTAGATGCTGGAGAAGGACCGAGCCCATCGCCCAGTACAGGCAGTCCAGTGACTGGAGGACTGAGAGCCCTCCTCCCGCCCCAGGCTGGGAGCCCTGAACACAGGGATCTGTCTTGTCCAACTCTATCCCCAGTGCCCAATGTGGGTCTGACCCAGCACAGCTGCTGCGAGGGAAGCAGAATATGTCCTGAAAGGCCTCAGAGACATGGGCTTGAAACTCTGCCCCGCCAGAAATTTGATGTGACCCCAGCAAGGCCCTTGAATTCTCTCATCTGCTTCCTTGCTGGAAAGCAAGACAATGATCCCACTCCAAGTGAGATCAACAGTGTTCAGTGCCCACCCTCGACAAACGGCAGCCTAGCTCATCATCACGAAAGTGTTTGTTGATTAAGTGAGGGCTTTGGGTAATGGCCTCTCAGCCACCATCCCCAAGGCATAGGCTGTCCCCAGACACCGCCCCCTCACACCGCAAGCTCCTGGCTCCTGTAGCCCCCGTCACCCGCACCCCAGCTCATACCGCCCAGGGTGGCAAAGAAGCCCTCCAGATTGCATCCCGTGGGCCCGAAGATGAAGTACGCGTGCATAGAGGTGTAGAGGGTGGTGGTGAAGCCACCAAGGACCATGAAGAGGTTGGCCACGGCCAGGTTGAGCAGGATGTAGTTCAGAGGCGTGCGCAGCTTCTTGTGCTGGACCGTGACGTAGAGCGTGAGGAAGTTGATGGGGAAGCCGAGCATGATCAGCAGGAACATGTAGGCGGCCAGCACGGAGAACTGCCACGGCTCAGCCAGGTAGTACTGCGGGTACTCGAAGGGGCTGCGCACCACGCCTGTGTGGTTAGAGAAAGGCACGTAGAAGTTCAGGCCCTCCGTCCCGTTCATGGCTGCGGCCCTTGTGGCTGCCCTGTGGCAGCTCCAACCAGAGGATGTTTCTGAGGCCTGAGCTCAGTCACACAGGGCTCCGGCTGGATGACTCCAGGCTCTGAAACCTGCCCCCCCCCCCCAGGCCCTTATAAAGTGACCTCCCCTCCCTAAGCTCCTGGCTGAATCAGCACCTGCGAGATTGGGGGCGTTATTAATCATATTAATCTTCACTGCTGCAACTGGGGGCCTAATTGGCTTCCAAGAGGGGCCAAGGTGACTCCAGGTAGAAGGCTGCCGTCGGGGAAGGGAGGTGCTGGGGACCCTGGGAAAGGGCAGGAGGCCCGCCCCCAACTCTCCTGTCCCCGAGGAATCTCTGTCATCTCAGTTGATGGCCTTGGCCTGGCATTGGGACCTCTGACTCCGTACCCACTTCCCTCTGGCTTAGTGCAAGCAAACTTCGTCTTCCTCCCAAATGGACCATGAGCTCCCAGAGGGCAGAGGTGCCGGTTATTCTCTCATCCCCTCACTCAGCCCCTCACCCATTCCTTCCCCGCCTAAGTCACCTCCTGGCTCATCCAGTCACCGCATACTGAGGAGCCCATCTGCCAGGTTGTGAGCTTCGCAAGGGCAGGGCACTCCCCATGGCAGACACAAGCCTGGCATCACCCAGGAGCTCAAAAAGCGTTTGTTACACTGAATTGGAATTCACTTGCTCACTCGTTCAACAATCACTTATGTGCAGGCCACTGGGGAGCCGAAGCTCGAGGAAAGAGGAGCTTACAGGCTGAGGAGGACTCCCGTGTGGGAAGAACAGCTCCTCACCCAGGGAGGAAGGCTGCCTACCTGTGGAGATGTCCAGGGAAACAATGTTTTGAGGGAGGGGAGACACTGTGCCAGGTTGCCAAGTGGGGAAGACAGTGTAGACTGAAGACAAAGGCTGGGCAGAGGCCTGAGGCCCACGTGGGATGTGGCCGCACGTGGGCTGGGGCCAGCTCTGGTGGGGCTTAGTGCTGGGGGCTTTATCTAGGGGCAGGGGATAGTGCCTCGGGCAGATCTCGGGGACAGAAAGGTGGCTCAAAAGCCCTCAAAGATGGATTGAAGGGAGCGAAGATGGAGGAGGGGACCAAGATGGGGGGTGACCGAAGCAGGGAGGGGACAATGGCCCTAGGGGCTCCTGAAGGAAGGCCCTTGACTGCAGGAGGTGAGCTGTGCCAAACTCATGTCAGGCACCAGATCCCTGCAATGAGTGAGGCAGGCGTGGTCCTGGGCGCACCCCTGCGTGAAGGGGAGGGGGACCCCGGAAACAGGACTGGCTGGACCCTGCAGCACACAGGATGCGACCTGGGATGTCTGGTCAGGCTGGGTTGGGACCGTGGGCCTTGGATGCCGGGTGATAGGCAATGCCGTGAGGGCGGGTCCCAGGACAGCGGGATGAGCTCTGGGGGAAAATGAGGGCCCCCACGTATAGCAGGATGGTGAGGACATCCCCCAGGAGTGAACTGGGAGCCTGGCCTTCGGGTGCTCAATGACCACGGTCCAGCCACAAATTTTTATCCAGCACCTACTGTGATCCACACAAGGTGCTCAGTTCTGGGGGACAGAGTGGACAAGAAGGACCAAGCCCCTGCCTGCAGGAAGTATCTTTCTGTGGGAGCGAGGAGGGCCCCACAAACAAATAATGAAACCAGTAACAACAGGGTAAGTTCAGATGGCAACTCACTCCCAGCGCACGGTTGTCTAGAGCAGCCCAGGAAAGCCTCTCTGAGAACTCAAGGGTGGAAGGAGTTCTGGGGGCGGGTAGAGACGCTCAGGGAGAGAGAACAGAAAGTGCAAAGGCCCTGAGGCTGGGAATACAGGCCGGCCAGGGAAGTGTACCAGTCTTCGAGACTTCCATCACTTAAGTTCCCTCATGCCAGTTTATCTTCCCACCTGGGTTTCCTACACCTGTCTGCTCAGAAATGTGCCCCCTTCCCTCCAGCCCACTTGGGGCTCCAGACCCCTGCGGCCCCGGGCAGGGTCAGGACTTGCACAGGGAAGCCTGATGAAATGTGTGCTGGTGAATGAGCCAGGGGCAGGCGAGGCGGGTGGGGGGGGCGTGGCCTCTCAAAGTGCAAGGCGCTTGGCCCAGTGATTAGGCCTGTCGTTAATGAGGTCAAGGTGAAGAGTTTCTGATGCGGCCCTTGGTAGCCAGACGGAAGGAGAGACAGTGGACACCCTGGGTCAACACCAGCCCACACAGCCCTGCCCAGGCCGGGCTGAGCCCTCGACCCTCGACCTCAGGACTTTGCTTGTTACCTCCTAATGCTTATGACAACCTGGAAGCTTTTAATTCCTATTCTGTTCATGTGTCTTTTGTTCATCTCCTAGGCTGTAACATTTGAGTCCCTCGGGGTAGGCTGGGGTCTGTCCTGCTCACCACAGGGCCCCAGAGCCTAGCTCCACACACAGCAGGAGCATGTAAATCATTTCCCCTGAACCTGAATGAGCTGGGATTTCTGTTTGGTTCACTGAAGTATTCCCTGGGGTCCGGCACATAATAGGTGCTCAAGAAATGTTTGTGGACTGAGGGGATGGATCTAGGTTACATCAGGAAGTGCTTCCCTTCTCTAAAACTCAGGTTCACCCTCTGTAGGAAAGTCTAATAATCCCACGCTCACAGGGTGAGGAGATGGGGGGTTAAAGGCCATCCCTGAAGTGATGGAGCTCTGTTCTGTAACGCATGATAAAGAATTAAAAAAAAAAAAAAAAAGCTCTTGTTCAGAGGAACAGGCTCATGGAGCGAGCAGGAAGGTCACTAGAAGACACCTACTCTGCCTCCCTCCTTGCCGCATTTTGCAGGTGGGGAGACCAAGGCCCCTGGTTGGCAGGGAGTCACCCAGGTCATGTGACAAACCTGCCTGGCCACATCTCCCTCCTGCCCCAAAGATGGCTCTCAGGAAGAGCTTCCGTTCATAATTCACATCACAGTGCCAATGACAAAAGAGGGCTGCGCTGGGGTGCTGGTAAAGGCTTGACTGAGTCGGTCAAGCCTGGGCAGCAGTGGTGGAGGCGGCACTGGGCTCAAGCCTGTGGCTCTCGGTTGCCAAGAGAGCCCCGGAAGGCCTGCTTCCCCTCTCAGTTCGCTGGGACTAGAAAACTCTGGGGATCCACGCCCACCTGCATGGTAAACCTGACCTGCTTTCCCCACCAGGGAAAGCGCTCACAGACCTTCAGGCCTGACGATATAGGTCGCACGGTCCTCCCTCGCTGGACTGAGGCTCTGCGGCCACAAGGCCAGGTGTAGCCCAGCCCTCCCCCGTTCCCCGTGCCTCAGTTTCCTGTAGGTGATCAGTGAGCGTTGCTGAAAGCGTTAACCTCTTCTGAACCTCGTTCATTCCACAGCCATGGAGAGCCCCCGCCAGCTCTACGCGTCCGGGCGCCCACCCATCACACGTTCATTTCTTATTCAGTAGTCATCAGTGTCAGCGACGGTCTTATGTGTCTCCTGACCAATGGCCCATCTCTCTCTAGAAGGCAGGGCCGGCTCGGCCTGTTCTTGGCTACATCTGAGCTCACAGCCCAGAGTAGGTGCTCAATAAAGATTTGCCCAGTGAAGGAACATCTGCTCCCAGCCCCGTGAGGAGGCCTCAGTCCCCTCTGACCACTGGGGGAAATGAGGTTCCTCGGCAGAGCCTGAATGGAGGCCAGGCGGCTAGCCCTCCAGCCTGAGCTCTTTTGTCCCCTGTGTCAGGAGGTTTAGAGAGCGGCTCAGAGCACACGAGGGCCAAGCCCGGGTGTGGGCGAACTTCTGAGCCGCTGCCCCTTGGCCAGGCTGAAAACAAGCTGGGAGGAGTGGCGCTGGGGCCGCCAGGGATGGCCACCTCTGCTTCCCCGGGCCAGCCCCTCTGGCACGCCAGGGGTAGGGCTCCTACTTGGCTGTGGAGGATTAGGGTTTAGGGGGCAGTGCGCAAATAGCTCGTAAGCCTCTGCGTGGAGGTGCTGCTTGGTCAGCAGCACCCCCCTCCTCCTCCCCGCCTCCTCTCACTGGCTTAGCCCCACAGGCTGCGTCACCACAGCTGAGTGAGGCCTTAGACTGAGCTGAGAATGTCAAGGGGGGAGAGGGAAGGAGAGGCCAACTCTCCTCTCCTTCCGGCCTCCTCTCCTCCCGCCCCACTTCCTTCCTCCTTCTTCCTTCCCTCCCACTGCAACATTTGGCCTGAGCTGGGTGCTGGGGACACTGAGATGAATCCTAGACAGTCCCTGTCCTCAAGGAGCTCCCAGGCTTAGGAGGCAGCAGACAAAGGGAAAACTAATAACCGTGAGAGGTGGGAATATGCTCCAGCCCCAGTGCTGTGCCCAGAGGAGCGAGATTTGGACCAGGAGGGAGGGAAGCTCCCCAGCCTAGGCAGGGGGACAGCTGGGTCCAGGTCCAGGGAGCGAAGGGCCGGCTGGTGTAGAGGTGCCGGGGCCACGGGATGGGATGGCAGGGGAGGCAGGAGGGCCTACGAGTCCGGGGGGCCAGCTGGCGGCCAGCAGGGGCCACTAAAGTTACAAGCAGGGGAGGGGCATGGCCGGGTTCCATTCCAGGAGATGTTCTGGAGTCTGGCTGGAGGAGTATCAGGGTGTACTTGGGCATGTGCTGGGCCCAGGGTGACAGCCCTGACCAGTGGTGGCCTCTCTGCTGGGGCTCCTACCTGCCCTGAGGTCAGGGCTGGCACAAGTGGAAGGTCATCTGGTATCTGCCACCGGCAGCAACCTTGGAGAAGGGGCACCTGCCCACCTGTTCGAGAGCCACGAGGGGCTCCCGGCTTCGGCAGCCTTGCTGGGGGTAGGTGCAGACACCAGTGGGCTGAGGCCGGGCTAGAGCCAGGGCCACCTAAGGTCTGGCCTGGGGCTCTTTCTGGGCCACCCAATCCCCGCTTCCTTACCTCCTCCTTCCAGGAACTGGGAACAGTGCTGAGGACCTGGAGCCAAGAGGTCAGGATCGAGTCGCAGCCTGAACCACTTCCAAGCTGCACAGCCTCTGGCAGCCACTCCTCTCCCCGGGCCTCAGTCTCCTCTTAGTGAGACAGGCATCTCGAGACCCTGGTGGTGCCTTCCTCACTGTGGCATGGGAGGGGCTGTCAGGGTCATCTGACACAGACTGAGGCTGGAACCTCAGTGTCAGAGCTGGAGGGGCCTCTTGTACAGATGGGAAAACAGCCTTGGAGAGACAAGGCCAAGGCCTTGTCCAGGTCGGAACAGGAGAGCAGCAGGACACAGTGCTCACGCACAAGGGCTGTGCCTGCCTGTGTCTCTGTCTCGATTCAATAAATATTTGACGAATGAAAGAAAAGAGAATGTTACTGAGCCTCAGTCTCAGCATCTGTACAATGGACATTCTTGAAGACGGTTACAGAAGATGATACATGGAAAGTGGTTGGCACCATGTCTGGCGCTCAGTCAGGGCCAGACTTAACGGGAGCTCAGACCCAGGCCTCTGGATCCCAGCTCCCCTGTGGCAGCAGAACCTGGCACAGCACACCCTCACCTCTGCGTCGTTCGACTGAGAGGATGCACGCCGGAGTCTCAGGCTGGGCCCCTCCCCCGCCTCTAGCCTCCATCTGATCTGTCACTGTGATTGATGCCTGTTAGGTGGCGGGGGGGGCTGTTTTTTCCCTCTCCTTTCTCCCAGCCATATGCAAGTGCTTTCAGTTCAAGTAATGCGCTAATGGAAATCCTAACACATTAATAAATGTTTAGCGAGAGAGAGAGGATGCATGATCGTAAGTAATTAGACACTCAACGAAGGAGTTCTGTTGGCACAACTGTCTGGCTCCCTTTCTGTATTTTCCTCCACCATCCCCTAAGAGAGATGCAGAGGGAGGCAGGGAGGAGAGGGTGGGCAGGGGTCCAGCTCTGGACTCACCACTGGGTGGCCTCTGCAGCTGCTCCTTTCTCCAGGCCTCAGGGTCTTCATCCCTCCAATGGGGACATTTGTCCCGCTCTGCGCACTTCACAGATGCCCTGTAAAGTATCAATATCTAATCACCAGGGTGGTTTTCCACACATTCCCTGGCAGCCCAGTTCCCTTCTTCCTGCCATCAGGACTTTGTATAAAGCACCGGACTGCTCGCTGCCTCCTGGGCAGGTAGAGCGGAGGGCGAAGGGAGAGGCCTCAGGACAGGACAGGGGCTTCCCAGCCAGGGCACCAGCACCTCCGCTCGCCCCCATGGCGGCAGAACGAAATCACCCCCCTCCGTCACTGAGCCAGCCTATGAGAACTGAGCCAGCCTATGAAGCACGGCTGGCACAGAAAAGGTCCCCAATAAATGTCAGCTCGCCTCTGCAGCTTCCCATCGGCCCTCGAGCTGCCGAATCGGACACTTGCTGGTGCTCAGGAGAAGGGACCTTGCTGGAACCTCAAACGAAACCCACGCGCTCCAGGAGCTGAAGGAAGGGGAAAGCCTCAGGTCAGCTTGGGGGGCTAGGGGATGGTGGGGAGGAGGGGGGCCTGGCCCCAGCTGGGAAGTAGAGGGTCGACTCCTCAGCAGCCCTCTTTGCCACCTTCTTTAGAGCCAGGTATCTTATTTTCTCGTTGAGATGGAGCCCCATTAAAACCAAAATAAATAAATAAATATTTTTAAAAACCCGTTCCCCTACCATTCCCATATTGCCATTTCGATTAGATTAAAATTTAAGAGCACACAAATGTAATTTCCTCTCAGATCAAATTAGAAACAGGTGCACTTTTGCATAAGGAAATTAAGTTGCAGACAATACGAAGATTTGTGAAAATGCAGGCACGGATGATGAAAATAAGAAGCCCTTTTATTTGTAATTATTGAGGCAATCTGTTCGCAAAGTGTACATGTTAATGGTCTGACAGATCTGTGGACTCCAGCAGGCTGCCGTGAACAACTCAGAGCCGTTCTGAAAGTAACAGATTTTTTTTTCTTAGAAAATATATGTACATTCTCTTCTCCCTCTCCTGGCAGTATTTACAAGGCATGAAATGCCATAAATAGGAATTCCGTGGTTACACAAGGCCCCTCCCTAGAGTTCAAACTTGATCTGGGCAGAAGACACATTCTGACAGTTTAACTCTTCCTTCGATAGCCCAGCTGCCTGCAAGGCGGCCAGGAGGGGGCAGGTGGTCCCGAGGCTGCCGATCAGGGGCTGGGGTCATCGATGCGCCTCCGGCAGTAGGGGCAGCAGGTGTGCTGAAGCACCAGCAGCTCGTAGTCCTCTGAGTGGAACATCTGAGGAGAGACGGCCGGGACCCCAGGCTGCAGCTCTGGGCGCTCAGCAGCCCCAAGCTTGGTGGGGACCACTGACATTCCAAGGGCAGGTGGCTTGGCAGTGAGTCGGGACTAGAAACACCACATCCAGGCCACCTTTGTCTGAGGACTGGGAGGGAGGGGGAGAAAGTCTGAGGCCCCTTTTTTTCTAAATGAAGTTCAAAGGTGCATCACATTTGCCCAGCCCTCCTGGTTTAAGGGCAGGTACAGAGAGCACAGGGTCAGGGGCAAGTCCACTCCAGACAGCCCATGGAATGCACGTGACAGTGGGGAGGGCCTAAGGATGGCCGAGTCTTTCTCCCAACTCGGAGCCCTGGCCTTGGCCTTGGCCGCTGAGGGACACCTGTGCTCCTCCCAGCTGCCTGGCCTCCCTAAGGGGACATCTGGGAAACGGAAAAGCAGTGGAGACAAGAAACTGGGAACCACACGTGAGCTGCAGGCAGCAGGCAAGGTACCTGGAAGCAGGAGGGGCACATGGTGATGGACGCGTCGGGCAGGAGGGAGCGGAAGTACTGCCACCGCAGGGGCGGGGGCCAGCGCTTGATGAGCACATCCCGCCGGCTCATGGAGCGCAACACCGAGCGGTTCACCACCACGGGCACAAACTCCAAGCCACCTTGCTGTAGGGCAGGCAGGGAGAGGGGCACCAGGGCCCTCACTCAGCCACGGGGACATGTTTACGTGGGTTATGATCCCAGAGGACCCCAGACACTTCCCCCACCGGGTCCCTCAGTAGAACCTGGCCAGGCCACCTCTGTGAAGGCACCTCCTCTCCCCCGAGTGGCCTCGACAGGGAGTGTGCGCAGGAAAGGGACCCAAGACCGCCTTCCCAGCAGGCCTCATGGGCCTCAGCAGCCCGTCACTCAGAGGGGTGCCCTCACCTCGAAGCTCAGCTTGGCTGTGAAGGGGTCATCGTCTCCCATGGAGTCCAGGGTCTCGTCCAGCTTCAGAGTCTGGGAAGCTGCAGGAGCTGGTCAAGGACGGGACCTGAGGCCGAGGGACAGGCCCCACCCTCCTGATGCGTTGAGACCCACGGGAGCTCCCTCCAGGCCTTGCGTGGCGCTCTCCCTACCAGCCGTGGGGAAGCGTGGCAAGGTCTGTGGAGTGGCTTTCCAGATGGAGGGACGGAGGGAATGCGGGCCGGGGTGACGCCGCGGTCACACGAGGCCGGGGCCACACCCAGAGCACAGGTGGGGAAGGAGGAGACAAGGGGCTCTGACGGGCCTCTGCTGCCCCCTCAGACCAGGCACGGCTCACGGAGACCGTGTGAGCGGAGGCCTGTGGGTCTGCTGGTGTGGGAGCGGCAACGATGGGCCTGGCTGGAAACCACGGCCGGCAAACCCACCAGCTCCTGGAGAAACACTCAGCAGCTGCCGGGTGGTCTGCAGGCACCTGAGGTGGCCTCGCAGATCCTGTTTCAGGGAGAAGGCGGGGAGAGCGCCTGCGGATCCCAGGGAGCCGCCCGTCTGCCAGGCTGGCTGGGGCTCCGATGAGGAAGGGCCCCCCGGGGAAAGGGAGGCTGCTGGTGCTGAGTCTGGTGTGGGACGTGGCCCCGCACAGCAGCTCCGACCCAGCCTAAGCATCTGACGTGAGTGTGCAGAGGGCGGGCGTGCACGCAGACACGGTTCCCGCCTCCGTCCTTCAGTAAACAACTGCCTGGGTGTTCCTCAATCCTGCTTCCCCAAACGTGGTCCACAGACCAGCAGCATCGGCCTCGTCTGAAAGCTTATAGAAACACCGGCTCCTAGCCTGCCGAGACCTGCCCACCCAGCTGCTGCGTGCTCACAAGGCCCACCGTGTGCACGCCACGGCTCAGCTGGGACCATGACTGCGGTCCTGGCCACAGGGACACCTGACGTGTGGCCTGTGGCCCAAGTTGTTCCAGGGAGGGCGTGCCCCGGGGTTTATGCTGACACGCTGGGAGAAGCGCCGGGTGTCGCAGGGCTGATGGGATGCAGGCTGGGTACTGCTGGTGGGGACAGGGCAGGTGCGGCCTAAGAATGAAGCTACCAGAGGACAGCAGGCCCCAGAGGACAGGAGGCAGGCTCCCGTCAGTGCTGAGTGAGCATCTGGGTGAGGCTGAGCACCCGTCCATGCTAGGTTTCTCTACACCCTTTTGTTGCTTGGCCTGTCCAAGTTGTGTTTCTGTCCCTTGTCCGTAAAAGTGACCTGACCAGAAGAGCTGGGCCACCGATACAGGCGTCACATGCCGCGTTGGCTGCTCATCAGCCCCACACAGCCAGAAGCAGGGCAGCGCCTTTCAGGAGCCAGGGGTGGGTGGGAGGCCCTCCTGGGGGGAAGGCCAAGGTGGCATCTCCACTTCCACGTGCCACTTCTGGCCTGTGGGCACGTGCTGTCCCCTCCTGCACTGCTGCATCCTGGCCAGCGCTCTGCCCATTTCTGGCCCTGTGCCTGCTCCCACATGGTTCTCGCCATCACACAGGGTGGCCTGCCCTGCCCTGGCCTTACCCCCCAAGGCCCCTGCCTCCTGGCGTGCTCCCAGGCCGACGCCCAGCCGACACACACAGGGTCTGGCCGGCACCCAGGATACTGTTGGTCGCGATCTCTTGCCATTTATTCTCACGCTTGTGTCTTGGTGCCTCCAGGTCAATTAGGGAGACGGCTTCTTCATCAGTGATCCCCTCCTCCAGGTAGAATTCAACCAGGTGCAGCACCTCTGCAGGCACAGGCACAGGGAAGGGGAGGGGCTGGGGCTGGAATGCTCTCACCAGGCAGCGCGAGGGGGTGGAAAGGTCCCAGAGCTCCTTCCCCACCCAGCACAGGCCTCTCTGAAAGCTGGCAGGTGCAGCATTGCCGCCTGCCACACATCTGGGGGAAGCAGGCATGTGTGCGTGTACGTGTGTGTGCATGCAGGCATGCATGTGTACGCAACGGTGAGCACAGGGGACCTTTACCCCTGCTCTGTCCCCCTAGGAGCCGGAAGGACTCCTCTCTGAGGGAAGAAGAGAAGCGTCTCTCTGCCCAGCTACTGGGAAGGGGCTTCTGACCCTCATCAACATGGAAGGAGCTGGGACTTGAGAACCATGTCAGCCTCACAGACGGAGTGCCTGACTTGTGGCGCCTCTTCCCAGGCATTTTCATCAGGCAGCGCTACACACCGGGCTCTAAGGGGTGGGTGCTTCAGGTCGGGGGCAGCACTGGGGTCCTGCCTCTGGGAACCCGGAGTGACTGTGTGTGTCAGGCGGGGTGGGGGTCTCACGATCCCCGATTTCCAAAGGAGGACACAGGTGCCCCACCCACATGCCGGCCGCCCCAACCGCACACGGCACTCACCGTAGGAAGAGGCTGAGAAGACGAAGGGCTGGCGGCAATTGATGCAAACATTGCCCAGGTTGTTTAGCAGTGGGTTGTTGGTGGAGCAGCGGTAGCACAAGGGCACCAGCTCCTACAAAACGCCAGCACCACAATGGCCCGAGGGCCCGGCAGGGGTGGGGTGGGGTCCAGCCCCGTCTCCTCCCCTGGCTTCAGCTCCCTGGGGCCTGGCAGCTGAGAGGAAAGGCCACCTGGGTAGGTGGGGAGGGGGCACTGGAGAGGGCACAGCGCACAGGCTCTGAGCTGCGGCAAAGCAGCGTAAGGGCCTACAGGGACCACAGCGGCCCTGGACACCCCCTTCCCAGGAAGGGCTCAGCAGCGTGGTTCTCCTGGCAGGAATGACAACCACCACGGCCCCTGTTTACCAGCCAGTCGCCGTGCTCCATGGACTGCGCTAAGCACATTACCCATGCTGGCTCACTTCTCCTCACAGCCTCTCGTGGGAAAGCTATTACCAGCCAGTCGCCGTGCTCCATGGACTGCGCTAAGCACATTACCCATGCTGGCTCACTTCTCCTCACAGCCTCTCGTGGGAAAGCTATTAGGCGCATCCCCATTTCATAGAGCTGGAAACCGAGGAAATGGGGGAGCTGGGATTTGAACCTAGATCTGTCTGTTGCCAAGTCTCCGCTCTGAGCTTGAAGGAGGGGACTGTGAAAGAGACAGCGGCTGGTTGGGCTGGAGGAAGGTGGGCTGGGGCACTGACTGAGCTGCAGACACTCAGAGTAGATTTGCTGGCGAGTGACAAGCCGGTTCCAGAAGGGATGGGCTAGGGGAGGGGCTCCTAGGATGAGGTGAAGGCAGGGCCAACCTGGGCACTGGGGTGGAGCAGACCTGGAGCCTCGGGAGAGCTAGGAAGCAAGGGAGGGCAGGGCTGTGGGGCTCAGGGGGCTGGGGGCTGCGGTGAAGAAGAGAGGAGACAGAGAGGGAAGAGGGGAGAGAGTTGGCAAGCCAGGGCTTGGGCGGCGGCGGGGAGGGAGGGAGTGCAAAGCCCCAGGAGCACGGCAGCCTACAAATGAACCCAGGTCGCACCAGGAGGTGTCAGGAGAAGCCTCCTGCCCGAGGGGGCCGCGCCCTCACCTCGCTGTCCTGGAAGGGCTTGGAGCGGATGGTCAGGCTGCCCAGCTCGATGGACTTCTGGAACCTGGCGGGGATCTGCAGGCCCTGCAGCTTGTCATAGGCGTGCCGGGCCAGCTTGTAGGCACCCAGTGCTTTGCTCTGTTTGGCTAGAGTGAAGAGCGTGTTCCTGCCGATGACAACGTTAAGGACAGTAGAGGCCACTCCAGGCCCGAGAGCTGGCACTGCCCACCTCTGGAGCGAGCCCCGTGCTGGAACGCAGCTCGTGCTGGTGCCAGGAGAGCACAGGAAGGAGTCTGAGCACTGCCTCGCTCATTCGTGGGATGTAAGTATATTTCTCGGATATCAAGGCCCAGAGAGTTTTCCAGAGATAGAGACAACGTCGTTTCCATTAATATTTTAACCTTGCTTGGGGTTTCTGGGCCTGCTGATAGCTCATTCTGTACCCTGCCTAAGCCAAAACGGCTCTCTCCGCCTCACCTAGCCTGCCAGCCAGGCCCTAGGATGCCTGGCACCAAGTGCCCCCCTGCTCCAGCCCCGCACCAAGTGCCCCCCTGCTCCAGCCCCGCCAATGGAGCCTGGTCCTAGACCGCCTGGAGGCCGGTCCCCGGTGCAGACACTCCTCTGCCTGCACTTCACCAAGGCCATGGCGAGCTCTGAGCACAGCCTCCCTTGCTCCAAGGCCCTCCTTGGAACTCCTAGGCTTTGTGCTCGATCTCAGGTCACCTCAAAGGCCGGCTGTGCCCAGGCCTGGCCTGCCCTTCCTCCCCTCCCCCCACCTATGAATGCCCTTTCCCACTTCTCCCTAACAAGCCTCAGCTAAATGAGGCCCGAGGGCCAAGCCCCTCCCCACTCTCCTTCCACGATGCTCCTGTTCCCCACACCCCCAGCGGGGCCCCGCCCACCCCAGCAGTCACGTGGAGGTGAATTTCCTTGTCTGTGTCTCCACGCCGCCTGATCAGAGTCGGGGCTGTGTCAGGGGCTGTGTCGGGAGCTGTTTCCACATCCCCAGTGGACAGCAAGGGTGAAGCTCAGGGCAAGGGTTCAGTCAAACTCTGCTGACTTGAACAGAACTTGCAGCAAAGGCCGGGTGTAGGTCCCGAGAGACCCTTGGTCTGCGGCAGCTTCCCCTGAAATGTAAATGATGGGCCTGAAACCCTTTAGAGAAGCTAGTTCTCATCTCTGAACCCTCTCCTGGGAGGGTTTTTTACTCAGGGAAAGAAGGTAGGGTTGGGTGGGGCTGGGAAGGGGCTTAGAGATAGTGGTGTTTAGAAGAGGACATGGGTTTATTACAACTTTTATCACTTTGAGGACCTTCAGGATTTGGGGTCATTTCCTGGTCGTTTCTGGCAGCACAGGCCCTCGGGCCCCTCCTCAGCTCACGGCCCCTCCGTGGCCCTTACCAGACAGAGAAGGAGAGGCCAGTCACAGGGAGGCCCTCAGGCCGCTGCCCCTCCAGCCTGGCTCGCACGCAGGGGGCCTTCAGCTCCTCCCTCCCCCACCTCAGTTCCCTCCAAGCCCTTCCAGGCGCTGGGTGCTCTCCTGGAACATCCACTCCACATCTTCCCTGGTTACCTCAGCCTACAGGATGGCTGTCACCTCCTCTAGGCAGCTTTCGCCAACCTTGGCCCCGGCCTTAGCTGCATTCCACCCTCGGACACAGTACACGCCCCACTGAACCAGGCCCTGACACTTGTCACCTCCCCCATTTGATGGCAGTTTGTTGCTACTGCCTGGTCCGGCACCGGGGATGCAGCAGGTGCTCCGTCCACCTGGGCTGAATAAACGCTGCCCCCGCCACACACACACCCAGGGAAGTGCCCAAGATTCCAAGCCCAAAGGCCTGGCGTTTCCTTCGTTTCAGTCACACCCTCATCTGTGGGTTCCGGGAGGGCCTGGACAGTGTGTTGGCCAGAGGCCTGCTGCTGGGCCCAGCCCAGAGAGCCCTGAAAACTAATCCTCCCTTGGCGCTCCCTCGGTCTCCCTGGCTGAGCCTCTCGTCCAGACGAACAGCAGCGGCAGGGCGAGCTCTCTCCCTTCCCCGAGTCAGCTGGAGAGAGGGAAACTTCTGCCAGCAAAGTGCTCTGGCCATTAGACAAGAGGGGCAGGACAGAGGGTGGGGTGAGAGAAAGGATACACTTTAGAGATGCCCAGGGGAGTGTCCTTGGTCAGGCTGTGCAGCAGGAACCTGGAGATGTTGAAGAGCGTTTCTGGAAGGTGGAAACTGAACGGCTCCTCCTGCCGTGAGGAAAGCAAACAGGATTGAATTTCTCAGCCGAGCTGCTGCTGGGCCGGGAGAGAGGTAGACACCAGTAACTCCAAGCAACTTCAACAGAACAGCAGACACACCCAATGGGCACCTACTGTGTGCCGGGCGCCTGCAGCCACGGCCTCGGGTGGTCCCCAACCCAACCCCGTGAGGGAAGCACTGTCATCCTCACTGCGCTGACGAGAAAACCGAGGCCTCAAGAGATGAGCTGCCCAAGTCACCAGCTAGAAAGGAGTGGAGCTGGGATTCAAACCCAGGTCTGATCCCAAAGCCCAACAATGTCCTTCTCCCAAGCTCACTGCCTCTGGGGTCAGTAATGATTCCATTTCCCTGAGCTCAAGCTGTCTCCAAGTAGCTCTAAAAGAGGAGACCTTTATGCGATTTAAGACATGACCTCCGTATAAGCACGTCTCTAAAGGGAGGCATTTAACCCTTTGTAGGATGAAATCGCAGGCCTCTTCTCTGCTGTCCAGCAGCAGCCTGACTGTGCGATGCCCACAGGTGTGCCAGGCGCTGAGGCTCCCGGCTGCATCCCTCTGCCCCCAGAGCCTGGCACAGGCCCCGAGAGACAGACACTCAAGACACGTTAAGTTGAATGAACAGGTCTTCTGCACCCAGAGGCTGCCAGATGCTCAAAACAGTCTAGCAGAGGGAATTTTCTATCAGGAGGAGTCTATAAAAGATTAAGAAAACCCTGTTTTGAAGGAATCTGGCGTGCTGCTTTAGAGGACAAGATGAAAGCAGGCCAGCTACCCCCGCCCCTGCCACCAGTGAGCACTTAGTGGTAATAAGCTGACATTTCCTGAAGGACCTTGCTAGGCCACAGTCATCACTGAACCACCAGGACTCAGGCCCTAACTGCTCTCAGTTTGGGAGGACTCACTTCACACCACTGCTCTGGTCCAGAACCCAGAATTCTCTCTAGTTCTCACTTAAATTTCTATAGCCCCTGTTAGTGCCAAGAACCCAAGAACACCTGAGAGTGCATCCTTTTCTGGGTGAGAGCCAGGGAGAAGCCTGCCTCTGGTTACACCACACTAGATGTGGAAGCTAAGAAATGCCCCAGAAAGAGGAGAGTGTGTGTGTGTGTGTGGGGGGGGTCCCTCGGGATTCGCACCTCTCCTCTGGGAAGGACGCCATTATCTCAGGAAAGGTCTGATGCTTCCCTTTCCAGCCTGCTCTGAATCAGAGCTGCTCTGCCAGGCCCTGATGCCAAACCCTAAAACACCACACCCACCTCCAGGCCTTTGCTCACGCTGTGACCTCTGCCAGGAATGCCCTTCCTCCTCCTCCTCTTCACCTGTCCCATTCTTACTTATCTCCCACCTCTTGACTTGGGGGCCACCTCTTCGAGGAAGTCCTCTAAGCGTCTTCTTTGCGGGAACTGCACTGCAGTCGCCTGTTACTAGGCTATGAGCTCCTGGTGGGCAGGGACAACGTCTCCTTCAGCACTGTGCCCGAGGTCTTGGCACAGGGCGTGTCACACAGCGGGCATTTGTTGAATGAAGGAAGGGCCCAGTGAAGAAGCCTGAGCTGGGATGAAGAGCCAGGCCCTGCAGTGGGTGTGAAGCTGCCACAAGCTCACAGCTGCATCAGGGCCTGGGGCAGAGCTCAGCTGTTCCAGAGAGGAGACCCCCAGGCCCCTGCCTCCAGGGGCCCAGGGTGATGAAGAGCAGGGAGAGACGGAGCTGGGTCCCAAAGTGGCTCAGGCAAATTGAGACCGGGCTGGGCCCTGACTTCCACCCTGAGTTTGGGGTCTTTAATCTGGAGGGCTTCTTTCCAGGTAAGCACCTGATAGAGATAAGGGGCCCCAAAAAGACTGTAGGGAAGATGAGGTCCCTCGAGACCACTGGGCCTGGTGCGGGGAAGAGGTGACATGCAGGGCTAATGGCCCAGGCAGGGAACCTCCCCTCCCCACAAGAGTCATTCTTGCCAGACTTCCCCCAGAGGCAGAGAATGTGCCAGGAGCTCAGCACAAATGAGGGGAAAGAGGCACCAAGGGTGGAAGGCAGGGCCTTTGAGACACCCAAAGGCGACTGCTCAGCCTGCGGGGAGTAGGCCGATGGAAAACTGGTTTGAGGCCTCCGCACGGGGCAGTGGGAAGAGCTGACATTCGTGCAGGGTCACTCTTCCAAGTGCTTCCCAATATTAACTCACTGAATCCTCACAACAACCCCATCAGGTAGGTACTGTTATTATCCTCCTTTTACAGAGAAGGAAGCTGAAGCACAGAGGAAAGTAAACGACTTGCCCAAGGTCACACAGTGGAGCTGGGACGTGAGGCCAGGGGTCTGCCTTCTCTAAATTAGCGGGGTGGGAGGCTAAGAGCACAGGCTCAAAGTCAGCCTGCCTGGGTTCAAGTCCTGGCTCTGCTACTTACTAGCTGTGGGATCTCTCTGTCCAGCGCCTCAGTTTCTTCATCTGTAAGATGGGGATGACAGCACTTATCTCACTGCATAGTTGAAAGGCTGACACAATAAAGCCCTCAGCACATTGCCTGGTATGTAGCAAGTGCTCAATAAAGGTCATCTATTGATATTACCCTCTGGCTTATGAGCACAGGATAAGCTCACGTTGTTGAGTGATGGAAGGTACACAAAATAGGGAAGCTGATAACAATCTGTCACCTGTTTCCTACTGTCAGGAGGCAGGTTTAAAATGGCTTAATCAGAAGGATCCAGGAGTAACTAAAAAGAACTATTTGGGTCTCTGGAGATCAAGCCAACACTCTTCTTTATAGAGAAGGAAACTGAGGGTCAGAGAGGGGAAGTAAATTGCTCAAGGTCACATAGCAGGTCAGTGGCAGGGCCAAGGAAGAGACCTCAGGCCTTTGGTTAGAGCTAGACCTTCACCCACCTAGAAGAGAGGGCCCCAGGCAATGTCCCCCACTGATCACTTAGAGAAACAGGACTTTGAGTGGCTAATCCAGAGTCTGTCTGAGTCATCCAAACCTGAAGCAAGCAACCAGAAAGGCCCACTCCAGCTCTGGCTTGCTAATTCTGAAGCCCACATGCTGCACCTCAAACAAGTAACCAATCAAGGAAAATCAAAGTTCCAAACTGTCTCCCAGGAGGAGACCAGGATTTCTCAGCAGGTCACCATGCCCTGGGTTTATTCTCCATCCAGAGGTCTGCTGCTCTGTTAAGACATACCCAGGGCTCCCAGCTCAGCTGGGACTGGTGCCCCCGCCAGGACTCATCTCCCGGCCACCTTACCATGTACCGCTGAATGGCGTGGTAGCCGTGGTACAGCTCAGCCAAGTGCTGGAAGTGGTGGAACTTGCCGAGCATCACGTCCTTCTGGGCAGGGTCTGCAGGGCGCAGCGGGAGGGGAGCAGGGCAGGAGGGAGAGGGCGTGTCAGACTGTGCAGGTTCGCCCCCGACACCAGACCTGAGCCAGGGAGATGGGAAAGGCGCTCTGCGCAGGAGCTGCACTATCCCGAGGCAGCTGACATCTCGGCGGGGCAGAGCACACGGCAGGACTTCTCTCAGGGTCATTCCCTGGGGGAGGGCCAGCTGTGCAAGAGGGCAGTCACTGGCATCCAGACAAGCCAGAGCCACCTGGCAGGGAGGGTGGACAGATGTCAAGTTCATTCACGCTCACCTCACGGCTCTTCCCTCTATGTCCTTCTGTATCAAATCACAAACCACTGGCCAGAACAAAAAATGCCACCTTCCGCTAGAGCTTGACAGTTTTCAAACTATAACCACGGCTCTGGGAGGCTCACAGCAGCCTTATGAAGGAAGCAGGGCGGGATGACCCCCACGCTACAGATGGGGCTGCAGAGCTGAGGAAGGACTGTGACTTGTTACGAGTCGCCTAGCTGCTCCAATGCCAGTGTCTTTCCCACTCCTGCAGGCTGGCCTCGGCCCAGTGGAGGGCATCTCTCTGCCCCGTCCGCTTCCAGAACTCCCTCAGTGCATCATGGGAAGTCTTGTGAAAGAAAGCCACATCGAAACTATCTTCCTGCCTGGGATGAGCGAGAATCTGGAGTGTGTTATTGTAAAGTGATCTCTTTTTCACCTTTTCATTTAGTTCAACGTTTTGAAACCACGGCTCAGCCAGGTCCAGTTACGGGTTCCCAGGTAGCAGGGAAAAGATATGTTCTGAATTAGCAACACAGGGCAAAGCCCAGGGCTTTAATTAAAACCTCCCAGCTCTTCCAGTGTTTATCTTGGTGCCAGAGTGGGGCCGGGAAAACAAGCGGCCCTGCTGATGTTTACTTACCTTGAGCTATATCGAGGCACTGCATGGACAGCATCCAGTAATAATAGGCAGCGTCATTAAATCTGCTCTCGACCACGGCATTGTGTGTGAGCTGCTCCAGCACCCTGACTGCTTCCCCCTGCCGCCCGGCCTTGTGGAACGCTGCAGGGGCACAAAAGCACACACCATGGGGGGGAGTTGGGTGGAATTCTGCAGGGCTTGCAAGGGGCTGCTGCAGAAGTAGGACCCTTGTCAGAGCATCTGCAGCACCGCGCTGCTGGGATGCGCCTCTCAGGACGGAGGCTATAAATAACCAAGGCTACATCCTGAAAAAAAGTAGAGAGAGATATATACGCCTTTTTGGCTGGGAAAAGGCAACCCGCTTTGGAAAGGCATGGCAGACAGAGAAAGCTGAGGGGCCAAACTGAAGGGCAAAGCCCGAGGACAGAAGCACTGCTCACCGTCAGTGAGGTTCTGCCCCCTGCCCTGTTCCAGGACAAAGCCTAGTGACTCCCCAGGTGACACTAACAGGACCTGGCACTCTAATGGCCTCGGTGGTTTTACAGAGGGCTTTTGTCGATGATTCCCTCACAACAGAATCTGTGAATCTGTTGGATCGTCACAACAGACCTAGGAAGACGTTTTTGAATGGGCTCGCAAGGTGGAGGTAAAGTGGCATACCCAAGGTCACAGAACCGAGCCTGACTCAAGCGCTTGGTCGGTCTCCAACTGAGTGCTTTTTGATGACAACCTTGGGAAATCTGGCTTGGTTCTAGCAACCAAACATTTGTGAAAACAAGCAAAAATTTCTCAGGCGTTCTCACATCCACCTAACAGAAATTTCTTGAGTCCCTACTGTGTGGTCAGACCCTCGGGATGTTGGGGGCGGCTGGGGAAGCACTTCTAGCTGCAACACTTGCCCACATGTGGGTGGCTCAGATGATCCAAATCCTCTGCTTTAGGGAAGGAAAAGGTCTGGCCTTTGTTCCATTCTCATCTCCAATCTCTTGTCTGAGTACCAAGTTACTATGGCGATGGATTCTTGGAAGGATAGACTAGACAGATGGATAGGTTGATGTGTTTTGCCCAAACATGCACATACTTCAGCAACTGGGTGCTCTGGAAATGCTGAAGCAATGGAGAACGTGCTGTCCTTCAATGGGGCCTTTCAGCTGAGGAGCTTCCACAGGGAGCCACTCCGAAATGTGTCCGGAGGTGGCAACTGTTCCCACAGAGAAGTGCAAATGGGATGCTATGGAACATGACACATCCAACTTCAATTAGAACACTTCTTAGAGAGGCAGCAAACCCTGGTTGGGAGAATCAGGCTCCCCAGTCTGACAGATCCTGGTCCAAGTCTGGCTCTGCCACTCTGTGGCTTTGGGACTTTGCAGGGCACAGTTAGCCTCTGCGTCTCTGTAGGCTGCTGGCGAGGTGCAAGGTTATGTGGTTAAGCACCCAGTCAGTGCCTGACACACAGAAGGCCATCACATTTAACAATTATTATTCCCACTGAAAGCTCTAGACTTCCTCTCGCTCCTGTGCCCAGCCGTTTTACCACTGGGTGTGCTGAGGAACAGAGGACACCCTGTTTCCCTGAGCCAGAAGCAGAACCCAAGTTTCTCTTCCGGGTGAGGAAAATGGCAGGTGGGACCATTCTGGCCATTCTGCGGCCACTCTCCTTCCGTCCTCCCCCACCCTGCCTCAAATTCCCTCTCTGCCACCTCCTAGCTGTGGGACTTCAGACAAATCCCTTTACCTCTTCCAACCTCAGTTTTCTCACCTACAAAATAGTACCTACATCACAGGGCTGCTGTGAGGAATAAACAGGAAGATACACTGGAGCTCACGGTGCTTTGCTCAGAGAGGAGACAGGACCTGCTGAAGGTCCTGAGGCATGTGAGTGGTGGGCCCGGGTGCGTCCCACACAGAGCCCGTGTTCCTCCCACGGCTCCATGGCCTTTCAGCACCAAGCACATCACACCCACCGGAGGAAGTTGTCTATCTTGGGGCCCACGGCAGGAGGGCTGGGCAGCCTACCTGACGCGTGTGTCTTGGCAGTGCTTTCTCCTGCCCCTTCTGCCAGGTGCCGGTCTATGTGGCCTACCTTTCTGGGCCTCCTCAAAACGATCGTTCTCTGCTAGCCACTGAGCGTAGGGCACGTAGATGTCGTCCTTAAACTCGGGATGCTTCTCACCCAAGGCGAAGGCCTAGAGGAAGGAGCAAATGGCTTCTTAATAAAGCAGCCCCCGCGGCCCCCATGAAAACACGGGCACTTGGCTGAATCCATCAGGGATGTCATATTTTGCCAGCCTGACAACTTGGAGGAGGAGAGTGCCTCCCTCCCTCACCACCCCCAAAAACGCAAAAACAAATCAGCTCTTTGAAAACAAAAGGCAATTAACAGCAATATGCAAGCAACTGGATTCAGTAACAACACAGTCTGTTTCTGGACCACAGAAGCGGCACAGAATCGGAAACATTTTATTTTGAGGCTTTGCGTGGGCTCCTGTAGGCTGCAAACAGATTTCTTTTAATTGCAGGCGACACCTAAGGAAACAGAATTGACATTATCATCATTGCTGCTTATTAGCTGTCAAAGATGACCGTGGTCGTGGTGCTGCATGGGACCCGGTGACTGCTGCTTCTAAGCCCCAGAACCACCTGTCAGACCAGGAGAACCGGAAATGAGTCACGGGGGAAAATATGTGACAACGGGGAGAAAGTCTGCCTCATGCACAGCCAAGATGCTCTAATTTATGCTGCTTGAGAAATCTGATAAATGAATCTTGAGAAGCCATTATTGCCTCTGTCCCTGGCTCCACCTTTTCTCATCAGTGACCCTGTCCCTCACCAAATGGAGCCACTTAGCGGGGAGACAAGAGTCAGACAGCTCTTACCAGCAAAGGCCTTGCAATGGCTCTGCAGACCAGACCACAGTGGGTGGGTGTGGAGGGTGAGGACCGTGCGCACAGCTCTCATCCCCTCAAGGATGAATTTTAACCCAGGGCACAGGGAGCCAGTAAGCTGGAGGGCGGGACTTAAGCCACAGAGGGGCAGCACACCAGCCGCTCCACCAGCCCCACCACAGCCATCTCTCCCACTGGCCTGGCTAGTTCTCTTACCGACCCTCATGACAGAGGAGTCGGGGGGAGGGGGCCGGGAAGAGGAGGAGGAGCTGGCCCTGAAATGGCTCCGGCCGTTTCAGGGAAAATACGGCTGGCATCTTCTGCCAAAATGACAGCCAGCGGGTTTTAAATGTCACGCAGGTGTGCCTCCCTGCCTGCGATGCTTCAGCCCGTAGTGCTGGTCAGAGGCAGCTCGGACCAACAGCAGGCAGTGGGGCTGTCACGTTAACTCCCGCATTCTTGGTGTCCATCACTGGGCTGGCACACAGCCAGCAGGCCATAAAGATTTTCTGAATGAATGAATGAATGAGCGAACAAACAGAAAGCGAGTACGGAGAGGCCCTCCAGGATACTCTGGCTCAGAGAATTCACAGGTGAGTCTCGTAACTGCCAGGCCAATGTTCACGCCCACAAGGAGGACAGCTGCTCTCCACCCAAACCCCCAAAATCCCCATGTCCCGGGGCTCAGGGAGGGCCCCCTACGCCCACCTCATCCCAGCGCTGGGTGTCCACGTGCAGGTGAACCAAGGACTTCAGGTCACCAATCTTCAGGTAAGTCTCGGCAGCATAGCCAGGGTTATCCAGCTTCTTGAAGTAGTGGGCGCACATCAGCAGGGGCTCCCGCTCGGCCTTGTCCAGCTTCCGGGCAATGTCGATGAGCCTGGAGCGGTGAGAGCACAGGAAGGAGATGGACTCCTGGGAAGGGAGCCCGGTGGAAGGAAGCGAGCGTCTGGGTCTTCCCAGGGCAGGCTCAGTGTTGATTCGTGCTGACGTCCCCAGGCCTCCGTATGGCGCCATGGCCCCTGGTGCTTGATGGGAGGTTATTAATTCAGTGAATACTTAATCCAGAAACGCTGCTTGGTAAAGGACACCATCTCCCCCACCTCTTGTGCCTTTCACAGGAGTTACCAACCTATCCAGCAAGCTCTGGGGAGAGAAATCAACGTTTACTCATCACCTACGGGCATCAAGCCCAGCGCCATGAGCTTTCCCGTGTGTGATCTCACTGAATCTTCACCGCCCTAAGGGGGTGGGACTGCTATTCCCATTTAACACATGAGGAGACTAGAGGCTAGGGTGAAAGGTGAAGCAACCTGCCCAAGACTCTGCAGCCAGGAAGTGGAAGAGTGCCCTTTCCAGCACCATTTGAGGAATTCTCACAGGAAAGTAGAAGCAGAGGTGGGAGGTGTCTTCTGGGACAGGACCTCTCAAGGAAGAGGCATGTGCGGCTCTGCTCTGAGCTCTGGAAGGAAGGCCTGCAGGGAATCTTGACTGTGCCTCTCCTCCTGGCCAAAGTGCTGACCAGGCTGAGGGGCCATGGGGACCACTGGTTCACCACTTTTCCCCAGTGGTAGCCAGCCCTGCCACTGCTCGTGGGCACATGAGGCTGCGTGGAAAGTGCTTGTTCCCTCTGGTCAGGCCAGGGTTTTGAGTAAAACCAGCTCTCCCAAGGGAAAGGGGTTCTACCCAGCTCGCTCTTTGTGAGAAGCAGCTGTAGCAGAGCCCTGTCTCAGAGTCAGGCGAGCTCAGGGAGGCCTGTCAATCTGTACTTAGAATAATAATGGCATCTAAAAATAACACTTCTCAGCAAAGAAAGGACACGTGTTTAGGGAAAGGTAGCACACGCAACCCCTTAGCACCTCCGCCCCCGCCCCACCCATTAACCCTAATGTCCCTGGAGGAGAAACACCTTTTACAGCCAGGCCTGGAAGAAGGACAGAACGTGCTTAATGTCTCCTTTCTGCACTAGTTAAGTATCCCCAGGGTAACCTGATTCATATAAGCTGCAAGTGAAAGTGACAGGCAAAACCAGAGGATTGAGTGGGGGACCTAAAGCTGCCTGGCTCTCTCCCGTACCACACCTTTCATGAACAGAATAACTGGGGGGCAAAATCCGCACCTCTATCTTCAAGAAACGTTATCCTTGGACAAGAGAAAGATGGGGTAGTAGGTCACCCACCCAGGTCCCTTTGTGAGGGACCACACCAACCACATGACTTAGCCATCAACCAGCCCCTCCCCCTCCCAGGTCCCAGGCCACTGCTACCTGTTTCTAGAACAGCCAACAGCCTTCAGGGCTCAGACTGAGCCAAACTCAGGAGCCACTCCCTCACCTCTTCTCCTGTGCCAGCTGTAGCAGCCTGTACGTGTGTACATGTGTGAGCACAAAGCCCACTCTCCCTGACGGTGGGAGGAGAAAGCCCTCTGCCTGAAGGTCTGATGCTCTAAGAGTCCTAAGACCAAATCCATCCTCTGTCTGGCAGCTCCACCCCAAGCCCCCGTGCTTCTGTTCTCTGCCTTGAGTGAAATCACTGACCACCAGGCCCAGAGCTCAGAATCAGCTCTGCCGGCCCCGCCCCAATGCACCCTGCCTTGGGTCCTGTCAGTTCACCTCCTCCATGTCTCTCTCGTTCTCTCAGCTGCCGTACTGGCCACTTACCTGGTCCTCCTCTAGTTTTCCCTCCATCCCCCACCTGCAGCCTGAGTGGGCTTCCGAGAGCACAGCCCCGACCAGGGGTCCTCACCACCTACTGACAAATCTAAACGCCTCGGTTTGGCTGGCCCCGGAGGCCCTCCCGGTGAGGCCAGCCCCGATGGCCCTGCCGCAGCCTGTGTCCTCCACCCTCACCTGGACCCGCCAACTTGTCCTGCTTGGGCAGTTCTTCCACCTGCACGACCTTCCCTTCCTACCATCTCTACCTCCTGAAATTCGTCAAATGCCTTTCGTGCAAAGACTACCTCTCAGAAGCCGTCCAGGGCTCCTCCTGTGAGAACTCGCGTCTCCTTCCCCGACACGCTTGGGGCTTTTCTTGGTCTTTCCAGCGCCTGCCGTCGCACCGGTCATGGGCCCTGAGGTCAGTCTGTAGCTCTGCCCCACAAATGCCCAGCTACCCGGCCTCATACGATCACTGGGTCCCTGAACCTCGGTTTCCTCATGTGAAGGTGGGCATGGAAACACCAACGCGGAGGGTGTGGGGGAGAACCGAAGGCCGGCTCGTAGGGAGGGCTCAGGGAATGGCAGCCCCGGGGCCTGGGGGGCTCCCCCCTCAGTCCCCACCACCCTTTCCCCAGGGCCTCGCTGAGCTTCCCAAAGGCAGTGACTGCCTCATTCAGTCTCTGTGTCTCCCAAAACCCAAGTCACCATCACCTTCAGATCAGATACTTAGAGAAACACTAGTTTTTTCCTTGACAGTCAAAACCAAGAGCTGACATGACATGACATGCTGCCAAATGCCTCTTGGGGCAGGGACTGAAAACCTACGTGTCAACCCAGCCGTGGTCGCCGCTGATCTCTATGGCCTTGCCGTGCTCGCCCGCCGAGATGTACATCTCCACGGCGGCTTTGGGCTCGTTGATATTTCGAGCCCAGTCCGCCTGTTTGGTGATTAGCATCTTTGTTTCTTTGGGGTCTCCAGATCCAAGGAAATCCTGAGGAAGCACAACAAACAAAAACATTCCGGATTAGAACTTCCTGCTGCCAGCATTACGTCAGGCTGCCGAAGGCTGCATCAAGGAAGGGCCCCAGTTGGCTGCAGCGGGCGGTCAGGATGCAGGCGTGAGCCCGTACCCTCGGGGCAGACTGCGGGGCAGGCCCAAGTGCTGGGGAGGAGGGCTCGCAGGCCGCCCCACAGGTGCTCCTGGGGGTACAAGGTCAGTGTCAGGGACTATGGCCCTCAATGTTTCTTGCTCTTCCCACTAATGGACGTTTGTTCTTCAGCTAAACAACACTTTCCCGACTCTCTGGAGTACTGCACACAACCCCGCAGTGTGGGAGGTTTATGATCAGAGTACTTTGTTTTTCTCTCATAGAGTTTGACGTATGTGTAACTACTCCTTTATAGTGACTTTACACAATTTCAAACAGTCAGACCTAAAATCTCCTTTTTCAGAGAGTAAGGATGATACCACACGCCTCAGAGTGAGGCTGAGTATGTGGTCCCCTGAACTTAAAGGAGGCAAGATGGTTTACAGAGTTCTAGGACGGCCCCTCAGCCATCACCACACTGCAAGTATCACTGGCATCTGTTTTCTGACTCTGTTCACGTTCTGCTGCCTGAACTCAGGGCATTGTCCCCTCCGCTTTGCCCCAGCTGTTTGCCTGGGGCCGACAAGGAACATGAGTAGTTTTGGTTAATTACTTCTCAACAGGATAGTATCAGACCCTGTCCTGAGATCAGGTCTGCAGGGGTGGGGACAGCAGGAGGCCGTGGGGGATCTGAGGCAGCGGGAAGGGGCTGGGAGAGAACCCATGAAGGAGGAGAGGCCTGTGTTCCGTCCACCGCAAAAGGGGCCTCTGAGGGGCCGTGCCCAGCTTCCCCAGGTTGGCCTTAGAATTCGCAAGAAACAGCCTCAGAAAATCACCTCTTTTCAGGATACAGTTACCCACAATATGTGTTGAGGGTTGCCATAGTTGAGACAGCTTTTGGTGTTGACAATTTGAAAGGTGGGGCTTTTCAAAAAGGGAAATTGAGAGTGCTTGGAGCCCAGTTCTGCACTCCTCCTAAGAAGCGGTATGTCTCAGGAATAATGTACCCTGCAGAGGCTGCGCTGTGTCAAGCTCACAAAGCATAAGAAAGCACTCCTTTCTCCACTGTACATTCCTGCCTCTTTTATCAAAGATAAGGTGACCATATGTGTGTGGGTTTATCTCTGGGCTTTCTATCCTGTTCCATTGATCTATATTTCTGTTTTTGTGCCAGTACCATACTGTCTCGATTACTGTAGCTTTGTAGTATAGTCTGAAGTCAGGGAGCCTGATTCCTCTAGCTCTGTTTTTCGTTCTCAAGATTGTTTTGGCTATTCGGGGTCTTTTGTGTTTCCATATAAATTGTGAAATGTTTTGTTCTAGTTCTGTGAAAAATGCCAGTGGTAGTTTGATAGGGATTGCACTGAATCTATAGATTGCTTTGGGTAGTAGAGTCATTTTCACAATGTACAGTGGAGAAAGGACAGCCTCTTCAATAAGTGGTGCTGGGAAAACTGGACAGCTACATGTAAAAGTATGAGATTAGAATACTCCCTAACACCATACACAAAAATAAGCTCAAAATGGATTAAAGACCTAAATATAAGGCCAGAAACTATCAAACTCTTAGAGGAAAACATAGGCAGAACACTCTATGACATAAATCACAGTAAGATCCTTTTTGACCCACCTCCTAGAGAAACGGAAATAAAAACAAAAATAAACAACTAGGACCTAATGAAACTTAAAAGCTTCTGCACAGCAAAGGAAACCATAAACAAGATGAAAAGACAACCCTCAGAATGGGAGAAAATATTTGCAAATGAAGCAACTGACAAAGGATTAATCTCCAAAATTTACAAGCAGCTCATACAGCTCAATAACAAAAAAACAAACAACCCAATCCAAAAATGGGCAGAAGACCTAAATAGACATTTCTCCACAGAAGATATACAGACTGCCAACAAACACATGAAAGGATGCTCAACATCTCTACTCATTAGAGAAATGCAAATCAAAACTACAATGAGATATCATCTCACACCAGTCAGAATGGCCATCATCAAGAAATCTAGAAACAATAAATGCTGGAGAGGGTGTGGAGAAAAGGGAACACTCTTGCACTGCTGGTGGGAATGTGAATTGGTACAGCCACTATGGAGAACAGTATGGAGGTTCCTTAAAAAACTACAAATAGAACTACCATATGACCCAGCAATCCCACTACTGGGCATATACCCTGAGAAAACCATAATTCAAAAAAAGTCATGCACCAAAATGTTCATTGCAGCTCTATTTGCAATAGCCAGGAGATAGAAGCAACCTAAGTGTCCATCATCGGATGAATGGATAAAGAAGATGTGGCACATATATACAATGGAATATTACTCAGCCATAAAAATAAACGTAATTGAGTTATTTGTAGTGAGGTGGGTGGACCTAGAGTCTGTCATACAGAGTGAAGTAAGTCAGAAAGAGAAAAACAAATACCATATGCTAACACATATATATGGAATCTAAGAAAAAAAAACGTCCTGAAGAACCTAGGGGTAAGATGGGAATAAAGACACAGACCTACTAGAGAATGGACTTGAAGATATGGGGAGGGGGAAGGGTAAGGTGTGACAAAGTGAGAGAGTGGCATGGACATATATACACTACCAAACGTAAAATAAATAGCTAGTGGGAAGCAGCCGCATAGCACAGGGAGATCAGCTCAGTGCTTTGTGACCACCTAGAGGGGTGGGATAGGGAGGGTGGGAGGGAGGGAGACGCAAGAGGGAAGAGATATGGGAACATATGTATAACTGATTCACTTTGTTTTAAAGCAGAAACTAACACACCATTGTAAAGCAATTATACTCCAATAAAGATGTTAAAAAAAAAAAAAGAAAGCACTCCTTTCCCCTGATTAGCACTCACTTGTCAGAAAAGTACAGTCAATGTATGCTAAAGACCCACTTGAACAATTAGCATTCTCTCTTTTCTTCCATTTGCTTTCAGGGTAATTGGGTAGCCCCTAAAATAACATATTAGACTGGCCTAAGACAAGTGATTCTTTTCAGGAGAGGAAGGAGCATCATGACCCTGATGCTGAGGATCCAATAAAAGACAGGCCTGCCTCGCTGGCTTGGAGCTCTCTGCAGTCCACACAGGTGAAGGGGCTGGAAGGCAGCCGCTGACTACCTGCAGAGGCCTGGTTTCGGCTGTTACAGACCCAGCCTTTATTCTTGGCAGCTACAACGTGCACTCTTTATGCCAACACAAAGCCGGAAACTCTTCTTTAACCTGGTTGGCTAAATGAGGTTAGCAGCTGGGGAAACAGGCATCGTGAGAGAACAGGAATGTCCTTCAAAGGGAGTGCTCAGTGGACTCCGGGTGTCTCACTCACTCTGTAGTGAGAAGGGTCAGAGGCTAAGAGCAAGCCATAAATTTGGGTCGTCAGTGTGGAGACCAGGCAGGGACGCAGCTCCCGGGCTTGAAGGAGCCTCCTCCAGCCCCACGGTCCAGCTCCCGGAGCTCGGACCTAATAGAAGTTAAGTCTAAATGGTTCTTCAAGGCTCAGCAAACTGGGTTTCCAAAGGTTCTCTGGTCCCATGAAGCTAATTTATATGTTATCTGGGGCCACGGCAAAGACTCTGTCCTGGAGTGGCCAGAAAGAGGCTGTGCTGAGTGATGAATGAGACTAAACAGTGTTCTCATGCTTGGTGATTTTGATAAGGATATACTACATAAGAGTTAAGAGCATTATAATTCCCTTTATCTCCATATAAACATGTCACTTTCCCAGAAAGCATACAATTTATTTGTACGTGGGAATGTAATTTAAAAATTTTCCAAAAACCAGATTGAATCTTGGGAAGCAATTTTCAAGTAAACAAAAACATGCCATGTTAATAAGCACTGTATCTTCCCCCACCCCCCGACATAATGTGTATGTACACATTTTCTCAAATTCAGACTGTTGGGGGTCGGGGGGGGAATGAAATGGAACCAACCTACTTGGATCCTACTTGGAATTGACATCAAACCTGAAACCGGAAACAGCCCCCAGCGTATTTACCTTCACGGAGAGGCAGACCAGACGGACCGCGTAAATGGGCTGCCTTTCTTGGGTGGAAGAGCGTAGGCGCACAAAGCCCACTGGAAGTGTGAGGAGGGGCTTCAGTGCAGGGCGGGGTGGGGCTAGCGGGGGCCGGTCTGAAGGACAGCCATGCTGTGGTCACGCCTGGCTCCACTCACTCTCCCAGCCTTTCTACAGCTCGGCCTTTGTAAAGGGCTTCCTCGTGGGTTCATTTCTGCAATTCTCAGAACTGAGCTCAGCTGGACTAGGCGACCCTCCAAGAAGGAAATGGAGGCTAGCAAAGTGCAGAACCTCCCCCAGGTCACCCACAGGGAGGCTGGGACTCACGCCTGCTCTCTGGGCACCACGGCAAGGTGCTGCCTCCTACGCCACAGCTGCCCACCAGGACTTTTCAGAGGATCTGGGAAGCGCTGTTGGTCCAGAAGAACAACCAAGCCTAGCTGTTCCTAAAGCCTGAATTCTACCCTCAGGGATTCGATCCTTTAGTTCAAGGTTTTATCCTTGGTTTAAATGTTGTCACCCCCAGAAAGAGACACCCTGATTTAGGTGTTCTCAGTGTGAACGCACTGTTAAATTGTGTGTGTGTGTGTGTGTGTGGTGTGTGTGGTGGGGTTTGGGGAAAGATACAAAAGTTGAAGAGGGCAAAAAGGGGGCTACCTGAAGCACCCAGATCTGAGGGTTGGGGTGAAGGAACCACCAAGGAAGAGACAGACTGGAGCCCAGGTGCTTGGCCAGGTACTGATGACCAGCAACTCCCAGGCCGCATCACAGGGACCCACGGATGGTAGAAGATAAAAGAGCACGCAGCCATCTCCAGGAATAGAAAAGCAGGGGAAAAAATGGGGAGGATTTGAACTCGTTAGCTAATTGCCATTAACAGCCTCTAATTGGTTGTGGCTGATGACTCACTGAACATTCTGAAGCCTCTCTGAGGTTACCCGGAGACAGGTTAACAAAGGCACCCCCATGGAAGGAAAAACTTGGCTGTTCCAGGCACCCACCCTCTTTTCACCTGTGCTAGGCGAACCTGCGCTAGGCGAACATATGTCCTGCTGGTCTGGGGTCCTCAGTGGGACTCCGTCTCACACAAGCCATCAGGAGCTGCTCCAGGAAGACTGCCCTCACGTACCTTTAAAGGACCAGACCTGTTGGGGACTAACCTTAACAGGGGCCCTCCAAATGCAAGAGGATATCTCCCCCAACCCCAGGCGAGCGATGGGGGCACAGTGTGCTCACAGCGGCGGGCAAGGCCTCTGTCACAGCGCCTCTGAGGCCCAGTGTGAAGCCCAGCACCAAGCAGAGCAGGCACTTAGGAAACCTTGGCTGGAGTGAACCATGCTGGCCTATGTGACGACAACGGCAGAACCAGCTCATGCCTGAGGACACAGGTTCTCAGTGGCTTCTGACAAAGGTTTGAGAGACTTTGTGGGAAACAGAACCCCGAACCCTTAACAAAGGGACTATGCTGGTTAGGACTCACCGTCCATCCAGCTCTGTCACTGACAAAGCTCTGAACCGTTACACTCTGTCCCTTTTGACATCAGCCTGAAAGGTCAGTTGTAGGTCAGCTTTAACCAGTGGCCTCCGATGGTTCCTCATTTATCAATGTGCCCACACCCGTTCTGAGGCCACGGCTACCGTCTGTCCGCACCACCTCGGGGGTAGACAGCCTGGAGCCCGCAGGGTCGGGACGGCGGTGGGCAGGCCGTGGCCGGGTTACCTTGGCGTACTCGAACATGCGGAGGTCTGTGTACATGTCGAGCGCGAGGTTCTCGTGCCCGCTCCTCTTGTACAGTTTGGCGGCCTCGTGGAACTTCCCCTGGTAGGAAAACACATCTGCCAGAAACAGGTCATTGTTGGTCTCTCCCCGCTTCTTCCTCTCCTGGAAAAATTAGAAGCACAGGAAACGGCCTCTGCAGCCATGGCAGGAAGCAGCCTTTACAAAAGTTAGATGTTGCTATTTCAAGTTAAGTCCCTGGGCCTTCCTACTGGAACCTACGCTTGGCTCCTGGGCTGTTGTGTCTCTCACCTAGGTTTCTGGTGGGAATGCTTGACAACAAAAGCAGATTTTTTTTTTCCAGATGAGTGAAGATCAAAAGAGATGCAAACTTTTGTTTGTTTAATGGAAATTCCTCACGGCTGCTTCCTTATATATTCTTCCAAGGAAACAACTGCAAAGTGAGGATGGTGTGTACCGCCCACTCGTAGGGGGCCCCCAAGCTCTAAGAGCTCCCAAATCCCCAGGCCTGGTTTGGCCAAGTTGTTACTGATGATAATGGTGGACAAGGACAAAGTTTAGGGTTTCTTCCCAAGAAAAAGACCAACAAAACAGGATAGAGAATCTTACTACGTCCCTGTCTCTAGAGAGAAGGCGAGCAACGCCAGTGTGTTGAGAACCCACTAGGCGCCGGCTACTCCCCACCCAAGTGTCACACTGCGGGAAGCGGGACTCGGGAGAGGGGCAGGTCGCGACCACACAGAGCTGGCGTTTGGACGCTGTGTGACTCCAGATGCTCTTTGTTCCACGGAATACACCCTTCGGAGACTCGTGACGGCCCCCAACAACACACCTGTGCACACGCACGCACGCAAACGCAAACACACACACACACACACACACACAGGTAGCAGTGCTGAGAATGAGAAGTAACTGGCACTCTCCCCTCCCTCCTGTGTTAGGGAACAGTCAATAGTCTACAGCTCGAGTATTTGTCAACACTCAATAGCACCCAATCTCTCATCCCCAGCAGTCTCCTTTTGCTTGTTTTCTAGCAAGTGTATCACAGTGGAGGAAGATGAAACATTGAATCAAACTCCTAGGCAAGCTGGTGAAAGTTATAATAGCTGCAGGCAATATGCTTCCCCACTGACAGAAATAATTTTTTAATCCCCCCCCCAAAAAAACCAAACTACACATAGCTTAGGCTAATCTGCCAAATAAACTAACTCCTAATAGTATGAAATGAATTAAAATCTTGCAGTGAGATAAAGAAATAGGTTTCACTAGGCATGGAATTTAGGCCAAATCTGTCCCGGGCCCCAGAACCTCACCATGATCAGTACAAAGGATTCCACACACGCAGTGTGTAAGAGCCACATGGACAGATGCCGTTCCTCCTGCCATCAGCACAGCTGCATCTCACCCATCCAAAAGAAGCGCAGAAAGGAACCCCAGTTCTCTGGAACAATGCTGAATGCCTAGAAGCAAGCAACTAAGGCCTCAGAGCAAACAAAATGGATCCTCACTCAAAGGCACTTTGCTCTTTTTCAAGAGGCAATTCTTACAAGTTTACTTTGCCCAGCTCACAGCACACCAGAAGAGACAGTACACGGGATCTCAGTAAGACAATGATAAGTGGCCAGAGTTGGTCCTCACAGAGGTCGGTTACTTTTACACAGAGAAAAATTATGTTCCATGGCCTCATGTTAAGACCCCTAGATCCAGACCAGCTGATCTACAGACGTGGCCCCTAGTAGTAAGTGGTACTGGGCATCATGGGTAGGTGGCTCTGAAGAAACCCTTCACCATGCAGGTGAGGACTGAACGGAAGACAGAGATGCTCCTTGTGACTGTGCTGGCGGAGGGAGAGGGTGTGCAGGGCAAAGGCCTGGAGCAACTTCCGAGAGGGCAACATGGCCCAGAGGAAAGACAGCGGAGCTGGGAAAACAGAACTGGCTTAAATTCCAACCCATCTTTTTGCCCTGAGGACGTGACACAGCCTTTCTGAGCCTTAGTTTCCTTATTTATCAAATAGAGGTAAGAACAGCAGCTGCCTCATCAAGTCGTTGTGAGGATTTAAAATCGTGTACACGTCAATCACGCATGCGGCATGGAGCAGGCACTCAACAAATGGCAACTATTACTAGGCCAAGCAGGCTGTGAGCTCCCGCAGGCCTCTTCCACTCAGCTCTTTGACCACTGGGCTCAGCCACATGGCTTGGTCCACGACAGGTGTTTATTATGCTGAACTGAATCGAAGGGAGGAGACATTTGCTGATCTCCTCACTGCTTCCATATGTGAATTCAAATGTATCTCACATTGCCAGAGCCTCACAATAAATCTGTTCAGAAGAAGAAATATGTAAACCTTTTTACGGACAGACAGCCTGAAGATGCACAGGAATGAAAAGTATTTTCTCCCATCACCCAGCAAATGGTGCAGCTACTAGAACCAGCCTCTTTAGGCCCCCATCTGCCTCTGGGTGTGGCTGACGAGGTCCAGGCCAGGACCGGTGGGCTGCGGGGAGGGCTCAGAGCTCCGCAGGCGCCAGCTGGGTCACATGCCTCCCTCCCCAGGGCCCATCCCTGCAGGTGGGTGCAGACCATGTGCATCTGGAAAATGCCTCCTACACTGGCACGTTGTTGGAGCCCTAGAGGGGGGTAGCAAGCTAACACCCACTGCGAGGATGAAATCCGGTTACTGAGAACTGTTTAATCCTCCCAGCAACCCTGTGAGGTAGGTCTCATCCCATTTCACAGACAAGAGACCGAAGCTCTGAGAGATCAGGGACCCACCCGCCTCACCCAGCTAACAAGTGACAGACTGTACTCCCAGCTCCCAGGTGCTGGCTCTCCCAACGTGGCACTCTGCTCCCCAGAGCAAGGCTGTGGCCCGGACGCCCAGACACCAGTGGGCTCTGTCCACGTGTCCTCAAGACCCTCGCCTGCTGGAAGAACCGCCTGCAAACCACAGACAGCGCATCTGCGCTTCCCTGAGAATCAAGAACACTTCAGCTTTTACCTCAATGCTGTTGATGAGCTCTAAATACCGGAGGTCTTGTACTCTGGTGAAGGCCTACAGGGGAAGAAATGAAAGAATAAAATCAGCTGCCTTCTGGGCTTCAAAAGTGGTTGATTGGCTGGGGGTGGCAAGTCAAGCTTTAGAAAGTGAGCCAGTAAGGAGGGAAAGAAACAAGCACTGATTAATCACCGTGTGTACTGGGAAGGTCCTGCCACCCAGGGAAGCATGGCTTTATCCCTGGGATTAGTCCATATGAAGAACAGCAAAGAAGCCCTGGTTGCATCACTCACTTTCGGACTAGGTAAACAAAACTCGGATACTGCGGTCGGTGATGGGGCTGGCTTGGAGGAAGCTCCATGCGAAAGGGAAGACCAGGCTGGTCTGAGCCGCTGAGGCCGCAGCACAGGAGTGGGACTGGGGGGACGTTCTGATGGCGGAGAGGCCACACGTCCACCTCAGTGACCAGGACGGAGCACAGGAGACAGCCTTGCTTCCCGGCAGGGCACACACACAGGGCCTGTGGTGCCGGCACAGGGGGAGGAGAAGCGGGGAAAGCTGAGAAGGAACAAAGATGGCTTTTGGAAGGAAGGGGGAGGTAGGGAGTGAATCACTCCAAGTCTCTGGAAGGCAAACTCTTATGTAAATCCTAAAAGTGGAGCTCTTGCGTTGGACTCGCAGTAAAGCCAGAGATGTTAACCCATGGGCTACTAGAAACTTCTAGGCAGCCTTCTGCAAGCAAACTGATGTGAGCTAAGCCCCTTGTGCTGCTTTCAGATTCTGCAAGGGGTTTAGAGGAACATCACCCACCCTGTCAGGCGGATCTTCATGTGGCTCTGCTGCCAGCATCTCCTCCCATTTCATTCCTCCCAGGGGGGCTTCTCTACAGCGTCCCATATGAAATGGGCTGACACATGCCTGGAGGAGGCAGCACGTCCAGGAGGCGTCGAATTTAAAATGCAGATCAACAACCCTGGCCAACTGCTCTCTCTGCTCAGCTGCATGACATCCTCCACCGAAAAAGCCAGGAGATGAGCGGGTCATCCGGCCTCTGGCTGCCTCACAGATGACCAAGATGTGACTTCATCTCTTCATCCTGCAGGGCCAGGCATCCTATCAGGGGCTGGGGACCCGGAGACGAACATGACTTGGCCCTTGTCCCCCTCTGTGATTCAGGGGCCCATATTTTAAAAGGGGAGGCAGGCAGATTAAACAGATCATGAACTCTCCCTGAGCCAAGAGCTATACAATTATGAACTAGACGCCCTGGAGAACACAGATTCACTGTCTGGAAACGGGCAGGGGCTGGAGGCTGGAGGCTGGACTAAGCAAAGCATCACAGGGTAGGAACCTGACAGATGGGACCTGAAGAGGGGTCCCTTGAAAGGGTCAGGCAGGCATCACATAAGCAGAGGGATGAGGGCTCAAAGCACCCATTTTCCACACAGGGGGGCTTACAAGCTATCGTCTAGATCTGGGCTTCCTGAAAGCAACATGAGGGGGAAGCCTGGGGTGTCTGGCAAGGTGGCAGAGAGGAAAGAAGGAGCATTCTAGGTCTCAGTCCTGGCTCTGAGACCTTTCAGCTGGGGGGCCCTGAACCTAACCCTTGCCCGCCTCCAGGCTGCCAACAACTTCCTTATGGAAAGGGGCAAGCTAGCGAGGTCCTCTCCAAGGCCTTCCTAGCTCTGCTCTGCTAGGATTTGAGGACTTGTCACCGTGAGAAACCTGAGTTTCTTCAGCCCTGACACATTCTGCAGAGTGAGGGGTGCCCTGGTCGGAGCGGTCAGAGTCACAAGGCCCGTGGATAACCTCAAGCAGAAGGAAGTGTGGGAACACGGCCGCATCTGCAGTTCTGCTTGGAGCTGCCTTCCCCGGTGTGAAGCAGCTCTCCTCCGCCATCTAGTGGAGACACAGGCCTATCGCCGGGAACCACCCTCCATCCCCATGTGCCTGAGACTTGGCAAAGCAGAAAAAGAAAGGCTGGGGAATGGGAATTTGGATAAAATGATCAAGTTCTAATCTATAGTTAAAATCTTGTGGGCTTCACACAATAATCTCTATTCTCGGGGAGTGTTTGGAGGATACAGGGTGGGGAGGAAGGGTTCCAGTTTAGTTTGCGTCAAACGTTTCAAACGTTTGCTGAGCGCCTAATGGTCTATGGCACCGTGCTAGGCAGTGTTGGCTGATGCTAGGATGAGACTGATGCTTAGTTGCCGGGTGTAAGGAACTGACAATCTCTCAGGAAGACTTCTAATTTCATTCCAGGCTAAAAACAAACAAACAAAACACATTCTAGGAATCCTTTGTCATTCTTCACCCCTCCTGGCATTTCTGGGTGGGGCAGGAGAGGGAAGCTCCCTCCATGGACTTGCTTCCTCCCTCCTCTGAATTCTTAAGAATTCCTAATAGCCCTCCTCTATTATCACTTTTCTGATGCTAACTAGATCTAAAACTATGATACAGATAATTATCATTTCATGGTGATTTTACTTGTTGTAATAATGGTTGGCATTTGCACAACCACTGCCAGTTTTGGAATCCCTCTTACAACGTGGGGGTTACGCCTAATGACACTGTGTCACGCAGGCCTGTCAGTCGGCGTTTTCACCGTCCCGCTGTGGGAGTGGGAGGGCTGAAGCTCCAAGAGAAGCCGCTGGCTGAGGTCATCCAGCCCCTGCAGGCACAGCTGGGCCTCAACCAGGCTGCTGAGTCCTGGCCTGGTCCCCATCCACTCTCTTTTCAGGCCTAGAAGTCCCACCCTAGCACAGGGCAGGCACCACACACTTCTGCAACCACTTGCCCACCAGCCAGGAGTATGGGCTAAATGAGGGCCTGGCTAATTGACTGTGGGGAAGAAAAAGAGGGGAGGGAGGAGTAGGGGAGGGGGGTTTGGAAGCTACTCGTTTCCCCACCTCAGGCTCCAGACGAAAACCCATCTCAGAGATGTAGCTGGGCTTTTTCTAATGTGGGGAAAGGGGGCTAATGTTTTCAACCATTTCTGTAGTTTTAACAGACTAAGCCAGGAAACGACACCATGAATCAAGGCCATGAATCATGCGTGCCATGAAGGTATGTGTGGAGTGACACTGCTGTCAGAATCAAAGAACTTGACCATTTCTTCCAATGTACTTAGCGGAGTGCCAAGAAAAACAGCATTGTGTAATAAGTGGCCCTAATACCAGTAAGTGCTTATACCAATGATAAAAGCTACCGTTGACTGAGTGCTGACAATGTGCAGGCTTTGCTGTGCACTGTGCATGGGTGATCGCTCATAAGGCTGACAGCTACAGTCTATCAGATGCCCCTTCTTCTGTGTTAGGCTTTACAGGCATTATCCATTAGATCCTTATAACTCCATGAGGATGGGGCCTGTCATCACCCTAATTTTACAGATGAGCAACCTCAGAAAGGCTGTTACCTGCTGAGGCTCACGGAGGTGGCTGTGCTGGGATCCCAGCCCAGGTCAGTCTAACTCCAGAGCCCACGACAGTAGGCATCTGCCTCCTCAAGGGAGCCTGCGAGGACCAAATTCCAGCTCACGCTGACTGACGCTTACCTTCTTTGCTGTTTCAAACTCCAATCCTTCTAAAGCTTCCATGGCCAGCTCGCGCCAGTCAGTGTCTGTCACGCCCAAGCAAGCAATCTGGTAGGCTTCTCGGAACATCTTCCTATCCAGGTACTGGTACATCGGAGCAGACTGGAGGATTTCATCAAAAGGAAAGAAGACTGCTTTCAGAGCAACGGAAGAGTCAGATGCACACAAAGCCTGATTCCACGTGTGTGCACCAACTTAATGACGAATGTCACAGAGCAAGGCCACAATGACCCATCAGCACCCTGCTCAGCCTCACCCCGGCCCACCTGATGCCCTTCCATTCGGCCACCCCTTTCACAGCCATCATATTGAACCATCGTATTCAGTAGCACAAACTTCCACCCGCCTCCCCTCCACCACCACCGGCTTTCCCCACCTCCAGGGTGGCCAGATCACAAGATGTCACCCTTGCCTGGAATGCCTTTGCCCCTCCTCGCCCTCTGCAAAGTACCTAATTGGCTTTAAAGGCCCTGTTAAAATGTCACCTCTTCTGTAAAGTCTTCACTGACCCCTCAAGGGAAGGGGTCTGAGCTCCCTCTGCCCCTTGTCCTGAACTCAAGTTGTATTTTTTTTTTTTTTAGTATTTTTTTATTTATTTGGTTGTGCTGGCTCTTAGTTGCAGGCTCCTTAGTTGTGGCTCGCGGACTCCTTAGTTGCGGCTCGCAGACTCCTTAGTTGCGGCTCGCCAGCTCCTTAGTTGTGGCAGGCGGGCTCCTTGGTTGTGGCATGCGAACTCTTGGTTGCAGCATGCATGTGGGATCTAGTTCCCTGACCAGGGATTGAACCCGGGCCCCCTGCATTGGAAGCATGGAGTCTTAACCAGTGTGCCACCAGGGAAGTCACTCCGGCTGTATTTTAATTAAAAGTCTGTCCCCATAAGGCTGGTGGCGGGGTCGTACTTAACTCCTTCAGCGGGCCCTCAGTCTACGTTTGCTGAAGGAATGAACAACAGTTACTGTGAGGAAGGGGCCTGGGATGGCCTCTTACGAAGAGGGCGGAAAAGCCTGCTTCTCCCAAGAAAGGCTGCCATCTCCTAGTGCCCTGGCCCTGGGAACCTTCGTACCATCGCCCCGTCCAGACAGGGCTGCTTCACCATGATACCTGTGAACCGTTCTCAATAAATTCCTTTTTTAGGTTTACTAAGTGCTTTTGGCTCGGTCCCAACAGCCCTGTGTAGTAGGTATTACTGCCCCGATTACTGCCCGGAGACTGAGAGGGCAACTGACCTGCTAAGGACACAGAAGTGGCACATGGAAGCCCTGGGGCTGGACCGGGGGCACGCTGACCAGGTTCTGTGCTCCTTCCTGCCGTGTGTGTGTGTGTGTGTGTGTGCATGTGTTCTTTCACACACGAGAACAGGTGTGAGCTGGGCCCGGGAGTCCTCAACAACGAAAGGCCAGTCAGCGTGCTAGAGGGACTGCACCCTTCCTTCTGGCTTCCTGGGCAGCAGAATCGAGCCGCCAGTGCCTCTGCGCTCGTGGTGCCCAAATGGGGATCTGGAAGAGCTGCTGTGTCCGTCTGGGGCCTGTATCTTTGAAATTCCCGACCCCATTTTGTAGCTTTAGAGTTGAAGGAAACTTGTTTCTTTTTAAGCCATTCTCCCCTCTGACAGCAAGACTGCTTCTCAGGGCTCCCCTTTTCTGCCCTGCCCCCCATCTCTCCTCCCTTCAAGGGAGCAGCAGGGCATGAAGCAGGGAGCAGTGGAGCTAGAACCCCGGCCTGGCTCAGCCACATCCTAGCTGTGGGGTTTGGGGTAAACTCATTAGCTTCTGTTACGACGCCCTGCCCAGCCCACTGGCTACCAGTGCTTTGAAAATAGGAAGGTGCCAGGCGAAAGCAAGCCTGCTCCCTCCCCACTGTGCTTTCTCAGCACAGAAACACACCTGCTGCTCCTGTCTGTCTTTCCAGACCTTTCTGGGCTCAGATCAACTGCCACCACCTCACGGAAGCTTTCTCAAACTCCCCAAGAACAACGAACTTTCCTTTCTAAACTCCTTTGGTGAACAACCTCTGTTCCAATTTAGTTGTTCAGTAGGGTTTGCTAGTTAAAGATTGATGATAATAATAGGAATTGGGCCAGACAAAACCTGAAGGATGGGTGCGTTTAGCTCCACCGCAAGGAAAAGTGAGGCCCAAAGAGTGAAAGGAGCGGCTCAAGGTCACAGCTGGTTGAGACGGCAGAGTCAGAACTCAAACCCAGCGCTCCTTCCCCTCGACTGCCCCAGGGTTGAGCCCCATAAGGGTGGTTCGGGGACTCGGACAAGCACAGGAGAAGCAGCACAGGACAAATGGTTAACACTCGGGCTTGCCTGGGAGGCACCATCTGAGAATGGGAGTTTAAAAAATATACTGATGGAACAAATGCCCTCTGAGCTCTACTTGATCTCATTGCTGCATTCCAAGCATGAAGTCACCGCCGCCCTGAGAAGCCCGAGCAGGGTTCGCCGCCCTACTTGGCAGCCCTGACTAACCAATTCTTACACAAGATGATGTAAATTTCGAAAGGAAACCAGAAATCCCCAGAGCGGGTCTGCTCTTTCTCCCTCCTCTCTGGGCCAAAGCCACAGGATGGCTGGAGGCAGAGGCGACAGATAAACAGCCTCTGTCTCGAGGCTGCCTTTCCAAACCCTTGGCAGTAGTGACCTGCTGCATCAGCAGGATGGCCTTCGTGCAGCCAAGGGCGCTCTGGCGGCTGAATCTGAAGGGCTTGGCTTCAGAGGAAACCCTGCGCTGCCCTGCCGGCTCCCCTTGGCGGCCAAAGCCAGGGAGCAGCAGGAAACTGCATTTATCTTTGAGGTCACGATGGCAGTCCTGGAGGAAAACTGTCACTCAGCATGGCCTGTCTGGCACGATGGAGGAGGACTGGGTTTCTGGTGGCTGTGGAGCCGGGGCTCGGGATGGGGAGCACCGCGAGGAAACCGGCCAGCAGGGGCGGTTCTTGCCTCTCCTCCTGCCCTGCTTCCACCCACCTCTCTCCCTTCTTTCTCTGGCTTTCTTTTTTTCTCTCTCCTTTTCCTCAGATCTTAATTCTACTACCATTCATTGAATAACTGCCCTGTGTCAGGCACTATTAATTCCCGAAGCAATAAGTAACAAGGGTATCATCAGCTTAGAGGGAGAAGCGGACGCCAGCCCCAGCCTTTACAAGAAGCCGAGGCAGGGAGTGCGAGTGAAGGTGAGGTGTCTGGAGGGGGCGCAGACGGATGGAGCCCAGCTGAAGGGCAATCTGGAGACACGTCTACAAATCTTTCACACAGACATGACCTCTGATCCAGCAATTTCACTCCTAGGAATTTACACCAAGGAGCTATACTGGGATTGGTGCAAAGACTTAGCTAGAAAGATGCCCACTATCTACAATAGGGAAAACGCTGTAAATAGCAGGACCATCGAACAATAGGCGCTGGTTGAGTAAGTTGTGGATGTCATGTGACGGGACAAAAAGCAATCATTAAAAACAATGGGGGCAGCAGGAAGGGGGTGTGGTTAGAACAGAAGGGCAACCTAACACCAGGGACCTCGTGGGCTGATGGCGGAGGTACCACTCACCGACACAGGTGATAAGTTTGTACTGTGGTTGCAAACTGTGACCAGCGGGAACACCTCGGCAAGTTGTACAAAGGATCTCTGTGCGATTTCTTACAATTACATGTGAATCTACAATCACCTCAGTATTTTTAAATGCTAGAGAAGCACATTTACTAATGTGGAGCCATGTTTCCAGTAGATTGCTGAGTGAAAAAGCCAGAATGCTAGTTGATGGCCAATAATTCATACAAAGTGATGGGTCTGCAGTATGTAAATGTCAGGTTAATTAGAAGATGGAGGTAAGGTGAGGTCATTAAAAGTCTCTCTTATTTATAATCCACATTCAGTAAAGTAAGTACAGTAAACCTGAGGTTTCATCTATAGGAGCAATACTTACAGACAAAAGTCACAAAACAGTATTTACAGTATGGTTCCACTTTTGTTTAAAAATGTTTATATAAAATCATATACTCATAATTGTGTATCACGCATCTATTATATGTACATATAGAAACGGTCTGGGTGCATATATTCTACAATCTTTAACAGTGATTTTTGGGCTTCCCTGGTGGCACGGTGGTTAAGAATCTGCCTGCCGGGCTTCCCTGGTGGCGCAGTGGTTGAGAGTCCGCCTGCCCATGCAGGGGACACAGGTTCATGCCCCGGTCTGGGAAGATCCCACATGCTGCGGAGTGGCTGGGCCCGTGAGCCATGGCCACTGAGCCCGCGCGTCCGGAGCCTGTGCTCTGCAGCGGGAGAGACCACAGCAGTGAGAGGCCCGCGTACAGCAAAAAAAAAAAAAGAATCTGCCTGCCAATGCAGGGGACATGGGTTCGAGCCCTAGTCCGGGAAGATCCCACATGCTGCAGAGCAACTAAGCCCATGAGCCACAACTACTGAGCCTGCGAGCTACAACTACTGAGCCCGTGAGCCACAACTACGGAAGCCTGTACGCCTAGAGCCCGTGCTCCGCAACAAGAGAAGCCACCACACTGGGAAGCCCACGCACCGCGAAGAAGAGTAACGAAGAGTAGCCCCCGCTCGCCACAACTAGAGAAAGCCCATGCACAGCAACAAAGACCCAATATAGCCAAAAATAAATAAATAAAATAAATTTATTTTTTAAAAAGGAGTGATTCTTGGGAATTTCCTGGTAGTCCAGTGGTCAGGACTTAGTGCTTTCACTGCCAGGGGTCCGGGTTCAATCCCTGGTCGGGGAACTAAGATCCCACATGCCTCAACGTACAGAGTGAGGATGGTAAATTGAGGGCTAGCCTCTCCTTGGCACTTGTCTCTATTTTAAGACAGCTCTACAGAGGGCGCGATTCCCTTGGGGAGAAGACAGGAAGCTGGGGCCACCGGGGTTAGGCCAGCCCCGACTTGGGTCGTCAATCTCTGCCCTCCTGTCTGTTTCTGCCCTCCCCACCACTCTGTGGCTCTGGACTCCAGCTCCCCCCAACCCCCAACATCTGTTCTGGCCTCCTCCTGGTTTGAGGGACGTGTGCAGACAGTCCCACGCTCCCTTTCTGGCTCAACAGACCTCGGCTCCCACGCCCCGTCCCACCCATATTCTCTCTCACACGCACACACCACCCCCTCGCACGCCATGCGGACGCCCTGCTGGACTCCCAGCTGGACTCTCAGCTTTGCCAGCTTGTTCCACTCTGTCCCACGCACGGCTCTCAGTAAAACACGCTGTCTGCTGCCAGACAACCTTGCATACCCCTCCCCGCCCCTCCCAGGAAAGGAGGATCAGAAAGAAATGGAGGCTCAGTGAGGTTGAGCTGTTTGCCCAAAGACACGCAGGCTGCAAAGGGTGGAGATGGGGTTCAGGTTCAAGTCCAGAGTGCCTTTCATGCTGTCGCAGCTGCCACTCTAGTCTCTCTCCCCTCTCCCCTCCCCAGTCCCTCCCAGGCACCACGAGGAGCCTGGCTTTCCTGGTCTCGTCTGCCCTGCCCTGGCTAAGAGCTGACAGGCTTCCGGGTTACCTGTGGCACCTCCACGGCCGACATAGAAAAGGCGTGGAGGCAGAAGATCCTGGAGCCGTTGTAGCCAACCACGAAGCCCTGCAGCTTCTGCTGGTGCACGGGGAAGGTGCTGGCCTTGATGTTGAGGTAGCCGCCTCCAGAGAAGCAGAGCATGTCCTCACACTGGGTGTTCCAGGCCACACTGTTGGCGTTCGGCTCCTGAGGGACAGGGATGGTGAGGGTGACAGCCCCGGGCGTGGGCACCATTCCTACACTCAGACAAGGACTCGTTTTAAAGCCTGAATCACACTAAGTTGCCAACAGTGGGGTGTAGGGAATGGGGGGAGAAGGGGATCGGACAAAATGGACACAGAGGACAAAAGGACACAGAGGCAAGCTCCTCTTTGCACTGTGTGTGGAGGAATTTTTTAGTAAGCAAGCATTATTTTTGAAAAAAATATTATTATCCCCAAGTATTAATCATTACATAGTAAGTGAGAAAATCAGCAAGGTGGGTTCTAGTTCTATTAAAGAATGAATATACAAAGCTAGTCATGGAAGAAGGTTTAAAGGGGTATATTCCAAAGAATTAACAGGGATTGTTTGAGGGTGGGTGGAATTGTGGGTAATTTTTATTTTCTACATTTTCTGTTTGTCTGAAATTTTCTTCTGCTCCATGAACATCTATTGTTTTTTATAATAAGAAAAAGAACAGTGAGTTATTTTTAAAATCAGAAAATAATATATTCTCTCTGCACGACAATTCACACATGTAAAAACTACAGTCTCCCTGGGAGGCACCCCTCCCCCTCACTTCCCCTCCAGAGTTTTCTGCTCAGCTCTGGGGCCCCAGGGACCAGCAGATGTTCATACCTTTCTGCCTAGAATCTGTTACAATGCCTGAATCGTGCATAATGAGCATGGATTACTTTTATAATGAGAAAAAAACAATATAGCTGTTTTTGCTTGCAGGGGGCTGGGGCAGCTGAGAGGAGAAAAAAAGATAGCTGGGAATGTTTGTGTCTCCTGGCAAGCCTGGAGAATTACCTTCCCTGGCTGCCTGCAGAACCCTCAGTGGGGACTGGGAAGGACACACACCCTTCCACTCCTTCAAGGCTCAGGCAGCAGATTCACAACTGGGGGCCTGCTAACCTACCTCCAGGGGGTGGGTGTTCAGTCTGGAGAGAAGAGACGTAACACCGAGGGCCCTATTCTGTGCCAGGCACTGAGCTAGGTTCTACAGTACCTTATTGAGCCCAGCAGCAATTCTGTGAGGGGGCAAGTACTAGTTGCATGTAAGAGGTAAGGAGAAATTGAGGCTCAGAGAGGTTCACTAACTTGCTTGAGATCACACAGTAAGTGATGAAGGCAGGACTGGAGGCAGGTCTGTCTGAAGGCACAGCCTGTGCTCTTTCTTTCCTCGAAACCACTCTGCCTCCCGGTGATGGGGGTGAGTTGCTATGGGGGAGTTGCCTTGGGCTAATGGTAGCCAGGTGTCCCCTTCCAAACGACCGAGGCCGCACCCCCCTGCCGTGATGATTCTGCTGCCAAGGACGAGGAGGAGCCCTGATACAGGGTCCTCAATCTGTCATGACACAGGGAAACCTGCAGTGGCTGAGGAAGCCAGTCAGGGGAGGGTTTAGCTCTGGGGGGAACCCGCCTCAGGCAAATGGCCCTGACCGCTTACGAAGCCCTAAAGAGGCAAAGAGCAGCGCCCAGCCCAGCAGAAAGCCAGCGGGCGCCGGGCACGGAGCCTGAGGGTGCTCTCCTCCGGGGACACCCCTCCTCCAGCCACAGGACCGAGCAGTGTGTAAGCAACTACTGTCCCCCGCACACTCCACCTCCTGTTGGCTCTTACAGTATCCTTGGGAAACAGCAGAGGAAGGGCTGCCCCCATCCCTTCCCTTCTTTCGGATGACAAAACCGGTCCCGTTTCCTGACCATGTCTCAGGGCACTCGCAGACACAGGCAGGCCTCCAGCCGGTGAGCAGCAGACTTTTTCAAAAGAATCATCTTCACATTAACCCACCTACTGAGAGCCCACCTATGAGCCCCACTTAGACTGATTATTATTCATTTACTGCTCATAGTAACCTCATAAGAAAGGTGTAACTTGCCCACCTTACCTGTGAGGAAACCAAAGTCCACGAGGCTCGCCCAGCTCCCGCCGCTCGCGTGCAAGGCGCAGGCTGGGCCCGGCCTCTTGGACTCTGTGCTGCCGTGCAGTCCCCACACGCTATACCTCACTGCTCTCCCCGGAGGCCCGCCTGGGAGCCAGAGTGTGAGCCCTTCCTGCAGGGACTGGGAAGCAGGGGGGTCTCTAGGCAAGGACCTCATCCTGGACGCTCTCGGGGGTCACCTGAAATAGCAGCTCCTTGGTGTGGATGTCATACACCAGGCACGTGTCGTTTTCATCCACCACGGCCAGCTTGTTGCGGGAGGCACTCATGTCCAGGCAGCGCACGGCTGTGGCCTGCTTTAGCAGGATGATGGCAAAGAGACTGTCCACAAAGATCTTCAGGATCTGGCAAAATTTCAGAGGGAAACTGTGCGTCCCCAAGGCAACAACACCCTGGAGCACTGCCAGGCCGTTGGAACCCATGTGCTCTACAAGAACAACTCCCACTAACTTCACCAGAGGCTCTGTGCGGAGAAAAGGACCCATCAAAAGAAAGAGAACGGGGCTTTCTCCATAGGAGACCGGGAGTGTGGTCCGTCAGAGGTCGCCAAGGTAATGACAGTCCCTAAGACACGACCAACTCACTTGAGTGTCTGCTTGACCGGGGACTATTAACAACATTACCCAAACTGCAGGGTTAGGAGACACCATCTAACGAGAGCTGAGTCACAAACTACCACGGGAAGAGGCACCTGTAAACACTAACAAGACATCTGGTGTAGCCACAGCAAGATGACGATGATGATGCTGGTGGTGGGGATGATGATAATTTTGATGATGGAGTTGATGATGTACATAGCTATCAGTTACTGACCATTTTTGACAGCCCTGTGAAACATGTGGTATTCTCTTCATTTGTAAAACCTGAGCCTCAGAGAGGTGAAGTGACTTGCCTAGGATCACACAGCTAGTGAGTAGGTACAGATGAACATGACCCCAGGTCCACCTGCCCACAAAGCCCATGCTCTCCAGCCTTGCACTGGAAGTGACAGCTGACAGAGAAAAGGAAGCTGGCTTTCCTTCCCTGTGGTGTTGCTACACTGTGGCCCCTGCCAATCTCAACTTCCATGACTTCCGTCCCCAGGAAAGGCCTGACAAGGCTCAGCCACAAGCCATCTGCTAGACAGCTTGACTCTCAGGCTAACGTAGTTATATTTTTCCTTTCAAATTTCCATGTAACCCACTTACAACTTTTTTCTTCTGAGCAAAGAACACACACACACACACACACACACACACACACATATCTGCTTAACTTTTTATAACCTAGATTTTCCACATCTATTTGAGCAAAGGGTCCATTTGTCTTAAACATCTAGTAACAGCCTGAGGACTAGCACCCTCTGTGATACAAGCTAGAACACACGCCTTGATCCATTCATTGCTCTGACCGGGACCTGACCTAAGGAACGAGCTCTGCCTTCCTCTCTAGCAAGACACTGAATCTAAATCTCTAACAAGTCTCCCACCTTCTGGGTGACCTTAAATCCTCTAACCCGCTCTGCGGCAGCCCACAGGCTGCAGGGCCGACTCTGTCAGAACTCGGCATGCTATGAGTCGGAGCATCTTTGGCCTGAAGCTGTCCTCAGAAAATGGAACTCTGCGATGCCCTCCAATGTGCCTGGGGAGCCCTGTTCCGGCCCCGGGGAACCCACCTCAGGGTCACAACCAGTCTGGTCGCCAGCGTCTGCCTGCAGATAATCAGCCTGATGGGAGACGCGAGGGAGCACTCACCTGTCCGTTCTTCAGGCCGACTAACAGGCCCTCCCTTCCTGGGGGGCCGCCGATCACCTTGATGTAGCGAATGAGAGACTCCATCTGCCACTCCCGCTCCTTCACTCCGCTGAAGGACAGGCACTGCAGCCGCTTCTCCTAGAAAGCAAGTGCGGCTCTGCGTGATATTCAACAGAATAAGCATGCCCAGCCCTCCCAAGGAGGTCTGCCTGCACCTAAGGGGTGAAAAACACCTACATGCTCAGTACCTACTGAAGCCCATCTAGACCTCACGCCTGGCACCACTTCCCCTGCACACAAGTTTTCCCCACGAAGCCCACAGCTCAGCCTCAGTCCTTGAGCAGACCTCCAGGCGGCCACAGCCAGAGGCAGGAACCAAACACACAGCTTTCTGTACATCTACCCTATAACCTGTGGTGCCCCTAAACTGCCTGAAGTTCTAGGTTTTTAGAGAGATTTTAATAGTATTTTACATCCAGTGATTCCTAAAGGATTTCTTCCATTTTATCACTTCCAACAGGCCTAGTTTCTTGAAACCAAATCCACCTCTAATTCCAAGAAAGATGCTGGGCTGGCCTTCTCTTAAAGTCTTTCCAAACCCTCCTGCCGTTGACCTAGACATTTCTAGGAAGCTCTAAGTTGAGCAATTTTTTTCTGTGAAAAAAGTTCTCAGAAGTAAAATTTCCTTTACGACTGTGAGTTGATATCATAAATTTTTTGTTGTTTAACTGAAAGTTATCACAAATTTTTAGGTGTATATGTTTACCAAAAAATACTGATCTTCTTTTTGTGGGATATCAATGTATGCTTTAAGTCATTAAAATATATATACAACCCCAGTTTAACAAAGTGCTTTGCAATACAAAAAAGTATTTTCCAGTTTATGGCCCATGACTTTCTGGTAGAGTGTGACTCATCTAGATGCCAATAAAATGAAAGCAATGAATAGCCACTGAGCTTGACGGAAAGGGACTTGCTTCCTAGTGACCAATTTTAAAGCTGTGAGTTGGGTACCCCACTCTTGGAGGAAGCATGAAGCGGATGCGGCCCACCCTCCCAGCCACCGCTGCCCACCTGGCAGAGGATGATGTGGTCGGCACACACCACCAGGAGGTTACATTCAAACTTCCTAACAATCTTCTCCTTCACCCGGTACCGCATGTCCAACAAGTCATCTGAATACAACTCGTAGATGAGGATTTTCTCGGGCAGTTGGATAGCTAATCGATTTTTGTAGATGGCAATTTTCTTGACAAGCTCTTTGCATTTAATCCGAACTGTCAAAGGGGAAAAAACAAACAAACAAACAAAAACCCAGCTCTACCAAGAGGCTGTTAAGTAAGGTAGAAGGCAGAGAAATTAAAAGTCATCATTTAGTTACTGCTATTGGCAATTAAAGGAGACACTCTCATCAAAATATCTTTACAGAGTGTCTAATATGTACAATCAGCTCTGCTAAACTGAGATCCAAAATTGTATACAATGTTTGTGGTCCAAAGCTTACAACTGGCTATGGAAAGTAAAATTCTTTGTGCTACCATCACTTGCTGAATATAAATCTAATTCCTCTGCATGGCACTAATGGCCCCTGATGATCGGGAGCCCGTCTGGGTAACGGCCCACACCTCTGGCCACTTCCCACCCACCACCCTTGACAACAGGGAATCAAAGGTAGTTTCTGGTACACACTAGGGTCTCACACTCTTGCTACAGACCAGGTGGAGAAAATGTCCTCAGGAAGGAAACCGGGGAGCTACCCAAGTAGCTACACCCTCACCATCATAGCTGGAATCTTCAACCAGAGGTGCTGCTCCCAGATGAGGACCAGAGGATGCCACCTGAATCTGCAGGACAACCCTCGACCTGGATCCCTACCCACAGGCCCTCAGCAGTGTGCTGTGGCCAGCACATCTGGATATGAATGCACTTGAAGTCAGTGCATTTAACCAGCATGGCCACTTGGGTAGACAGAGGAGGAGACTGACTACACTAGGCCTGGAACCCTGACCTTCTGACCAAGCCTGTGCAACCCGCTGCGGGCTTATCTCTGGGAGAAGGACCCGCCAGGAGGCGAGTGGAGACAGAGCTGACGGAGCAGCACCCGCAAAGGGACTGTGACCAGAGAGGATACAGGTCCACAGAGACCCATGCAGGTCAGCCCCAACCCCCAGCTCTAACTTGTGATACGTTATCCTCCTTAGCCAGGGAGCCCACGTTCCCCTCAGTATTATCTGCGAAATTTTCTGAGTCTGTGCTTTTTTCTTTTTTCTTTTGTTTTGGAGAGACGGGTTTATTGCTTTCAAAGACATCTACATCCTCTCCACACCCCACCACACAAAAAAAGCAAGAGCTGGTGGTCCAGCATGTTTCCAAAAGACCAAGGAGAAACATTTCCTATCATTTCATTTGCCCTGTCAGGAGCCCTCTCAACCTGCCCCTCTTCCCAGTGTCTGGAGGGCAGAGGGGCCATACCTGCCTTTTACCTTTCTGCTCGGTGATCAGGTGCTGCACGATGACATCAGTCATGCTATCCCTGTAGGCATATCGGTCCTTGTAGAGTCCGTGGACTGTGCTGAAAATAAGCTGGTAGAAGGAAATGGTGCCATCCTGGCAGCCTACCACCTGCAGAGAAAGAGAGTGTCAATTCCCAGCTCTCTGTGGAGAAAGAGTCGACCCTCCCGCTTGTCAGGAACGAGCTTCAGTGATCTGACTGGCTAAACATGGCTGATGTTCGGTGACTACTCTGGCAATGGCCCATCAAGTGAACTCCCCCTTCTTACCACATAGTTGGAATCGGGTTTCACTTTACACGTCCACACCCAGGAGTTCTGCTCCCCAACAGTCCCAAGGCGCACTCCATCCTTGGTGAAAAGGGATACTTGCTTGTCTGACCCCCCCAGCAAAACGTACTCCCCTTTAGTAAAGTAGCTGAGGCAGCAGGGGTCAAAGTTCAGTGACCGATCCTTCCCAATCTGAGGAAAGAGAACACACCAAGGGAAATCTACTTCTCAATTCATAATAATCACAACACAATCAAGGGCTTTTCCCTCCAACGTTTAGAGGGAGCTGGGAAGATTGGGGAGAGCTGGCCAGCATTCTCCCGTGTGTGACTGATTCCATCATGAACGCAGGCCAGTCCTCTGGAGCACCCTACCTCTCCCCTCCACACAGCCAAATCCTCCAGTGTCTTCCCCAGGCCCACCCAGCAGCTCCAGGGGTGCGTCTTAGCTCCTCAGCCAATCTGTACCCGGGATGGTCTTTCTCCCATAGGCCTTCCTCCACACATGGCCTTTACAAGCGTTCAGGATTCCCCTTAGCTTCTTTTCTTTTTCCTTTTCTTTCCTTTTCCTTCCTCCCTCCCTCCCTTCTTTCCTTTCTTTTTTTTGTATTTCACAAGACTAAGTCCATTCAATTTCCTAAAAACTGTCCTTTATTCTGAAACTACACTCATCCTAACTTCTCTTTATAACAACCTTACTGAGGAATTTCACATACCATACCATTCACCCATTTAAAGTGTACAATTCATTGGCTTTTAATATATTTGGAGTTGTGCAACCATCATCACTAATTCTGGAACATTTCCAACACCCCAAAAAGAAACCCGGTACCTGTTAGCGGTCAACCCCATTCCCTCCTCTTTCCATCCCCAGGCAACCACTAGTCTACTTCCTGTCTATAGATTTGCCTATTTCGGACATTTCACATAAATGGCATCATCAAATACGTGACCTTTAGTGACTGGTTCACCCTTGTTGTAGTATGTATCAGTACTTCATTCCTTTCCATTGCTGGATAATATTCCATTGTATGGCTATTCCCCATTTTGTGTATCCATTCATCAGTTGATAGACATTTGGGTTCTCTCTATTTTGGGCTATTGTGAATAATCCTGATACGAATATATGTGTACACATTTTTGTGTAGACATATGTTTTCATCTTTCTTAGATACACATGCCTAGGAGTAGACTTGCTGGGTCATACGGTGACTTCACGTTTAACCTCTTAGGAACTACCAGGCTGTTTTAAAGCGGCTGGCTGTACCATTTTATACTTACATCAGTAGTACATAAGGGTTCCAGTCTCTCCATCCTACTGGGTGTGAACTGGTGTCTCGTTGTGAGTGTGACTTGCATTTCCCTGGTAGCTAATGATGGTGAACATCTTTTCGTGTGCTTTCTGGCCACAGGATATCTTGCTTTAAGAAACGTCTATTCAGGTCCTTTTCCCATTTTTTAACTAGGTTGTCTTATTATTGAGTTGTAGGAGTTTTTTACATATTCTAGATGCAAATCCCTTGCGATAATCAGATAAGCAATTTGTAAAACTTCTCTCCCACTCTGTGCACTGTTTTTTCACTTCTGATGGCGCCCCCTCTGCTTTCAGAATGAAGGTCAAGCTCCTGAGCTCTGTTCCCAAGATCCTTCTCTCAGCCAAAATGAATTTCTCCTAGTTTCCTGAGTGGCCCATGCTCTTTCAATCCTCCGTGATGACACAGGTGCCATTCTCCACACCACCCCAGCCCTGGCCAAGACTGCCCTTTCCCTCTTCTTCTCTGCCAGGTGTCATCTCCTCCAGGAAGCATCCCCCAGTCTCCCTGCCCACCCAAGGCCTAATTAAGATCCATCTCCCTGTGCTGGCCTCTCCCACAGCACTTCTCTCACTGCTCTGTAGTTGCACATTTAACCTGACGTCTCCCCACTAAAGCCCACGCTCCTCACTGTCACCTGGGTCCTTTGCTGCCCCTGAGTGTGCCTTCTGTGACAAAAGACTATTTTTTATTACCATTATTAAACTAATAATCAATTTATTATAGAAATAACTCTAAAATCCTGGTTTCTCCTTAAGTTTTGCTCAACTTACAAATATTTGTTCAACTTACAAATATTTTCCTATTTATAAACCTAGTAAAAATAAGCAACCAGGGCGTCCCTGGTGGCGCAGTGGTTAGGAATCTGCCTGCCAATGCAGGGGACACAGATTCGAGCCCTGCTCTGGGAGGATCCCACATGCCACGGAGCAGCTAGGCCCGTGCACCACGACTGCTGAGCCTGAGCTCTGGAGCCTGCGAGCCACAACTGCTGTGCCCACATGCCACAACTACTGAAGTCCGCATGCCTGGAGCCCGTGCTCTGCAACAGGGGAAGCCACCGCAATGAGAAGCCCATGCACCAAAGGAAGAGTAGCCCCCACTCGCCGCAACTAGAGAAAAGCACGCGCCCAGCAACAAAGGCCCAACGCAGCCAAAAATATAAATAAATAAATAAATAAATAAATAATAAAAATTAAAAAATTAAGCAACCAACTGAAAAGGAGTCTTTCATTAAACTTTACGGAATTCAATTTTGAACAGACCATAAAATCCCTTAGTCTCATTTACAACTTAGTTAATTCCCTTAAACTAATTTAAACTGCAATTATTAACTTAATATACTCAATTTTCCTTTTTAAGAATTTCAAATGCCTAATAACCAAAAGTTCCCCTCATACTTACATAATGATAGTAGCTCCAATGAGAAAACTAAAAAATCGTATGAGTCATGGCACGGAAGGCTTGCAGCTTCTGGTAATGCTCACTAGTTGCCACTGGACCAACTCTCTCTCCTACAGGTAACAAATAACTGTAAACTCTGGACCAACTATAAACTACAGCCACCTGGAGGCACTGGAGAGCAACCAGAAGCAGAAAGAGACGTAAGACACAAATGTATCTGGAAGAAGGGAATGGCGTTAGGTGAGTTTCTCATTTTTTTAATGGCTTTTTGCCTGAGGGCAGGCACTGTCAGTGACCTGATGGATAAGCACAGAACTTGGAGCAACCACAGCGGCTTGCAATTGAGGTGGGAAATCCCAGAAAAGAGACAGATGCAGAGGGGGAGCCCCAATCCTGCACATACACTGCTGAATATCAGGAGCCCCTTGAACTACACACGCCACGTGTGGGGCAGATGCCAAGCAGCCTAGCAAAGGCTGAAGAGCTGAACAGAGACTCCAGCTGCTGCCCACATAGGAAAGGTACAATTTAAATGTTGAGTCCAGCAAAGTTAACTACCTGCTTAAGGGGAAAAAAAAAAAAAACTACACAATAATCTTAAGAGGAACATGACAGATGTTCCCTATGCTGTATCATTCACAATGTTCAGAATATAACCCAAAATTCCAAAAAGCAGAAAAGTGTGAACCATATTCAAGAGAACAGACAACCAATAGAGACTGACCTCAAGATGATTCAGAATTTAGAATTAGCAGATGAGAATTTAAAAATAGCTATTTTAGGGAATTCCCTGGCGGTCCAGTGGTTAGGGCTCCGAGCTTCCACTGTAGGAGGAGGCACAGGTTCGATCCTTGGTCAGGGAACAAATATCCCGCATGCCATGTGGCACAGCCAAAAAAAAAGCCATTATAACTATGGTCAAGAATATAAAGGAAAATATACTTGTAATGAATGAACAAATACGAAAGAAGAGCTAAATAGAAATTCAAGAGCTGAAAAATACAATAACTGAAACAAAAATTCACTGGATGGGCTTAAGAGAAATATTACAGATGACAGAAGAGTCAGTGAAGTTGAAGACTGAGAAACAGAAATCCTCCAATCTCAAGATCAGAGGAGAAAAAAAAGATTTAAAAAATGAACAGGACCTCCGTGACCTGGAGAACAATATCAAAAGGTCTAACATGTATAACTGGAATCCCAGAAGGACAGGAGAGAATGGGGAAGAAAAGTTATTTGAAGAAATAATAACCAAAAAATTTTCTATATTTGGTGAAATAATAAAGACATAGATGTACAGAATCAAGAAGCTCAGTGACCTCCCCCACAATCCCAAGCCAGAAAATATAATAAAGCTCTTTAGCATTCCAATATTGCTTAGGTACTTAATAAAAATTTCTTTTAACTTTCAATTTAAAATTTGAAGAATAAGGGAGTTCGCTTCCACTGCCATGGGCCTGGGTTCAATCCCTGCTCAGGGAACTAAGATCCTGCAAGCTGTGCAGCATGGCCAAAAAAAAATTGGAAGAATAAAATTGATTACTAGATTATGTCTTTTAAATGGTCATCGTAAGACAAATCTGATAGAGATTCTAATAGGGATTCTAGTACCAGTCTGCCTGGGTTCCAATCCAGGCTTGACCACTAACTAAACTGTGTGTCTTTGGGCAATTACTGAACCTCTCTGTGCCTCAATTTTCTTAGATGTAAAGCGGTGATAATAGTATCTACCTCATAGAGTTGTTATAAAGATGAAAAGAATTAACCTTACAAAGAGTTTATACAATGCCTGAAACTCAATAAATGTTAGCTATTGTCATTATTAAGCCATATCCCCTTAAACATTACAAACACTTAAAATGCCAAAAGTACACATTATACCTAAGCCTAACACAAAAGTATAGATTTGATCTACTTCATCACCATATATTTAATTCTAAATCTTCCCAGATTTAGAACACACTTACCACTGAGGAAACAATTTTACTGTCCCAAACAAGTTATCTCAGCAGAGTGAGGTTGCTTATCATTCAAAACTCAGGGCCACAACATGAGCTCTGGAGCTGCATACATGCAAGATACCTCCCATGGCCTGGGCCCCACGTTGACCTCTTCTTTGTGGTCACTATAGCAATGAGACCCCATTCCTTCCCTGTGTAGTGTGGATTTTTGTTCCCATGAACTTCCAATACCCACACCCGATGTCCACTACACAGTAGATATGCAATAAATATTTGTTGAATGATGATGTACACACATTAAGTGGAGGAATAGATAGGGCCAGGGCTAGATGCAAGATGATAAAAATGAGGGTTTGGGGAAATCAGCCATGGGAAACTGAGAAAACACTCCTTATTTTTTCTTTACTTAATTACAAAAGAAATGACCAACAGTAAGATGAGGTAGAAGAAATGGCCCCAAAGGTAGGCCACACATACCTGATACCTTTCCCTCCTAGCATGACATTTTTTGAGGAGTAAGGATGTTGTTAAACAAAAGCTCCATTGAACAGGCTGTAATTCTCACCTGCTTGTATGCGGTTCAAGCCACCCCCACTACCTTTGCTCTAATCCTCAGTGTCTTCTGCCTACTAACAGATTTTCCTACTACCAGGCTCTATCTTAATCCATCCTGCACAGAAACAAGGAAATCTTCTGAAATGGGAATCTGACCAGGTCACTCCCTACCTGGATCTATGGCTCCTGAATACTTACAGTAGATGATGTTCTAACTCCTTATTCTCACTAGTCAGGTCCTTTACAATCATGTCCCCATCTTCCTTTCTAGCTCTATCTTTGTCCACAAGTCTGGGGATCCAGTCACCCTGAACAATCACTGTCGCCCGAACTGTCACAGATTTTCATTCCTCCCTGCCTTTGCAGATGCTACTTCCTCTGCCTGAAACACCATTCCCACTGCCCTCCACCTAGCGAACTCCTGCTCGTCCTGCTCAGAGCTCACCTCTACAAACTCTCCGGTCTCCACCAAGCAGTGCTGCCATCTTTTTTTGTGTCCCTATAGCTGTCTATCTGTGCAATTCTCTCTCATGCCACGGATCACACTGCACGAGGACTGCTGGCTATCCCCACCAGCCTGTGAGCTCTCGCAGAGCAGAGGCACTGACTTACACAGCACTATGTCAGCAGCTCCTAACAGGTGAAGGGCTGGCCTAGCGGCTGCTCATAACTGTTCACAAGGTGAATAAATCAAATACAGAAAGGTAGGGTCATGACTAGAACCAAGACTTTACAGACCAAGCTGCGTTTCAATCCCAGGTGCCATCATCTACTAGCAGTGAGAGACCTTGGACATAATATTTATTTCACTGCTCTAAGTATTATCTACTCGTTTCTGAAAAGTTGATCAAAGTACCTACTTCAAAAGGATTTGTAAGAATGAAATGAGATGAAGTATGCATAGCACTGAGCACCGAAGCTGGTATCACAGTAAATGCTCAATAAACAGGAGCTAACAAAAATAATGTACATTATTAATACAATCTCCAAACATGAAAATACACTAAAACAGGCATGACTGAAACTGTTTCTCCCATCGGGCTTGTACAGAGCTACATACCTGTTTTCCACTCAGCTGGTAGAAGGAAAGTTTCTGTCCCCAATCAGCTACAGCCAGGATGTCATTATGTTCCTCTCTAATCAACAGAAGACAAAAAAGGTTACGTGGGGCCATGGCCTGCTCAGGAGTGTAGCCCTCATTAGCATCTACATCTCAGTGTAGCCTGAGAGTTTAACAAACAACAGGAAAAAGAAAGCCCTGGCCAGGCTGTTAGGTTGCCAAATGTTGGACAAGAGTACAGAGGCCAAAAGTTGTAATGTGGGCCTACCCATCAATCAGTCCAATGGGAAGGGACCAGGTGAGATTCAGCCCTCCCGGGATCTGTTATTTCACTGAATGCCCTACCACTCAGGTGCTCGTGGTGCCAAGACACTGCCACAATGAAGAGGTGAAACCTCTCACTTCAGTTTCCTAGGAGCAAAGCTAAGAAACAGCAAGGTTGCAGATCCAAGAGTGCTTCTCTCTTACACACTATAAAACATGGGCAGATGGTGAAGAGATATGTCTTCTGCACTGGGAAGGCATGGATCATCTGATATTTTTAATGGACAGAGGGGAACTTGGCTTGCCTCTCCTCAAGAGGGAAACTAACACCTAAAACTAGGTTCTCTCACAGTTGGGGTTTTTGCACAGATGAAAAGGTTCACTGGATCTAATTAAAAAAAAAAAAAAAAGACCAACAACTGTCTTTGAAACTGAGTGCCTATCAGGATCAGTGTCTGGGAACTGGGGCTGTAGGACCAGCACAGGAGAAACCTCCTCAGCTAAGGCTGGGGATCAGGCTACTCAGGAATCTATTTCAAGAGACAGACATTCCCAGCCCTTGAGTTCTGGTCTTAACCCACCTAATGTTGCCTCCTCTTTGTTTACTAATTCCAGCTTTTTGAGTCCAGGGCCTTGTGGTCATCTGGCAGCACCATGAGATATGCAGGCAAAGCATGGTGCAGCCCTATCTGCGAAACCCAGCCAAGAGTGGCAAAACAGCACTAATTCGTAACTAAGGGAAAAAAGACAAAGATGGAGAGGGATGGAGCGGACCCACAGGTGAACTTTCTGTGAATGGCACTGAAATCCAAACACATCCAGAGGCCCAGGCTACAGTGAGCCCTCTTGGGGAGACCACATACAGCTCTGGGCCAGGTTCAGCCCCACGAGCTGGATGGGTGATTTTCAACCTTCTTTTCCCCTTTTTTCCTCCTGGCAGTGGGACTCCTTACCAAAACAAACACTTGTGCTCACAATTAAAGGGTCTGCTCTGGCTGAAGCACAGATAGGGACCTGAAACCCACCCTTTCCTCCCTTCCTTGTCCCCCACCTCCCATCTTCTTTTTCCAAGGAAACCCAGGCACCACAGAACACAGTTTGAAAAGTCCTAAGCTCGATCACTTTTGCCCTATCAGAATATCCTGGCTCCTGCACTCCAGCCTGCAGTGTTTTCCCTACAGGTAACCTCGACTGAGAGAAGGAAGGACGGCTGGACAGCGAGGATTTGGCATGAGGACTGTGGGTAAGATGGGGGTCTCCTCTCTGATACGTGTCCTGGCAAATACAAGGTGAGGTGTGGCGTGGAAACAGGCTGAGAAAGTGTCCAGTAAGAGAGGAAGTGTTCACTGAACCCCTGGGCGGCCATGCCAAGGGCACATGAGGCAGGCACTAAAAATCATGTTTCTCAAAGGACCTCTAATGTTACCGGAAAGAGTTCACTCTATGATGTTAAGTGGAAAAAAAGGAAGTAGGATATGATTTGGTTCTTTATATGAATACACTAAAAGCCTGAGGGGAAATACACTAAAATGCTCACAGTGGTTTCCTCAGGGGATGGGGTTTTATAGAAAAGTCAAACTTTCTCCCTTAGACTTTTCAGTATTTCCTAAAGTCTCTCAAAGAAGAATTTTATAACTCACAAGTTTTGAGGGAGTATCCCCCCTGCTGGAGGAGCCTTCACCAGCAACACCCCCGCCCCCCATCCCTTTTAGAAAGGAGCTTCGGAGCAGCACCTGCCCCAGCAGGTCTACGCTGGGGGCTAGACCCTTCCAAGGAGGGTTCTCGCTCCTCGGGACACACTCACAAGCTGTCGTCCCTGGGATGGTCATCCTCTTCCTCTGGCTCTTCCTCCTCTGCCTCACTACCCTGACTACTGTACACTGCTGACTTCAGAGTGGAAGGGATTTCCCGAAAATATCTGTTGACAATGACTTCCTCGGCATCCTCGTTCTCTCTGTTCATCCAAAAACTCTCCCATCGGCTGCAGACAGTAAGTGGCTGTTCACAATCACATTGCCTAGAACTACACTAAAGCTGTATTTCAAAACCTGTCAAGGAGCCCCTGAACCCCACCCGGAAAAGGACAGCAACCAGGTACACTGGGTGTCCTGCTTCTCATGAATTAAAAATGGTACCCTGAAGCCACAAAGTCATCTGTGGCCACAAAAATCGAACAGCAGGAACTCTGGGGTAGGCTAATGGCCTCTGAAGGCATTAGACATACATGGTACAGCCCTGGGCTAGACAAAATTATTCAGGAAGAAGCATAATAATCTGATGTAAGAAAAGCAATGAAATTAAACTACCTTCTAAATCAAGTAGGCACCACCTGTAAAATGACATTGGGCTGGTAAACATTAAGTTCTTTACCTTCAGAGGACTCTGTGGGGGATATTGGTGGTTTAATAATATTACAGAGTTATACAAAGAGGATGTAAAGCTATTAGTCCACCGTCAAAGTCACACGAGCACAGTAAGGAAGACGTGTGTAAGGTTAGAGAAGGTAGATGCCAACTGTTTGTGGAACTATAGGCTTTGGGGACATTTATACTTAATTTTGATGTTTTTTTGACAAGGGCAGCAAAATAGGCTCATGAAAAAGTAAAAAAGGCTCATGAAAAAGCACATCTTCTGCTCAGACTTGGAGGGAAGAACTGAAAGGCGGAAAAGACCAAAATAAAGCCACAGCAGAGAAGTGAGCTACTGATTCCTAAGGCAATGGCTCTCCTGTGTCACATGCGTACATGATCTCTCTCCCTGTCTCTCTCACGCACACACACACTGAGCTGGTCTAGATAGCTCATCTGCTCAGCTCAATTTCTGGGATTCATTCCAAAACTCAAGATGGGCTCTTTAAAAATTCCATTCACATGGAATAGGTTCCAAAACAGATCAGTCACATGGGGTGAGAAGCCTCTGAATCACGGAGCCCTCAGGAGGAAAGAACTCAGCCCGCTGAGGAAGGCCTTCTCCACAGAGTTTCTGGCCTAGGAGGAGGACAACTGTGTGGTCACCTTGAAGGGTTCCAGCAGATGGACCACAGTGGGGAGAGGGAGCCCCCTGGCCGCTCAATCTTCACCTTCTCCTCCCCGTTTCTGTTCCGTATGCTGATGATCCCGTTGAACATCCCCAGAGCCAGGTACTGACCGTCATTTGTCCAGCTGTTCAAACAACCAACAAAGGGCATGGGGAGGGGAAAGGAACACACAGAAAGTCAAAGCTGTGCAGATGATACCTTGCTTGAAACAATCTGATGAGGCAGCAATGGCTGGACTCATCCTGACCCTGATGTAAAAATCAGAGGGCCAAACTGAGAGTCCCATCTCTTCCCGGAGTGGAGGGTGAGATGTGAAGGTGGGAGCACCTTCTTGGTGCCCACAGTCTCTGTCTGCACTGCCACAACGGCCCTCAGCTTTGCCTGCACTGCGGGGTCAGCCTCCATTCCCTGCTCGCCATTTCAACCTCCTCCCACTTCCAGTGCACCTGAAGAACAGAATCTGCGTCTTGGTTGTTGCTAGCCTCTAGAACAGGTGCCTAACAAATGCTGAATGGAAAAAAGGCTACACTCAGAAGCTGCGCAGCAAGACCCGCCACCATCTGAGAGCGTCTACCGTGTGCAGGCACCGCGCTGCTTGCTTTAAACTCATTAGCTCGTGTGCATTTCACAACAGCCCCATCAAGTCAGCATCTTAATCCCCGTTTGTCAAATAAGGAACCTCCTGAGGTCAAAGAGCCTGTCAGCCACTGAATGTGGATTCGAATCCAGATCTAATATCAAAGCCCGAGCTTTCTCCAGCGCATGTGCTGCCTGGACCAGGACAGCCTCAGGTCCCCAGAGCCTCCCCTGAGCACGGTTTGAGGCTGGGGAGGCCTGCTGCTAGACAACTGCACAAAAGCAACCTGCAGTTCTCTTTTGCTTGCCGATCAAAAGCACAGGTTCTTCCCATCAAGGAGACCACGAGAGAAGAGAAGACCTTCTCTACTGTGTGAACTAACCAGACTTTGAGGGTCTGTTTGAAGAGCGGGGAACAAAAAACTGCCTTCAGAGCTGCCCTTAACTTACCTGCAGCAGGTGATCTTGCTGCTAGATTTGTGCTTAGAGACAGACTTCTGTTCAGGAGACCATAAGCCTTCAACACAAAATAATATAAAAGGAGAGAGATTGGTTGGAACATTACTCAGCAACAAAAAGGAACAAACTATTGATACATACTACAATTTAGATGGACCTCCAGGGTTTTATGCCGAGTTTAAAAAGCCAGTCTCAAAAGGTCATATGCTATATGATTCCATCTTATATAAAGATGGGGAACAGATGAATGGTTACCAGGTACAAGGGGTTAGTGATAACAGGAGATGGGGGAGATGAGGGTAAAGGAGTATCTTTGTGGTGATGGTAATCTACACAGGGGATGAAATGACAGAACTATATACACACATTGTGCCAGGCCCCATCTCTTGATTTTTGATACCGTACAACAGTTACATAAGATGTATCCACTGGGGAAACAGGAAGAAGGGTACATAAGACCTCTCAACTATCTTTGCAACTTACTGTGAATCTATAATTATTTCAAAAGAACTAAGAGAGGAAGATATATTGGTGAATTGATAGCCAACTTTTCAGGAGTTTAAGTCAAAGAAATGACGTTTCACTGTTCATAATTATTACACTGTAACCAGAGTACAACTTAGCATTCAAAGTAATGAATGACGCTTTCTGAGAATCCAGTCTCTCCTGACCCTATCTGGGCTGTGCCATGTCCCTGGCACACTGGTCACCTTCGGCTTGCTCCCTCCTGCCGGTGACTCAGTGGCCCACAACAGGTGTAGGTCTAGGCAACATAAGCAAATTCTACTCTTTGCCTGAGCCATAAAGCATGGCCAAGGAGGTAACCCTAGGGCAGAAACGCATTTACACAGCAAGGTGCAACATCAAACAATGTGCTTACCCTCTCCCCTGCCCAGAATGCCTCCCCTGGCATTTCAGCCTATGCACACCTTACCTGTGGTCCACCAAGGCCCCCTCAGAGCCTCCAGCTGGAGGAAACCACACCCTCCAGGCCCCGTGAGGCAGCGCTGACCAGAGCAGACTCTAGATGCAATCACACGGCCTAGGTCCAAGCCCTGGGTCCATCCCTTACCCGCTGGGTGACCTCAAGCGAGTCACTGGACTGCTCTAAGCCCAAGTTCTGTGCCTCAATGGAGTGGGGATGAGAATAATACCTGACCTTGGGGTCGTCACAGAGCTCACACAGGAATTTGTTTCAATTCTCAGCACAGTGCCTAGCGTATCACAAACATTCAACAAATATTATTCCTTAATAGTATATTTTTACAAATTCTTCCTCCCTACCTGCCCCCGACCACAAGCTCTTTGAGGGCAGGAATTCTATTTTGTCTTTTTCACCCCAAAAGTAAGCACCCAGACCAATGCCGCACATGGAGAAAATGCTAACTTTTTAATGAATGACAGTCCCTTCCCCTTTTATTTATACAACGTGCTTTCAACTACAGCCTCTCTTTGGAACCTCAGAACTCTATCAGTGGATGGACTGGGGATGCATTCATCTTAGGTCAGGAGGGAAACAAAGGGATTAGATCTCTCACTGCTTGACTTCAACAATGGCTGTTCTGTTGTAACCACTATCTCTTAACAAGGAAGACGGAACTTCTGAGCTGTAAGCCAGAATCGACCTTGAAAAGAGAACATGCAAGCCTCTGCTCGCGTTCCTGCCTCTTCGCTGACGTCTCACTGCTTCTCCTCTGCGCCAGGACCACACCAGTGCCGTGTGTGGGGTGGGTGAACTCCTCGGGGCATTCAGCCCCTCAGGGAGGACAGCCACAGCCACTGAACAACTAATGGGGACACGCTGCACAAGAAGCACAGCGAAGCTTTCCACACGTACACGGACACTGGGGGACCCGGAGGTGGGGACAACTGAACTGTCCCTGCCAGGGTGAGGCGGGGAAGGCTTCCCAGAGGTGGCAACACCAACGTAACGCCTGTGCTCTCCCACCCCTCTGACCATCTCCCTCCCAGGGCCCTTCTTGCTGTCTCGCAGACTTCTTACCAGACTCAGGGCCATCACTCACTCTCTTGGATTCTACACAACTTAAAGAACAAGTGCCAGCCTCCCTTCAGCCATTAAAGGGGGGGAGAACGGCATTAACTCTCTCAGGACAAAACCACCACATTCCGGATAGATTTCAGCACTTTCTGCCAATTTTCAGTTATTCCCAGACAAGACACTGGGGATCAGAACCTACCAAAGTCACTGGAGGAACAGGACGCCAGCTGGTGGGTAACAGGGTTGTAGGAGACACACTGGATAGAATCATTGTGCCTGGGAAGTAAACAAGTTTAGATGATTATGCAGCAAACCACAAATGCTTCAGTGGCTACAGCTCAAGATTTTAATGATGGGTCCACAGCCTCTCTGACTCTGCACCGTGAACTCTGATGCAAGTGACCAATTAAAAGCACAGGGATGAGTTCTCCCCTCCTGAGCTACCCCCCACCATCTTCCTCTCTCAAACATTACCCACCCACCAGACTGGCCTAGCTTAAATGCCACCTCCTCCAAGACTAGCGTGCTGCACACCTCTGGTGTGCCAGCTGGTAAGAGAATGATGTAAAACACCTCGCCTAGTGCCAGGTGCATAAGAAGTGCCATATTAAGGGCCATAACACTTATTGCTTTGTGGAGGCCTGGAAATACATTCATTAATACAGGTACAATGTGGAGGTACAATGAAAATACTAGACCAATATCTGGAAACATCTGAGATTACAATGAAAGCTGAGTGAGTCATGTACCACAAGGGGCGTCTCAGCCTGAGTTGTTTTTTTGCTTTTCGTTTTTAATTAATTAATTAATTAATTTTTATTTTTGGCTGCATTGGGTCTTCGTTGCTGCACGCGGGCTTTCTCTAGTTGCAGTGAGCAGGGGCTACTCTTTGTTGCGGTGCACGGGCTTCTCATCACAGTGGCTTCTCTTGTTGTGGAGCACGGGCTCTAGGCGTACAGGCTTCAGTAGTTGTGGCACGTGGGCTCAGCAGTTGTGGCTCACGGGCTCTGGAGTGCAGGCTCAGTAGTTGTGGCACACGGGCTTAGTTGCTCTGCGGCATGTGGGATCTTCCCGGACCAGGGCTCGAACCCATGTCCCCTGAATAGGCAGGTAGATTCTTAACCACTGTGCCACCAGGGAAGTCCCTCAACCTGAGTTTTATTCCTCCACTTCTGGGTAATACTTTACTTACAACCTCATTCATTCATTCATTTATTCATTCATTCAAATGTTGATTTGTTGATTTATACATCGGTGTTCACAGCAGCATTGTTCTGAATAGCCAAGAGGTGGAAGTAATCCAAATGTCCGTCAACAACAGATGAATGGATAAACAAAATATGCTCTGTACGTACACCAGAATATTATTCAGCATTAAAACGTAAGGGAATTCTGACACAGGAACCTTGAGGACATTATGCTCAGTGAAATAAACCAGTTACAAAAGGACAAACACCACAGGATTCCACTTATATAAGGTACCCAGAGTAGTCAAATTCATAGAGACAGAAAGTAGAATGGTGGTGCCTAGGGCTGGGGGAGGGGGAATGGAAGTGGTTGCTTAATGGGGATGGAGCTTCCGTTTTGCAAGATGAAAAATAGCCCTGGAGACGGGCTGCACAACAACATGGATGTACTTAGCACTACCGAACTCTACACTTAAAAATGCTTAGGATGATATGTTATGTGTATTTTACCACAATTAAAAAGAAAAACGGGCTTCCCTGGTGGTACAGTGGTTGAGACGCTGCCTGCCAATGCAGGGGACACGGGTTCGAGCCCTGGTCTGGGAAGATCCCACATGCCGCGGAGCAACTAGGCCCGTGAGCCACAATTACTGAGCCTGTGCGTCTGGAGCCTGTGCTCCGCAACAAGAGAGGCCGCGATAGTGGGAGGCCCGCGCACTGCAATGAAGAGTGGCCCCCACTTGCCGCAAGTAGAGAAAGCCCTCGTACAGAAACGAAGACGCAACACAGCCAAAATTAATTAATTAATTAATTAATTAATTAATTAAAAAAAAGAAAAACGATCATTTGTTGAGTACCTACTACAGGCCAGGCATTGCACTAGGCACCAGTGACAGAGCATGAGCAAAACAGACGCAGTGTCTGTCCTCATGGAGCTTACAGGCTGATGGGAGATGTCAATCAGCCACCAGAATAAGTGTAAAACTACAGCTGTGAGGGACTTCCCTGGCTGTCCAGTGGTTAAGACTCCATGCTCTCACTGCTCAGGGTACAGGTTCAGTCCTTGGCCGGGGAACTAAGATCCCACACGCCGCACATTACGGCCAAAAGAAAAAAAGAACTACAGCTGTGAGAAGTGCCATGAAGGAGACCCAATCAAGCCTCCAGGGGCAGGAAAGGCTTCACAGAAGAAGCAACATCTGAGATGTGCAGAGTGAGTAGGGGTTAACCAGGCGGAGGGACGGGAAGAACAGGAGGAGAGCCTCTGCACTGAGAGGGGCCTGGAGCACACTGACCCCAAGTCTCAGGGTGTCAATGGTGGCTGGATGTGAGGCTCTTGAAAAAGGACAGGTCGGGGTGGGGTGGAATGTATGATATCAGATTAACTAAACTGGGCTACACGAAAACACCTGGCCCAGTGCTGGCCAAGCCAGCAGTGCTCAGGAACTGTTCCCTCACTTACTCATTCCCCAACCTTCCCAGCGCACAGCCCCACAACTTCACTTGAAGTTCAACTGCAGAGAAAAAAGTCCTCCCTGATAGCTTTGCTAAGGGGCTTTTGCTACAGTAGCTCAGTAAGAGGCAAACTAATAATACCGTACACCTAAACGGTTACTTACGTGTACTTCAGAATGCCTTCCAATTTTGACGTCCAGATAATAACACTTTTGTCAGCTGATCCAGAAGCAAAGCGCTTGCCTAAAAGTGTTTTTAAAAAGAACAAATTTTCACATTCATTTAGGCCAGCATTTTGCAGAGTATTTCTTAGAAAACGACTTCTTTAAGGTCCCTAGTAAGTGTCAGCTGCTTCTCTACCCCTTCTTCATATCTGTACTGAGTGGCAGTACTTTGGAGTCAGGAAGTTTGAGCTCATATCCTGCTCCGTCTGGCACTAACAAAGATGTACTGAGGGCCTATCACATGCCAGCATCATGTTCTGTACTCAGAATCAAGTAGTGATTAAAACATACACGCTGCCTACCTTCATAGAGTTTGTCTGGTGGGAAAAGTAGGCATTAGATTAAATTAATCCAATTCAAATATGACGTGGTGAGAAAAAAAAGCAGGTCCTACGAAAGAGAATACCTGGGGACCCAATTTTGGTGAGGGAGGTTTCTGTGAGAATGGTAACTTTCATTGAGACCTAAAGGTTGAGCAAAGCTTAGCCAGGTGCAACGAGAGGAGAGAGACCCATCCATATGGGTCAAACAGATGTGCAAAGGCCCTGAGGCAGGAAAAACCTGCATGTGTGAGGAGCTAAGAGGCAGCCAGCATGGAACATCAAGGGCAAAGGGTGAGGTGGGTGGGGGAGGGATCTCTAGGGGCTTCGGGGCCATGGTAAGATCCTGCTCTCTATCCCAAAGAAAGGCTTTAAGCAAGAGTGACAGATGAGATTCTCATTTTCACACTGCTTGGGCCATGTGACAAAGCTGCAAATACGAAATAATAGAAGCTGCTCTTATTTCTTATTTCTGTCACTGCTCCCTTACACTGGCAGGCAGCAGGTGATGAAGAGTGTGGGCTAAGGGCTCAGAGTCGGAGCTGGAATCCCCAGTGACGTCACCCACCAGCTGCAGGACCAGGAACAAGCTACTGAACATCTCTAGGCCTTCATTTCCTCATTTGAAAAGTGGACGCAACAACAGTATTTACCTCATAGTTGTTGTGAAGATTAAATGAGATTAAAGTGCTTAGGTCTGTGCCTGGCCTAGAATCAATGCTAAACAAAAGTAGCTATTATTATTATTTCCTTACATTGCCTTGTATTGCTTTCCTTGAAGAAAAACTAGTTCTTAATACACCTTTGTATCATAGTTGCTCATTAAATACTTATTAAATTTAAGGGGGAAATCGGAAACAAGCAAAATCATCATTTTTTAAAGAGCAAAACCAAATTCAGTGTATCCTCACTTCTAGATCCAAGGGGAAAAGACTTCCTTATCATTACATGAGTGTCACGGGGGGCAGCATGATACACCAGAAAGAACAAGGGCTCTGCAGTCAGAGGATCCAGGTCAGGCCCAGCTCTGCCGCCGTCACCCGTAATCGCTCCAAGCCTGTTTTCTGATCCGTGAGAGGAGCTGCGATCCCTTCCCTGCCTCCGTCAGAGGGCTGCTGGGAGATCAAACGTGACGATGTGTGTGGCAGGACTCTGCAAAACGCGGACAAGTGCCCCTGATGGCAGGTCTCACTCTAAGATCCTCAAGGGCCTTGATGGTGCTGCAAGCCAAAGACGCCCTAGGCTTATAAACTCTGAGGCCTCACAGGTCTCCCCACGGTACTACTCTGAACTCAAACTCAAACACGCACATAAAAAGATATGACTACCGTGGCATAGCACTCCTGACTACCAGGCAAGAACTAGCGTTGTCTTTGCCACTAACTCGCTGTATGACCTCAGCCAGTCGTGTGACTTCTCTAAATCTTTATGTAGGTGTAACATGAAGAGATTGGGCTAGATCAGACTAACACTGTGTGCCCCAATTTGTGTGTATACATGAAGTATGTGCATTTTTCTAGAGAGGGGTCTATAGCTTTCATCAGATTCTCAAAGAAGTCTGTCATCTAAAAGAAATTAAAAACCTGGAGGCTGAATGACCTCCATGGTTCATTTAAGCACTGTACCAGCGATTCTGCGACTTCTCGGCGGTGGTCACAGAGGGCCATCTCTAATCCTATATCCACTTGACGCATGAGGAAATCGAGACTCAGACAGGGGCAATAACCACCTCAGACTCACAGAAGTTTTCGGGTTGGAGCTGTCTCATCCCAAAGTCCATGTTCTTCCCATTGACGCTATGCTGTGCGTAGCACGGATTTACTTTTAACTCTCAATGTCAGTTTCACGCAGCCGGTGTGACCATCACCTCTCCTCTTTCTCACCCCACCTGGTGCCCTAACGCCAATGACCCTTCAACCCCACTAGAACCTCCCTCACCCCTTGCGGTCCTCTCACCCCTCATTACTCAGCAACAAGGTTGCTCACCCCTCATTACTCAAGGTCAATGTGTATAATCATTCCTTTGCATACATCCTCTGCCCTTGCCCTCTCACTGCATCTTCAGAGGTGCTTGTAAACCTACCACTCTGGTTAAATCCAACTGTCCACCTCCTCTGTCCCTGTATCTGTGCAGCTCAAAGTGGTGGAGAAACAGACACAGTCGCACCACTGATCTCACTTTCAATTCATGATCACCAGCTTTGGGTGGGCCCTTCGTGTAGCTAGGGTCTCACTATACCTGCCGGGGCCATTCACTCAGCCCCTCAACTAGGTGGTGTTTTACTTCTTTTCCTTTTTCTTCAACTCTCGGACACCTCCTTCCCTATCCTCACTCTCAGATGCTGCTGCTTCCTGTTTCACTGAAAGAACGGGAGAGCATTCTCTTAAGACTCCTACTACGACATGCCCCCGCTGCCAGCACTTACAGTAACACCCTCCACTTCCCACCGTGCTCACCTCTGCCCTGGACCCCCTCTCCTCTTCCCACTCAGCAACTCTGCTCCAGCAATTCCGCCCCCCCACCCTACAGCGTCAACTTTCCTCAAGCTCAACACGTCTGAAACTGAACTCCGGATCTTCTGCTGTAAGTTTCTCGGCCTGCAGCCTTCCCCATCTCAGTGCAGGGCAACTCCATCCTTTCAGTCATTCAGGTCAAAAACCATGGAGCCACCCCCGACTCCTTTCTTCACGCCCCACGTTCTGTCAGGCAATCGTACTGGCTCCACCTTCCAACTGTATCCAGACTCTGACCACTCCTCCCCACTTCCTCTGCTCCTACAGGGTCTGAGCTGCCATCACCAGTGGCTGACGCTTCTTCACTCGTCTTTCTGCCCAACGCTCAGCCCTTGCAGGCTGTTCCCAGTACAGCATCTGGAGGGATCCTTTAAAAATATAAATCCCATCAGATTTCTCCTCTGCTCAGAACTCTTTAGTGGTTCCCCGTTTTCAGTGAGAATCAAAGCCAAAGTCCTACGAGAGCCAACATAATCCAGCCAGCCCACACCTGCTACCTCTCTACCCTCTTCCCCTACTGCTCCCCACCGATTCCCTCTGTCCCAGCCCCAGGAAGGCACACCCCACCTGAGGGCCTCTGCAATGGCCCTTCCCTCTGTGAGGAGCTCTCTTTCCCCAGATGCTCAGTCATTATTTCCCCGCCTCGCCACCTTCAAGTCTTTGCTTGCCCGTCCCCATCTCAATGAGCCACCGTGACTACCCTGTTCAACACTGTACCCAACGCCCTGCCCACCCAGCACTCTCAATCCCCCTTATTCTGTCCTACTTTTTCATCTTCCTAACGCTTACCACCTTCCGCCGTACTGTTCAATTTACTTATTTACCACGTTTATGGTATGCCTTCCCTCGTACTCTCTCTCCTTCCCCCACACCCCCCCCCACATAGATAAAAGCCCCATAAGGGAGGGATCTTTGTCTTGCTCTCTGAAGTATCTCAAGCAGCTAGAACAACGCCTGACACCCAGATGGGCCTCAATAAATACTAGAATGACTGAATTGAATTGAATGACTGAACTGAAGTCTAAGAGACTAACTATCTTCCGAAACTGCAAGCTGTACTCGAGCCCACTCAACACGACGAAGGCACAGCCAAGGAGAGAAATGAGAGGCTGCGAGGCCGTTACAGACACTAAATCCAAAGCAGCCTCTTACCATCCTTCGCATATGCCACACAGTACACAGTATCTTTGTGTCCCTTTAGGGGCTGAAGTAACGTGCCATCAGACGTGTCGTAAACCTGGCAAAGAGACAAAAGTACAGATTACCCGCGTGGCATCCATTAGTCAGAATCCCTGCAGGTTGCTGATGCTATTTTTTGTTGTCAAAACAACACATTTGTCAATATTCTAAATCTGCACCGAGTAAAAACTGAACCAAGAAACCAGAAAGAATGTGACTTAAAGTTGGGAAACCCAAGAAGGAGAGGCTCTGATTCTGCCCATTACATGGCCGGAAGTGTGCCATTAATGCTCAAGAAACAAAAGTTCACTCCGTGAAACTTCTCTACACAGTTCACTCCCCTTGCATGTATTTCGATATATGACCAAACAAGCTAGGCCCTCCCGAATAGAGCCAGCACGAGCATGATTCAATGCCAGTGCTAGCCCTGCCCGACTACCAACATCACAGAGACATGTTTCATACCTGCTACCGAGAGTTGGAAGTCACAGACCTGAACTCCGGGTTTGCATATTGTAGGGAGTGTTATAAAACCCATCTGTAACGTGCATTTAGGATTTTATAGCTGTGTAACATCTATAAATATGGGGAGATTTAAAAAACACACCATCTGAGAAATAAAAGCAAAACCCTCCAGATATGGTCAGTGTTGGAGAAGATAACCTATGGGAAATACCTAAAAGGATTTGGATTGTTTACCCTGGACAGAAGAAGTCTGCTGAACAATTTACCCACGGCTTTCAGATTATGTAGTTACCATGCACAGAATGGAGATCAGGCCGTCTGCATATCTCGAGACAACAGAGCAAGAGGAAGCGGACTTACGCAGGAGGAAGGGGAGATCATGCAAAGGGTTTTAGGTCAAACATAAAGAGTTCTCTGAAAGTTACTTTTATACACTGGGACAGGTTCCAGAGACAGCTTACGTTCTTTGAAAATATGAAAAATAGGACAGCATCCATATGGAATTGTTTAGGAAGGCCAGTGCCTAAAAGCTGGGGTCAGGCTGTCTGGCTTCTCACGGAGGGAGCCCCTTCAGGCCTGTTGTTTGAATTTTTCAGGGGAACAAAATGTGAACTGACAACAGCTCACTTTCAAAGGCATTTTAATTATTTTGAACTCTTTTGTGGGTGTCTCAAAGTAAAAAGGGAAAGATTAATGACTCCAAAGGAGGTACTGTTCACAGGTTCCTATCTGATAGACAGTTTACCTACCTGTTTTAAACAGCCCATTTCCTTTCCTATTAAAAAATAATGACTGGTTTTTCCACCTTGCCTTTTTTATCTTAAAAAAAGGGTCAAATTTCAGAGCACTTACAAGAGGCAGAGGAAAAAAAGCACTTAAAAAGGAAACTCAGACAAAATCCTACCAGTAATCTGTTTCCTGCAGCCAAAATCAGTTGGGTTCCGTCGGGCTTAAATGCGAGGTCATATACACTAAACAGGAGACAAGACAAGACAAAAGGACAATTAGGAACCAAAATGATGAGGTCTGCTAATGGCCAGGAAAGCAAACTTTCTTTCCATTACGAAGTACTGATTGTGTATGAGGGAGAAAAATAATGGCTAAGAATTGCATTTGGTTGCAAATTCCATTCAACTACCACACCTTCGATCACAATTCACTTGGCAGTTAGCTGTTGTGTCCCAATTTCCACCTGTCCAGAAGCCAGACACCAGACATGATTCAAAGGGTAAACAGTGGAGGGCACTACCTCATCTAATAATACCATAAAGGCTACACGAACTGAGAGAACGTGTGAGGGCTAGCAAATCCACAGGTCTCTGAAAAAGTTGGTCATTTATTAAAATATCATTACTGGACTTCCCTGGTGGTCCAGTGGTTAAGACTCCACGCTTCCAATGCAGGGGGCACGGGTTCGATCCCTGGGTGGGGAAGTTCCACATGCTGCGAGGCACGGTCAAAAAAAAAAAAAACATTACTCTTTCCAATTAATCAGATACTTATCAAAGTGCCTCTGAGGTGCTAGGAGCTAACAGATACAAGATGAGTAAATCACAGACCCTCCCTGCCCTCAAGGAAATTACCATCCTGAGGAAAGGTGATGCTCAGACACCCACAAAGAACCACATGTCATCAATTGTAAAGCACACCTTTTTTTCACATTTGAACATTTCTGATGTTGGGATGTGTCTTATAATTAATGATGTGTCAGTTTAACAGGCAGGATTTTTTGCTTTCTTAGTCGTATGTAAAATAATGATATTTTACAATCAGTGACCTCTTAGACTGGGTGAAATATAGAACAATACTGTGATAGAGGCTTTAGGAGATACATTAAAGCATATACTGTAGGATTCCCAGAAGTGGACACAGTGTTCGGATTTGGAGAGGATCAGATAAAGCTTCATGAAGAATTCTGAGACATGCAGGAGGAGACTGGGTAGGCGCAGCATTTCAGGCACAGAAAACAGAACAAGCAAAGACAAGACAGTGGGAATAGCAAATATCTAAATAACCTAATTTGACTGAAACATTTGGCTATGTGCAAGGCAATAGGGAGCGATAAGGCTGGAAAAAACAGGCTGGAGCCGTATTACAAAGATTCTCAAAGGCCCCCAGGCAGAGGATTTCATTAGTTCAGGTGACCCTAGTAAGAATGTGTCAGACAGCACAGCCAAGATGGCCTATTGTAAAAGTTGAACACAGGATAAATTAACCTGGCACCTGTGAGTGATCGAAAAATATACACCCTGGAGTATTCCCTGGCGATCCAGGGGTTAAGACTCCACAATTTCATTGCTGAAGGCACAGGCTTGATCCCAGGTCAGGGAAATAAGATCCCGAAAGCCACGTGGTGCGGCCAAAAAAAAAACACACCCTGGTAACTACTTGGAGCATTTACCACAGACACCCGATGCTGAGCTCTTCAAATGCATTATTTTATTCTGTCCTCACAACCATTCTATGAGGTAAGAATTACTACTCAATTTTGTGGTTGAGGACACCATGGTTCAGAGAGGTCAAGTATCTTGCCCAACATCACACAGCAAGTGAAAGGGCCAGAATTTTAACTCAGGTCTGACTTTACAGTCTGTGCTATATGGCCTTCCACTCTCCTGAATTACTGTCAAGTATAACAAATCTATGCCACCCTCAATACTTTAACAACAGTGACTAATATTTATTAAGCACATTTATTTACATGTGTGCAAAGTACAGTTTAAATGCTTTACATGTGTTAACTCACTTAATTTTCACAACAAGCTTATATCTGTTTTGCAGATGAGAAAACTAAGGCACAGAGAAGTTAACTAACTTGCCTGAAAATAAATTGCTACTGAGTAGAGGTGGAGCCAGAATTCAAACGCAGGCAGTCTGACTCTGCAGCCCAAGCTCTAACCACTACGCTTGTGGCCTCCATTCTAATTATTATTTGCATATGCCATAGTTGACCAAATAATTAGCAAGAGTCTCCATGTTTCATCAGCAGGAAAAAAAAAAAAAGTGTTATCATCTACTCAAGGCATCACACATAGAATTCAGAGTTCTTATATAGGCTCCATTGACCTCAGAAGCTTCCTTTAATAAAAATAATTCTTCACATATATTCAAGAGTTAAGAGTTGTTGAAGAGTGTAAATTTACATGATCTCATTTGACCTCATGCTAACATAATGCCTCAGACAGGCCAGGCATTATTGGTCCATTTTTACTGATGAGGAAACTGAAGTACACAGGCCACCTGTCTGCTGTCATACAGCTGGCTGATGGAGAAGCTGGAACACAACGATTGCTACCCCTCTCCAGCTGGGCATCCCTCGTGATAGAAGCAAACACAAACCCTGAGTCCTTCAGCTTCCTCGCTGTTACGCGGTAACAGACCTGAGGCTTCCCGTCTCTCAAGCTTTCTTTCTCAGAACCTAGGGGACAACGTACTGGGTGCATTTCACACTGCGGAGAAGCAGGGCGGGAGAGGGAAAAGCAGGGGGGAGCTGGGGCCAGAAGGGCTGACCTTCGGCCTGAGCTGTGGTCCTCACCTACTCAGCAAGGCTAGGGAGCTGCCCTCCCGCCTCGCAGGGTGCACAAGCACCACCTCCTGTGGGGAGCTGGTGAGGCACGAGGTTTGGGAGGGGTCTGCACCTCTCTTCCACAGTCATCCTGGTCGTGTGGCTCCCTTCCTGCCTTGTACATATCTGAGCCCATCAAAGTGGTTCCCGTGTGGCTTCTTCTTCACTAGGATCATTTTGGGCTGAATTATTAGCAAATCATTTCTGAGCACCTCACTTGAGCCAAGTCTTTAGCTACCTTCCTTTCAGATGTGAAAATTCATTTTCTCCGCATTTCTTGAAGTTTGCTTTTCTAAAGTATAACATACATGTCTGATTTACCCCAATCAAAATTCTTATTGTACTTAGAATCTGTACAATTCAATTTAAGAATTATATAATCTTCTGTATTTACACTGTTTCAGATACTATCTTATCCCCTTAATTACAGTCATATGCAATTTCAGGGTAATGACCCTATTTTAGACATTTGTGGACCCATAGTACATGGCATTGTCCTAGACACAAAATGAGTATAACTGACAAACTGACAAGATTTTTATCTGGAACCCCTTGGGCTTTAATTACATCATAAGATCACAGAAACTTTCCCAAACTATTGGGAAAGACCCTAGACCCTGTCATATAGTCCAACTCCCCTACCAGGGCAGGAATTCCCTATTGATGGATCCAGCCTCTGCTTGAACACTTCCAGGGCTGGGGAGCTCACCCATCTGCAGACAGTACGGTAGGATGGCTCTCTCTCCCCACCTGTCCCCTTTTATGAAAAACGGACATTGTCAGATGCCATTGCAGAGAGACAGAGGGTGAGTCCTGCAAACTGTCCTCTGCCAACCCTGTGCCCAACCCACTGTAAACTGAAGTCTCAGGGTGCCTCTCCAAATCCTGCACAACCTGATCCAGCCCCCACTTACTTGATTTGAATCTTAAGCAAATTGTTACCTCATCAAGTCTCAGTTTCTTCATCTGTAAATGGGGTAACAATTCCAACCTCACAGGCTGCTGTGGAGATTAAACAAGATAAGGCATGTAAACACTGTCTGGCCCACAGCTGCTGTGGATGACGGGCAGAGCAGATGGCAGCCTGCCTGGAATAAGGCATCATGGTTGAGGAGAACCTAGAGCACTGCTTTGAAGGGAGACAAGAAGGAGCTCAGAGAAGAATAAGAGGACATTTGGGAAGGGCCTCTGGACAGGAAAATGACGTTTTCAGCTGAACTGAAAAGCATAAATTTAAATCTTAGCAAAAGGGGGCAGGGTGGGGCAGGGGAAGGACCACCTAATTAAGTGCACAATCTGACATGGAAGGTAATGGGGAGTCACTCTGGGTTGATGAGAGGCGAGGTAACGGATCACAGCAACAGGACTCAAAAAAGAGAATTCCTGCTGCTACACAAAGGTTAGACGGAAGCAAAAGAGCAGACCAGCAGGCGGAGCTGGTTCAGTGTGGAGGAAGAATCTTTGACATCTGGGGTTTTGGAGGTCTACTATTTATTTTTAGAGTTTTTTGTTTTGTCTCATTCTGGGCTATCAGCTTGCATATGTAGCTGCCATCAGTATTGCTGGTCTCTAGAACCCCTAAAGCCCCTACACTAGAATAGCTGTAATGGGCCAAAAACCAAATAACCAGTCTTCATTCATCATTCATTCACTCACCTCTTCATTCATTCATGAATACCTCTATCCATGAAATAATCACAACAACCACTGTCTAGCCTCTAGAATAAGGCTTGGAAATGAGTAAGACATAGCCATTGCTTTTAAGGGGTTTATAGACTTCTGGGATCAACAGTTTCCCATAAACTCTTGGACTAGACAGACTCTAAGTACCACAAGAGAGGAATGAACAAAATCCTATGCCAGGGGTTGAAAACTGGGAGCCAATCAGGCTATATTTGGCCAGCAAACGTTTTGTTTGGCCCATATGGTATTTTATTTTGTTTTTGTTTTTTTTTTTTTTTTTTTTTTTTACAGATTAGGTGCCAACATTTAAAAATTAGGACATTTCACATAAAAACCCAGCTCCCTGGTTTCTGGTGTAAACAGGAAGCTCTGAGCCACGCTGGGCCAAATTCCTGCAGGCTGGTAATTGGCAGAAGCAGAGCAGCTGCTGTCCCTTTCAGTCGGAGCATGCGCTCTCCAGTCTGCCACAGTCCTTGCCACTTCTTAGTATCTGACAGCAAAATCAAATGCTCAGCTGCTAGCTATCAGCAGCTTGTGCTATGAATACTTTTATAACAGTTAAGAGAAAAGTTTAAAAAAAATTTTTTTTTTTTACTCAAATCTCTATTAAAAGTAGAAGTGAGGGCTTCCCTGATGGCGCAGTGGTTACGAATCCACCTGCCAATGCCGGGGACACGGGTTTGAGACCTGGTCTGGGAAGGTCCCACATGCTGTGGAGTAACTAAACCCGTGTGCCACAACTACTGAGCCTGTGCTCTAGAGCCTGCAAGCCACAGCTACTGAAGGCCGCACACCTGGAGCCCGTGCTCCACAACAAAGCCACGGCAATGAGAAGCCCTCGCACCACAATGAAGAGTAGCCCCTGCTCGCTGCAACTAGAGAAAGCCCACGCGCAGCAACAAACACCCAACTCAGCCAAAAATAAATAAATAAATTTATTTTTTTTTAAAAAAGTAGAAGTGAAAGATACAGCTGTAGGGCTATACGTTTCAAGAAGAGTGCAATATAGAAAAGAAGAATACTCCTAGGGAAAACAAACAATTCCTTGTGTTCAAGGTGCAAATAAGCATCTCCCATTTACGTTGCCTGCCTGATTCCTGCAGGCATTTGAGTTTGCAGCCTCTATAACACCAGGAATAATTAATGCAGTGGCTAAGAGCATTGGCTCTGGAGTGAGGAAGAAAGCTGGCTCCACCACTTACTCACCGTGTGACCCTGGCAAATTATTTACCCACTCTGTGCTTCAGTCGCCTCATATGTAAAACAGAAATAAGTGTAGTACCTACGTCAGGTACTGTTGTGAGGTGACAATGAGACAAAAGATATGAAGTTCTTAGCCAGTGCCTGGCACAAAGTAAGCATTAGCTATTACTGGTGCAAAGTACAAAGAGAGCGACCATCTCCAAACGGAGGCTTAAGGATGTTTAGGATTTCACCGTGAGGAGATGAAGGCCTCACACAGTGAGGCCAAAGAAAAGACAGAGAGGGAATGGCTCTGTTCCAGTAGCCAAAGCAGAGGCTTCACAATTAAGCTGAAAAGATCATGCAGGAAGTTTTGAAAGTCAGGCTGAGGAGAACTGCCCAATAAGTCAGTATGCCCCCAAATGTGTTGTTATATGATGGATTTGGGGGACAAAAATGGAATAGGACATTAAACAACGTTGAATCATAAAGTGAGAAAGTCATTCTCTTTCGATCCTCTTTCAAACCTTCTAACAAAACACGGGAGAAATTCTTGCTCTGATGCTATTCAACTCAAGCACCTCTCCAACCACACTTGCTAAATCTCTAGCTCTAGAGACACTACACCTGAGGCTCAGAGGTTCCCTAGCAACAGTATCTAGCTACAACTTGTTAACGCCGTTTTGTTTCTCCCTGCTTTAAGTTCTACAGTTATCTTACATTTACAGCAATTGCTACTGGTTTTCATATACGGTGTAATAAAGTTTCCCTGTAGAATGTAAAAGCATGTTTAAAGGAAAATAAGTGAGACAATTTAGAGAAAAGGTCAAGTAAACAAGAGTATTAGGTAACACGCGGATGCGGCATAAGTTGTGAAGCTGGAAAACACTGATGAGCCCAGGATGGATTCTGAGTAAAGGAACGACAAGATCAGACTGTGATTATGTGTAAAGCTGCCTCCACAGGCCACTACCTCACGCGTGGTACATCCCCTTGCTCCCTCTCCAGGCCTCAGTTTCTCCATCCGCAAAGTGGTGGGAAGGCGACCCTGCAGTCGCCCAGAGACGGGACTCAGGGCCCTCAGCCCAGCCCGCAGGCCCGTTACCCTTGGCAACCACCAGGGTTCACGCCATAGCGCCCGCCATCCCCGCTGGGGCTCAGCCTCCCGCTCCTCCCGGGCTGCCCCGCTCCTCACCACTGCTCGGCTTTATCTCTCCACGTCAACACGGCCCTCATAGCGGCTTCCCTCACGCCTCGGGCCCCTCCTCCCCGCCTCAGCAACAGGCCTAACTCCGCGAGCCACTTTGTCTCCCCGCGCTACCCCGGCAACGCACATGCGCAGTGAGCTACGCGCGAGGCAGAGCGTTCCGAGTGCGCATGTCTACAAGGGAGGGCTAGAAAGAAGGAACGGGAGGCTAGAAGGCGTCCTCATATCTAGGACGCTCGCGATTGGTCGGAACGGGAAGGGGGCGGTGCGTCTTCCTCGACAAAGGACTTGATTGGCTGAGCCGTGGAAATGGCGGCTGTGGTCAAGGGGGGAGGCTGGAAGGCTGCTGAGCAGTCGGACAGACTCACTGCTTCCATCTTTTCGTTCCATCCTAGAGTTCCGAGCTGAAAAAGCTTCTTTTTCGCCTCTTACTCCGCTCCAGACCCAGAGCGACGCACCCTCTCGGCTTATTACTGCAGCCGGAGCCTGCTTGAGGGACACGTCTGGGATGGAGAGTCCGAGCCTGGGGGACTGCGGAGCTGCCCCCTCTGTCATCGCCAACCAGCGCCTAGTCCCCGACCGGCCGGGTGACCTCCGGCAAGTTATTGTCCCCTTTCGGGCCTCAGTTCACCACCTGTAAAATGGGAGCGGGAGAGTAGAAGGTGGGTGGGCCTTTCTTACACCTAGGGTGGATGGACACTTGGAGGCCGGCAGGGTTAGTTCCTAAGAACAGGGGCTGGAGTACTGAGTACTTGTGTATGTGCGGTGTGGGGCTAAGATGATTTACCTACTTTTTTTTTCCCCAAAAAAATGTGATTCTCAGAACTACCTTGAAAGAGGTATTACCTCCTTTTTACAGATGGAGAAAGAGACTGACAGGTTAAGTAACTTGCCCTTGGACCTCACAGGTAGTAAATGGCAGAGCTAGGATTTGAACCCAGTCTGTTGATTTTAAAGTTCGTGCTGTTTTCACCAGGATTCAGTTTCCTTATCGCCAAAATTGTGAACAGTATAATTTCTTAAGATCCACCCAGATCCCCCAAATTATTTAACCCCGTATTGCATCAGAAGACTTTGATTCTAATTCTAGTCAGTCACTGGCTCATGCTTTCCCTATTTGTAGAAAAGAAGTTGTTAGACATGTCTAGAGATGTCTCATCCAATTTTGAAAATGTAAATATGATTTAGTGATTAGGATACACTCTACTGAAGTTTTTCAACAATAGTAGAGGGGGAGAAGTATTAGAGCAAGATTTATTAGACCTAGGTCCTGGAATCAGTTCTGCAAATAACTTAATCTTCCTGTCACTCAGTTTTATCAATAAAATGAGAGTAATCCTTATCCTACCTGCCTCAAAGGTTATCGGATCAAGAATGAAAGAGAGTTTGAAAATTCTTTATCAAATGTTCTTTACCTTTTAGAGGGTTACAACCTCTGATGAAAGTAATAGACACTGTCCCCCCACCGCCCCCAAAATGCACATATATATAAAAATTTTACCTCACTTATTTCGGGGGGAGGAGGGTGTCTCACTGACTCATTTAAGCTGTTCTGTTGATCCCCAGGTTAAGAGCTCAGCTATTGGTTCATGTTTTTAAACTTATGCCAAGTGTCACCAGAAATCTCTATAACAGAGCTATTCAATGATTAACAAAAAAAAATTTTTTTTTTCTAGCAAGTAGCTTGACCTTTTCATTGTGCAGAGATTTCCAACCCTTTTTAACCATGTTGGAGGACAGGAAGATATTGGAGAGGAGGAAGATACTCTCATAGAATGACTGAGCCATACTGATTTTAATCTCTCCCATAGTCCAAATAGTCCATGTGGTTCCTTCTCTGTTATGGACTGAAATTGAATAAGCAGAGTGAAATTAATTTTAAATGAGCTAATCACTTGGAGTTTGTTTTTTTTCAGGGAGGAAGACGTTGCTCTGGGATCAGAAAGAGTGGGAGAAGATGAGAAACAAATGGTGATAAAAAGCAGCAGTGAGTGTAATCCCCCGCTACAAGAACCCATTGCTTCTGCTCAATTTGGTGGTAGCACAATGACAGAGTGCCATAAGCCTGTACCATGTGGATGGGAAAGAGTTGTGAAGCAAAGGTTATCTGGGAAAACAGCAGGAAGATACGACGTATATTTCATCAGGTGAGCATGCAAGATGGTAAAGGTAGTACAGCCAAATAATTTTGTCTAGACAGGTGGTAGGAAAGCATAGCAGGAGTTTTGGCTTTTTTCTGTTTTTACCATAAAACCATTACAGATTCTGTTCCTTCACTGTCACTGGTTACTTACATCAGGTGATTTGGGGACAAATACTTACATTTTCTTCTTCTGTGAATGGCTACTGGTAAGGTTGCGCTTAAGCTATATTTGTAAAATTATGTTCTGTTGTCATAGAGGAAACTATTTTAAAGTATCACTTTTTTCATTTTAAATGACAAATGCCCACGGCAAAGTTTGGAAATTATTAATAAAAAATCCGAAATGTGGTCCAGTTTTTTTTTAAGTCACTTTTATTAACTAGCAATAAGTTTTCTTTAATATCATCTTCTAGCCCACAGGGACTGAAGTTCCGATCCAAAAGTTCACTTGCTAATTATCTTCACAAAAGCGGAGGGACTTCTCTTAAGCCAGAAGATTTTGATTTTACTGTACCTCATAAAAGGAGCATCAAGTCAGGATGTAAAGACCAAAGCATGGCAGCTCTGCCATCCCAACTGCAAAACGAAAGTGGCAATTCAAACCGGAGCCTCAGGACACGAAGCAGGTGGAAAAAAGATGTGGTTTCTTTGCCAAGTGCTAGTTTGGAATTGCAAGATAGCAGAGAACTCTCTAACTTTACTTCCATTCATTGGCTTTTGAAAGAAGATGATGGTGTTAATGATGCTGACTCCAGAAAGGTTAGAAAGTCCAAAAGAAAGGTGACTGTTCTGAAAGGGATTCAAATTAAGAAATCTAAAACAGGGTGCCGGAGGAGTCTTCCAGATCCTGTTCAAAGTAATAGAAAAAGAGCATCTGTGTATAATAAGGCAGCAGATGCTGAAAGCGAGCCTCGTGCACAAGAAAGTCAGCTTGAGAGAACTTGCTGCGTCTCTGATGCCAGAGCAAGCGACAAGACCCTCACTGTTACCAGCGAAGAGGAGAGGCTTGGTAAAGAAAAATCATTGTGTTCAGGATCAGATTTTGAACAGACCACTTCTGGCATCATAAACAAATTACATTCAACCGAAGAAGCAGGACACAACAAGAAGTGTGAGGGTACCTTTTTAGAATCTGAGAAAATAAGAACCAAAGTAGAAGTTGGGGAAAGGAAGGAGCATTTGCATATTGACATTTCAAGAGGTGGCTCTGAAATGGACAACAGCTCACAAACGGAGAAAGACTCTACTTCTGCGAAAATACTTCAAGGTATTCAGTGCACTAAAGTGCTGTTAAACATGTGATGAGGATTTTGCACTTCATGCCTGTACCCAGTTAGCATGTGGGAATAGAATGGAGAAGTAGGGCCAAATGTCAGATACATTCTACCAGTTGGTCCTAGTGCCTTGTGTAACCGATATTTAAGCCCTTTTGTATGGCAAAGAAACAATCAGCTGGCTACTGCCCCCAACAGAGGACAACTGTGCCATTAACTGTTGCTACCATCCTGGTACAACACCTGGGACTCTCTTCAGCAGTGCTCTCCCTTCTTCCCTTTTTTCCAGCCAATAATCTTACAACTTTAGGGGAAATAAAAAGGTTTCACTTGTGAAAAGATTTGGGGAAGACTCCTCTTATACATAAACTGGTTGAGAATAGTCAGTATCTTCTCTTTGCACCCCTCCTGTTACTTATTACTGATGTGTGACTTCCAATTTAATTTTGTATATATCATAGTCATTTTTATCTTCGATTGTAATGCTTCTCTAAAATGCTTTAGAGCTCTAAATAATTCAAAACTGTAATCACATAGTTCATCTATTTTTTGTAATATGCTCTTAATACAGAGTTTAGAGCTTAGCAGTTTTGCCTTTATAATACCTCAGTGAATAAGAGAGGAAAGAAAGGAGACCTTTGAGCAACCCTATATTAGTTATTCATTATGCCATTATGGTATGATGAATAACTCCTTTAAAGAAGAATAGTAATTTTACTTAAAGTCCTATGGAGAGACAGCGTGGACAAATTAGTAGAGCAGGTGGTTAGAGTTGGTTCCTGCTCTTGGTCCCACTCATGATTTTATTATGTCTTTGCTGTGCCTGGAATTTCTCTACCTTGAACAGAAGATGACCACATACACCTAGGAACTACGTAAAAATTCTCCAATGTGTCCTTTAAAGACCTTGAGCTTCCTAAAGCCTTGAGGTTTATGTAGATTTATTGCTAGTAAAATGGGCAAATAAAATATCAAAAACATCCTTTTGTGACTAAAATGGAAGTATGCTAGTCATCCTGTGCATAAAGAAGTCTAGTTCTCAACATAAGTACGTTTACTGTAGGTGATAGGTATCCAGTGGAGTAGTAAAGACTTTCCCAGTGCCTTAGTTAGAAATTGCCACGTAAATTGAGCTTAGTCTCCTAGTAATAAAAGAGGCTAGTCGGTAATTATCTATAGGAACCCACAGAAGAAGTTATCAAGTAGGTAGTAAGAGCAGTTTCCTTTGTTCTGATTCTTTTTTACTTTCCACTGGGCTTTGCCTATTCAAACTAGAATAGCAAAAAACACTAGACTGATTATCTGGAGACGTGGATACTTGTCCCAATCTGTAGTCAATCCCACTATTGTTTTCAGATAGTTGCTTAATTTCTAAGCCTTAGAGTCTTCATCTGTAAAACACAAGTAATAACCCTCACCAGTCCTGTTTTTCACATCATGAATATTGTAACATAAAATGAGAAGTGAAAAAGATGGCTTCACGCTAGACAAATGCAAGGTATTATTAACTGACATTCAAATTTAGAGGGTATGGCTATAGGGAGTATTAAATGTGATGATTTTAGAAACTTGAAAGCCTAATAGTGTTGGTCAAAGAGTCTGTTAAACTAAACTTCCCAGCAGATAGTGGCCTTAAGTGTTCTAAGGTCCAAATCTTAGGCTTTCCTGCAGGTTCTGTTTTATCTGTATCCTTTTTGTTTGTTTGTTTTTTGGTTTTTTTTAGTAAAAGTATTCACTGCAGAATATTTGGAAAACATGGAAAATTAAAAGAAAAGAAAAATTAGCAACAACCATTATACCATTATGCCATTTTGGTTTATTCTAATATCTATCACATTTTTTTCTTTATTAAATTGGGATCATATGTTGAATATTGCTTTTTTCACTTAAAAATTAATGACATGGGAAAAATTCGTGAGGTAGTCTCAAAATATTTTAATAACCACATTGTACAAATGTCATACTTTAAAATATTCTATATTATTTCCAATTTTTCAATGTAGTGAACTCTGCACAAAAATCCTAGAGAACTAGTATAATAGTGGTTAAAGGCATGGACTCAGGAACCAGACTGCCTGGATTAGAATTTCAGCTCTTGACACTTACTAGCTGTGGGACCTTGGGCAAGTTACCTAGCATCTCTGTACCTCAATTTCCTTATTTGTAAAGTGGAGGCAAAATAGTACCTACCTTGCTCATAGGTCATTAGTAGGATTAAACTGGTGAATTTTTGTGAAGTGCTTAGAATAGTGCTAAACTGAACGTTTTGTAGTAGTCGTGTGTTGTTGTTGTTTGCAGCCCTGAATATCTCTTTAGGCTAAACCATAGATCCTGTAAACAATGTTCACTCTTTCCTTTTCAGAAGACGCCATCCCACAGACACAAATAGAAAAAAGGAAAACAAGCCTGTATTTTTCCAGCAAATATAACAAAGAAGGTATCCCTTTTCCAATCAGAAAAGCAGACTTTAAACCTATTTCAAGGGTTCCCCTCTAATACAGTGTGTTTGTTTAGTTCTTAGTCCTCCACGACGCAAGGCCTTTAAGAAGTGGACACCTCCTCGGTCACCTTTTAATCTTGTCCAAGAAACACTTTTCCATGATCCATGGAAGCTCCTCATCGCGACTATATTCCTCAACCGGACCTCAGGTTTGTGGATTCTTTTCATCTTTGTCTTAGTAGAGACAGTGTGATGAGGAGAATTGATCAGGAAACCTGGTCTCAAGTGTGATTTTGACCTCAGGTAAGGCCTTCTTTCAGTCAGTCCTCAAACTCTTCCACCTATAGACTAGATGACATCCAGCAGCCTTTTTAGCATTAAAGAGCAGATTTTCATTTATGTTCTACTTCCAAATTGCTTTTAGTCATCAATGAAAATCCGTTACTTAACCTTCCTCCTCTCTGTGTCATGTATAAAAGCATTTCTTTTTCATTGGATGCTTTCTTTCATGTCACTGGCACCTTATGTTCTGTATGCTTTTACACTAGTTATATGATGATCTGATGACTTAAAAACCAATATCATACAAGGCCAGGTTTTGGCATAATTTGGACTGTTAACCAAATTGGTTGATGGTGTTGGGTTTTGACTCTGAGAGTGGTTGCTGATTTAGGTAATGTCTTCTCATCAGTGGTTTAAGAAGAAAGAAAAAAACTTTCTATATGAGATTTCTAGTTAAAGAAGTACATGAGCCTAAAATCAGCCCATCTGGAGGCTTGTAGTCATGTAGTTACTTTTATTTCCTAGGCAAAATGGCAATCCCTGTGCTTTGGCAGTTTCTGGAGAAGTATCCTTCAGCTGAGGTAGCGAGAACTGCAGACTGGAGAGATGTTTCAGAACTTCTTAAACCTCTTGGTCTCTACGATCTTCGAGCAAAAACCATTATCAAGTTCTCAGGTACTTTCCCATATACCCAAAGGGAAAAACATAAATTGTGCCTATTTACGAGAGCCACACCTGACACTTTAATGTCCTCAGTTGCGACATTAATAGAGGTCATTCAGCTCAAGCACTGAAGGCATTTGAAGATAGTTCGCTTGCCCCAAAGTGCAGTCTCCTGCTGACCCAGGTGATAAATCTTTGCCCAGCACCAGGTCAGGCCATGTGGGCAGGATTAGAGGAAGAAGTCAGTGAAGCAGAAAGTCCAGTTGACCTCAGGGACATTACCCCTGTCTCGTTAGGTCAGCACAAAACAATAACGGTTAGTCAGTGGCAGACAAGCAGGTCAGACGGGGGTGGTGGCTGCAGGAATTCAGAAGAAAGCAGCCACAAGTCAGGCTGTTAGGAGAGATTCTTTCCCGTCCTTTTCTGTTGTTCCTCCTTTTCAGGGAAAGTATTTTCCTAGAGGCTGACCTGATATGTGGGGTGTTGTATTCTCAGATGAATATCTGACAAAGCAGTGGAGGTATCCAATTGAGCTTCACGGGATTGGCAAATATGGCAACGACTCTTACCGAATTTTTTGTGTCAATGAGTGGAAGCAGGTAAGGCCCGTCTCCGGCACATTTTGTCTCTGAGGCAAAGTAAGTCCACCATTAGGGTTAAAATGATTTCTTGGACACACGTGCCATTACAGTCACAACCAGCTTTGTTCCAGGCTTGAGGGGCACTGGTGGCTTGGGGTTATTGACAGCAGGAGAGGGTCCATAGATTTCCCCAAGTCCACAAAGACTCCCTGGTCTCTGACTGACCTCCACTGGTTTGCCACTTCTAGCCCTCTTCCTGTCATTTCCATTCACGTACTGTCTGTAGGCCTAATGTGGTTTTCCTCCTGTCACAGTCATACTCGCCTTCAAAAGCACACCACTGAAGGGAAGCGGGCAGGTGCAGGATTGGAGTGCATGCTTGTGGGGTTTCTTCTCGTGGTCTCAGACTATTTTTGTGGTAGGTGGGTCCTACTTCGGCTGCCCATTCTATTGAGTATGCCCAGCCCATGGGCATCTGGGTGGCATCCTGGCAGCTGATAGGCACTGCCACATAGCCTGTACACTGCCCTTTTAGTCTGTGACTTGCCCTAAAGCATTTAGCTGGGAGGTCTGGCCAAGTCCATTCCTGCTTCACCATTTATTGTGACCTGAGCAGTCCATTTAACTGTCAGGGTCTATAACCTCCTGGAAAATGGCATATTAATACTTGACTCATGTTATCACCACCCTCCACACTGAGTCCCATTGAAGATCAGTACCAAATTGGAAAGTACTTTGTAAACTGTAAAGGATTGCTTTGATGGAAGGTATAATTTTAACTATTCATGAATCTCATTAGGGTAAAGGTTATCATTTTCAGGTATATTGTCATAAGGTACTGTTCCCCCACCATATCTTTAAAAAGCCAATTTTAAAAATGTATTTCTGACTAACTTACGTAAGGCCTCTGTCTCCTAATGTGTTGTATTTCTTCCAGGTACACCCTGAAGACCACAAGTTAAATAAATATCATGACTGGCTTTGGGAAAATCACAAAAAATTAAGTCTATCTTAAAACTCTTTGACGTTTTCAAGCTTGTTTTTATGCATTGCTTTGCACTTCGATTCTTAAAAGCTCCACTAAGCACAACTGCCTTTCCAGGTGTATAGATTCTAATCAGCCCAACTAGAAACCTAATGTGTGTGTTCTTTTTTTTTTTTTTTTTTTTTTTTTTTTTTTTTTGCGGTACGTGGGCCTCTCACTGCTGTGGCCTCTCCCGCTGCAGAGCACAGGCTCCGGACGTGCAGGCCCAGCGGCCATGGCTCACGGGCCCAGCTGCTCCGCGGTATGTGGGATCCTCCCAGACCGGGGCACGAACCCATGTCCCCTGCATCGGCAGGCGGACTCCCAACCACTGTGCCACCAGGGAAGCCCTAATGTATGTCTTCTTAATGTGTGTACCACCAGAAGATCTTTGCTTCTGAATGTGCAATGACATGTTCTGAGATTTTTAAAAAAAATAAATTGTTACTTGACAGCAATCCTAAAAATGTATATGACTTTTCCAATAATGAAATGTGATTTGAAGTTAAAAAAGCTTTCCTCAGTTATTAATAATATGAAGCAAATTTCTATCAACCTTGCCTGAGGGAAGATTAGACCTCCTGTTGTCCTTCTGTAGAAAATATCACACAATTGTTATATGAAGAAGCAAAGAGTTTTCAGCCACACATGTCAGAAAAGATATGATAGGGTAAATTAGGCAGTTAATTAATAAAGTATATTAAAAAACGCTAACCTCCAAAGAAAAATAAGATTATTTTGTCATGATGTGTCCTTGATGACTGTCTGCTGGCTTTTAGGAATTGGAGATTTGACCATTTGATAACCTAATTTGCATATCTGCCTGTAGTTCTGTTGCAGAGTGTTGGCTTCTGACTCAACGCATTTACCTTGATCCCTATGTGAAAACTTGAGCATTTACCCATCTCCCATCTTCCAGCTGGAGGACAGGGCCTTTTAAGTGTTATGCCATTTTTAAAACAGGTATTATAATGGTATAGCTCAAATACTGAAACATTTACTTTAGAAGGAACTCACAAAACAAACAAAAATCTAAGTTATTAAATCTCGATTATCCATGGTCATTTTAAGGCATAATTTGGAAATTAAGTTGATTGAATAAATGAAAAACAAATTGTTAGGGAAACTACCTTTGATGTAGGGTAGAGTGTGAACAGAACCAGGATATAGTGTGCTGCAGAGCTAGTTGGTGGTTTCCACTATAGTGAGTGAGATTCATTTTTTAGAGAAGGATGGATTTTGACCATCCTTCAAAATCCAGGAACAGGAAAACTGACCACACACACGCACACTTCCAAGGCAAACATCCACTTAATAACCTCCCATCACGTTTTTATTTAACAGATATCAGAGTAGCATTCACTAAGTGCAAAGCTCTGTGCCAGGGAGGGGCACAAAGATGAAAAGGCTCTGTAGAGACCCTCATGGGAGAGAGAAAGGGACAAGCAATAATGACAGGTAACAAAAGGGGTAAGGTGTGGGGACAGGGTGCCCAACACTGCAGCGAAGAGTCCAGAGGGGCCCCTGCAACCCTGGCCATACCTGGGGTCAGAGGGTAGGGCAGGCAGCAAGCTCAGGGCATCAGGTGTGGCGTGGCGGTGGGACCTGCTGTCCAGTCCCGGCCCAGCATCTCCGTCAAGACTGGGCCTGCGGGTGCAGCAGGGGAGCTGTGCAGCAGCCAGGCCGGGCTTTTCCCCTTTCCTGCAGGTGAGGTTGCCTGGCCTCTGTATCTGTTTCCTCATCTGTTGAGAATGGATCAGTGGTACCTACCTCACACAATTATGATTATTAAGTTAATGTATGAAATTGCTTAAATGGAGCCTGGCTTACAAAAATGCTACATTAATGAGGCCCATAGGGATGGTCTGAGTGACAACCTCAGTTGTTGAGAGGGTCACAAAAATAACGCATTTCAGTAAGGATGGTACCTTATGCAGAGTAAGCACTCAAGTGTTTGAGTCTTTTCTAACTTCTTTATTTGAGACAAAATCCACATAACATAAAATTGATTTAACCATTTTTTAAAGTGTACAATTTGATGGTTTTTAGCACATTCACAGTGTTGTGCAACCATCATCACTAACTCCAAGATATTTCCATCACCCCAAAAAGAAACCCCTTACCTGTTAGCAGTCAGACCCAACGATCCCTCCCTCCCCCAGCCTCTGACCATCACTTGTCTGCTTTCTGTGTCTATAGATTTGCCAGTTCCGGGCATTTCTTACAAATGGAATCATATAATCTGTGGCCTTTTGTGTCTGGCTTCTTTCACTCAGCATATTTTGAAGGTCCGTACGTGTTGCAGTATTACCGACCCAGGTTCTTAGACTCTTTAAAAACAGAGATTGATAAGAGGGCAGATGAGAAATTCAGGCAAGGCTTTATTGGGACTAGTGCTGCGGCAGGACAGAGTGAAAACAAATAACAAGTTCCCTTGCTCGCTTCTTGGGTGGAGGGGGGTGAGCAGGTCCCTTAAATGGGGCAAGGGTAGAGGCTGACCCATGGGTCGGGCTGGAGGGGGGGCTTAGGTGGTCTGCCCAGCCCCCTCGTGCTGCTGTGTGCAGGGGGCATGCGCAGTACCCTGCTTTTGCTCCCCACACCTCAGAAGCGGCAGTTGGGTTTTGATCTTTTTGTATCATGTTGTTCGTAATTAGCCACAACTGCACATATGTGCAGTTATTTTTCATCCCTTATATAGTTTCTTACTCGAGGAGACACTTGTCCAGGTGTAAGCACTGCAGCAAAGGGTCCCAGGTCCCAGCCTGTCTCAGCAGCATGTGTCAATACCTCATTCCTTTTTTTTTTTTTTTTTTTTTTGCCGTACGCGGGCCTGTCACTGCTGTGGCCTCTCCCGTTGAGGAGCACAGGCTCCGGACGCGCAGGCTCAGTGGCCATGGCTCACAGGTCCAGCCGCTCCGTGGCATGTGGGATCTTCCCAGACCGGGGCACGAACCCGTGTCCCCTGCATCGGCAGGCGGACTCTCAACCACTGCGCCACCAGGGAAGTCCCCCTCATTCCTTTTTATGACTAAATAATATAACGTCGTTTGGATAGACCACCTTTTGTCTATCCATTCATCAGTCAATGGACATTTCAAATATTATTAATACTCCAGTTTTTGGGTTCTATAATTCCAAACCATGGCACCCTGTCTTTCAGGGACAAAGCATACCAAAAACACTGCCTCTATTTGGCCACGACTCTTTCGGGTTCCCTCTGGAGGAGGGAGCGCCTGTTCTTTGGGTGAGAACACAGCTCTAAACATGTAGAGACCTGCTGAAGACCCTACGGCTTACAGGAAAACCCGGGATTTATTACTCCAGATTCAAGGGCCACTGGGCCAACCTAAGAAATCCCGTCTTTTGCGGAGCCGGATGCTCTGCACCATTTCCTCGCGGCCCCTCCCAGGACCCTCGAAGGGAGCGAGACCGTTGGGGTCTCCTGCTCGGGCGGATCCTCTCCCCGCGGGCCTCCGGCCACGTGGCGGCACCCAGCCAATCAGCGCGGGGCGTCCGTAGTCTCGGCAACAGTTGCGTCCAAGCTCTGTAAGTCACGGGTCTCTTGCAAACTTGGTATTACTGTTTTTCTGGTACCCCATACCCCGGCGCAAGCAAGCACACACAGACACACACACACACGCACATTCACACACTCTCTTCAGCACCCGGTCCCGGCGCCACGACCATGGACTATTCTGAAGCGTACGAGGCTGTGTTCCGGTCTCTGCTCCGTAAGTTCACCCTAAGCTCCCGGGAATCGGCTCCAGCTCCTGGAAGCCCTCAACCCCCGGGTGGACGGGTGCAAGTGGGGTGAGGACTAGGACAGGGACGGATATCTCATTGTGTCGTCCTCTCTCTGGGTGCGGCGTTGCCAGGGAGTCGGGGGCAGGTCGTGCATGTTTCTCAGATTTCCTTGCCCGGGCCGGAGGAGCAGGCCGACTTGCTTTGGCTTGGAACCAGCGGCCCAACCCATGGACCCGGGAAAGGTGTCCAGGCCCTCTGGCTGGCCCTACTTCTTCGCTAGACATTAGTGTGTTCAGTACGGGAGAAGAGGCATGGAGAAGACCATCAGTCTTCAAAATTTTGGTGATAGCCTGCTGTCTTTGACAAGCGCTGCAACTTCAGAGGTGAAAGCCAGATAAATGGATACTTACAGAAGAAGGGATGGAATACTGGGTCCAGGGGTGACACCCAGGAGTAAGAGGTCTGCTAAGTGCAGAGGATGGGGAGGAATAGTTCCAAGGTCCTGGAGAGCTCTTTACACTGGAGCTTCAATTAAGGATACAAGGAGTTATCCAAGCCAAAAGGGGGAGGAAAGGTATTCCAGACCAAGGGAACAGCATGCACAGAGGCACAGAGACATGGGGTCTTCAGAAAACTGCTGGTAGATTGAGTGTTGCTGTAGATGAGAGGCAGGAGGGGTCAGAAGGGACAAGATCAGGAGAGATCTTGTGAGCCAGGAGATGGGGAAGCCACTGAGAATGACAGGATTGGATTGGGAGTGTCAGCAAATGCAGAATCTGAATTGGCAAACTCACAATGTTGGGAGTGGGGCGATCTGGGACTGTCCCAAATTCCCAGGCCAAAGACACTGGGAGGTGAGGGAAAGGTGCCAGGCTAGAGGGGGCTGATTGGATGGGGAACTTGGAAAGAGTTCAGTCTTGGTTGAGTTGGAGATCCTTGTAGGCCGTACAAGTTGAGATGCTTTAGGAGCAACTGTATGTAGAAAGTTGGAGCTAATTCCAAGTCATAAATATTGGTATGGGTGTCCTCTGCATATGGAGGGCCACAGAAATGAGAGTGGAGGAGAGTGTTTGGGGTGGGGGAAGAGTGCCCAAGTGTAAGCCTGGAGGCTATCCACATTTTAGGAGTGGGTAGGAAAAGAGAGGCCAAGAACAAGTGGCCAGAGAGGTAGGATGGAACTTAGGGAGAGATTTGTATCAGGACCCAAGAGAAAAGGAGAGAATTTCAAGGAAGTATTGAATTGTCTCCAGACACCTGAAGGGCTGTCCCAGAAAAGAGGGAACAAATGTGTTTTCTGGGGCATCAGTGGGAGAGGACTAGGACCAAGGGTCATAGAAATTCCAGGGAAACAAATTCTGGGTCAATATAAAGGAGTCTTTTCTAGCAGTTAGAATTAGGCACTCACAATGTTAAGTAGAGAACACCCTGTCACTGGAGGTATACAAGCAGGCCAAGTCCTCAGGGGCATTGTAGAAAGAGTTCCCTGACCTGGGCAGGCAATGGGACTAGTTGGCCGCTGAGAGCTCACCTCCTTAATCCCTGGGGAACATTTTCACACAGGCTCTACCCACAACCACATGGTGACCTCTTTTATTCTAAGAGCCCACCTCACTTTTCTATCAACGGACAGAGGACCCCAGAGACCACTAGAATGCAAGCTCCATGGCATGATGGGCCTGCAGCCTTCGCTCTCGAAGGGGCGGAGCGTGGGGGGAGGTTAGGGAGGAAACGGAGCCCCAGCAAGGTAGCTTTGCAGGCCATTGTGAAAGAGGGTCGTTTATTCTAAGAGCAGGAGAAGCCATTTCAGTGAAGCCATTGCAGGGTTTCAGAGGGGGAAGGGACGCCTCTGGCTAAAGGCAGATCATGGATTTGGGGTCTGGAGGGGGCACAAGTGGAAGAGGCAAGACCAGTGAGGAGCGTATTTTGAATGCGTTCCCACGGTCTGCAGGGCACAGTTTAAACCCCTGAACCTGGCGCCGGAGGTCACTCCAACTGTATTTTCTTCCATTAACCTCCTCCTTCGCGCACAATGTGCTTCCAATTTGTGAAACAGTTTAGTAACCCTCAAGTCCCTAAACCCCACCCCGATCGATCCCCATGCTGGCCCCTCTATCCATTGAAACCCGACTCATTCTGAAAGCACACTCAATGTCCCCTCCTGCATCATGACCTCCCAGATCCCTCGGTCAGCGTCTCTCCCCTGCCTGAAACCACCTTGTAAGCCCTCTGGTTACCTCACCTTGTTCTGTGCCAGCACACTGCCTGTTGGGCACCCAGCCAGTACCAAGCACTGGTTAACTTTCAGTAAATGCTGGTTTGATGAATGACTAAATTTTCAGTCGTACCGAACATCTTGTCCTCAAAGAAATGATAAATGGGTTGTTGAGAAGTACTTCCTTCTGTCCACATTGATGTATACAGACTTTAATTATTTTCTGACTATGAAAGGAATACATGGGCCTTGTAAAGGGACTTAACAAATGTACTGACTGTTCACTTTGTGCCAGGCTGGGTACTGGGGATGCACAGGAAGTAAGACACAGTTCTTGCCACTGGGAAACTCACAGGCTGTTGGGAAAGAAAAGTATCTTCATCCAGAAAAATATGGTAAATGCTATGAGGGGGCTAAGCACAGGGGCTACGGGGACCAAGAGGGGGATGAGGGAGAGGCTGGGATGCTTCAGGCGACAGTAATGCCTGAGCTGAGCCTCAAAGTCTAAGTAGGGAATAATCAAGTGAACAGGGGAGAGACAGAAGCGTGTTTCAAAGACAGGAAAGAGCATGGTTTGGGGCGGGGGGGCAGGAGGAGGGAACTACGGAACCACAGTCAGCTTAGTTTGGGTACAAATACGAGGTGAGGCAGAAGGAATGAGAGAAGGAGCTGGAGAAATTGGAGGGGTTGGCAGGGGTGTGGGGGACAGGTGGGGCTAAGTTAAGGAGATTGAACTTTATTCTAGAGGCAGCTGGGAGCAATAGAAGGGTTTTAAGCAGGAGAGGTTTGGTTTTAGAAGGAAAATGATGGTGACAATATTTTTAATAATAATGCTGTATCCCTTCTGAATTTTAGAACATTCCCACACCTGTTATTCATTTCATCTTCATAATAGCTTCGGGAGGTTGCTAGAGGAGAGTTTATATCATTTTAGGCATAAAAGAATTGAGACTCAGCAGGATTAGGTGACAGCCTGGGGTAATATCCAGTAATGGCTAGGGGTTGAGCTCTGGGGCCAGACAAACCAAAGTTCATGTCCCAGCTCTGCTATTAATCAACTGTGTGACCTTGGGCCTCTCTGGGCCTCAGTGTCCTTATCTGTAAAAATGGGTGTAAATCATGATGCCAACCTGTTAGGTCTGTCCACTTGTCATTCACTCACTCACCAAATATCTACTGAGTTTCCATTATATGTTGGCACCGTGGAGGTGCTGGGACTCCAGCAGGGAACAAGAGAGATGAGATCTCGGTTCACGGTGTATTGGAAAAAAATAAACCAAATAATTGCACCAGGGGTTTCAAATGCAACTATCTGCCTGAACCAAGCCCTTACTGAATGAAATGAGCTGCGTGTGAGACGATAGGGAATGGTGAGGTCTATGGCAAGCTGCAGAGCGCATGCCCCAGCCTAACGCGGTGCAAACTGGAAAAGTTTAAGCAAACAAGTATGTCAAGCCAAACAGGACCCTAAGCCTCATTCAGTATGAGGGCTGCCAGTTTGCAACCCTTGATTTACATACTTATGATAAGTGGTCTGAAGGAAAAGTACAGAGATAACATGAGGATATAACACAGCCTGAAGCTGGAGAGGGAACATTTGGTCTGACACGTGGAGAATGAGGAGGAGCGAGGAGGCGATGGATGGGGAAGGGAGCGTTCCTGGCAGAGGGAGCAGCGTGTGCGGAACCCTTAGGCAGGATGGGGCTTGGATCATTCAGGGAACAGAGAGAACGCCAAGACGTCTGGACAGGGTAAGGAAGGACAGGCAAGTGATGAGGCAGGAAAGGTTGGCGGAGGAGGGTCATGGGACTTTATTTTGAGGACTATGGAAAGTCATGGAAATATTTCAAAATGGGGGGAGGGTAAGTATATAAAAAAAATAAGAACAGTGCACTTATTATGAACAAACTAGACTGATTCTAAACATCTCCACCACTCGATAAGGTAGGTACCATCATTATCCCCATTTTACAGATGAAAAAATTGAGACCCTGAAAGGATAAGTGATCATGCCCCCGGTAAGCAGCAGGGCTGGAACTCAGACCAGAGGGTTCTGGCTGCAAAGCCTCTGCGCTTTATGGCACTAGGCTGCCTCAGTTGATCAGACCAGATCAGAATGGCATTTTAAAAGATCATTCTGATTGCCAAGGAGTACTGGGGGCGGGGGGAATGGGGTGGAGTAATATTAGAATCTAAGAAGTTTCATGAGAAAGCATATAAATCTCTTAGCATAGTGCCTGCCATTGGGATTGCCCAGTCACATTAGATGTAATTATTTTCATCATGATAGCGAGGCAACAATAACGCCAGGCCTGGAACCCAGGTGCCCTGATGCCCAGCCTGGTGCTGAAGCATTTCTCCTTCCTGACTCCTTTGGTCCTCTTCCTGAAAGGAACTCACCTTTTAACCCTCTTCCAGGGTTCTACCAGTCTAAGTCCTTGGTTGATGATAAAAGTGCCAGCAAGGAGCTCGTGTTCAACCCTGAAGCGGTCATCGCCCACTGCTTCAAGCAGTTCAAGCAGGAAGACTTCTACCTGCCTCAGAGCCCCTGGAGGATCATCATCTTGCCTTGAAAGGAGGCTCTGATGCCCGTCAATCCCACCCCCCAACCCCAGGCTCCCCCCAAGCACACCCCCAGCTCCAAAGCCCTGGAAGTTGGGGACATCCAAGGACAGCCAGAGGACCCAAGGGCCTGGCTGACCCAGAGGCTGAGGGTTCGGCAGGACCTGGAGTCATTTGGCAGCATACAGAGGTGGCTGCGGAACAAGTCCAGACTCACGCCTTTGGAGGCCAAGGTCCTACACGAGAGCCACAAGGAGCATGAGGCCCAGCTGATGGGCCAACTGGCCACTACCAGAGACACCAAGGTGAGCAGCCCCATTTGCCAGATGCAGACACTTCGGGTGTTAGGGGCATGCTGTCATTTCACTCCCTTGAATTAGGCAGGATGGGGATCTTTTACCCCCACCCCCACCCACCATCCCCCTCCCAGTCCCAGGGGAGCAAACAGAAGTCCTGAAAAGGTGTATTTGTTATCTATTGCTGCATAACAAATACCCCCAAGGTGACTTAAAGCAACAGATGTTCCTTATGTCACTGCTTCTGAGAATGAGGAAGCTGGGGGTAGCTTAGCTGGATGGCACTGGCTCAAGCTCTCATCTCAAGATGCTGGCCTGGGCCACAGACACCTGAAGGCTTGACTGGGCAGGATGACCCACTTCCAAGCTGGCTGCTGGCAGGAGGCCTCAGTTCCTGGCCACGTGGGCCTCTCCCAGGGCTGCTCGGGTGTCCTAACCACATGGCAGCCGGCTTCCCCCAGAGCAAACGGTCCAAGAGAGCAAGGAGGAGGCTGCAATGCCTTTTATGACCTCATCTCAGGAGGTCTCAGTTTCAAAAGTTTCACACCATCACTTCCACCATGGTCTGTTTGTCGTGCCCTGGAGCCCGTGTGCCACAACTAGATAGAGAGAACCCTCATGCCGCAACTAGAGAGAAGCTTGCGCACTGCAATGAAAGATCCCGCATGCCCCAGTGAAGATTCCACGTGCCGCAACTAAGACCTGATGCAGCCAAAAAAATAAAGAAAAAAAACCTTTAGGGCTTCCCTGGTGGCACAGTGGTTGGGGGTCCGCCTGCCGATGCGGGGGGCGCGGGTTCGTGCCCCGGTCCGGGGGGATCCCACGTGCCACGGAGCGGCTGGGCCCGTGGGCCATGGCTGCTGGGCCTGCGCGTCTGGAGCCTGTGCTCTGCAACGGGAGAGGCCACAACGGTGAGAGGCCCACGTACTGCAAAAAAAAAAAAAAAAAAAAAAAAAAAAAACCTTTAAAAAATTAAATAAATAAAAAATTCATTCTCGGACTTCCCTGGTGGTCCAGTGGTTAAGACTCCATGCTCCCAATGCAGGGGGCACAGGTTCGATCCCTGGTTGGGGAACTAAGATCCCACATGCCTTATGGCACAGCCCAAAATAAAAATAAAATGCTTTCTCATACTCAAAATAGCTATTTAATCATTTCTTCATAATATATACTAAGGTAAGCAATGACCTCCATTAACAGCTGATTCTGATTTTAGAAGCTTTAAAAAGATAGACTTTTTCTTTCCTTACAAAGAAATAAGGCCAAAAGTGGCTGTACGCCCCCCAGGCCTCTTCTATACCTTCAATACCTTGCTCCGTCATCCTTAACACGTGGCTTCCACTTCAAAGTCACAGGTGGCTGCACCTAATTTAAATTCCCACACAGCCAGACAGTTGAAGGTAATGTTTCAACAGGACACCTCTAGGGCCTAGTGTATGTATGATACAGCTGTGTGTGCACTTCCGTGTAAGGGGCTGTGCACACAGAACCGCACGTGCTGACCATTCAGATGCTCTTCCGGGGATCACTTTGGCCACGTGTGATTTTTCCTCCCAAGCTGGACTTCAGAACCTGCATTCTTTGCCGTCGCCCCTCACGGGGGCCTGGGGGGAGAGGTGGATGAGGCTCTACATCTGCCTTGGGCCAGGAGGTGAGGAGGAGTGAGTGCCAGCCTCTGCTCTCTCCACAGCTCACCATCCCCTCCATCCAGTACACAGACCAGTGCCGCCTGGTGCGCAGCGGGAACAAGCACTTTGATGAGCACTGCCTCCCGTCCACCATCCACGGGGAGATGGAGGCGGTCATCAACAGGTCGCGCACCGACACCTTTCTGGTCTACCTGCAGTGCCGGAAACTCTGCAAATCCTACAGCCTCCCGCTGACCGAGGACGTCCTCGTGAGAGGTAAGGGCCTCGGGGCTGGTCCTCTGGAAGGTGCCAAGGGGGCCCACAGCCAGGGCGAGGATGGCGTCCACCTGAGGTCTGTCCTTCTCCAGCCGACACACATCCAAGCACGCCACTGCGGCCTGTGGAGGGGACATTGCGGGGCCGGGCGGGGTGGGGGTTTGTGGTGGAGGGAGGAACAGCCCCGCCTGGTTCGCTGTTAGATGGGATTTTACAGCCCTGCAGGGCTGCAGGCTTCACAGGCCTGGAGGTCTGGGTTCCCCAGACTAGAGCAGGAAGCGCCAGGACAGGAGTTCCAGGTGAGGGAGCCAGAGGCTGGGCACAAAGAAAGGATCCCGATTTCAGAGAGGGAGCCTGGCTGGAAGTGGTAACTGCTATGATGCATTGGGTGTTCCAAACCACTTGTCTAGGCCAGGCCTGTTTCTTGGTGCTTCTACCACACGGAGGGAAGAAGGCACCGGGAGACAGGTTCTGCTGAGGCCCTTTGCTCTCTGCTCAGACCACAGGTCTCCACCCTGAGATTTCCTACTGGTTCTGCCCTCTGCATGGGGGAAGGATTGTGTTTTCACACATGCAAGCAGAGCTGAACCCTCCACATCTCTGGGTGTGTGCTTCTGTGACATGGGATAGGGGAGTGTCCCCATAACCCCCTGGTGACCATGTAGCAATGCCGGCATCCCAAATTTATGAATTTATTTATTTAATGGGCAGGTCACTGTCTGTGCTTTAAAAACACAGAGTGAGCTGCACTTGAGGGCAGAGGTGTTCCCATAGGAGCTCTGCAGGAAGGAGCTGTGGCCATACTGGGCATGTGGCTTTCTCAGAAAAGGGGGCCCCCAGAGAGTAGTGTGACCTTACCTGAGAACAAGAGTTAACAGTCACAATTGATCGTTTCCATCTTTTCCCCCAGATGGAGGGAAACACGTGCTTAATGTCCGGGGCCTTGGGTCTTGTATTAGTTTGCTAGAACTGCGGTTAACAGAATACCACAGGGCTTAAACAGCAGAAATGTATTTTCTCACATTTCTGGAGGCTAGAAGTCCAAGGTCAAGGTGCCAGCAGGGTTGGTTTCCTCTGAGGTCTCTCTCCTTAGCCTGCAGATGGCCACCCTCTGGCTATCTCTTCACATGGTCTTTTCCGTGTACACATGCACCCCTGCTGTCGCCCTGTGTGTCCAGATGTCCTCTTCTGAGGATACCAGTCAGATTGGATTCAGGCCCACCCTAATGGCCTCATTTTAGCTTAATCACCTCTTGAAAGGCCCTATTTCCAAATACAAATTCTGAGATTCTGGGACTTAGGGCTTCAGTATATGAATTTGGGGGGACACAAGTCAGCCCATAACAGGTCTATACGAGGGGAAGTGGCCAAGGGCCTTCAGGAACACAGGCCAGCCAGCCTAAACGGTCATTGTCTGCTGCACATGCTGCCCCCCACCCTTGCTTGGGCGGCCACTTGCTGCCCGCCTGGGCTGGGAGGGCAGAGACAGCAGGAGACCCCACTGCTCTGGACACCAACTTTTCACCACATCATCGTTCCTTCCTCCTCCCTCGGGGAGCCTTGTCTTCCTGGATCACTTACATCCCCTGGTGTTGGCTAGCGGTGGAACTGCAGCTGTGTCTTCTGAAATCCCAGCATGCTTGCCAGGCACCTGAAGGCTCCTGTGGGCTAGGTCTTTCCCCCGGACGTCCCGCTGGGTCTGTCCCCACCAGAGGATCGAACCTCTACTGATTCTCTCCACCACTGGCTTTTGCTGGCTCCTGGGTCCGCACACAGGTGAGCTTCACCTGTCTGCAGGATCCCACCACCCACGGGCATAGGGGAGCATCTGTGGGTGGGCTTCCTTTTGCCTCTGATTGGTCTAGATGGAAAAGACACTGGTCCATCTCTGACTACTGTCCTGGCCACTGTCTGTTGGCTGTCCTTATGACAGAGGCGTGATCTGCTGTGGCCCAAGAAGCACAAACACGGGGATTTCCAGGTCTGTGTTCAAGGCTAGAGCTTGTGTTCAAGGTCTCAAGCTTATGGGCCGGAACTCCAGAACATCGAGGCATTTCCTGTCCCCACTGAATATAGCTTTATTATTTTTCTCCCCCTGATTTTATAGGTAATCCATGCTCACTTATATTTTTTGAAAACATAAAAATAAAAATCCCCCCAGCCTGAGTTGACCAGCAATAATATTTTAGTGACTGTCCTTTCACAAGGACAGTCTTTCTTTACTATTTACACAAAATTATTTACGTAAATCACTTTTTAAAGTCATGTGTGTATATATATATATTTAATGTAGTTTTCAAAAATCATTTAAACCTTTAAAAAATGTTGACACTGCACGTCTCCTCCTTCCCTCCCCTCCCTTCTCAGCTCCCCAATCCCTGCCCTCCCCGCCCCAATAACCAGCATTAACAACCTGGAGAATAACCCTCCATCACTGTGTCCCGAACACGAGATGTTTGTGTGTTACTACCTTAGGACAAGCCCTGCTCAGCAGTTGCAGGAGGGTGGAGCCCCAGCCCAGTGCTTCTTATGTTCCTCACGAGGAGAAAACTGCCATCGACTGGGTCTAGTTAATCTAGTGAAGTCTTGGGTGAGCCCTCCCTTCCTCCTCCTGGGACTTCTGACCAGGACGCCCCTGCAGAGTGGGGTGTAGGGCAGCGGTCCGTCCTAACTGCCCCCAGGCCTCGGGGCCACTGCTGCCCTAGCTGTGAGCAGGCACCCTCACCTGCGGTCCTGTGAGCGGTACTGCGCCAGCCGCGCTTCCCGACAGCGTGCTGCGGTGATGCACACACCACCGCAGGGGAGGCTGGGAGAGGGCCTGGGGGACGCTCTGCATTACTGTTTGCAGTGTGCTGTGAATCTACAATGATTTAACGATAAAAAATTTTAAATGTATATAAGAAAAATCTTTTCAAACAAAAATGTGAATTTGTTAAAACAACCCCCCCGTTCTGCCCCAAAGGCTTGGTATGAGGAGGGGTCTTGGGCTGACAGGCCGTATTTCTTTTTCTGCTCACAGCCCTGATGTACCCGGGGGACAAGATCATTTTCCAGAAGGACCAGGTGCTTCCAATCCGGCAACCGGGAGGCTACTACTCGGACCTGAAGATCTTCGGTCCGAACCTGACCCTGCTCCGATCCCAGGGCGTTTCCAAACCTGTGGCTCAGAAGCCTGACAAGCTGAGTGTCGGCCCCCTCCTCCCCTGCCTGCGCTCCTGCCCCACTGCTGCCCCTTTGCTTGGGGGGCTGGGGGTCACGTTTTGCCAGTGTCTGTGTCCTAACCTGGCATGTCCAACCCAACTGATCACCATGGACTGGACATGTGTCCCTGGGCACATGTCTCTGCAGCTGCCTTACCTCGTTCCCACGCAGCCACCCTCCTGACCACATCCTGTGTGACCTCAAGCTCTCTGGAAAAGGTTAAAAAGAGGGACTTCTTAGAGAAATGGGGGAGTACACTTCACAAATTATGGGCTGGGTGTCAGGGCCCCTGCAGAGGACAGTGATGGCAGCCCCTTCTCTGCCCTGCCTTCTCTGGCAAAAGGTGGGCTTGCAGCCCCCCAGGAGGAGAACAGAACTCTGCACTGGGGCCTCCCCCTGACCCTCAGATCCCAAGTCCTCTCTAAGAAAATGTCCTCCTTTGTCAGGAGGTGACCCGAGGGCAGGCTATGAACCAGCATCAGTGGTGACTGCAGACTGGAGAATGGCACCATCCCTGCAGAGGTGGGGAGGAGGGGGCAGCTGACCAGATACCATGAGGCGGGGAGGAGCCCAAGACGGAACCACACCGTAGGTCGCTGCCAGCTGCCTGCTAGGGTAGTCTGGCCAGAACAGCGGGGGTGGGATGCAGCAGAGCCGAGTGGAAATCCAACAGGCCAGCAGTTAAATGGACAAGTTACCTTACTCACTGAGCCTCAGTATGTTCATCTGTAAAATGGGCACAACAGCTATACCACACACAGTGAGGACCAATGAGAAATGCAAGTAAGCTTCTTAGCAGTTAGCACTCGAGCACTGTTGTTGTGGTGGTAGCCTGCCCCGTCATGGCGTTCTCCAGTGCAGGAGTGGGCTAGGTCTGCAGGTGGGGCTGTCCACAGCCCTGGTTGGGAAGAGCTGAGCACGAGCCGGGCAGGTGGTGGCCTAGAGAGTCCTTTCTGATCCCCTAGTGACTGCCTTCCAGCCCCTGAGTGGCTGCCACCAGTTCCTGAGCCATGAACCCAGGGAACCTGAGAAAGTGACTTTTGTCCTGCTTAGGTGGGCCACAGTTATAAAGGATAGAGGTCCCCCGGGGCAGGGGTGCACTGGTTTCATTGTCTTCTTTGAATGCATTGTGAAAGATTCTGGAGCCAGATGAAGGCTTGCTGGGAAAGTGTGCCGTGGTGATTAGTGATGTCTGCCAGGCCTGAGGTTTGGGGAGTTAGCTTTCACCACCCTTGTCCTCAAGGCTGGATTCAGCTCTGGAAGGCAAGCGGGAGTCAGGGGCCCCAAAAGGACTCAGATTACTGAGCATGTCTCATAACCATCTGCGAGGTCTCTGTGCTGAGAAATGAGAAACCCAAGGCTCCACAAGGGGAGTGACTTTCCCCAAGTCACCCAGCCAGCCAGGCCTTGAGCCCAGGGCTGTCATCCTGTCTGCCTGACCAATAGGGGCCCAGAGGTCTAGACACCCCAGCGCACTGTGTGTTCCACTGGAGCATGGGGGACAGAGTCAGGGCCCCACCCAGGTAGAAGAAGTTCTCCTTTCAGAGCTCTGGTCTGGACTCAGAAGTGGACCCCCTGTCACACTGACCTACTCCCCAGAGCCCCACTGACCTGGATTTCCTGTCTCCTGACAAGATACCTCTCTCTCTCCTCCACTAGGAACATGCTGAAGAAAATCAAGAAAGTCAGCTTTAAGAAGTTTGAGGAATTCACCAGGTCTGTAGTGATCATCTAACTCTGGGAGGGGGGCGGGTAGGAGGAAGGTGCCCAGGACTTGCATGTTGCAGGGTACATGGTAGCACAGCATCTGGGACTCAGTGCCCAGGAGCTGAGGGGCCTAAAATGACACTTAGGAGTGCTAGGCAGACACTGCTCTCCAGATGTTAACTCACGTAAATCCTCTCAACAACCCTATGAAGTTACTCTTAGCATTCGCATTTTGCAAAAGAGGAAACTGAGGTACAGGAAGTTTGAATATCTTGCTCAAAGTCACATCTCTGTTAAGTGGTGGAGCAGGGATTCGGACCCAGCCATGCTGGCTCCAGAGGCTGCATTCCGAGCAGCACATTAAAATGCCTCTGCAGAGCAGGTGGTGTGCACTTAAGAGTTTGGGTTTAGACGTAGCAGAGTGGCAGTCAAGCCTGTGCCCTGCCACTTGCTGGCTTGTGTGGCCTTGGGGAAATAACTCAGCCTCCTTAGGCCTCTGGGTCCTCGCTGGTGAGGCAGATGGGACAACAGAGCCCACCGCACAGCACTGTCGGGAGGACTGAGTACTAGAGTGCTTAGCATGGTGCTGCACCTCCACTCTGCTCACAGCGGGCGGGCTCCGCTGGGAAGCAGCCCCAGCCGCCACCTGTCTCCCTGACAACTGTCCCGGTGTCTTCTCCTTCTCCAGGAAGCTGAAGGCGAAGAGGCCGAGTGGTCCGCAGCTAACCCATCCCAATTTCTTCTGGCCGGGTCACCTCCTGGACAAGCTGAAGCTCTACCTGCCCATTGTGACCATGGACCGGAGCCTGGCGCTCTTCAGTTGTGTCCAACACCGGTCCCAGGCCTACTCAGCCACCTACCATCCCGACCACTGGTGGCCCATTAAGGACATGAACTACATGACCTATGCCTATTACGATGCCCCCAAGATCTACCACATCAACTAGACTGGCCCAAGTGTCGCCAAACCTAGCCATCCTGGGGCCGGGACCAGTGTAGCTAGCAGCCCAGAGCTGTAGACACAGGGACGGTATCAAAGAACCAAACAAGAGAAGTCATTTCAGTGGGAAGGCCTGGGCCAGCTCTCTCCAGACTCAAAGCGTGCAGTGTCTCAGAGAGTGGATGTGTCCAGGGAAAGATGTGGGTTTTGAGTATTTCCCTCTCCTGACCTCTGTCTTTTTGAAATAAACCACGTTGGAGTTTTTCTCATGTCACCTGTGATCCAGCTGATGTGATTTCCTGCTCAGGAGCTGTGGCCAGAGGGATGTTGGCAAGCTGGGGTCCTGAGCCTGGGAAAAAAACCCACATTGCCTGGGGTTTTGACGGGGATGCCTGCATGGCACCTCCAGCCTCTCATCCTGGATCTCAGGGCCCACCAGGAAGCAGCAGGCAATGTGGGCACCCCTGTGCCCTCCTCTTGAAATAAGTGTCCCTCATCCCCCAAAGAATGAGCCATTTGGGTCACTACTTCCAAAACTCTTGGGCCTTTCACAAGGACAAGCACGCTGGTTCATGAGCCCTTCTCCTGATTCACACACCTGACCCCCACATCAAGACCTTTTTCTTCACAACACACACCCTGTGGGATGCTGTTAGCACAGTGCCTCCGTGCTCAGCATCCCAGTTGGCTTCCACAGCCCACAGGGCAAACAGGATTCGTGAGGTGTGGTGCAGTCTCAACCCTACGGCTTGCCAGCTGTGTGATCTTGGAGAAGACATTCCCTTCACATTTCACGTTTCACGTCTCTGGGTCTCTTCAGACTCCCCTTCACAGTCAAAATCTCACGAAGGAGTTGTCAACACTCGCTCCCTTCCCTTCTCACCCATCACGAAGTCAACAACACCATCCACTTCAGCTTCTGTCTCCATCTGGCCCTGAAACTACTCTACCACAGATCACTGATAGATGACATGACATCCCCATTGTGTTCGGGCTCTGGAATCAAGGGCCGTTTTTTTTTTTTTTTTTTCCTCTTTTGAAATTTGATTTTCACAATAATCTTAAAAACAAAAGCTAAAATAAAACAAAGAACAATTAAAAACGAGACAGTCTCGCCTAATGGTTAGAAGTGTGGATTTTTTTTTGGGGGGGGCGTCAAATCTCCATACTTCACTCTCTACATATGTAAAATGGGGAAACTAATAGAACTACCTCGTGGAACTGTGCGAGGCCCACTGAACGAGAGCTGTTACAGTCTCATTGCTATTTACTCTATAAATTCACGTGAGAGAATTATTAAAATATCGCTGTTTTGTTCCCTCCTGGCCACTAAGAGGCGCACTTCGGAAGAAGAAAGGCGAGAGGCAGTAATCTAAAAGCTGGCTTATCCTCCGGAGGGGCGGCTTCAATTCCTGGCGGAAGTGGATGCCTCCTCACCAGGTCTTAGAAGCTCAAAAAATTCCAAATTTTACGTAGTCCCAACGGCAGGCATGAAAATTCTTAGCGCTACTCCTAGATATTAACATCTAGGAAAACACAAGTATCCTCGGTTTTTTCACTATTATTTCTGTAACGTGTCTATAGTATCTTTGAAGGACCAGAAGCCGGAAGTGCTTTCCTTTTCCCTGCCAGGACCCAAAGGTGAAGTCCCATCAACCTCGCGCGCTACCTTCCCCTCTCTTCCTTGGCGCTGCCTACGGAGGTGGCAGCCATCTCCTACTCGGTGAGTGTTCATCGTTGGCCATCGTTGTCTCTGCGGTCTCCATCTGGCCCCATCGCCCCCTGCCGAGGAGGCCCGTCTTTCCGAGCACTCGTCTGGGTGGGCATGGCTCTTGTCGGTTGGCTGGACCACGTACAGGAACAGAGCGAAGCGGCCCGGAGGGTGATGGAGCTTCGCTTCCCAGGGCCGCTTGCTCTCCTACGGAGGCCGCCTGGGGTCAGAGCTGCGGACAGCTTGTTGGAGTCCTGGGGGCGCAGGGCGCCGGTTGGGGCTAGACTAAGGGGGCTCCTGGGGGCCGTGGCGCGACTGAGGGGGTTCCGGCCTTACGGCCCTGGGACACCTCGCTCAGCGATGTCTGCCCACGTTGTATTCTTCTGTGTTCGCTGCTCCACGCTCCCTCCTTTCCAGTTTCTGGCCCTGGGGTTGCGTCTGCGGCGGGACTGCCAAAGAAACAAAAAACTGCCAAAAAAACAAAAAAATCGAGCTGCGAGTCGAATAATTCAATTAACCGAAATTTTGGTAGCGGGTCAGGATCTCCGGGAATGTGAAACCGCATCCTGGTCTTCGAGGAAATCATTGGGGGTCGGGGGAAGTTCATTTATTGGACACGTTTTTTGAGTAACTGCTGTGTGCTCAACAAAGAAATTGGTGGCCGTGAAGAGAACAAAAGGGTGCTGCGGTAGAAAAGGTAGCCGCAAAGGCCACCTTGAGGAACGTAACTTTTTAAAGGTGGTATTCGGATGATGGTCAGGTGGAACAGAACGTTCCAAGGCTTAGAGGCATTTTAGAAGCACATGACGGTTTTGTGTATCTTTTGAGGGTGTCATAGAGCAGCAGCACCCTAGGGGAATTACAGGTTTCTCTTTACTGCACATCTCTTGTGATCCGGGCACTGCAGGTGTTCAGTGTGCAATATCTCCATTTAAAAGGTGAGAAAACTGAGACTCAGGTTCATGAAGATTGCTCAAAGCCTGCAGTTGGGCCATCTCAGGGCCGGGACACTTTGTAGAATGGGATTTGCTGCCCCTTTGCAGAATTTCCCTTTGTGGTTAATTTGTTTTCGGTCAGTTGTCAGCATTCTTTCTTGGCTTCGACTGGGCAAGGTGACCCCTGACCTCCCAGGATCGCGTCTGGAGAGTGGCTAGTATTCTGCCAGCTTCGGAGTCGGGAGGGAAAGCAAGCCTGGCAGAGGTACCCATTCCATTCCCAGTTTGCTCAGTAGCTGGTGATTGGAAGATACTCTGCAACAGAGCTCAAGCCCCAGGCAGGGTGGGAAAGCCTCCTTCCAAGGCTTTTTTTTTTTTTTTGCGGTACGAGGGCCTCTCACTGTTGTGGCCTCTCCCGTTGCGGAGCACAGGCTCCGGACGCGCAGGCTCAGCGGCCATGGCTCACGGGCCCAGCCGCTCTGCGGCATGTGGGATTTTCCCGGACCGGGGCACAAACCCGAACCCGTGTCCCCCGCATCGGCAGGCGGACTCTTAACCACTGCGCCACCAGGGAAGCCCCCAAGACTCATCTTTGACGTGATCTCTTGCCTCTCTCTTGAAGGCATCATGGCTGCCCTCAGACCCCTCGTGAAGCCCAAGATCGTCAAAAAGAGGACCAAGAAGTTCATCCGGCACCAGTCAGACCGATATGTCAAAATTAAGGTATGTGGTCCATGACGGAAGTGTGTGTTGGGGGTGAAGAAAGGGGTTTCTAAACAGGCTGTTGGGTTTCTCACATCCCCAACTCAGATGACCTTTGGTAGGTGAACTGGTCTGTGGCTGGTCGTAGAGTTCTCTAGAATCCTGGGTGTCTCTGCAAGGCAGTCTCTTGATGTGTAAATTGAAATTTAAATGGCAAGGGACACTTGCCTGTTTTGAGTTGTCTAGAGGCTTATATTTGTTACATTTCAGGTGGCCTTATGACAATATGAGAGATAGATTACACTTACTTCATAGGTGAGAAAACTTAGGTGTTGATTGCAATGTTAAAAGCCATGCTTTTCATCTTACTTTATATGTGGTCTCCTCACATCCCATGGGTATGTGGTCTGCTTTTCCTTTCCTTGGAAGGAGTGGGAATTTGGATCTGTATTCCTGCTGGTCAGATGCAGGAGCTCTTATTTTTTTCCACCAGAAAAAATGTAGTGAAATCCTGTTCCCTGAAGACAACTACTGTTCGGCACGTTTCCTTTTCATCTGGTCCCTTTTTTCTCTGAATGGCGTCTGTCTTCACAGACACTAACCGTGTGTTTTCTTTCAGCGGAACTGGCGGAAACCCAGAGGCATTGACAACAGGGTGCGCAGGAGATTCAAGGGCCAGATCTTGATGCCCAACATCGGTTACGGGAGCAACAAGAAAACAAAGCACATGCTGCCCAGCGGCTTCCGGAAGTTCCTGGTCCACAACGTCAAGGAGCTTGAAGTGCTGCTGATGTGCAACAAGTGAGCTGGGTCCCACCTCTGGGTTCAGGTGTCAGAAGCCTGCATGTGTGAGCCGTTTGGGCAGGGACTCTGGACCTTCTGGAATGCATTTGGAGGAGTGGTGTGTCCTCAGGGGCTTGGGTGATACTTGGTGGGGACTTCAGAGTGCTTCCTTTGCTGGAGAGATGTGGGTTGGGAGCTGTCCTGAAAAGTGTAGAGACCCAGGACTGGAAGGGAGTAAGTGGCTTTGCTTGAGCTTGACAGCGCGGCTCCTGCTATAGCCTCTGGCAGTGGTTTTCAGAACATTACTTAGGCGGTGGGGGCGGGGGGATGAAATGTAGCCTCAGACCTAAGGGACACTTTACACTGTGGCCACAGGTATCTTCAGGAGGCTACAGGAGTGGAGGAACTGCTGCCTCCTTTTGGGCTCTGATCTGAAGTGGAGAAATGGGGGGAGGCTGCAGGCAGAGAGGACAGCTTACACGGTTACAGGGGCGCAAGAGTGTATGGGGGTTCACAGCATTATTTTAGCATTTTGAGAAATTCAGACAGTTGGCGAGCTCTGTGTGTAAGAGACTTTTGGTCTGCTTAGGGCCAGACTAGGGCAGTGGGGTGAGAAAAGATTTCTCATGGGTAGTGATTTAGACACAATTTTAATCTGGACTGGGGGGAATGGGAATTTTTGGTTAAGCAAAGGACAGTTTGTTTTTTTCCCTTTCTGTTAAACAGGAGCTAAAAAACCTGCATTTTCTTGGGGAGTTAGAAAGGACATGGAGAGAGTGACCAGTAACATCTGTGTGTACGGATGTGTACAAAGGTCTTTTACCTGTAGTAATTGTAGATGCAAGTAATCAACGACCATTATTCTCACTTTTGGTTGAGTTTCTCTAGGTCAGAAGTCTAGCCAGGCATTGAAATGCTGCAGATAACTCTTCAGAAAGGATGAGCATAGGAATTAATGCTGGATGCCCAAACTGCAGTAAGCAGGTTGATAGAGAATTGTGACAGAAAGATGCAGTTTAATATCTTTTGTGCAGCAAAGATTGCTGTGCAGATGTAGTTGGAAGTCTTTTTTTAATAGCAGCTTGGCAGTTTTATCAAGAGGCACAGAAGTACTCTGGATCTAATTCACAAGTTCCATTTCTGGGCATTTATCCTGAAATAATTGAACAGTAGGGGAACTGTAAGCTGATCACTGCAGCAGTAACCGCATTACGTATAATGGGTGAATGGTGGGGTTACAAGCGCCGGCGGGAATGCGCGTACGTTAAAAACAGTTGTCACGTATGGAAAATGCCCAAGCAGAGGGGAAAGTATTTGAAGTATGTGCAGTGTGATTGTGATTATTAAATACACATGGATGCGGACTTGGGGAGTGTTTGAAAAATGAAAAAAGTGTGGTGCAACTTAAGTCTCCTTGGAAATAAAGATTGGGGAAATGTTTTAAGATATTGGACTTGAGTGGACTTCTTTACATAAAACAAAAGAAGTTCTCTGGATTGGTTTGTCTCTTGCTTTGAAGCTGTTTTCCTGCAGAGTTCTTAAAAAGAACTGTGCCCACTGCCTTATTTAATCACGCCCTAGTCTTACTCCTCTTTGCTGAAATTCCTCCTGGGGTAGAGTGTCTTCTTAATTCACTGTTGGTGGCTTCATAAATCACTTCCTTACTGAAATGTGCTCATTAGCCCAATTTGTTGTCTAACTGGGGTGCGGTGTGGCTGTGAAGGAATGAATAGAACGGTACCTGGCACCAGCTCAGGAAATGTTAGGTGTTATCATTCACTGGGTGAGTTTAGGCATTGTTACTTTTCAAGTTGAATTTGTCTGCAGCAAACAGGTGAAATGTTTATGGTCTGGGCTGGGGAGCCCTTGGCTTAATCAGGCTGTTGGGTTTTGCTGTTGGTTGCTTTGCAGAAAGTACCTAAGTCCAAGCTCCCCGAGACTGCCTTGAGCTGGGCAGGTTGGTGCAAAGGACTGAGGGAGAGAACCTTTGAACCTGGAGTCTGGGGCTGAGCCATCCTGGCCTGTGTGTGACTTGGGAATTTACCTCCACTTTGTGGGCCTTGGTTTCCTCGTCTGTAAAATGGAGGTGCTACCTGGATTACAAGGCCGCTGGGAGGGTTAAACGAGAGGGATCACTACCAGGGAACACTTGAGAGCCGTGTTGCTAGTGCCGTGGAATTAGGGGAGTTAGCAGCCCCCCCTCTCTTCAGTGCTGTAGCTCTGGAAGCAGAGTGACCAGGGCTGTTGCCTTCCGGGTGGAACACATAAGTGCGTTTTCCAGGATGGCCTCCTTACTACCGATTCTCTTCCAGGTCTTACTGTGCTGAGATTGCACACAACGTCTCCTCCAAGAACCGCAAAGCCATTGTGGAGAGAGCAGCCCAGCTGGCCATCAGAGTCACCAATCCTAACGCCAGGCTGCGCAGCGAAGAAAATGAATAGACAGCTCGTGTGCACGTTTTGTTTAATAAAACCGTACAACGGCCATCTGGCATTTCCCCCTTGGTTTTACTCTTCAGTTTGTTCGACAGCTTGTCACAGAGATTGCTCTTTTGCCTGTTCGTGCTCTGTGGAACCTTCTGTTTGGAAGGCGTTTGTAAAGGATACGTGATCCCTCCTTCATGGGACCCAGGCCTCAGGTGCCCAGAGCAGCCTTGGTCAGCTCCAGGTGGGCTCAGGAAGATATGGCCCTCGGACCACGGTAGGTTCCGAGACCCCTGGTTGAAGGACCTTGCATCTTGGAGCACGTAGTCATTTTTAGCCTCACTTTATATAAAGTGAGGAATTACCCTGTGTGGTTCTTGTGAAGATTGAGGACAGTCAAGTTTCCTTTTCAACTACAGTCCTAGACCTTAGTCAGCGGTACCTAGAATTCAGCTGTTTTATGAGGCTAAGAGGCCATTTTTCCAAGACATGGTATTAAGTGGCAGCACAGGTCCCATGGAGCAGGGCATGTGGCACTCTATAGCACAAGATTGGATTGAAGGCCCTTAGTTCAGTAGATAGATGTCTTACAGATTGGCTCCTGTTCAAAACTCAGTCGGAAACATTTGAGTAAATTGTTGGTCATTGTGTGACTTCTTTGAATTGACGTGGGAAGCATTCTGATAGTCTTTTGACTACTGAGTGGAGGAATTGTGCAGAGAAAACAGTAACAGCTTAGGATCTGTCCTTTATTAACCGGGGATAGCAGAAAATTCTTTGGCCTGTCGCTTAATGTTTCTGTGTCCTTGATACTAAAAACTAGACGTGTCCACGAACCACCTGGTTACACCTCAATGGGGGGACATGAAAGGTGGTTTGTACTTTTTCATTTGTGCTTTCCTGTCTCAGCTTGCTACCTAAGAGTTTGGGGATTAGAAAAAAAACATTACATCTAATTCCCTACCCCACTCCCCTGCAAAAATAATACACATTCCTGATTTATCACTGCCAATGAGAAATAAAGCATTTTGGATTCTAAAGTGTGAATAGCTCAGGGAGGTACCTGAGTTTTTAAGATGCCCAGCCAAAGCACTCATTTTTGGCACATCAGATCAGGTGATAACGTGGGAGTGGTGTGAGTGACACATCCGGGACAGCGGGGAGGAAAGGCATCCAGCTGCCTCCTGAGCTTTCTGCAGCTGTGAGCACAAGTACTTCTAAATACTTAAGTACTCGGTGAGGCTGGGACCCCCAGTTTGAAGGAGCCAGGCTGACCTGTGTGAAGTCACATCCATCTTCCGTGGAAGCTTTGGAAGAACTACCACACCCGCTTTCAATAGGTGTCCTGAGTTAAAAGGGCCCAACTGCTGGCAGCCTTGCAGCTCTGACTGCGGTCCCTGGAAAAGGTGCCTGACCAGGAGAGGGAGGGCCCCAGTGAGATGGATAAGGGGCAAAAGTTAGAGGCCTGTGGTGCTGGGAGGGTGAGGCTCCGGCTTCAGTGGGCCTCCTTGTGAGTTGGGGTCCCCAGGGGGTGGGGGGGGAAGCACTAGCTGAGCTCCATGGAGTCTGTGCTGGGGGCTGAAACAGAATCCTTCTGGATGCTTTCAAAGAGGGCAGCCAGCTCGGGGTTGGATCGAATTTGGGACGAGAAGTCAGCCATGATGGGGCTCTTCCCCACTTCTGGGATGGTCAGCAGGGAGGCCACTGCCCTCATCGCGGAGCGCTTCAGTTCATCTTGCTTCTCAAACTCCTGTTTCACAGAACCAGCTTTGACCTAAGGTGGGAAGCAATGAACAACGAGCCATCCTTTATTGAACACGGCCTTGCATTTCCCTGGTCACCTGTCATCCTGCCCAGCTCATGCGCCATCTCCTATCTTTATTTACTGCGCTTAAAGCAGGCTCTTGGCACCACTGGACTTCATGAGTGGGTCGCTGTGACAGCCTTCTAGCTGGCCTCTTACCCCGGTCACGTCCTTGCCTCTGCCACCCATTCTGCAGACAAGCTGGGGAGTAGACTTCCAAAGCTGCCTCACCTGCTTTCCACTGCTTTATCCCCTACCTCTCCCGCTTATTCACAGAATCTCAGGAATTTCCCCACTGCTTGTGGAATAAAGTCCAGATTCCTTCTGCTCTGCTCTCAGGACACTCAGCCCAGACAACACTCAGGCTCTTCCCCGAAGAGGCTCAGGTAGAGAGGAAAAGCTTGGCATTGGGGCTGGACAGTCCTGGGTTCAAATGGCTCTGCCCCCTAAGAGCTGTGACCCCTCTTTAAACTCCAATCTAAAATACTCTTTCTTTTTGGTTAATTCCTACTCTTCCAAAACTCAAATTAGTCTTGCATTCAGCAGGCATTTACTAGGTGTGACAGGCTCTGTTCTCAACGTGACGGCTTTCCGTGAGCCTTCTGCCCCAGATCCTCCCCGGACCTTGAGGCACTCCAGGCTAACTGCCCTATACCAGTCAGTCAGTGACTTCTATCTTGCTAACGGTCTGACTCAGTTTCCCAGTTAGGATGTGAGAGGAGGGAGTCCACCATGTTCAATGTTGCATCCCTAGTACCCTGCACAAGGCCCAACACCCAGGAAGTGTTTAATGAGTGAAAGACAGAGCTAGGTTTGAATCCCAGCTCTGTAATTTACTAACTGTGTAGCCTCAGTCAATAACTTAGCCTCTCTGAACCTTTGTTTCCCTGCGTGTATAATGCTAAGAATAAGTACTCTGTAGGGCAATGATAATGATCAAATAAAGCACTTCATACACCACCTGAACTGCAGGAGATTCTCAGTAAACAGTAACCATGAACGATCTGCAGAGAACCCAGCAGGTGCGCCCAGGGCTGGGCAGGGGGCTTACCTTAGCGGTACAGGTGGCCCTGAGGGGCTCGATGAGCCGGTCCACCCTCTGCAGGACAGGCACAGGACACAGGGTAGCCAGTCGGGCGAGCATGATGAAGGTCAGCATCTGCCCAGGAGGAAGGAGACAGCTCTTGGTGAAATGGCCCAGGACCAAAAGGAGCAGGCCCTGGGGAAGAGCAGAGATCTGGAGCTCAAGCCCGAGCTCTAGCAGCCAGGCTGCCTGCCTGCCACACTGACCTGTGTGTACTGGCACTCACCAAATACTCGCTGACGAAATTAAGGAATGTTTTTGTGCATTTTCCCGGGAAAGACAGATTTACAACAGTGGTTCTCTCTAGGTGGAGTGGAACTTTTGGGTGATTACTACTCACTTCCCCATTCACTTTTAGATTGTCTAAACCCTTTAAGACAAGCATAATTCCTTTTGATTATTTTACACTGGTTTTTCGTTACAAAAATGATTCATGTTCATTATATGTATTTTAAAAACCTACAAGGATAGAAAGTAAAACCTGTCTCCCTCACAGGTAATAAAAAAATGGCCCGAACTTCTACAACTCACTTATCACCTAACAGTGGGTCTTGGCCACCTTCCATGCCAGCACAGAGATCCCTCTCCGTCCTTGTAATGCTGCCAGGATCCCATCCATGGCTGGAGGTACCCGGTTTACTGAGCCAGCTCCCCATGAGTGGACATTTTGGTAGCTGCCAGTCTTTCCCAACTCCCAGAAAGCTGTGGAGAACCATCTCTTACACAAAACTCTGAATGTATTTTTAGGAGTCAGTCCATGAAGTCAGTTCATGGAGTGTCTAAGAATTCTAAATTTTAAAATGTTTCTAAGGTATGGGGATATATGTATTTGTATAGCTGATTCACTTTGTTATAAAGCAGAAACTAACACACCATTGTAAAGAAATTATACTCCAATAAAGATGTTTTTAAAAATTCAAAAAAAATATATATATATATATAAAATGTTTCTAAATTCTACATTTTTCTAGTTCTGGTCAAACCATCCTCCCAAGAGCTTGCCCAGTGTAGACTCCCACCAAAGGTGTGAGACGTGGGTTCTTTTTCTTATTGTTAAAGAACAAAGCAGTTGTTTTCACGGGGGCGCCTGGGGCAGGGGTGGGGGACAAACAAGAAGTGGGCCCTGTGGCGCCTAGCTGTCCTCCCGCTGCAGGGTGGGCCTGGGTCCGGCAGGCGGCTCGTCCTACCCGGATGTCGTAGTGGTCCTTCAGGCCGTCCTCCACGTGGTTCAGGAACTCGCAGATATCCAGCTGGCCCAGGCAGCTCTCAAGCAGCGAGTACATGCACTCGAAGGCTGCCTTCCGCACATCCAGCCCATCGTCCACAGTGTGCTTAAAGGGCCCCATCTCCACCTGCAGGAGGGAGGGATGACAGCGGGCAAGGGGCTGTGACCCCAGGGCATACGGACACCTTCCCAGGTTCCTGCTGCACCCCTCCCCCCGTTGTTCAGTACTGCGTCCCATCCCCAAATCATGCCTTAGACCCTTAAGCCTCCATGCCTTTGCTCAGCCCATGATGCCTTTTGATAATAATAGTAACAATAATTAAAATTACAACGATTAGAATCTACTGAGCAGTTATGATGTGCCAGGCACTGTGCTGAGGGCTTGAGAGATGACATTTTACTCATTCAACAGTCCCAGGAAGACGCTGTTACTATTAACTCCATTTAATATATGAGGAAACTAAGGCTCAGCAAGGTTAACTAACTTGCCCAAGGACACTAGCCCAAGCTAGTAAATAGCTCAACCAGAATTAAAACCCCAGGTCTCTGAAGTTATAACCAGAAGGCTCTGCTCTTAATGGTAACTCCTTCTTACCCCTCAAAGCCCAGCTCAAATGTCCCCTCCTTTTGGAAAACTTTCCCAATCCCTCTAAACAGAGTCACATCCTCAGCGATGCCAGGTGGTTCAGCCCTTCTCATATCGTGCAATGACTTGGCTGTTAAATCACTTTTAGTCTCTGCCTCTTAAATCCTAACTTCACCAAGTGCTCTAAGTAACTTAAATAATCCGCAGAGAGGGTATCCCTCCCTCTCCTTCAGGAGGCCATGAGCTCCCTGGTGCCTCAGGTCTGGTCCTGGCACCTGGACGCAGGGCTGGTGCTCCACGAACACCTGCTGAATGTCGAGTGATAACAAGAGTTGCTGACATTTACTGAGCACCGACTGTGTGCCAGGAGCAGTTCTGAGCACTTGTAGGATTTAACTCATTAAAAATCTCCTCAACAACCCTATAATGTGGACACGGTTATTTCCCGCCCTTTGCCCGTGAGGAGAAACTGAGGTTCAGAGAGGATCGGGTTGCCCCGGCCAGGGTCACACAGCTGGGAAGTGGAGGGGCAAACTTGACCCTGTGGGCCGGACCTGCTCTGACGAGCTTGACCCTAACCCTCGCCCCAGCCGCAGCAGTCAGACCCACGGGCTCCCGGCTCTGTCCTCCCACGGCTTCACCTCTCGGATGAGGTCCCGGCGGATCTTCGTCTCCTGGTAGAGGAGGGGCAGGATGTCGTCCAGCAGGTCGCGGACCAGTGACGGCTTGTTGTGCACGGCGGAGTTGAAGAAAGCCAGGGTGGCCCGGCACACATTCAGGTCTGGGTCCTGCAGGCTCTCCATGAACTCTCCTGGCAGAAAGACCAGAGGTGCTGTGGGGGGCAGCACAGCCAAACACAAACCACCCCCACCCCACCGTGCTTATCTGGTTAACGGGAGCCGTGCAGACCTGGCTGGACGGGGACAAATGTGCTCTGAGCATCTACTCTGCGCAACAAACCTGCAAAGTCCAGATAAGAATGTGGACTTGAGTCTGGCCTGGGTTCAGATCCAGACTTGACCACATCCTAACTGTGGCTCCTTGGACAGCCTCAATGTCCTCAACTGTAAAATGGGTGTAACAGCAGTACCTACGCTGTAGGACTGGTTTTAGGATTAAAAATGTGGTGATGTCTACAAAGCACACAGCAGAGCACCAAGTGAGGACTCTATAAATGTTAACTTGATTTTATTTCAGATGAGAATGCTGAAGATCAGAGAGGTGAAGAGACTTACACAAAATCACACAGCATTTCTTTTAGTATAGGTTAGACTTTTTAATAACTGTGTTAATGTTTTATATATTCAATAAATAAATAACATCAAGAATGGGAGGGATCCCTAAAAAAAAAACAACTGCATTTCAAATGATCAATATAACCACCCAGGTTATGAAGGAGAAAACAACTCACCTAAGTAACTTCCAAAGCATTGTGACAAGATGCCCTCAGGCTAAAGACAAAAGAATTATAAACGAATACTGATTTTTCACAGATAAGGGTTAGCAATTCTCATGACTACCTTCTGTGTATTCCAGGATTAAGTGAATAAATATCTCAGGAGCTGGGTGTCTCCTGTAACAGAAGGGTATATGGAAAGGGAGAAGGCTAGCATGAACCCTGTGGTGTTGGACTGGAATATATATGTGTGTCTGACTACATACATACAGTCATACATACTTAGATTTCCTGATCCTGTCTGCTGAGAGCGCCTAGAAGTAATGGCACCCCAGTAGCAATGAGTACACCTAGTACTCAGATCTTGGATTCTGAATACTGTTGTCCACTAAAAGGAATCAGGCTCCTTGGAGAAATGGCTGATTCCAGGGCTGGGGCAGGAAAGGTTCAAGATGGGAGGGGAGCACCTTATCCTGCCAAAAGGTAAGGAGATGCTCAAAGAATGATGAAAACATATCAACAGAACATAAGCAGCAGCTTGAAGGGCTCCCACTGGCTAAATGTGAGACCATCTTGGGAATCAAAATAAATTAAAGACAGTAATAGATTATAACCCATTGAGTGAAATACAAACCCCTGAGTCTATAATGATATGAACAAATAAATGAATAAATAAATGGGGGAAGGGCTTCCCTGGTGGCGCAGTGGTTGAGAGTCCGCCTGCGGATGCAGGGGACATGGGTTCGTGCCCCGGTCTGGGAAGATCCCACATGCCGCAGAGCGGCTGGGCCCGTGAGCCATGGCCGGTGAGCGTGCACGTCCGGAGCCTGTGCTCCACAACGGGAGAGGCCACAACAGTGAGAGGCCCGCGTACCGCAAAAAAAATAAATAAATAAATGGGGGAAAAGGAAAAGTTATTTCTGAGAACAGAATGCAAACTAATAAATATGGGAGGAATGCTGAAATTAGAAAGTTGTCATTTAGCAACTGTCAGTAATCATTTATTCAGGCAAGAAACCACAATGGATACAAAATGTAGTGGGCAAAAATTTGATGAGGAAGAAGATATTTCAATAGGCTTAAAAATACTTATTCATTCCAAAGGGAAAAGTAACTTTAAAGTGGAGAAGCCTAGAAGTCTCCATCCTAACCAGTCAATCAGAGTTACCATCACCTGTCATGGGACAAACTGCCATCATGGGCCTCCTGATGTGATGCACTGGGAAGAACACAGTCTCCCAGCAGAGCAGGATCCAAACCCAGGGCTGGTGGCTCGGGGTCCCTTCTGCTGAGCCCTGCTGGCTCCTAGGTTCTCACTCTCTCTGAGAACACAGCTGTGGGGGCCCGGCAAGACCTGAGTTCAAATCTCCTCTCTGAGCCTTACTTTCCTCATCTGTAAAATGGGGCCAGTGCTCAGGCTACACGGGGGGCTGTGAAGATGAACCGTGATGAGGTAAAAGGCCTAGCATGGTACCTGATCTACAGCAAGAGCTCAAAAACATACAACAACAAACCCAAACACCCAGGTGGAGGCCTTGTGGGGTGCCACCCATGGGCAGCTCAGGCAAGATGGAGAAAATCAGGACTGGAGGCAGCGTGCGCCCGCTGGGTCAGGACGTGGGATGAAGTAGCTGCTGAGGATACTGCTGCAGCTTCCAGACATGTTCTCCAATCCAGAGTGCTGGCCCCTCTTCCCTGGCGGTCCAGTGGTTAAGACTCTGCACTCCCAGTGCAGGGGAGAGGGGTTCGATCCCTGGTCGGGGAACTAAGATCCCACATGCCACACGGTGCGGCCAAAAATTTAAAACAAACAAACCCAGAGTGCTGGCCCCACGGTTGCACACAACAGTGCCCCAGCAGGTGGGGATCAGCACCCCCATTTTATAGCCGAGGACGAGGTGGCCTGTCCATGCTCACACAGCCCAAACAGCAGAGCCAGGATTTGAACCAAGGCTGCTGGACTCTAAAACCTCTCCACACTCCATCAGGCTGCCCTGCCTGGATGAGGAGGGCCAGACTCTGGTGTGGTCCGGGTGAAAGTCCACAGGCAAGGCTGTTTGGGCTCCTCAGGCCAGAAGGCCCCTCAGACCAGGGATGAACCGGGGAGCTGCTCTCCCCAGCCCCTGTGCAGCTCTACCCAGCTAGGTGCCCGCCAAAGCCAATGCAAGGGAGAAGCTGTGGTTTTCTACCTCTAAGAGCCTATGTTCATGGAGTGCTTTCCCCCCAGTCACACAGGGGGTTCTCCAAAACGACCTGAGAGCAAGCAGATAAGGATTTCTCAATCCCATTTTACAGATGAGGAAACTGACGCTCAGAGGTGAGAAGGGGTATGCTGGGCCCACCCAGCGATTCCGGAGCAGTGCACGGATTTGAGCCCCACTGCTCATCATAGGTGAGGCAGCCACCCAGGTCTCCAACTCCCCTTGGCTAACATGTAAGAAAAATCAGCTCAGGGGCTTCCCTGGTGGCGCAGTGGTTGAGAGTCCACCTGCCGATGCGGGGGACACGGGTTCGTGCCCCAGTCCGGGAAGATCCCACATGCCACCGAGCGGCTGGGCCCGTGAGCCATGGCTGCTGAGACTGCGCGTCCAGAGCCTGTGCTCCGCAATGCGAGAGGCCACAACAGTGAGAGGCCTGCGTACCGCAAAAAAAAAAAAAAAAAAAAAAACTACATGAGGTATCACGCCACACCGGTCAGAATGGCTATCATCAAAAAATCTACAAACAATAAATGCTGGAGAGGGTGTGGAGAAAAGGGAACCCTCCCACACTGTTGGTGGGAATGTAAATTGGTTCAGCCACTATGGAAAACACTACAGAAGTTCCTTAAAAAACTAAAAACAGAACTACCATATGACCCAGCAATCCCGCTACTGGGCATATACCCAGAGAAAACCAAAATTTGTAAAGATACATGAACCGCAATGTTCACTGCAGCACTATTTACAAAAGCCAGGACATGGAAGCAACCTAAATGCCCATCGAGAGATGAATGGATAAAGAAGATGTGGTACATATATACAATGGAATATTACTCAGCCATAAAAAAGAACAAAATAATGCCATTTGCAGCAATATAGATGGACCTAGAGATTGTCATACTGAGTGAAGTAAGTCAGACACAGAAAGACAAATATTATATGATATCGCTCATACGTGGAATCTAATTTTAAAAAACAATACAAGGGCTTCCCTGGTGGCATGGTGGTTAAGAATCCGCCTGCCAATGCGGGGGACATGGGTTCCAGCCCTGGTCTAGGAAGATCCCACGTGCCGTGGAGCAACGAAGCCCATGCGCCCCAACTACCGAGCCTGCACTCTAGAGCCCGCAAGCCACAACTACTGAGTCCACGTGCCACAACTACTGAAGCCCACACACTTAGAGCCCGTGCTCCACAATGAGAAGCCACCACAATGAGAAGCCCGCGCACCGCAAAGAAGAGTAGCCCCCGCTCGCCGCAACTAGGGAAAGCCCGTGCACAACAATGAAGACCTGACGCAGCCAAAAATAAGCAAATAAATAAATTTATAAAAAACAAAACAATACAAATGAACTTATCTACAAAACAGGAACAGACTTACAGATATCGAAAGCAAATGTATGGTTACCAAGGGGCTGGTGGGGAGGGATAAACTGGGAGATCGGGATGGACGTATACCCACTCCTATATATAAAATAGATAACTAATAAGAACCTGCTGTAGAGCACAGGGAACGCCACTCAATACTCTGTAATGGCCTATATGGGAAAGAATCGTTAAAAAAAAGAGTGGGTAGAGGTGTATGTATAACTGATTCACTTTGCTGTGCACCTGAAAGTAACACATTATTGTAAATCAACTATACTCCAATAAAAATTAAAAAAAAAAAAAAAAGAAAAATCAGCTCAAGCCCAAGAACAGGGTGGAGGTGACCAAACGGGGCAGAGGGGCAGGGGCACTCACCAACGAAGGTCTTCAGGATGGGGTCGATGGGGTGGGGCTGGTCCGAGATGAGGAACTTGACGGCTGTGATGACAGTGCAGCGGGTGTGTGGCCGACCTGCAGGACGGGAGGAGGCACTTGGGGTGGGCACGGCGGGTCCCGGACACCCACAGACTGGAGGGCGCTGAGGCTCCCCTCGCCTCCGTGGGAGACAGAACCACGTCCCCTCCCCACACGAAACGCCCCGCCCAGCTCTGGGAAAGCTGATGCTACCACTTTCCTTGGCAGCCCACAATCTCCCCTGAATTCTTCCTACTTCAGCTAAGAGGGTAAAACTGCCAGCTCTCAGGCAGCCACGCCAAGGACAGGAACGGACAACAAGAACCCAAGACAGGGCTCAACCGAAGAAAGATCTCTCTGCCCAGGCCTTGGGGCTGCGTTCTATTTTTCAGACACATCATCTCAATTAATCCTCAGGATTAATTAATCCTAGTCATTGGTTGATAATAATAAAAAATCATATAGGGCTTCCCTGGTGGCACAGTCAGTTGAGAGTGGTTGAGAGTCCGCCTGCCGATGCAGGGGACGCGGGTTCGTGCCCCGGTCCGGGAAGAGCCCACATGCCGCGGAGCGGCTGGGCCCGTGAGCCATGGCCACTGAGCCTGCGCATCCGGAGCCTGTGCTCCGCAGCAGGAGAGGCCACAACAGTGAGAGGCCCCCGTACTGCAAAAAAAAAAAAAAAAAGAAAAAAAAGAAAGAAAAAAAAGAGAAAAATCATATAATATTAGTAACAATAATTAATAAAAATTCTTCTTCATCTCCGTTTTACACGAGGAGAGACCGGAAAGGTTAAATTCACATCTAAGGTCACACAGCAGGTCCAGAATTCACCAGCTGCTTCTAAGCCCTCTCTGTGGGCTTCGCCAAAGAGGGAGCAGTTGTGCTTCAAGCAGGCTGACCTCACTTAATTCTGCTTTTCTGCTTGCTTTCTGAGTAGAGAAGCTGCAGAAAGGGAAGGGAGTACACTTCCCATTAGGGTGAAGGAGATTAATCGGCAGCTTCCACCCCTCCGGCACACAGCACTGAATGGGTTAAGGCTGTTTCCATCCAAGACTTCAAGCGTCAGCAGAAAGTTTACAATTTTTTTTTTTTGGTTTTTGTTTTTGTTTTTGCGGTACGCTGGCCTCTCACTGCCGTGGCCTCTCCCGTTGAGGAGCACAGGCTCTGGACGCGCAGGCTCAGCGGCCATGGCTCACGGGCCCAGCCGCTCCGCGGCATGTGGGATCTTCCCGGACCGGGGCACGAACCCGCGTCCCCTGCATCGGCAGGCGGACTCTCAAGCACTGCGCCACCAGGGAAGCCCCAGAAAGTTTACAATTTGATGCTAGGGTATGAGTGAGTGAGTTACTGACTTCAGACTTGTAGTTTCTTCCTCTTTCTCTTTCCATCCTGACTGGCTCCTAAGAAGATTCAGGGTGGCTGATAAAGATAATACACATAGAAGAGGATTAATTGAAATAAGAAAAATGAGGCCAAGGACAAAGTGAGATGGAAACCAGAGTGAGGGGCATGCAGCGAGAGGCAACTAGAAAGTCCTATGAACTTGCTAGAAGCAGGCCGCTGATTCGGCTCTAAGCATCCCAGCAGCCGGCAGTAAATAGGAAATGTGACTGGTTAGCTGGTTCAACAGTGGGCACGAGGTCTAAACAAATCTGAGCTTAGAAAAGGCAGGGCTGCCCCTCATCCCAAGACTCTTGCCTCCCAAGGTTCCTCGTGAAGAGCCCTGTGCAGTGTTAACAGGTGAGGGCCTCACGTGGCTGTCCTGCCCACACAGCGGTGAGGGCCCAGAGCTGCTGCCTGTATACCAGCAACCCAGGAAGGGTTTAACCGGAATCACTGACACAGCCAACGACAGTGGATGCTAGCTAGCAGTACTAATTAGGTACCACCCACGATACCAAGCACTTCAGCTGCATTATGTCAACTAACACAGCACTGACCCTATGGGGACCAGGTGACCAGCTCAAGGCCTGGAGGCCTTTCGCCCTCAGGGGCTTTCACTTGCCTAAGAGCCCACAGTCCACTTGCCCGCTTTCTTCCCCCCCGAGCTGCAGAACACCCTGACGCGCCCTAACCCCAAAATGTAAGACCTGCCTTCCTCACCCCTTCCCCGGCCCTCTCCACACCCGGGGGACTGGCATCCAATCCTAGTCCACGTTTACATTTGCTCCTGCCCCCTGCTAGCCCGAGACAGCTGCATTCTGCAGGCTGCCGTTTCTGGCCCCTCAGAGAACTGCCTTTACTAACCCTCACCTGGAGCACAAGGCTGCTGTCCACAACAAGTGGCACCGTGAACAGTTTATTTGTTGGAGGAACACATCAAGGATTCTGTCCCCTCCATCCCAGAGGGTCCCACAGGAAGAGGCCTTTAAGTCTCAGGAAACACTGTTTTTAACGGCTCCTCTGCCTTGAAGCTTGTCAACACTGTGACTCTCAGACCCGATTACCTGAACAAGTTCACCCTATGTGGACCTCTGCCCACCTCCGATCTGGGCTGCCTTTGCCCACCCCTGTGCCCCTACCTGCAGCAAGTTGCTTCCGGAACCGGGGCAGGAGGAAAGGAGGGTTCACGAGGACCAGCTTCCCGAGGCACTCGGCCACCACCCCCCGGGTGCCCTCCTCGGCACCCTCGCAGCGCTGGAACAGCAGGGCCCAGATGTCCTCGGCGTAGGGCTTCAGGCTGTCGGGCCGGGCGGCCCCCAGGGCCTCCCGGAGCGAGTGTAGCAGCAGGTACCGCCGCCGGGGCTCGGCCTCCATCTGGCCCAGCAGGAAGGGCAGGAAGTCAGGCAGGTTCCCCGCGCCCACGCGGCCCAGCGCGTAGGAGGCAGCCGCCCTCACGTCCTCGCTGGGCGAGCCCAAGGCTTCCAGGAGCACCGCCTTCAGCTCCCGCTGGAGGCCCGGCCCAGCCACCTGGCCCACCTCGGCCAGCGACAGGAACGCCAGGACCTTGACCCCTGGGCTCGAGCTGGGCGACCTGGCATCGCAGACCAGGCGGTTGGCCGTGTCCGCCACCTCCTGGGGACAGGCCACCGCGAGGGCCGCCATGCACCGAGCCAGCGAGTGGAACACCTGCTTGTGCAGGCCGGGCCCGCCGTCCGCCACCTGCTCGTAAACGGGCGCTGTGAGCAGGCCGACGAGCTCGGCATAGTCCACGCACGGTGGCTGGGTCCCCACCAGGGCCTGTAGGAAGCCTTCGGCGGCCGCTAGCACACCGGCCGGCAGGAGGGGCGAGCGCAGCAAACGCAGCAACTCTGTCAGCACGGGGCCGCTGACCTCGGCCAACAAAGCTGGCTGGGCGCGGCTCACGGTGGCGAGGAAGTCCACAGCCAGCTGGGCCACGTGCATGTCGCTCTCACTGACAAGGGAGGGCAGCTCGGCCAGCACGGCCCGCACGGCGGATGGCGGGAGGCCGAGGCCCTGACTCTGCGCCAGGGCGGCCAGGGCGGCCAGGGTGGCCAGACGCAGCGCCCGCTGGTTCTTCCGCAGGAACGAGGCCAGGATGGGCAGCGCCTCGGCTAGGATGGGCTGCAGGTCGATCCGCAGCGGGGACACGGCCACCAGTGTCAGCGCCTTGACGGCAGACAGCCGGGTGATCTCATTCCGCAGGCGGTCCAGGAGGAGCAGGAGCGACTGCTCCAGGTTATCCCCGAGCCGGTCACCCAGGTGGCCCACGAGGTGGCCCACGCAGGAGATGGCCCGCTCCTTCACCTCCTGGTCCAGGTCGGTGGCACGAAGCCGTGCCAGGGTGGCCGCGGACATCTCTCCAATGTAGGGCTCGGGGTCCAGCGTCCGAGGCCCATCCAGCGGCCACAGGGCCCTCACCAGCTCCTGGAGCACCAGCAGGGCCTCAGCTGCGATCTTGTAGAAAGGGTCAGCCACACAGGCCAACACAGGTGGCAGGAGAGCGGGCAGGTGGGGGTGGAAGGCCTCAGCCGGCTCTGTGCCCAGCAGACCCTGCAGGAAAGCCAGGGCATCCATCCGGATGGTGGAGGAGCTGGAGCGGTCCACCAGCGAGAAGACGATGCCTGGGGGTGGGGGGTGGGAGGCAAGGTTACCTACCAGGCCACAGACCCTGACCCAACTCAGCCCTCCCTGGATGCAGGGGTGGAGCACCCTCAGGCGTCTGAGCTGGACCCAGGCACCTGGGCTCTCATGCAGCAGATACTATGAGGTCAGGGCTTGGCCGGGGCCAGGGCTGAGGACACAGGCCAGGAAACCTATTTAAACAGGACATAGGGCCTGCACCCCAGCCCTGTTTTCACTGCTGGCAGTGGGGAGCCACTGTAGGTTGCTGAACAGGGGCACTCTCAGGGATTGGGGGCTGGGTTCAGGAAGAAGCCCAGAACAGCAGACACGGGGTTCCAGTCCATCCTACCTGCTACCAGCACGGGCATGTGCTCTGCCAGGCTGCCCGGGAGGACGCCTGCCAGCTCGGTGAGGAGGCTGAAGCAACCCTGGCGGGTCCTGACACTCCGATCTTTCAGCTGCCTCTGCAGGGCCTTAATCACAAGAGGCACCTGTGGATGGAGGGGGGGAGGTCAGTGACTACCCAGGAACCTCCACACCCCACCCACTACTGGGGGACTCTGCCCGGGCACCTGCCCATGGAGCACCCCCAGGGTGGAGAGGATCATTCCACCCCAAGCTTCCCATCACTTGCTCTGTACCAGGCACCTGATTCCACACTCACCTTCTGAGGTGGGTACTAGTCCTGTGCCCAGCTGACAGACGGGAAACAGGCACAGAGTTGAAGTAACTTGCTCAAGGTCACGGGGCAGTGTGGTTCTCACTCCTACACTTGGTGAGGGTGAGGCGCCGGGGCCCTCTTCCCTCCTCCAGCTACATTCCCTCCCCAGTGAGCTCATCCACTTCCGAGCTGAGGATTCCCCTGAAGCAATGACTCCTAGATCTACATCTCTGACACGAGACTTGTGTGCCGACTGCCCGCCAGACATCTCTACTCCGGCATCCAACGAGGGCTTCGAACATAAATGTCCAGAACAGAACTCTAGACATGCCCCTGCTCCACCCTCCACCATCTCAGGGACTGCACTATTTTTAGCCAGAGCCCGGAACTCACATGACACCTCCCTGTCCCTTGCCTTTCACATCCATCTGCAAACCCCAAAACTATCTCTCAAGTCCGACCTCCTGTCCCCCTGCCCCCTGCCCCCTGCCCAAGGCACCAAGCCCTTTCACCTGCACAGCTGCAGTGGCCTCCAGCCCGTTACAATCCATTCCCCACACAGCAGCCAGAGTGAGCTTTTTCAAATGTGAGTGGAATCCCATAATTCCTCTCCCGTGACGTCTACCCTCTTAGAATAAAACTGAACCCCCTTGCTGTGGCCTGGAACCCTACTCGTGCTGTTGGCTATCTGCCCGAGACTGTGTGGTCCAGGGGCAGAGACTTCATCTGTCTCACCCCCTGTTGTGCCCCGCCACTTCATACGCAGGGCCGGGCACACAGCAGGTGCTCAGTACGCACAATCCAGTGGGTGGAGAGATGGGGGGCGGTGGGAGGGTGGAGAGATGGAGGAGGGAAGGGTTGTGAGCAGGAGGGAGGGGCAGGGGGAGGGGCAGGCAGGCACACCTGTCCTCGCAGCATCTGGAGGTTGCTGCCCGACTGGGTGGGCTCCTCCACGGCCTGCAGCCATCCCTTCGGGGGCCGCGTCTGCCGCAGCAGCACGATGTAAGCCCCGAACACGTCGGCCCTGACGTTCTCCTCGCGTTCCCTGAAGCGGCGGATGAGCACGGGCGCCAGGGTGCAGTGGAAGTTGGGCAGCTGGTCGGGCCGAGAGCTGATCAGGGCCGCCAGGCACTTGGCCGCTGCCCGGCGCACCTTCCAGCTCATGTCATCATCGTCGCTGTACTCGTCCTCGCTCTCTGGGGCGGGAACCAGACACCCATGGAGCCCTGCGCACCACCCAGGGCGGTCTCCCAGGACTGAGGGGGCAGTGAGGAGGGCTCCGCCGGGGCCTCACCTTTCCATGGTCACTACCGGTTAATGAACACCTGCTGTGTGCTAGGGGTGGCGTCAAGCAGGGAACCAGCTGGAGGTATGCCAGGGTCCTCCCGCTGCCTCCAGACTCTTGGTTGTTTTGACTACACCAGGGAAAAACTGACTCGCAAGCTTCCAGTGAGGATTTAGGGAATCCATTTGGGGCACAAGACCCATCCTTTGGTTTCAGGACTGGCTGCGTGATGTTTCATTTACTGGGATTTCAGAAGGGAAAGGTGATAGCTCCCCTGCCCCAGACAGGGTCCTGATTCCGGCTTCCAAGCAGGACTAACAGTAAGGAAAAGCTGTGTTTGTGCGGCTCTCCACTCTCCAAGCTCCCCCAAGAGGTCAGAGCTCGAGTCTTCACCATGCCTCAAGAATGAAGATGTCTTGAGCCCCCTTTTACAGATGATACATATAAGGCTCAGAGAGGATGAAGACGCTCCTGAGGACACACAGCTAGAAACAGCAGAGATCAATGAGGCCCACAAAGCCAACTCATACACCTGGGGAGACACACATGAGGCTCAGAGGGGGACGGTCCTCCCTAGGGACACCCCCAGGCACAGGCTCAAAGGCCAGCATGTTCCTACCCACACTGCTCTGCAGAGAACTCAGACTCTCAGAGCACTGCATCTGGACAAGCCATAGTGGGCCAGATGGATGGTCCCCCAGATGTGTCTTGTCAGCTTAGCAGATGTGTCCCCTCTGATGGACCCTTGTTTGTTATCTCCACCCTATGTCACCCGTGAAGAAACATCCAGAGCTCCCTGTTACTAACAAGAAAATGCCCAATCTCCTTGGCCGGGCATTTGAGCCCAAAATGCTTGTCTGATCTCATCTCCTACCACCGCATCTCGCTCTGAGTACCCATCAGGACCTAAGGCCTTCACCTCCATCAATGCCTCCAGGGCCCAGGGCCTTCCCTCTGAGTGACAGACAGGCCCACAGGCACAGAAGGAAAGCAGCCATTGAGTCCATCCCCCATCCAGGTATCTCGCCCTGTCAGTGCCAATCATTCCACCACTAGAGCTTCACTCTGCTGGGTTAAAGCAATGGTTCTTGGAAGCCGTAACTAAAAGGGTACAGAGATGGCAGCACGAGGTGGGTGAGTCTGGCAAACATGGCTCCAAGTCCCAGCTACGCCACTTCCTAGCTGTGTTATGTCAGGCAAATCTCTCCTCATTAAGTCTCAGTCTCCTTGTCTGAAATATGGGGATGATAATAAATACCTGGTTTCTTAGGGTCATTATAAGGAACATGAAATAAGAGAGTACTTACGGGACTTCCCTGCTAGTACAGTGGTTAAGAATCCACCTTCCAAAGCGGGGGATGTGGATTCGATCCCTGGTCGGGGAACTAAGATCTCACATGCCGTAGGGCAACTAAGCCCGCGTGCCACAACTAGAGAAAAGCCCGCCCGTGCGCTACAACTAGAGAGAAGCCCGCACGCCACAACGAAAGATCCCGCGTGTCACAACTAAGACTGACACAGCCAAAAATAAACAAATAAATATTTTAAAAAAATAGCACAGAGGACATGAGGAGATGCTCAATAAACAACAGCAATTACTACTGTCTTGTGATCTCTGCAATCAGAGTGTGTGTGCACCACAGAGGATCCAGATTTCCAAGGGCAGGGCTGGGGCCTGAGGAAGAGCTGAGATCAGGATGGGGCCACCAAATGTGGCCCCTGTCTTTGGCTAGGGGATTCCCGGGAAGGCTGCACCCATTTCCACCCACCAGCCCAAGGACAAGTTGGCCACTCACCCTGCTCACTGAACTCACTGTCCTCTGTCTCCATCTGCTCCTCTTCCCCGTCACTGTCGTAGTTATAGTTGGGGTCGTGCTTTATGTACTGGAGGCAGAGGCTGGTCACGCTGGGCACGTGGGGGCCCATCTCCTTGGGGCACCTGTGGGGTGGGATGCGGGAGGCTCTGCTGGACCCAGGCAGGACAGGGTTGGGGATGGGGCCCAGTGGTGAGTCCTGAGACCTGACTGCTTTGAGGCCAGCATCCTGGCCCCACGCCATCCCCACCAACTTCTCAAAGAAACCCCGGGGCCCCCGTTTTCCAGCACCCCTGTTACACCTACTTCCTCAGGAAGGCCTCAAAGGCCTGGAGGCAGGACTCCCGAAGCTCATCATCATCCAGGTTGCAGAACTCCTCCACCAGGGGCACCAGTCGGTCCAGATGGGCCCCTGCAGGGCCAGGTGGGTCAGTGACGCAAGGTGAGGAGGCCAGACCATCTCCGGGGCTCCCCCAGCCCACAGCATTCAGCCTGTGCCTGCACCTGCAGCCCTGGCCACTGCAAAGTTACTCAGAGGCTTCAGAGTCAAGCAGATGTGGGTTCTAGCCCTGACTCAGCGCCCTATAAGCTATGGGACCTTGGGCACATCGCAACGTTCTTTAACCTCAGACCACTCATCTTCACGGTAGGGATAACAATGCCTACCAGCCAGAGAGTTTGTCAAGATTAACTATAAGATTCAGATAAACATCTCCACCCAGGTCCTGGCACGAAGCAGGCACTCAATAAGTAGCATCTGTTGTTGAAACTATTACTCATGTTCTTGCCTTATTTCCTGCACTAGGTTGTAGACCTGGGCAAGGAAAGTGGGGAGGCAGGCACTGCCCTCACAAACCAGGCAAGAGGGGCCCCCCCACTGCCCCCCGGGCTTTATATGGATTCTACCCTAGCTCTTCTACAGCCGTATCCTTCCCCACCCTGAACCCTGTCCCGTCCCGTGCAGTTCTCTTGCCCAGGTCCATGCTCCCGAGGGTGGCTGCTGTCTGGGGGGATGTGGACAGAGTATGGACTGCAGGCTGGGGCCTCCATGTGTGCTTTTAAGGTCCCCTGCAGTGAGAGAGCCAGAGGGGAGGGAGGGCAGACCGTGGCCACTCTACCACACTGCCCTGTTCTAGCCGGAACTAACTCCAAGGTGTTTGAGAATAAATTCAAAACTGATTGCAGGATTCCACTTCTACAAAACTCATCTCTGGTGACAGAAAGCAGGTCAGTGGTTGCCTAGGGTGGGGCAGAGGGTGGATGGACTGCAAAGAGGCACAAGGAAACTTTTGGGGGCGATGGAAATGTTCTGCATCTTGATTGCGGTGGTAGTTTCACAAGTGCGCGAAAAGGTCAAAACACACTGAATTGTACACTTTAAGTGGTGCAGTTTACTGTACATACATCATCCCTTTGGAGGCATGACTTATAATTACCCTCGCGAGCCTCTGGGTAGGGCTCAGAAGCAGGCTGAGCTCCGGGCCCACCTGGCTGCCTCTCGAGCCCACTCTTCCTCTTCAGGCGCTTCAGCACCGCCCCCGCCCCTCCCCACCTCAACCACGCCCCCTACCCGAAGAGGTGGCTCACCCGGGCCCCACCCCCTCAGCCCAGGTCCCGCCCCTCTCCCAGGATCCCTGTAGTCGGCCCCGACCCCTCCCCGTGGGGCCCCGCCCCCTTACCGAGGCGGTGGCCTGCCTGGCGGCCAACGCTGCCCAGGCACTGGATCAGGGTGCGGATCGCCGCGGGGCTGGCGGGCGCGCGTGGGCCGGGCAGCCGGTCCAGCAGGTGGTCCGCAAGCTCGACAAAGAGGTCGGTGCTGCAGGCGGCCGCCAGGTGGCCGAGCGCCCCAACGGCCCGCTTGCGCACGGCCAGGCGCGGACTGCTCAGCTGCGGCAGCAGACAGTGCAGGAGGCTGGCGTGGAAGGCGCCCAGCGGGGCGCCCAGCCTGGAGCGCCGGAAGGAAGGTGTGTCGTGCGAGGCCCACCCGGCGGGCAGCCTGGGCCAGGCACTTCCCCTTTCCCCATGGGCTCCTGGCCGCCTCCCCCATTATGACAACCCAAGGGCCCTCACTCTCCCCATCACTGAGGCCAGAGTGATCGGAAGTGTGCCTCTGCCTAACTCCTTCAGTGGCTCCCCAGTGCCCTTTAGATAAGCTGAGCTCCAGGCTCAAGGCAAGAGGGAACACCAGAGAATGGTTTCTGCACAGATAGAACGCAGCCCCTGCAGCAGCTTCTATCCCACCTTCAAACCAGGCCTGTGCTTTTCCTGTCCCATGTGTGTCCTGAAACCTTTTCTTCTCTCACTCCACACCAACACATTGACCTCACCCTCCCATATCTCTCTGTCCAGCCCAGACCTCTCTCCTGGGTTTCATTTATTTATGTGTTCACCTACTATGTGACAGGGCCTGGGCTGGAAACTCGGGAGAGCAAGACGGACTCTGGCCCTCAGTCCTGCCCTATGGAGTTTTTGGTTGAGTGGGTACCTCCCAGGCACCTCAAATTCAACATGTTCCAAACGGAAACCATCACGCCACACCCCCCCCGACACTGCTCCTGGAGCGCACCTACACGGCCAGTGGCCCTGTGTCTGTGCCCACAGCTAGGAAAGCCAGACCCCTGGGTGTCAGCCTTGAGTCTTTGCCTCTCATCCACTCCAAGCGCTGTGGAGTCCACCTCCTAAATACAACCTGAATTCACCTGCCTGCAGAAGCCTTCTAAGCAGTCTCCCTGCCCATTCAACCCCCTCCCATCATCCGTGCACTCTGCACATAGAAAGAGCAGTCGAAAACACACAAATACACCCAGGGCATTCCTCATGCCTGCCGAGAACCCCTCCGTGAGCCCCTCACACTTTCAGTAGAATCTTTAGTCAACTGCCCCACCCTCCCAGCCCTCATCTCTCCACACCAGCCCCTCCTCATGACACCCCACGACTGCCTTGCACAACCCCCAGGACCTCATGTCTCTCTGGTCTTTGCCCTCTGGGCCGAAGGCAGGTCCCCCATCCAAGGTCCCCCTTATGCTCATCCACGCTTGGCCAAGTCCTGCCCACCCTTGAAGGCTCAGCTGGCTGGACCCTCTCTAGGAAGGTTCCCCACCCCCCAGCTAGGTTAAGGGCTCCTCCTCTGAGCTCCTATGGGCCCTGCTCTTAGCTGTATTGTTGTTCTTACTCTATTCACAGATTTATGTGTCTGTGAGCTTTTCCTTAGGGGCCGCCAAGACCCAGCCAACTCCATATTCCCAGAACTAGTCCGGCACCTGACATTTTTCCAGTAGGTGATCAAATCTTGAGAGGCTGAATGAATGAATACTTTAAAAATGTGTAGTGCAATGTAAAACAAAGGCCCAGCTATACTAATCCAAGAGAAGAAAAAAAAGAGAAAGAAGGGCCGAGGGAGAGGATGAACACACATGGGCTCCAGCTATGGAGAGACCTGAATTCAACTCCTAGGTTCTGCCATTTACTCACTGTGACTGCAAACAGGCCACATCACCTCTCAGAGCCCATAAAATGGTGACAAACGAGTTCTCCTGGGACACTGCTGGTACGATTAAAGAGCCCTAGCACAGGGCCTGGTGTACAGTAAGCTCTGGCTCTGTGAATTTGAGACCCTCCCTGCCCCCCTGTCCTCCGTGCCCAGGGTGGCCTCCCGCACCTGCTCAGCATGTCAGAGAGGATGTCCAGGGCTTCCAGCTGCACAGCCACGTCCTCCTGCTGGGCGATGGCACTGGTGAGCTGGCCTGTGATCTTCCGGCACACACTGGTGGCCAGGCCGGAGCCTGCACAGAGCACAAGGTAGGTGCGGTGAGGCCCAGGGCTGGCCTCCACCTGTGGTCGGCCTTTGCTCTGGTTGTGTTCCTGAGCCCACATCCCCCAAATCCTACTGACCAGGGAAGCCAGGGCTGGTGTGGTCCAAGGTTTGACGCAGAGTCACACCAAACTAAAGGAGACAGCTGGGGAGCTAAAGAACCAAGGGCGGACCTGCTGGCTGGCTCACCCCACACCTGACCCCTTTGCCCTCTGCCTTCCAATGGGGAGGTGGGAAAAGTTAAGCACTTCTTTCCTAGACTCCTTTGCTGCTTGGAGAGGCCAGGTGACCATGTTCTGGCCAGTGAGATACAGGTCAAAGTCTTCTGGGGAAACATGTGCTTTTCTTATAAAGGGCAAGAGACATGGGCAGAGACTTCAGCTCTGTCCTAATTGAGCTTCTGAGTGAATGGCTGTAAAAACGGAGTGGCTGATCCCTTCAGAGTTATGTGAGAAAAGCAACCCCCTACTTCATCAAGCTGCCATTAGTTAGACTTTGTTACTTGCAGCTAAAAGCATCCCTGAAACAGAGCCATGAAGTTTAACAGATCTGGGTCTGAATTCTCTGCCACTTATTAGCTGGCTGACCTTGGGTAAGTCCTTTCACCTCGCTGAGCCTCAGGTTCTTCAGTCATAAACTAGGACAAATAGCAATAGCACCGAGTCCCTAAGACCTGAGTACCTGTGGCTGCAGGGGGGAGCTCCGACAGGACGGTCTTGAGGCCGATGCCAGCGATGTCTCGGAGTTGCTCCTTGTCTGACCGCATGTTGGCACAGAGGGCATCCACAATGGTCTCCACCTGGTACTCCTTCACTTTGCCCACCAGAGGACCCAAGCTGAGTATGGAGGGAAGGAGGAGGTCCAAAAGCCAAGGCTCAGCCCGAGTCGGGCTGCCCCTTATATCCCCTCACGTCTGTGGGGCCACATGTGCTGAGGAAAAGGCCCCAGATCAACAGGGGACTTCCTATTTTGCCAGAAAGAGAGGTACCCTCTGGGTATGCCAACATCACTCCTGGCACCTCCCAAACCTGCATCTCCTCTTGGGTTTTACATCTCAGTATATGGCCAAACCATGGAACCCAGTAACCTCAGCTGGAAACCAAGGAATGCCCAAGAGTAGGGTTCTCAAACTTGCGCGTGTATCAGAATCCCCTAAAGGACTTGTTAAAACACAGACTGTGGGACTTCCCTGGTGGCACAGTGGTTAAGAATCTACCTGCCAATGCAGGGGACACGGTTCGAGCCCTGGTCCGGGAAGATCCCACACGCCGCGGAGCAACTAAGCCCGTGCGCCACAACTATCAAGCCTGCGCTCTAGAGCCTGCGAGCCACAACTACTGAGCCCGTGCTCCACAACAAGAGAAGCTACTGCAATGAGAAGCCCACGCGCCGTAAACGAAGAGTAGCCCCTGCTCGCCACAGCTAGAAAAAAAAGCCCGCATGAAGCAACGAAGACCCAACGCAACCAAAACACACACACACACACACACACACACATACACACACCACAGATTGTTGGGCCCCACCCCAGATTTTCAGACTTAAGGGGTCAAGGTGGGGCTTGAGAATTTACATTTCTGGCAAGTTTGCAGTAGATGCTGGTGGCCCAGGGACCACACTTTGATAACTTCTGCCTTAGGGGCTTGCTTCTCCAAGTGTGGTCACAGGTCAGCATCATCAGCACTACCTGGAGATGCAGAGATGCAGCAGCTCAGGTCCTACCCGAGAGCTACGGAACTAGAATCTGTGCCTCAACAAAACCCCCAGGTGGGTCGAATGCACGTGAAAGTTTAAAAACTGTACCAGACACACTGCTTCTCAGCCTTAACTGTGCATTGCCATCACCTGGGGCCTTTTAAGAAATTGTTACCCAGGTGCCAGCCCCAGAGTGTCTCGGTTAATTGGTTTCAGGTGTGACCTGGAGCTGGGGAGTTTTTTAAATTCCCCAGGTGATTCTAACATGCAGTCAAGGCTGAGAACCTCTGACCTAAAAGAGTGGTTCTCAGATGACAGTGCACATTAGAATGCAGATTCCCGGGTGCTACATCCTCATCTGCCTGCCCCAGCCCCCTCCTGAATTAGAATCCCTGGGTGGGGAGCACACAGTTTAAACAAGGGTCCCAGGTGGCCGCAGTGCACACCACTTTGCAAACTCTTGACTTCTTTCTCTAAGTAATCACAGGGCTTTCCACTCTACCTTTTATAGCGCTGGTTCTCAGTAGGGGTGATTCTGCCCTGAGGGGCGTTTTGGATATTTACTCAGGGGGCCTTCTATTAGTTATGCTCATCATAACTAATGAGATGGCACTTCTGGCTTTTATTGAGGGGACGAGGGGAGGTCAGGGATGACAGAAAGACAATATTGCAAAACCATGTTCCATGTCCTGCTGGAGTTTCTAACATCCCACTGGGCATTCATACAGGTAAAAAGCCTTTCTATAATTATCTGAGTCCAAAACCTAATTTCATTTTACATATAAACACAAAGTACTTTTCTGCACTATTTTAATATATTAAAATATTAATATTTTAATATACTCTAAAATTTCCAAAAATGTAGTTATCAGGTAACTCGAAGGAAGACTGTACTTTATTTTCCTGGGAAACTTTACCAGGACATGGTCACCATTTCAGAAAATCTCGTAAGAACAATGCCGCCTGTGCTGAGTCCCCAGCTTCCCACCTGTCTCCACCTGCTTCCTGCCTCGGCGAGCCTACCTCAGGTGCAGGCTTCTCACTTCATTACACGTCTACCGTCAACGTGCCTGAGTATTTACACGGTGAAACACATACTATTTTACCATCAACAACGTTCCTCCTATTTCTCCTTTATGCTCCAGTTTAAGGCATTATATAAACTGTTTTGTAATCATGTGTAAAGGCAGGTTCTATTATGCATGAATTTCATTTCATGATAAGAAAAGAGTATTTCAGACTACGTGTTATAAAAAGGGGTTATTGCTTCTGCTAGTAGGAAACCAGTCCACCTGATCTCAATTCCACCGTTAGAGGGATGGTCCCAGACCACAAACCTGAGCACGCCTTGTTCCTGCATGAAACTCTTTACTGAATTCCTCTGCGCTTGGGATCAAGTTGAAATTCACTACCCACCCAGAACACCTGGATCCAGCCCACAGAGTACTGTTTGAGAGGCAGTGCCCCAATTCTGTTGACCTCCGCCATTCCTCAGTCCCCTGCTTACCCCGCCACACACACACATGCCCTGCACATACCCCATCTTGCTTTTTCAGCTCTGGGGGTAACTGGCAAAGGTCTCAGAACCACACCTCATGATGCCTACGGCAAACGCGCCCACCCCCGCCGCGTTCTTTCACCCCCGCCACTCCTGTGCATGCCAGCCTGACCTTCCAGCTGCCAGCACCTGCATCTGTGCCTGAGGGCTGTCCCTGGTTGGAGATGCCAAGGAATGCATAACCCTCCACCTACCCCAGGAGCAGCCCTCAACCAAGGAAAGCTGGCAGGTGGGAACACTCCAAGGTGCGTGTCCTACACTGTGTGCCAGGGATCCCCAGCAGGGGTAAGCTCCACTCACCCACAGGAGAAACTTGCTTGATGCTTTACTGCTTTTCTTCCTTCCCTACCTCACTTCTCTACCCCCCTACCTAGTTTCCTGGGATCTCTTTCCTAGTAAACTTACACTTGAATCCTCGCCACGGGGTGTACTTCTGGGGGAGCCTAGACCAAGTCACTGTCCAGCTCCACTGGGGCTCCAAGAGCTGCTCAGCAATTCTTCTCTCAGAGGCTGTACCGCAAAGGGTCAGGGACCCTCCCATCACCACCAGGGTCGACACTCACCACTTGACCGCCAGGTTCTGCACCTCCCCGTTCTTGTCCTCCAGAAGCCTGAGAAGCATCTTTACCACCTTGCGCTCGCTGTCCTCATCCAGCTGGATGGAGTCCTTCTGCAGCTCTGACATCAGGTCACTGGTGGCCATGAACCTGGGCAGGGAGGATGGAGGAGAATTGCCGAGCAGCTCCTAGGCCCCGGTGATTTGAGCAATACCTCAGAGTTCCCCAGAAGCAGACCTTGATACAAAGGGTCAGGGGCAGTCAAGGGCAATAGATTATCTGGGCCGTGGGCACAGTTGGGCTACCATAAGGCGACGCGTGTGTGAGATACCGACTGGCCCAAGGTGGCAGACTCAGACACAGCAACCCAGCTAAAGGCTTAGGACCTCCAAAGCACATGGCTCCTGATTCTGCCATTTATGCAAATGTGAACTTCACCTCTCTGAGCCTTATTTAACCTGTCTGAAAAGTGGGGATGAGAACGGTACCTGCCTTGTGGGGCTGTATGGAAGATAAAAGAAGACAATGTGTGGGGTGTGCTTAGCATACAGTGGGCACTCAGTAAGTGTCCCTCCATGATTATAATGTCACGTCATTCGCGTCTCATTCGGGCTAGGTCGAACACAAACCTTGCAACCAAGTCAGGTATCAGCAGGAAGCCTCTCTACCTGACAGGTAGAGGGGGACTAGCCCCACCCAGCCCACCCCACCTCAAAGAATCACTCAGCCCTGCCCTCACACCAGCGGGTTCGGGTCTCAAACCGTAGCCAGCATCAGAATCACCTGCAGGGCCTGCTAAATGCTGCTAGGCCCCAGGGTTTCTGAATCAGAAAGTCTGAGCTGGGGCCCCAAATTATGCATTTCTAACAAGTTCCCGGATGAGGCTGAGGGGCGGGGACCACACTCTGAGAACTAACGCCCCAGGCCAGGTTGACGGGCAACAGGCATATCTTAGACATAGATGGCAATGGCTGAGCAGTCCCCAGCCACAGCTCGCAGACCCAGGGTGGGCATCAGTGTCAAGGACCACCCACTCACAGCTGGGCAGATCCGTGTGGCCGGATGCCCTGTCCCCGGCATTTGAAACTGCAGTGGAGTCTGCGCTGGAAGGTCACGGAGAGCTGGGGCTACTGTAGCAACATGGAGCACCATTCCTGCCAAGATCAGGAGGGGAGAGCCGTCTTAAACTGGCCGCCCTTGGCTGTGTCCACCTGGCAAATGTTTTTCGAAAATTTGAATTATTTATTGACATTTAAAAATTAGAAGAGTTGACATAAAAGTACTGATTTCCAGATTCTCTTGAAAACAGAATATTTTAATACAGCTGGGCCAACAGTCTCTGGTGACTATAACTGGCTCGAGGCAGTGGCGGCTGCCCTCTGTAGGTAGATGCACACTCCCCAGGTCAGCAGGTTCTCCCCAGGCCCACTGCACCCGTTTATTGGCTCCTGCAGGCACCTGACAGCAGAGAGGAGAGATGCTGTGAAGTCCGCATCAGAGAGTGGTGGCCCCAAAGAAAGCGTCCAGCTTTTGCTCCCCAACCAGGCCTCTTCACACCAGCCTTGCTTTCTAGCTTGAGCGAGTCAACCAAGAACCCGCTCCCCCCGCCCCACCAAGCCTGCTATGGCAAAATCGGTCACAGTGGGATTCCAGCCTCATCCTTGCAGGCTCAGACCTGCTGCTGGATGTCACAGTGGCCCCTAGGGCCCCTTAGGCAGGAGGGCACTTGTCGGTGTCATAGCTGTTTATTTTTAACAGCTGGGATAAGCCTCAAGCCTGAGAGAAGAAAGGAGGCTGGGTTGGAGGCAAGGAGCGGGTGGCAGGGCTGACCATGCCCACCTGTGGGCCTGGCCACCTCAGGACAAGCAGCCAAAGTAAGATGAAGGATGAGGTTTGGATCTGAGCCAGGACAAGGCCAGGGGTAGCCACATGCACTCCTAAGTCTGTCCAGCTGAAGGGATGTTCAGAGAAGGCAGGCAGGGCCCTGAAGCTGAGTTTCTGCTGCAGTCCATGGAGACCCAGCTCAGCCTGGCAACCCAAGGGATGTACTCCTTTGCCCAAGATGGGCCTCCTGTCTCTCTCTTTCTTCTCCACCTACTGAACTCCCATTCACCTGTCAAGGGCCCAGCTCAAATGTCCTAGTCTCAAGGAAGACGCCTCTCATCACCCTGCCCTATCCTCCACCCACAATCTCCAAACACACTTGGTCCCCCTGCATAGGACCCTCTCATATACTCTGCATCCCTCCATGATAGCATCTCTCACACTGTGCTGCAAGCTTGGTCACCAGTGTCTCCCCTGTTAAACTGTGAACTCACAGAGGCCTGTCAGTTCATCTCTGGGATTCCAGGCCCAGCAAACAACAGGTTCAAAGAGGCCCTGAGGGGGCAGGGTAAGGGCAGAAGGGGAAGGAGGGTTAGGACCAGCCCCTAACAGGGCTCAGAGCCAACCAGCTGTGTGGAAATCCAAACTCAGAAACTAATTCTTCTGAAATACTCCCCAGCACTTGTGACACGCGAGTTCCTGCAAACACTCAGCTCTCACATATATGTGTATATGTGTGTGGTGGTCGTAAAGGGGGCGTATACAGGAAAGGGTATCATTTGGTAAATAAGAGCGTGGGCACCGAAGTTTGGCTTTAAGTAAATATACTGGCCATATACTTATCACCTGGGTGACCTTGAACAACTGACTCCTCTCTCAGCCTCAATTTTTCCATTTATAAAATGGGAATTTTCTTTGCCCCACTTCGTAACACCTTTGGAAGGTTTTAACAGGACAAGCAGCTTTTGGCATGAGTCAGATGAGGCAACTAGGCTCAGAGAGGTTGCATGAACCACCCAGTATCACACAGCAAATTGGGAAAAGAATCAGCACACCGGTCAGGTCTCCTGGCTCCTCAACCAATACTACTATGTTTTCAAGAAATGATGTAGGAATTCCTGCAAGACCCCTCAATTTACCCATTTCACTGTGGAAGTCTGAGTGCGAGTAGAGCAGCCGCCTGCCCACAGAGTGCGGGCCCAGAACAACAGGCATCGAAGGCTTCCTCCACCTGCCTGGGACCCCGACTTGCAGTCACCGTCCACCTCCAGGAGCTAGAGGACACAGTCTCAGTTTCATTCCAGAGAAACCCTAGAGGTGACTCAACTGAAATACGCGGCCACATGGGTGCCTGGACAGCTGGTCAGCGGGATCCAGCCCCCCTGGTATTTGGACTTTAAAAATAGACACCATCCTCATATGCTTGGGGTGGTTTTAAGTGTTCTCAGGGCCGCTGGCAGAGCAGACTGGAAGGGCTTCTCAGGCTCCAGTTGGCAGGGCCAATTCCCTCTCCTGGAGCCTGGACCTGAGGGCCTAGACAGTGGTGCAAATCCCCTTGTCAAATGGCTGGCTGTGTGACCTTGGGCAAGTCACTTCACCTCTCCAAGCCTCTGGAGAACAGGAAGAACGATCACTACCACCCAGGCAGACAGGAAGACTGAATGAGATTACACTGGACAGCAGGGAGCCTGGGACACAGAAAACATTCACTGAGCACCAACTGTGTACCCAGAACATGCTCTGGACACAAAAGGAGAGTGCACAGTCCAGAGGTCCAGGAGCTCTGGGTCTCCCAGACTTAAAAAATTATGCAGCATGGGCTTCCCTGGTGGCGCAGTGGTTGAGAATCTGCCTGCTAATGCAGGGGACACAGGTTCGAGCCCTGGTCTGGGAGGATCCCACATACCGCAGAGCAACTAGGCCCGTGAGCCACAACTACTGAGCCTGCGCGTCTGGAGCCTGTGCTCCGCAACAAGAGAGGCTGCGATAGTGAGTGGCCCCCGCTTGCCACAACTAGAGAAAGTCCTCGCACAGAAATGAAGACCCAACACAGTGAAAATTAATTAATTAATTAATTTTTTAAAAAAGTTATGCAGCAGAAATATGGGCCAGGGGAGATGCCTAACCCTGCCTGGGTATCAGGAGGCATCCCAAAGAGGTGACAACTGAGTAGAAGCTAGCCTGGTGAAGGGGGCAGACAAAGAACTTCCAGGTAAAGGCCCAGACAGGGGAGGGGACTGGCAGATTTCTGATGAGCCCAAAATCACAACAGTGTCAATCTATTAAGCGCTTACCTGGTGCCAGGGACTAATCTAAGCATCCCGCATGTATTAACTCATTTCATCTTCACACCAACCCTCGAGGTGGGTTCTGTTATTATCCTCATTTCACAGAAACAGAAGCTGAGGCTCAGAGGGGTGAAGCAGCTTATCCGCAGTCACACAACCAGTAAGCGACCGGAGGCAGGATCTGAACCCAGGACTGTGGCTCAGAGGCTCTACTAAAGCGGGGGCTCTTGAGCAGTGTTGAGGAATAAATTGCCGAAGGCAGGGGTCAGACCAGGAGGGCAGGGCCTGGGTATCCTCACCTGTCAGGGGGCCTTGCTGAGATCTCATCCTCTGTGTTAAGACTGACCTGGCTGTGCACCTCGATTCTCCACTTCCTAGCTTTGTGACTGCACCTGGGCCCTTCTCGCCTCTGAGCCTCACTCTCCCTATCTGTAAAATGGGGGGGGGGGGTAAAGTGACAGAATGTTCAACGGGCTATATCCTCTCTGAGGACTCCTTTCAGCTCAGAGGGTCCAAAACTGGCTGTGTGATTATGGACCAATCTTTTTCCCTCTCTGGGCCTCAGTTTCCCCTGAGGAGGAGGGGACTGGGTCAGAAAGGGAGTGGCCCTCAAAACCTATAAGCCCCCACCAGAACCATCACCTACCTCTGTCTGCTACGCCACTCAGCCCAGCCCCCTCCCTCAGGTGGTGTCAGAGCAAAGCCGGGAGGCGGGGAAAGGGTGCCCCTATGAAGTGCGGGGAGGAGGCCTGGGGTGATGTTGAGAAGAGACCAGAGCTGAGGGTACGAGTGAAAAAGTCAGCCCTGGGGTTTGTAGTCCTGGGAGGGGAGCGGGTTTCAATGCAGAGGAAAAGAGGCACGCGCTGGGATCCCCAAGGCGAGGCCGAGGGCTTCAGTGGGGGTTGAAGAGGAGGGCCAGGGCCCATCAAATGCGGGGAGAGATGTGGGCTGGGCATAAGTGGAGAGAGGAGAGGCAGAGGGAGCGTGCAGAGGGGCAAGCTGCGGCTCAGACGCGGGACGGCAGGCAGGGGCTGAAGTTTGCACGGTGGGAGACGCAGCTGGGCTGGAGTCCCGGAGAGGACAGGGCAAGCAATCCGCGGAGAACGCAGCCCGAGCTTCCGCCGGGCGCAAAGGCGGGGAGGGGGCGTCTCGTGGGGAGGAGTGGAGCCCGCTGTGGGGAGCAGAGACGGGGGCTGCAGGGTCCCGGGGGAGGGCCGGCGCCCCGGGAGGGGAAGGCCGGGGGTTCAGGGCGGGGCGGAGAGGCGGGGGCCGGGCAGCGGGCGCACCTGAAGTCCTTGTCGCTGGACGTCATCTTCTCCAGGAGGCTGGAGATGTGGAAAGCAGCGGTGCTCATGGTGGCTGCGCCGCGGGGCCGCCGACGGGAAGGAATATGGCGGCGCGGCCCCCTCCCCCGCCGCACGCGGGCTGCGCTCAGCTAACAGAAATAGCCGCCCCCGCCCCGCCCCGCCCCGCGGCGCAGCGCTTGCCTCTGCCTTGGCCGCCGCTGCGGGAGGCGGGAGGGGCCCGCCAGGAGCTCTGTGGTCTCGGCCCGGCGCCAGCTCTGCAGACGGCCCATCACTGGCTTGCACACTCCCACAGACGGGAAGCTCACCACCTATCACCGGACAGCCTCTCCCTATGATTCCTGTGGGCCTCAACCCTGCTCGCGAGACACAGGCATGGTAACAGAGAGTCTCAGGTTCGAACCGCACCTCCGTCAGTTCTGCTACTGTGAGGCCTTAGCCAAGTTACTTGACCTCTCTAAGCCTCAGCTTTCTCATCTGTAGGCATTCAAGGAACAGGAGCTGCTATTGTAGGTCAAGCCAACCAAAGCACTTTCCACCCCCACCCTGCTCCCCATGCGGCCCACCCCTAAGCCAGACAGGATATGGAGTATACCCTATCGCCCCAGGCCTCCTGCCTGCCACCTCCAACCCTCAGGACATCACGGCCAGTTTCCTCATTTTATAGCTACACAGCTGATGCCCAGAGAGGTAAAGGGACTTGCTATAGGTCACACGGCCAGTGAATCTGGGATGGAATCAGGACTGACCCCAGACTGGGCAACAGTTCTTACCCAGAATGAAGCTGTGCACAGTTCCTCCCCAGGTAGGCACAAGCTCAGGGTGGAAGAATCTGTAGGAGGACGAGGAGAGTGGCAGAACTTCTCCAAACAGCCAGGAGGCTGCTGGCTCTTGGGAAAGTGAGTCACATGTGCAAGACAACCCTGGGTTCAAATCCCTGCCAGGCTGCTTCCTGGCTGTGTGGACTTGGGATAATGACACAACCTCTCTGAGCTATGTTCTTCTCACCCATAAGATAGGGATAAAATTAATCTTTATTTTATAACACACTTCTTGGGTACCAGTTATTATGGGTTCCTGGGCTCTAGAGTAGCACTGTGCAACAGAACTTTCTGCAGTGTCGGAGATTTTATACATCTGCACTGTCCATTATGGTGGCCATCAGTCACATGTGGCTATTGAGCACTTGAAATGTGGCTTAAATGAAATGTGACTTAGTATGATTGAGGAATGGAATATTTAATTCTATTTACTTTTAATTAACTTTAAAGAGCCATCTACAGCTAGTGGCTACCATAGTGGACAATGCATTTCTGGACAGTAGGGACACAGCAGGGGACTAGACACAGACAGCCTCTGCCCCTTGGGGACCATACATTCTAATGGAGGATGTGAGCATTAAGGAAGTCAGTGATTAGATAAGGAAAATAAGAGCTATACAGAAAACAAAAGGGGGTGAGGGCACAGAGAGTGCCTGGGTGTGGAGGGGCAACTTTAGCCATGTTACTCAGGGAGGGCCTTTTTTGAGGAAGAGTCATTTGGGCTAAGACCTGAACAGAGGAAAAGGAGGCAGCTGGGCAAAGTTTTGCAGGAAGAGCTCCTCAGACAGAGGGAACAGCAAGTGCAAAGGTCCTGAGGTAGGAACAAGTATAGGAGGAAGTGAGGTCAGAGAGGTGGGCAGGATCCAGATAATTCGCAGCCTTTCAGACCAAGCTGAGGAGTTAGTTAGGATTTTATGTCAAATCTCTAGGGAGCCACTGGAGGGCATTAAGCAAGGAGGTGACATGATTGGTGTTTTGGAAAGACCCCTGTGACTGCTGAGCAGTCGTGCAGTCAAGTGTGATGGGGGCTGCATTAGGGGAGTAGTGGTGAAGGTGGGAAGAAATGGACAGATTTGGACATGTTATAAAAATAGAATAAATAATGACACAGGCACTTTAGAAAACAGTTTGGCAGTTTCTTATAAAGTATGCTTATCGTATGACCCAGCAATTACACTCATAGGTATTTATCCAAGAAAAATGAAAGCATATATTCACACTAATACTTGTACATAAATGTTCATAGCAGCTTTATTTATAATCACCAAAAACAGGTGGGATAAGGATTTGTAAAGACTTTTTTCCTGGAGAGTAGGCCTTTGTTATGGAGAACACTCTGGGTGTATTTCGCAGAGGTTACTCTTTGCCTCCCCTTCTCAGAACTCAGAGGGGAGCTCTCTTCATTATGAGAACTTAGTGAGGTGCCTGGAGGTAAAACCCACAAAAGTGTGGGGGGCTCCCTTAAGGCTGTGGCCCCAGGAGCTTCTCACTCTCCCGCTAGTTCCCAGTCAGCCTCCCTCAATTTGTCAAAGTTGCCGTAAAAGTGTTCCTACCAGCTTATGGCTCCAGTGGCTTTTGCTATAGGGAAGCAGATCTCAGCTGTAACTTTCTAGATTCTCCTGCCTCTTTAAATTTTGGGGTGGTGTTTGCCCTTCGACCTCACTTCTTGGTTGGGTCTAAGAAAAGTTGTTGATTTTCAGTTTGTTCAGCCTTTTCTTGTTGCAAGGATGGGAATGATGGCTTCCAAGCGCTTTGTGTGTGAAGTCCTGTCCTCAATCGTGAAGTCTTCTTTATATGTGGTATATTTATATATGGTATATTTTGCAAACATTTTATCCCAGTTTGTCAGTTGTCTTTGACTTTATGATGATTTTGGCCATGCAATTAAAAAATGTTATTCTTCTGTATGGTAGGAGATATGGATCTAATTTTATTTTTTCCAAATGGTTACCCAATTGCCTCAGCATCATTTATTAAAATGTCCACAAATATAAAGGTTTATAGCACAAAGTAATTTCCTTTTGGTGATGTATCAGCTCTGTATCTTTTTTTTTTTTTTTTTTTTTTTTTGCCGTACGCAGGCCTTTCACTGCTGTGGCCCCTCCCGTTGCAGAACACAGGCTCCGCACGCTCAGATTCAGCAACCATGGCTCACGGGCATAGCCACTCCGCAGCATGTGGGATCTTCCCAGACCGGGGCACGAACCCATTTCCCCTGCATCGGCAGGCGGACTCTCAACCACTGTGCCACCAGGGAAGCCCCTGTATCTTTTTTTTTTTTTTTTTTTTTTTTTTTTTTTTTTTTGCGGTACGGGGGCCTCTCACTGCTGTGGTCTCTCCCACTGCGGAGCACAGGCTCCAGACACGCAGGCTCAGCGGCCATGGCTCACGGGCCTAGCCACTCCGCGGCATGTGGGATCCTCCCGGACCGGGGCATGAACCCGTGTCCCCTGCATCAGCAGGCAGACTCTCAACCACTGCGCCACCAGGGAAGCCCTCAGCTCTGTATCTTGATGATGGTGGTGGTTATATGAATCTATACATGAGCTAAAATACATAGAAACTGTGCGTACAAATGAATGCATGTAAAAAATGGTGAAAATGGAGTAAGGCTGATAGTCTAGTTAATGGTACTGTATCAGTGTCAATTTCCTGGCTTTGCTATTGTAGTACAGTTATATAAGATGTCACCATTGGGAGAACCTGGGTGAAGGGTACATGGGACTCTACGTATATTTTTGCCACTTTATTTGAGTTGATAATTTGTATCAAAATTAGAAGTTTAAAAAAATTCACCTTTGCTACAGCGAGCTGAGATGGCTAGATTAAATTTTTTTAAGTCCAATTTGTTAAAGTGGCAAGTCTGCTCCATTTATATTCGTTGTGATTACTGATATGGTTGGTCAACTTTTATCCTCACTTATATTCTTTTTTTTTAAAGGTAAAAAAAAAAATTGAAATCTACCATACATACGTCAAAGTGCAAAAATCCTAAGAGTACAGCTTGATTATTGATCACCAATTGAACATACCCATGAGACCACCCAAATCAAGAAATAGAACCTTATCAAATTCCCAGAAATCCCCGTCCTGCACATTGCAATTACTACTCCCACTCTCCTCTCCAAACAAAATCACCATTGTGAGTTTTAAAATCATAGATTAGGTTTGCTTGTTTTGACTTTCATATGAATGATATCATAGTACATGTTTTTGTGAGTCTGGCTTCTCTTGCTCAATTTTATGCTTTATCCTCACTTATATTCTATTTTGTGTAATTTACCCTGCTTTTTCTTTGCCACTTCCTGCTTCTTATTGGATTGGTCATATATTCTTTTTTTTATATAAATTTATTTATTTATTTTTGGCTGCATTAGGTCTTTGTTGCTGTGCAGGGGCTTTTCTCTAGTTGAGGCGAATGGGGGATACTCTTCGTTGCGGTGCACGGGCTTCTCATTGCGGTGGCTTCTCTTGTTGAGCATGGGCTCTAGGCACGCAGGCTTCAGTAGTTGTGCCACAGGGGCTCAGTAGTTGTGGCACGTGGGCTTAGTTGCTACATGGCACGTGGGATCTTCCTGGACCAGGGATCAAACCCGTGTCCCCTGCATTGGCAGGCGGATTCTTAACCACTGCACCACCAGGAAGTCCCAGATTGGTCATATATTCTTTTTTTTTTTTTTTTTTTTTTTTTGTGGTTCGTGGGCCTCTCACTGTTGTGGCCTCTCCCACTGCAGAGCACAGGCTCTGAACGCGCAGGCTCATGGGCCCAGCCACTCTGCGGCATGTGGGATTCTCCCGGACGGGGACATGAACCCGTGTCCCCTGCATCGGCAGGCAGACTCTCAACCACTACGCCACCAGGGAAGCCCCCGGTCATATTATCCCTCCTTTTATCCCCCTTTTATGGAAATTGTAAATTCTATTTCATTGGCTTAGGAGTTACTGTTAACATTCTAATAGGTAGACTTGATTTAATCCAAATTTAGTTTATAAGTTAATTATAATTACATTTAGGGCTTCCCTGGTAGCACAGTGGTTAAGAATCCGCCTGCCAATGCAGGGGACGCAGGTTCGAGCCCTGGTCCAGGAAGATCCCACATGCCGCGGGGCAACTAAGCCTGTTCACCACAACTACTGAGCCTGCGCTCTAGAGCCCACAAGCCACAACTACTGAACCCACGTGCCACAACAACTGAAGCCCGTGTGCCTAGAGCCCATGCTCCACAACAAGAGAAGCCACCGCATGAGAAGCCCACGCACCGCAACAAAGAGTAGCCCCCGCTCGCCGCAACTAGAGAAAACCCGCATGCAGCAACGAAGACCCCTAATGCAGCCAAAAATAAATTAATTAATTTTTAAAAATTACATTTAGGGCTTCCCTGGTGACGCAGTGGTTGAGAGTCCTCCTGCCGATGCAGGGGACACGGGTTCGTGCCCCGGTCCGGGAGGATCCCACATGCCGCGGAGCGGCTAGGCCTGTGAGCCATGGCCGCTGAGCCTGCGCATCCGGAGCCTGTGCTCCACAACGGGAGAGGCCACAGCAGTGAGAGGCCCGCGTACCGCAAAAAAAAAAAAAAGAAAGAAAGAAAATTACATTTAAATTTATTAAAAATAATTTAAACTTGTAATTTAAATCATTTGTAATTTAATTTAATTTGTAAGTTACTCAATAACTCTACCCTCCTCCTGAATAATATGAGGATCTTAGAATGCTTTAATATTTCCAGTCTGATATGTATTATTGTTTAATATGAATTTGGATTCTACCTTGCATTTATACATCTCAAGTTGTTTATTATTATTTTAGAGAGCACTTACTTAGATTTACCTATGTTTACCAATTTCTTTGCTAACAATTCCTTCTTTGATTCTTTACTTCCACGTTCAATTTCTTTTTTCTTCATCTAGGGAATGAGGAAAGTTCTTTGAGCAAGAATGATAAACTTTGTCAGTTTTTTGCCTGACAATGTCTTTCTTAAGCCTTTGCTCTTAAATATTTAGGTGGATTTAGGATTTTAAGTTGATGTTTTCTTTCAGCACTTTGAAGACATTGTTCCTTGTCTTCTGACTTATCCTGTTGCTGTTTAGCTTCCTGCTCTCACTATAACTAAACTGCCCAAGATCATCTTATAGTCAAATATTGCTACTGTGACTCCTGTCACACACCGACGTTCCATCTAGTTGGATTGAGGAGAAGAGAAAAGGGGAAATTTGCCAGATGTGTTTTAAAGAAAGTTCTCAGAAGCTGATACTTCACTTACAACCCATTGGCCACCCATAGCTATTAGGGCACTGGGAAATGTAGTCTTGATCCTGGTGGCCATGTGCCCGCTATACCCCTAGGATGGGGGGCAGGACTGGTTCATTCCTGGACCCTCCCCCCAGGAGGTGCCCCACAGGGGTCTGAAGATGGAATTTGTTGGCAAATGCTTCTCCTCACTCATACATGGCCAGGGCTTGAGGTGTTGCCTGAGGAGAAGACCCAGGCAGCAGAACCACTCCCTTCCCCCCCAGAAACAGCCCCTGCCCCAGGAGTCATCCCACTCTGCCGTGTGAGAGGCTGGGCTGCTCCCTCTGGGTCCCACTTCTTCTGTCTGGACCTCAGCAGGGGCTTCTGCCCATCTCCTGGTATTCCAAGTTGTGAGATGCCAGTCCACCTCAGAGGGGCACTAAAGGAATCCTTTGGCCTCCTCCTGGAGAACTAAAAAAGGAACACTTGCTTAGTACTCTCAGGTGCTGTCATTGTGGGGCAGGTGATTTCTCCATTTGACCTATGAAGAAGCTGAGACTAAAAGAGGTTAAGTGATTTGGCTGAGGTCACACAGCTAGAGCCAGCACTCAAATTGGGGTCTCCCAGCTATTTAAAATACTGAACCACTTGAGGGCTATTCATAATACTAAACCACTTCTTTCTGGGATGGAGAAAGGTTTTTGTGGCTTGAAGCAAACAAGTTTGAACTCTTGTTCTATCACATCTTTTAGGAGTGAACGAGGCAGGCAGGTTGCTGGGAGAGAGTGACAGCCCCCCAGCCTGTGGGGGGAGCCAGGGATCCAAGCAGTGAGTATTCCTGTCAGCATTTACCAAAGACCCAGGCCGTGTGCTAAGCACAGGGGGTTATAGAGGAAAGCTGATCAGGGATGTGGTTAAGAACAGCTGCTTAGTGAGAAGACAGAGCTGAATTTGAGTCACCTCTAGCTGTGGGACCTCGGGCAAGTGACTCAGTCCCTCTGAGCCTCAGTTTCCACATCTACAAAATGGAAATAATAGCACCCACCCAATAAGGCAAAGCTCTTGGCAGAATGCCTTGCACATGGCAAACCTGCAGTGAACGGTAGCTATTGGTTGTTTTTATTATCGTTACACCTTGTAGGGGAGACATATGCTGATGTATGATGATCGAGGGAAGAATTGTGGGGACACAGAGGAGAGGGATGGGACGTGTGAGCCAGGCCTTGAGGAGCAGTACATCCTCCAGGCAGAGAACCGGGCCAGCGTTCCAGACACGAATGCCTGTATACTCACAACCTCAGGCTCCATCCTCAGGTGCCCTGGGTCTGCCCCTCACGCCTACAGGACAGATGCGTCCTGTGACATCTGCCCAGGCTTGAGTCCGGTCAGACATCACTCACAGGTGAGTCACTGCCCGAGCTCTTAGGAGAATTCCCAGGCTGAAGGCTCTGGGTCCTTCCAGCACAGGTGAGCCCGTTTCAAACATTTGGGTCTTGCATCTCAAGATGCTCTCAAGAGCCTTTTAAAAAATCTCCCTCCCTCCCTACTTCCTTCCTCCCTTCTTTTCTCCCTCCCTCTCTTCCTTCCATTCTTTTTATGCATCATAAAGGTTAACAACTCACACATTTATTTACAGAGATTTGTGACACCTCCTCAAGAACAGAAATATACTTGCAAACCAGACAGCACTAGAACAGGATGACCAAGGCTGATACAATCCAAAGCGGGAGATTCCACAACAGCAGCTCCAGCCAGGAGTCTCCTGGTGTCTGGTCGCTAAATACTGGCTTCAAGCAAAGCAATGGAAACCACAGTCCAGGTACTACGGTAGGACAAGACCGCCTCTCTCCAGATGTGGAATGTAAGTCCAGTAACACTGCATGCCCCAAGACTTTTTTTAATGGAAATATCCTAATGTACACAGAAGTAGGAAGAACAATATAATGAATTCCGACGGACGAATCAGCCAGCTTCCGCTACTGTCAACGTTGGTCAGTCGTGCTTCCTCTCTCCCCCTCCCCCATTTTTCCCGAGGCTGGAGTGCTTAAAGCACATACCAAACGCAATGTCCTGTCACTAGTAATCGCTTCAGCTTGCCACGCCAACGGATGGTATTGTTTTTACATAACTGCTGTGCCAACGTCACACCTAACAAAAATAACAAAAACCCATAAATAATCTAATATTTAGTCCATGTTCAGGTTTCCCAGATGGTGTCAAAGATGTCTGTTGGCAATTAGTTTGTTAGAAGAGTGTTCACGAAATTCATTTGGCTCTGAATTCCACAACTGTGGCACTTCACGTGTTTTGCTTCCTGGATGGGCTATAAGGGGCATGGAGACAGGAATGCGTCCTACCCCTTCTTAAAACCTCCAGCTGTGGGGCTTCCCTGGTGGCGCAGTGGTTGAGAGTCTGCCTGCCGATGCAGGGGACACGGGTTTGAGCCCTGGTCTGGGAGGATCCCACATGCCGCAGAGCGGCTAGGTCCGTGAGCCACAACTACTGAGCCTGCGCGTCTGGAGCCCATGCTCCACAACAAGAGAGTCCACGATAGTGAGAGGCCCGTGCACCGTGATGAAGAGTGGCCCCCGCTTGCCACAACTAGAGAAAGCCCTTGCAAAGAAACGAAGACTCAACACAGCCAAAATAAAGAAATAAATTAATACTACTTATTAAAAAAAACCCTCCAGCTGTGTGCTGGACACAAGCTAGCTCACAGGAGGCCCTCAAGATGAGGCCGGGTTCCCTGTCAACCTCTGTACCGGGTCCAGCAGCCCTGGGTGGGGTGGGCCCTACCTGTGTACCATGGAATATTACTCAGCAATGAGAAGGAACAGGCTGCTGATACTCACAACCTGGATGAATCTACAGAGAATTAACGCTGAGTGAAAAAAGCTGATCACAAAAGGTTACAAACGGTATGGTTCCTTTTCTATAACTTTCTTGAAATAAAATTATAGAGATAGACAAGAGATTAGTGGTTGCCAGGGATCAGGGAGGGGAGGATTGAGAAGGAAAGTGGGTGTGGCTATAAAAAGGCAGCATGAGGGGTCCTTGTGGTGATGGAAATGTTCTGTATTTTGATGGTATCAATGTCAGTATGGTGGTTGGGAAATTGTACTATAGTTTTTCAAGATGTTCCCATTGGGTGAAGCTTGGGAAAGAGTACATGGGGGTCTCTGTGTTCTTTCTTAAAACTTCATGTGGTGATCTCAAATAATTATCTCAAATATATTATCTCAAAAAGTTTAATTTTAAGAAAGTGTGGTCAAGCAGAGGTAGTTTCCCCTAGAAACCAAAGGGAATATTTTCTGGACCTATTTGTTCCCCTCAAAGAGATTTCCAGGGATAGTTTGCATTGCTGCCCTCCAGTGCTTGTCAAACTGGGTTACCTGGAGCCTTTGGGTTCTCAGTGGGCGCTCCAGTGGCTGCCTGCAAGGTGATGCTGAGCAGGTGCTTCCATTAATAGCCCCAAGATCCCCACTTGAACTAGAAAGAAGTCCACTCTGATCTGCTAGAACGTCTTCAATTTTATTTGTTAAAAGGATCTTTCTGCTTAAAAAAAGAAAAAGGAAGTTTGAAAGCCACTTAAATTGAGCCTGAGCCCTCATTTTGCATTTGTCAGAATGAGCTAGGGTTGACCTTTTCCCCGCCACACCCCCTTTTTAAAAAAAATTTAACTTTAGTCCTTGTTCTTTAGAAGAGGCATTGAGACACTGGCGTCTGAGAGTCAGAGGACTTTCAGGATGGCCAGGTCCAACTTCTGCCTTCAGCTGCAGAGGTTTTCCTTAGACCCAACTGTTGAAACCACTGAGGTCCAGAGGCCCGGGGTGAGTCAGGCTTAATCTAGATTTAGGAATATTTTAAACTCCATCTCAAATTGCATCAGATACAGCCATTGTTTCCCAAAGAATATGGAGTGGTAAAGAGTCTAATCTAGGCCAGAGGCTACCTCTTCAAACATGGATTTAAATGACACATGGGCTTCTAAATGAGGTTAGGTTGGAGTTTCTCCATGGAGGGGTGAAAAAAGTCCTGCCTTTGAAGTCAAGGAAACCGGGATTCAAGTCCTGACTTAGCCACATCCCAGTTATGTCACCTTGAGCAATCATTCACCCCTCTGATTCTCTTTTCTCATCCATGAAATGGGCGATAGTCCCTGATTTAGAGCATTCATTTAATAAATGTTTTAATATGGTTAAGACAGGCCCTGCCCTCAGAGGCATCTATTTGCTGAGTAAGCAAAAACTCATGTCAAGAACCAGGCTCCAGGGTGCTCATAGTAGGGGCACATTCTTTGCCCTCTACACCCACAGGGCATCATTCTCAGACCCAAGAAGTCTCTGGAGAGTTCCCATCAGCCTGAGGGATCCCAGGGCCTCATCACAAGAGTGTCAAGCCCTGGGGAGGGCCGAGTGTGTCCAGGCACTGCCCCGAGTATTTCATACAAATAATCTCACCACGGATTGGGACTTCTGTCTCCCCATTTTTATGGATGTGGAGACTGAGGCCAAGCTGTGTTACTGTTGCCTCCAGAATTCACATGTCTGCTGAGTCAGGGGGCCCCCCTGGCTGTCAGTTCTAGAATGCAGGGAAGCCAGATGCCACCCTCAGATGCTGAGCTGGCTCCCTGGGACTGTCAGCTGTGGCCACAGGATGGTGGGAGTTTGCCCCATGAATCACCCCCCCACACACATACACACACACACACACACACACACACACACACACGCAGGGCAGTGAGGTCACCTCAGGATGGAGCTGAGCTGGACCTGCCTTGCGCCTCTGGCAGCTCTGTCGTTGCCCTGGAGATCCGCCCATGGCAGAGACATAGGAAATGCCCTGAGATTGTGCCTCCACCCTGTGCCAGATGCTGCAGGAGGTGAACTCCTATTTGCTCAGAGAGGGGAAGTACCCTAACCTGGGACTAGAAGGAGGCAAACACAAGGTCATGACTGGCTCTTATGAGCACCTACTATGTGCCCGTCATTGAAACCTTTAAGTGGTAGGAAGTATTATTTAGACCAGTGGTTCTTAAACGTGAACAAGCATCAGAATCACCACGGGGTGCGGGTGGGGGGCTGTTAAAATACAAATTGCGGTCCCACCTCCAGAGTTTCTGATTCATTAGGACTAGGGTGGGACTCGAGAATTTGCATTTCTAAAGTTTCCAGGTGATGCTGATACTGCTGGTCCAGGACCCACACTTTGAGAATAGCTAATTAGTTCAACTTCCTTTCCCTTGCTTAATGGTGGTTCTCAAGTTTCTTCTTCTAGGGATGGAGGTCTCATTGCCTATTCTGTCAACCTATTTCATTTCTACATAGTTTTTACTGTGAAGATATGACTTGTGTGTGTGTGCTTATGTTGCAATGAAAACTAACCCTCTTGGCTCTCCTCTGTGGCTCATTCTCTCTGCCTCTGGACTGCATGATCTCATCAAAAAGGAGCAATTGGAGGGGAGAGGAGACTTGCAATTAGACCAAAGGTCTCCCTCACCTGCACAGCCCATAGCCACCAAGCCCTGTCCATTCTACCCTCTAAATCAACAGTGTCCAATAGAAATATATTGTGAGCTCTATGTACAAAATTAAAAAAATTTTCCAGTAGCATCATTAAAAATAGCAAAAAGAAGCAGGTGAAACTAATTTTAATAATATACTTTAACCCAACTATATTCAAATATTATCTTTTTAACAGGTGATCAATACAAAAATTATTGAGGAGCTATTGTGTATTTTTTCGTGCCAAGACTTGGAAATCCAGTGTGTATTTTACACTTACAGTACACCTCAGTTCTGACCAGCACATTTCAAGGGCTCCATAACCACATGTGGCTGGTGGCTACTGTTCTGGACAGCGCAGTGACCCTGTTCCTAGTCCTCATCTGCCCTGCCACGGCTCATGCTTACCAGGTTCCTGCCCCTCATGTCTTGCCTGCCAATCCAGAGTACGGCAGCCAAATCATTGCCTGAAACGTAAGATTTGATCGTGTCCCTATCACCCTCATGATAAGGTCCGGCCTCCTTGGTCTGGCTTCTGACGCCTCTCTTGCTTTCCCTTCTCCCGTCCTCCAGCCCCCAAGCCCCCCACTCTCCTGCTGTACTGAATTATTCTCAGATCCTCGACACACTAGTGCCTGTTACCTCTAAACCTTTCCACACTCCATTCCCTCTGCCTCGAATACCCTTGGAACGCATCTTGGGCTACGCTTTCAGGTCACTCATTCATTCAACAAAATTTATTGAGCACCTACTATGTGTTGACACTGTCCCAGATCCTGGAACAAACAAATACATAAGAAGGAAGCATGACTAACAAGAAAATATATGGTGTGTCAGACAGTGAGCAGTAAAGCAGGATGCGAGGGAAAGGTGGTGCAGGCAGTTACTACTGTATACAGGATGTCAGGGAAGGCTTCCTGGAGAAGGTGACATTTGAGTAGAGAGACCTGAAAAAGTGAGGGAAGGAGCCAGGCGGCTGTCTAGGGAAAAGCATTCTAGGCAGAGGGAACAGCCAGTGCAAAGGCCCTGAGGAGGAAGCCTGAGTGGAGTGTTTGGGGCACATTCCTGGGTGGCTGGGGCGGAGTGAGAGAGGAAGTCATAGAAATCAAGATCAGAGAGAGCAAGGAGTGAGTGGCACATCATACAGGGCTGTGTAAATACGGGAGTGAGTGAGGTGTGAACCCTCGGAGGGTGCTGAGCAGAGGAGGGACATGAGCTGACTTGAGTTTTAACCAGATCCCTCTGGTTGCCATGATGGCAACAGACAGGAGCATAGAGACTAGTGATGTGGTGGCCAGACCAGGGTGGTTGCCAAGCAGATGGAACGAAGAGGCTGGATTCAGAATATGTTGAAGGTGGGGACAACAGGGTTTTCCAGATAGGTCAGAACCATAGTATGAGAGAGCAAAGGGTCAAGGATGACTCAGAGGACGACTCCTGAGCTTAGATGACTCCTCTTCCAGGAAGCCCTCCTGGGAAACCACAGCTCCCTGGGCCTTGCCCTCATGGGGGCTGTCGTGGCCTGTCTCCCTCAGGGTGCTCCCCAGGGCAGTGTAGGACTTGTTTACTGTCCTGCTTCCAGAGTGTTTGAGAGGTGAGTGAGTCCCGGCCTCAGCTTTGAGAGGTCAGTCCCCACCCCCTACTCTGTTGGGATCCACAAGGCAGTGGATGTTCTAGCCTTTGCCCAGTTTCCTCACCAGGAGAGGGCACTGCCAGTCCCACCCACAGGACTCACCCCCACCCAGCCCTGAGCCCCAGGGCCTCCTCTTCTGCTGCGGGCCCCACCTCATTCCTCTGGGGGAGCATCCGGTTGGCCCACATGGCTGGGCCCTGAGTCGCCCTCAGCCAGGGGGGTGGGGAGCATCTGGGACAAGCCACCTCCTCCCCGCCCAGAGCCTGGCACAAGTCAGGGTGGTACGACTGCCCCCACGTAACTACCCCTGAGGTCAGAGAGCATGGCCCCGGCCCGGGGCGGGTTGGGGGCTGCAGCCACTCCATCTGCCCTCCTGGCACATCCGGGGAGGAGTCAAGTCAGACAGGAAGGCCTGACGCCCACAGCACCGCGGGAAGGAGGGCCCCCCGGCTGAGCGTGGGCGCGTGGGCGGGTGAGCGTGGGGCCCAGGGCGACGTCACGTCCCGCCCCTGCCTGTCACGGGGGCGGCCCCGCCTCTCTGCCCTCCTCCCGGCCCCGCCCCGCCCGCCTCAGGAGTCCGAGCGCCGCTAGCCTCCAGCCCACACCGGCCTCGGGAACACAGGTAAGGGGCACGCGGAGCGTGAGAGGCGGGGTGGGGGTGATTTTTAAGAGAACTGGGGAGAAACAGGCTCTTCAACAGGCCTGACATTTTGTGGTTACCTGTGGGCCTGGGTTTGAGTCCCAGTTCAGTGGCTTCCCAGCTGGGTGAGCGCCTGTGTCTCCATCTCTGGAAAATCAGGGGAGGGTGAAGTTCTTCAGGGGTGCTGTGAGCCTCCAGCCGGCCCGTGCCCCGCCCCCGCAGGTGACCCACTGCGGTTCTGTCGCTGACTTCCTGCGGGGCCTTCAGAAAACCCTACGACCTCAGCTTTCCCATTCGTGAGGTGAAGGGTCCCCCTAGCTTCGGAAGGCTTCTCCCACTCTGCCCTCGAGGGACTTACAGCTTTGGAGGGTTTTTCCTCACAGACGCCCGGCCTCTGCGCTTTGACCGGCGAGTGAAGGCAGCCGCCCTCCTGTTCCCCCCAGAAGCTGCCCTGGCCCCGGGCTCAAAGGCATCTCTGGGGAAAAAGTGCTGAACAGAGAGCTGGGGGCGGGGGGGAGACCCGCTAAAGTCAGAGGCTCACGGGGTGGAGGGTGCGGCCTAGAGGGAGCCCCCAGGCACCCTGGTCCCCCAGGCCGTCATCCCGAGTCTGGAGGACTCACCTGTGCTCAGAGCATCCCGGCTTCTCTCCTCAGAGGCAGCCTTTTGGCCGGAAGCCAACCCATTTTCCTTTTATGGGGGACAAGAAAGATTATGGGCTTGTGCTTATCATTTTGACCTGGTTTGTTTAGAAACTGAGAGAAAAGTGAAGTCAGGAGTGTGTGTTTGTCCCGTTCGGAGTCCAAGCCAAGCGGATCTGTAATAACGAACCCCTCTCCTGTCTCTGGATCTCCCAGAACTTGGTGCAGCCCTCTAAAAGGCTAGGGTCCCTGGGCTTCCCTGGTGGCGCAGTGGTTGGGAGTCCACCTGCCGATGCAGGGGACACGGGTTCGTGCCCCGGTCTGGGAGGATCCCACATGCCGCGGAGCGGCTGGGCCCGTGAGCCATGGCCGCTGAGCCTGCGCGTCCGGAGCCTGTGCTCCGCAGCGGGAGAGGCCACAACGGTGAGAGGCCTGCGTACCGCAAAAAAAGAAAAAAAAAAAAAAAAAAAGGCTAGGGTCCCTGTGCCTTGAACTCCTCACCAGGCCATCTTCTTGGGGAGAGAGCTCTCACACGCTGGCCACGTGCCAGGACCAGGGACCGCTAATTTCACTCTCATAACAGCTGTATGTGGGAAGTTGTCTTTTTTTTTTAAAGAAAATAACCTTATGGAGATATCATTCACATGCCATAAAGTTCACCCTTTTAAAGTGTACAAGCCTGTGGTTTTCAGTTTATTCACTAAGTTGTGAACCATCACCACTGTCCAATTTAGAACGTTTTTATCCTCCCCAAATAAACCCCATACCCTTTAGCAGTCACTCACCATATCCCCTTCTCCCTGGCAACCGCTAATCCACTTTCTGTCTCTATGGATCTGATCATTCTGGACAATTCATGTAAATGCAGTCATACAATAGGGGATCTCTTCTGACTGGCTTCTTTCACTTAGCATAATGTTTTCAAGGTCTATGCATGTTTTAGCGTGTGTCAGCACTTCATTCCTCGTTTTGGGTGAATAATATTGTACTGTATGATTATATCACATCTTGTTTATCCATCCATCAGTTGATGGACATTTGGGTTGTTTCCACTTTCTGGCTATTATGAATAACGCTGCTGTGAACATTCATGTACAAGTCTTTGTGTGGACACAGGTTGTCAGTTCTCTTGGATATAATACCGAGGACTTGCTAGGTCTTATGGTGAAACTATGTTTAACATTGTAAGGAGCTCCAACTGTTCTCCAAAGCGGCTGCACCATTTTACATTCCCACTGACAATACGTTAAGTCTCCAAATTTTCCACGTCCTCTTCAGAACTTGTTATTGTCTGTATTTCTTATTTTAGCCATCCTAGCGCATATGAAGTGGTATCTCATTGTGGTTTTGATTTGCATTTCCGTAATGACTAATGATGCTGAGCAACTTTCCATGGGCTACTGACCATTTGTATATCTTCTTTTTGTTTGTTTGTTTGGTTGGTTTTTTTGCAGTACGCGGGCCTCTCACTGCTGTGGCCTCTCCCGCTGCGGAGCACAGGCTCCGGACACGCAGGCTCAGCGGCCATGGCTCACGGGCCCAGCCGCTCCGCGGCATGTGGGCTCTTCCCGGACCGGGGCACGAACCCGTGTCCCCTGCATGGGCAGGCGGACTCTCAACCACTGCGCCACCAGGGAAGCCCTGTACATCTTCTTTAGAGAAATGTCTGTTGAAATCCTTTGGCCATTTTAAAATTGGGATGTCATCTTATTGTTGAGTTGTAGGCGTGCCCATTCCAGGGGAAGATTCTGAGGCTCCCAGAATGGGTGAGACTTGCAGTGATCTCACAGTCAGTGGTGGGTAGAGCTGGGAACTGAGTCCAGGTCTGTCTGATATTCAAGAGCCAGAAAGCTCTTTCTCTTTCACTGGGTGCCTCCTTTCTGGTTTTTGCTATTGTCAATTGTGTGTGTGTGTGAGAGAGAGAGAGAGAGAGACAGAGAGAGAGAGAGGGAATGTGAGAGACCAAGAGAAAAAGATGAGACAGAGACAGAGGGAAACTGGCATGAGAGGCTGAGAAAGAGGAGCCTGACCTGGCACTGGCTGTTCAACAAGACACCCACCTTGGAGAGTCAGAGCCAGGGAAAATTCTTTGCAGAGGTTTTGGTTTCTTCCCTCCTCAAACATTTTGGGGGCCTCAAAAAAGTTTATTGAGGAGCATACTCCCTCCTGGTTTTTCTTCGTCTCTAAATCCGAAACAAATCTGATTAGGCCCCCAAACCTAAACAGGGAATAGCATCCCCTAGTGTCTAGCTGGGTCTAAGAATCTGGAGCAGTGTTCGTCACACTTTTTGGTGTCACTCTCTGCTCAAGAAAATGTTTAGGCACCCACAACGTTTTATATATATTTATATATATATATATATATATGGATTTAGAAATTATATACAAGTACTGTGACCATTAACTAATGTCTCAAGGCCCAGTATATATTCGGAGTGAATTTCATCACTAACGGTAGTGGATAGAAGTCCACCTTTCAAGGAGTTTTCTTACTATGATTTCAGTCAGCAATAATGTGTATGTGAGATGCCATTCTTTATTGTTTTCAACGTTAGGGTAGCTGTGGTAGGACTTGAACTAGGAGCAGTGGTGGGTTTGTCCTACACTTTTCCTGTCGCTGGCTTGTACTTTCTTGATTAGCGTTATCTCCATCCACGGTTTCTTGGCGGGGACTTTTAGAAGCCACTTGTCCACACTACAGGGATTGATTCAGTTAAAGCTGTGTTGTTTGATCCTCACCTCCACCTAACCCGCCACCAGGACACTACAGTATACAGCAGTAGGCTGAATGTAAAGGAACAGGAGACATGGGCATAGCAAACCTGTCTGCATTGTGGGCTGCCTTTGGCCTCTGGGGACCCCACTTAATGGACATGGCATTGGGTGTCTGACATATGGCCAAGGGTGCACATCAGGGTTGAGCTATATACTCTTAACTATTTTTAGCTAAAACTTAAGTAGAAATAATGAACTAATATTTTCCTCCTGTGCTTTGGAGATTATTATTTGAGAGACTAATAGGTTCTGAACTAAGGACATCTAAGCCCACCTCTGCCACACCTTCGCTTGCCACCTCTCATGGCAGGGTGCTCATGACCACTCAAAGCAGCTCTCATTTTTAGAAAATTCCTTTACATATTGAGCTGGCATCTGCCCTGGTGACTCCCCAAGGTCCCAACCCCTCCCTCTGGGCTCACAGCCCCACCTGGTCGTCCTGTCCTGGAGGAGCCCTGCAGAGACCTGGGGACAATGACCAAGTCTGTTCCTGTAGTGCTCATCCCTAGGCTGAGCACCCTGCTCCTCCGGCCACTTCTCTTGGATGTGGTCTCCGTACCACTCACATCCCCTGGATTATCTTGGTTTGTCCAGATTCTGTTCTGTTCAAGACCTAGGATTGAGCCTAGGATAGGAGCTGGTGAGGTATAGGTCACCTTCCTCACTGTACACTCTGTGCTTCTGTTAATATGACCTAAGGCTGTGTTAGCTCTGCTTTGTTGCTCTATCCTCCTTCTTCACAGACTGGATTTTGTCCCTTTTACCTTCTTCTTTTGGTGCCATCCCCACTTCTCAGGCCCTAGCTGCATCCTTGGATGTGCTGTGGCCATAGGGTTCACCCAGATTCGTGCCAGGTCCGTCCAGCTTGTGGGCAGCTGGCTGAGCAGTTTGGGTGGTTATCCCACCATTAAATTGCCTGGATAGACTTGAGACAAATGGCTGAGGAGGTGGGAACGGTGGCGTCTTCATTCTTTTCCTCTGTGAGTTCCCCTTGTGCTTGGACTTCAGCCTCAGATCCGAGTTCATATCATTTGCTACGGGGCCTGTGGGGAAGCCCCTTTCCCTCTCTGGGCCTCAGCTTTGATCTCCTGGCTGTAACTCTGTGGAATTCAAGCTTGGGGAAAGAGAGAGAGGGCCAAGCCTGGGGAGTGGGGTGAGGTGGGAGGTGAGGCTGAGGCAGGAGGTGTAGCGGGCTGAAGAAGAAGAGGGATGGGAGCAAGCGGAGGATCTTATAAAGGGAAGGGGGAGATGCTTAGACACTGCTGGCGTAACATTATTTCTCTAAGCTCTTAAATCCAGCACTTTATGGCTTCTTTTTGTGAAGCACTTTCTCTAAGCCAGGGGCTAGAATGTAGTAGCAAGAAAAACGTGATTCCTAATCCCAGGGAGCCCAGAATCTAAGTCCATTTTATCTGAATCCTCACAGCGATGCTGCAAGATAGTGCCACAATCCCTATTTTACAGACAGGGAAACTGAGGCTCAGAGTGTAAAGTTATTTGCCCAAAGTCACCGAGCTGGGAAGTAAAGTGATGAGGCACGATTTGGAGTGGGCTCTGTCAGACCCCACTGCTGGAGTGACTTAATCAAGATACCGCTCAGTACAGAGTGTTGGCTAACCGCATGTCATTTTACTATGTACTGTCCTGTCCACAGCCCCAGGTGAGCTCCAAAGCCCTTGGTGAGTGACACTATTCTTTGTCTCATAGATGAGAAAAAGGACCTAGAGGAGGGAAGCGACGTGCCCAGGGCTTGGTGGCAGGGCCCGGCCAAGCCCTCGGTCTCACAGCAGCTAACTCTGTTTCCTCCCAGCCCCTGCCCTGAGGGTGCCCAGAAGACTTCCCACCCATACCTTGGGATCTGGAACTCTGAAAAGACGGTTTCTGTTCCATGCCTCTGGCTTCCCAGGGTCTGTTTCTGATTCATTCCCCTCCCCAACTGTCCTGCTTGACGGGTGGAGGAACTCTGGACCCGGGAATCTGGCAGTGTCCAGAGGGGGCAGTGAGAGTGCCCAGGCCTGGATTCTAGGACAAAAAGACAGGCCCCAGGCACAGCAGGGATTGAAGCAGATGGCATTTCCCAAAGCTGTACCAGAAGACATTGAGCCACATTCTGGGGAAAAGGACTATGCTCTTATGTAGTTTGGGGAAGGATTGGATTAACTAGAGTGAAAGAGCTTTCTATCCTGCAGGCCTTCTCAGAGCCTTTAATGTACAACTTGCACTTCGTGCAGCTCCAAGGGGGGGACCTATGGAAAGCAGTGTTGCCCAAACTTCTTTGAACATAAAATCCACTCTTTTCTTGGAGCATTTCAAAGGCCCCACAAGATACTCTATGTATCTTACTGTTAGGACATGCTCTTCTGGGCCCTCCCATGGGTCACATCAACCCTGAGCGCCTTTGCTGATTGAGTGGATGAGCCCTGACTGCTTTAACAGGACCAGAGCTTTAGTATCCTAGAACGTCAGAACTGGAAGAACCTTGCAGGGTGCAGCCCAGCTTCTTCATGTGTGGGAACTGAAGCCCAGGGCAGTCCAGCAACATGTTTGGAGGAGGGAGGCCAGAGGCAGACAAGCCTGTTGGGAAACTGTTGTAACACTCAGGGGAGAGTTTCTGGCGGCCTCAGTGGACCACACTGTGCCTAGCATGTGGTGCCTTTGTTAACAGTACAGATTTCCCTGAGCCACACCCTAACCCTAACCTTGCTCTGAACACCAGACCCTCTGAGTGAGAGAGTCCTGGGCATCTGCCCTGTCAACAGTGCTCCCAAGGACATCTGACCATTATCCAAATTTGAGAGACATTGAGCATGGGAAAGGAAGGGAAAACTCTCATTTATTAAGTTGCCAGTATTCTAGGCTTGTTGTGGGCACGATATCCTTTTATCCCGCAACACTCTGGAGGATAGATATGAACACACCATTTTATAGAAGCTGAGTGGAGCCTGGCAGCAAAGGAACAGGGACAGGAACACAGTTATGACCAAGTCCCAAACCCTCAGTCCCCTTGTAGCATCTCTTGGGAGGGAGGCAGTGGGAGTAGAGAGCCCAGCTCCTCTTGAAGGGAAGGTGGGACAGGCTTGGGCTTTGGCTGGCTGTGGAGGGAGGAGCCGTGTCATCCTTCCTGCGTTTGGAGCTTGGGGGCCCAGAAGGGTGGTGGAGTCAGAGGAGTTAGGAAGGAAGACGGTCAGCATCTGAGGGCTCCGGGCTGAGGCACGCACTGCGGTGGAGAGACTGTGATAAGCAGAGCGATCGCCCCCAAAGGTGCCTGTGTCCTGATCTCTGGAAACTGCGACTCTGGTAGGTTATGCAGCAGAGGGGAATGAAGATTGCACATGGAATTAAAGTTGCTCATCTGCTGGCCGTCACATACGGGGATGATCCTGGGTGATCTGGGTGGGGCCAGTGTCATCACAAGGGTCCTTAAATGTGGAAGAGGGTGGCAGAAGAGGTCAGAACAGTGTAGTGTGAGGACTTGACCTGACATTGCTGGCTTTGAAAATGGAAGAAGGGGCCACAAGCCAAGGGATGTGGGTGGCCTCTAGAAGCTGGACAATGCAAGGAAATGAAGAAGGAGGGGGAGGGAAGGGAAGGAGAAAAAGCAGCAGCAAGGAAATGGATTTCCCCTAGAGCAGGAAGGAAGGCAGCCCTGCTGACACCTTGATCTTAGCCCAGTGAACCAGTGTTGGACTTCTAACCTACAGAACTGTGAGATGCTATACAGGTGTTGCTTTAAGCCACTAAGTTTGTGGGAATTTGTTACAGAAGAAAGAGAAAACCAGTGAGGAGCTGAACCAGCTCCAAGATGGTCTCTGTCCTCAGCAAGTGTACAGGCCTCTAGGGCAAGATCTTCAGGACAACCGGCTTGGGCAGTTACAGTGCTGGGGAAACCTGGGAGCTCCCCAGCCCAGCCTGGAGTTGAAACAAAACACCTCGAATGGGGTGGAGGGCCTCAGGGGCCCTGCCCGTCCCACCCTGGGGGCTGGAGTGAAATCTGTGGACCCTGGCCTGCCCAACGAGCCCCGCTTCGCTCTGCCTACACTTTCAGAGCCCCTCCCCCCGCATTCGTCTCATCTCAAATACTTTGGTTGCAAGTAACAGAAACCACCACAGGCTACCATAACAGGACTTTCTTGGGAGGATATGGAGGTCTCACAGAGCAGAGGGAACTTCTGAGGAGCCAGACGGCAGAGAAGACGGTGCCCAGGAGCAGAAACAAGAGGGCCCTGTCTCAGGGGAGACCAGCGCCCACAGATTGAGGGCTTTGTGTCACTCACGTCACAAGTCCGATTCCCGGGAGGGAGACGCTGATGGTCTAGCCTGGGTGGAGGGCAGTCACCCCTCCGGAGTTCCCATATGGTTGTCCTGGAGCAGTGTCTGCCTGACCAGGATGTGCTTGGAATTAGGGCGCATGCTTGTTTGGGGTGGCTTGGGAAGCTGGAGATTATCCAGGGCTCTGACTTTCGCCTTTGCTGCAATCACCAGAAGGGGCCTCGACGCCAGGTGGGCAACATCGGTAAGTGTCCACCCCTCTGCCGGCTCTGTCCCCCTCTTCGCTGCTGTTTCTGTTCCCAGGGCCTCCCATCCCACTTCCTGCCCTGGGCATGTTTAACTGAGCTGGTCCAGCATTGGTGGCCCTCAGGGGTGAAGTTTCAGTCCACCCGTGGGGAAAGTTGGCTGTTAGCCAAGCATTTAAGGCCCTGGATGATTCCCCAGCCTCACGGGGTTCCTAGCCCTTCACCAGCCCACTGCCACCCACCCCCTCCACTAAACCTTCACCCCACTTTGGCCACATGTTAAAATCCAACTCAATCTTAGTAAGCCCCCTCCTCCAAGGTGGGACACCCGAGAAAGATAGGCAGCCCCTGAATCAGGAGACAGGGTTCTGGAGCCAGCCTTGCCCCTGAAGCGCTGTGCGATCCTGTGCAAGTTCCTCTCCACTGCTCAGTTTCCCCTTCCGTAAACTAGGACACCGATCGCCACCCTGCTTCCTGCCTGGTTAGCGTGAGGATCCATTGAGCTGAGCAGGGAAAGCTCTGTGAGGCTGTGATGGCCTGGTGTCCCCTACTATCCCTCCCACCTCGGACCCAGGCCCTTGTAATAGCAGGAGCTTAGGAAATCTGGGCTGAACTGAAGTGGAAATCCAGTTTAGCAAAGTCTGTGGGTGCAGCGGCCCTGGCACCACCGGTGACTCAGCAGGGCTGGGCTTTTTGGAGAAAAGCGCTAAGCATTGCATTTCCTTGTAGGAACAGCCTCAGATGGTGGGGGGGGTGGGGGGGGCACCTGAAACAGGGAGGCCTACGGGCCTCTAACCAGGGCCAGGGAACGGGGGTTCTCTGTTAGGGCAGGGGATGGATTCGAGTCCATCTGTAAGCTGGGAGACCTTGGACAAGTCACTTGTCTCTGTGAACCTCAGTTTCTTTCTGTGTAAAATAAGATTCGCAAGGGTGAAATAAGATCGCGGGGATTGCGCCACATGCTCTTTCCTCTCTCTGCTTTCTTCTGTCTTCACTTCTCCTGTCTGAATTCCGTGCTCCATATTGGCTCAAAGGAGGTCACATGCTGTGAACCTGAACTTTCAGAAGCCTCTCACGGCAGTCCCTCTGCCTGATGTCCCACCACTAGTGCGCTGTCCTTTTGTCTTAAGCAGTGCCCTACACACTGATCTTAGAGTTTTAAATTTTTACAATTCTGTTTATCCTTTCTTACAGCAGAAATATGGGTGGAGGAGGAGGAGGCAAGGACATTAAAAGGAGAAACAGGGCTACCTCAGGTCCTGCCTCCGTGATAGTTCTGTTTCCCCTCCTGATGGATCAGTGTGCTGAAAAACTGCCCAAGGAGGTTCCCTGGGCTCTGGGGACACTTGCTCAGGGCTCCAGAACTAAATAGAAGCCAAGTCAGCATCATTTGCATAACACTGGATGACTGTAGTGGCTTCTTTCCTGGTGCTAATGACAGAGGCCTGGGAAGAGGTGCCAGCATCAACAAGGACTGAGCAACTACCCTTGCTCAACCACTTACTAGCTCTCTGGCCCTGGGCAAGTTTCCTTGCCTCTCTGTGCCTCAATGTTCTTACCTGTAAAATGGGCACAACCACAGTGAGCCCTGATAGAGTTGTGGTGAGGCATATGTGAGGCGCATGTGTCATGTGCTCAGATCCTTGCCTGGTAGATAGGAAGCACTTATTTGTTATTGTCTTCATCATCATCAGTATCATCATTTTTGCTTTCTGCCAGGCCCTGTGCAGGGCACAGGTGACACAGAGATGAAGCAGCCATGGTCCCTACCCAGGCTGGTTAGTGATCTAGTGGAGGAGACTCACCCTGGGTGTGTCAGACCCTCTGCCGGGCCCTGATTGGAGAGCTGAAGGTGAACAAGGAACAGTGGCCCCAGCGGTTGTGCAACAAGGCTCCTCCCTCAAGAAGGAAGAGTCTGAAACAAGGCACAGCTGATGAAGGCTCAGGAGAGCAATGTGCCCTCTGGGCCTCCCCCAGATCCCATCCTTCTTTAGAGTTGCTTCGTGCCAACTGTCTCCCATGTGGGCCAACGCCCCTCGCCTCTGTGTCTTTGCACATGGCTCCTCTGGCCCTTCCAAACTCACCTGCAGCGTTCCCTCCTTCAGGAACTTTCCCTGACTGACCCTGGTCTGATTTGGCCCCTTGGCTCCCATGGGACTACCCTCTGGGTCTACCATGAAATTCCTGAGGACAGGGCTACAAATTGTTCACCACGGTATCCCCAGTGCTAGCACACAGTAGGTGCTCAATTAACGTATGAAGGTATGGGAGGGAAGGTGTATCAGTCAGAATTGTGTTCAGCCACAAATGCCGAGAATCCTGACTATAGAGGTTTAAACAAAGTGGAGTTTATTTTTCTTAAATAACAAGAAAGCAGGCAGCTGCTGTCAAGGGCTCATCAGCTCAGTGACCCTGCATTTGCTTTGGCTTTTCCTCATGGTCACAAGATGGCCACTGTAGCTCCTGCCGTCACATTCATGTTCAAGAAAGAAAGGAGAGGCAAGACACAGCACCAGCACTGTTGGCCTCTTTGGTCAGGAGAAGCAAAACTCCTTCCCAGAACCCCATCAGGTTTCTCACTTCTTTTTGGCCAAAACTGGATCACATGGCCACTCCTAGCTGGGAAAACAAGTATCTACTTGATATGGAAGAGCAAAATTCAGTTTTGCTCGCAAGAAAGAAGTCCAGGGGTGACGGAGTGGGGAGAAGGAATAAGGGAGTGGGGGTAAGGAGGGTGGGTACTGGTTAGACAACCAGCAGAGGGCTTCATGAAAGAGGTGGTATTTGCGCAGTGCCTGGAAAGTCAGGTACAATTTTGGTAACCAGGAAGAATGGCATGGGTGGAAGTCTGGAGGCTTGAAAATGCTGAGTGTCACCAGTGACTGCCATGTGACCGAGACAGCTAGAGCAGGAAAGAGGTAGGACGAGCTTGGTGAACTGTCGGCGTATTTGCTGTCAGCCAGCAGCTCTCTTGACCCCGTATGGCTCTAAGTCTCTTCCTCCGCTCCACCTGAAATTCCACCATGAGAGATGATCTCAGCCAGTGAGACATACTGAACAAAGAGCCCTTTTCAAAATATAAATATGCCCTGAAGGCTTGTGGTCATCAGTCATTCATACCTGGATATCGATTCATTTTATTGGCTAGTGACCTCCTAATGCTTAACTGAATTCTGCCCTGAGAAATAGGAATTTTTTTTCTAGAAAGGGGTAATGGAGCCTGGGCCCTAGGAGATGGGAGATGGGTGGGGCTGGGTCTGGACCCCGAATGTCTGTGGGTCATAGGAGGTCTGTAGAAGAGGGAACTCACACTCACCAAGCCCTCCTATGGGCAGGCACTGGCCATCTTTCTTCTCTAAGGTGCTGCCATCGCCAGTTCACAATTGAGGTAACTAGAGCTTGGAGAAGGGGCCTGTCCTGCCAAGGTCATCTCATGCACAGGTGACGGAAGTGGGGTTGGACCCTGGTCAGTCTCACCCCAAAGCATATGCTGTCTTGTTGCCGTGCCCCATCATAATAATGATCATCATCTTAGCTGGCATTTGTTCAACCCTTGCTCTATACCAGGCATTGTTCTGAGTGCTTTATGGATCTTAAGTCATGCCATTTTCACAACAATACTATGAGGTAAACATTATCATTGTCCCCATTTTACAGATGGGAAACCTGAGGCACACAAGAGGTTAAGTGACTGGCTCAGAATCCCACAGCTAGAAGTGTCAGATCGGATTCACAGCCAGGCAATCCAGCTCTGAGGCACAGGGAAGGATGCTGCCTTGTCAAGGTCTTGTAGTGGATTAAGAGTAGATTCTCTACTAAAAACAAACAAACCCCCCGCAAACTCATAGATACAGAGAAGAGGTTGGTGGTTGCCAGAGATGGGGGGTTGGGGGTGGGCGAAATTGGTGAAGGGGGTCAAAAGGTACAAACTTCTAGTTACACAATAAAAAAGTCCTGGGCATGTAATATACAGCATGGTGACTATAGTTCATAATGCTGTACTGCATATTTCAAAGTTGCTAAGAGAACAGACCTTAAAAGTTGTCATCACAAGAAAAAAAATTTTGTAACTATGTATGGTGAGAGATGCTAACTAGACTACTGTGGTGATCATTTTGCAACATATACAAATATTGAATCATCATGTTGTACCCTTGAAACTAATATAATGTTATATGAGCATTATACCTCAATAAAAATGTTTAATTAAATTAAAATGTAAAAAAAAGAGTAGATTCTGTAGTCCAGTGGTTCCCAAGTAGGGGTGATTTTTGCCTCCAGGAGACGTTTGGAAATGTCTGGTGACATTTTTGATTGTCACAACAACTGGGGGGGTGTTACCTGCATCCAGTGGGGAGGCCGCTAAACACCTTACAACGCATACAGCGGCAAAGGATCATTGGTCCCAAACGTGGGGAGCGTTGAGGTTGGGAACCGAGGTCTAAACTTGTTAGGAGTCAATCTACCTCCTCTTGGAATTAAGGCCTTAGTCTCAGAGCTGGGAGGAGAAGAAATGGCGGGGGGTGCTTCAGAACGAAGCCTGCACAGCGTGGCTGAGATGCTGTAACAGAGACCGAATCCCTGGGATTACATAAGAGATAAGCTCATTTCCTGTGCACATAGCTGACCAGAGACAAGTACAGGTGCGCAGACGGCTTTGTGCGTGAGGCCTTTCAGGGCCCAGGTTCCTTTGCCTTGTTTCTCAGGGATTCCCTGGGGTGTTGGCTCAGTTTGCGTGATTGAAGTTATTCTCCACCCCATGTCTGCATTCCAGCATACAAAAAGCAGGAAAGAGGAAGTAGAAGGCACAGAAGTTTATAAGCCCAGAGCTGGGAATCGGTTGTTAAACACAACCATTATTAAATTAAATTCTATAAATGTATAAATAACTAATTTATGTTTAAAAAAAGGTTAATAAGTACTCAACATATATCACTTCCTAATTTATTTTACTACATTCTGCCCATTACCTAGGCTCTTGAGGTTTTCACATCTGTTTTATCTGTATTGTGGAATCACTGCGTAATGCTGTGTTCCACTGCCCACGCCTTCCCAGCTTTGCAGTCCATGACATCACAGTGGTATCAGTCACAGAGATCAGTAAACTCTACAAATCAGAGCTTGAAGGTTTGCTTTGTTGATTGTCTAAATTTAAGAAAGTGATCAAACAACTGTTCATAATGGAGATTAAACCTCAAACCTGTAGGCATTACATTACACCTGTTACCATTATGCTGTGAATAACACAAAAAGTTGAGAAAATATTCTTCCAGAATTTGTAAAGTATGATTCGATTCAGCAAAGAAGTTGCTTATATCGCTGACAAACTATGACGACAAAGGCATTTGTTGTTTCCCTTTCACCTTACTTGTTAACATGAAAGAAGGTATCAGCCAACATTCACGTCGGCAGTGCTCTTGTTCATCCGTGATGTGAGCAGCTTCTCTTCTGAATTTGGTAGTAATTGAGCATTTATTTGTAGTTTGATTTTGTGACACTATTGTTGGTGATAGATTTGTAAAAACAGATAGTAGATTTTGCAAGAAATTTCAAATCACACTGAAGCTAGAGGTGTATGAAATTCACAATAAAGAGGACTGTATTTTTATTTTTTGTAACTCTGTGCTATACGTTCTTTTTAAAATTTTATTTATTATTATTCTTTATTGAAGTACAGTTGATTTACAATGTTTCAGGTGTACAGCAAAGTGATTCAGTTATACATATACATATATAAGTATTCTTTTTCAGATTCTTTTCTATTACAGGTTATTACAAGATATCGAATATAGTTCCCTGTGCTAATCATTAGGTCCTTGTCGTTTATCTATTTTATGTAGAGTGGTGTGTATCTGTTAATCCCAAATTCCTAATTTATCCCCCCATACATTCTTTACATCAGTAAAATTTACAGCAGACATATCTGTGTGTGTGTATACTTTTTCCCCCAGAACCCTAGAACATCTATCAGCTCACCACCACGCAGATCCCCTTCATTCACGGTCTGTTGGCAGGAATGTGAGTCACATGGTCCCAAGGCCACGTCTAGCTTCAAGGGATGCTGGGAAATACAGTCTCTAGCTGGGGGCCATGTCCCCAGCTAAAATCAAGGCAGCCCAACCGTGGCAGCCTCGTGTATTTTCCCCAGAGGAGAGCACCAGCTCACTGAGGTTAGCCGTTTAGATTTTCCAAGGCCACACTTAAGGCCTTCTCATGGCCTCATCTGAAGGCTGGCTTTGAGTTACCACTAGCTCCCACTCAGAATTTCAGGAAAGCACAGAGTATGGTGTCCTGAAGGGACAGCTTCCCAAACCTCATTCTGCACCTTCAAGTGCCTGCTTCCTGCCCTTGCTTTACCGATTGCATCTATGATCCTGACAGCCATACCAGCAGGGCTTGACTTTGAGCAGTTTTGTGCTTAAGACCAATGTTTGGGGTACCTTAAACAGAATGTGGGCTCTGGAGTCCCAATTCATGCAAATCTCTTCATCTCTTTGAGCCTCAGTTTCCTCCTCTATAAAATGGGGATGATAAAGTTTACCTTGCTTGGGCTTCCCTGGTGGCACAGTGGTTGGGAGTCCGCTGCCGATGCAGGGGACTTGGGTTCGTGCCCCGGTCCGGGAAGATCCCACATGCGGCGGAGCGGCTGGGCCCGTGAGCCATGGCCGCTGAGCCTGCGCATCCGGAGCCTGTGCTCCGCAACGGGAGAGGCCACAGCAGTGAGAGGCCCGCGTACCGCAAAAAAAAAAAAAAAAATTTACTTTGCAGGGTTATTGTAAGAGTCAAATGAAACAATCTTTGGGGAAGTTTTGTTGTCTAGAAACTACAATTCAGGTGTGAAGTAATTAATTCCAATTCCTAACAGACTGGTTTGTGATCAGGCTCAGATGGAATTACAGACACATAAGCCCTGTGTACAACTGTTAAGTACTGTACTGGTATAAGGTGGCATATTACATTTTTAAGTAATGAAAAATTATTGGTTATTTTATTATAACAAAAGAAATACTGACATAGAAAACAAACTTACAGTTACCAAAGGGGAAATGGGGGGAGAGATAAATTAGGAGTATGGGATTAACAGATGCACACCACCATATATAAAATAGATAAATAACAAGGATTTACTGTATAGCACAGAGAACTATACTCAATATCTTGTAATAAACTATAATGGAAAAACAAAAAACAAGGAAAAAAAAAGCAAAACTGCTAAAAATTTAGAAAATGCAAAGTAAAAATAAGAAACTAAAAGTACCCATAATACTACCACTCAAAGATAACTACTATTTATATTTTGTTATAGCTCCAACAATAATTAACTCGTGGTCGTGTTTGTTATATTTGGACCCCCACCTACACCCTCCAACTCCCTTATTCAAATAATCAGATTATTTTGAAGCATGTCCCAGACATCATATAATTTCATCATAAACATTGCAGTATTTATCTCTAAATTTAAGAATACTTTAAATAAATATAACCTCAATATAAATATCACACCTAAAAAAATAAATTCTCTAATGGAGGATGTTGATAACAGGGGAGGCTATGCACATTTAGGAGCATGGGATATATGGGCAACCTTTGTACCTTCCACTCAATTTTGCTGTGAACCTAGAACTGCTGTAAAAACTAAAGTCTCTTTTTAAAAAAATAAGCTCTTAATAGTATCAAAAGGTGATCATTATTCAAGTTTCCCTAACTGTGTATTTCTTTTTTCATAAATTGTTCTTGTACCTTTGAATATTGGATATTTATATTTTTCTTATTTATTTGCCAAGCTCTTTATATATTAAAGATATTAACTAAGGTAATATTAATTACTATTGTTATTCCTCCAGGGGAGGCCATGGAGACTTCAGGATCACTTCAAGACCACAGTCGAGTCCACGGAGAATCAGAAGATCTAGACTGTATGTTTGCTCTCTCTGACCCTCTGGGCAAAGCCACATGGGAGGTGAAGTCCAGCAGTAGGTGGAACCGAAGACCCTGCTCAGCTCATGTGGCACAATGAATGGCCCAAGTTACGGTTGAAACCTCTAGAGAAGTAGTGACTTTACACACACGCACATATGTGTGCTTGGTCCAGCCTGTCCCCCAGTACTCTCTAGCTGTGTGGACCCTCAGTTGCTCCCCAAATCTCAGAGGCTCTGGGGGCTTGGACTGGCACTAGGGAGAGTCCTCAGAAGGTGGGAAGGGTCCTGCATGGCCCCAGAATGGGGAATGGGAAGGTTTAGGGCTTGATCGGATCCCACCTGCCCTGTAATTTACAGAGAATTTTAAATTGGCAACTGCTCTACACAGTGTAGTGGTCTCTTGGGAGGGATGGAGGGCTTAGAAGCCCCTCTCTGGGCTCCACATTCAGAGAAAAGTCTGCCTTTGGCCTTCCTAGAGCCTCTGGGGCCTCTGAGAGCCCTGGTCTCCTGCACCTCCCATTGGCCCTAGGGGTTTGGGAAGAGTGTCCCAGTGAATCCAGCCACTCATGGCTCCCCGCATCCAAGTAGACCCCTGGGGAGGCCTGGGTGGTCTCTGGGGTGGGAAGGGTAGGAAACACTCATCCTTGCCTATGTGTGCCTCCCAGATGGAGAGACGGATTTCCACAAGGAAGACCAGGAGGCTGAGCTCTATTCTCAAGAACAAGATGAGAGAGGCAAGTCTTCGTCCTCTTCATCCTCCTCCTCAGGTAAAGCAATGATTTCATTAAATAAATCTATATTAAAATGTTAAAGACAAGCATTTACATGGAAAAACCAATCTCCTGGACTTCTCTGGTGGCACAGTGGTTAAGAATCCGCCTGCCAATGCAGGGGACACGGGTTCGAGCCCTGGTCTGGGAAGATCCCACATGCCACGGAGCATCTAAGCCCACAAGCTACAACTACTGAAGCCCGCGCCTAGAGATCATGCTCTGCAACAAGAGAAGCCACCGCAATGAGAAGCCTGCACACCGCAACGAAGAGTAGACCCCGCTCGCCGCAGCTAGAGAAAGCCCGTGCACAGCAACAAAAAGCCAACGCAGCCAAAAAAATAAATTAAAAAAAAAGAAAAAAATTAAGAAAAAAAGAAAAACCAGTCTCCTGAACTTCCCACCTCGGTACTACAGCTCTGTTTTTTCACGTTCCCTTCCAGAGCCCGCCTCTCTGTACATGTAACTTGTACACAGTTATAACTACCATATAGGGACTTCCCTGGTGGTCCAGTGGTTTAGAATCCATGCTTCCACTGCAGGGGGCACGTGTTCAAGGCCTGGTCAGGGAACTAAGATCCCATATGCCACGTAGTGTGGCCAAAAAAAAAAACCAAAAAATTACCGTATAGACAATTTTATCCTTGGTTTACAATTTTTTTTGCTATCTTATCCTAAGCATTTTGCCATGTTATTCCATAATATCTTAGTGGCTATTTTTCATGCTTCCCAAGTAGCCCCTCAAGTGACTGCAATTCATGTAAAGGAATGTTTAAGTTTCGTAGGAGCACTTTGGAATCAGGGACAGTGCATGTGTCCATTCAAGCAGCCTGCAGGTTCATACCCTTTCTTTGCCACTAACTAGCTAAGCGTCCTTGGGTAAATTGCTTAACCCTGTATGCCCTGGGGTCCTCATGCATAAGATGGGGATGATAACAAAAGTTATTATCTCATAGGATACCTGTGAGGATTACATTCTACATGTGCAAAGGCTTAGCACCTATCAGATAGTAATAGCTCTAAAAATAACTGCTATTGTTAAGATTTTCCCCCTTCCCCGCCCCAGTTTGTCATGCTCATGAGCATCCTTGCACAAAAGCCTTTACTTCTTGAATTTTTCATACAAATCAAGTCCTACATACCTACTCCCACAAGCACTTTAATGGGTTTAGAGGGATGAACATCTCTAATTGGACTTTGATTACAAATTGCCACATTATTCTCTGACAAGAAGCGGGATGTCTCTCTACTTTTATTCTTTGAACTCAAAAGGTAAGGCTGAATTTATAGCAGCAGCAACATCACAGCTAGCATTTACTGAGCACTTACTATGTGCCAGGTAGCGTTCCAAGCACTTTGTGTGGAATAACTCAGTTAATTCTCATAGCAATCCATGAGGAAGGCGTTGTTATTCCCATTTTACAGGTGAGGAAACCGAGGCCAGTGAGGTTTAGTACTAGAAGAGCTTCCAGAGGCAGGAGGGCTACAACAGGGTATTCTGTCCCTTTGTTTGTCCTCCCTTAGTGGGAAGGGACGTTCTGTCTTCTGATTCTGATTGACCCTCAGGGGTTGCTGCTCCCCCACAAATGTTCTCCCCCAAGTGTGGCCATAAGTTCCTTCTGGTCTCCAGAGTACATACACATGGGACTGGGTGTAGTTAACAAAACTGAACACTAAGAGAAAGCAGCAGGAAAATAAACATGGAGTCCTAGAAGCATCGAGACAGACTGACATTCAGGATCCTGGTCTCTGGTCCTACCCTGGTTGGCCTGCTGCTGGAATTCAGACCCTGCCCATTCTTCAGGCTCAGACGGTGACCATTAGTCCTCGGGCCCCAAGCCTGAGTGCCTCCCAGCAGCGCCCCACCTTCCTCCATGTGAGGGCCCTAACTCAGAGTCTGGCATGCAGCACCACCCTCCCTACATAGCTTTTTGTTCTTAATGTATCCTGTTTGGGTTTTTTAAAATATTTATTTATTTATTTATTTATTTGGTTACGCTGGATCTTCGTTGCGGCTCGCGGGCTCCTTAGTTGCGGCTTGCCGGCTCCTTAGTTGTGGCATGTGAACTCTTAGTCACGGCATGCACGTGGGATCCAGTTCCCTGACCAGGGATCGAACCCAGGCACCCCTCATTGGGAGCACGGAGTCCCAACCACTGCGCCACTAGGGAAGTCCCTATCCTGTTATTTTTAAATTAAAACGTTTTTTTATTACAAAAGATTACACATGGGCACATTGTAGAAAATATGGAACATACAAAGAAGTAAAAAGAAGGAAAAAAATCATCCTTTGCTCTGTTAGATAACCACTAAACACATATTAGTGTATCTCCTTACATTTATTCAATAAATATTTATTGAGCATCAACTTTGTGCCAGGCTCAGTGATGGATACTGGGGACACCAGAAACAAATGTGATTCTTTCTGCCAGAGTTAATTTTTTAAACAATTGAATTAGCACACAGAAAAATTATCCTCATTCTTGACAGCATACAATTCTACAATACCTTTTATTAAAAATTATATATTATGCATAGGGAACTATATTCAATATCCTATAATAAACCATAATGGAAAAGAAAAAAATCAATCCTTGAACAAGATTTAAAAATTATATCTTATGAATATATCATGGAGAAAGCTAAAATATTCATGTGAATGTTAATAGAGATTGTCCCTGTTGGATAGAATTTGGAGTAATTTTTGCTTTCTTATTTTCTGTATTGTTTGATATTTTGCAAAATATGATGAAAAAGCCTTTTGGGGACATTGATAGATATTTGTAAAATACAGAAAAGAAGAAAGTAGAAGCCACTCAAAATCCCATCTCTTGAGATAAATACCACTGTTGTTATCTTGATGTACTTCCTGATACCTCTTTTTCTGTGCCTAGTTGAGATCACATACGCACTGATTTTTTTTTTTCACACTGATTTTTAAGCACAGTTAACTTGGTTTCCTATAATTAAAAAAATTTATCCATGATAGACCAGGAGGTCCCCAGGCCCACTGAGGGACATCAGGACTGCTGGGGCCCTCTTGGTCATCCTGAGGAAAAGGGAGTCCTCTGGACCTGAAGCCAGAAACTCCTAGGCCTGAATCCACAGAGTGCTGACCAATCCAAGAGTGCAAACAACACGGTCATTCTTCAAGGCTTAATCAAACTCCTGCTCCAGGCGGGGCGGCCTTAGGACAGTGATACCCAGGCCTCGTCCTTCAGGAGCTCAAGGTGGTTGGAGGGATGAGCACCACCAGGGACCCTCATGCCCACTGTGTCAAGCACAGACAGTTGATGCTATAGAAACCCCAGAGGAGGGTGGGCAAGATGCGTGTGAGCTGGGGCAGCTGGAAAAGCGCTTTTACAGGAGGTGTGACATCAGCTTAAGCTTCAGGATAAGGGAGCAAGTGGGAAGGGCATTCCAGGTGGGAGACGGAGCACCAGCAAACCCAGAGTCAGCGTGACGTTGGTGGCATCACAGAGTTGATGCAGCCCCCATACTGGGCAGGAGGGAAAGCACCTCAGTAACACGATACTTTATAGGACCTTGTCTTATCTTAGTGAAAGCCGTATTGAACATAGTAAGTGATTTGTCTGAGGTCACACAGAAAGTTCATGGCAGTTCCTGTCCCCTATCCCTCAAAGCAGAATTCTTCCCCCAGACCACACTCCTCACACAAACTAAATTTTGAGAACCGACACCAGAATGAGGTATTCCAGGCTCGATCCAGGCTGAGGTTCTCCCACAGCTTGTGTTTGTTCCGTGCAAAGAGCAGCAATGAGGACTAGCACCCCTGAGTAACTGGAAAACATTGGCAGAGACGGGGGCTGGTCTCCCCTGCAGGGGCAGCTGCAGTAGGCAGTAGGCCTCACCATTTCTCCTTTGCCCACTTGGCTGATGGTTGAATTTCTCAGTGGGCCTGAGCGTGCCCGTGTGAAGATTTTTTTTTTAAATAAATAAATACATTTATTTATTTATTTATTTTTGGCTGCGTTGGGTCTTTGTTGCTGCACTCGGGCTTTCTCTAGTTGCGGCGAGTGAGGGCTACTCTTCATTGCAGTGCACGGGCTCTAGGTGTGAGGGCTTCCGTAGTGGCACACGGGCTCAGTAGTTGTGGCTCACGGGCTCTAGAGCACAGACTCAGTAGTTGTGGCGCATGGGCTTAGTTGCTCTGCAGCATGTGAGATCTTCCCAGAGCAGGGCTTGAACCCGTGTCCCCTGCATTGGCAGGCAGATTCTTAACCACTGCGCCACCAGGGAAGTCCCCCCTGTGAAGATTTGTTCCTTGCAGCGTTATTTATAGTAGGGCAACAATAGAAACAATAGAAACAACCTAACGTCCAACAACAGCAACATAGAGCAACAGTGACGCTACACCCTGTCCTGGTCAGAGCTCTGGTCTTCATACATCTCTAAAGTGAAAAAGAGAAATTCAAATCACAGAATTTGTTTGATCTCATATACACTTTGTAAAAATTCACACATACATGATTGTAAACAAGACTGGAAGGAAGAATATCAAAATGTTAATAGTAGTTATCTCTGGATGGTTAAATTATGGGTGATTTTCATTTTCTTGTTTTTTTGAATTGACTTATACTATAGATATTTTACAATAATCTTGTTTTATTTTTATAACCAGAAGAATATAATTTTGTTTTTTAAAAAAAATTTTTAATAAATGTTAGCCTAAATTGATTGTGGGAAGAAAAGAACTTGGGGGAAAGAGCCTGGATTAATGCCTAGTACAGATCCTGGCACACACAAGGTGTTTAATAAATGCTCTCATGACTCTGGAGCTGAGCTCTGGGTTCTGTTTCTGGAGATAAAAATGATTAGAAATTCAGGCCTTGGTGACAGACCTGGGTTTGAACCCTGGAATTTCTGCTTCCTGACTGTGTGACTTTCAGCGAATAACTTAACTTTTGTGAGCCTCAGTTACCTTATCTGTAAAATGGGGAGGGAGAGGTATTAATACCTTCTTCACAGCATTTCCAAGAGGATAAATGAAATATTAACTATAAATTACTTAGTTCAGTGTTGGTACATAGTAAGTGCTCAATAAATGGCGACTCTTATTACTGACTTTGAACGAGGCCCAGGTCCTCTCAGGCCCCCAATTCTTCTTTAGTCAGCTGAACAAAGTCACCTTGGGGCGTGTGAGGAGCGTCAGAGCAGCAGGAAAGCTCTTGTACAGCTGTCTTGCCGCTTGAAGAGCGCCCACCTCACCCCCAGCGCAAGGACTGTGTTACTTTTTAAGGCTTCCGATGCCAGGAGAGGGAAGCCACTCTGGGGTGCTGTAACTGGGGGGAGCTGACTAACAGGCTTTGTCTACACCCAGGTGCTGAGCATGGGGAGCCTGAAGTTTTGAAGGATGAGCTTCAACTCTGTGAAGGTGATTGTCCAGTGGCTTTGGGGGAAACAGAATTAAACAAAGGACACGAAGCCTTAGAGCTTTGTTGGGAGGAAACAAGGTGATGAGGGTGTTTCATGAGCTGAAAGTCCTGGGCAGACATAGGAGATATGGCAAGGTGAGTGGTTATAACATGGGCAGATGGAGGTGGGGGCAGGCATTTTCTGCCACAGTCAGACTGTCTTGGAATCTCTTCTGATCTATAACCCTGACTTGCAGGTTGACTGTGACCAGTCACTCAACCTTTCTGGGCCTCAGCTTTCCAACCAGCAAGATGGAACTTAATCAGTACCCTCTCTCTTGGAATACTGGGTTGTTTAAGAATGCAAGGGAAAATTAAGGACCTGATTTCTACAAAACTCAAATTACGGAGTAATTGTCTCTAAGCATCATGATTTTTTCAGCAAGCAGATATAAATATTATGGCACTTAGCTTGGTAGCACTTTGATGAGATGGAGGAATTTGTAGGAATGAACCAGTTTGCCAAAAAGCCTCATAAATGAACACTGCCAGATAAGAAAACCTGTTTAACTTTGTTTAATCCAACATTTACATAATCTGCTTAGTCTTCTAATGCCAGATAATAACCCAAGAAATACAATGGGAAACACATATACATTCAAAGAAATGGAAATGAAATATCTTAATATTCTGCATCAAGGTATTACCAGTGGCTGCCACTGGGTGGTAGCATTGTGAGTAATCGTCATACTATTTTCTTTCATCTGAATTTTCTGATTTTCTTTTTTTTTTTTAAACAAAAACAGGTACTATCTAATTTTAAAAAATGTTGTTAATTAAGTAGTGTAAGAAAGTTTCCACTGAGTGTAAAATGAGAGAGAAACTGTTACATATACATACATTTTAAATGTTTTTTTCTCATCAAAAAGTAAGTCATGTTTATGTAGAAAAAGTAGATATCGTCATGTATTTGTGAATTAATTCCCCCAAGTAATGAATTCCCCGCCCCGCCTCCCCCCTCCCGAGACACCAGAGGTACTTGGTAATTACACTGCCAGGGTCTCATTTCATGCCGTTCTTGGTTTGCCTTCTGTACCCTTGGTGCTGGCCTCTGGTCACTTGCAGACACTGGTTCCCGTTTGCACATTAGCCTAAAGACAGTTCAGCATACTGAGTGTTTATTGCCATGAGCTGAGTGCCCCCTTCAGGTGTTTGTGTCCTGGGGCTGATCTGGAGGGCGGAAGTATACAGAGTGGGGACTCCTGCCTGCCCTTGAGGGGAAGAAGGTGACAGGTTAGGAGAGAAGTCACTGGGAATAGAGTAGGCGCCAAGAACCAGAGGGTGGGGACTTCCCTGGTGGTTCAGTGGGAAACACTCCGTGTTCCCAATGCAGGGGGCCCAGGTTCCATCCCTGGTTGGGGAACTAGATCCCCCATGCATGCCACAACTAAAGTTCCTGCATGCCGCAACTAAGACCCAGCGCAGCCTAAGTAAATAAATATTAAAAAAAAAAAAAAAAGAACCAGAGTGTGAATGAGGTGGGAGGGCCACCCAGGCCAGATTAAAGGGAAGGCTGCACCTCAGGGCAGGTACAGTGCTCGATTCACCCTAGACAGCCCAGACAGGAGCTCCACACTGGGGTCAGGGGCCGAGGCCCCCATGGTACAACCCAGCTTGACTTCCACAAGCTCAGGGCCTGGTGGGGCTGGAGCCACGTGACTAAGTGTCCTCACCTGCATCTGGATAGGAATGAACAGGCACAGATTGCAAACTGGTGGCCTGTGTGTACAGATGTATATTATCTGGCTCACAGAGTATCTTTATTATTATTATTGTTCTTAATATATTTCATCACGTCTACAACTAACAGTTTTTCACATCTGGAGATCTGTGAAATCAGGGTGCCTCTTAAAATCACTGGCAACTTGCAGTTATAATTGGCAGTAGTTTTCCTTCCATAAAATGATGTCATTCTCACAAACCATGATATCTTTGATTCGATGGAATATGAAGTGCCAGCTTTTTTTATAGTCAAGAAGTTTATATAGAAACCTGGATTTCTGGCTTCTCATGGGAAATTAGAAGACCTGTAACATGGGGCAGGCATTGCTGCGGCAGCTTTCGGGGACTGCGGGGTGGTGCCTGCCCCTTTAGATGAAAGAGGAACTCTCCAGTTTGCTCCAGTGCCCCCTGCAGATCAATGGAAAGTCTCTGGGTGAGAGAGCTCCACTTCCCTGCAGTGTAACTTCTCCCCACCCAGAGGATATGAATATGCAGTCACTGATTTCCCTTCTGTGCAGGTGCCCCCGGGGACATGGTGCCGTTTGAGGAATCAGGTGAGTGTCTGTTAGGGGAGAGGGGTCGTTGGTACTGGTGTTGAACGAGGTCTGGGCACCGTCTTTCCCCCAAAAGAGGCAGGTGCTGTCAGGTGCACGGCTGTGAGAGATGGGACTCCAAGTCTGCTTGGGGCCTGGGACTCTGACCTGGACTCAGCAAGCAGGCGGGGCTGGCTGTGGCATGAGACAGGGGGCCAGTGGAGGTTAGAAAGGGGGTCCAGGCAAGAACAAAGGGATTATTAATAACCATCTATAGATAGAAAGATCCCCTGGAGGCTGGAGAATTCAACAGGGGCGTTTTCAGAGGTCACCTGTGGCACTCGTTAAGGACCCAAGCTGGCCTGGGCACTAATGTTGAGTTTCTAATTTACAGGACTCCGAAGGAGAGGCTCTAACCCAGAGAGTGGTAAATATGCAAGCTCCGAGAGGAGAGCGGGAGGCGGCCTGGATTCCAGGGGGTGGGGGCCTGGATTCCAGCGGGGGGGGACGGGACCACAGGCAGCCTGGTGGGGAGGGAGATCAGTCCCAGCAGCAAGGCCGTCACCAGCCAGAGTGTCACCGTGATCCAGGAAAGGGCCCTCCGGGCTCAGGGGACATGGAACAGAACAGACACAGGCCTGTGGAGGAGGAGGGCATCAGTGGGGGTCCAAAGACAGCCACCCTACCTTCAAGCTTTGCCCTGACCAGTCCTGCAGTGAGTGCCCTCTGACCCAGGAAATAGAACCTGGGAGAGCCATTCTCAGTGAGGCAGGGGAGTGAGAATCCCACAAGCTATCCCGTGTCAGAGTTAAACCCTCGTCTCTCTCTTGTTCCCAAGGAGAAGTGGAGGCCTCTCAGTTAAGAAGACTAAATATAAAGAAGGATGGTAAGGAAATTGGGGTTCCAGGGCTGCTTCTTTTGTCTGGTCCAGATTTCTCTGGGTAGAAAGTCAGCTGGTGGCCTGGAACGACAGTAATCATGGCCCACCTCTGCTGCGGGCCCTGCAGTTTGCAAAATCCTCAGCTTAGAATCACCTTGAGAAGGTGGTACCATGATTCCTGTTTTTCAGATATAGAAACTGAGGCTCAAGGACGGGGAGTGGTCTTACAGCTAGTGAGTGACACAACTTGGGCTTGGATCCTGGTCCTGTGCTGTTTCTGCTGTACGCCAAGTCACTAGCATGATAAATGCCCTCCAGGCCTTATGGCCATAATGGGGAGCTGGGAACAGGCTGGGCCGAGGAAGCTGTGAGGTTAGATTAGACTGGACTCTAGGGAAGGAGTGATGAGAAACAGAGGGACTGCCTCGACTCCAGGCCTGGAATTGTGGGGGCTTCGGGGAGGAGGGTAAGGGTGGGAAGGGAGACCATGTTTTTCGGAGGGGGGTTTTTGGGTTTTTTTTTTTTGGCCGCATTGCGAGGCATGTGGAATCTTCTTAGTTCGCCGACCAGGGACTGAACTCGGGCCCCAGCAGTGAAAGCCTGGAATCCTAACCACTATGCCACCAGGGGACTCCCGAGACCATAGTTTTTGTTTTGTTTTGTTTTTCATATATAAATTTATGTATTTATTTTTGGCTGCGTTGGGTATTCGCGTGCAGGCCTTCTCTAGTTGTGGCGAGCGGGGGCTCCTCTTCGTTGCGGTGCGTGGGCTTCTCACTGCAGTGGCTTCTCTTGTTGCAGAGCACGGGCTCTAGAGTGCAGGCTCAGTAGTTGCGGGGCGCGGGCTTAGCTGCCCTGCGGCATGTGGGATCTTAGTTCCCCGACCAGGGATCGAACCCACGTCCCCTGCATTGGCAGGCGGATTCGTTACCACGGGACCACCAGGGAAGCCCTCTAGAAATATTTTGAGTTGTTCAAAAGCCCGCCTTTAGGGAGTGGGAGGCCTGGGTCCGAGCCCCTGGCTCTGCCTCCATCCAGCTACATGAACCGGGACGTGCTGTCGAGCTGTCCTGGGCTATGAAGTGAGCCTCATCCCACTAAAACCGAGATTCCCAAAGCGCAGGCCATGTCCAGGTTGCTTCAGGACATGGCATTATACCCCCAAGTGAGAAAGTGACTGCCCTTTCCCCTCTCTTTCTCTGCTTGGAGCCCCCGGGCCTTTAGTGCCACCCTGACCCTTGCTCGCTGCCCTCCAGACACAGAGGTCAGGACTGTGCGCAGAGCCGTCTGCAGGCAGCGAGCGGGTAGACCTTCACCGTCTTGCTTTATGGGCCTTGTGTTTGTTTTTAAGACATGGGATCCTAGTTTTCCACTTAGTGTTGTGACATGAAGTTTCCTTTTCAAGTAAATCTATTTAAGGAAAAATAAGAATCTGCTTAAAGAAAAACTTTAAGTAAATAGTACAAGTGGTCCTTGGGTAGCATGAAATTGTGAAGGTCATAAGCAGTGCTATGTAGAAAGGGCAAAACCCACAAAGGTGGTGTGTGGATGGCTGAAATCAGAAAAAGCAGACAAGGGTGATCCCCTAGGTCCCTCCTGGCTCCAGTACACCTTGGAGTCCTTATCCTGGCCTGATCTCTTCAGCCCCCAAAACTTCTAGTTCCCTAAAACTTGAAGTTCTCTTCCCAGAAATTCACTCACCCTGTGCTCACCTGGTGGAACCCTTCACTGTCCTGGGTCTGTGCCTTGGTCCCACCTTCTTACCCGTCTCATGGCACGTCAATGTGTGCACGCATGCGCGCGCGCACACACACGCGCGCGCACACACACACACACACACACACAATCTTCCCTTTCATCCAACTCCTACTGCCTTGGCTGTTTTTAAGGCTTACCTCAAACTCTCTTTCTTCCGTTAGGCCTTCCTGGACTGCCCAGACATGATGAGTCCTGAATGCTTATGACATCTTACACCTGCATTCAGTTCCACAGTGTGGGTATCTTACAGTGTAATTACCATTCCCCACTTGATAGATGTTTAGGTTATTTCTAATTTTTTGCTCTTTCAAACTAAGGTGCCCTACCCATCCAGCCCTCTGTTTGGTCTTACATTTCTCTGCTCTCTCTCTCTCTTTTTAAAAACACTTGTATTTTCTAAGTATTGACTCATAAGATAATGGGGGGAAGATCCAGGGAGAAATTCTCTGCTAGGAATTCATTTTGCATTTCTGAAGATTTGGGTGAGGAAAGAGTTTTCACCCCCGCTCTGTCACATCTCTGAACAGGCCTAAGCCTGATGCTTTCTTAAACGTTAAGTCTAGTTCTGCATGACATCTTTTTTTCCCCTAAAGGACAAATTGATTTCAGAGCCAAGAATGTTCTAGAAATACTCTTTTGATTTTCCCCCCAGAAAAAAAAATAACAAAAACAAAACCAGAAATACCCTCCTCACTTCTGTTCACTTGCCTTCCACATGCCACCAGTGATATGTAGTCTCATTCTGCCTTTTACCATTTACAAAACACGTTCCCCTCCAAGACCCCCATCCATCCCTCCGTCAGTGGTGTAGAGGTTGCTCTCCTTGATTTATCAATGAGAACGCTGAGGCTCAAGGGAGTCAGGACACTTGTCCAAAGTTCACAGCACATCAGTGGCCAAACTGGACTAAAGTAGGACACATTCCCAGCAGCCTTGGCCACTCAGAGAGCCTCCCTCGTTCCAGGGAACCATCTCTGAATTGTCCTCTCTTTTTTCTTTTTCTTTCTTTCTTTCTTTTAAAAACCTTTTTGGCATCTCCCCTATCACAACCCTCTGCCTGGGTCAAGGCCCCTGTGTTCTCTCCCCTGATGACTCCCGCAGCGCCTGGCAAAGGGCAGGGGGGCCTCCTTCACAAACCATCCCTGAATTCCTGCCCAGGGCACGGGCCCTGCCTCCCAGCTACACTCTCTCTACCTCCATTAACTACTAGGAAGAGCCTGCAATGCTGCTTCTGGGCACCAGGCCCACGGAAACGCACACACAAGGGCACAGACACATTCATGTGCGGTGATGTTTGGTGCAGAAAATCAGTCCCTTCTAGCTTCCTCAGTGGGAGAACAGTTACATAAATTAGGGTAAGTTTATGCCATGGAACACTATGCAGCCATCGGAAAGAACAGGGCAGGGGCTTCCCTGGTGTGCAGTGGTTAAGAATCCACCTGCCAATGCAGGGGACACAGGTTCGAGCCCCGGTCCAGGAAGATCCCACATGCCGCGGAGCAACTAAGCCTGTGCACCACAACTACTGAGCCTGTGCTCTAGAGCCTGCGAGCCACAACTACTGAGCCCGCACACCTAGAGCCCGTGCTCTGCAACAAGAGAAGCCACCGCAATGAGAAGCCTGCACACCATAACGAAGAGTAGGCCCCGCTCGCCGCAACTAGAGAAAGCCCGCACGCAGCAACGAAGACCCAACACAGCCAAAAATAAATACATAAATAAATTTATATATATAAAAAAAAGAACAGGGCAGATCTGTATATGCTCGGAGATAGAAAGGATGGCCCCAATCTATCAAAGAGGAAAACAAACCATAGAGCACCAGGTACACAAACTGATCCTGCTTTTGTTTTTTTTGAATGTGCATGTATATACTTGGAAAAGTTTTGTCAATCACTGCTTGCTTTTAAGGAGTTGGATTAGGAAGGGAGAGTGGAGCCATGTGAAACTTTTAAACTAGGCACGTGCATTTTTTACAATTGTATTTAGCATCATTCGACAAATAAGGCGTCAGACACCTCTGCATGCCTGGCGCCGCTTTAGTTGATGGGCAAAATCCCCAACCACCATCCTACAGAGTGGGTCAGAGAATAAACACAGCAATGAAAATCCAGCAAGTTGAGTGGTGATAAGTGTTAGAAAAATAATAAAGTGAGGTGAGGGCTGAAACAGGTGGGGCTTGGGGTGCTGTTTTAGTTGGGCTGGTCAGGAGCAGATTCTCTGAATAAAGCTCCCTTTGAGCAGAGACAGGAATATTTTAGTTAATTAAAAAGAGAGAAAGGAGCAAACAGTAATCATCACCTCTGCCTTTACAGATGAGTTTTTCCATTTCGTCCTCCTCTGCTTTGCCATTGGGGCCTTGCTGGTGTGTTATCACTATTATAAAGGTGAGTGTGGGGGGGTGAGAACGGGGTGGGGCGGGGGTCCAGACTTGCAGGCTGACGATTCTCTCCCTCGCTGCCCCTGTAGACTGGTTCATATCCCTTGGGGTCGGGCTGCTCACCTTCGCCTCCTTGGAGACCGTTGGCATCTACTTTGGCCTGGGTAAGACCCTCGCACACAGACTCTGGGAGGGCAGTGGCTGGGCTGGCCACAGAGGCTCGCCAAGGGCCGGAAAGCCATGACCTAAACTTTCTGTAAAGATTTCTTTATGCTCGTGTTTGCTTCCTGACCGCTTTCAAGGTCAATGTGAGGTCGTTGGCAAAACCCCATGGAAAAAATGGGCAGCTCCATAAAAATACAACAAAGACAGTTTAAAGTGGCAAACAAACAGAATTAGCCAGATACTGAAAACAAGGCAGTTAATGGAGTAAGGTACTGAATTTGCCGAGCTTCCTGGCATTGTTATTGCTGCTCATGGTTGTTTTTAATAATAAGAACTCAATACCATTATCTGAGCTTAACCTGCAGCCTGAAATTCCACCATCAGAGCTTTGTTTGTACGGGTTAGGCCTTTGTTCAAGGACAGGCAGGGGGAGGTCTGGCCCCGGATCCCTCGAGGGGACACAAAGCTCCATCACCTTTCTCTCCTCCGTTCTTGACAGTGTACCGGATCCACAGCGTCCTGCGTGGCTTCGTTCCCCTCTTTCAGAAGTTGAGGCTGATAGGTAACTTTTACATTCTTCTATGTTCACTTTCTTTCCCTACCAGGGTCTTCTGTTGCAAATGAGGCTTAGCATACTGGCAAGAGCACAGGGCCTGGAGTCATGGGCTTGGGTTCAAGTCCTGCCTCCTTCAATTTACCATTTCTGGGGTTCTAGAGCCTCTTTTGGCCTCAGTTTCCTCAACTGGAAAATGAGTGTAATAATACCTACAGCACAAAGGTGTTGTGAAAATCCAGTAAGGAATGGATGTAAAAGTCCTTAAGTCTGAACCATTGTAGGAAAGTGGAGGAGACCTGGGTATTCCTCATTCTCTCATAGAACTTTGCGTCTCTCCAAACAGTATCTTCTTTGTGATTTTATTTGCCCAACCGGGGGTGAGAGGGAGTTTCAGTTATCTTACACTTGGCTGATGAGGAAACTCATTAGTCAGTTACACTCATCAGAGAGGTAGAGTGACTTGCCCAGAATCACACAGCTAGAGTGGCTGGGCAAGGCTAAAGGAGATCCTCTTTCTTGACCAGCAGCTCTGTGTCTACCATTAAATCACAAAACTGAGAGGCCAGGGGCTGTGTGCTTCCGTGTCTTGAACTTTTGTCTCCTTTAATCCATCTCATGCATCAAGGGGAAATTTGTTTCAATGGCTGTGGGTCATGACTGCCTTATCCCAGCTATGAGGGCTATTTGGGCATCTGGGGTAATGGTGGGGAGGAGGCCTGGCTGCCTTCAGAATCCCATGCCATCCTGTGGGCTTTGCCTTCCAGGCTTCAGGAAGACCGACTGAGGCCAGTGCCAGGTGGGCAGCCAGGCCAGGCCCCGCGTGACCACCACTGCATCCTTTCAGCCCACGAGGACAGAGTGGCGTCCTGGGAGACGCGCAGGCGGGCCAAACTAGAGCAATAAAGAGAGCGCTTTGACTTCCATGTGGTCTGAACATTGGCACCAGCTGGGCCAAGGTGTCCCTCGGGCAGTGTTGGCACGCAACCCAGCTGCCAGGATGGCAGGAGAGGGAGGATGCGGGCCTGTGCCCTTCACGGGGCCTGGATCAGCAGGAGGATCCTGGGACATCACTCCTCTCAGGAGACAGTAAGAGACCCCTGGGCCCTGCAAGCTGTAATCTGTCTGGGCTTGTGAATTCTCTCAAGTCCCCAGGCCATCCCGGGACAGACAGACGGTCCACTGCCGTGAGGCAGGGAAGTACCACGTCAGGCCCCTGGGGTGAACCTGATACAGGTGAGATTTTGGGGAACTAAATCCACAGCATCCAGGTCTTCCGATTACCTAGTGCCAGCCCTGCTGTCCTTGGACTCCATTAAGATTCAAATAAACATTCTGTTCCCTGGACTAAAAAGAGTCAGCTAAATATTCCTTTCAGTTTCTTGAGTGTGAGAATACATTGGAGGTCTTCTTTGACCCCATCTAGTCAGAGGGGGCACCTTATCCTACTGGACAAAGTATAAAAGGGAATAAATGCAAAAAGCCCCTCATTTTAGGTCCAAGACTTCAATTGCCCAGGTTTGGAGTAGGAGACAGGGTTTTGCAAACGTTCCTGTGAAAAAGATCTGGAGCTGTTATGTATTCTCAGCTCAACAAATACCAAAGAAGTGAGATAAGAGCACAAAAAAATCCATTGCAAACTCGGGTTGCGTTAGTGGAGGTATAGAGTCTAGACTGAAGGAGGTGATAGTAAGTTCTCTCTTGTACACAGCCAGACCACACCGATAGAATATGTTCTAGATTCATATATCAAGAGTGACAGTGACAAACTAGAGAATACACAGAAGAGGAAACTAGAGTGGGGATGTAAAGAATAATTGAAGAAGTGACAGCTCTTCGACTTGCCGAAGAAAAAAATGGGGACCTTTACTGAGTTCATGGACTCTGGAAGACACTTTCTCAAGTGCTTGTGATTGTCCAGGTCCATTATGTGGTTTAATTCTTACAACAGCCTTGAGATGTGTACATCATCCTCATTTTGCAGATGGAGAAACAGAGACTCGAGGAGTTGTAGTAACTTGTCCAGTTCCCACAGCAAGTCAGTGGCAGAGCTGTGAGTGGAACCCAAGCCTGTGTTCTCCTTACAGAGCTTGGCTAGTCCAGTCCCCCACCCCAGGCAGAGCATCCCTGAGGCAGCTGCAGTTTTTTCTCAGTATTTCCCAGATTTGGGAGTTCTCAGAGTTACAGAATTGTTTTTTAATTTTAAAAAAAATTATTTTATTTATTTATTTTTGGTTGGCATTGGGTCTTTGTTGCTGTGCACGGGCTTTCTCTAGTTGCAGTGAGGGGGCTTCTCATTGCGGTGGCTTCTCTTGTTACGGAGCACGGGCTCTAGGCATGCGGGCTTCAGTAGTTGTAGCACGCGGGCTCAGTAGTTGTGGCTCGCAGGCCTAGTTGCTCTGCAGCATGTGGAATCTTCCCAGACCAGGGCTCGAACCAGTGTCCCCTGCATTGGCAGGCGGATTATTAACCACTGCGCCACCAGGGAAGTCCCCCAGAATATTTTTATAAGTGAGAAAAGGAGGGCTGCCAACTCCTTATCTTGCCAATTAAGGAAATAAAAATAGCAAAAAAATCAACTGTCAGCATCATTTTATAACAGAAAGGATAGTCCCGCATCAAAAAAGCAGGGAGGGCTTCCCAGGTGGCGCAGTGGTTGAGAGTCCGCCTGCCAATGCAGGGGACACGGGTTCATGCCCCGGTCTGGGAAGATCCCACATGCCGTGGAGCGGCTGGGCCCGTGAGCCATGGCCGCTGAGCCTGCGCGTCCGGAGCCTGTGCTCCGCAACGGGAGAGGCCACAACAGTGAGAGGCCTGCGTACCGCAAAAAAAAAAAAAGCAGGGAAATTGTCATCAGAAACAAAATGGGGCTTAAAATGAAAAAATGAAGCTTTATGGAAATCTTACTATGTGTCCTTTGCCCTCAAGTCACCGTGGTCTGGTGAAAATTTTATCTTTTGGAAACTGTGAGACTAAAGAACTCCTCAGGACTTTTACATTCTCTCATTTTTGGGGTTTTCCAACTCAGCTCCCACACCTCAAGGGATGAAAGGCTTGCTACCTCCCAGAGCACCTTGTACTGCAAGAATTTTTCTGCTCTGTGCTAAGACACCTCTGTCAATGAAGCTTAAGGCCTCCTTTCAAGAGAATAAATGACCCACGAGTAGCGAATGTTCCTGATGGTCATGGCTATGTTATCTCGACATTCAGCTCTCAGCTCAGCCCTGACAGCAGCACCTGGGGCCCAGCCCTCCAACTTTGTCCCTCGTTTTCAAGATTGTTTTTGCTGTTCTGGGTCCCTTGCATTTCTACACAAGTTTTAGGATCAGCTTGTCCACTTCTGCAAAGAAGCCGGTGGGAACTCTGCTGGGATTGCATTGCACCTGAATAGCAGTGTGAAGAGGATTGTGCTTCTTCTTAGTGATGTATTACCTTCTTTTACATTTTGTTAGAAAAAAAATTGCCCCAAATCCCAGAACCAAAATCCACCACAGATGGTATTTTGGTGTGTTTCCTGTGATTCTTTTTAGTGCATGAGTTCATTTATTTTTATTTTGGGCCCTTTTCTCTTTCATATATAATAAGCATTTTTCTGTTACTACATACTCTCCCTAAGCATCATTTCCAGCCACTGGGTATTTCATGCTTTACAGAATAATCCCTCTATACTTACATGATAATATCAGCAGCTAACATTTGTTCAGTACTTGTTCTGTGCTGGTTGTGGAGCCAAGTACTTTGCATACACCGTGTCATTTCATCCTCATCACAACCCTAAGAGGTAGCACCTGTCCACGATCCCCATTGTACAGACAGGAAAACTAAGACATGCAAAGTTAGTTTCTGAGGTTTGGATTTCAAGCACTTGTGTATAACTTACTTTCCTCAAAAGGGAGCCTGGAGTGCACAGATAAGATATTTATCAAATGAACAAACAGCATGCAGGGTTTCACAATAGAAACATGAACTTGCTGACTTGACGGCAGTGTGGTTAGCCTTCCCTGTCCCAGCCTCAGTTTCCTCATCTGTACAATGGGGATCACAGCAGTGCCCACCTTACAGTGTGTGGCAAGGGTTATGTGAGATGACTGCATTTCTGGCACAGAGTAGAGGTACTTGATTTGGGCAGAGGCACATATTAGGGCCCTCAGGGGCAGGCAGGCAAACAAAGCCCGGGGTAGAACAGTGGGGAGCAGGGGAGAGGGGGCCGAGGGAGCCGATACCTGACCTAAGGGTGACTGCCTGTGAAGACGTGAGTTCGAACTGCTGCTGGTATCCTTGGGCTTTCTGGGCCCAGGTGTCAAAGGAGGGGCTCAGGTGGGTCAGGTTGTAGGGGCCCCTCGTGTGCCGGGAGAGAAAGCCCCCCACCTCCAGATCTCAGTGGAGGGTCTGCCTGCCCTAGTGTGCTCCCTCCCTGGGGCCCCAGCCCCCAGCACTGCCCTTGGAACCCCTCACTGCTTCTCTGCCGAGCTAGAGCTCAAGGCCAGTGCCAGTGGGGTCTGGTTACACCTCAGGCGTCAGGCAGATTCCTGGAGCCCCAGTCCAACAAGTGGTCTAAAAATAAAGCATTGAATCCTGAGTCCAGGAAGGCAGGGTTGCAAAGTGGGCGGTGGAGCAGGGCTTGGATGGGGTGGGCTTCTATCTCTGGTTGCCCTGGACACTGTGCACTGGGTTTCTGCTGTGACCACAGCAGAGGAGGACATGGGTATGAGGGTCTTTCGAGGCCATCCAAGCCAGCTTGCACTGGGAGGAAAAAAGGGAAGCCCAGCAGTGCTGTGGCAGTTGTCTCCTTCTCCTGACACGGCCCCAGGGATCCTCCGTCTACACCAGAGGCAGGACCAGAGATGGAGCCAGGGGATGCTGCTGACTGAGCCTGGGAAGCTGGGGAAAGTGCTTGACGTGGAGGCTGGGCTTTGCGGGGAAGATGTAGGGAAGGGCTTTGCAGGCAGAGGGCCCAGGGTGGGCAAAGGCATGGAGGAGTGAAAAGACAGCATGTCTTGGGGGCAACAGGTATCAGTCCAGCATGGCTGGGTAGGAGTGAGGATTAGTGGGCAAGATATCACACAGGGCAAATGGCCTGCTTCCCCTCGGAGAACCTTGAGAGCTGGGGTAAGGAGCTGGGCTTTAGCCTGAGGACAGTGGGGAGCCATGGAAGGTGTTTGAGCAGAGGAGTGGCATGGTGAGATTGCATTTTAGAAAGATCACTCTGGTGGCTCTGTGGGGGCCATGCAAATGAGCATGACCTCCAACTACGGGGAACATAATGGACCAAGGGCTGCTGTGCTCTGTGTTTGAACCGAGGCCGTGCTTCCCGTGGGATGCTCCTCGCCGTTGACTCAGAAGGCATACTAAGCAGGCCCTTTCCTGGGAGACACAGGACTCCTCTGACAGTTGACTTCGGCGTGAGGACTCCCTGACACCTGCCGAACTCTCCTCAAAGTATCCAGCAGACAAAACCCTTCCACCTGACCCTCCTTCCCTGTCTTCTTCCCCTGGGGCTAGATTTGCATCATCCCAGCCTTCCCCCGCCTCCCTCTTTCTCTCCCGTAGGTGTTTTTCCTAAGGACATCCTTCCAGATTTCATCTCATCCTGTGGTAGCTTCTCAGAGGGCCCAGACTAATGGGGTAAGACTAGAGGTGGGGCGGTAGGAGCAGAGAGGAAGGGTAAATTTGGAGACATTAAGGTCTAATCCATAGTATGGCTGGAAGTGTGCGCCTACCGCAGCCCCCTGGCCTTTCCCCATGGCTGGTGTTCTTAACATGCAGCACAGCAGTGCTCTATCTATGTCCATATTGGTCTTCTCAACTAGGCTCTGAGTTTGTTCAATAAATAAATGAATGAATGATTAAGCAAGTGAATGAATGAATGAAGTGAAGGGAAAAAAGGAGTCTAGGATGGTTTGGAGCTCCAGTTTGGGTCACTTGGTTGTGGCCAGTATTTGGTGTTTGCCCGGTGTTTTTTCTGCCACTGCAATTTTCCTTTGAAGACTACACCTCTTTTGTGCATCAGAGGAGACTATCAAGAGTGAAAAGACAACCCGTAGGACAGAAAGTTTTTGCAAGTCATCTGATAAGGGTTTAACATCCAGACTATATAAAAAAAAAAAAAAAAAACTCAACAACAGAATAAACCACCCAATTCAAAAATGAGAGGAAAAAAAGCAACGGAATTGAATGGACATTTCTCCAAAGAAGATGTTTTTAAAATAGCCAGTAAGCACAAGAAGGCAGGTTTTCAGTGGATTGGATGAGGCCTACTCACATTAGGGAGGGCAATCTGCTTTGCTCAGTATCATTTGTCATTAGGGAAATGAAAATCAAAACCACAATGAGATACCACTTCACACCCATTAGAATGGCTATTACGTTAAAAAAAAAAAAAAAAGGGAAAATAACAAGTCTTGGTGAGGCTGTGGAGAAATTGAAACACTTGTGCCCTGCTGGTGGGAATATAAAAAAAAATGGCGCAACCACTCTGGATTATCAGTTTCTCGAAAAGTTAAACATAGAACCCAGCAATCCCACTCCTAGATATATACTCAAAAGAATTGAAAACAGGGACTCAAACAGGTATTTACACACCCATGTTCACAGCAGCATTATTCACAGCAGCTAAAATGGGGAAACAACTCAAGTGTCCATCAACGGATGAGTGAATGGATAAACAAAATGTGCTCTACACACACAATTGAATATTGTTCAGCCATAAAAAGGCATGAAATTCTGACACCCGCTACAACATGGATGGACCTTAAGGACACTATGTCAAGTGAAATAAACCAGTCATTAAAGGACAAATATTGTATGAGATATGAGATCCACTTATATGAGATACTGGAATAGGCAAATTCACAGAGACAAAAAGTATCACGGAAGTTACCAGAGACTGGGGGAGGGTGAGAGAGGCGGTTATTGCATGATGGGTACAGAGTTTGTTTAGAGTGATGAGAAAGTTCTGGAAATGGATAGTGGTGATGATTATAAGACACTGTGAATTTAGAAGTGCCACTGAATTATACACGTAAAAATGGTTAAATGGTAAATTTTATGTTATGTGTATTTTACCACCAAAAAACCCCCTACAGAAACCTGCACCTAATGGATTCTGGGAGGGTCAACCGCACACTTGCTCTGGCAGTGGGTTCTGAGGGGCTTTAGCCAGTCGGCACATCCCAGTCACTGATTCAGGGCTGGGCATGTGGCAGATGAACTGGTTGTCCCCCAGCATCTTTTCTTCCTTTTTCCCTTTCTGGGTCTCTCTGACACAGCCACAGAGGCTGTAAACCAACTAATCCAGGCTCAGCACTCAACAGAACCCGGTCACAAGGTGACGAGTCTCCCCACGTGGACCCCAACCATCTCTTCCCTCCTTTTGCGCATGTGCTGCTCCCGCCATTGGGGGGTGGGGCGGGGCAGGGGGGTGTCTGTTTCCTCAACCCCTGACTCTCAGATGGAATTGTGACTTACCTTGACCAATGGAATGGAGAAGTGACATGTGACTACCCCAGGCCAAACCTTTAAGGGCCTGGCAGCTTCTGCTTTTCCTAGTGGAATTCAGGCTCTGTGTAAGAAATCTGACTGTCCTAAGCCCCCTTGCAGTGAGAAAGCCCAAGCTGGCCAATGGGGGAAGCCAGGCAGAGAGAGGTCTGGCCAGTCCGCAGCTTTGCAGCCACCCCAGCTGAGGTGCCAGACAAGCAAGTGAAAAAGCGTCTTCGACTTTCCAACCCCAGCAGACACCAAGTGAAGCAGAAGAACCGCCCAGCTCAGTTCAGACCATCTTGAAAAATGATGAAAACAATAAATTGTGTTTTAAGCCACCAACTTTGCGATGTTTTGTTACACTGCAACAGATCATCGAAACAGATCTTTGCTGGATATGTTAGGGTTCTCCAGAGAAACAGAACCAGGAGGAGATACATAAAGAGATTTATTGTAAAGAATTGGCTTGTGTGATTATGGAGGTGGAGAAGTCCCATGATGTGACGTCTGCAAGCTGGAGCCCCAGGAGAGCTGGTGGTGTATTTCCAGTCTAAGGGCAGGAGAGGACCGATGTCCAGCTCAAGCAGTCAGGCAGAGGGAGGGTGAATACTTCCTTCCTCCACCTTTTTGTTCTATTCAGGCCTTCAGGGCATAGGATGAGGCCACACTCTTTTCCAAAGTGGTTGATGAATTAAACTCTGGCATGTCCAGTAGCACAGTCACCTCACTCACACTCACCTTTTAATTTGGGCCAATGTGTCAGGCATATAATGTTATCTTGTGTTTTAATTTGCATTTCCCTGCTTACTTGATGTTGAGCACTTTAAAAAACATATTTAGGGCCTCCCTGGTGGCGCAGTGGTTGAGAGTCCGCCTGCCAATGCAGGGGATACGGGTTCGTGCCCCGGTCTGGGAGGATCCCATATGCCGCGGAGCGGCTGGGCCCGTGAGCCATGGCCGCTGGGCCTGCGCATCCGGAGCCTGTGCTCCGCAACGGGAGAGGCCACAACAGTGAGAGGCCCGCATACCGCGAAAAAAAAAAAAAAAAAAAAAAAAAAAAAAACATATTTAGTATCCATTTGAATCTACTCATTTAGGAAGAACTAGATCAAGTCTTTAAGTCCATTTTTTCCCTATTCGGTTGTCTGCCTTTTTTTCTATTGATTCGTAAGAATTTTGGATACATTTTGGATACTATCCTTGGTTTAGTATTTGATATCTAGTATGTTATGTTTTAATTTTCTTCTCTTACTCCATGGCTTGTCTTTTCACTTGTTATGATGTTAAAATCTCTAATCTTATACTCAACAATCTCTTGCCTCTGATGGGATAAATAAGCAATGTGTTAGACTGATCTTGGGATTTAAAATGATGTTTTGGGAGAAGCTGATTTGCGAACTAAGTTCCCACCTCTCCATTCTTTGGCCATTAAATAAACCTTGTGCTGTTCCAATCTAAAAAATAATAAAATGAAATGAAATGATGCTTTGGAACACAGTATCACTTCTGTGATATTCCTGCCTAAATGCATAAGCTGAATTTGATCATGAAGAAATAAATGACAAACCCAGGTCAGGGACATTTTACAAAATAACTGATCCAGACTCTTCAAAAGTGTCAATGTCGTACAAAACAAAGAAAGACAGAGGAGTTGTTACAGATCAATGGAGGCTAAAGAGATATCATAAATGAATGTAAACATGATCTTGAATTGTCTTTGGTTACAGAGGACCTGACTGGGACAATTGGCAAAATCTGAATAAGGTCTGCAGCTAAAACATTATTAATGTGTCACTATTAAGACACTATTAATGTAGCAATGTTAGTTTTCTGGTTTTGATAATTGTACTGTGGTTATGTAAGAGAATGTCCTTCTTTTTAGTAAACACATACTGAAGGATGTCTCCAACTTGCTTTCAAATTCGGGGGGGAAAAGGTACTTACAAGAGAAGAATAAACTAAATATGGTAATATGTTAACATTTGGGAATACAGTGGAAGAGATATAGGATTTTTTGGTCCTATTCTAGCAATTTTTCTATAAGTCTGAAATTATGTCAAAATAAAAAGCTTTTAAAAAATCTGTTTACCATAATAGCTGCTGAGAGCAGAGATTGGCAAAGTGCAGGAACTACAGATTTCTGCTGCAAACACAAACACCCCAAAAGAAGATGGATACAAAATTTAATGACACTCCAAATAAGAGGAAATCCAACTGGGCAGTAAACATAGGAAAATGTGCTTGATCTGATTAATTACCAGGAAATACAAATTAAAATGACAATGAGATACCACTACACGTTCACCAGATTGGAAAAATTCGCGTCTGCCAATATCAACTGTAGCCCCATGGAGCACTGGGAACGAACATCCGATGTCAGGTGGGAACATTTATTTGTTCAACCACTTCAGAAAATCGTTCGGCATCATCTAGTAAAGTCGGAGATACACAGTCTGTTGCTGGGCAATTTCACTCTGAAACAGCAGCACTGTTCAAAATAGTCCCAAACTAGAAACAGCCCAACGTCCACCAACAGGAGGATAAACTGTAGCACAGTCACGTAGTGGAATGTTACCCAGCAATGGATGAATGCACTCCACCTGTACACAACAACACGGATGGAACTTATAATATTGAGTAAAACCATGCCGTTTTATTTATATAAAGTCCCCAGACAAACCCAGAGCTATATTGTTTAGGGCACATGTACGGGTAATCAAACCATGAAGGAAAGCGAAAAAGCGATTCCCGAAGCATTGGGAGAGGTTTATCTGTAGAGGGAGGAGTGTGATGGGGGAAGGGTGTTTGAATGTGTCCCAGGTGCTGGCAATGCTGTATCTTTACCTAGGTGGTGGCTACCCGGGGTTTACTTTATAACTATTTTTCAAGCTGTGAGTATATCTTGGATACTTTTCTGCATATTATATTGCACAATAAAAATGACTGAAGTCAAGTATTAAAAACAAAAAATCTTTGTTCTTCGCTCAACTGAAAGTGCTATTACAGGGCATGGACGCAAGAGGGGGCTCTAACTGGTGAGCCTCGGGAAAGCGAGGTTTCCTGGCAACGGAGAAAGACATTGAGCGGGTCGCTTCTTGAGAGTGGGTAAGCAGTGTGTTCTGGCTCCTGTACCTGCCAGGTGGGCCCGAAGTCCGCTTCTGGCACATGAAGCGTCTCTGTTGGTTCTGAGAGCGTCCTTGACCTTTCCTGATGAGAAGGGCTCTTCTTCCAAAGGTAAGGGAGGGTCGGCAGAGCCTGGGAGGCTGCGCCCTCGCATCGCGGAGCTCTTTGCCTGCTAGTCAGGTAGTGATATCCGAGGGCCTCGACTGAGGGACCTTCTCCAGAAAACTCCAAACACGTCGTAGTGTTTCCCTCAAAAGAAAAGAAAAACAAAAAACAAAAAAACAAAATACCAAACTGAAAAAATTAAGAAGGGGCGCTGCCAACAGCCTTCGAAGGCACGACGTCACAAAAAAAGACGGCTTTTCAAGATTTGGGTTGTGGTTGGAGGTTTTCTGGATTGTTGACAAAACAGAAAGTTGTTGTTTTGTTTTTTTTTTTTCAGAACGTTTTAAAATAAATTGTAGATAGGTACATTTGAAGCTAAGTGGGGGTGGGTGATAGTAACACCTACACCCAGAATACATTGTTAAGAAGAGCTTTCCCATACTTTGTCTCACTTGATTTCGCAGTCACTCTGGTATCACTCACTCCATTATGTAGATGAAGAAACTGAAGCCCAAAGATGTTAAATGGTGAGAAGTCCAGAACTTTCCTCCCAACCCAGTTTACAAAAGAATAAATATTTACTAGTTTATTTTTCAAGGGGAGAGGCTGTTAATTGTCTCTAATAACATAATTAAAATTAAAACAGCAGGAAGATAACTTATTTTCTCCATTAAATTAGCAAAACTATTTTAAATCATAATCCCTCACACTGGAGAGGCTGTTTGGAAACTGGCAGTCTTTCTAATACTTAGTTGCAGTGGAAACCAGTGGCCACTCTTTGGAAGAGCAGCCTGGCAACACCTAGCAGGAGCCATAAAAATGTTTCTGCCCTTCGATCCAGCAGCCCCCCTTCTGAGAACCTATCTGAGTAACATAATTTGAAATTTGGGAAAAGTGTATGTGCAAATATTGGTGGCAGCATTATTTATGATGGCAAAAAATTGAAAACACAGGGGAGGAGTTAGGTGGCCAAGAGAACAATCATAATTAACACTAGTGCCTCCATTTTTAAATTTTTTTTTTTTTTGCGGTACATGGGCCTCTCACTGCTGTGGCCTCTCCCGTTGCGGAGCACAGGCTCCGGACGCACACGCTCAGCGGCCATGGCTCACGGGCCCAGCCGCTTCAAGGCATGTGGGATCTTCCCGGACCGGGGCACGAACCCGTGTCCCCTGCAAAGGCAGGCGGACTCTCAACCACTGCACCACCAGGGAATCCCTTAAAATGATAATTCTGAAGACTGATGAGCCATCATGGGAAATACTACTATGTAATATTTTAAAAAAACAAAAACAAAAATGCAGCTACAAAATGGCCTGGACACTAGTCAAGTTTGTAAATACATAACATCCCATTGGTGTGGGGTAGAAGTAAAGTGGGGGAAAGAAAAGAACAATAGGGAGGTAGGATTGCTTTTTTCTTTTCTCTTTTTAAATTTTATTATTTATTTATTTATTTTTGGCTGCATTGGGTCTTTGTTGATGCGTGCGGGCTTTCTCTAGTTGCGGCGAGTGGGGCTACTCTTCGTTGTGGTGCACGGGCTTCTCACTGCAGTGACCTCTCTCGTTGTGGAGCACGGGCTCTCGGCGTGCGGGCGTCAGCAGATGTGGCACGTGGGCTTAGTAGCTGTGGCACCCGAGCTCTAGAGCGCAGGCTCAGTAGTTGTGGTGCATGGGCCTAGTTGCTCCTGCGGCATGTGGGATCCTCCCGGGCCAGAGCTCGAACCCGTGTCCCCTGCACTGGCAGGTGGATTCCCAACCACTGCGCCACCAGGGAAGCCCTTTTTTTTTTTTAAATTTAATTTATTGGAGTATAGTTGATTTACAACGTTCTGTTAGTTTCTGCTGTACAGCAAAGTGGTTCAGTTATATATGTATTCTTTTTCATATCTTTTCCCTTATTGGAAAAAGATATTGAATATAGTTTGTGTGCTGTCCAGTAGGACCTGGTTGTTTATCCATTCTATATACAATAGTTTGCATCTGCTAATCCCAACCTCCCAGTCCATTCCCCCACCCCTACCCCAGGGAATGCTTTTTTCCTGTTTTGTTTTTTTCATAACTTTTTTCTCCCCATTCACTTCCACTCAGAGTTTACTTTTTCTTTTCCATTTTTTTTATGGAGTATTTTTCTCATATCAGTTGGCAATGTAATGCTTACTTACTCCAGGAAAGTCAGAAAATGGAAGAACCATTGAAATACTCCACTCACCAACAATCTCTAGAAACACTTTAGAGCTGTAGTTCTCAAACTTGTGGTTTTAACCCAGTTTGCTGGGCCCCACGGGGAATTTCTGATTCAGTAGCTGGGGGTGGGGCTCAAGAATTTACATCTTTAACAAGTTTCTAGGTGATGCTGATGTTGCTGGTCCCCAAACCACACTTTGAGGACCACTGTCTTAGTGTGTAGCCTTATAAAGTCTTTCTATGTGTCACACATCTAGATGCCTCACCAAAAAACTATGAACATTTAGGTGGTTTTTCCAGGAGCATTCTTGTCGCTAAATCTTTGGTGCATCCTTAATTATTAATTATCTGATTAATTAAGATTGTCATCATTATGAATTCATTATCTTAATTGTTAAAATTATTAGAATTGTTTCCAAATCCAGAAGTGGAATCATTGGGTCAAAAGACCTGTGTGTTTTCATGGTTTTAATATACATTGTCAAACTGCCACCATAGAATCTAATGTTTGCTGTGTGCTGTGCAAATGTGCCATTTCATTTAATCTCTAAAATTCATTAATTCATTCAGCATATATTCATTGAATGCTATTTTGTGCCAGGTATTTTAGGGACTCAAAGATGAACAAGACACAGCAATCCCATGAGCTAGAGACTATTACTATTCCCATTGTATAGACGAGGAAACTGAGACCCATGAGATGACTCGCCTATGAAGACACAGAGGGTAGTCGTACCTTGGGGCTGCTTCATCATTTGCACAAAAGGGTCACTGTCGGCTCTAGGCAGCCTCATGCTGCATTGTTCCTCATGGAAGGGAATATTTTAATTTGGGGTGGCAACACTTTTTCTTTTTTTTTCTTTCCATCATGCCCTGGAAAAATCAAATGAGGAAACATCCTGGCATACAGCTTAGGAAATAAAGCTCATCCAAAAGCTGCCAGGAATAAAAGCTAACAAAACTTTCTCAACTGAGTTTGATTTTCTACTCTTAAGAAATTAGGTAGAATTTGCCCCCTCTGATTCCAAAATTAGACTTGTTAGGAAAACTAACAAAAAGCATGATGGATGTGTTTGGACATGTAGCAATTAAGTGAGATCTTGTTTTTCACTTTCCTAAGTGAACTCTATTTACAGCTGTTGATTGGGTAGCTTAGTGGTTAAGTGCAAATGCTTTGGTTTGACAAAGCAGAAAGTTTTATAATAAGTAAACTATTTTTTTAACTCTTTAAGCTTCAGGTTCCTCATCTGCCGAATGGGTCTAAGAATACTTTCTTCAGAGATCTCTATGTAAGAGCCAAAGGATTCAGGGGTAGTGGTCACCATCTGTCCCCCTTTTAATTCATGAATCTGACCCAGGCAAAAACCAGGTGGTTCCTGGAGGCTGACACTGAACTACTGCAAACCCAACCACATAGTAGCCCCAACTGCAGTTGCTTGAAGCTATTAACATAGCTTCAAGTTCATGGTATCCAACCATTGATCTGGCTTGTACATTCTTTTACATCCCTAACGGGAAAAAGGACGAGAAACTGTTCACTTTTATGTGGGGCAGACAACAGTACACATTTACTATCCAGCTCAGCCTATGTTAACTCTCCTGCCCTCTGTCCTAATACAGTCAGAAGGGACTGGACCATGTGGACATTCTGCAAAACAGCACATTGTTCCACTCTATTGGTGAAATAGTGTGAAGAGGACTCGAAGAACAAGACATGGTTCCAGAGGGTAGTAGATAAACCGTACAAGAATTCAAGGACTCTAAGATGGTTAGTTAACACTTCTAAGTTTCAGGGGCTCATCACATCAATAGTTTGGGGGGTTCAGTGGTCTGGAGCATGCTGGGACAACCTCTCCAAACTAAAGGACATCTGATTGCATCTTGTACCTCTCACCATCCAGAAGGAAGCACAGCGTGCTGGTAGACCTCTGCAGGCTGGGGTCGGTGAACCTGATACTTGGGAATTTTTTTTTTTTTGTCTGCATTGGGTCTTCGTTGCGGTGCGCGGGCTTCTCATTGAGATGGCTTCTCTTGTTGCAGACCACAGGCTCTAGGCGCGTGGGCTCAGTAGTTGTGGCACACAGGCCTAGTAGTTCCGCAGCACGTGGGATCTTCCCAGACCAGGCATTGAACCCACATCCCCTGCATCGGCAGGTGGATTCTTAACCACTGCACCACCAGGGAAGTCCTGATACTTGGAAATTTTGATCCAACCTATTTTCTGAGTGACATGGAAGGCTGCCATCTTTCAGCAGGTCCCAGGCAGAAAAGAGCTCTGCAGAAGAGCCAGGCTGTCCTGCAAGCAGTTCTGCCTCTTGGGCCATAGAACCTGGGAGACCCTATAGTATTAGAGGGAAAAGGTGCCACATTTTTATGGCAAGCCCTGATGGGAACATCACAACCCAGATCCCTAGAGTTCTGGAGCAAGGCCATTCACTCTGCAGCAGAGAATTATCACCATTTGAGAAAGTCCTCCTGGGCTGGGCCCTGGCAGAGACGGAGCACCTGACCATGGAACATGAAGTGACCCTGCAGCCCAAACAGCCCCTCACAAGCTGGGATCTGTCAGACCTACCATGTCATGAGGTCAGGTGGGCGTGACAACAATGCAAAGTCAGATGGCACATCTCGGATGGGGCACAAGTAGGGCAGAGGGTACAAGTAAGCTGCACAGGCAGATGGCCGAGGCCCCCATGTCATCCACCAGCACTGCACCAACACATCCCCTTCATCTCACACCTGTGGCTGCATGGGACCCCCGTGGCCACCTGATAAGGAGGGAAAGGACCAAGACTGATCCACAGGTGGATCTGTTTGGTATGTGGGTAGAAGCTGAAAATGGAGGATGGCCACACTGCAGCCTCATTCCAAAGTGACCCTGAAAGACAATAAATAAGGTGGAATCTTCCCAATGGGCAGGGCTTTGGGCAGTGTATGTGGGCATCCGCTCCGTGGACAAGAGAAGTGGTCTGAGGTAAGAATAAATACAGACCTCATGGGCAGTGGGGAAAGAAGGAAGGATAAGTATTAGAAGACTGGGGACAAAGAGGCCTGGGAAAGAGGGATGTGTGTGAACCCACAGGGATGGACACAAAGTGTGAAGGTCTTTGCACCACATGTTGGTGTCCATGGAAAGCATTCATCATTGAAGAGGTACTAATCAACCAAGCACAAAGAGTGATTCAGCTAGGTCAGCAGTCGGCTTCTGTCACTGGTCACCCCAGTGTTGGCACAATAGCCTCATGAATGGAGGGTATGTGGCAGGGGGTAGAAGCTCTGCATTCACTAAGAATGACCTGGCGACTGCCACTGCCGAATGTCCCCTTTTCCAGCAACAAAGATTCACGTGGAGCTGCCAACAGGGCACCACCCTTCAAGGAGCCCACCAGTCCCTTGGTAGCATGTTGATTACATTGGACATCTTCTACCAAGAAGCAATTTGTCTTGGGTGGGACTGACACATATTTTGGGTATGAGGTTACCTTTCCTGGTTACACATTCTCGGCCAATCTAAAGATTTGCAGAGTGTTTGATTCACTGCCATTTGGTCTCAGAAAACATCACATTGGACCAAGGGACTCACTTTACAGCACAGAAGGGGCAGCAGGAGACGTATGACCATGGGACCCACTGGACTTATCACACACCACATTGCCCAGGAACTGCTGATTTGGGGGAGGCTTTGGACTTACGAAGAATTTGGGGCTAAAACGTACATCCAAGGCAGTCAAACTGGGCCCCCAAAAGATAACAGGTTTGGGGTCTCTCCCCATCCCAGAAGTATTATCTCATTTCTACCCCACAGACCTGTAAGAAGGAGGTACTTTAGTTCTTAATACTCTCTGACTTGAATCCTTTCTTCTACACATGCAATAAATTCTTCCTGAAAGCTAATGTACCACCAGGCTCCCTTGAGGACCATTGGCCAAAAGCTGCTTCCCGCAGACATCCCTGGCCTGCCTGGAGGCTTTCTTGGTCAATACCTGGCAAGACTTCCAGCCCTGTTGGGCCAAAGGCTCTGTCATTTCTTCCCCTTCCAAACAGCTGAGCAGACCAAGATGCTAGCTTTCTAGAGTCACAGGCAAGACATCCTGGTAGGAGGTAGGCTCACATTCAACTTCTCTTCTTCTCCCAGGAGGAGTTTAACTCTTTTCAATCCAGCCGTCCCTAGAAAACTCTATTCTGTGCCCCAAAGGCATGGTCAGCAGAATACTAAAGAATGGTAAGGTTCCTCTCAGTAACGACCACTTTCCTCTTGTCTCCCAACTGGATCTGGCTTTCCCGAGAGGTGGTGATGATGTTATTTTGGAGGCGCCGGCTGCACTCAGGCCGCCTTGGAGTGCACTGTGTGGCCCCTGGCCTCTGGCTGAACTGACTTGTCCTCTGTTAAAACCATGTTCTCACAGGCAATAGGGGTGAGGGAAGCAGTCAGGAACCTGAAAACCCGCCCTTCCCCTTCATAACCCCCTCCCCACCCCCCACTCTGTTCTGTGGATGCTGTTGTGAAGTTTGTATATTAAAGAACTGTTGGGCTTCCCTGGTGGTGCAGTGGTTAAGAATCCGCCTGCCAATGCAGGAGACACGGGTTCGAGCCCTGGTCTGGGAAGATACCACATGCTGCGGAGCAACTAAGCCTGTGCGCCACAACTACTGAGCCTGCACTCTAGAGCCCGTGAGCCACAACTACTGAAGCCCGCGGGCCTAGAGCCCGTGCTCCACAACAAGAGAAGCCACCACAATGAGAAGGCTGCGCACCACAATGAAGAGTAGCCCCTGCTCACTGCAGCTAGAGAAAGCCTGCGTGTAGAAACAAAGACCCAACGCAGCCAAAAATATATATATATATTTTTAAAAAAGAATTATATTAAAAATGTTTGATAGGGCTTCCCTGGTGGCGCAGTAGTTGAGAGTCCACCTGCTGATGCAGGGGACACGGGTTCGTGTCGCGGTCCGGGAGGATCCCACATGCCACAGAGTGGCTGGGCCCGTGAGCCTGTGCGTCCGGAGCCTGTGCTCCGCAACAGAAGAGGCCACAACAATGAGAGGCCCACGTACCGGAAAAAAAAAAATGTTTGATAGGTCTAAAAAGAAAACATTTTAGGTAGAAAAAAGAGATGCAACTGAGGCACCAACTTATGAAAAGATACTCTGTGTGGATGGAGCATCCTTTTCCACGATTCACCTTAAACCAAAACCGTGAATGGGTGCTGCCTACAGTACATAGAAGAAGCAGACCTAGGGATCAGCAGGTGGAAGTAAGAGTTACCCCTTTCCTTGTACTGCGAATGAGCCACTGGAAGACTCTGGGCTTCCCATCCTCACAGCTCTAGGCTCTGTAGGTCTTGAGGTCCGGGTTCCCAGCAGGGGGATGCTGCCACCAGGATACACAAGAATCCCACTAAACTTTCAGCTATAGCGGCTACCTGATTGCTTCAGGCTCCTTGTGCCAAGAGACCAGCAAGCAAGAAAAGGAGTCACACTCCTGGCAGGTGAATTGACTGTGACATCAGCAGGAGACAGGGCTGCTGTTACACAGCAGGACAGAGACAAATACATTCGACACTCCAGGTGACCCTCTTGAGTGTTTCTTGGTTCTTCTTTGACCAATTTTGATGGTAAATAGACAGATGCAGCAGCCGTAACTAAGACGAGCATGGTGACCAGGGTCTCAGACGTCTCAGGGATGAAGGTCTGGGCTGTCTGGCCAGGTACACCACCTTGACCATCAGAGGAGCCAGCTGATGTTTAGGGGGTCTAGAACAGGTAGTAAGGAGGGAGATAATGACTATACCAGCTGGAGTGTGAGAGCTATAGCTAATTCCACTAACTGTAAGTTTCCCCAGAAAAAGAGATGGATCAGAATCCTGGAGATGTTCTCAGATGGTGTTAACTTAAGAAGCAGGAGATCCAGATGGTATGGAACTGTACTGAATGCTGTGGTGTGCATCCTGATCTCTCGTGGGACCGAGGCACCAGCCATCAGGAGTCTTGCCCTTTAACGGATGGGACTATCTTTTTTTTTTTTTTTTAATTAAAAAATATTTATTTATTTGTTTGTTTGTTTTGGCTGCTCTGGGTCTTAGTTGCGGCACATGGGATCTTCACTGCAGCATGCGGGCTCTTAGTTGCGGCGTGTGGGATCTAGTTCCCCAACCAGGGATCGAACCTGGGCCTTCTGCATTGGGAGTTCAGAGTCTTATGAATGGGGCTGCCTTGTCTACATTTAGGACCCCTGCTTGGGGGCAGCCCCAGCCAATGAGTAGCCTAATCAGGGGTACAAGGGCCTGACCCCCCACCATCAATTCAGGACAGTTCTGAAGGTCTAGCCCACTCCCTTGCAGGTGGTGTTCCTGAGAGCGCTCTGCAGTAAAGCTGCTGCGTGCAAACCTCCTCCTCAGACTCTGTTTCCCAGGGAACCTGGCCCAGCACACTGCACATCCTCAACCACACTAGTTAATATCAAACTGTCGCCAAGATGGTTGTACCAACTTACATTCCTACCAACAACGCCTGAGAGTTCCATTTGCTCAACATCCTTGCCAGATCCTGGTATTGTTAGGCTTTTTATTTATAGCCAGTCTGGTGGGTGTGAAATGGAATTTCATTGTGGTTTGAATTTACATTTCCCTGATGACTAAGGACATTGAGCACCTTTTCATGGGTTTACCGGCAATTTGGATTTTCACTTTTTGGGAACAGCCCCAGCTCCTTTGCCAGTTCTGGTTTCACAGACCCCCTCATTTAGTGCTACCTACTAAGGGGGGGAGTGCAGGACTAAGCCCAAGGCGGACTTAAATGGCTTTCCTGAAGGCCAGCAATCTCCATGGATCCTTCATCCTCCTCTGACTTGACATCTGAGCAGTGTGAGATCTGGTGGACCATTCCCTCCTCCCATCACCTTCTGCTCTTGGCTTCCCTGACAGTGAACAAACCTAGCGTTCTCTGCCTCTCTGGCTGCCCGCTCTCTGTTCCCTCTGCAGGCTCGACCTCCTGCAAAGGCTTAACTATGAATTGTTGGGGTTCCTCAGGGAGTAGTCCTTGGCCCTGTTTTCATCTTACTCTGGCCTTCTCTCTCTTTTCCAAATCCCCTCTCCACCCTTCTCCACTCTGCTCTCTGTTTTTGGGTTTTTTTTGGCCGCGCCATGAGGCATGTGGGGTCTTAGTTCCCTGACCAGGGATCAGACCTGCACCCCCTGCATTGTAAGTGCGGAGTCTTAACCTCTGGACTGCCAGAGAAGTCCCCTCTGCTTGGCTCTCTGCCTCAGGAAGCCGATTATATGGATACCTTGAGTGGGCTTGCTTGTTCTTTAATTTTGGATTGGGTTTTAGTTATTGCTGCATAACAAATTATATCACAATTTAGAGGCTTAAAAATGCCACCATTTTATTATCTCTCATGATTCTGTGGGTTGACTGGGATCATCTGGGGTCAGTTCTGCTACACCTGACGTCACATAGGGGTAGTCCACTGGGGACTCAACTGGAACATCCAAGATGGCGCTCCCATGTCTAGCAGCTTGGTGGGGATGGCTAGAAGTCTGGCCTCAGCAGGACTGGGAAGCCTGAAACTCTGTCTCTTGCCAAGGCATTTCAGGGCCTCCCCATCTCCCTAAGGCCTTTCCCTCCCACAGTCCTTCTGGTACAAGGGAGCCAGACTTCTTATATAGCAGCTCAGGGTTCCTCAAACTGCAAAAGCTGAAACTGCCAGGTCCCCTTAATTCATGGGTCCCTAGTTGGCACTGCATCGCTCTGCTGCCTCTGTTGGTTAAATAGGTCACTGGACCAGGCCAAATATAGCATGGGAAGGGACTGCACAAAGGCACGAACACCAGGCAGCATGATTCCTTTGGGACCATCTTTGGAGACTAGCCACCACAGTCTCCTATCTCGTCCTCAAGCTCCCTCTCTTGTGCAGAATGAATGTTTTCCCCCACTTTCCGTAACCCCCAAAGTCTCATCCTATTTCAGCCTCAAGGGCAGGCGAGAAGTCTGGTTTCTCATCCAATTGTTGATGAGGCACTTGGGCAAGGCTCCTCTTGATCTGAAGACCTGTGGACTAGAGAGAAGTTATCTGCCCTCACGTACCCAACATATAAAGATGAGACAGGAACTGCAGCACCACAACGTACACTCCCATTCAAAAGGGAAGACAGAACAGTTACAGGTCCATCACAATTCTGAAATTCTTCTGGGTACAATTCTCCATGCTCTAGTGCTAGGGAATGTATGTTGATCGGGGCCCAGGTCTGCTCCCTGGGAATGGTTCTATCTGGCTCTTGGCCTCTGAGTCATCCTTGTTTTACTTAAGAAATGGTTCATGTTTGCCTGATTCCTGTCCTTAGGCAGTTGAGAGTCACAGAGGCTACATTTTGTTTCATAATGTTTCTGTTCCTTTCTTAAAAAAAAATTTTTTTTTTACCTTTTGACACCCTTCACCCATAAAAGTACATGTGTGTATATATGTATACGTACCTTATATATATATTTTTTAATTTATTTATTTATTTTTGGCTGCGTTGGGTTTTATTGTTGCTGAGTAGGGGCTGCTCTTCGTTGCAGTGCAAGGGCTTCTCATTGCGCTGCCTTGTCTTAGCTGTGGAGCACAGGCTCTAGGCACACAGGCTTCGGTAGTAGTTGTGGCTCGCGGGCTCTAGAGCACAGTCTCAGTAGTTGTGGTGCACGGGCTTAGTTGCTCCGCCGCATATGCGATCTTCCCTGACCAGGGCTTGAACCCGTGTCCCCTGCAATGGCAGGCGGATTCTTAACCACTGCACCACCAGGGAAGTCCTTGTATTTTTATTTTACATATACACACACATACAATTGGCCCTCCATATGCACATGTTCTGCATCTGCAGATTCAACCATCCACAAACCGAAAATATTTGGAAAAAAATTCCAGGAAGTTCCAAAAAGCAAAAGTTGAATTTGCTGCACTCCAACAATTTTTTTTTTCCTGCAAAAAGCTTTATTGTTTCCATTTGGTCTGCGGTGTGGGAGAGGGCTCCAGGCTGGTTAAAAAGCTGCCTGGTGGCAGCAGGCAGAAGCCCTGGCACCAGGGGGTTGTCAGAGGGGTCGTCAAAGTCCGCTGGGCTCCAGAGGCTTCTAGTCGTTGTGGAGGGTGATCCTTTCAAAGAGATACTCGTCCAGCCCAACCTGGGAGCCGGCCAGCCTGCGGAGGTTAGTCAGGTGGTCGCCCTTCTTCCTGATGAGTTTCACCTCCTCATCCAGGAAGTGGCTCTCCAGGAAGTCACAGAGATGGGGGCGCAGAACTCAGAGCATGCACATCCAAGAGGGCTCGGTTCAGGTTCTTCTCCGGGACTGTGGCGACTTCCACAGTGTTCAGGTTCTACCCCACTCATCTTGGGATGGCTTCTGTGTGTCCTGGAAGCGTGTGCGGCAGCCACACCGGTTTTGCATCTGCAAGAGACCCTCTGCAGCCTCGCGTTTCTCCCGCACCACCTTGCCCAAGGAGTGGTCCACGCCCTCCAGAGCCATGTGGTCTTGGTGGAAATAGAAGCCCAGAGCTGGGTGTGGGAGGCGCGCAGGCGCGCATTGACCGGGTGGTCGATGGCGGCCTCCACCGCAGGGAGATAATCCTGAGGAATGTGGGAGCTCTGCTGATCCTCAATAAGGAGAGAAACTCCGAATATGGTGTTGGTTGGTCCCTGAAGCCGAGGCTGGCTGAGAGGTTGGTGCCTAAGGTTGTGGCTGGGAAAAAAGTTGGAGGGTGGTTGGAGGCTGGAAGAAGGGTTGTCCCTGGCGGTGTGCTGTCCAAACACTGTAGAAGCTAGAGACCGATTCCCGGGACTGCCGGGGCACTGCCCCTCCAACAAGCATTTACACAGCATTTACGTTGTATTTACAACTACTTATGTAGCATTTACGTTTTATTAGGTATCATAAGTAATCCAGAGAGGATTTAAAGTATACGGGAGGATGTGCCTAGGTTATATACAAATAGTAGGCCATCGCGTATATAAGGGACTTGAGTATCTGTGGATTTTGGTATCCACGGGGGTCCTAGAATGAATCCCCCATGGATACTTAGGTACAACTATATACATATAATGTCTCTGTTCCTCTCAGTCCAAATTAGTAAAATGAAAGCTTTTGTGCATTTCCCGTGTATCAAATGACCTGCTCCATTAGACAAAAGCCACACTTAACATTTCTTTCTGAAACAGACCCTTTGGGCCACATGCAAGCGCTAAGGGATATGCCTTCAGAGATTCTTAGAAGCCTGTTGTCTAGCTGAAAGGCTCTACCTATGCGGTACCCTGAAATGCATCTGAGTTCTCAAGAAAGTCTCTTGTATCTGCATCCTTCATCTGATCTTGACCCGGAGGCCACGTTTCACGGGAAGCACCCTGTATTTGATCTTTGCCACCAGGTTCCTTCCCTCCCCCAGGTTCTTATTTCCTTTGAGACTCTTTGTTGGGCTATAGATGTTGGGAGTGAGAAACGGTCTCATTTTCCAACCTAACAAGCTTGAGGCAAGGAGCGTTTCCTATAGATTCCTCTGGAATACGGAACAGCTCTTTCTTTAGCTCATCCTCTATCCATCCCTCAGCTAAAATGAACCAGTTGATTCTTTCAACATTCTGCCTTGAAATCTCCTCAGCCAAAGCAACAAGGCTATGAACTGTACTCTCTGTTTTCCACGATATTACAGGGAACAGTTTTACTAAATTTTTCTGTCAGTACGTAAGTCGCGTCCCCTTTGGTCAGGCTCCCGTAACAATTTCTCACATTCTTCCACATTCCAATAACAATCTCTTCAAGGCCCCCAAGCCTCTGCCCATTGCCCTGTTCCTAAGCCAATGTCCCATGTTTTCAGTGCTGTTTATTGGAGCCCTCACTTGGATAGCAATTCCTGTATGGACTGTCTATGGCTGAATAGCAATTACTCCAAAATCTAAAACAGCGACAGTTTATGATCTCCCAGTTCTGTGGACTGACTGGCTCAGCTCCACATGATGTTGGCTGGGGCAGTGATCCTCCGGACCCTCCTCCAAGACGGCTCACTCACATGGCTGCACCTTGGTGGGGACAGCTCAGAAGCTGGGCTCAGCTGGGGCCCTAGGACACTGGGCCTCTCTTCTGTCACTCCTTAGCTTTTTTTTTTTTTTTTTGCGGTACGTGGGCCTCTCATTGCTGTGGCCTCTCCCGTTGCGGAGCACAGGCTCCGGACGCGCAGGCTTAGCGGCCATTGCTTACAGGCCCAGCCGCTCTGCAGCATGTGGGATCCTCCCGGACCGGGGCACGAACCCGTGTCCCCTGCATCGGCAGGCGGACTCCCAGCCACTGCACCACCAAGGAAGCCCTGTCTGGCTTCTTAATGCTCAATATCATATCAGTGAGATTCATTTTTGTCTGGCAGGTAGCAGTAAGTAGTCCCTTTGTTGTGCTCTGTGGTATCCATCGTATGAATACAGCACAGTTTATTTATCTGTTCTCCTCGGCATGGATATTCGGGTAGCATCCAGTTTGGGGCTATTATGAACAGAGCTGCTAGGACCATTCTTGTACGTGTCCTTGGATGGACTTAAGCACTCGTTTGTCTTGGGAATGTATGCAGGAGTAGAACTGCTGTATGATATGGTAGGTGTAAGTTTAGCCTTACTAGAAACTTCCAGTTTTCAACAGTGTCTGCTCCATTTTACTTTCCCACCAGCTATGGATGAGAACTCCTGTTAGCAGATTGAGAGAGAATTCACATACCGTAAAATCCCCTCTTTTAAAGTGTATAATTCGGTAGTTTTAGGATACTCACAGTTGTACAACCATCACACTGATTCCAGAACATTTCATCACCCCCCAAAAAGCCCCATGTTCATTAGCAATCTCTCCCATTCCTCCCTTCTCCCCTCCCGACCCCAGCCCCTGGCAACCACTAATCTACTTTTTTGTCTCTATTTGCCTATTCTGGATATTTATGTAAATGGAACCTTACAGTATGTGGCCTTCTGTTTCAGGCTTCTCTCACTTAGCATAATGTTTTCAAGGTTCATCCATGTTGTGGCATGTATCAATACTTTTTATTGCTAAATAATATTCTATTGTACAGTGATACCACATTTTATCCATTCATCAGTTGATGGATATTTGACTTGTTTCTACCTTTTGGCTATTATAAACAATGCTGCTATGAACATTCTCTTGGGTAGGCACCGAGGAGTGGGATTGCTGGGTCTACCTGGGTTTTATAGGATTCAGGGGAAAGACTCCCTGGTGAAGGAATTTCCAGCATGAAAATAGTCCACCTGTACAGGTGGGCCTCATCTTCTACTCTGCAGCAGACCATTCTCAGCTGGGAGGCATCCAGAATCTCTTCATGATCAATGGCAAAGTTAAAATCTAGATATCTTGGAGGTAGTGTGTAGAACATCCTCCCGGGGTTATAAAAGAAGACAGATCTGAAGTCACAGTTCACCATTTCCTAGTTGTGTGAACTTGGGTGAGATACTTCTCTCAGCCTCAGTGTTCTTATCTGCATAATGGACACAAATAACTCCTATTTCACAGGTAGCTCGGCTTCTGGCACTTGGGTGCTAACCAGCATGAGAGGCATGGACCCAGTAAGGGCGAGTCCCTTCCCCCTTTTCCTTCCTTCAGTCAGTTCTTCATGTTCCTGAAAAACGTGCTACTCAGAGCAAAAAAATAACTTTAGGCAGGAACAGTGGCTCTAGACCCTGTGCATTCAAAGCACATGGGGAGACTTTTTTAACGTATCAGTGGCCAGACCTACCCGCAGAGGTTCTGATTTAATTCATCTGGCATTTGTTTTTTTTCAAAACTCCCCAGGTGATTCTAAGGTGCATCCAGGGCTGAGAACTACTATATGAAAGGAATTACCTGTGTTTGAGAGGCTGGGAATAGGGATATGGTGGCCAGCCATCCCAGTTTGCCAAGAACTGCCCCAGTTTCAACGCTGAAAATCCTGCATCCCAAGAAACTCCCTCAGTCCTGGGTAAACTGGGCTACCGTTAAGGAAATGATGCACAAATGTTGATTTGTGGTACTTATATTTAGGATTTTCTTTCAACTGTCAGGTCTGAAGCCAAAGTACTTTTGAACTTAGGGAATAAAGAGCAGAAAGCTGCCAACTGTACCCCAGCACAGAGTTTGAAATGCACAGGAGACAGAGGACTTGGGGGGGAAGGAGTTATTTAGGGCAGCACCTCTCAAACCTTGGTGTGCATGAGACTCATTGCAGTGTCCTGTAAAATGCAGCTTCTGACCAGCAGATCTGGGGTGGGCCTGACACTGTCTGTTTCTAACAAGCTCCCAGGTGATTCCGATGCTGCTGGCCCAGGGACCATGCGTGGAGGAGCGAGAGTCTGGAGAGATGTAACTTCTCTCTTACAACGAACATAACCTTGAGGGAATTCCTTCTTCTTTCAGACCTTTTGATCTATCAGCTATAAAATGGGAATAGTGATACCCGCATCACAGGTAACACCCAGGAGGTTTCACAATAATTTAGAAGCGTGTTGTTGGGAAGAGTCAGTGTGCCTGGCGGGCAGTGGGGGCTGACTGGATGTAAGTCCTCTTTGCATCCTCATCTCCACCCAGCTGCAGCCTCTCGTGCTTGCAGGGCTCTGATTAGTTTCTCAATGGTGAGCAGAGTCCTTCACGGAGAGTGGGCACCTCAAGAACGGTTGCTGACATGTTCAGAGAGTTGCTGAGCAGAGGCAGATGACTGCAAGCCAGCGCCAGGGTGTGTGGCCAGCTAAACCTTTAATCTAACCATTTGTATGCCCTGTGGAGGAAAACCTCATTTCATTTAGAGATGATGTTGGAGTCAACAGTTTTTATATCAAGGCAAAAAAAAAATTAACTACAGGGAGAAATTTTTTTCTTTTTTCCTTTTTTTTTTTTTTTTTTTGCGGTATGCGGGCCTCTCACTGTTGTGGCCTCTCCCGTTGCGGAGCACAGGCTCCAGATGCGCAGGCCCAGCGGCCATGGCTCACGGGCCCAGCCGCTCCGCGGCATATGGGATCCTCCCAGACCGGGGCACGAACCCGTATCCCCTGCATCGGCAGGCGGACTCTCAACCACTGCGCCACCAGGGAGGCCCTTTCCTTTTTTTTAATTGAGCTGGTACTGTGGGCAATACCATTCCTCCCCCCCCCCCTTTTTTTTTTTTGCGGTACGTGGGCCTCTCACTGTTGTGGCCTCTCCCATTGCACAGCACAGGCTCCGGACGCGCAGGCCCAGCGGCCATGGCTCACGGGCCCAGCCGCTCCGCGGCATGTGGGATCCTCCCGGACCGGGGCATGAACCTGTGTCCCCTGCATCAGCAGGTGGACTCTCAACCACTGCGCCACCAGGGAAGCCCCCCCCCTTTTTAAAAATTAATTAATTTACTTTTGGCTGCGTTGGGTCTTTGTTGTTGCACGCGGGCTTTCTCCAGTTACTGTGAGCAGGGGCTACTCCTCGTTGCGGTGCATGGGCTCTAGGCACGCGGGCTTCAGTAGTTGTGGCTCACAGGCTCAGTAGTTGTGGCTCATGGGCTCTAGAGCACAGGCTCAGTAGCTGTGGCGCACGGGCTTAGTTGCTCCGCGGCATGTGGGATCTTCCTGGACCAGGGCTCAAACCCGTGTCCCCTGCATTGGCAGGCGGATTCTTAACCACTGCATCACCAGGGAAGTCCCGAAATTTCTTTTCTTAATTACTGTTGTCAGAAAGCTGATGTTGGAGGAACTGTTAGAGAAGGAAAGGACGAGACTCATAAATAGCCCTAGAAGCACAGGCTTTGGAATCAGAAGTTCCTGGGTTTGAATCCTGGCTCTATCAGACACTGTGCTGCAGGACCTCGGGTAAATTGCTACCCCTCTCTGACCCTCAGTTACGTCATCTGTGAAATGGAGGTGAGGATCCCTACCTAGTTAGCTGGTGCCGCTTCCCTCCAAACACAGGTATCTGTTACTCATCGGGCCTCTCACTGTCAGCTGCTGGGTGTCAGGGTTCCTCTGGGGAGCCAGGACCATTGAAGCAGGAGGGCCATGGGAGCGAGGCTGCAGGCTGGCAGCCTGGGGCCAAAGGGCTCTGCAGGTCCTTCTTTGTGTTGTTCAATTTGAGCCAACATTAAACCTTAAGGGACTCAATAAAATCCTGGAGTTATAGCTCTTTCAGAAAATGCATTGGATCTTAAAACACTGCAGCCCTTTCCAGCCACAATTTTGCACTCTCCCGATTGCCACAAGCCTTACTCCTTGGAGTACTGACAGCTGCTGACTTCCCCATGCCTGCTGGGCCCCTGAGGACCTTTGCTTTTGCATCTCCTTGCCTTCCCTCTACAATCTGAGGTGCCCGATGGTGGCAAGCTCTTCTGGTGTCCTTATGGTGTGCCAGACACTGCCTCGAGCACTTTTAACACGTTTATCCTCCTGCCCGGCCTATGAGGTATATGTTATTTTTAGCCTCCATTTCATGAGTGAGGAAACAGGCACAGAGATGCTAGACGAATTACCCAAGGTCACACAGCTGGAAAGTGGCAGTGCTAGGGGAGCCTGGCTCCTGAGCGTGTGTGCTGTTAGCCACTACACACACTACGTCTACCAGAGACGCTGAGTGCTTGCTTCTATTTGTTTTTCTCAAACTATTGTTTGTTTTTCTGATAATATAACAGATACATGCTCATAAAAAAATAAACAGGAACATTTAAAGAAACAAGTAAAAAATGTCTCAAATTTTCACTCCCTGCCCCGCCCCAGAAGTAGCATTTGGGCGTCATGTTAGCAGATGGTCACAAATATGTGTTATACAAAATGGGATAATATCATCTGCATGTAATAAAAAGCTACAGTGATGAGAGAATTATCTAGAGCTCACAGCACTGGGAGCCATTCAGCTGGGTTCAGGTCTCCCAGCCTGTCCTCTGCCTGTGTGATCCTGGGCAGTTCAGCGAAATTTCCATTTTCCCTTCTGCAAAATGGGAACCTCACAGAACAGGCCTAAAAATTCAGTGAGATAATAGAGGAGAAATGCTTAGCATGGTTCTTGGCAGCCAGTGAGTGCTCCCTAAAAATTCAGTTGTGATTAGGATTATTCATGGCTGATGGATGTTCCTTAGGTCGTGAGCCACAGGCCACAGACGAGCCACACTCCGGCCACGGAGAGAAGCAAAGGGTGAAGGCTGCACACAGTCTGAGGGTTGAGGGGAGGCAGCCAGCGTGAAAGCAAGGCCTGTGGTCATGACCTGGAGGCCCAGGAGCAGTTTAGAAAGTGAGGTGCGTGGGGGCCAGGATATGGATTGTGTACTGGGGTGAGGGGTGAAGGCCGGAGAAGCCGCTGGACTGGCCCTGTGATGGGAGGACCCTCTTCCGTGGACTGAGTGCACTGGGCCCCCGGGTTTGGATAATAACCGACGTGCGGAAGGTCGCCCTGCAGTCTCCTCCCTCCAAGTAAATAGGTGTTGCTATTCTAAGCAGGCCTGTGATAAAAATATACTTGCTTTGCTTTGGAAGGCTTTTTTTTTTTTTTTAAGCCGTGAAAATAACAGGGCAGTAGGCTGACTATTTTAGGTTGGGGCCTTTGGCTGGCTTTCAAAGTCACAGCCCAAATGAGGTCTATTTACGAAACAGGTCGCATTGCACACTTCGCACGCGTTGATCGTCCGGTAGAACAAGCTCGGCTGGAGGCATCTAAGAGACTCTGGGGCCCACACCCGAGCAGCAGAGTTGGAGGAAATCGCTGGCACTCTTTATGCCGGACTGTAACAGCGAGCCCAGCGTCTCTCTCTGGGCCTCTGAGCCCTTCCCCACATGCCCCTCCCCCACCCCTCCCCCACATCCCCTCCCCTCCCCCACATCCCCTCCCCTCCCCCACATCCCCTCCCCTCCCCTCCCCCCACCCGCGAGTTCTCAGGGGGCGGAGCCAGCAGTCTGCCTCTCTCTCCACTTGGAGTACGGGGAATGCTCCCCACTTTCTCTGTAAATCAGCACGGTAGGCGGCAGCGTCGGAGCCAGGGAGGAGCCTGCTATCCTGTTGGGGCCTGCCATCTGGAACTGGGCTGAAATTTTCCACCCTCAGTGGACCAAAGGGTGCCTCTGGACACTCTGTAGGGGATGGCCTGAGATGGAGTAGAAATAACCTGAGCAGACTTAAATTTGAATCTTGGCCCTGGCTCTTGCAGCTGTGTGACCCTGGAAAGGTAACTTTACCTCTGTGATCCCTTTTTTTCTTATTAGTGAGATGGAGATTATAAAGCAAATCTTACAGGACTATAGGGAAGATTAAAGAAGATAATGCATTTAAAAGTATCTAGCATATATAGAGTGGCCACCAAATCTGGAAACACGTAGGAATTTTCAGAATAAGTGGTTTATTGATTATACATAATACAGTTCTCTATATTTCCCGACTTTAGGGTCACCCTATGGTGATAATAATTGCTAACACTTACATGGTACTTACCATGTGCCAGACACTGTTGTAGATGCTTTACATATATCAACTCATTAATTCTTCAAAACAACCCTATGAAGTAGGCATTACATCATCCCCATTTTATAGATGAGGAAACCGAGGCTCAAAGTTAAACCACTTACTTAGGGTCATACAGCTAAAAAATGGCAGAACCAAGAATCAGACACAGGCAGTTAACCATTACACTTTAGTTAACCATTTGCTAGAGTTGCTTTTTCAAGTACCACTGATGTCTTGACACTCAGATAATGCTAATAGGTAAAAATAATGACAAGGACAATTATGATAATCATAGGGTCCCAACACTGCAAAGAATCTTAAGAGGTCACCCAGAGACTGTGATCTTAACCTTCTGCTTTTCTCAGTCAAGAATACACTGAGGGCTTCCCTGGTGGCGCAGTGGTTGAGAGTCCGCCTGCCGATGCAGGGGACACGGGTTCGTGCCCCGGTCCGGGAAGATCCCACATGCCGCGGAGCGGCTGGGCCCGTGAGCCATGGCCGCTGAGCCTGCGCGTCCAGAGCCTGTGCTCCGCAATGGGAGAGGCCACGACAGTGAGAGGCCCGCGTACCAAAAAAAAAAAAAAAAGAATACACTGAATATGTTCTACTTCTAGGACTCTATTCTAGAGAAATCATCTGAAGTATGGAAAAAGCTATTTGAAAAGGTAGAGGGAATTCCCTGGCAGTCCAGTGGTTAGGACTCAGTGCTTTCACAAGCCGCTTGGCTTGGCCCCCCTCCCAAAAAAAAGTATAGAAAAGGGATATTTATTGGATCACTGCTAAATGTCAAGCTCTTTGCAAGCTTATCTCGTTTAATTCTCTCCATAACCTCCCGAGGTCAGCGTTCTTAGCGCCATTTACTGGCAAGGAAACCAAGGTTCTGTGAGGTTAGGCCTTGTCCAAGGTCACACAGGCTGTAAGTGACAGGGTGGGGCTTCCATGTGAGGTGATCCAGTTCTAAAGGCCCTGGGCTCATGGATCCCCATGGCTGCTTGGGAAGCAGAGCGCCCCAGCTGCTGCTTAAAGCCAGCTCCCACTCATCTGCTAGATGTGGGAGGTGGGAGAGGGGCTTGCACTGCAGGGTCTCTAAGATTTCTCTAAGTGCTAAGCTTTTGTGAATCTTTTTATTGCTGTAAGTAAACCTCAGGAAGGATAAATACAGAAATGAGTAAGAATTGTACAAAAAATACTAGACACCCTTCATTTCCCTCTTCAGCTTTGGGACTTTAATCCAAGATTAATCTTTGTTTTGGATTTTCATCGTGGGTATATTGGTGTTTTCTTAATTAAGGTTAGCTACTTGTAGGGGCTTCCCTGGTGGCGCAGTGGTTGAGAGTCCGCCTGCCGATGAAGGGGACACGGGTTCGTGCCCCGGTCTGGGAGGATCCTACATGCCACGGAGCGGCTGGGCCCGTGAGCCATGGCCGCTGGGCCTGCGCGTCCGGAGCCTGTGCTCCGCAGCGGGAGAGGCCACAACAGTGAGAGGCCCGCGTACCGCAAAAAAAAAAAAAAGATTAGCTACTTGCTATGTTTGGGTACCTATTTATTCAGTGAACAAATATAGTGTAATGATTAAAAATGCAGGTTCTATATATGGGAGTTCCTTATAGTAGTATTGTGAATTTTCTCTTTGTTTGAAATTATATCAAAATAAATAGTTATCTTCTTAAAAATAGAGGGGGATAGAGTTGGACTGCTTGGATTCTGCCCAGAGCTCATCCGCCATTAGCAACGTGTCCTTGCCTAAGTTCCCTTGAGTGTGAAACAGGATGATCCTGGTACCCATCTCAGATTCAGTCATACGATTTGCTGCCATATGCCTTACGGCATTATGCCTGAGACATAGTTAGCTCTCAATCACTGTTAGCTATTGCTGTTGCTATTAATTTACTTTCTATGTTGAACGACTTGCTTTGGAGTTGTTTGCCTTCTGAAATGGTTTCTGAAGAAAACCATTGGCTTTCCTGATAGAGCAAATGTGGACTGGACACCAACATTACGAGGAGTGGTCCGAGGAGAAAGATAAAACCAAAGTTGCCCAGAACCATAATGAGGAAATGAACTATGAGAAAACAGTTTCTAGAATTTTAAGTGTGCAAGCCGTATTTGAGGCTGAGAAAAGGGCTGCACACACAGGGCTGATTTCTACGAATCTGGTGTCAGAAGCTTCTAGTTAAGGTTGACCTCTGGTACCATCTCTAAGTCTTTCCCTTCCGGAGAGGTAGGTGAAGGGGTATAGGTGGAAGCTGAATACCAGAGGATCCCAATAAAAAAAAGCCCCTCATTTCCCACCTACTCAAAGTTAGGAGGCCAATGCCTACTTATAAAGGGTGCAGATAATGCTAATAATGGAATAATAACAATAATTCCCAAGTTCTCACGACGTGCTGGACCTAGCCTGGTGAAGGTGGCCAGTTAGGCTCTCCAGTACCAAACTGTCAGTCCACAAGCGCCTCGGACGTTGGCCAGGTGAAGCAGGCTGTCTGAGGGCACAGAGCCGCTGAGGGCCAAAAGATGCTGGGTGGCTTCTCCCTCGGTGGTCCTTCGGTTCACAGACCCTCTCCCTCTGGAAGTGTGTGCATAGCCTCCAGTGATTTCCATGTTCTAGGAGATTTCTTTTCAGAAAAAGAAAGAGAAATGACCTTAACTGACTGTCAGTATTGCCAGAGAGGAAATCAACAGGTAATCACATGAGCATCTATTAGGACTCTATTACAAGCAATGGGAAAACTAACTCAATGGTTTTAAGATCAAAACAAGGGAGTATCACGCTGCATGGAACTGAAAAGCTCAGGTCTGGTTGGTTTCAGTGCTCAGCAGAGGTCAGCAGGGCCCTGCAGGACTCCGGGCTCAGCTCTGTAAAGGTAGCTGAGGCATCTCCAGCCTTCCCTCCCCTCAGGGTTCAAATGCAGGGAAAAACTCAGAAGATGTATATGGGAGCTTCCTCAAAAATCCTGAGATTCACTTTGATAGGATCCAGTTGGGTCATATGTCCATCCCTGAACCAATCACAGTGACCAGGCTGAGTCAAGTGCTCTGGGAAAGGTCAAGCCCCGTACACACTCTCATGTTTGAGTTGCTTGCATGTGGCTGTATTTCATTTGTTCCTCCCCCTCCCCCAACTGCACAGTAAGCCCCTTGAGGGCATGGACCACTCTGGGCATCTCTACATCTCCAGTGGCTAGCTCAGCATGTGGCCCCCATCACGCTCAGTAAACAGTCATTGAAATAAACTGCACTGTAGGTAATGGAGAGTGAACTGGAGAACTGAGATGATTGTCCACATGATTTATGCAAAACAAGGCAACACAAGCACACCCGTGGTCCTGATTATCTGGCTTTCGTTCTCCCTTTAGAGTCAGCCAACCCAAGCCAATGCAGAAATTGTACCCATTTTAGACTCTGGATAATGGTGACAGTGAAACAACCTGAAATTAAAGTTTTAGTCATCCAGTAAGTCTTGCTCCTTTAGATTTGCCTCAAAGCTGGAGCCACAGTTTCTCTTCTGTCTTAATGAATAGTGAAATTGGTGAATATTAAGCACCAATTGTGTGCTCAGTGCTACACGCTGGGGGATCAGGGTAGTAGAATATTACAAAAATAAATAATTAGGTCCTTGTTCTGGGGATTGAGAGAGACCCGAGACACTTCCATTTTTTGAAGCTCCTGTTAGTTATAGTTTTAAATGTAGAAATGCCAAAGCAGATATTAAAAAATGGCAATGATGTGTTTTAAATGCTCATATTTAACAAATTGCTTTATTGAATTTAATGAATACGATGCTTTTAAGTCATAATCCCGTTACAAGCATAATACAAACTAATGATGCTCTTCACAAGATAATCACAATTTATTTGAAAGCTTAAATCATAGTTGTAGCTGATTGTACTTTTCAAAGATGGCTGCAACAATATCTCCCATTGCATATGAGTTTCTATCACCTTGTCAGTCCCCCTTCAGGAGATGGAGTCTGTGTTCCCTGCTGTTGAATCTGGGAAGGCTTGTGAATACTTCAACCAGTGCAGTACACCATACGTGACCCTGGGTGACCAGGTCATAAAAGATGGTGCAGCTTCTGCATCTATTGCTGGTGCTCTGAGCTGCCAGGTAGGAATTCCGACTACCCTCAGGCCGCCATGCTGGAAAGGCAGGAGATGCTCAGGCAGACTGTCCTGGCCAACATCCACCACCCACCCACTCCCCGACACACACACACACACACACACACACGCCTTCCAGACATCCCCATGGACGTACCAGACATAGGAGTAAGGGAACCATCTTGGAAGTGGACCCTCCAGCCCCAGCTGGTCCAGCCCTCAGCCATTCAGATCACCTCTAGCCACTGGAGTCCTTCGTCCTGAGGTCCCAGAAATTGTGGGACAAGCCATCCCTGCTAGGCCCTGTCTGCATTCCTACGCCACAGAATCTGTAAGCATAACAAAGCAGATCACGTTTACACCCCTAAGTTCACAGTGGCTTGTTACACAGTGGGGCGACTGGAATGATAAACCAGCATGATGCACTGGCAATTTTTAAGACCCCTCCAGGGCCATATAACCCTGCTGGCCTCTCTCCAGGGTCACCTACATAATTTCTGGGGCCCAGTGCAAAGTGAAAGTGTGGGCCTCTCGTTCATGAAGCAGGAAAAGTTGCCATTAAAGGTACTAAAATGTAGAACTTTTTCCTTTCTCTAGATCTGTCACTGTGTTCTGTATCTGCTATTAAACACCGGGCTCCCTGAGGTGCGGGGATGCTCACAGCGTGAGTGCAGACCCCAAGAGAGGCCCACGTGGGCCTCCTGGCTGCAGGAGTCCATTCCAGGGCTGGAGGACAAGGATGGCAAAGGTCGCTGGGTGGGGTTGGAGACCTGGAGGCTGGTCAGGAGGGAAGTGCCAGAAAGGAAGGGAAGCAGGTGTCCAAGCACCCCTGGGAGGCAGGAGACACGACCATGTGTGAGCGGAGGCCCCACAGCCCTGGCTGCAGGGTCCATTGTCCCATCAGATTCACTTACCGAAACACAGATTCAGAGATGAAATTATCAAGAATTTCAAGATGGGGCTTTCCTGGTGGCACAGTGGTTGAGAGTCCGCCTGCCAACACAGGGTACACGGTTTCGTGCCCCGGTCCGGGAGGATCCCACATGCTGCGGAGCGGCTGGGCCCATGCGCCATGGCCGCTGAACCTGTGCGTCCGGAGCCTGTGCTCTGCAACGGGAGAGGCCACAACAGTGAGAGGCCCGCGTACCGCAAAAAAAAAAAAAAAAAAAAAAAAGAATTTCATGATAGAGACCACAGAGCATTAAACCCCAAGTGCTGGGCCTTCTGAGTGCAAGGGGCCCTGTGTGACTTCCCCAATCTCATGCCCATGCCGCCCACCCTGCCCCTCATAAACACAAGATAAGATGCTTTAATAAGGATGTCAGCCTCGCCCAAGCCCTGTGAGGTGGGCCTTTATTATCCCCGTGCACAGATAAGAAAACCTCTCAGAAAGGTGTATCGGCTTGTTTGCCTGGCCCAGAGTCACACAGCTAAAAGGATAAGGAGATGGAAATTCAGTGTCTGGTTCCAGACCTCAGGCCTTTTCTGCCAGTTGAAGCAGTGAGAGCCTGAGAAAAGGCAGCCTGATGAGGTGTGGGGCTGAAGCAGGAAGTGCACAAAAATGCAGAGAAAGGACAGAACGCTGAAGGTTGCAGGTGCCAGAGGCGGCTCTGTCGAGACGGGGACCTGGAGCTGGGATGGAGAGGAGGGAAGAGCGTTTCCAGCAGAGGGAACAGCACGAGCTGCTTTGCCATGTGCTCTGGTTTCCACAGGCCTGAAAGGAGAATGGTGGCCGGTCCTGTGACAGGAGACGTCAGGCAGAGGCAGAATTTCAACAGGAAGGGGATGATGCCCTTTACCAAACGTCATAAAGGGCACTGAGGCCTGGGCTTGGGAAAGCCTCCTGGAGGGCGCGCTCAGTGACAAGGAGACTGTGGGGCTTCGTGGAAGGACGGGTGAGAAAATTGAGCCTGAGTCTAGACCATTTTTGGATAAATTTGACCCTAAAAGGGAAGAAAGAATTACGGTGGTAACTGGAAGGGGGAAAGGGACATTTGAAAGTACGGGTGTTTTCCTTTTCCAAGACCTGGCAGACTTGTCCATTGAGGGCAGAAAGCAGGAAGTCAGGAAGAGGTGTGGGAGAGGGGATGAGGGGCAGTGCTCCCTGATCACCCACTGTGTGCCAGGGTACCTACTGCGTGCCACCTTCCCATTTCCTTTCTTCCCAGTAACCCTTGAAGGCAAGTGTTTCTACTCCTACATCACCTGAGGGAGGTGGTGGGAGAGGCCCTTGGAGGCTGTGCGACAGCCATGCTCAAAAGGCAGGTGGACCCCCCAGCAGACACTGTAGGTGTGGCTGTGTAGTCAGGGCACCTTTTATCTCCAGGCCCTGTAGGTGAGGAGCTAGAGTAGAAAAGTATGTGGTCCTGGGAAGTGTGGAGAAGCTGGTCAGGCATCCAGGGGCCCAGGCATCCCAGAGGGCACTGCCTCAGGCCTAGCCCTAGAGTCCTGGGTGATTGGTGTCCTGGTGAGGGTCACGCTGAGTTTGTGGGTGGGGGGGAGTGTGAACAATGGAGAAGGTGGTGGGGCTGCCGGACACACTGTTGACCCCCTCCATCTCTTATTCTCCCATTTCCAGTGTGGACCATTCCATTTGACCTCCAGACCTGTTTTTTTAATTAAATTTTTGAGTGGGTAACATGCTCACATGGTTCAACAATTTGAAACTATAAAACGTTTAAGAAAAAGGATAAGAAAACTAAACAAGTAAAAATAAGATATACAAAAGAGGGGCTTCCCTGGTGGCACAATGCTTAAGAATCCGCGTGCCAATGCAGGGGACACAGGTTCGAGCCCTGATCAGGGAAGATCCCACATGCCGCGGAGCAACTAAGCCCGTGCGCCACAACTACTGAGCCTGCGCTCTAGAGCCCGCGAGCCATAACTACTGAGCCCGCATGCCACAACTACTGAAGCCCGCGCGCTTGGAGCCCATGATCTGCAACAAGAGAAGCCACCACAATGAGAAGCCCATGCGCCGCAATGAAGAGTAGCCCCTGCTCGCCGCAGCTAGAGAAAGCCCGCGCACAGCAACGAAGACCCAACACAGCCCAAAATGAATAAAATAAAATAAATTAAAAAAAAAGATATACAAAAGAAACCAAAGATTAAATTAAAAAGAAAAAACAAAAAAGTAACAAAAAAAGAAAAAGAAGGAAATAAAAATTATAAAAAGTTAGGCAGTGAAAACAATTTTTTCCGCTCTGGTACTTCATCTACTGGGATCCCACCCTCCCCCTAGCCTGTGATCACCAGTGGTAGTATTTTGTGTGTCCTTCCCAGGTAATTTAAGCCTTTACCAGCAAATGTCTTCCTTTTCACAAAAAGTGGCATACAGTTCATGCTGTTTTGTCCCTTGGTTCTTTTTCTTTTTCTTTCATTCAACCGTATTTCTTGGACATCTTTCCATACACACATCATTTCACACGTTTACAAGTCCCTCTGTAGGATAAATTCCCAGAAGGAGAATTTCTGGGGCAAAAGGTTTACGCATTTGTAATTCTGATATTGCCAGACTGACCTACGTAGAGATTGTTGCAGTTTATAAGCCCCAAGTAATCTCCGAGGGCGCCCAGGCCTTGATTGTTGCTGGCTTCCAAGGTGACTGCACTAGGCTTTCCTGCATGTGACTCCACAGCGTGTACTGTGGTTGACCCCCCGAGGAGGCAGCTCCTTACCTCCCCATTACAGACTGCCCTGTTATGGCCTGAGGGAGGCTGACTCTGGCCAGACATCCTTTGCCCTCCAGGTCTCCCCTTCACCATTCCCTCTGGGCACTCCGCCCCACCCGAGGGCTGCTTGCGGTTTCCCACACGTAAGTCACACCTCTACGCTTTGGCCCACATCGTTCCCACCTCCTGCCCTGCCCACCCTCCACTCTCAGTCTGGAAAATTCTGACTCTTCCTTTAAGACTCAGCTTCAAGGTTGCCTCTGCAGAGGCCTCCCTGACCCTCCCAGGCAGAACTGGTCATTGCCCCCTTCCCCTGGGCGCCCTCCCACAGAACGCGGGCAGCTCCTTGCCATTCGAGCACATTTGGACCAGCCGGTGGGGTAACTGTCTGTTTACATGGCTCTGTCTCTCCAGCACCCAGCCCAGGCTGGGCGCACACGTCCAACTCATCTGTGACTAAAATTAAACTCGCTGGAGAGGTAGGATGGCATGGAAAGGGCACAGGCGTGGGAGTCAGGCTGCTGTGACTCCATCCTCTGTCCAGTCCCCACTGAGCCAGCCCCAGCTCCCCCTCCTTGGCTGTGTTCTGACCACACTGGCCTACACTCCTTTCCCACTCATGGCCCTTCACGTGCTATTCCAGCTGCTTAGAATTCTCTTCTCCCGGCTCTTTCTCACCTCCAGTGCCTAGCTTAACTATCATCTCCTCCTGAGAAAGGCCTTCCTTGGCCCCTGAGTCTAAAGGCACACCGCCCCCCATTCCTTCATTCTCTGGTCATTCCCTTCAGGGATTTACTACAATCCTGAGTCTCACTTTGATATGTTGGTTTACCTGTTCGCTGCTTGTCTGCCCCGCTGTGACCCTAAAGGCCTTGAGGGCAGAGACTGTGGCTTATTCGCTGCTATGGGCCCAGAGCTAACATGGGGCCTGGCACATAGTAGGCACAACAGAAATCTTCAGCAACCGGATGAGGAGTGAACAGAGGAATGGGTCCTGACCCCCACTCCACCACTTCCCAGCTTTGTCCGTAGATTAATTACCCTCTCTGAGGGGCTCCTCATTTGAAGATCAGGCCTTTTAAGTTGTGATGTGTATTGAAGATTATGAGAAATGCCTGATTACATGAAGAGGCTCCATAAATGGTAGCTGTTATTTGTGAAGTTTTTCTTTCTTCTGAAAAATGCACCCTTTTTGGCCAGGTTTGGAGACCTTATCGCCCATCTTTCAAAAGAATTCTGTAATGAGGTGTAACAAATGTATAGAAAACTACATACAGCCATTTCTACATACATATGTATATCTACACACTCATGTAACCACGTCCCAAATTAAGAAGTAGAACATTCCAACACCCAGGAAAGTTTCCAGGTTAGCCTCCTCTCATCCCCTTCCCCCCACCAATGGACCCCTCTCATTCTTTCCCTGTTCTCTTTGACCTGAGCTCATGGCATGTCCATTCTTCAAGCCATTTCTGACTCATTCCTTTCCCCACTTCCGTTCGTCTTCTGAGACCTTTCCTAGTAACTCTAGCTCTCCTGACTTCTCCTATCACCAAACCAGAGGTCTGCAAAGTAGGGGACATGCAACCCAGTGGAGTGCAAGATGGCCCAGCAGTTCCACTCCTAGGTATATGCCTGAAAAAAACTGAAAACACTTACTCAAACAAGTACATGTACACGCATGCTCATAGCAGCACTATGCACAAGAGCTGAAAGATAGAAACAGCCTAAAAGTGTCCATTGATGGATAATGGATAAACAAACTGTGGTATATACTTACATACTCAGCCATAAAAAGGAATGAAGTACTGCTATGTGCAACCATGGGGATTAACTTTGAAAACATTATGCCAAGTGAAAGAAACCAGAGCAAAAGGCTATGTATTACAGGATTCCATTTATATGAAATATCCAGAACAGAGAAATCCATAGTGATAGAACACATAGTGGTGGTGGTCAGGGGCTGGGTGGGGATGGGAGGGGGAGAAACTGCTTAAAGGGTAAGGGGCTTTACTTTGGAGTGATGGAAATATTTTGGAAGGAGAGGTGGTGGTTGTATAACATTGTGAATGTACTAAATGCTACTGAGTTGTTCACTTTAAAATGGCTGATTCCGGGACTTCCCTGGTGGTCCAGCGGTTAAGCCCCCGCCTTCCAGTGCAGGGGACTCAGGTTCCACCCCTGGTTGGGGAACTACGCTCCCACATGCTGCAGGGCAACTAAGCCTGTGCGCTGCAACTACTGAGCCCACATGCCACAGCTACTGAGCCTGAGCTCAGTAGATTCCGCATGCTGCAATGAAGATCTTGCATGCTGCAACTAAGACACGATGCAGCCAAATAAGATAAAATTTTAAAAAATGGCTAATTTCATGTTATGTGTACTTCATTCACCTCAATAAATTATTTTTGAAAAAATGTAGTAGCCACTCTTACTGGTGAGCTGGGAAGTTTGAATGAGGCACGGACTCCAACTTTCTAAGCTGTGAAGTGCTGGGCACATACCAGCTGGGGGTGGCTGAAGAAGGGAATGGCCTAGGGGTCGGCAAGTGTGGTTTGCTGCTCTGCCCTAAGCAGTAATGATAGGATGATAAGAGTTAACTATAATAATTACAGCTAACACTTCTATAATGTTTAATGTGAACCAGGCACTGTTCCAAGTGCTTTACATCTTAAATTCACTAAATCCTTACAACTCTTAAGAGGTGAGTGCTATTGCTTTTTCATTACAGATGAGGAAACTGAGGAACTGAGGTTTAAATGACTTATCCAAGTCACAGATGAGGAAGGGATGGGCCCAGATGAGAGTCCAAATTTGAACCTTGGCAGTCAGCCTCAACCCCCAGGCTCTGTGCTAAGTGCTTTTCATGTTTTATCTCATTTAATCCTGTGAGGTACGTATTATTGAGACAGGCTGGGACATGTGATCTGGGACCTGGGACCCTTTGCTGCAGTACACCTGGACAAAATACAAAGAAACTATAAGGGACTAAAAATAACTGCGTGCATGCAGTTGGGGCAAATTATAGAGAACAAGATACAAACGACCAAAAACCCAGCTGCGGCTTCTGAGGTGTCGGGAGCAAAAGCAGGGTACTTCGCATGCCCCCTGCATACAGCACCACGAGCGGGGCGGGCAGACCACCTAAGCACCCCTCCAGCCTCACCCTGGACCCGCCCCTACCCTCATCCCTTATAAGGAAACAGCTCGCCATCCCCCTGGGGAGCGAGCCTGTTTTCACTCCCCCTTGCTGCAGCAGGGGCCCCAATAAAGCCTTGCCTGAATTTCTTGTCTGGCCTCTGATCAATTTCTACTGATTAAGGAGGCCAATAACCCTGGCAGGTAACATTATTCCTAATTAAAAAAAAAGAAAAATCCCTTCATAGTCCCTACATGTTCAGTGCCTTCCAGTCTTTCCCCTGCATTTATGTATATTTATGTGTATTTACATATTTATGTATTATTTTATTATTATGTATTTATATATTTATGTATTTATATATAGGTCCAAATACTCCTGTCATTATCTCCTCTTCATCTTCATTTCCCTTTATTTATTATTATTTTTTTGTGGTACGCGGGCCTCTCACTGTTGTGGCCTCTCCCGTTGCGGAGCACAGGCTCCGGACGCGCACGCTCAGCGGCCATGGCTCACGGGCCCAGCCGCTCCGCGGCATGTGGGATCTTCCCGGACCGGGGCACGAACCCGTGTCCCCTGCATCGGCAGGCGGACTCTCAACCACTGCGCCACCAGGGAAGCCCTATTTATTTTTTTAATATTTATTTATTTGGCTGTGTCGGGTCTTAGTTGCCACACGTGTGAATTTTCCTTGCAGCACGTGGGATCTTTCGTTGCGGCGCAGGCTTCTTTCTAGTTGTGGCATGCAGGCTTAGTTGCCCCGTTGCATGTGGGATCTTAGCTCCCTGACCAGGGATGGAACCCGCGTCCCCTGCACTGGAAGGTGGATTCTTAACCACTGGTACACCAGTGGGAAGGGAAGTCCCTTCATTTCCCTTTATACTGTACATATTACTACCTGAATTTATTATTTATATTTTCTTTGGGTTTCCCATCTCTTCAAAACAGAGCTTTTGATTACTGTTGACTTCCCAATACCCAAAACAATGTGTGGTACATAACAAGCTCACAATAAAAATTTAAATGAATGACTTGTACATGGTATTGGGTAGCTTTGTGTGCCTGTGTTTGAATGAATAAAATCATTCTGTACATGTTCTACTTTTTAAAATTTAATGTCCTGGATTAAAAAAAAATCAGTACATAGATCTAGCTCATTCTTTTTAACGGATGGATATCCTGTACTGTGGAGCTAGCACCCTTTATTTAACCTGTTTCCTATTTAATTAATCCACATTTTTTCCAGTGTTATCTCTAACACAAACAACATGGTAATAAACATCTTAGCAGGTGCCTTTTTGTGCGTATGTGTACCTATTTCTCTAGCATGAGTACCTAGAAGTGGACTTGCTGGGAGGAATAGTATATACATTAAAATGTCCATAGATAACGCCGAATTGCCCTCCCGATATCCATTCCTGCCAGCGTTGGATGAAGGTACACGGCAGGTTTTCACACATCTTGCACCAGACTGGATATTATCAGTCTTTTAAAGTTTTTGCCAGTCTGACGGGGGAAAAGGAACCCTCAATTTACAGATGAGGAAACTGAGACTCAGAAGTTTAGGGACTTTCCCACATGATGGGTTGCGATTTGCCACTTGATGTGTCCCACTCCAGGGAGGACGGGCCAAAGGTGGACACGGTCCTCTATGCTATGTGTCCTCGGGCACGTCTGGTTATCTCTGGGCCTCGAGATGCCGGCAAGCTGGCCTTCCTCCCCCCGCCAATTCTCAGGCCCCTTCGGTGCAGCCAAACCCTAGCCCTTCCCGATTGCCAATCCGGGGCCAGGGAAGACCCGCCCTACTGCCTTGGCGGCTCCGAAATGGCGACCAGCGAGATGGCGAGGCCACGCCCCTGGGAGGCGGGGCCTGAGTTCAGGCCAGAGCGGTGGATACCCGAGCCAAGTTTGAAGTCCGCCGCCAGGCGAGCTCGCGCAGAAGCAGAAAGCTGGTGGCGTCGCAGGTCGGGAGGAGGAGCACCGAGTGGAGGGCTCGCTTGCCGGGGCCGCCCGAAAGCGTCTTCAGTGCGGGCGCTGGGGCCGCCATCTTAGATGGCGGGAGTAAGACGAGAAAAAGCGTGAGAAGCGAAGGCTTCCCTGCCGCTCTTCTTGGGCCCCGAAGAGGGCCAGCTGGCCGGGCTTTGGGGTGTGTGCCCTGAGGTGCGGAGGCGAGAGCGACGATGCGAGGGCTGCCCGGGGCCCCGTCCCCTGGGCTGGGGACGCGCCGAATGTGACCGCCTCCCGCTCCCTCACCCGCCGCGGGGAGGAGGAGCGGAGCAGACGCCACTGCCGGACGACTGGACACAGAGGCGGCCGGGCTCCCTCAGGTAGGCTGCAGGGCCGGGCCCGGGATGCCGGGGGAGCCGGGCAGCGGCGGGGCTGAGGGGGCCGGGTTACCCGGAGGCCCGGCCAAGGCGGCGCTGACGGAGCGGCCCCGCGGCTGCCGGGCGGAGGGCCCGGGCCAGGCCGCTGTCACCCCGGGTGGCGCTGGGCGGGCGGGGGCCCTGGTGCCCGGTGTCATGGCCGGCGAGCCGAGTTCCCCACATCCCCACTCAGGTTTCCTTGTGTTTTGGGGAAACGTGCCGGCACTACCCCTGTACCCGGTGCACATTCCTTATATTTTGGCCACGGGAAAAACCGCCCAGAGCTGTCTCGGATCTGTGTTGTTACTCAGATGGGCTAATGTCTTTTTGGCCGCGGAGTGGGGGACCCGGACTTGCATCTTCTCTCAAGTGACACCCTTTTCCGGAAGATGAGAGCAGTCGGGGACGGGAGGAGGAAATAGGTCGATGCCCCACCACAAAGGCATAGGGGCCTCCCCTTGGGTCTCAGGACTCTGCGGGTACCTAATGAGACGTTTGCGGTGCTTATACTGACGATTGGCCCCGGGATGCTTTGGAATGAAGATCCAGGGCTCTTGTGTGTGAAGTGAGAGCCTCTAGGACGCTTCAGTTCTGCAGCTGCAGAGGCTCTGCAGAGCTAGTCGATGCCCAGAGAGAGGAGTTTGGACATCAGGAGAGGCGAGGCGGCTGTGTTCATTCATTGTTCTCTTTCAAGGGCTCTGGGTGTGCCCCCTGGTATTCATTCTCTGGTGGGAAGAGTGATAGGGTGTCCTGTGTCTCCTCGAGATGTGTGGCCGGGTTCTAGAGGATCACCCAGTCTAAGTAGGGAATGGATTCAGCGCACGTTCATCATTTCTGCTTGATTCGTCCTCTCCGGGCTGGAGGGAGTCTGCCCTCTGTTAGCTCCCGAGGCATGAACACAATGCGCTGTGATTAGGATGGATTTACCAAGTGTCTTGGGAATTTGGAACAACTAGTTTTGCCTGGGGGAGTTGAGGAAGCTTGTAGACTGGAGGGGACTTCTGTGCTGAGGTTTGGGCTGATGAGTAAGTGCTCATCAGGTGAGGAGGAGGGGAGAGCATGCTAAGTTGAGGGAACAGCTGGTACAAAGGCACGGAGACGTGCAGGAGTTTGGGGAGCGGCAAGCAGTCTGGGGTGCAGGAAGGAAGTGGTGGGAGATTAGGGTCTGAAACAAAAGTTGGCTAGCTTGTGAAGGATCTTTGTTGAAGATAGTGAACTAGTTGATTTAATTGGGATTATTTTAAACGAGTGTTGCTAATTCTCTTTTCTTGCTGATAACTTTATTTTCTCCTTCTGTTGATGTTAAAGCTGATAGTAATTGCACAGATTGACTTTGTTAAACCCAGTTAAGAACATTTTGATAAGGGCTTTATGTCAAATGTTTTGTACTTGCACTGTGGTGAACGAACTGAACTCATATTCCTAGGGATTCTTGCAAACGTTTCTTCTAAAGTTACACTTGCTAACAAAAATGTTGATTTTATAAATGTAGTACACTCTACTAATGCTACATTTTCAGTGGCTGTTGACAATGTAAACCATGCTCCGCAGTCATTTAGAAATTGGTAGATTATATGAAACATCTGAAAAATTGTAGAATGTAGAGTATTTTTAGTTAAGTAAATGTTTTATATAGTAAACTGTTTCTTTGGATTGATTCCGTGGATTCCAATTCTGTTATAAAGTCTTTAGCTCTATGAACATAATTTCCCCCAGAGATCTGTATTGTGATTAATGTTTATGCTAAAGTGGTTATTATGGTATTAACAGACTTAATCTAGCAGTTCCTAAACATTTCTTGGGTCGTAATGATTATATACCACTGGAGAACCTTTTGGCTTGTTTTCACCCTTATCACTTCAAGGGGTAAGCTGTTGAAAATGCAACAGAGACGTTTGACCCAGTTGAACACTGGATACTTGGGAAAATTAACCTGTTACTCTTTCTGTTGTAAAAGCTTATCTTTTAGGTATGCGGTGTTTGTGATCGTCAGTTGTAGAGGAACTGCTTAGTCTTGTTAAACTCTTGTCAAATAGTTTAAAAGATGTGCATGCCTTCAAAATAGAAGGCTTGAGTGAAATACATTAGAATATATTTTATGGGATTTGGTTTAGCAGAAGAAAACAGCGAGAAGCAGGTTAAGCTGGTCACTTATGATGAAAAGTATCTAAAAGATGAAATGGAGAAAGGTTAAACATTAAGTATTGTATTATAACTGCTTTGAGACTGGTTCCTTTTAGTTTAAAACATGCCGTTTGTGAAATCCAAAGTAGGAGTTTGCTCTGAAGATGAAACAACTTCTTGGAAGTTGAATTTGACTTTTCCAGAAGCACCAGATTATTTATTAAATGGAAAATATAATTAATAACTTGAAATTACTATTTCAAATAGCCTGTTAGTAGTAGGTGCATGATTCTATCACATTTTAATTCCAGGTAAAACTTTGTTAATAACCTGTTGCTTAAAGTAGAAAAATGTTACATGGGAGAGTGCTTTTGTTTGCATGTTAACATAGTAGGCCATATATAATAATCCTGGTCTTGGGAGGAGCTTGTTAGTCAAACAGCATGCCTTAATGTTGACTTGGAGAAAAGACTTTTAAATATTGCCTTTGAAAGGCAGTGGACTAATGTGACAGCGGGACGGGGGTTAATGAAACCACAAAATCGAGCTTTGACTTATTAAAAGGTCTTCTGTTTTTTAAATTGTGCGTGTCATGGAAATCAGTTCTCCATAACAAACGTCTGTAGTTGGAAAATTGCTCACCTTGGCTAAATTAATTGGGAAATCGAAGAACACTTGGGTTCATTTAGGATAAGGTTGTTTAGGATTTAGGTTGGGGTGTGTGTGTGAGGGTGTGTTTATATTTATGTATGTGTATGGATGTATAAGAATGCTTATTTGCTAAACTGACCAGGTTGAAAATGTGATACTAGATATTTGTGTTATAATTCAGTTAGTATTTCTGGTATAGGGCTTAACTACCTTGCCTATAATCCTCAGGATAGTAATGTCTGGGTATTTTATTCTTGCCTTAAAGTTGTGAGTAAAAATTCCTTAATTACATATCAAAGTTTTCATCTTCAATTTTACAGTGGTTGAGTCATTCTGTTCCTCCTTTTCTCAGAATACTTGTGTAGCTCGCAATGATTTTAGTAGTTAACTTCAGATCTGTTAGCTTTTCTTCTAAAACAACTCCTAGAATGTCAGTTTAACCAAGGAATATGTCAAATGGGTGTTGTTCCTTTCTTACTGGTTTTGGCCCAGGCTATCTCAAGTCTTTGGCAAATCACTCAAGAAGTGTGTTAATTGCTTCACATTCCAATCAGTGTACATAGTTTTTCTTGAGGAACACTTGACACAGAGTTTTATTTTTAGATCAGATTCTAAGGGATTTTACTGGGTGGGGATTAACAACCCTAAAACTAGTTTGGAATCAGAACCTTTGTGATTTAGAAACTGTTTACATTTTTGGTTAATGAATGGGAAGCCGCAGGCAATGACAGTGTTTTAGGGAACCAGATATGGCTAATTGCTTCTGAGGACCCTTGTAGACTATACCGATGGCATCTTTCTACCTGTTGGGTTTCACTTACTATGATCCAGTAGCAAGAGTAAGTACATCTTTACTGTTGTAGTCAAGATGTTGTCTCCTATTTATTTTCTTCCAGCCTGCTAGGCAAGGCAAAAGTAGTCTGATTTCTTTGAAGCTACTTCTTTCTAGGCATCATATTTGGACAAAGTATTTACCTTTCTCCACCCATAAACATTTCTGATGGAAGAATCAGGCTAGTTAATGTTTAACTTTGTTAATAGGTCTTTAAAGTTATGACATTCTTAATCTGGGTTTTATGGAGGCATACTTTTCAATCAGATAGCTTTTAACATCTGTCCTTTACCTAGGTTTGGGGTAGATGAAATACTGAGTTTTCCTTAGAAGAACATGATTCTTGTTCTCTGTGGCAAATCTCATTAGGAGGCTCAGAGTTTTGGGGAGAGGCATTTCCCTGGATCCAGATAGATCATTCAGAAAGGAACTCCCTTTTGCATTTAAGAAAGTTTGTTTACAGTAGAAAAAAACTAGAAAAAGTTCAAATGTACAATAATAATAAAATGATTAAGTAAACTGTGGTACAGCCACTTATGGGGCCCTATTGCTTTTCATTAACTGTGCGTATATGAAGCATTTATGACACGGGAAATGCTATATCCAAATGATTACAATTGTGTTAAAAAACAAAACAATACAATGGAATATTACTCAGTAATAAAAAGAAATGATGTACTGATACATTCTCCAACATGTATAAACCTTGCAAACATTATATTAAATGAAAGAAGCTAGTCAGAAAAGACCACATATTGTATGATTCCTTTTATATGAAGTGTCCAGAATAGGCAAATCTGCAGAGAAAGTAGATTAGTGGTTGCCAGTGGCTGGAGGGAGTGGGCAATGGGCAGTGACTGTGACAGGGGTTTCTTTTTTGAAGTATTGAAAATGTTCTAAAATTGATTGTGTAGGTGAATGCACAACTCTGTGAGTATAATAAAAGCCATTGAATTGTACACTTTAAATGGGTGAGGTGTATGGTATGTAAATTATATCTCAAGATTTTAAAAAAAACTCAAAACCTACCCATTGGAAGAAAACACATATAGATGTTAACAGTGGTTGTTAAACAGTAGAAATACGAATAATGTTCCTCTTTATACTCTTCATATTCTCTGAATATATTGTCTTATAATAGAAAAATACATATAATAAAGTTAAATTCAGTTCATGGTGTGGGCCCTTATGTCCCTCCAAACATTCAGTCACTCTCAGATTACACTGACAACTATATTTTTGAGCTTCTTTCACCTGTTTTCTACTTCCTCCAGATTAGTTCAGGCTTTTATGCTGTATTTGCCTTGACTGTTGTTAGAACCTCTGAATTGAACTCCTTTTTCTTATTTCTTCCCATGCCAGTACACTTTTCACATTATTGCCAGATTCACTTTTTAAATGTGTAGAATCTTAAAAATTGAGTTTCATTAATTTTTTGTATAGATAGTACAGTCACATGCTACAGAATTCAAAGAATACAGAAAGTTATGCTGTGCAGAGTAATTGTGCTTTCCCCTTTGTTTCGCAGATACCCAGCTTTTTTTCGTGGAGGGAAATATGTTATGGGGTTCTTATGTTTCCTGTTTTGTGATGATACAAGAATATTCAGGTGTAGATGTGCTGGCCTTTACTTCCTTTGGCAAATTGTCCAAGAGTCTCCATTGCTTTTCAGACTGAGCATACAGTTCTTGCTTCTATGTCTTGCTAATGTGGATTCCTCTTACTATCTTCAGTGGAATTCAGAAGCCATTTTTTTTTTAGCACCTAAATAGGTTCAGAAGGCTAGTGTGGTGGAGGGTGAATTAGGCAAGTTCCTGCCTTCAGCGACCTTATCTAATGAGGAGAGATTCACAGGATTTCCTCACTTTTATCTGTTCCTCTTTTAAGAGTCATTTTGAACACCATCTTCTAAATATCATTTCCCGATCTTTTTCTTTTCTTCTCACTCATTGTTTCCTTCTTTGAACCCCACCTTAAAACCCTTGCATTTATTTTTCTTATGGTCTTTATCATATAGTCATTTGTGAGCTTATCATCCCATTAGGTTATCAACTCAAATTAATGCTTTCTAGTCAACATGCAAGTCCTTCTTTATTGATATTTGTGAAAAAATTTGAGAGGCTGAGGGACCAGGCCTGTGTGCTTTGGTGAAAGCATTGAATCTAAATTACCACATTTAATATTAGGATTTATAATAAGACCTTTTATTTAAACTTAACACGGTTTGTGTATGTACTTTTCGGTACCATGCACTGTAGACTTTATATGTATTTATTGTGACGTATTGATATTTTATTAAAGTATTTGTTTACCTCTCATCTTTTCTCAGAGGACCGTATCTTAATCATCTTTGAATACCCAGAGTTTAGCAGTGGCTGGCCCCCCTGATTTCAGTTCAATTTGTTGAATGTAAGGTGCTAAATAATGTTTATTGAATTGAATTTTTTGTATAGATTTCTTACATCTCTGGCTAAACTTAAGCTCCTTAGAGCTGAGCCATGTCTTGTTTATAAATCTCTAGTTCTTAAAACTTTCTCTTGATTATGTAATAAACATTAAATGCATGAGTAGAGATTCACAGGTTAATCACCTGTGGATTTAGTTCCTTCCTACTGCCCACCACACACAAATGCTTGCAATTAAAAGGGTATACTACTTACTAAACTCACACTCAGAACTTTGTAACTTAGGACATCTGTCGAAGGACTTACCTTGTTTAGCTTTCCCTTCTGTTTTGCTTTATCAGTAGAATGCTCTGGGTTCTCACTGCCAGCTCCTTGAGGACATTTGCCTGCTTTGGCAGCCCACTCATTGGTTCAAGCCACTCTTGCTATACTGGCTATTTTCTTCTGCATTCATAGGCTTTATACGTGGAGGAAAGTTTTAGCTAGAGAGAATGAGGGGATAAATGATACTCTTCTACCTTCCTTGATCTTAGTCTGGACTGGAATTAGAGAAGTGTGAATGTGAGAAAAGATATGTCCTTTATGACTAGTATTTATCTAGCTGTCTGACAATGCAAAATGGACCCTTTAGGCTTTTTTGGGGGGTGGTGGCGGTGTTGGTGGTAACTTATACAAAATATAAAATATTACCATTTTAACCATATTTAAGTGTATTGTTCAGTGGCATTAAGTGCATTCATAGTGTTGTGCAACCATGACCACTAATCTTTTTCCAGAACTTTTTTATCATCGCAAACCGAAGAACCCTGTAACAATTATACAATAACTCCCCATTCCTCCCTACCTCCACCCTCTGGTAAATTCTGTTCTACTTTCTCTCTGTGAATTTGCCTACTCCAAGTATCTCATATAAGGGGAATCATACAGTATTTATAATTTTGTATCTGGTTTATTTCACTTACTGTGTTTTCAGGGTTCGTCCATATTATATTGTGTGTGAGAATTTTATTCCTTTTTATCGTTGAATAATATTGCATTATGTATGTGTGTGTGTGTGTATGTATGTGTATGCTCCCATGTGTGCACACATAAAATATTTTATTTATCCATTCAATAGTTGATGGGCTCTTGGGTTCCACCTTTTGGCTTTTGTGAATATTGATGCTATGAACACTGGTTTACAAGTATCTATTTGAGTCTCTGCTTTTATATACCCAGGAGTGGAATTGCTGATCATATGGTAATTCTGTTTAACTTTTTGAGGAACTGCCAAATTATTTTCCACAGCAACTGAACCATTATATATTCCCACCAGCAATGCATGAGAGTTTCAATTTCTCTGCATCCTTTGCTAACACTTGTTATTTTCTGTTTTTTGATAGTAACTGTCCTAATGGATGTCAAGTGGCTCTAGGCTTTTTTCTTACTGCCGATTAGATCGAATGGTCAAACCAGAAGGTTAAGAAGTTGGCTGTATTTGCATCGGATGGACTTTTTCCTTCCTTATAAATGTATTTGTATACAATGTTCTTGAAAGATAAATTAATTACACAATTAGTGACTCATTTTTTGAAAAAAAAAGTTTTTTGTTAAGCTGGTACATATAGTTGTTGTAATTACCTTCTTTGTACCCTTATTCCCCCCCCACTTTTTTTTTCTTTAATTTTCTTGGTGGCCGCGTGGCATGTGGGATCTTAGCTCCCCAACCAGGGATCAGACCCGAGCTCCTTGCATTGGAAGCGAGGAGTCTTAACCACTGGACCTCCACGGAAGTTCCTACCCTCATCCCCTTTTTTTTTTTTTTTTTTTTTTTTTTTGCTGTATGCGGGCCTCTCACTGTTGTGGCCTCTCCCGTTGCGGAGCACAGGCTCCGGACGCGCAGGCCCAGCGGCCATGGCTCACGGGCCCAGCCGCTCCGCGGCATATGGGATCCTCCCAGACCGGGGCACGAACCCGTATCCCCTGCATCGGCAGGCGGACTCTCAACCACTGCGCCACCAGGGAGGCCCCCTCATCCCCTTTTAATCTAAAATGTATTCAGTTTCAGTTAGTCCTGGATGGTAAGATATATTAAGTGAAAAAAGTAGGGTACTAAAATATGTACACTAAGACTCCATTTTTATAAAGAAAAACATTTACATGTGTCTATTAAAATGCTACCCCTTCCAAGTTCAAATACTACAATGAAATCATTCTTTATTGTCTACCTCTTCCTCCACTTGAGCTATAACTGACCTTTCCACGCTCCGAATTCTTATAGTTTTCTTAAGAAGTTACGCCTCTCCCCCACCATAACCACACACAAAAAAAGCTCTCACATCTTGTTGTAGGCCTCTTTGTCATCCTGAAAGCTCATAGCACATACTCTTTGGGAAATGATGATTTTTTTCTTCTACTTTAAAAACTCTTGGAAGGCAAGGTCTGTCTTTCTGAATTTTATATTCTTCGAAGCAACTAGCAGTTGAAATAGATTCTTAGAAATTGTTAAATGATAGTGCTCCTTATACTTTTCCACTCAGTTCTCTGCCAGGTTGCAGTATACAGAGAGGCATTCTGGTTCTTTAGATTGTGTATATCAGTACTTTTATGTGGTAGATAGTGATTCAATATCCATGGAAAAGAATTAGGATAAATGTTGTAATTATAGCTTTTCTCCTTTATTATTATTATTATTATTATTTTTTTTTGCGGTACGCGGGCCTCTCACTGCCGTGGCCTCTCCTGTTGCGGAGCACAGGCTCTGGACGCGCAGGCTCAGCGGCCATGGCTTACCGGTCCAGCCACTCCGCGGCATGTGGGATCTTCCCGGACCGGGGCACGAACCTGTGTCCCCTGCATTAGCAGGCGGACTCTCAACCACTGCGCCACCAGGAAAGCCCTCCATTAATATTTTATTCTGATATTTAAGCATCTAATTTTGTGCGAGGTACTATACTGGATGATGGACTATAACAAGATATAGGAAATGCGTAGACTTCTTTTCCTTAAGGCATTCAGACTTTGGTGTATAATTACATAGGTTACATTTTCATATTTTGTTTTTTTGCTCCTGTGGCAAAGTAGCTGGGTATAGTTTAGGGCTTTAATGAATCAATGGTCTAATTTACAGAGAAAACTTCTGCACATTTCCTTAAGAAAATTATTCTTGAAAAGTTGATTTAAAATATTTTCTGAGAAACAAGTGATACTATCAGTTTTACAGGTATACCTTATTGTAATTGTTACTAGTTCTTAAAACAAGCAAGGTGATTGATTACCTTTGGGGGTATCATTGAAGACTAGGGTATCTTTCTGTGTATGAAAGCCATTGACTCCAGAAGGAATTGTAGGAGAAATGGCCGAATCAGATGGTTACTTCTTGAAATAGCTTTGGCAAGATTGTAAACCTGGAGGAGTACCTCCTATCTTGATAAATCTCAGTGCCTGCCCAATTGAGAGATGCTAGGGTGCAGAATAGTGGATTCACTTATTTTATATTTCATGTCTTTATTTTTGAGGAAAGCTAATGCTGTTTTTTAAGTCACTTGTTGATTATGCAGGACTTGCCACTGAAATTGATGCCTTTTATGTGGAACAGAAATTATTGGTACAAGGTTAAGTCAGTGTTTCCAGGCATTAACTTATTAGCAGGATGAGATGTCTGCGTGGTTTTTATTTCCTCTCCTTCCCCTTCCACTGACTAGGCGTTTTTTACTTCATTATTACCCAGCCATCAGAATGATCATTCCTAAGCCATATTTTATTTGTGCATTGATGCATTTTCATGCTTGTGTTAATGGTTTTACTTTGTAAATGGCTCTGTTCATTTAAAAATGAGCAGTTGCTGCCTAAATGAAGAAGCAATGACTCATTTGGAGATGAAAAGTAAAACTTGGGTTAAAAAAGAGTTCAGACAAAGTGACTTAAAATGAAAAACTAAGAGTTAAAAATAAAATTGGCTCCAGATGTCTTTCATTGTGGAACTGATTGCTTTAACGTAATTGTTTGGACTAGCTGATTAACTTGTTTTGAAATTAATTATCCTTTTAAAAAGTTAGACTCTTTTCTAAACTCGGGCGGCCCTGCTTGCTAACTATTAGAAGGGTAGAGTATCACATTTTTTCATGTTCCTGTATGCTGGCCAGTCATCTGATGAAGTTACCAGTTTGTGGTCAGAAATTGAGAAAGAGGGGTGAGGAAACTCAAAATATTGACACACACACCACCTTGCAGTGCATCAGAGTGCCCTTTTGAACTGGTTGGGAAACTGTAGCTAAGCCATTTCCAAACTAGACATATTATTGTTTCCTAGCTTGGACAAGATAACATTTTATTTAAGTGTTTGAGCGTTTCTGTTCAGCAGAAACTTTTTATGTGTGAGGGTGGGTTTTTTACAGTGTTGTGTGACCAACTGAATTAAAACAAAATAAAACACTTAATCCTTAAAGGAAGCTTGGAGTAATCTTGAAAAATTGATCACCCAGTCTCTCAGATGGACCAAGGCTGGATTGAACAAAGGGATGAGCTTAAAGGAGAAATGAAGAGTGAAGTCGCATTATAAATACATTAAAATACGAGTAGGAAATTACCTGGTGGTCCAGTGGTTCGGACTCTTGCTCTCTCACTGCCCAGTGTTCAGTCCTTGGTTAAGGAGCTAAGATCCCACAAGCCACATGGTGCAGCAAACACAAACAAACAAAACAACCAAACAAAAAATGAATATTCATCTATGTTTTTGCCCTGCCAAAAAAAGTGTTTTAATAATGCAGGCAATTTTAGCCACCATTCCTCATACTGAGTCTATGTTCTTGTGAGATTTTGATTGCATTTGAAGAAAGTGAATCTATTCTTTTGTCATGGTTCTCCCAAGCCTTATAGTTTGACCATCTCACAATTGAGTGTGATTGTTGTGTCTAAAGATACATTTTTAAAAAAAGGTCCCTAAAGATAATAGCTTACCTTTGTTGACTTAACTACTATATGCCAGGTTCTTTTGAGAGTTTACCTTAATTCATTTAATCTTCCCATCAGCCTGAAGATGTAGGTACATTGTGATCCTTATTTTAAAGAGGAAGAAACACAGAGACGGAGTAAATACCCTAAATATAGGCCATCTACTTAAGGAGAGATTAAAGAGAGAGAGATTTTCTGGGTTAGTTTTGACTTCATCCTACATCCTATCAACACCTTAGAATTTAAATTCTAGATGTGATGCAAACTTACTGTTCTTGTTAGGTTTCTGGGAATGCTGTCTGCCTTATAATTTTCTTTATGACTTAGAGTAGTTCCATTTCCTTCTTATAGGCCTTATATGATTAACCCCACTTCATACCTGTATTACTTCTTCATCTAAATTATAAATTTATTGAGGGCCGGAATCAAGTCTTAATCAAATTTGCCTCTCCCAAGTACTTACTTTTCATATAGCCTTCAGAGGTATCCCTTCTGAAGAGTTGTCTTTCCTAAACTTTTTTTTGACTTGAGTAGAAATAATTACTTCCATTACTTTTTTTCTGTAAGTTGATAAGGAATCACTTTGTTATGACTTCGTATGTGAAAACTTTTCTTCAAATCTTACATATTTAATTTAGGGATTTAGTTTAAAATAGCACTTTAAGAAGTATTCTTCTTGGGGCTTCCCTGGTGGCGCAGTGGTTAAGAATCTGCCTGCCAATGCAGGGGACACCGGTTCAAGCCCTCGTCTGGGAAGATCCCACATGCCGTGGAGCAACTAAGCCTGTGTGTCACAGCTACTGAGTCCGTGTGCTACAACTGCTGAAGCCTGTGTGCCTAGAGCCGGTGCTGCGCAACAAGAGAAGCCACCGCAGTAAGAAGCCCGTGCACCGCAATGAAGAGTAGTAGCCCCTGCTCAATGCAACTAAAGAAAGCCCGCATGCAGCAATGAAGACCTAATGTAGCCAAAAATAAATTAAAAAAAAAAAAGTATTCTTCTTTCCAAAATGTGTTTCTCTCCACCACTAATCAATATTTCATAAAGTTCTAGGACCTTTTAATCACTTGTATAAAACAATTGTGGGCTCACACTGAAGCCTTTAATCTAAAGTTTGGAGTGATTGGGGATACCCGTCTAATGTTTTATCTTAAACATTTACCATTTAATGGGGAGACTTCCCTCTCTGGAAAGTTTTCTGTGCAGATTTGCCAGTTCTTATGAGAATGTTTAAGATGCTTAGAATTTTATATGATAGGTAAATACTCTGAAGAGTGAGCTTAGTGGAAAGATTTCTGAAATGATTTATTGGCTTTTCTAATTTTAAGGGTTCATTAGACAAGTAATCAAAACTGAGTAGACGCAAGTCTTTGGAATAGTGTTAGTGTTCTGATCAGAATGGCTGTTGGACTTATTAAAAATTAATGAACTAAATAAGTTTATTTCATTGCTACCATTTCTGCTACTCTATACTTAGCCTATTTTCTAATTTTCTGATTTACCAGGAAGATACAGAGTTAGAATATTTTAATTAACTGATTAAAATATAAATTGACATATACTTCAAATAAAGTTGTATACCATATATAGTTAATAGAGCTACTTCCAATTAGCTACTTCTAACTGTATTTTACTTAAAGAACAGTGAAATAGGGTATTTTACATGTCTTTTAATTTTAAGCATTGTCACTGTAAGTTGTACATAGCATTTGGTTTATTTGTCTTTGATAGTAAATCTTATAAATCTTGTCTAATTTCTCCTATCATGGGAAAAAAAATAGGCTTTTTGAGGAAATGATAAATCTAAGCAGAGAGAGAGGTATTTTCCAAAAAGTTACATTGGTTAATTGTAGGTAATTTAGGAGCGTGCGATGTTACTCACAGGTTCCGAGTTATAGACTAACGGGTAAAGCATCTGGAATTATTACTCCATGCAGTCTCTGCAGAGGATCTCTGGGAATATGGAGACAATTTGCAAAGATCAAGTGAACAAGATAGCATATGGCCAGTGTTATTCCCCCAAGTAACGTGAGAGCTAAACAGTTGATCTGTATTTTGGAACCTGGGACTTAATTTTGGAACACAGTACCAGTAGCGGTTAAGAGCTTTAGGCTTTGAACTCAGAAAAACCCAGGCTGGAGGTGTAAGGGCTATCTAGAAGAGTTCCTCATTGTTGTATATCATGATAATAGGGAACATTTACTGTCTCAGGCCAACGCTGTGTGTTTCACGTGTTATTTAATCCTCACATCTTATAAAACATGCTGAGTAGAGGAGAATGAAATACAAGTAAATCTTAAGTTTAGGTGTCATAAGTCAAAGGCTGTTTAAAACTATAGACACCGTAGTGGATTCAGGTCAGGTATACCAGTCGTAGTCTTTTAAAGCTCTTGCTACCAGTTCCTCCTCCTCTCTCTGCTTTCAAACCAAGGAGAAACTCGCAGCAGCTTGATAGTATTACAACAGAATTTTAACTCTAGGGCAGTGCCCAGGTTATTTTGATGTATAGGAATTCTTTTGTATTGACTAATCTTCAGAAATAGTGAGTCATGGTTTGTAGTTCAGAAATTCAGCAGTCTTCTAATTACATGGAGATTTTATTTTATCTAAGCTGTATTTATTACCAACTCTGGGGAGAAAAATTTTGGATTGAAGATAAAGAAGAATGACTTAAAGGCAATTTACAAGACCAGTGCTCTAACCCCTGAGCTACAGAGCTGTAAAAAGCAATTTAGACTTCATTATTTTTGTCTTAAATCCTTATCCATTTGCTGCAGATTAAAAGAGTTAGCTTTCTGAATAAAAGATTATATATTTCATACATTCTCTATTCTGTATCATTTAGTGGATAAGAAGAAAGGTCATGTGAGAAAAAGCATTAGTAATAACAACTGCTCTAAGGTAAATCATTTATTATTTAGAAATGACATAAAACTCTCTTAAAAAATCTCTAGTAAATTTAAATTGCTTATGATATATAAAACATACTTTCCTTTCTTCCACATACAGGTCCGATGCATTACTTATAAACAATAAACAGTAATTATTTCAAAGTAGTATAATAGTAACAATGTTAAATAATTATTTTTTGTGTTTTAAATCAGTGTGTTAACATAGAGCTGTAATTTAAGAGTCTGAGGACCTGAATTGATTGTTTTGCTTCCCTTATTGTCACTAAATCTTTTGAACTTCACATTTTCTTTATCTACAAAGAGGAATAATACCTGCTTTTAGCCTGTTAATTCTAACAGCACTATGAGATAGTGGAGAGGAATAAACTGTAAAGTTCTGTAAAATTTTAAGTTGTCCTGTTTGAAGTAAACTATCTGCAATCAATCTCAACCACAGAATGCATTGCTACATTCTCAGAAACTAGATTTTAGGTAGATTAAGAATTTCTTTAGGGCTTCCCTGGTGGCGCAGTGGTTGAGAGTCCGCCTGCCGATGCAGGGGACACGGTTCGTGCCCCGGTCCGGGGGGATCCCCACATGCCATGGAGCGGCTGGGCCCATGAGCCATGGCCGCTGAGCCTGCGCGTCCAGAGCCTGTGCTCCGCAACGGGAGAGGGCACAACAGTGAGAGGCCCGCGTACCGCAAAAAAAAAAAAAACCCAAAACAAAAAAAAAAAAACAAAAAAAAAACAAAAAAAGAATTTCTTTAAAATCTCATTTAATGCCAAAATGCTAGCTGCCATAGGTGTTTTTTGCTCTACCACTTTAATTTTTTTTTTTTTTTTTCTGTACGCGGGCCTCTCACTGTTGTGGCCTCTCCCGCTGCGGAGCACAGGCTCCGGACGCGCAGGCTCAGCGGCCATGGCTCACGGGCCCAGCCGCTCCGCGGCATGTGGGATCCTCCCAGACCAGGGCACGAACCCGTGTCCCCTGCATCGGCAGGCGGACTCTCAACCACTGCGCCACCAGGGAAGCCTCTACCACTTTAATATTTTTAAGTGAAATAAAAGATAGTAGTATTTGAATAAAAACTCAAAAGCGAGGGCTTTTTTTAGACTGATTTTAAATACTGATTTGCTGAGGCATTTTGAAGAAAATTCAAAATGTCTCTGTGTGAAAATATTTACATTGTTTTTGTGTGTGTATGTGTGTGTTTCCCTAGTCAGGAAGGGGTAGTAAAATTTATTTGGCTGTTTGCCTTGGCTGAGGTAGGGAGAGGGTGAAACAAAGTCAACCTTAGCCCCAAGTTTGCCCAACTGCTTCTTGACTCTTTTAGGCAGAAGTTTTAGGACTTTTTGATTCTTGCACACTGAACTCCTGAAGAGCTTCCTGAATTAATCAGGGTTGTTATAATTGGTTTTTCTTACCATGGTCCAAAGGCATCTAACCCTTCGGGAGAGTAACTGTGACAAGACAATGGATGAGGAATGTTGAGTGAGTGCCCTGCTGAGGTATCTCCAGAAGTTGATAGAAAAACATTTCCAGTCAAACATGTATGCCTCAGATTAGGCTTGGTAGATGGAGCTTAAGCATAGGACTCAAATCGCTTAAAAAAATTATACCCTAAGTAGTGGTGTTTTCATAATTGTGGTCTTATCAGGTTTGACTTGTCCTGGGGCTCTTTAATAGTACTTGGTACGTGTGCTGCTCCCTAATAATCTTGCACCTGAAACAGTCTTGCTTTCAAAATGTTTTTTATAGCATCTGGTAAACTAAAAAAGCAAAAAACAAGACTCTCCCAGCATAATGAATCTCTTAATAATTACTGTTTTATTAATCTGGTGCTATTTATTCATTTTTAGAAATGCCTCTGAATGCAGCAGTTCATTGAAATTATTGCTAGAGCTGGGTCACAGGGTGAGAAGGCTGAAATGAATGTGTTGCGTTTAAAATGCCTTATCACAACCTGGTATTCTGGATTTTGAGTTTAGAATAAACTATTCAAGTGTCCTTTGTAATATCACTTGTTAGGAATTGTACTAGGAAATAACTTGATTTCTCTGAAATTTTTAAACAAGTCAGTTTTCACAAACATAGTAGGACCCTTATATTTACTACTCGCTTACTTTGTTTGCATATCCAAGAGTGTCCCTTCCTGCTATAACCAGTTTCTCAGTCACATGGTGTTTTGTGTAGATTGGGGCATGAGGATTGTGGAAAGAGTGCTCAGAACTCTGCAGACTTTGGAAATACAGTAAAGCTTTTTGCCTTAGCTGAGAGAATGTTTGTGACTTCTCTGTTAATGCCTGGGAGTTGAGTGGTAGGTACCGTGCTCTTACTGCCCATTTGATTTGTTGCCTGATGACAAAAGTGCAGTATTATGGGGAGGATTTGTACCTTGCTTTACCAGTGTTTAGACTTTTAAAAAGATAAACTTATTTCTTGAAAGTGTAAGATGAAAATTCTGTTCTATTTCTTCAGAGCTTTCTGCTTGGCTGTCCTGGTGCATATTGTTCATGGAAACCCTCAGGAATGTGTTCTTGATTCTAAGAAATATGAATTTGCTGTAAAAGCTGAGTTTTTTTTTTTAACATTCCTATATTTGAATTATTTAAAAAAGAGTTTGAGAACTTTATCATTTTAATCATCTAATTAGCTGTGGCATGTAAAACTTGTTGACATTCAGCAGTCGCTTGTTTTTTATTCATTGAGAAATCGGCTTCATCATTTACTAAGATGGAGACTTATTTTTAGGGCTACAACATTATGGCCTGTGGTATTTGGCCCATAGCAAATACAGAGAAAGTGGTGACTACTGTCTGATTCTAGAATCATTTGCAAACCTGATGTGAAAATGTAGCAGTTTTCCCAGATTTTAGCTCTTGCATATTCTGAAATTGCTGAAACTAACAAAATTTTAAGTTTGTTTTTCTCTTTAATTTTGCTGATCGGTTTCATGGTTGACAACTTATGTATATGAAGAATATTTTAGATTAATATCCAAGAATCTAAACTATAATTTGGTTATGCTTAAGAAAGCATTCTTGTTTTGAGACATGTACTACAAATATTTGTTAATTATTGTATTTCCTTTAAGCTGAACAGTCCCCTCCTTCCATCTGAAATCCTCTTTCTACACATTCTTTTGCATTCTACATGATCTTAGGCATGTTTAAAAACACACTTCCACATTTCTTTAGCAGGGGCACTGTGGTTTAAAACGACTTTTTATTTTCAGTAGTGTATATTTAGGACAAATGGATGTGTGTGTAGGTGGAACATGTTTACAGTTTCGTGTGACAGAGCAGGTGAACAAGAATGGTGCTTGGTTTTATTTTTATTTATTTATTTATTTATTTATATATATTTTTTTGTGGTACGCGGGCCTCTCACTGTTGTGGCCTCTCCCGTTGTGGAGCACAGGCTCTGGACGCGCAGGCTCAACGGCCATGGCTCATGGGCCCAGCCGCTCTGCGGCATGTGGGATCCTCCCGGACCAGGGCACGAACCCGTGTCCCCTGCATCGGCAGGCGGACTCTCAACCACTGTGCCACCAGGGAAGCCCGCTTGGTTTTATTTTTAAAATAAAACAACTATGAAGAAAAATGCCAAACAATACTAGTAAATCAAACTTTGGAAATAACTCAAGCATAGTAGAATTACATAATGGCTTCAGCTGGCTCTTATCAGCTGGTTTTTGTCTGGGATTTGTCTGATGGAGCTGCTATAATGAATTTAGCTGACTGCCAGCCAGCAGTTACACTGTGCCGATTCTACAGTTGCAGAATTCCACAGTTGTCAGTGTTCTAGTCCTAGGGTGTAGCCCCTCAGCATAGTGTGGTTCATAAATGACTGCACTGATGATTTCTGTTAGAACTCAGCACCCATTGGACCCAGGTGCCAGCATTTGTTACTCATTCAGGATGTGTCTTAACGGCCAGTTGTATGCTAGACACTGTTAGAGGTGATGGGGTTTTTAGGGTGAACTGAACTTAGCTTCTTGGAGCATACTATCTAGTAGGGTAGGCAGACAATCATTGGCTAGGCAGATATCTAATATAATTTCAAAGTATTAATTAGATGGTAATAAAGTATTACGAAAACAACAAAGCTGAGTAAAGAGAGAAGAATGATGGGGAGGGGCAGGATACACTTAAACAGAGTGGTCAAGGTGGTCCCCTTTGAGGAGTGACATTCGTGTGGAAACATGATTGACGAGAAGTGACTAGCAACGAGAAGGCCAATATGACAGAAATAAAGTGAACAAGAGAGAGAACAGTAGGAGATAAGGTGGAGAAGGAAGATAGAGGCCAGGTCATCACGTAAGGCTTTGTAGGTCATAGTTAAAGAATTTGGGTTTTATTTTGAGTGTGATAGGGAACCAGTCACACTTAAAATAAGGATTTTAGCGGAGCAATAGTGTGACCAGATTTGTGTTTTAAGGTTTCTCAGTAGAGAATAGATTTAGAGGCTTTGGGAGTGGACATCGTGACTCCTGGTGTAATCTAGGCAAGAGAAGATGGTGCTTTAGGTTAGATTGGTTGGGTTGGGTTAAAGTAGTTGGATTTTGGAGGGTCTGACAGCACATGATGGATGATTAAATTTGGTGGGTGAGGAAAATACTAAAGGAATCAAGGATCATATCTAGGTTATTTTGTTGTGTGGATAAGCACTGTTATTACCGAAAATAGTAATATAGCTATCATGTGGTAATAGCTGTCATGGATTAAGTGACCACTGCATACCAGACAGTGAATTTTTCATAGTTTGTAGTTTTACATTTACTTCTCATAGCCACCTCTTAAAATATAGTTGTGCTTATTTTACAGATGAGGAAATTAAGGCTTAGATGTTTTTTGCCTAGATTCACACAGCCAGAAAGGTTACTTATCAACAGGTCTCTTTGACTTCAAAGTGCAAGCTCAGTTTATTTAGTCATTCAACAAGTACTCTTCTAGGAGTTAAGTGTACAGAGGTTATCAAAGCTGAGTCACTGTTCTCATGGAGTTTAAGAATTTATAATTTGGGTGTTAAAAAATTTTACCGTAAGAGTCTGTACAGTTTTGTGGACCAAGTGTGTAGGAGGACCTTGCTTACGGGAATGTTGGATTTTTGGTAGCCTTAATCTTCTGGAATGTAGCTTTGACCATGCACATAAGCCTGTCCTGAAGCCTTTTCTTTACTCTGTAGGCTAGGCCCTTTCTAGCCAGTAGGCTAGGTTCTTTCTCTTCTGTTGTGCTCCTTAGTACACAGGCTTGATTATCTCTCTTTCTCATATCGGGTTGTCCATAGCAAATGCTGAGGAGTAGGGGAGTCCATAGAGGTATAAATACTATCAAGGCAGAAGTGGCACTGGAAACCAGAGTGTAAGAAATACCTGAAGAATAGAAAGGAGACACAGAACTCTGTTGTCTGTTACATTCATTACCATTATTGTTTTGAAACTTTTCCATCAAACTACCACTAAAATTAGATTAAATGCCTACTCTTTAAACCTGAAAGTTCTTTGAAGTTATGTTTTATCTTAAATCTTTGGTTTTTGAATTTTACTTCAAAACAGGTGTATTATAAAAATATTTTAAAATATTAGTTACTTTATTAACCTCCCTCACTCAAGTCTGAGTAAAATTGTTTTCTTAGGAAAATCTACTATATTTATATTCTGTAGATAGCCAGAGGTTACTCATAGTAATTTATAAATCATTAAGAGAAAGTTGAAGTATAGTCTGTTTGGAAAGCTAGGGAAGGATATTCTATATCAGAAAAGTTTAACATATGTTAGATTTTCATGGCACTAGAATCATCATAATGTGTTAGAGCTAGAAGGATCACTATAGGTCATCTTTTCCAACTCCATATTTTGCAGAGGAGGCAGGTAACTTGAGGTTATGTGGATTAAATGAAATAACATATAAACACCTGTGTGCTCAGGGTGTTGCCTAGCTCATAGTAGATGCCTAAAAGATGCTGGGTTTTGTTTTCCTTTATCTGTCAAGTCTGTTCCTTTTTTTTTTTTTTTTTTTTTTGCGGTACGCAGGCCTCTCACTGTTGTGGCCTTTCCCGTTGCGGAGCACAGGCTCTGGACGCGCAGGCTCAGCGGCCATGGCTCACGGGCCCAGCCGCTCCGCAGCATGTGGGATCTTCCCGGACCGGGACAAGAACCTGTGTCCCCTGCATCGGCAGGTGGACTCTCAACCACTGCGCCACCAGGGAAGCCCAGTCTGTTCCTTTTATATTTTCTCATATTTCACTTTCTGGAAATTTTATTTTCCTGGTCCTAGAGATAGATGTGTTCCAGAGAAGCCACTGAACAAGAAAACATCTGGTATCTTGTCCCCTGCCTGCTCAAGTGTCTTCCCTTGAGATTTGCTGAACAGAGCTACAAGGGCTTAAGAAGACCCATGTTGCTTGCCTGATTGGTCACGTGTGTGTGTTTTATAAACAGTGGCAATGTCTGAGAAGCTTGAATTTAAATGTATCACCTGAGTTTCGATTGTACCTTTAAGAATATGTACAGTAGGTCAGTTTAAGGATTTCTTTAAGTGCCTTCCTTTAATCCCTTGATCTTGGTGATTGTCACCTGTAAACCAGTGAACACCTGTTAACCAGTGAAGTGAACACCTGTTGTTTGTTTCTGTTTCCCCCTTTCATTGTAACTGTATCCCATATTTTTCTCTGAGGAACTGTCAGCCCTTATTCCTTATTACCTAGCCATTCATTTGAGCCATTTTAATGAGATTGACCCCCATCTTTGGCTCTAGTGGAGAGCCTGATTAGCTTCAGTCAGTCAGTAAAGGCCAACCATTTGGACATAATGATTTGTTCATAGTGACTCACTGGAGGCCGGTGAGATGTGAAGTCATGTTTGGGGCTCCTTACTCTGAAGAGCTTCCCTGGGAAATGCTGTTTACCTGAAGGCATTACCAGAAAGTTCCAAAAAGCAAAACTTGAATTTGTCCTATCGGCAACTATTTACGTAGCATTTACATTGTATTAGGTATTGTAAGGAATCTAGAGATGGTATAAAGTGTATGGAAGGATGCGTGTAGATCATATGCAAATACTATGCCATTTTATATAAGGTGCTTGAGCATCCTTGGGCTTTGTTATCTGCAGGGGGTCCTGAAACCAATCCCTTGCAGATACCTAGGGAAGATTATACCACATTTTAGTTATTCATTCATCAGTTGGTGGGCATTTGGGCTGCTTCTACCTTTTGGCTATTAGGAGTAATGCTGCTATGAACACTCTGATGTCCTAAGGTTCTAATAACCTGCAAGTCTACCCTGAAGTCCTATAATTCCAGTCTGCAGGAGAGAGAGAAGCCTGATGATTTTTGTTGCTCTGGGCAGACTTTTGAAAGGTTAAAGAATAATTTATTAGGTTTTATTTGGAAATATTGAAATAGAAATAACCAGAGTTTTTTTTTTTTTGGCTGCACAGTGTGGCTTGCGGGATCTTAGTTCCCCTGCCAGGGATTGAACCTGGGCCCCCTGCAGTGGAAGCACAGAGTCCTAACCACTGGACTACCAGGGAATTCCAGGGAGGATTTTTTTTTTTTTTTTGCGGAACGCGGACCTCTCACTGTTGTGGCCTCTCCCGTTGCGGAGCACAGGCTCCGGATGCGCAGGCTCAGCGGCCATGGCTCACAGGCCCAGCCGCTCCACGGCATGTGGGATCTTCCCGGAACGGGGCACGAACCCGTGTCCCCTGCATCGGCAGGCAGACTCTCAACCACTGCGCCACCTGGGAAGCCCCTCTTTTTTTTAAATCCTACTTTCTTTCTTTATGAATTTGACTACTCTAGGTACGTCGTGTAAGTGGAATCATAAAATATTTGTCCGTTTATCACTGGCTTGGTTCATTTAGCATAATGTCTTCAAGGTTCATCCATGTTGTAGCATATATCAGAATCTCCTTGCTTTTTTTTTTTTTAAATCTGGCTAGTCTTTTTTTTAAATTAATTAATTAGTTTTTGGTTACATTGGGTCTTTGTTGCTGCACGCGGGCTTTCTCTAGTTGTGGTGAACGGGGGCTGCTCTTCGTTGCTGCACGTGGGCTTTTCATTGTGGTGGCTTCTCTTGTTGTGGAGCACCGGCTCTAGGCGTGTGGGCTTCAGTAATTGTGGCACATGGGCTTAGTTGCTCTGCGGCATGTGGGATCTTCCCGGACCAGGACTCGAAGCCATGTCCCCCGCATTGGCAGATGGATTCATAACCACTGTGCCACCAGGGACGTCCAGAATCTCCTTGCTTTTTAAGGCTGAATGATACTTCCTTGTATGTATATAGCATATTTTGTTATCAGTTCATTGGTCAGTGGACACTTGGCTTGCGTCCACCTTTTGGCTGTTGTGAATAATACTGTGAATGTGGGTGTGCAAATATTTTGAGTTCCTGCTTTCAATTCTTTTGGGTCTACATCCAGATGTGGACTTGCTGGATCATATATTCACTAGTAATTCTAATTTTAATTTTTTGAGGAACTGCCATACTGTTTTCTGTAGCAGCTACACCATTTTACATTCCCAACAGCAATACACAAGAGTTCCAGTTTTTCTATATCCTTGCCAACACCTCCCTCCTTCTTTTTCTTTCTTTTTGATAATAGCCATGTGAAGTGCTGTCTCATTGTGTTTTTGATTTTCATTTCCTTAATGATTAGTGATGTTGCACCTTTTCATGTTCTTCTTGGCTGTTTCTTGTATCTTTTGGGGTGTTTTTTTTTTTTTTTTTTTGCGATACGCGGGCCTCTCACTGTTGTGGCCCCTCCCTCTGCAGAGCACAGGCTCCAGACGCGCAGGCTCAGCGGCCATGGCTCACGGGCCCAGCCGCTCCGCGGTGTGTGGGATCTTCCTGGACCGGGGCACGAACCCGTGTCCCCTGCATCGGCAGGCGGACTCTCAACCACTGCGCCACCAGGGAAGCCCTGTTTCTTGTATCTTTTTTGGAAAAATGTGCTGATCCTTTACCTGTTTTTAAATTGTGTTGTCTTTTTTATTATTGAGTTCTAAGAATTCTTTATTCTGTAGTCTGTAGAATATTTGTATTCTAAATGCAGGTCCCTTATGAGATACCTGATTTGCAAATATTTTTTCCTCATTCTTTGGGTTGTCTTTTTACTTACTTTATAGTGTTCTTTTTTTTTTTTTTTTTTTGCGGTACGCGGGCCTACTCACTGTTGTGGCCTCTCCCCGTTACGGAGCACAGGCTCCGGACGCGCAGGCTCAGCGGCCATGGCTCACGGGCCCAGCCGCTCCGCGGCATGTGGGATCTTCCTGGACCGGGACACGAACCCGTGTCCCCTGCATCGGCAGGCGGACTCTCAACCACTGCGCCACCAGGGGAGCCTATAGTGTTCTTTGAAGTAGAAAAGTTTTTAAGTTTGTTGAAGTCCAATTTACCTTTTTTAAAAAAAATATTTTGTTTACTTATTTATTTGGCTGTGCTGGGTTTTCGTTGCAGCATGCATGTGTGATCTAGTTCCCTGACCAGGGATCAAACCTGGGTCCCCTGCACCGGGAGCACGGAGTCTTATCCACTGGACCACCAGGGAAGTCCCTATCTGTTTTTCTTTTGTTGCTTGTGCTTTTAGTGTTACATCTTAAAAACCACTGCCAAATTCAAGGTCATCAAAATTTACTTCTTTGTTTTCTTTTAAGTGTTTTATAGTTTTATGGTTTTAGCTCTTACATTATGTAGGTCTTCATCCATTGGGTTAATTTTTGTATATGCTCTGAAGTAGGGGTACAGCTTCATTCTTTTGCATGTGGATATCTGAATTGTTTGGCACCCTTCTCAGTTCTGTTCTGCTGATCTATATGTCTATCCTTATGCCCGTTCCACACTGTTTTGATTACTGTAGCTTTGTGTAATAAGTTTTGAAATTGGGAAGTATGAGTCCTCGAATTTTGTTCTTTTTCAAGATTATTTTGGCTGTTTTGGCTCCCTTGAATTTCCATATGCATTTTAGGGTCAATTTCCATATGCATTTTAGCTTGTCAGTTTCTACAAAGAAGCTGGTAAAGAAGCCTATTCTGTTAGGGCTTGTATTGAATCTATAGGTCAGTTTGGAGAATACTGCTGTCTTAACAGCAAACTTGCTTTTACTGCTTTGGACATCCATGGACCAACATTCTTATACCTGAGTTTATATGTTCTCTTATTCCTGAGTTTATATGTTCTCTCAATTTCAAATCAAGTTCCCAGCTTGGATCCTTGCTCCATTCAGTTGTAGTGGGTTCTAAAGGGGCAGGATCATGAATATAAACATGTAAACATTGCTGCTCAGGGCTTATTCCTATGGGTGAAGGAAGGATGTTCTCAAAAGAGGATTGTAGGATTGGGAGAACAGCATAGAGTTGTCCACCACACTTTTCGTTGATGGAGGCAATGTATGTAGGCAGGTTGGAAAGGCTGTGGAACACTAACAAAGTATAGCGACATAGAAGCCTTGAGGTACATCCATGGTTGGAGCAGGAAGAAGACTAGAAGCCAATAAACAAGGTAGAGGGGATACAGTTGGAGACAGAAGAAACCGCTGCAAGTGCAGTATAATCAAAGTCTCTTTAGGAGGAAGGGAGAAGGAGCATTAGGCTGAGAAGCACTCTAGATTTGATTACTAGGATTTTATTGATCAGACTTGCTTAAAAGCCTGATAGATAAGTAATGGAAGAGTACAAGGTCATTAGTTTAAAGAATGTATTGTCTCTGCTAGACTAGTGTTTCACCACTTCAGTCATTCAAGTATCATCTTCCTAACAGAGAACCACCTGTAGTAGTGCTTATTTAATATTTTCTCTTAAATAGCTCACTGGTGGTTTTTTTTTGGGGGGGCTGTGCCGAGGCTTGCAGGATCTTAGTTCCCCTACCAGGGATCCAACTTGTGCCCACTGCGGAGTCCTAACCACTGGACTGACTGCCAGGGGATTCTCTGGAACTTTAAAAAAGGTGAAGTAGTTTGAGGCTGTTGAGTTATAGAGATAAAGCCTGGGTGATAGCCTCATCCTAAATTGCAGGAGCAAAGCAGGTGCAAGCTTCTTTGCTGGAAATGTAGTGATGTATCATGTTGTGACTCACTCTCTTGTGTTGACTTCTTTTGCACAAAAGTGGAGAGAACTATGTTATAAGCACGTCCAAAATACACAGTCAAAATGAATCCAGAAGAAGCTGCCAGGAGAATAGGAATCACATATAGTACTAGATTCCTTTGCTGCTATTTTAATAAAATAAAACCAGTATTAATTTGTAATTAGATATTAGGGTCTGTAGTGGCTTTGAGTTTGAAAACTATATTTTTTAATTAAAAAGGGAGATTAAGAAGTGTTATAGAGGTATTAAAGATACCAAACTGATAATTCTTCCTTATCATAATCTTTATCTGATTGATTTAGTGTTATTTTATGTCATGTCCACAAATCCTCTAAAATTATTTTTGTAAACCATGAATAACGTATGGCCCATGCTTTGGGAAACCCTATACTGCTAGACTGACTATTCTGTTCATGTTGATCAACCACCCAGAATATCTCAAGACCCAGCACAGGTCTCACTAACTCCTCTACAAGGGAGAATGTGCTTAAAGGGGTATAGGATCATGTCATAAATTGTACCGATGTTTTCTTGGGTCAGTCTCCCAAGGCAGTATAAATAAAAGGAAAAATAAACGGGAGCTAATCAAACTTACAAGCTTTTGTACAGCAAAGAAAACCACAAATAAAACGAAAAGATAACCTACAGAATGGGAGAAGATACTTGCAAATGATGCGACCGACAAGGGCTTAATTTCCAAAATGTGTAAACATCTCATACAACTCAACAACAAACAACCCAATCGAAAAATGGGCAAAAGACCTAAATAGACATTTTTCCAAAGAAAACATACAGATGGCCTACACGCACATGAAAAGATGCTCAACATCGCTATTTATTAGAGAAATGCAAATCAAAACTACAGTGAGGTACCACCTCACACCGGTCAGAATGGACATCGTTGAAAAGTCTGCAAATAACAAATGCTGGAGAGGGTGTGGAGGAAAGGGAACCCCCCTACGCTGTTGGTGGGAATGTAAGTTGATGCAGCCACTATGGAAAATAGTATGGAGGTGCCTTAAAAAACTAAAAATAGAGTTGCCATGTGATCCAGCAATCCTACTCCTGGGCAGATACCTGGATAAAACTATAATTCAAAATAATACATGCACCCCTATGTTCATAGCAGCACTATTCACAATAGCCAAGACATGGAAACAAACCAAGTGTCCATCGACAGATGAGTGGGTAAAGAAAATACACACACACACACACACACACACACACAGTAGAGCAATAAAAAAGAATGAAATGTCATTTGCAGCAACGTGGATGGACTTAGAGATTATCATACTAAGTGAAGTAAGAAAGAGAAAGACAAATACCATATAATATCACTTATAGGTGGAATCTAAAATATGACACAAATGAACTTACACACGAAACAGAAACAGACTCACAGACATAGAACAGACCTGTGGTTGCCAAGGGAGTGGGGGAGGGATGGAGTGGGAGTTTGGGGTTAACAGATGCAAACTATTATATATAGAATGGATAAACAACAAGGTCCTATTATATAGCATAGGGAACTGTATTCAATATCCTGTGATAAACCATAATGGAAAAGAATACAAAAAAGAATGTATAGATATGTATAATTGAATCATTTTGTTGTATAGCAGAAATTAACACAACATTGTAAGTCAGCTGTACTTCAGTTAAAAAAAGGAGAGTATAGGATCATGTAGAACTTTAAAAATGTGAGCTGTTTCCTTCCATCCCTTCTCTCCCCCCACTTCTCTACCCCCCCTTTCCTCTCTCCCCTCTTTCCTCTCTCTGTCTCTGAAGAAAAGAAAAAGGCATCGTCTAGGTGAGTGTTGTTGGTGGTAGTTTGAGGTTGCTAGAAAGGGTCACAGAATTATGGATTCTTGTCCTTGATGCACAGATGTCATCCAGAGATTTCCCTCCACTGACCTCTTGGGGATTTTGTTAGTTTCTTTCTTGTGTTGGATCCCCTTTTTCCTCTATGCCATCTCTTTCTTGATTTACTCTTATTCATGTAAAAAATCCCTTGAGACAGGGATCGTGAAGGGTAAAATATTTTTGGTAATGAATGGCAGAAAATATCTTTCTACTACAATAGTTTTGCTGATTATTCTAAATTTGAAATACTTTTCCTTCAGAATTTAGACGACTTTGCTTCATTATGTCTTCTAGCTTCCAGGGTTGAGAAATTTGAAGCCATTCTGATTCCCGATCCCTTTTTTTTTTCCCCTGTAGAAGTTAGTAGAATTTTCTGTTACCCCATTATTGTAAAATTTAATGTGATAGGCATTTGATGGACTACGTTCTGGTAATTCCAGTTAATCTGATAGCTGAAGTCATTCAGGTTGTGTGTGTGTGTGTGTGTGTGTGTTGCCTGTGTGTTTTGGTCTTTATCATACATGTTAGAAGCTTTCCTAAAATGTCTTGTAATCCTTGGCAGTCTGTCTTAATTTTATTTTTTTATTTTAATTTTTTAATTTTTATTATTTTTTTTTTGCGGTATGTGGGCCTCTCACTGTTGTGGCCTCTCCCGTTGCAGAGCACAGGCTCCGGACGCGCAGGCTCAGTGGCCATGGCTCACGGGCCCAGCTGCTCCACGGCATGTGGGATCTTCCCGGACCGGGGCACGAACCCGTGTCCCCTGCATCGGCAGGCGGACTCTCAACCACTGCGCCACCAGGGAAGCCCAGTCTGTCTATTTTTAAAAGGACAGTATTAAACAGCTGATTGGATGCTTGGGTTAGGCTTGCTGTCTTTGAGCTTCATTATAAGGTAGGGGAACTAATGTCAGTTTCTTTGAGCCTGGTTGCCCAGCTGTGGAAGAGGCTGTTTGGTCTTTGTATTTAAGCATTCAGTTAGCATAGTTTTCAGAATAGCATCCATGCTCTCAACTGTACCTGAAATCCCCCGGTCTAGAGACCCTCCCTTTTACCTTTTCCAGGAATAAAGACTGGGGCCACCTTTTTTTTTTGCGGTACACGGGCCTCTTACTGTTGTGGCCTCTCCTGTTGCCGAGCACAGGCTCCGGACGCGCAGGCTCAGTGGCCATGGCTCATGGGCCCAGCCGCTCCGCGGCATGTGGGATCTTCCCGGACTGGGGCACGAACCCGTGTCCCCTGCATCGGCAGGTGGACTCTCAACCACTGCTCCACCAGGGAAGCCCCGGGGCCACCTTTTTAGAAGGGTTTCAGAGAGCTCTTTGGGAATTAGGCTGTTGAGTTCTACTTTTCTTCGATAGAGTATTAAAAAACACAAAATAATCTCACTTAACACCTAACCTGCTGTTGGAAAGCTGACCCAATGTGAAGTTCTTAAAGTTACACCCACTGGTGTTGCCTTTATCAGTCGGTATCTTTTACCCTCTCTAAACTTTTAGAAACCTTTGTCACTTGTAAGAAAATGAAACAACACAATCTTCCTTTTCCTGGTTAAACTTACCTTACTCTCCTGCCTCAAAAAAAAAAAAGATCAGAGAAAATAAATAGCAACCAGTTGCTTCAGCAAATAAGCTTATCTTAAAACAAAAATTCACCCCAGACCAATTTTAAAATATTGAAAACATGACAGTAGCAGCACTCATCCCTAATTCTTATCTTTTGACCCAGTAATCTCACACCTAGTTGTTAAGCAAAATACCTGTATATCTGAGGTGTTCATTTAAGGTTCTCTGTTAGGATAAATAAGGCACAGCATTGTTTTTAAGATGTGTTCTGATTTCAGAGATTTTAAATGTGAAAAAATATGTGACTTAAAAATAGGTTAAGGATGCATATATACAATGGAATATGTACTCAGCCATAAAAAGGAACGAAATTGAGTTATTTGTAATGAGGTGGGTGGACCTAGAATCTGTCATACAGAGTGAATTAAGTCAGAAAGAGAAAAACAAATACTATATGCTAACGCACATATATGGAATCTAAAAAAATGGTACTGATGAACCTAGTGGCAGGGCAGGAATAAAGACACAGACATAGGGAATGGACTTGAGGACACGGGGAGGGGGAAGGGGAAGCTGGGACGAAGTGAGAGAGTAGCATCAACATATATACACTACCAAGTGTAAAATGGATGGCTAGTGGGAGGCATCTGCATAGCACAGGGAGATCAGCTCGGTGCTTTGTGACCACCTAGAGGGGTGGGATAGGGAGGGTGGGAGGGAGGCTCAAGAGGGAGGGGATATGGGGATATATGTTTGCATATAACTGATTCACTTTGTTGTACAGCAGAAACTAACACAACATTGTAAAGCAATTGTACTCTAATATAAAGATATTAAAAAATAGGTTAAGGATGAATTACATCCAACACAGTGGGGTATGATTAGACAAATAACTGTGAAATATTTAAAATTGGAAGGAGAATAATGTAACATAGCATTTGGATTGAGACTGCAGTTGTGTACATGTACACATACGGACAAGGATTAAGGCCGCAATTAGCCCCAAAGACACCATTGCTAAATAGCAAAAGGTCCATAGCTCAGCTAGCAGGACTGTCCCCCTCATGTGATTTAGGAGAATCCCTTTCTTTTAGGCTGATGCTGTCTGTGTACGACGCACATTGAGGCATAGGCTCATTTTCTACCCTCTCATTTCCTATGCTGAGTGTCCTTGTCTAAGGCAGAAGCTATAACAATATTAGTGTCAGGCACAGTGCTAAATGCTTTACAAACATTGTTGAACAATTTTCATGACAACTCAGTATTATTATCCCTTTTTACAGTTAATCCTTCAGCGCAGACATCTTTTGAACTCCGTAGTTGTGTGTCTACTGCCTACGTAGTTTATTTGCAATATAGCAGCTGGACTAGTCCTTTTAAGACCTTAGGCAGATTGTGTGTCTCCTCTGCTCAGAACTTTTCAGCGGCTTCCCATTTCAGTCAGTAAAAGACAGAGTCCTTACAGCGGTGACCTACAAAACAGTATGTTAACCACGTTGTTCCTCCTCCCCCAACTGTACTCTCACTTCACTGAACTCCATGATCTCTTTGCTATTCCTTGTACACAGGACACTCCTGCTTTAGGGTTTTCACTGGCTGTTCCTTCTTCCTTGAGTGTCCCCCCCAGCTACTTGCAAGTCAAACTCGTGGACTTGTGATCTCAGCTCCTACCTCCTCTATGAGGCCTACTCTGACCTCATTATGTAAATTGCAACTTGTCTCCTTTCCCCCAGCACTTATCATCCACTGTCATGTTACATAATTCACTTCATTGTGTGTCCTCCACTGGAAGATATACTTCTCCTGAGATCAGGGGTCTTTGTCTCTAATTCACTGAATTAACCCAAGCATCTAGAGTAAAGCAGTGTCTGGTACATAATAGTTGCTCAGTAATGTTTATTGCATGAAAGATTGAGTGAGAAAATAGGTGTGGGGGAAGTTAAGCAATTTGGCAAAAGGCCACACAGCTAATAAAAGGTGGAAGTAGATTTTGAACAGATACCCATGTATTGTGCTTCTAATATTAGAAGATGATATCCAAAAAATGTTTTGTTAGGATGAATAAGGTTATGGATAACTTTTCTCCTCTATTCCCCTGCCCAAATTTAATTATATCATCTTAAATAAAAGTGTAATAAAAACAAATGACCAGAGTGGAAGGAAAAAGCCAGTATCAGGAAGCTAGAGCAGGCAGCCACAAGGTTGAAATCTGGCACCTCATCTGAGCAACAGCCTGTCTCACAAATGCACTGATCTTATCTGCCTTAAGAATAAAGAATGATGGTGTGATAAAGCTCTGTTAAAACTTGTGAGTGCTTTTTTATTTTTTTTTATTTTTATTTTTGCGGTACGCGGGCCTCTCCCTGTTGTGGCCTCTCCCATTGAGGAGCACAGGCTCCAGACGCGCAGGCTCAGCGGCCATGGCTCACGGGCCCAGCCGCTCCGCGGCACGTGGGATCCTCCTAGACCGGGGCACGAACCCGTGTCCCCTGCATCGGCAGGCGGACTCTCAACCACTGCGCCACCAGGGAAGCCCTGTGAGTGCTTTTGACCTTAGATATTCTGTCAGTAATCTTGGCTCTCTAGCTTACTGTGTAATCTTGGGTAATTTTATTTAACTTGTGTGGTCTTCAGTTTCCTCATCTCCAAAATCAGAATAATAGTATCTTTCATAGAGTTCTTGGGAGGCTTAAATGAGATACTATGTTTAAAGAACTGATACTAACATAATGATATGTTCAATATCATAAAATTCAATATTATTATACATACTGTAGTATGTACTCAGTAGTATTGTACATACTGAAATGTCAAGAACTCAGTAGCTGTTAGCTAATATTACTATCATTTTTACTATTTAGTTGGTACAGAATTTTAAGAAATTAATTATTTGGTGACTGTATCTTGTTTCCTAGTGAGTTTTGGCAGATGTCAAAACAGCAAACCACTATTGTTATTGTTCAGATAGCTAGTCTTTGTTAGTATTTGTGT